>NC_142136.1:62997500-64247500 GCF_024610735.1 Ursus americanus
CTTATTTTGTAGAATGGAGACGATAATTACAATGGTTTTTTCACAGGATTCTGGTAAATCCTGTATGCAGGATTTATGTTTGGTTTGTAAATTGTATACGTAGTTAATGGTTTTTGTCTGTAATACTTAAATAATTTAAAGTTGCGAAGCCTTCCTCTTCCCATCCCCCTCCCCAATTTAGTGACGGGAGATCTAATTTTAAAGTCATCAACGTTTTGCCTGTATCTGGCGTACCTTCATCTTCAGATTCAGTGGTCAGAAATTTTCACCTTAACTTAAACTCATTAAATCTACGAACTGTTGGAAGGTAGGATTAATGTCTTTTTAAATTATTATTCCTGGAACTTGGATGGTGCCTGTTATTTTTTGTTCTTGTTTGTTTCTTAAACCCAAACTGGCAAAACCTAAGCTTTGGGTTCACCAAAAACAAAAAACAATTTCATGTAGAGAATAGTGTTTCCTGTCACTTGAGGATGTGGTTTTTATAGCTTAGTGGTGTATAGACACACAAGTTAGAGGGGGTTAGGTAAAATTAGCCTTTGCATCACCTGGAGATTTCAAAAAATGCTGATCCCTTGGCCCTAATCCAGACCAGTAAATCAGAATCACTGGAAGGTAGGGCATGAATATACCACTTTTTAAAGCTTCCCAGGTTATTCTGTTGTGCAGCTAGGGTGAGAACCCATGTGTTAGAGGAAGAAGATTCTTCGGCAGTGTATCCAGTTTGCTTGAAGAGGGGAGCGGCTAGAGGGAGTGGAGCTGTATCTGCAAAATGTAGCTTGGGATATTTGGGAGAATATCTTTAGAGGACTTTTATCAGCAGGTATGATGAAATGTATGATTTGTAAAGTGAACTGTACAGTGACAAAGGTTAGTGGAGAGATTGTTAAAATAATCCATAGGAACAATGACAGTAGCAACAGTGGTGATGGAGAGGAGAAGTGTGAAGACATGTATTCTTTTCTCTCCTGGATATTAGATATTTTGAAGAAAGCGAGTAATGATTCTAATTTGCAAACTTTATTTTACCCTACCTAGTTAAAATTGTACTTTTCAACAATTGGAAAGACGGTGACATGATTTTTATTGTTTCTGATTATTTAAAAATATGTTCAAAAATTTCTATTTCTTAAGTAATTTTCCTTAATAACAAAAAATCTGATTTCTCTTAATAGCTTTCTGTTAATGTGGGGGTTTTGTTGTTTTTGCTTTTTTAGCGCTATAAGATCGATATTAAAGACATGGTTTTCACCCCTCTTCATCAACGCAAATAAGTTCTCTCTTCTTTTTGGACCCCTGTTTTATACCACAATGGTAAGCTATAGCTCATATGTTCTTATTTGTGTTTCAGAGTGTTCTCTTCCTTTATCTCTATAAAAATATCTGTATCACAGGTACAGAAATACTCATGTATGCTTAAGTTACCCTATCTGGGAAATTACTAATCAGTCACCTGCAAAATCCTCTCTGGAAAATAGGGGACTCCTCTCTTACTTCATGTTATAATTATGTCTAACTTAAAAAAGATAAGTTGTCCTTATGTTTGTAAAGCATTAAAAAATATTTACTTCACTTGCCAAAGTCAAATCACTGGCAAGGAGGATGGATATAAATACAAATGGGAGGGGGCACAGGTTTTTCATATTTTAAAGTTCCTCTAAATTTAGATTTTTTTTTTTTAAGTTTAAAAACAAGTGTAACCTGCTAAGCAGCGTCAATGTTAGCCTTCTAATGGCACATTTCTGTTCACTAACTTAGAGTCATTAAAAAAACTTGGGACTGGGCATTTACCTTTTGCCATGAAAAAATTTAAAGACAAAGGGGAGAAAAATCACTTTATTGTGTTTGAAAGAAGCAGCACCATTTAACAATGAAAAAATAAACACTGACCGCGGTGCTGAATAAATCTTTGAAAACATGTATCCGCTCTTCTGATCTTGCCTATCCACCAATGCCCTGCTAAAAGTAGAGCTGTCACAATGAGGTGCTGACCTCAACTTACATTTTGCACCCATATTAACTATCACTTCCCTCTTAGGTGTTAGAGGGAGGTAGTGAATAAATGATATGTATAAACATAAGCAGTTATATCTCACTAGAGCTTTTGAAGTTTTGATTTCAGAAGATGAGACATTTATTTACTTAAGAAGACTCACAATAGCCAATTGTCTTAGAGTATACATTTGATTGTGTTTATTATAATTTTTTATATAAACTTATTTTAAGATTTTTTGTGACAAAAATAAAAGAACCTTATATATTAAAAGGGCATATCTAGAGTTATAGTTTTGTGCTGGAAAATGGTTTATATTGAAGAATCTCATCTTGATTCCTGGGAACCAGTTTCATTAGGAATCTCTGCTCCTAAGATTATTTTCATAAATTAAATTGGTATAAATTTATTTTAACGGAACTTTTTTGAAATGATGGTATATTTCAGGCTTTTTTCACTTTTACATTTTAGATGTTTGGTAATGTGAGTGTCTTTTTTTTTTTTTTAAATTGCAATCTAAAAGAATTCATATGAATTCTCCATCCCTAGGACTAGGGTGGCAGGGTCACTTAAACATTTCCATGATTTCCAAAGGCTGGCAATATTTCTCCCATTGCGTTCTTTGGGATTTGGGTGGGTGATAGTTTTTACCCCATGGAATTTAGTAGGTAGAATTACTGGAGTCTACAAAATAAAACAGAAAAATGTAGGCCCTTGTTAATAAAAAATGAAAGTTCTCTGCCTCTTAATGGAATTAAAAATTACAGGTGACTATTGTTGTGAATGAAAAATACTGTAACACTATATGGTACCCAAACCACAAAATTAGAAAGAGATCATTGGTGTTAAATTTGCTTATTTAAAACCTAGCATTTTTATTCTTAGATGTCATTACATGAGAAAGTTTTACAAATGAGGAAGACAGAGCTTACCTTCTTCCTTCTCTTGCCTTGATAAAAGGGTCTCAAAGAAATGGATGAAGGGTGGGAATCTATTATATATTATATATATATGTGTATATATCTCTTTCTATATATATCTATATAAGTGTATATAGACATATATATCTCTATATATATATTTCTCTATGTAGATATATATATATAGAGAGAGATATATATCTATATATATCTATTACATATTCTCAAGCCCTGTGTGCGGTAATTAAACTATTATTTCATTAATTCTAGATGTATTTTCTTTTATATTTTAATATTATTAAGTTAATGAGTCTACAATTAAGGACATCTTGAAATTATAATTGGCTGTAGTTTTTTCTTAATATTACCTAGGATATTGATGCATACTTACAGTTGATGGTATCTTAAAGTTGAAACATGGTAATGATAGCTAGGGTTCATTGCATTTCTACTAGGCACTGACCTAGAAACCTTATAGATTCTCTGCATTAAGGTATTAGGAATTTCTAAATTGGTGTTAGGTACCAGTATAACAGCACCCCCAATTTTCAGGGTTCCTAGCAGATTAGGAGAGTTAATCTTTGCTTCACTTTAATTGCATACTTGATGGCTGTATATTTTCCTGAATGGTGCTTTTAGAATGTTGAAGAACTTGAAGTTTATAAAAAGTTTCTATATCCAACCCTTGGCTCTGTATCAGCCTCCATAAACACTAGCCAGAGAAAACTATTTTAGCATTTTTTATGTAATTTATTGTCATAATCAGGTGCCCAAGACTGACATGATTTTTCTTTGTAATATATCTTGAACATAACAGTGGGGTGGTTGGATATAAAATAAGGGAAAATATGTTAGACATGTTTTAGAAAATAGAACATATAAACATTTAGCTAGAAGTGTTATATTAAATTATTTTTTTGTGAAAATAACTAATACCAAATACACTGTTTACTTTTTACAGCAACAAGCTTTAGAACTAGCTTTGGATCGTGCTGAGGTGAGGTGTGACTAAGTTACATATTGAAGTAGTGTTGTCTTAATTAGCAAAATTCAGTTTTAAGAGATTTTTGTATGTGGTTCTCGAGGGAGTACATTAACATAATTTTAGGATAACTATGCATATACTTCTATAAATAAATAAAAATAGTTTGTGATGAGGTTTGGGTCATCTCTTATTTGGAATTCTTAGATAATGGTGTGGAATAAAAATTACTGAACAAAGACATAGAATTTATAAAATTATGTTTTCCTGTTTTGATAAGTTTTCTAATTACTCAAAGGGGAGGATAGTTAAAAAATATATAGAGTTCTTGCAATTGGATATGCTGTGCATATTCTGAACAGCCATAAAACATTTGAGAATAATTCTTACCTGTGAAATTAAAGTTCTGAAACTATGATTTTGCTTATAAAATAGCAGTGATATGTGCTTAATTTTAGTGGTTTAAATTTCATTTGTTTGTAACATAAATTTAGAAGTTAAGTAGTTTTTCCTACAAGGTGTAATTTAATATGAATCAGAGACTTGAGTGACTAGTCGTTTTGGTCTTCACATGTTTTAAGTGTACTGAAAATAGAGCTGTTCGTGCACTAAACAAAAGGCAAACTGTTTTCATAAACTTTTCTTTTTTAGTATGTCATTGAAAGTGCCCGACAGAGACCTCCTAAAAGGAAATACCTGTCTAGTGGAAGGTATGAATACTTGATTGATATCTTCGATTATTGGAAATATGATGATAGCTACCATTTATTGCAGTCCCTCTAGGCACTGTGCTAGAAATGTTAGAGGTACTTTATATGCAATAGAAATTTCTAAGATGATAATCAGCTATTATATCCAACCCCTACTTCACCCCCAGTTTGGGGGAAATTGGGGAAAAAATTAGGGAAAATTTCAAAATAACATTCATTTTATGATGATTGTAATAGTCACATAATTTTGTTTCATTAAATTTTAGAAAATCTGTATTTCAAAAACTTTATGACTTATATATTGAAGAATGTGAAAAAGAGCCTGAGGTTAAGGTAAGTATAAATTTTTTATGTTATTATTGCTTTTGAAATGTGGAGGAAGAGGGACATTTGAAGGAGTTAAATTTGAAGCAGACAATGATTTATATTTTTGTGAATGAGCTAACATCTTTTCCAGCCAGACTAGCCAGTTCTGCAGCTGACCCATAATCTTGGCTAATCTTTCACTGGGTGGAGTTGACCTGCCTAGGTAAGAGAGGTGAACAGTGTTTGCCAAATAATGGAAAATGTTTCCTTGAGAAGCCCAAAGAAGCATAGTCACCGAATATGTTATCTTTTGCTCCTATTTTCTCATGATGATTTGTACTGGAAAGTTAAAGCTATTATAAGGACATGTAGGAAATTCAGGTGTGATAATAAAAGATGAACTTGGTCATGGGGCACCTGGGTGGCCCAGCAGTTGAGCATCTGCCTTCAGCTCAGGGCATGATCCCGGCGTTATGGGATCGAGCCCCACATCAGGCTCCTCCGCTATGAGCCTGCTTCTTCCTCTCCCACTCCCCCTGCTTGTGTTCCCTCTCTCGCTGGCTGTCTCTATCTCTGTCGAATAAATAAATAAAAAATCTTTAAAAAAAAAAAAGATGAACTTGGTCATAAAAATTAATTCAGGGCCAGGTTAACATAACTCATTTTTATTTAGTATAAAAGTATGGGCAGTAGAAATGTAACAAATTGATTTCTTGGTATCTTTTGGATTTGGGGGTTGTGAGAGCCTTAAAAAGCTTTATGAGCTTCTTTAATTTAAAGATGAATACCATTGTGCTCCTATGGCAGCACATATGCTAAAAATGAATACTATTTAGGGTGTTTGGGTGGCTCAGTTAAGCACTGGACTCTTGATTTCGGCTCAGGTCATGATCTCAGTTGTGAGATTGAGCCCTGCGTAGAGCCTGCTTAAGATTCTCCCTCTGCCCCTTGTGCCCTCTCTCTTAAAAAGAATAATACATTTTTACCTTTTAGGCAGAAAATTTGTGGAATGCCAATAATATCTAGCCTTTAAAATCTTAACATGGGGAAAATGATAGATAAGTATTGAATAAATCTTATGGTACATTTCTCATCAGTTTTGTTGAGGTATAATTGATGTACAATAAATTGCACATGTAAAGTATATATTTCATAAGTTTTGACATATGTACTCCCATTAAACTATGACCACAATCAGTATAACATATCCATCACCTCAGGGACAGAACTAAGGATACGTAAATAAAGATTCTAAATTGGGGTTGGCAACCATTATCTGCCAGCTAAGTTTAGCCCAATGCATGTTTTTGTAAATGAAGTTTTATTGGAATCCAGCCACAGCCATTCATTTGTCTTATCTGTGACTGATTTCAAGGTACAACAGCAGAGTTACGTATTTACAACACAGACCATACATAGTCTACAAGTCTAAAGTACTGTCTAGCCCTTTGAGAGAAAAATTTTCTGACCTCTGATTTTTTGTTCACCTCAGAACTAAGTGGGAACCAACTTGTCTTGAAGAGATATTGAGTACTGTTACAGTTTATCTGACTGTTCTGTCTTATGTCAAGTTAGGTTTTCTCTACACTGGAAAATACTTTAAAATTTTAGTGTCTCTCTACTAATCTTTTTTTTTTTTAGTTTGTTTTTGTTTTTTTGTTTTGTTTTGTTTTTGAGAGAGAGATTGAGAGTGGAGAGGTGTGTAGGAAGAGGGAAAAAGTCTCAGACATAACTCTGTGCTGAGTACGGAGCCTGACACGGGGCTTGATCTCACAGCCCTGAGATCATGATCTGAGCCAAAACTCAGTCAGAGGCTTAACCAACTGCACCACCCAGGTGTGCCCCTCCACTAATTATTTTTTTTTAATTAATTGTTGATTTGTTCATTTTTTTAAAATTTTCGAAATGCTGGTGGTTTTTGTTCCATGGTTACAATAAATTTATCATTTGTCTCTGCACATAACTGTATATATACATGTTTAATATAAAATACTCGGGTTTGTTTTTTGAGATCCTGCAAAACTACTGTATTGACTCAATTGTTTGTAAATAAAATTTGTGGGTTTCATTTTAAAACATATGCATTTCTAAAATACTGGATTTTTAGGGATGTGTACTATATTTCCTGATGATTTTTTTTCACAAAGTAGTTTCTAGGGGTGCCTAGGTGGTTCAGTCAGTTAAGTGTCTGCCTTTGGCTCAGGACGTTATTCCAGAGTCCCGGGATTGAGCCTTGCATCAGGCTCCTGGCTCAGAGGGGAGTCTGCTTCTCCCTCTCCCTCTGCTCCTCCTCCCTGTTCAAGCTTTCTCTCTCACTTGCTCCCTTTCTTAAATAAATAAATAAATAAAATCTTTAAAAAAATAGTTTTAAAAGAGCTATTATATTGAATTTATAGGAAATTGCTTAAATTTCTTATTTCTTCTTACCAGCTAGGTATCTTTGAGCCTAACAGTACAACCAAGTAGAGCTGTTGAATTTGTTTGGATCTAATTTATGCCAGAAAAATATTTTAAAAAGTAGACACCAGTAACAGTACAACTAAAGATAATACCCCTAGTTCTTTATTTATGTGTATGTATATTTGCCCTTAATGGTTTTATATTTTACTCATTTAGATATTTTTGTTATATTCTGCTTGTATGCAGAGATACATGTTTTAGGGGCACCTGGGTGGCTCAGTCGGTTAGGTGTCTGCCTTTGGCTCGCGTCATGGTCTCAGGGTCCTGGGATTGAGCCCCGTGTCTGGCTCCTTGCGGAGCCTGCTTCTCCCTTTCCCTCTGCCCCTCCCCCCTGCTTGTGCACTCACTCTATCTCAAGTAAAAATAAAATCTTAAAAAAAAAAAAAGATACATATTTTATATATCAGCATTTTTATTTTTTATAGCTCACTTTTTTCTTTGTGGTTTGAACTAATTTGTATAAAATGTAGTAATAGACCAAAACTGAGTTTACATAGACGTGTCTTGTATTTGGTGGCTGTAGTGTTTGTGACTCTTCCCCTTATATTCAGGATCATAATTGTGGAAGGAGCACTAAAAGATTAATTCAGGTCTGATTTTATTAAATCCTAGCATTTTTGTTAAGGTTATGCTGGATTATTTTCATGAGCTCTGCCTCTTTTTAAAGCAGAAATTAAGAAGAAATGTGAATTTGTTAGAGAAGCTTGTTATGCAAGAGACATTGTCCTGTTTAGTGGTCAACCTATACCCAGGAAATGAGGGATATTCTCTGATGCTCAGGGGAAAAAATGGATCAGGTAAGAACCTTCGGAGAGCTGTAGCCACAAAAATCCCTCTGCGAGGCAGGATGTGCTGTCTTTCAGAAGTAGTTTTTTAACCTGCTAAGTGGTCTGTCCCTCAGATCAGTGATGACTTGATAAAAGAAAACATGAGCCCAAATTTTCCTCTTTACGATGTTTTGTTAGAAAATATCTTCAAGATGATTATGCATTTGAAAAGAACTCTAATTGATGTAGGTCTTTGAAGTTAAATTATATAAGACCTAACCTTTAAATAATTGTAAAAATTTTCTTTCTGTGCTATTTACATTTTAAGGTAGAATAAGGTGTTTTATGTTTTTCTTCTGTATTTTGAGCATACTGTTAGTCTCGAACCTTCAAAATAAAGCAGACTTGCTGCCTTTTATATAATTTTCTTATTTAGTTACATTTATTTCTATTTATGGAAACTTAAAAATAGAGTTTTGAAATTTAAGCACTCTTAGATTTCACTAAAGAGACATCTAAAAATTTGATATGGTGATGATGATATGGGTTCTACAAGGAAATCATCCAGTTAAAGATTTTTTCTTCTGTTGATAATTATAAAATGTAACAGAATTTTATTCTGTAAGTGACCATTTTTCAGATGAGGTACCAAATTATCCTGATTTTCAGATTAGATTAAGTAGTCTTCAAGGGACTTTAAGTTACCAGTGTTGGAACTTTACGATTTTCTGATTATTGTACCTGCTGGCTGTGGTTTGCATTATGTCGTTATGCCAGATTCTTTTCTGTAGTGTGTTAGGGGTTTTCTCCTTTCTGGCCTAAAATTGTGTACAATTTACCAAATCTTTTAGTAGTATGTGAAGTGATTCATTCATAAGACTTAAATAAAGAAGGACTTTAGAAGAAAGTCTTTGAGATTTATTCTTTTTTTTAAATGGAAACTCATTTAAATTATACACCTAAGCTTTGTAGTGAGCCCGAACATTTTTCAGAAACTTTGTTTTAATATTAAGATTCTGAGACCATTCGACTGCCTTATGAAGAAGGAGAATTGCTTGAATACTTGGATGCAGAAGAATTACCTCCTATTTTGGTTGATCTCCTAGAAAAATCTCAGGTACAATATTTTTCTCTTTAAAATGTCATTAGAGAGGTGCCTGGGTGACTCAGTCGGTTAAGTGTCTGCCTTTGGCTCAGGTCATGATCTCAGGATCCTGGGATCAAGCCCCGCATTGGGCTCCCTGCTCAGCAGGGAATCTGCTTCTCCCTCCCTCTCCCTTATACTGCGCATGCTTGCGCACGCACTCTCTCTCTCTCAAATAAAATCTTGGAAAAAAATAAAAATGTCGTTAGATTTGTCAACTATATAACATTTGTTATAAATACTTGATTATGTTCTTGATGGTGCTTAGAACATGAAGTGAGACATTAGACATAGTTATATGGTAACCCATTTTATTGTGGGATACTCACCCTTTAGGCTATACTGAAATGTGTAGATTAGTTGATTCTTCTAAAATTGCTTTACCAGTTAATTCATTTGTTGGAAATCTCCCTATACCTACAATCAGGATTATGGGAGAAACTATTTACTCCTTGGCTTCACTCCAGCAGTACTATGTACTTAGGAAAAAGAAGCCATCCGATGGGAATTTCCATTTTCTCCTAGTCCTAGTCAGCTAGCATCCACATCTCTGTTCACACTTTCTGCCTGCCTTTTTGTTAAAATGGATGAAGTATGCTGTTCCTAAGAAATGTCCTCTTCTTGTATTCTGGATTCTCCTTCCCCTCGAGGATTTGCAGCTGTAACCCCTCTCTTTCTACTAGATAAAGAATACAAGTTTGTGGTCCTCAGCTTAAAAAAAAATCTTCCCTTGACCCCATGTCCTTCTACAGCTACTGTTCTATAATTCTGCTTTTCTTGACAGCAGAGCGACTCACAGAATTGTATGTAATCGTTGTATCTTTTTTCTCACATCCCGTTCTTTTCTCTGCCTATCTCTTTGAGCATTATAACATCAACATTTCACGGAAGCAGCTTTGTCAAGGTCACCGGTGATCTCCATGGCACTGAATCAACTGGTCACTTTTCTGTTCTCATCTTTTTTTTTTTTAAGATTTATTTATTTGTCAGAGAGAGAGAGAGCTCACAAGCAGGGGGAGCAGCAGGCAGACAGAGAAGCAGGCTCCCTGCTGATGCGGGGCTCTGTCCCGATGCGGGGCTCTATCCCCATGCAGGGCTCTATCCCAGAACCCTGAGATCATGGCCTGAGCTGAAGGCAGCCGCTTAACTGACTGACCCACCCAGGCATCCCTTCTGCTCTCATCTTGATTGGTCTCAGCAAAGTTTGATGCAAATGTCTGCTTCCTCCTTGAAACACACTTCTTTTGGCTTCTGAGGCATCACATTCTGGTTTTCCTCTTGTCTGTCTTCTTGCTGTCTTCTTTACTGTCATCTCTGTTCCCTTCGTATATGTGTGAAAGGTTTCAGGTTTCAGTCCTGTGCCCTCTTTTCTTTAGTAGCACTGTCCCTGGATAATCTCAACCAGTGTCATGAGTTTTAAAATGACATTTAATCCCTTGCTTGTATCTCTCTCCGTGACTATTCCATCAAGCTCCAAACTTATATTTACTATGATATGTAACAGGTTCCTCAAACTTAACATGACGAGAACAGAACTTTTTAGTTTCTATCTCCCAAACCAGTTTCAGTCTTTGTAATCTATGACCCTGCTTTCCCCTTTCACAATCAGTCCATCAGCAAATATTACCTGTGCCTTCAAAATATACATGGTCATGGCCTGCTGTGTTTACCTTGCTGAACTTTTTGCTTTCATTATAAAACCTCAGAAGTCAATTCTCCACAGACAGCTAGATTAAGCTTATAAAACAAAAAAATAGGAGAAAAAGAAGTTCCCAGCTTAAAATCTTCAGTCTTCTCACTGTACAAAACACCTGCCTTCTTGTCCTCATCTTCTGATTCTCATCCCTACTAACTACACTGCAACCATCCATTGTTCTTTACCTACTAAAACACACCAACCTTATTCCTACCTTAAGGACCTTTCATTTGCTGTTCCTTGTATTTGGAATGATCTATGCCAGATGTCTGGCCCTTTTGTGGTTCAGGGCTCACCAAAAAGTCACTCCCTCAGAAAGGTTTTTATCTGAACATACAATCTAAGTTAGCGCCTCCCTATTTTATTTCCTTTCTAGCATTCATCACTATCTAAGATTATCTTTATTTCTGTACATGTTTATTGCCTTTCTTCCCATTCTAAGAGCAAATGTTGTTCCACCACGACTGTTATCTGTGAAGCTTCTTGGATAGGGCCTGGCATATAGTTCACGTTGTCGCGGCTCAAAGAATACTTGTTAAAAAAAAATAAGCATAATAACTCAGCAAAGAAAGTCCCCAGTAAAAATTGTGAAAGGATGAAAAAACATAATATTATAAGTGTCTGTGGCAGGTTGTTATTAGCAAGACTTGAGTGATGAGGTTCTTACCTTTGGACTAGAAAACAATATGTTTAGCCAAAAATTAGTATTTGAATTTATAGTTAGCTTTCTTCCTTTTATTAATAAAGACAGTCATATTTTTGGAAATCTTCGCAGAGCAAATAGTAGTTGTATCCAAAAACTGAAACTCTGGGAGGGTTGACTACAATTTATAACAAAGAGAAACTTCATAAGAATGACAAAGTTAGCAAAGTATAGCAAAGAACAGCATTTCCAGTGATTTATAACATTAATAGTATATAAATGCCAAAATTCAGTCTATAACTAGAATTCATTAAATGATTTTAAACTGCTTCTTGAGTCATAGTGATGAACATAAAATAAAATAATCCTTGGAAAAGTTTATATAGTGGTAAATCCAATAGTAAGGAAGGCCACTTAAGACTATGTAGTGGCCAGAAGTATTGCATAAGCATGTAAAGAACCTGAAACATTGAATGTAAACACACTTATGTAGGCTTTTTAAAAAATGACATTTACTTAAATATTTTCACTCAAAACAGGTTAATATTTTTCATTGTGGATGTGTCATAGCAGAAATACGTGACTACAGGCAGTCCAGTAATATGAAATCTCCTGGTTACCAAAGTAGGCATATTCTCTTACGACCAACAATGCAGGTAAGGAATGTTTAAGTATTTTAGGGGCACCTGGCTGGCTCAGTTGGTGGAGTGGGTGACTCTTGATCTCAGAGCTGTAAGTTCAAGTTGAGAGTACAGATTACTTAAAAATAAAATCTTAAAAAATAAAGGAATTTTAGGGGCGCCTGGGTGGCTCAGTCGTTAAGCGTCTGCCTTCGGCTCAGGGCATGATCCCGGCGTTCAGGGATCGAATCCCACATCAGGCTCCTCCACTGGTAGCCTGCTTCTTCCTCTCCCACTCCCCCTGCTTGTATTCCCTCTCTCGCTGGCTGTCTCTCTCTCTGTCAAATAAATAAATAAAATCTTAAAAATAAATAAATAAATAAATAAAGGAATTTTACGTTTTATTTAGAGTTTTATTTATTAAATATCTTCATATGTTTGTCTAAATACTAATGTATTTTTTTAATTTTTATTTTTTGTAGACTTTGATCTGTGATGTACATTCAATAACAAGCGATAACCATAAATGGACCCAGGTTAGTTGTTTTTTTTTTAATCCCAAACAGGCAAAATAAAAGAACAATACTTAACATTAAGTTAAGCAAAAGACATTTTGTTTGTAATTTTTATTCAAATGTAAATTTTGGGATTCCTTTATAAGCTTTAGAAATCAGGGGTCTCTTCATCCATGCAGTAGTAATCGCTCAAGGAACTAAGCAGTTCCATCCCCTTTGCTTTAGGACCATGGTGAAACAGGGTCAGGCTGACCCGATCTGCCCAATGTGTTAAACTTAGTTTTTTATCCCTTCTCAAATAGAAGAAAAATATTCGTTTTTATACCGTGGATACAAATAGATAACTGGTTTTCTATAATCTAGGATTCTAAAGCAGGTCTAGCCTGTCTTTTTGCCATTCATACCAGTTGTAGCATTAGAACTTTGAGACTAGCCACTTAACTCTCCAGTGCTGGCTCATTATATATTTGGTTCCCAGTCACAAAAGTGTTGACTTATTTCTCTGCTATTACAGAGAGGAGTAGTTACTAAACCGAAGAAAATATCAGTAACAAAAATTACCTGCAGAATGTGATTACGAATAAGATACAGTCATCAGTACCTGTCAAGCGTTGTGTTTTAGTTTGGGCTGTAATCTTTTTGCCTGCAAGGTTGAAAGCTATTGAAAGAATATTCAAAACCAAAAAAAACCCTCATTGATCACCATAAGAGGTTGCATGGGTGTTAGTTTCTTATTCTGAATGTTGATGAATAAAGGGAGAGATTGTACCATTTTATTCTGCTTTTCCTGTGTGAATTGTATGTTAGATAGCCGAACAGTAACTAGGGGAAAATTAGATCTTAAAAGTTTTCACTACAAGAAAAAATTTTTGTTGCTGTGGATAACTAGACTTACTGCGATGGCCATTTTGCAGTGTATACAAACATCAAATCACTTATGTACCTGAAATTAATAGGTCAGTTATACCTCAGTAAAAAAGAGGGAGAACAGACAGAATTATCCTGGTACAAAGTAAATGTTGGTAGAGGACATTTCTTATAGGCAGATGCATAGTTTCTGTCTTTGAAAAATATCACTTGTTTTTTGAAAACTACCGCCTGTATCTTTACACTGAAGTTTATTTTCTTCATTTACTTTCATATAAACATGGATTTAGAGTTAGCTTTTGAGACTATAACACATTCAGATATTCTTCAATAATGATTTAAGAAAGTTCCAGTAAGTATCAGGAAGTATAGAAGACAATTTAGCATTAACATTTCTGATACTGGTGAGAATTTGAATTTCTTTGGGTGAGATGCATATAAGTGGTTCTTTTGTAATTCAGGATTCCAAAGAGCAGAAGTTTTTAGTTGTGATTTCACATACTATAGATACTAACAGTATCTCAATTTAATTTCCCTTGAATTTTATACCATTAAATGTTGATGTAAGCTCCATAGCATTCCTGCCTGATGAGTAATCTCACCACAACTGAAAGGTGCACTCCCAGCTACTTAGCACATATATAGGAATAATTCCAGCTAATAGGTACAAAATAAATAAATGATGGATTTTTTAAAAACATCAGTTTGGAAGTCTTTTAATTTGTGAATTAACAAATCTAGACAGCTATAATTCTTAGGTATAAGCACCATTAGATCGTAGGTTTATAGTTTATAATGCAGAGATCTGACTAACCCCACTGGTGTAAAAGTGGGACAGTCGGTCATTGTGTGCCCCCTGGTGTGATGCAAGAGAAAGTACACAATAGTACCAGTAAAGAATTCTTGTCTAAAAAAACAGAACCAGAATTAAATTAAGCTTCTAGATCTTAATAGTTTAGGGGGAATTCAGGAAATAAAAGAAACTATTAAATGACACAGGAAGCAACCAGTCAGATCCAGTTAAAGTCCACGAGGAAGTAGTTGCTCGAATCCAACCAATTACATGAGAAAAGGGGGGAAAAGTTGGGAGAAGGAGATGTTCACATTACAAAATAAAAAATGGTGTTTAAAACAGATAAAAACCAGATACCACAGGCCTTGTTTAAGTTCAAATTCAAACAGGCGCCTGGGTGGCTCAGTCGTAGGCGTCTTCCTTCGGTTCAGGTCAGGATCCCAGCGTTCTGAGATCCAGCCCGCGTTGGGTTACCTGCTCAGCGGGAAGCCTACTTCTCCCTCTCCCACTCCCCCTGTTTGTGTTCCCTCTCTCTCGCTGCCTCTCTGTCAAATAAATAAATACTTACAAAAAAAAAAAACCAACTAAAAAGTACACTCTTGAGATAGTGGGAAATTTAAAGCCAGACTGGATGTTAGAACTCCTTATCAGTTAGCAATGCGTGCTGAAGTATTTTCAGATGAAATAATACAACATCAAAAATGTATTTTAAATTACTGCAGCAAAACAAAAACATAAGTTACAGAGGCAGTTGTTAAATGAAATTGAGTGTTGGTACATGGGTGTCACCATGCTTCTGCTTTTGTGTATGTTTGAAAATATCCATAATTAAACCTTGAAGTATTGAAAGAAGCAGTGTGTGTTTGCAAAATATCTTATTCAGTAATAGTATTAATTGACTCGTTTGACCGTAAAAAATTTAGTTGTTGCTATTAAAATATCTCCGTGATTAAGAAAAAAAAAAAAAAAGGGAATGCAGTATTTCTTACATAATACCCATAAAACACCTGTATACACTTTGTAATTGGGTATATAGAGTTTACACAGTATTAGTGTAATCATTGCTATGATCCATCATGATTCTGTAAGCTTTGTGGGAGCAAATGATTTTATCTGTTTTGTTCGCTACTTAATCCTCAACTCTTAGAAGAGGGCCTAACACATAGTAGGTGCTCAGCAAGTATTTGTTGAATTAACGAATAGGCACTTTTAAAACTTGACCATTTTGAACACTATACAAATTACCATTAATAATTTAATTATGCTGTCAAGTTTTTGAAATTTACACAAAGGTTGGAACTTGAGATACTATGTTTTATGGTAGTACATAACAGAGTTCCAAGGAATATTTCTAGATTAAGAGATATATGTGATTTGAAAAACTTAAATCTGTTACTGACATATGCTCTTACACATTTTAGGAAGATAAACTTTTGCTTGAGAGCCAACTGATCCTAGCTACAGCTGAACCACTGTGTCTTGATCCTTCTATAGCAGTAACCTGCACCGCAAACAGACTGCTTTATAACAAGCAAAAGATGAATACACGCCCAATGAAACGGTAATTGCCTTTGTAGATAGGTAAACCAAAAGATGCTCCTAGGCAAGTAGCTTTAAATTTTGCTATTTATGGTATCTTGCCCCTCCGAAGTATGTAAGTGCTCTTTTTTTAAATAGGATTTTAGTGGCCTTACATTACTTCTTTTGTGTATTACAGTTTTATAATACTGTCCGCTTTGTAATGAAGTGGTGCATTCTCTGCATTTTGTGAAAGAACAAACTTCCTAAAGTTTAGAGTCTGTTTACCAAAAAGTGAGGCTGAGAAGAGACAAGTATAAACAGAAAGAATTAATTCCTTTCTTAACTAATTACCAATAACCTGTTTGTTTTGTTAGTATTGCTTTTAAAGAAATGATTTGTAATTTATTTTTGAGATCTGATGAAATATCAGTCTGACAAGTCAGTTTATAACCAAATGTCTTTTTATAACATGATAATTTGTCTTTAAATGTTTTAGCTGTTTTATTTAATATTAACTTGGACTACAGTTATAGTTGGTTCGTTATTAAGTACTTTTGACATAATTGGTTGAATTGCCCACTTTGGATAATCTTCAAGTTAGGAGGACTTCAAAAACCTATCCATTTTCTGAATTACTTAATGTACTCTATAAACAACATATGCTGAGGAAAAGGTACAGTTTTGGAAATAGTGAAGTAAGTCCGTATAAGATCTGTCAGGAGTCCTGTAAAATCTCTTTATATCTCTCCACGTCTCCATGCCCACTGCTAAATCATAGTTAAAGTCAGCATCATCATCATCTTGACTTTTGTAGTAAATTCCTATTTGACCCGTCTTCCTGCTACTGTCTTTGCTCCCTTCTGATCTATTTCCCACATAAGCAAACTGGAATAATCTTTTAAAAACTTCAAAGAAGATTATGCCACTACTTGCTTAAATTTCCCTAAAGCTTTCTATTGTACTTCACATCACATGTAAACACATAACCATTGATCTGCAAGGCCCTTTTCTCACTCTCTGACCTCATCTGTTATATGGACCCTAATGCTCTAATCAACACCTATTTTCTGTTTCTAAAACAAATTAAGTTTTTAATTCTTTTTTAGTTTTTAAGTTCTTCTCTGTGCTTCAAATACTCATTCCCTGATCTTTTTTTTTCTTTACTTTTTTTTTTCTTAAGATTTTATTTATCTATTTGAGAGAGAGGGAGAGAGCATGAGGGGTGGGGGCAGAAGGAGAGGAAAAAGCAGACCGGACCAAACAGGGAGCCCAACTCAGAGCTTGATCCTAGGACCCTGAGATCACGACTGGAGCCAAAGGCAGATGCCCAACCAGTTAAGCCACCCAGGGACCCTTCCTGATCCTCTCATAGCCAGTTCCTTTGTGCCGTTCATGGCTCAGCTCACGCATCATTTCTTCAGAGTCCATTTCTTCCCTTCTCTGACTTAATGCTGCCCTCTCTATCACAGACTCACCACAGTACCCTGTTTTTCTTCCTCCTACCGATCAGTGCTCTCTGAAATTATCTTACCTATTTACTTGTGAGTGTCTATTTTCCCCTCTGGACTAGCAGCTCCATGGTGGCAGGAATTTTGTTTGTCTTGTTCATTTTTGTTTTAGTGCCTGAGACTTGGCTTGGCAAGTGATAGTGTTCTACAGATATTTGTGATTTACATATATAATGCTTACTGATTTGAATCCAGATTTATTCTGAGTTTCTTTTATTTTGTTTAGTTCAACTCTCTTAATATTTCAGGTGTTTCAAGAGGTATTCCAGGTCCTCTCTGAATCGGCAACAGGATCTGTCTCATTGTCCACCTCCTCCACAGCTAAAATTACTTGATTTCTTACAAAAAAGGAAGGAAAGAAAAGCAGGTCAACATTATGACCTCAAGATATCTAAAGCAGGAAATGTAAGTATGTGTTTTTTAAATGAAGCTTATTATGCCAAAAGCTTTGCTCATTTTGAATTTTCACCATATTAATACTATTTTTAATTTTCAGTGTGTAGATATGTGGAAGCGGAGTCCCTGTAATTTGGCCATACCTTCTGAAGTGGATGTAAGTCAGTTCATGAATTGCAGTTGTTTTAATATTAAATTCCTAAATTAAAGAGCAGCTTATACTCTGGGAAAACAAAGACTGACTTGTTTTAAAAACGGAGTAATGATTTTTTTAAAATCAATTGCTCATTTTTAGAATATTTTAGAATATTCTTTCACATTAACTTGTGTAAGGATATAACACCTTAATACATCTGTGTATTGCTATAAAAGGTCTGTGTTCAGAGTAGGAATAATAAAGAATTTTGAAATATGGAAAAGGATGGTACATTATTACATAGTATGTATAAAATGTGTTCTTTTTATTTCATTATAATTTCCTGATAATCCTTCTTTTCTTGAATTAATTAAATGTGAAAATTAACAATAGTGCAGCAGCGGCCAAAATTAGGAACTTTGGCTGTTATTCTCTGCTGATCCATAGTATTCATGAGCTATAAATGATCAAAAATATGAAAGAGATCTTTTGATAACTTGTCCCGTATTTATTTTACTTTCTTATTTCTCCTGTGTTCCTTTTTATTTTTCACTCAACTCTATAATTGGTTAGTTATTTTAATGGACTTTTGCTTTTCTTCTGCATTCCTAGGCCAGCACATATACTATTCTTATTCTCTGAGATTGAAAGAAAAATTTCTGAAAAGCACAAAGCCAAAACCATCTGAAGTACACTATATATATGACTAAAGGAGAATAAGCCACATTATTTCTTGATAACTTATGTGTTTCTGGAAGAACACAGCTTGAGAAGAATTGTTAGTGTAAATACCAAAGGGTGGGATTTAGCTTTGGAGGGTAGACTGGGTATCTAAAGCAGTGCTTCTCAAACTGTAATGTACATCCTAATCACCTTGGCTTGCTTGTTAAAATGCAGGTTCTAGTTCAGCAAGTCTGGGCTAGAACCTGAGATGCTGCGATTTTGCCAGGCTCTCAGATTTCGTGGTACTGGGGTCCCCAGCCTACATTTGAGTAGCAAAACGCTAATACAAAGTTTTCTCAGTCTGAGTCGATCAGAAGAATCATCGAGAATACCAGATAAATGTAGATTTCAGGCCCCACTTCAGACCTTCTAATTTAGTCAGGTCGCCAGGGAAGGACATGGAAATCTGAGTTTTTACCAAGTTCCCAGGTGAGTCTGATTATCTTAAGGTCATGGTTACCAGGAAGATGAGAATATTTGATTCACAGAGACTAGTAGGAAATAATACAGAATATATGGTCCATGTCTGATTAGACATTGGAAAAGGTTCACAAAAATTTTACCAACTTTAATATAAGTTCCCTAGTCTCCCTCCAATTTTGTCCCATCACAAGAGAACTATTCCATTAAAACCCAGCCATAAGGAGCATCTGGGTGACTCGGTCGGTTAAGTTTCTGCCTTCAGCTCTGGTCATGATCCTGGGGTCCTGGGATTGAGCCCCATGTTGGGCTCCCTGCTCAGTTGGGAGCCTGCTTCTCCTTCTCCCTGCTCATTTCTTTCTTTCTCTCTCTCTCTCTCAAATAAATAAATAATCTTAAAAAAAAAAGTGGCTTAAAAACCCAGACAAAGGAAAAGATCTTGGTTCTGATATGTCTGTGACATTCCAACTTTCCTAAAGGACAAATGTAATATCAGCTTATGGGATAAAAAGAAGAGGCACTGTCCAAAAAAGCAGCTGTGTTTATTACACCTATTTAATGATAAAAGGGATTCTAATTATGTTTTTAATACCAATTAGTCAAATTACTATATCAGGAAGCTTTTATTATTTTTTTTTTAAAGATTTTACTTATTGGACACAGCGAGAGAGGGAACACCAGCGGGGGAGTGGGAGAGGGAGAAGCAGGCTCCCCGCTGAGCAGGGAGCCTGATGCTGGGCTTGATCCCAGGACCCTGGGATCATGACCTGAGCCGAAGGCAGACGCGTAATGACTCAGCCATCCAGACACCCCTCAGGAGAGTTTTAAACTAAGCATAAGTAGTTGGTGATATTAGCAATTCAAGAATTTCTGTGCTTGAAACTATATTGTATTGTTGAGTTACTTAGGTTTTTCTCTCTGGTCGCAATACTTACTCCATTATGTATGCTGTCTCTTGATTTGATTGCTTAGGTGGAGAAGTACGCGAAAGTGGAAAAGTCCATAAAATCTGATGACTCACAACCAACAGTCTGGCCAGCCCATGTAAGTCCATCATTGTAGTCTTCTTTCTGATGAGGCTGTTTCTGAATTTATTAAACAAAAAGTGCCTTTACTTTAGGGTTTGTTTGTTGGGGTTTGTTTGTTTTGTTTTTTTGTTTGTTTTGTTTTTTTCGTTTAAAGAACATCCTGGGGGGTTAGTGAATTAAAGGAAAGAACAGTTGTTCAGTTTTGTTTTTCATAAAGTACGTTTCCATTTTAAAGGGCAGTTGTAATACATAACTGCATTTTTATTCTGTTGCAGTTGCATATTGGTAGTTCTGATTTGTTTTCTGTTTCTAATTAGTAAGCTATTCTAAGGACGATTTTAAATGTTCTATGTAATTTTCCCTAAGTGCAGTAATACTTTATTTTATATGTGACAAGTAGGTCTGTCTTCAAGTTTTACCCCTTTAATATTTGTATTTGCATTCATATGTCCAGTTTATGCAATTCTGCCATGTTTCACTTGGGTTTGGTTAACTACCCCATTGGACTCTCATTCTTAAAGTGCTATGTAAAAAAGAATCCTGGGGGGGAGGGGGCACCTGGGTGGCTCAGTCGTTAAATGTCTGCCTTTGTCCCAGGGAGTGATTCCAGGGTCCTGGGATCGAGCCTCGCATCGGGCTCCCTGCTCCACTGGGAAGCCTGCTGCTTTCTCTCCCGCTCCCCCTGCTTGTGTCCCCTCTCTCACTGGCTGTCTCTCTCCGTCAAATAAATAAATAAATCTTTTAAAAAAAAAGAGAGTCCTGGGCTTTATTCCCTTTGATGGTCTTAAACAGGTCGATAGTCAAAATGTGATGTGTCTTCCTATTGCCAGATACAAGTTAGTGTGTTGTTTATTTTGTTAACTTTGATTATGTATTTACTGAAGAAGGTATCTGGGACGGTCTTTTTTCAGGATGTAAAAGATGATTATGTATTTGAATGTGAAGCTGGTAATCAGTATCAGAAAACAAAGCTGACCATTTTGCAGTCCCTTGGTGATCCACTTTACTATGGTAAAATACAGCCATGTAAAGAAGATGAAGAAAATGACAGCCAGATGTCTCCATCCCAGTGAGTTCTGTTAAATACATGTAATTGACAAAATTAGGCATCAGAATTTATCTAGCAACTACTGATGAACCATTAATGAATAAAAATTTCCCTTTGGGGATTCATTTGTTATTTAAGTTCTCCAATTAGATTTGTCAGTGGACAAAAGTAAACCTAAATTACAATTACCGTCTCGTCCAGGAGTTATTTAAAATAATATCTTCTTAAAAACCTATGGTATAATTATTCTCATACTTGCTTTGAAGAATATATCCCTCTTGTTGTATTTATGTGTTGACACGACTTCAACCTACGAGCAGGAAGTTGAAGTGTTTCTGAGAAGTAGCTTGTTTAAATGGATAGAAAGTTTTATAAATGAAGAAGCTGTTGGTATTGCAGCACTGCATGTAAGGACAAAGACTCAGTGCTTAATGTAGTTACTGGCTCCAAAAAATACACACACACGCATATTTGATCTTCTAAAACTTATGGACTATATATATTTAGTACAAGGTAACAGTATGTAGTTTTGTTTGTATTGTTAGTTTGATTATTTTGTTTTTCAATCAAGTTGATGCTGTTTCAAGAAGAAGAAACTACAAAGAGGAGCTCAACAGAAAAAAGCAGGGGCCAGGAATATGTTAAATTATTTATAAATCTTTACTTAACACAAGATACTAAATGAAACTATAGCAGACATGGATTTTAAAGAGCAACCTCACCAGTATCTTAAGTAAAAGTCAATGAGAAGAAATAGTTTCAGTCAAAGAATCATTAGGTAATTTTTTCACATTAGCCAGTTTCTATTGTTGAATACTATATAGACAGATCAGATGTTTTGATTACCTGTGTTTTTAAAAATCTCCCCCTTTAAGACATACATTGGTCATTTTAAATTATGAACTTTTCTCAAACACAAAGAGATACAATATACTTTTTCTCATTTAAAAAAGAAAATCAGTTCAAAAGCCAACTGATCAGATCTGTCTAACAAGAAGAGAATTGAATTTTTTGCTTTTACATCAGGGAGTTGCTGCAAAAATGCTGCATGATTTGTTACTTCCAGTCATTCCTCCATATTCATAAATTACTTGAGTTAATAACTATGAAGTTAAAGTTTGAGCTGCATTAACCAAGTTTTTTCTTTTTTTTTTACATTTTATATTTCAGCTCCTCCACAGATGATCATTCAAATTGGTAATTAAAAAATAAACAAACTCACTATTTTAATCTGTTAAGAAATCATATAAATGTCAAATTCTTTAAAAAGACTTGGTAAAGACATTTTATTGAATTGGCAATAAACTACCTTCCTTGTCTAAAATACATTTTAAGATCTGCTCTATGGACATTATTAATGATTTCGAAAATCAAAGGTTAAAGTGAGAGGAAGGCCAAAGGCCTTGCACACAGTAGTTCAGTGAATTTTGCTCTAGGGCAGACACTTGCAAGGATGTATAGCACTTGGTAACTTTCGGCCCAGATTTTGTTTTGATACATAAGTTTTATGCCAAAATACATCTCCTTTAAATTAAATCAGCCAAATTATTCACAGGATATTTTATAATGCATGCAAAACTTGGTCATTGCTTCATAAGTTTATATGTATTTAAATTTTTTTTTTTTTTGTAATATCTCTGTAGTTTGACTCATTTTGTAAAACTGCAGTCACTAAAATATGGAAGCCTTCAGAAGTAATCCCAGGGTTCCTCAAGACAACTCTTAACGTAATACTTTTCTCTCTTCTAAACATTTCAGGTTTATTATTGGATCAAAGACTGATGCTGAGAGGTAAAAATATTTGTGTCTTTATCTTTAATCTGGATGGATATGAAAAACTTCATTTTTATAGGATAGAGAGTACTCCACTAAGAGTCACAACTTTGGTTTTAGTTATACCTTAGATATTACTAGGATTTTTTATAGAATTAGGAAAATAACACAGGAATAATGTTTAAAATACAGTGTATTTTACGTTAGAAAGCATAGATGTATCTGTTAGCTAAGGAAGATAATTTCTGAGTAGTACTTTAATCAGAATGCAAGTGAAAGTGGGTAATTTCTTTGGCTGCTTATTGGTTAAGTATTCCCTACAATTTCTGTATTAAAGGAAGATACTGTATGTTTATCTTTAGATTGTTTATTAGCAAAGTGTTTTGAGCATTAGCTTGTCACTGCAAAGATTAGAAGAATGTGCTTTTTGCACAAACAAATTATCTAATTTGAATTTCTGTGTAAATTTTGATGGAAATTCTTTTATTAACAGTTACTATTTTCTCCTGTGAATTTATGTTTAGAACAGTTAGCTAATCCTTACTCATTTACTCCTAATATTCTAGGGTAGTCAATCAGTACCAGGAATTGGTCCAGAATGAAGCCAAATGTCCAGTCAAAATGTCACACAGCTCCAGTGGCTCAGCCAGCTTGAGTCAACTTTCTCCAGGGAAAGAAACAGAAGTGCGTTTGATTATTTTTTTGTGCCTAATTGTTTCTCAAGGAATCTAAGAAATGTTAAAGACTGTTTTTTGAGGAATGGGGTATTGTTTAGTGTTTAACTTTCTGTAATGGAAGCTTTCAAGTATATACAAATGTAGAAAGAAAAGTATAATGAACACCTGTGTATACTAATCACCTGGTTTCAACAGTTTTCTCTTTTCCCTGGAAAGATTTAAGAGTGGAAGCTTTGGGGGCGCCTGGGTGGCACAGCGGTTAAGCGTCTGCCTTCGGCTCAGGGCGTGATCCCGGCGATCTGGGATCGAGCCCCACATCAGGCTCTTCTGCTATGAGCCTGCTCTCCTCTCCCACTCCCCCTGCTTGTGTTCCCTCTCTCGCTGGCTGTCTCTATCTCTGTCGAATAAATAAATAAAATCTTTAAAAAAAAAAAAAAAAAAAGAGTGGAAGCTTTGCTTCAGTTTACCTTTCTGCTCTTCTCCCTCAAACTTTCTCCCCACCCTATTACTTAGAAATCTTTTCTTCATCCTATATATCTACCGTAATTTATTTCATGGATCGTCTTATGTGAAATTATATTTTTTTATAACATCTGTAATGCCCAGCCAATAACACTAATGTACTTTGCAGAGTTTTAAAGTGTTCGTTCTCATCTAGAAGCCATAGTGGTATTAATTTATGAGTTTTTGATTTGGGCCAAATTTTAACAAGTATATTTAATGTCCCTGTCTCTTAGCAGCCGGAGACTGTGTCAGTTCAGTCTTCAGTATTGGGAAAGGGAGTAAAACATCGACCTCCACCCATCAAACTTCCCTCAAGCTCAGGAAATAGTTCTTCAGGTATTACATTCTTTGGTTTCTGTCATCTGGAGTATAACACAGCATAAGTGATAATCTATTTTTAAAACTATACTCCTGTTATGACTTACCTAATTCATAGAATTTCAAATTACAGGTGTAGGAAATAACTTTTATACTCTTCTAGGTAACTATTTTACACCACAGCAGGCCAGCAGCTTTCTTAAATCTCCAACTCCTCCTCCTGCTTCCAAGCCACCAAGTCTTTCTCGGAAGTCATCTGTGGATCTCAATCAAGTTAGCATGCTTTCTCCAGCTGCCCTGTCACCTGCCAGCTCATCACAAAGTGAGTTATAACTTAAATTCTTCATTAGCTCTTCATTGGCTTTTTGCATTAGTGTTTCTTAAAACAGCTATTTTTTTTTTTGACCAGTGAAATATTGAAATCAATGTACTATGTACCCAAAATGTATAAGTTTTTGAGAAGCTTCAGGCAAATCTCTTGTTAATTGTATGTATTATGTGTTTATTGTAATTGTATTTGTTTTTCTGTATCTATGTATGCACTGTGTGTATACCTTATAGATTTACAACCTACACATCTCCTTAAAAAAATAATCTGTTAATTAAATGTGGCAATAGGATTCCAAAATATTTTTTATTCCAGGGTTCCCTAGGATCATGTTACATTTTATGTAAACTATGTAGCTGATACGAAAAAAAAATGTCGTAAGAGTTGTTGCTGCAGTCCTATCTTTGTATATGTAAGAAACCAACTAGTTCCAAGGTGGTGATAAAATAAACTGAAAGCCAATTTTTCAAAAACACTCCTACACCCTTAAAAATTGTAATCAGTTACTAAAATGTGGTAATAATCATAAGGCATTATTCTGAAAATATTAAAATGTAATTTTTACTTCTGAATACTTTTTTTTTTAACATCATGAAAACTTAACGCAAGAATTCTAGCATTCAGTTGGGAGAATTTCTTCAAATTAGAGTTTTCTGAGATACTTAGGTATCTATTTGCAAAAAAGCATTCCAGTTTTTTAGATTTTTTTTATAGATAACTAAAGTGTGCTGAAAGTTTTAGTACACTGCACAGTGATAGGGTGGTCTTCGCCTTAGATTATAAACATCTTCATCTTGATAGCTCAAAAGGTGTAATTTTTCTGCCTTCTTGTTTTGCACAAAGAAAAATTTATAAATTTCCTAGAAGTCTTATTCACACTTCTTATGTTGTGGGTATGGATTATGTTAATCTACTGCACACAGTTGTTACTTTAAGTAAGGGTTGAGTGACAGCTTCTGGACATTCACATTTCTTTCCTTTCTTTCTGCAGGACATGAAAGCTAAAAAAGAAAACACCTCAAGAGCTTTTGGTTTTATTTTTTTGGTTTTTGTTTTTTGTTTTTGTTTTTTTTTAAAAAGTTGATAAACTGTGCATACTTCATTCACAACAGATTTTCTATACATTCTTACATTTAAACAGAAGTACACAGTTACTGTTAAAGATGCAGTATTATCTATCAAATATTTGCTTTATTATTGTGTTTTGTAAATTTGTTTGTCAGGATAAACTTGATGTGTTAGGAATTAAACATGTACATTTAGGTGCCAAATATGATTGTTAACCATATGTAATTTATTAAATATGTTCAGAGTTTATCTCAGACTGTTACAGAAAATAAGCAATATTTTTTAATGAAGTTCTAAATTAGTGAAATCGTAAATAACAAAAATTAATTTGAATTCCTCTTAAACGTTTTAGGCCAAAGGTAGCATGTAGGAAATTAACTTTTAAATGGGTATTGTGGTAGTATACAAATGTATATTTTTACTGTTACTGTAATAGCATCTCTGATGGAATTTTTAGGTGATATACTGCATCCTTAATTGTAATTGAGTGTAGCAACACTCATGTATCATGTGTAGAAATTAACACTTGCAGTTAACTGCTTAAAAAAAAACTGGAACAAATTGTCAGTGCTAAGTAAGATTCCATTAACCTTATTTTAAAAAGGACTGGCCATTTATAACAAACTAGCAATTTTTATTTTTCTCAATGAGCAGGATCTGGAACTCCTAAGCCATCTACTCCTACACCAACCCCTTCATCGACCCCACACCCTCCTGATGCTCAGAGCTCAACTCCTATTACCCCTTCAGCCACCCCTACTCCCCAAGATTCAGGCTTCACCCCTCAGCCCACTTTGTTAACTCAGTTTGCTCAGCAGCAAAGGTCTCTGAGCCAGGCAATGCCTGTAACGACCATTCCTCTTTCCACCATGGTAACATCCATAACTACAGGAACCACGGCCACCCAGGTCATGGCAAACTCTGCTGGACTTAACTTCATCAATGTAGTGGGCTCTGTTTGGTAAGTTTGCATTGATGTCCTGATTTTGTTTCTTTGTTTGTTGTTGTTGTTCTGTTGTTTTTTAAGATATTCTCATTGATCTAAGTAAATTCTTGTGAAATTAAAAAATTGCATATTTCTGAAACTGAAAAATAGTTTAGATATGGATAGAAGCTATCTCAACAAGTATGTTTTAATTTTAGGTCATATATGTATTATATGCACTAACCTGATACTACTCCACATTGACAGCAGTATAGATTTTCTTGTTTGTCCTCAGCATTAGCATCTTTTAATCCCTTGATTAATGCTTTTACTCTTTCAATTTATATTTAAACCTTGATAAATACATAGTACTTAATTTTAGATAATCTTACTGTCACTGTCTGGCATAAAAATGAAACAGAGCCCCAAAACTGATGTTTAAGACCAAAATACCTAATTGTGTTTGTGTAGTAGTTTATTTTTTAATCCAAGGAATTAATTATGTGACTGAAATTTTCTTATGTAGTAGAAGTTTAATGCTTTGTCTTATTCTCCTGCAGTGGAGCTCAGGCTTTGATGAGTGGTTCAAACCCTATGCTGGGCTGTAACACTGGTGCCATAACTCCTGCAGGAATAAACCTGAGTGGCCTTCTACCCTCAGGCGGTCTGCTACCAAATGCATTGCCCGGTGCAATGCAGGCAGCTTCTCAAGCAGGTCAGAATGTTGGAAATAATAACCTCTAAAAAATTAAAGTACATGCTAATGTAAAAATGTCATTTTAAGCATATTATATACACTTAACGTCCTTATTTCTTGAAGCATTATGTCACAGGGATTTCGTTTAAAAAGCCCTTAAAGGTCTGATATTTAAATCAAAAACCATTTAGCAGTTCTATGAAGAAACTTGGTAAGTTTCTACAACTTCTATCTGCCTTCCAAACATAATAAATTAATTTTGATAGCCTTATTGTCAGTGTAGTCCTCCTATTCCAGGTAAAAGAAATACATTTTGGAAACACAGGTTGTGTCAGAAAGGCAACATAGAATGGCAATAAAAAGCCTAGGCTCTGGAACCAGATTACCTAAGTTTGAATCACAGGTGTGCAACTTACTGAATAGTGTAATCATGGGAAAGTCACCTCACCTTCCTTGTCAATACAATGGGGGAAAATAATGCTTTGCCTCATAGTTGGGAAGGTTAAAGGAGTAAATACAGATGTGGTACTTTAAACTGCCTGAGATGACATAAGCATTCAAAAAAATTACTGTCCTCATGATAAACAGTAGTCGTTTTAGTACAGTAGTAATTACTGTATATAACAGTTCTAACAACTTAATGCTATTTTGTAATGCTGTTTAAAATATTTTGTAGTATCTTGGAATGATCTAGTTTCTTACTGCTGAGAAAAAACTTAGCAGGAAAAACAAACTTGACATAGTAAGAAAAATTTATCAAAAAATTGCCTGAATTATGAGAACTCAAACCCAAAGAGTATAATTTAAACAGGTAACATATTGCTGTGATTTCCTAATTCTAGCTGATGAGCTCATTTTAATGTTCATTAAGTGTTAGTGGCAGAAGCTCTGGAAAAGGAATCAAGTGTTGAACTTAGGATGCTTATATTTACCTTTACCAATTAGTTACATGTGGCTCCAGGTGTTCACGGTGGGGCCTAAAAGAAGTAACTTAATTTTTCTCCCTCGGCCTCAGTTTCATTTGTTCTAAAATGGGAGTAAAAATATCTAACTTCAGATGGTACGTAGGAGACATTAATGAAGTGATTTGAAAGTGCCTTTGATAAGCCATAAACATTAGATAGATGTTATTCATTTTTAAAGGAAGTTATGGGGGTGCCTGGGTGGCTTAGTCAGTTAAGCATCTGCCTTCGGCTCAGGTCATGATTTCCGGGTCCTGGGATCAAGCCTCACATGGGACTCCCTGCTCAGTGGGGAATCTGCTTCTCCCTCTTCCTCTGCCCCACCCCCTGGCTCGTGCTCTCTCTCTCTCAAATAAATAAATAAAATCTTTAAAAATAAATAAAGGAAGTTATGTCATATCTTTTCATGAGGATTTTTCCTGATGGGGATATATCAGTACTGTAATATTTTAACATGATTATGCTGCTTCAGTTTCTTATTACAGGGGTTTGTTTATACCATCACCTGTGAATGTTCTGCCTCTTATCTTTTTTTTTATTCAATTATCTGCTGAGAGGACTAAATACATTTTAATTAGTGTTCAAATTGGTATATTTTATTGGCAGGATATGCACATACTTTGAGACTGTGGTCTGCAAACTACAAGAATGGTTATATTTTTAAAGTTTTGTTTTAAAAAAAAAAGACAAGAGGAAGAGTATGCCACAGAGGCCATATGTGGCCCACAAGGCCTACTGAAAAAGTTTGCCAACCCCTGCTTCATGTACTCTATGTTGCATCACAGATTTTTGGGACTAAGTTTAGAAATAACAGCATTGTTTCCTGACTTTCAGTTTGGACACAGTTCAGTGTTCTTTAACATTAATAATATTACCATTTGTACTTGAAAAAATAGCAAACAGCACACGGGGTTCTTGGAGATAGGATTATTATTGTGTACTACTTAGCACTGAGAAATTTAAATAGATGTCAATACCTGAAAGGTATTTGCACAGCAGTGACAATTTTATTATATTCATGGTGTCTGCATACTTCCTGATTACTTTATCAACCAAAAGTCAAAATAGTGGTAAAAGAAGTTATCATTTCTGAAACAATAGAATACAGGTATACCTTGCTTTATTGCACTCTGAAAATACTGCATATTCTTTTACAAATTGAAAGTTTGTGGCAAACCTGCATCAAGCAAAGCTATTGATGCCATTTTTGCAATAGCTTTTCCTCATTTCCTCGCTCTGGGTCACATTTTGGTAATTTTTGCAGTATTTCAAATCTTTTCATTATTATTACATTTGTTGTAGTCCTCTGTGATCAGTGGTTGTGACTCATTGAAAACTCAGTTAATGTATTTTTTAATAAAATATTTTAATTAAGGTTTGTACATTGTGTTTTCAGACATAATGCTATTGTACATTTAATAGACTACAGTATGATGTAAACATATTCATTGGGAAATGAGAAAATTCAGTTCATTGCTTTATTGCAATGCTCACTTTATTGCAGTGATCTGGAATTGAACCCTCAGTATCTCTGAGATATGCCTATAAAATGTACATCTGATGCTCCACATCTTTGAATGAGAATTTTGTGTTAATAGGTATTGATGAATTTTTTTTGTTTTTTATTTTAAAAGTATAGAAAAAACCACATCTATGCAGAAAGTACTTAAAATGTTGTATTTATAGTTACTAAAGGATAAAATAACTTTGAAGTGTAAAAAAAATTTAATTCCTTCTTATAACCATGAGTTTTATTTAACAGGTGTTCCATTTGGTTTAAAAAATACTTCAAATCTCAGGCCCTTAAATCTACTCCAGGTAAATGCGATATACTGCTTTTGATTGAAGTTTTTATGCTTGATATCTTTTTTAATAATGTATATCTGATCATACAAGCATTGAAATGTTGAAGTCTGTCTAAAGGGTGTGGTTAATTACTGCTTTCTTTGTATAATCACGTGGAAAGTGGATAAAGAGAAAGAATCTGTATCCTACATACCATACTCATTGGCTCCAGCACCCTGCCTAATCAAGCAGTAGCTGTTCCGATGGGGAGAATTGACAACTACCAAGGACTACGCTTGCCTACAGTAGCAGTAATAGATAATATCTAGAAAATAATTCCTCTTTCAACAGGCATTTTATGTATGTATCATATGTATTACTGTTCGCTTGAAGAAAGATTTTAAAAATAGGTAGGTGTTCTTTTCCTAAGCAGAATATGATTTCTTAGCACAATGCCAGGCACCTAATAGTCATTCATTAAATGTTTGTCAGATTATAGTTTGTGTCTAATGACGAGGCTTTACTTACATGTTACCAATATCACCATATAAAAAGAGATTGAAAGTGGAGAATTTAGTACAGGTTATGAATTTACAATATTCTGGGTGTTATGCTAGGTCCTTTAATTTAAGGATGAGGTCCTGTATAAATCTACCAGGTTGGAAAATGGATGAGTTTGTCTACAAAGAACTTTTAGAAAAGGTAGACATGAATGTCTGGACACAAAATGGCAGAGCTTTGGATTATGAGGAAATAACAGTACTAGACAGGGACACCTGGGTGGCTCAGCGGTTTAATCATCTGCCTTTGGTCAGGTCATGATCCCAGGGTCCAGGGATCTAGCCCAGTGTAGGGCTCTGCTCAGCGCGGAGCCGCCTTCTCCTTTCCCCTCTGCTGCTGCTCTGCCTGCTTGTGCTCTCTCTCTGCCAAATAAAATTTTAAAAGAACAAAAGCAAAAAAACAGTACCAGACAGATCAGCTCAACCTGGTCTTCAGGAATAACAAATCAAGAAATGTATTTTAAGGGGCGCCTGGGTGGCACAGCGGTTAAGCGTCTTCCTTAGGCTCAGGGTGTGATCCCGGCGTTGTGGGATCGAGCCCCACATCAGGCGCCTCCGCTAGGAGCCTGCTTCTTCCTCTCCCACTCCCCCTGCTTGTGTTCCCTCTCTCGCTGGCTGTCTCTATCTCTGTCGAATAAATAAATAAAATCTTTAAAAAAAAATGTATTTTAAGCCAAAACTTTAAATTAAACATTTCTTACATGAGATGCAAACAGTGTCTGTATTTACAGAATGTAATCGCAAAACAGTCCACTTGTAATACGGACAGACCACAGATCATATTGTTTTATTTAGCTAACTTCCTTGCATATTGCTCTTGGAAAGGAGTGGAATTCCTTAATAGCATTAATCATAAGGAATAAGGCTACCTTATAAGTTAATTATATTTTGCTGCATTTATTATGTTAACTGATTGAGGAAAGAACTGTTGACCTATGCTAAGTCCAAATTTACCTAACAATGAGGTTTAGATACTGACTTGAGCACACTGTGGGGAGGGGGCAGGGTTCTGCAGACCTAAGAGTTCTGTAGTTGGGTATTTATTTGCTTGTACCTTCTCTTAAGGACTGCAAAGTGCTTATACAGTAGTCCCCCATTATCTGCGGAAGATACATTTTCAAGACCCCCAGTGGATGCGTAAAACATGGATAGTAGCAAAACCCTGTATATACTGTTTCTTCCTCTACGTATGTGCTGTTAACCTTAAAAATAAAACTCCATTATTTTGCCAGCAAAATGGGTTTATTTTGGAATAACAGAGAATTGCTGTTTGGGCCAAGCAAGCTATGACAAAACCATAGGCAAGTTCAACAAACAAAAGAGAGGAATGTTATTTTATGATGAAGGAGGAGGAAGTGGAGAGGGTTGTTTTGAATGAAGTCCATTGGAGAAAACAAGAGTTCAGGTTGATGATAGCTTCTCTCTGGCTGAGTTTCAGGGGTGGTTGATTTCTTGTCGGAGATGCAGTGCACATCTTTCTCTGCTGGGGCCTGTCCCTGATGATTTTTCCTGTTCAGGATTCTTTTGTTGGGGTCTGTAAATGACAGTCTTCCTATAACTGACATTGAGCTTCCCGACTCTAGTGTCTCTCTATTTTCACAGTACCTACAATGAAGTTTAATTTGTGAATTAGACACAGTAAGGGATTAACAGTAATTAGTAAAATAGAACAGTGATAACAAGTACACTATAATAAAAATTATGTAAATATGGTCTCTTCCTCTAAGTACAGGGTACTATACTTACCCTTCTTGTAATGTGAGATGATAAAATGCCTAGATGATGAGATGAAGTGAGGTAGATGACATAGGTGTTGTGATGTACTGTTAGGCTACTCTTGACCATGTCAGGAAGATCATCTGCTTCTGGACTGCAGTTGACTGTAGTAACTGAGACCAGGGAAAGCAAAACAATGGCATGAAGGGAGGTTACTATAGCTTAAAGCCCTATAGAATAAATGGAAAAACCATTTATTTCCTGATGCATTTGAAAACCATAGTTTTAATTTTTAATACGGACTTTTCTGGATGCTTTAAAAAGTGGTTTTTTTGTTTGGGGGTTTTTTGAAGTAATTTAGGTACAGAATGACAGCAGCAAGTAGTGCCTCTAAACTAAAAATATGGATATCTAATGTACTTCCATTACAGCTTCGGAATTCCTTACTATGTTACATAAAAATCCATGCATTTCTGGTTTTTGATAAAGCTAGAACAAATTAGAGAAGTTCTCTTAAGATGTATATTTTGATTGTCACTAGTTTCTTGTTTATACTTTGTAATGCTTATTTAATGCTGTTTTATATTGATGTGTAAGAGTTAAAGCAGTATGTGTGTTTGGATAGCTAACTATTAAGCAGAATCATAGATGTTTGAGATTACTTACATATTTGAGAGCCTGCAGTAATAGCAATTAAAAGTTGTTTTTAATTTTTTTTTTTTTTTTTTTTTTTTGAGGGCAGGGGTATTGGTTTGGTTTGGTTTTTGTTCACCTGTTTCCTCAGTCCACAGAAGAATGCCTGATACATAGTGAATGTTCTAAAAATGTTTATGGAATAAAGAAATTTTAATAATGTAAAATCAGTCCACAGAAGAATGCCTGATACATAGTGAATGTTCTAAAAATGTTTATGGAATAAAGAAATTTAAATAATGTAAAATGAGCTAATTAGTTCTTCTTTAATAGCTTCCAGGTGGTTCACTCATTTTTAACACACTGCAGCAGCAGCAACAACAGCTCTCTCAGTTTACACCACAGCAGCCTCAGCAACCTACAACATCTAGTCCTCAACAGCCAGGGGAGCAGGTATGTGCTGTCCAGCCCTCCATTTGCTTTGTATTACGTAATTGTAACTCTTTTTTTTTGGTATATTCCAAGCATATTTGACATGGTTTTAGTTCAGACAGACAGCTGCTGTTCTGCTTTTATTATCAGTAGTAGTGATCAGTTATTGGGTGCCTATTTGAAATTCTTTTCCTGCCCATGCATTTTTTGCCCAGTCATCGTCCTTCTGTTTGTAGTGTTTTGTCTCTGTTGGAATAGAGATGTCCCTATAATCATGAAGCTTAGGGCAAAGGGAAGATAGACACAAATATTTGTATATGGTTAAACAGAATGAAATTTAATAAGAACAGCAGTAAATTAAAGGAGAGGGAACTATAAGTTTTTCTGAACCTTCACTACACTTTGGAATCATCTGGGAACTAAAAATACTGATTCTTAGGTCCCACCCCCCAGAGTTTCTCTTAGTTCACAAAGATTCCCCAGTTAAGTCTTGGTTGGATAAAGCTCATCCTCTAGTAGATTCTCAGGAAGGGCACATTCAAAAAATTTTTTCTTTATTCTTTAACACATGAAAGATTAACTTGGCTGGATATAAAATTGATTTGCACCTTTTTTTTTAAATTGTAAAATATACATAATATGTAATTTGCCATTGTCGTCATTTTAAGTGTGCATGTTAAGTATATTCATATTGTTAGGCAGCCAGTCTCCACAGCATTTTCATCTTGCAAAACTGAAACTTTGTACCCATCAATCAATAATTCCCTATTTCCCTCTCCTGTTAGCCCCGACAGCCAACATTCTCCTTTCTGTTTCTCTGAATGTGACTAGTCTAGACAGTAGTTGTCTTTCTGTGACTGGTTTACTTCACTTAGCATAATGTCCCCAAAGTTCTTCCATGTTGTAGTGTGTGTCAGAATTTCCTTACTTTTTAAAGCTGAATAATATTTCGTTGTATGTGTATACCACATTTTGTTTATTCATTCATCTGTCAATGGACATTTGGATTGCTTCCATCTTTTTGTCTGTGATAAATAATGCTTCTATGAACATGGGTGTACAAACAGCTCTTTAAGTCCCTGCTTTTCAGTTCTTTTGAATAATACCCAGGAGTGAGATTTTTCATTTTTTGAGGGACCTGCATATTGTTTTCCATATGGCGATACCTTTTTACATTTTCCCCAGCAGTGTACAAAGGTTTCCGTTTCTCCATATCCTGACAAATTTTGACACTTGTTATTTCCTGAGGCTTTTTTAATAGTAACCATCCTCATGGCTGGAAGGTGATAAGCTCATTGTGATTGACATTTCCCTAATGATTAATGTTTTTGAACATCTTTTCATATACTTGCTGGTTGTCTATGTATCTATTCTTTGGAGAAATGTCTACTCAGGTCCTTTTGCCCATTTTTAAAATCAGTATCCAGGGAAATCCTCTCAAGATAAATGTCTTGTAACTTGTGAAGTGTTTAACTTACGTTATTTACTAAAATGTTATTTCAAACACTGTTTTAGGTGATAGCAAAGGATGTCTTTTTCATAGTGAAAGTTTTTAGTTTTGATGAACTCTGAGTTATCAACAATTTATTTCTTTTATGGATCATGCCTTATGTGTTGTCTAGGAATGCCTCACATAGACCCTATGGCCCAAAGATTTTCTCCTTGTTGTCTTATAACAGTTTTACAGCTTTTCATTTACATCTGTGATCCATTTCCGGTTAATTTTTGTGTAAGGTATAAGACTTGGGTCAGGATTTATTGGCAGGGGGCAAAAGGGATCGTGGTCCAATTGCTACAGCACTAGTTGTTGAAAAAGCAATCCTTAATCCATTGAATTACTTTTGCTCCTTTATCAAGATGTATTTACATGGCTGTCTGTGTTCTCTATTCTCTTCTACCTCTCTTTGTATCTATCCCTGTGTTGGTACCACACTGTCTGGGTTAGTGTAGACTCAATAGTAAGTCTTAAAATCAGGCAGCGTGATTCCTTCCATTTTATTTTTCAAAACTGTTCAGCTGTTCTAGATCTTTTTCTTTTCCATCTAAATTTTAGAATCATCTTGTCTATAGATACAGAGGGAAAAAAGAACCTATTAAGGATTTTTAAAGGAGTTGAGTTAAGCCTATAGGTTAGTTTGAAAGTGACTTTACGGGGCGCCTGGGTGGCGCAGTCGTTAAGCGCCTGCCTTCCGCTCAGGGCGTGATCCTGGCGTTATGGGATCGAGCCCCACATCAGGCTCCTCCGCTATGAGCCTGCTTCTTCCTCTCCCACTCCCCCTGCTTGTGTTCCCTCTTTCGCTGGCTGTCTCTGTCTCTGTTAAATAAATAAATAAAATCTTTTGAAAAAAAAGAAAAGAAAAAGTGACTTTACTATCTTTACTATGTGAATTTCCAGTCCATGAACACTTTGTTATTCTTTTTACAAGAATCTAATGTTGGTATTTTTCCTCATACCGGGGGGGAGGGGGGGAGGGAAATTACCAACTCAAAATTGTTTTTCTTTTTGTACAATCATGTATTATTTTTTTATTCAGGGTTCTGAACAAGGTTCAACCAGTCAAGAACAGGCCTTATCTGCTCAGCACGCTGCTGTTATTAACCTTGCTGGAGTAGGAAGTTTTATGCAGTCACAGGCAGCTGGTTGGTATCTTTATACCTTCATATGTTGAATTTACTAAAAATAACTGATCACATAGGGATCTCAATATTTTAATTATTTCTTTTCCTTCTCTTACAAGCAGTATCTGAGGACAAAATATGGTTCTATTTAATGCATGAACTATTTATTGATGGCCCTCTGAGGTGTTTTTGTTAATTTGACAGTTGATTAAAAATGTTTTTACCCACATATATTAATAGCAGTTGGGTTTTTCTCACATTACAGTTCGTAAAATTTTATACAATTATCCAGCTTACTAGGAAGCTACCAAAGCTGTTAAATCCTCAGTTCTCCTGGGTTATTGAGACTGCATTTTTGTTGATTGCATAATCTTTGGTCTCATTCTGGTAGCTTGCAATTGCATGAATCAAGACTTAATGGTCAGCATAACTTTTATAAGCCACTTTTATCATTTGGAAAAAAAAAGATTATACTAAATGACTTCTCACCACTTCCAGCAGTAAATGGTGATCCAAAGATTTACCTTTAACTAAGATACCTTGTCACTTAAAGACAGTAATTATAACATTACATTTAATTAAAGTCACTAAATCACTAAGTGTGTAAGTAAGCTATGATAGAGTTTGAGGATTGGGTGAACAAACATGTCAACATTTTGAATTATCACTGGGCTTACTGTCATATCTCTACAACTCCTAGTGTCTGAATTTAGAATAAGCAAGGTCTCACATAATGCCCTATTTAGAGCTCATGAATTTCCAAATGGAAATTTGTGATCATAAACCTTTACCACCCAAGTTATGAATCTCCTAAAATGGCTGTTGTATGTTTTAGTGGAAAGAATTCTAGGCTGAAAAATCATGAGAATGTTTCTAGCTTTGGACCTGTCAATAATTAGAGTGAGTCACTCAGACCATCATGGCCTGTAATTTTTTCATCTGTACATTGAGAGGGTTCAATTGATTACTCAGGCCCCCCTCAGCTTGAAAGGAAATAGAATTTTGCAGTCTCCATTCACCACCATTGTTGGCTAGTAGTGTAGTCTGAAACTCATTGCAGCATCTTTTGTTTAAAGCACTTATCCACCAGTTTGTCATTATGGTAGATTGGACTTCACCCACTCCCTTTCCTACTTCATTGATTCGATTTAAAACAACATACTGTATTTTCCATTTCTGCAAGAAAGCCCTCTCAAAAAAATAACACTAGCATCAAATTTCATTGTGGTGCAAGAAAAGGGATATGGTGCTTTGGCACACGGGCACTCCCTTCCCTTTCATATCCAGAAGGTTCTATAATCAGTGGTACCCTCAACTAACAGGAGACTGTACTAAATTTATTCTGAAATGTCTCTGATTTGATACTTAAGATTAATCATACTGATAACTTTTCTATTATTTCATTTTCTGTGTTGTCCTTTTCTAACCCTGGTAGCCTTCAAACTTTTTGACTGGCCTGCTTTCCCCTTCTCCTCTCTGTAGTGTTGTCTCAGCTTGGCTCTGCCGAGAACAGACCTGAGCAAAGCCTTCCTCAGCAGAGATTCCAGCTCTCCTCTGCCTTTCAACAGCAGCAGCAACAGATACAAGTAATCCAGCAACTTCACTCTGATTACATTTTTAAAGATACTCTGCTCCAAAAGTACTTCAACATACTTTAGTTTTATTTTACTGTCTTTTAAGACTATACAGTAGTAGGTAAATAATTTAGCAAATTTTACTTAAAAGTCTGACATTTTAGCCAGTCAACTTGGAGCACTGAACATCTAGTACATTTAAGCCATACTCTTCCTAATTTAAAATTTTTCATGAAGTGCTGGTGGCACATTAACATACATTTTGTAGTTTCCAGTATTTTTTGAAACAGACAGTTGTTAGTGCCAATGGTTAACTTTTTGATATTGTACTGCAGAAAAAGGCAAGTATACCAGTGTTCCTATTAGTAAATGTCATACCTGTTTTAGAAAAATGTTATTCCATGATTGTAGGAAGTCCCCATATTATAGTTGACTATCTTTGATATGCAGGGTGGTTTTATATTGCTATAAACTATCATACAACAAAATAGTAACTGAAGTTGCTGAGTTACTACAATATAGACTGGCAGGGCAAAGTAACAGAAATACTTTTGAAGTTTACCAAGAACCCGTTTTTAAAGCCCTCAGCAGGCTTCTGTGCCACTGGTGCTGTTTGACTGTGCATTGTCTCAGTGTGGTATAGTCCCTTTTTGTTATCTTGGTGCTTTCTCCCTTTCAGTTTTGTTGTTTTCATCTCTCAGGAAAAGCACCTTTCCATACCTGCCTACATTTACATAACTTGACTTTTCTTTCCCCTCCCTTTTGCAGCAGTTGCGATTCTTGCAGCATCAAATGGCTATGGCAGCAGCAGCAGCACAAACAGCTCAGCTACATCGGCATCGGCATACAGGCAGCCAGTCAAAAAGTAAAATGAAGAGAGGCACGCCAACCACTCCAAAATTCTGAGTCTTGCTTTTTTTTTTCTTTTTTAAAACCATAAGAGCATTGAATCAAAGGATTTTGAGTTTCTACTTCATTTTTGGTTTTGTTTTTTTAAATGTGTCAGTATTTTACATTGCTAGATGTACAAACTTTATACAGAAGCACAACCCTATGATTTTTAATTAAAAACAGGAAAATGGTTTAACGAACCATTAGGGTTGGTTTGCCTAAGTCATTGCTTTTTAAAAATGGTTTCACTGTACATACTACATATGGAAGTGACCTAAGAAATACTAGAAACATCTTTCTGAAGAATGTAGTTTGATATTTATTTAGTATAAAAGGTTTGTGCACAGTGTAACAAATACAGTTTTTACAAATCCGTTTTGAAAATGTGGTGGTGGTTTATTTGGATTTCATACTCTTAATTACTTCATCCATTAGTTTTTTTACTTCTTTGTGTCTGGTAACTGCTCGGCTCATACAGTCCTGAAGTTTAGCTCCAGTCAGCCCACTTCCACCTGAAAAATTAGTGTGACAACACTGTTAGTGTCTATTATTTTACTTGTTAAAAAAAAAAATCAAGTTATAAGACAAAAAACTCAATAATGTAAGCCAGTAAGACTGTTTCAAGAGTTGCAAATTGTTTTTGTGTAACAAGCCCTGCAAGTGATTCTGATGCATACCGTAAGTTCAAGAACCACTGGCAGACAATATAGAGAAGTAGGGAATTTGAGATAACAAAGAAACTGCAGTGAACAGTAAAACCTCTCACATTCCATTTGGCCTTCCCTAATACAAAGAAGCTCACATTGAGTTTTTATTTTACATGTTTAGGGTTGAAATGGAAAGAACATGCCTGGTTTGTGAAGGCAGCATAGCTTGCCTTCCTCATCCATTACTACTGTTAAGGTTCCAGTTGCCAGATGTTCCTCCTCTCCAGTAGGGTCAACTATGAGCAGAGTGCTGTTTAAAATACAAGAAAAATATAAATTATCAATCCATGGAACAAATTTTATATACAAAAGATAAAATTACTTCTAGCCTTTTAGCTTAGATATTGACGTCAGATTTAAGCAATAGAATAGAACTGGTGGGAAACCAGAAAAGTTAATAGCAACCTAACATTCTACTACTTAAGGAATTTTTACCTTTCAATTTATGAATATATTAAAGTCCTTGGCAAATACAGAAGATAGCCTAAGGTAAATGTTCTGTGAAATAGTTAAGAAAATTAAGATTACACAGGAATAAGAAAACCAAGAAACTGGGAGAACACAAAATTCATCATCCAGATCAGCATGGTTTTGAAAGTACAAGGCTAAGCTAATAATAATTCTGCAGGGACAACAGCTATAAACCTAGGTGTCCAGGGCAAACTAGGATGTATGGTCACCATGGGCATTTTCCTGAAAAGTTAGAAAGCTGAGTAACAATCCATTACCTTAATTACATAATTTTTTTATGCATCTGATTAACTTACTCATCAAATACAGCAAAGGAAGTTGCAACTGGATGAGTTCTAATATTCAAATAACTTTTCTTCTTTAAATTAACTTCTGCTAAACCAGTTTCTTCATTTATAGTAACTTCTGGCAGCTGTACTAGAAAGAGAAATATGTGAAGTAAGTCACTCTAACAAATACAGGTTTCTATGCTTTATTCATTTTTCCCTCTTTAAATTGTTTAGGAGTATTTTTTTAAATTAGGATAATTAAGGTAAATTTAGTGGATATAAACATAGTTTTTCTTTAGAAACTCATGAATGATCAATCACTAAATATTAACAAAAATCTTTAAAAAGTTAATGATAAATCTTAACAGAATATTTTTTTTCCTTTTTTTTTTTTTAAGATTTTATTTATTTATTTGACAGAGAGACAGCCAGCCAGAGAGGGAGCACAAGCAGGGGGAGTGGGAGAGGAAGAAGCAGGCTCCCAGCTGAGGAACCTGATGCGGGACTCGATCCCAGAACGCCAGGATCACGCCCTGAGCCAAAGGCAGACACTTAACGACTGAGCCACCCAGGCGCCCCTTAACAGAATATTCTGACACTAAGAAGAAATAGTGCCTTTTATTAAAGTTGCTTACCATTTTTTAAAGCTGCTAATAAAGCAAATGTACAGGCATCCAAGATGTTCCCATCATAGTCGAGGCAAATGATATCACAGTACAGAACCCAAGAAAGCTAAAACAAAGTTTACACAAAGTGTAAATTGAAGTCTTCTGGTGGGTAGAACATGGTATTTGTTTTAACTTACAAACCACAGAATCCTTGGTTAAACAAGCATGACAACTTTCAAGGCTCAAAAATTAAAAAAAAAAAAAACAAAACTCTACAAAGTATATAACCAACAAAGTAGACAGGTTTGGTTTAAAAAAAAAAAAAAGTGGCTTTTACTACCAAGCTGACAAATAACATCGAGATTTCCATTGAGAGCAATAGATGTAGAAAGAATTTCCATTCTTGCTGCTAAGTTAGCAGATGAAAGAAATGCTTCTAGAAGTCCTAAATGAAGTCCAAAATGTACTTTACCACAGAAACCTTAATATATGAAATGGCTAGGCTTTACAGTGCTAATAAATCTGTATATAATCAACTAGGAAAAGCCTCTAGGTCCTAGTCAACTTAGTTCTAAATTTTAGACTTGAAATTAAAGACTTGAAATGTATAGTGTGGATTTACCCTAAATACCTCAGCTGATCAGATACTAATCTATATGGAATAAACAACTGACTGAATTATTTGTTGCAAAAGGGAAAAAAGTAAAGTCAGCTTAGAAAGTAGCTCCCAATTAGGTAATAAATTACTCAAGCAAGACTTTTTTTTATGAACTGTACATGGTTTATTTAGATAGTTACGGAGTAAGCTGGATCTTTTTTAAACTAAATTCCATCTTAAGACATTCATATTTAAGGCCACTGTTTTATTATTTTGATTTCCCTGTTCTCTTCCCCAAAAAAACAATTCATAATAAAACCTCATAGCTTCTTTATTTATCTTACCTTTCCTGGAGAAATGCATAAGTCCTCTTTCTGAATTATCTGTGAACTTGATTTAATAATAAAGCACAATAAATTAAAGGTCAAAAACTATCTGAAAATGAATCATAATCAGATGTTATCAGGATGATCTTACTTTTCAATGACATCTGCAATGAACTGGCTAGCCACTTGGGCCTCTTCTCCAGGAGGTCCAGACCGAAATCTCGATGAACACAGAGGTGGTAGATCCACATTAGGAACTGAAAGAAACACTCTGCAGCTATGAACTAAACTTCACCTCTGGTTTATGGAAGTGTTAAAGGTATTCTCAATCCACTGCAAAGGTGACTGTAGCCATAGATAGGATTTGCCAAGTGGAAAGCATTGTAACACATCAACTCATTCTTTTTTTTTTTTGGTCTTTGTAATACCCTCAGGCTTAGATAAAATCTATTTCCAACTTTTTTTCTTCACACAAATACCAAAAATATAAAAAGCATCTATTAAGGAAGGCCTCAATCATAAATTCTTCAGAAAAATATTTCTTCTAAAATACCTCAATCTCTAACAGCAGACAGCCTCTGTTTTTAAAATGTTGGTACCTACCATAAAGAAAAGAATGTCCAAGGCAAGAAGAAAATTGCACAGTGGTATAAATGAAGAATACTTACAGAAATATATAAGTGTGCAATTACAACCCTTTCCTAAGAGATTTTATTTTCTTGGATGATGACATCTGAATGTATAAACAACTGATCAAAGCTGAATATTTGAGAAAATTCTCTATCTTGCTATTAGGCTATCTTCTAACAACTAAACTTTTCAGGAATCTCTGCTTCATTTATATATTTTTGAATCTACATTTTCTTCAACTTAACTACTAGGACTGACCTACAATATTATCCTTGAATGTATTAAAGTATCTGTATTAAAATTACAAGCCATTTAACTTACCAACATATCCTTTATCAGGGGTATCTGTTGGTGGTGCTGCAAATTCCTAAAGAAGCAAACAAATATTTCCTATAAAAGAAGCTACTCAATAACTGGAAGACAGCTTAGTACTCAGTTACAGAAATCTTCAGCAAAAACCATCTTAGCCAGTTAACTACACAAGAGCATCTACTATGCTTATTAGGGAGTCCTATCAGGCTATAAGGACATGGCACAAATCCTCTTATTAGGTCTGCAAGGTAAAAAGGCAGCTTAGTTGCCTACATTCTAGTGCTACTAACCAAAATTACATGGGGCTCTTTAAAAAAAAAAATTAATTGGTTTTCTTCCTCTCATTTAGTAGCAAAGAATCTGAATTTAAACCTAAGGTGATCCTTACACAGCCAGATTTACAAAGTGATAAAATGGTTAAGAGCAAAAGCCTGAGACTCACTGACCTGGTTCAAATGTCAGACCCACACTTTTTGGCTTAGGGACTTTAGTCAAATCATATTACCTCTTACCATTCAACTTCCTCATCTGCAAAATGAGAAGTTAATATTACCTACTTTTAGGGATTCTCAATGAGGGTCAAATGAACATGTCCCCAGCATAAAAGCTGGCAACATGGGGTGGCTCAGTTGTTAAGTGTTTGCCTTCGGCTCAGGTTGTGATCCCAGTGTCCTGGGATGGAGCCCCGCATCGGTGGGAAGCCTGCTGCTCCCTCTCCCACTCCCCCTGCTTGTGTTCCCTCTTTCACTCTCTGTCAAATGAATAAAATCTTAAAAAAAAAAAAAAAAAAAAGCTGACAACAATTAAGTACTCAGATCATATTGTTAGATATTACCCCAGCTTTATCACCCTGAGGAAGAATCTGAACTTAAGTAATTCACAGTGCAACATAATGGAAAAGGCACAAACTTTGGAGTCAAAGTTATATCTAAGTTCTAGTTATGTTCCTGGGCAAGTTACTGAACCTCATGTAAAACAGAAGACAGAATTACATTTCAAATGATTGTTCTCATGATTAAACTGGTAATTCTGTAATAAAGCACCTAAATTTAAGGTGTCTGTAACATAAAAGGTACTCAGTAACAGTGGCTCTTACTCCCTCTAGCTTTTCTTTGGAGCAGTCTCAATTTTCTACATTATTTGCACAGATTAAATGCCATCACTGCATAAAAAGATGTCACCAAAAATCTTCTCAATAACAACCAAATTCTTAAAAAACTAAAGGTACTGAGGATTTTTAAAATTGGTTTCATTTCAGACCATTTGATGCATGTTCGTAAATTCAGAGTCACTGGAGTTGGGTCATTTTTAATCTACTTTGAGTATTACCTACTCAAAGGTGAAAGCTCGTAGGAAATGTAAAATACTAAAGAACTGACACCTGACTGCCTAATCAACAGAAATATAGGTGTAAATTACAATCTAATAAGAACATGAAGCTAATTTGGTAATTCAAATCTCAGTAAGACATATATTAAACCTACCGCCTTAATTCCACAAATTACTGTAGTATTTCCCAGCTTCACTAAAGCAGAACCATCGGCAGTACTAATTGAACCTGAAAAGATAATAAAGAAGTCCATGAAAAGTTTTCATTGTCTACATATAATTTTAATCTTGCTATATATCTAAGTTGCTTATAAAAATTTATTCCTAACTCAAGTTTTTTTAAATGATGTAACTATTTTAAAATTAGTGTTTTAGGAATTATTCACCTGTTCTTGAATTTGAGTTAATCATTTTCATTCTGTCACAGAACTGTTCTACAGATAAAAAACTCTTGACAAAAAAATCATTGGATTCCCTTAGATATGGTAGAATTTGGCTCAAATATTGTTTAAATGGCTCATGCTAAAACTCAAAACTATCATACATACAGGTTACACTAGAAAATTCCATGTTTGCAACAGAAAGTTTAGTAAGTGTAAGATATAAGAAAACTATGTCTTCGATGTTTTGAAGGAAGAAAGGGGGGAAACACTTCACAGATACTTCAAAATTTAAAAAGAACAACATAACAATTGAAATAATAGTTTTAAAAACATCACAAATAAAAATTCTTATATAAACAAACAAGAAAAAGTCTGAAGCACCTTCAACATTCTAATTAGAACTCAAAATATCCTCACCTATGTTGACAGTTGTGGTTCTGAATTCACCAAGTTCTCTTCCATCAGGACGGCAGTTCTCTTTCTAAATAAATAAATTTACATAAAAGTAAATTACATCTACATTTATATTTTACACACACCAGGGAAAACACATTAAACCTCGTTAATTTATATAATTTGAAAAGAAGCACATGATACTGTTATCAAAAGGTACAACCTTTACTCACCAAAAATCTTCTGTAATACTCCAGAGGTTCCACAGTTCTGAAACATGTTGAAAATATATCTGAGGTAAGTTAATGAATCTTAACATAAATCCAGAAACTGGCAAAGATCTTAGGAGTGTGATGATGCAGCATAAATCTCCCCAATTTGTAATTAAGTTTCTTTCATGAATTCTGATGTTTATGTTGCCATATATAACTATTAAAAAGAGGTACTCTTACAGTAGTAATCACAATCAACTATTGTCCTTAACTCTACCTTAAACAATTACAGGTTGAAGCCCAAAGCCTTTGGCCATCTTTAAAGAATTAAGCCAGTTATTAAAATAATGTCACTTTCGTTCTGAAGCAGGGATTCTTAACATGAAAAATTACATTTTTATTTTCCCTATCCTGTAACTGAAATTTAGCATATTCTTCATTTATGACTGTAGGCAATAAGCCTTTATTAAATATTAGTACCTGCAACTTTTAACAACTACAGAGATTAAATGTTTTCGTTTTTACTTTATAGTTGTCGAAGCTTATGTGCAGACTCGTAACTTTGGAATTCCAGGAGTTACTAAACTCCCCACTGTAGCTTAAGAATGTTAATTTTTAAAAGAGCACGTATACATCACTCTATCAAGAACTCGGAGTTTACAGAACTAGATAACTGCGTCAATACAATTGTTTTCCTTTGGAATCTTACGTATTTTATCCATTTAAAAACTTGACTCTGAGGACAAAAATCTACAGGCTTCACCAGAGTGGCAGAAAAAAGGCTTAAGTAAAACCTTCCGAAAAAGGCACAATCCTTTAGCACAGGGTGGCATGTGGTTCTGATACAACACTTTTAAAAAGATTACAACTGTGTCTCCTGGGGCCGCACATCCACTACACCAAGCCACAAGCGCTTGCCGCGGGTACTGAACTCTGGACACCGTCCCTTCCATCTCCCGTCTCACTGCGGAGAAAAAGCCCCCTTCCCTTTCACTACGACCACCCCCAGGTCCTTCCGCCCGTCGCCTGCTTCCGAGAGGGAAAGAAATGCGAATCTGGCAGGGTGGCCTCCAGGTGAAAAATATCCCAGCGAAGGGTTAAAGGAAGCCTCCAACCGCCAAGAGTACAAACACACGCCCGCCGGTCGCCAACACTCACTTGAACCCGGCCGCCATCTTCCCGCCCGCGCGCGTGCGCCTGCGCCTGGCGACACCGCGCGTCCGGGCCGTGCGCCTACGCCGCCTCCAAAGTTTCGACAGGGACGCCTGCGCTCTTTTCCCGCTGCTTTGGACGCCGAGGGCTGGGCGCGCCGGGAGGGTGGTTCCTGGTCCACCTTTGTTCCGATGGTCTCTAGCCCAGCACGCTTTTACGCTTCTTTGGCTTAGACGCGTTTTGACGAATCTGCCAATAGAAAAGAGGCGAGTGTGTCTCTTTAGAAACAGTCTGGTAGTTTAAGAGAAAACCGACTTTATTGCCAAGAATTGAGTATTGAGTGTGAAGCATTATTCCAAAGTTTCTACGTCCTTTTCCTGCCTCTGTCATAGGCTGGGCCCCGGGCTTGTTTCCTCCCAAGTAAAGAGCTCCCTGCTCCAGTTACTGGTGAATTACGTAAACTTTCTGTGCGTTCATAATCCTCACCACTTTACACTTTGCAGGTCCCTGAAGCGGGCTCCAAAGGAGCGGCTTGTGTTGTAGGCTGTGTTGTGGCTCAAAACGTCCACCTCCTTCCTAGGTAGGGTTGCCAGACAGAATACAGGACATCAATTAAATTTGAATGTCAGGTAAACAAAGGTTTGTTTTTTTGGTTTTTTTGTTTGCTTGTTTGTTTTTTGTGTTTGTTTTTTTTTTTTTCCTATAAGTATATGCCAAATAGTACATTAGTTGTTACCAGGGGCTGGGGGCAGCGAAGAATGTTTTAGAAATAGGTAACAGTGATGGATGCAGACAATTGTGAATGTAATTAATACCACTGTGTCTTGTACACTTAAAATGGTTAAAATGGCATATTTTATGTTGTATCACAGTTTTGAAAAACTCGTGTAATATGCCAAAACCTTTTAAGTGGGTGGGTTGTGTGGTGTGCGAATTCTATTTTAACAAGGCCGTCAAAAAATCTTCACTGCTTACCTGAAATTCAATTTAAGGGGACATTCTGTATTTAACTTGCCGATTCTGTCAACCCTACAGAGGAACACGGCGCCGGCCTACCCGCGGAGCCGCGCTTCCAAGAACTGCGTGTTCGTCTCCTTGCCGCGAGGGGCGCTGTGGGCGGCGGGGCCCGGCTGGCGCGGCCCCTCTGCCGGCAGGAGGCGGGGCTGCGCGGCCGCGCTTCCGCGTGTGTGTAGGTGCTGGGTAGGGCAGGCGGCGACCTGGGTATGGAGGATGAGTTCGATGCTGCTGCAGCTGGCGGTGCTCGGCGTGGCGCTGGCGGCCGCAGCCCTGATACTGGTGAGGAGAGGGATGGGGGACCGACGCGGGTCTAGGTTCCCTGCTCTCTTGGAGACTCGGCGGCCACGCATCCTCTCCTCTGCATAGCCACTCTTCGACGTGTCCCTTTTCACCACGCTTCCCCCAAGCCTTGACCCCAGGATTTCCTCTCCTAGTATTTCACACCCCCTTTCTTCCCTTCTTTATTTTTATTTTGGAGCTTTACCTCCCTCTGTGCCCAGACCCTTGTACTTTTGTTCACTGTGGGACCTGCTCACCCAGTCTCCACTCGTCTCTTGGTCCCCCCGATCTCTGTCCACCCGCCCTTTCAGTCCCGACCTCTCAAGACTTCCTCCCGGATCTGCAGCTTATGCAGTTCTGGCTCCACCCGGGAAGGTCTTGAGCCCCCAGAATGTGTGTGCTCCCTAGATTCATCCTTTTCCTGATGTGGTTAAGCAAATAGAAGGTGGTGACAGCATTGACGAGAGCCATGTATTGCAGATCGGAATAGATCAGTGGGGCAAGAAGACCAGTACGGACACTGTAAGACCAAGACACACAGGCCTAGTGTTACCATATGTCTGGGAGTCCTTATGACCCAAAATTAAACACCCTATATTCGCTGCCTCTAAACGAGGCAGTACTAATTTGAATAGAATTCAAATTTGGGTTTTCTTTGCCATTACTTGGAAACAAACATTGTAAACACTTGCTGATCCATTAGTAATAGACAATTTGCCAAGTGAGTTTTCTCACATGTGATTTGGAATAGACTACCATCCAGTTCCTACATGGAGAGGTTTCAGCTTCCTGGACACTCAGATTCGCCCCCTGTATAGCACTGCTAGGAAGGCCATTCTTCCATCTTGCCAGGTTTGCAAACTCAGAGTGTAGAAACAATTTAATAGAGAAAAAGCAGTGTGTCCTGACTTCTTAGGTGATTTGTGTCTGGGTGAGAAAGGAGTCCTCTCTCTCTCTCTCCCTTAATGGTATAGGAAGATTTCAGGTTTTTGAGCAAGTCAGATTTTTGGTGGGGCAGAATTTTGACAGAATCCTAGACTGAATCTGCTTGGTGAATCTATCTGTTGCACAGAGTTAAATGCGTGCCTTAGGAGGGTGTACTGCGAGTATTTGATCCCACTAGCTTGAAGTGATTATAAGAGCTACCACTTACAGAGGACTTACAATATGCTGGGTGTTGTATTCAGTGTTTAACAGGGGTTATCTCTTGTGATCTTCAAAACAATGCTGACATAAATGTTACCATCATTAGCTTCATCTGATGAGGAGACTGAGATTGGAGAGAAGAGCTTATGTATGAAAATGTCACACAGCTTGTGGAACTTCATTTGTTTAAAATGCCAGAACAGGAAATCATTATAAAAAAACAAAAAGAAAAAAAAAACTAGTTTCATATATATCCACTTTCCATACATACTCTTCCTCACCCCACCTCCTTTCTGAATTATTTTGAAGCAAATCCACGACATAACACTTTATCTGTAAACCTTCAACATTTATCTCCAAATACCCCACCTTTTTAAAATATAACCATAGTAAAGTTATAGTGGATTTTTAAAAAAATTTAACCATTATTCAGGGATTTCAAACGTCCCGTCAGTTCAGATGCCTCATGTATGTTGTAGTATAGTCATTTGTTCGATTAAGTATTCACACCATTAGCACTCTATTGATCTTAATCTGTAACAATTTGTCCTCCTTTTTTTGTTTTGTTTTGTTTTTTCCCTTGTCTTTAATAAGTGGTAATTTGTCCTGTAGAATTTCTCACAATCTGGATTTTATTTATTGCATCCCCTTGGTGACTTCTAACATCTTACTCTGTCCCCTGAATTTCCTATAAACTGGTAGTAACATTTAGAGACTTAATCAAATGCATGTTTGAGTTTTTTAATCAAAATATGTGACTGATGCTGAATACTTCCTCTTGTATGATATCAGAAGGCTTGTAATATCTGATTTTCTTTGGTGTTAAGGTGGATCCAGGAGTTTAGGAGTTTTGTTAGCCTGACTCACCAGTTATACAGTTTGTCAACCTAAATCCATTATTTCTTTGGGGGTTGCAAAGTGCAATATTCTAATTGTATCATTCCTTTTTCATGTATTACCTGGAATTCTGTAATGAAAAAAATTCATTCTCAGCTATTCAATTACTCTGAAATATCTTTCATATATAAAAGGTAAGATAAAAGGCAAGTTTTCAAAATAATGCAATGATTCTCTGGCATCTTACAAAGAGCACTGATTCCTTTTAGTAGGAAACTAAATTTAGAAATCACAAACTGAACACTGGGGTGCAGAGTAGGAACTCGTACCCAGTAGTCAGGATACTGCCTCCATGCTCCTACTAATCATAGCAAATTCAATTTCAGTAGGTACCCAATGGAATATTATAAATGGTCACCACACTAAAGATGAGTAGCATTCCAAAAATTTATGAATTGACTATTTTAAAAGCAGAAAGTGTACCAATAGAAACAATGTTATAAAGGATGGTTATTTCCAAAGCTAGTTCCCAAATAAATATGGAAGGGAGCTATCTAATGTTAGTAGTGCATGGTGCTAGAGCCTACAAGTTGATACTTTACTTCAAAAAATATTGTATTCTGAATTCATATCTGGGATGTGTCAAGAATATATTCTTAAGCATTACCGGTCCCTACTGTGGGGATAGAGGAGTCTTCCCGTCATACCCTGGGTCAGTCTGGTCTTAGATGGGAGGTCGTCCTCACTCCATACATTCCACCTGCACTGTGAACTTATCTTCTGTCACATATAGGCTCCAAGTAAGAATGCGACCTCACTGTGTGTTTGCCAGGCATTGGGGGTTCAGGACATCTTAGAATAGATTGCACTTCTTTAGTGACTATTCCCTATTAGATCTGGGATGGTAGAGGCCTGGGGATGACAGGTGGGAAGAGACAGGGAGACTCCTAAATCATTAGTTCCTTACTAGTGAAAAAAAGGACAGTAATAAGTTCGTAAGTAAGGGATTTGAATTTTGTTGTCACGTCCAAACCACTGTTAATGGACTAAAAACTAAAAGTAAATATTCCACCAAAAAAAAAATCATGTAAATGATGTATTCTTACATAACAAATCTAAAAAATTGTCAACATAGCATAATTTCTTGTTAACATACCTACTTTTAGATTTCCTTTGTTGCATTTATAACTGCTACAAAAATGCCACACATCCATCAACATGAAGAAGAGAAGTTCTTCTTAAATGCCAGAGGACAGAAGGAAACATTGCCCAGCATATGGGACTCACCTACCAAACGGCTCTCTGTTGTCGTGCCTTCATACAATGAAGAAAAACGGTGTAAGCCCGATTTCATTTTTTGGGTAAGGGTCATTGGGAAGAAAAGGAAATTTAAAGTATGGACTTTCCTGTCTTCTCCAGAACGTTAATAGATGTGGGCTGTGGTGAGTGCCTGGTTGGTAGTTGGGAGTTCATAAGAGGGGAAACAAATACTAGCTCTAAAGGTTAGGGTCGGCATTATGAAGTCATAGGACTGAAGTGTTCTAGAGAAGCAACAAGCTAGACGTGAACAGAAAACAGACCTTCCAGATGGGAAGGGCCACTGGAGGAGAGTCCCAGAGGGGCCTGTTAAGTATTCAGACTTTTTCCATATGTAAACTGCATGTTTAGGGGCTTGGTAAGTCGTTTTCAAAAGCAATTTTTCATACATTTTTTTTTTCTTTAAGTGCCTGTAATGATGGATGAAGCTCTGGACTATCTAGAAGAGAGACAGGTATCATGTTTTCTCTTTCAATATGATGTCTCTAATTAAAACTAGACTAGATCACCAACTTGTAGATCACAGGCTAGATCCACTGTGAGAGGCAGCGCCAGCCATGCCTGGGCCATCAAGGTCCCCGGGCCATCAAGGTCCCCGGGCCTCCCGTGCTCAGCTTGCTGCCTGCCGTTAGGTGTTTGCAAGCAAGCCCAGCACATGGCTCCCTGCCTCCAGAAGCAGGTGGATGAACCCAGAACAAACAGAAAGCTGAAGTTTCTTATGTTCCCTCCCGCCCACTTTTCATCTTCTTGCCTGATGATATATTTAAAACTGAGAACGTCTGCAGACTTTGTGTGGCCACACGGTGCTGTTTTTACTGTTGTGATTTTTTTTAAAGACATTTATTTGAAAAAGACTTATAATGAGAGTGGACTGATCGTTGTTTTTCTTTATTATTCAGAGGAGTTCCCCTCATTTATTTTCTCTTCTTTCCCCACATAAGGAAAAGAAAACTAATATATGTCTTTGTTTTGTATCCTCAGCCGTTGTTGGAATCTCCTTGGAGAGTTTAAGGAAACAAATGAGCTTTGTGGCTGGCTCTTTTTTTTAGAAGATTCCTTGTTTTGATTTACTTTGGTTTTAGATTTTACATGTAAAAGGAAGATAGAAGATTCATTAAGAGAGAGAAGCCACATTCAAAACTTAAGTTGAAAGAAAAGAGGGAGAAAGGGGCACCTGGCTGGCTCAGTCAGTGGAGCCTGTGACTCTTAATCTTGGGGTTGTGAGCTCAAGCCCCATGTTGGGTGTAGAGATTACTTAAAAATAAAATCTTTAAAAAAGAAAAAAATAAAAGAGGGAATGGAGCCTTTATTATGTATGAGGCTTCCATCTCTCCTATTACATGTACTCATAAGAACCACATGGACACATGGACTAGGAATTGTTTTGTTTGTTTTGTTTTCTTTTTTTGTTTTGGGTGTTTTTTTTTAATGAGAAAACAGGCCAAAAGGTCATAAGGCTAAGAAATCGTGTATCCAGGTTAGAATTACATGTTCTAACCTGCAGCCTCACAGATTTTTTTCTCATCCACATTTGTAGCGTCTCTCAGAAGTGCTCAGCGCCACAAGCACCTGGCTGCTCCCACTGATTTGGTGCAGGGCGTCTTGGTGCGGGGCGGGCTGCCCAGGTGGGGAGGGGGAGACTCACGGACATTCCGTGTTTGCCTTCTGCTCCTGTCCAGCGTCTTTCCTCCTTTTGGTTCTTGGCCTTTTTACTTTATGTGGTTTGTATACTTACTTATATTCATGTTTATGTGTATCACACTAAAACAGTTGTTATTTAAACTCCTTGCGATTTTATCAGAATTCTTGATGACATTTATGCCAAATTGTGGTCTTTTATTTTTGTTTCTTACAGAAGCAGGATCCTACGTTCACTTACGAAGTGATAGTAGTTGATGATGGCAGCAAAGACCAGACTTCAAAGGTAAATAAACTTGTTTTTAGCATTGCCAATAGGTAGAAAAAATAGAATAATTTAGCAGATGTGAAGTCTTATTTCCAATTTTTATTCATCAGAGAATGCTAAAGCTGTGCCAGCACTCTCTATTGTTACGGTATGGGTAGTCAGAAAGACAGAGAGATTTCATCTATGGGAAGCTAGAAAATATACCTGCTGTTCCACCACTCCATAAGACCAGGGAAACTTTGAAGATCACCAAGTTGGGAGAAAACATACGCAATTCACCATGGCCACTGGGAGCCTTCTTTGCCTACCAATATATGGTTCCTTTTTCCTAAGTACAATTTTTCTTTCTTTATGTTCCACCTTGCCTTACAATTTCTAAAGCAACCATGCAAATAGAAAGATGCCTTCATATCTGGCATCGGGTATCAGCTATGTCCTTTGGCGTACCTCCATTCAGATTTACCCATGGGAGGTAACAAGTGTCTTAGAGTATTGTCCCCTCAACATCCCTACATTCTTAGACCTATAGCTACCGAGCTGCTAGAAAAAGTAAAAGCTGGTCTGCCAGGAGTGAGAATAACTTTACACTCCCTGTGGAAATGAGGGTCAAAAGGAGAGGGTATTGGGGTGCCTGGCTGGCTCAGTCAGTAAAGGATGCGACTCTTAATCTTGAAATTGAGCATGGAGCCTACTTTAAAAAAGAAAGTGGGGCCGCCTGGGTAGCTCAGTTGGTTAAGTGTCTAACTCTTTTTTTTTTTTTTTAAAGATTTTTTAAAATTTATTTATTTGACAGAGAGACAGCCAGCGAGAGAGGGAACACAAGCAGGGGGAGTGGGAGAGGAAGAAGCAGGCTCCTAGCAGAGGAACCTGATGTGGGGCTCGATCCCAGAACGCCAGGATCACGCCCTGAGCCGAAGGCAGACGTTTAACGACTGCGCCACCCAGGCGCCCCAAGTGTCTAACTCTTAATCTCAGTTCAGGTCTTGGTCTCAGGGTTGTGAGTTCAAGCCCCGAGTTGGGCTCCACACTGGGCATGGAGCCTACATCAAAAATAAAATAAAAAATAAAAAAGAGAGAAAGAAGGTGCTGTTGATGAAGAGAGATAAGATAGAAAAGCAATGTGGAAAAGCAGAGGGTATGGACCATGCTCCAATGGCTTGATGAAGAGATGTACACAGTGAGTACAGATCACCATTTCATGGCTTTGATTATAAATCAAAAAGTAATGGCAAGAGCGCCTGGTTGGCTCTGTGGGTTAAGCATCCGACTCTTGGTTTCAGCACAGGTCTTAATCTCAGGGTCGTGAGATGGAACCCCACATGAGAATACACACTAAGTGGGAAGTTTGTGCCCCCTCTCCCTCTGACCCTCCCCCTGCTCACACACACTCTCTCTCCCTCAAAATAATTAATCCTTAAAAAAAAAAAAAAAAAACCGTAATGGCAGTTGAGTGAAAAGATTTGGGGAAAATGGTCCAGGATACGAACAACTTCTCTGAGGAGTAAGATCAGTTGCTGACAAGTAGATAAGTCATTAAGCAGTAAGGAGGGGGGTCACAATCACAAGTGTGTACCAGTCAATCAGTGCATGGATTTTATTTTCTCTAGCAGCTCTTTAGCGTAAATCAAGGAGTCAGAATAAGAGAGAGCCGCTGCCTGTTCTGTTGGTACCTCTGCAGGAAAGTGAATTGTGACTTCGACCTAGTGGGTCATTATTGGTTCTTGGCACCAGGAATTCAACAACTCTGGGCCACTAAAATGCACAGTGAGCATAATGTAGTCACAAGAAGAAGGCAACTAGAATAGCAGTACTTAAATACTGCTATTTAACTCAGTTAAATATTGACTAATTTAATATTGACTAAATATGCTATTGACTCAGAAACCCAGTTTATGTTACTGTCTTGGAATCCAAGTTAATATTATTCTGACTTTTATATAATTTGACAGGTAGCTTTTAAATATTGCCAGAAATACGGAAGTGACAAGGTACGAGTGATAACGCTGGTGAAGAATCGTGGGAAAGGCGGAGCTATTAGGATGGTAATACATAGTTTTGACATTTTTATCTAAAATATAAACTTTTTTTTAATGACTTGTTTTGCAGACTATAGTATATTTGTATTCTGCAGCTAGCTAGTTGAATACCACCATTTCAGGTTAGTGGTAATTAGCTTTAATAAGAACTTCATATAATTTTGTATATATAATGTGATCATATCTTAAAAGTCATGCCCATATCTATGACACACTGGGTAACTCAGGAGAATATGCGTATCTTAATCAAAGTTTAAAATGTTACCATGTACGTCTTTGATAACAGTTACTGGATAATAAGTTTAAATGATTTTTTTGCAGTTTATAAAATCTGATGTGGGTCTATCCTGATGAAATTTGCAGTCTGCTAGAAAAGATGATTGTACTTATGAAAGGTACATATGAAGTGCTATAGAAATTCCAAAAGGAATAGGTTACTTTCAGAGTCAAGGTACTCTGAAGAAGGACCACAAGTCAAGATAGATATATGGAAGAAAATATAAGGAGTGCCTTAAATGATTTAAAGGTTTATTTTATTTTGCTGCCCCCATGAAGAGAAGTCTATATATAGGTAGCCCAGACCTTGTTGAACATGGTCTCATCAGAAACCCTGCCTCCTAACTTTTCAGTCCCTCTTCCTCATGCACACAAGGTGACTCCTGGAGCACTAGCCATTACATCTACATTCCAGACAGGAAGGAGAAGGATAAAGGCAGAAGATATATACTGGCTGGTTTGCCCCCTTTTAGGGAGCTTTCCCAGAAGCCCCACCCAATGACTTACTTAATTCTCATTGGCCAGAACAGTGTCACAAAGCCACCCCTATTTCCAAGGAAAGCTGAGAAATGTTTCTTCTAACATTTTCATTCCTGACCTAATCAGAGATCCATTAGTAAAAAAGAAGGAAAGAATAGATACTGAATAGGTAACTAGCAGTCTCGGGCACATGTCAAGCAGGCTTGACAGAGGAGATGTCACCAAAACCAACTTCCAACAGCGGTGAACACTGGCTTCCACTTGGTTATTCCACTTGATTGGTTATTTTGAATAAATTAACCACTTCAGCATAATTATCACGTTTAATCCTCCTCATGTTGTCTCATGAATTAGGTCCTATTATTTCAATTATAGAGATGAGGGAAGTGACTCATAGGTAGGTAAAGTAACTAACTCAAAGTCACATAGTTACTAATAGGTAGAATGAAGATTTAGATTAGGTTAGTACTCTGAAATCCATACTCTTAACCTAACCTCTCTGATTGTGTGAAAAGTTGAGAGAAGAGCATGCCAGTTCAGCAAAATAAGAAAAGACAGAAGTCAGAAACTCTTAGAATATGTACTGGGAGCAGTGAGTTTGCTCTGACTGGGTCATAGGACATGCAAAAAGAAGGAAAAAAAATAGGATTGATACAATATCATGGTGGCCTTTAAATCCATCCATTCACTTACTTATTCAGCCAACAGTTGAGTGCCTCCTATATGCCTACTACTTTATTAGAGATACTGAGATGAAAGACAGCCAGGGGCACCTAGGTGGCTCAATGGGTTGAGTGTCCGACTCTTGGTTTTGGCTCAGGTTGTGATCTCATGGGTCTGGGATTGAGACCCATGTCAAGCCCTGCATGGAGGCTCCATGCTCAGTGGGAAGTCTGCTTGAAGATTGCTCCCTCTGCCCCTGTCCCCACTTGAGTGTGTGTGCTCTCTCTCTCTCTAAAATAAGTAATTTTTTTTTTAAAAAGACAACCATCCTATCCTTAAGGATATCATAATTTAATAGTGCTGTAAACACTCTATTAGAAGTATATGCAAAATATTGGCACCACCTTTCATCTGGAAGGAGCAGCAGCAAAGACTTCCCATAGGAGGTAAATTCTGCACTGAATCTTCAAGGTGGACTAGGAACTTTCCAGGCAAAAGTTAGGCCAGGGAGCTTGCAGAGGAGGGACATGACCAAAGGTATGAAAGAGTGTCACAATGAGGAACTGCTAGTGGTACATGTGGGTTGACTTTATAGGGATAAGATCAGAGGAGTAGATGGGTTCAGATCCTAAACTTTTAGGCTAGGGACTTTCAGACTTTCACTGTTGACAGAGTGACAGCAGCCAGTGCAGTAGTGTAAGCAAGGTACAAGGAATTGTTATTTGGATCATGATGGTGACACAGCAGCAGAAGAGGAGAGGACAGATGGGGGGGAATTAAAAATAAGGTAGAATTGTATCAGGTGATCAGGGAGAAGAATAATTTAACTATTGCCTTGGGTGACTGAAAGAAGGAGGATGTCATTTATATAAAACACTGAAGGAGGGGCTGGTTTAAAAGACAGTATCTTTAATTGAGTTTGAGCCATAGTAAGTTTGAGATACCAAGTAGTGGTATCCAGAATAGCCTGGTAAACTGTGAATGAGTAATTCACATGCATCAGGCATAATTTAACCTGTTAAGTTGGCAAGGAAGGAGGTATAGAGAAAAAGGACAACCGGAAACCAAGCCTTGGGGAAATGAAGCACATAAGGGTGAGCCATCCAAGCAGTGAGGGTGGGATTGAATGGGTAAGAATGGGAGGTGCCAACATAGATTGCTTTTTCAACAAGTTTGACAGTGAAGTGAAGGCCATCATTGGTACAGTGGAGAGTAGCAGTCATTAAAGAACCTTCTTTAAAAGTAATAAAGTGGCTTAAACAAGATCGAAAGCCAAAGGGTTTCTCCAGTTCACCCTTAACATGTATCTTTGAAATAATCCTTTGGTGTTTTGTTTTGTTTTTTGTTTTGTTTTGTTTTGTTTTGTTTTGTCTTTGGGGGTTTTGGGTTTTGGGGGTTTTTTTTGGCTTTTGTCTAGATGTTAAATAAAACTTCTATTCTGCTTTGTCACCTGTATTCTAATGGATATGATTTTTTAAAAATTACAGAAACTTATTAGTGGGTTTATCCTAAAGAATAAGTGATGAAAATTTTGTCTACATTTGTATTTATCTTATCTAAATTCTACTGTTAAATGATATCACAAGCTGTATTCTCCCATATCAAAGCATACATATATTTATACTTAAGAAACAATGAATTCGGGGCACCTGGGTGGCGCAGTCGTTAAGCGTCTGCCTTCGGCTCAGGGCGTGATCCCTGCGTTCTGGGATCGAGCCCCACATCAGGCTTCTCCACTAGGAGCCTGCTTCTTCCTCTCCCACTCCTCCTGCTCGTGTTCCCTCTCTCGCTGGCTGTCTCTCTCTGTCAAATAAATAAATAAGATCTTTAAAAAAAAAAAAGAAAGAAAAAAAAGAAACAGTGAATTCACTCAAATGGACCATGAGTTAAGAGTCGATGTATAGTTTATTTCCATGTGAAATACACACTCATAGAGCCATATTTTGCACAAAAGACCAGTCAATTCAATATTGACAGGCATAATTTTGCTAAGTGCCAGATCCCTCAAATAACATTAAATAGTATTTGGATATATCCACATTTCCCACATTTTAGTGACATTCTGTATTTTTTTATTCAGTAATTAATTTAAACTAATTTAGATTCCAGGGGCACCTGGGCGGCTCAGTCAGTTAAGCATCTGCCTTCGGCTCAGGTCATGATCTCAGGATCTGGCTCCCTGATCAGCAGGGCATCTGTTTCTCCCTCTGCCCTTCCCCCCTGCTCATGCTTGCTCTTTCTCTCTCTCTCTCTCTCTCAAATAAATAAAATCTTTAAAAAAAAATAGATTCCATAACAAAGAATACTAACAATCTATCATCTTAGGATGTGTTTCACAGCTAGTTTGTGTATATTATACACAAGTTCAGTCCACCCATAAATATGTTCTTCATATGCTGCCCTAAGGTAGCCCAGATGCATATATAATACATATATAATGTATATGATATTTTACTTTTTTGTGTATTTATTGACATAAGATATCTTTTATTTTTCAAATCTATTTTCTTACCGTATTTTGTAAGGTATTAGTGGTTTGATCCCACAAAGTTTTTAAAGTCATTAAATAGGCATTAGATACATTTGGAAGGATCTTAATGTAAGGTGTTTTCAGAGAACTTTGGCCTCCTGCCATTTCACACGTAGTATTAGATTTTAGACTTCCTAATATAGCTGTTTTAAGTAAAGCAAAACAAACTGATATGTCATTGAATTTAACTTTAATTTTAAGCAACTTTCTTTTAATTGAAATGTTTAAATACAGGGTATATTCAGTTCTCGAGGAGAAAAGATCCTTATGGCAGATGCAGATGGAGCCACAAAGTTTCCAGATGTTGAGAAATTAGAAAAGGGACTGAATGATCTACAGCCTTGGCCTGTGAGTATAAGAATATAGTTTAAATGATCTTCAGTCAAGGAAACAGGTAGTCTAAAGTAACATTAAAATAGAGTTTACATGTAAGTTAAAAAATTGGTGCTTCTTTTGGTGTGAAATTCCTATATACAGCTCCACAGAAAGCTAGTCATTTTATTATAAACATTTACTGATGGTCTGAGATTTACTTGACAATTATTTATTTAATATTTTCGCCATCTCTCTTGATTTTCAATTGCTGCTACCAGAATTTTAGTATTTATTGTATGTATTCAGTTAAGGCTTTTATCTGAAAGCATAAATTGAGCCTCTCAGGTAAAGATATGAAATGAAACTGGATCACAGAATGCTTGTTTTTGATGAAACAAACAAGCCCAACCAGCAACCTCTCAGAAAAGATTATGTGCAACTTCATGCCATAATTTCAAAAAGTGGAGATTGACTCACTCAGCGTAATGCATTTGAGATTCATCCATGTTACTGTCTTTATCAATAATATTTTCCTTTTGGGATCCCTCCTACATTGTTGGTGGGAATGCAAGTTGGTACAGCCACTCTGGAAAACAGTGTGGAGGTCCCTTAAAAAGTTAAAAATTGAGCTACCCTATGATCCAGCCATTGCACTACTGGGTGTTTACCCCAAAGATACAGACGTAGTGAAGAGAAGGGCCATATGCACCCCAATGTTCATAGCAGCAATGTCCACAATAGCTAAATCGTGGAAGGAGCCGAGATGCCCTTCAACAGATGAATGGATTAAGAAGTTGTGGTCCATATATACAATGGAATATTACTCAGCTATCAGAAAGAACGAGTTCTCAACATTTGCTACAACATGGACGGCACTGGAGGAGATAATGCTAAGTGAAATAAGTCAAGCAGAGAAAGACAACTATCATATGATTTCTCTCATCTATGGAACATAAGAACTAGGACGATCGGTAGGTGAAGAAAGTGATAAAGAAAGGGGGGGTAATCAGAAGGGGGAATGAAACATGAGAGACTATGAACTATGAGAAACAAACTGAGGGCCTCAGAGGGGAGGGGGGTGGGGGAATGGGATAGGCTGGTGATGGGTAGTAAGGAGGGCACGTATTGCATGGTGCACTGGGTGTTATACACAACTAATGAATCATCGAGCCTTACATCGGAAATCGGGGACGTACTGTATGGTGACTAACATAATATAATAAAAAATCAATAAAAAATAAATAAATAAAAAATAATAATAATTTTTTCCTTTTAATTGCTAAGCAATATTCCATTGTATGGGAATATGACCGTTTATCCATTCAGTTGTTGAAGGACATTTGGGTTGTTCCAGCATTTGGCAATTATGAAGAAAGACGGTATCCACATTTCGTTTAAAAAAAGTAAAAGTTGGGGGAAGAAAAATTCTGGTGCCATTTCCACTTTTTAAAGGCCGTTTAGAAAAGATGGGTTTACTAAATTCTGAGGTTTGTACCAAATAATCCCAATCTGGAGAGAATCAGACTAAGAATGAGTAAGCACCATTGGACAACATTAAACAGTACACCTACCTACCATCACACAGTATCTCAGAATTTCAATAGAAGCAAGAAAAACTGCTAGGTCTTGCTATTTTCAGGGCTTCAAGCTAAGTTTAGGGCACAGATCCATTCCTCAGTGGAGTATATCCTTGTATGGGACAAGAGAAAATCTCCTAACAGCAAGGAACCTAAATAACCCAACAGAGCTATACTGAGCTTTAGGGGCACTGCCTCCCTCCCCCAGGTCTAATATTCAGGCCTTGAAACTCTAGTTCAGAGGGGACAAACTGTGCTACGAAAGGTAAAAGTACAGGTTATCCAAAAGTAGAGCATTCGCATTCATAAGCCAAATGGCATAAAGCAAAAAAGTAATTAACATTAATTCATGCAGCAAATTTTTTTTAAAGTTCTCAGGACCAAAAATAACCTCTTAGGCTTTTCTGACACCCTAAGACACATCTTGCTAACAGATACACAAAGTAAATCAAGATAAAGCAGAGATGTTCACAGACACAGTTCAAAACTCTGGCAGCTTGATGCTGAGATGCTGAGTGTCGTTCTGGGAAAGGAGCTTGGCAGGGCCACTCTCGCTGCTCGGAGTGTGCACTGCCTGTACAGTTTGCTGCAAAACAAATGTTGAACACTATTTGTGCTTTTTGCTTCTTTTTTGTAAAAGCGAAAATCCTCTTCATATTTCTTTCAGTTAGCAAGAACAGATACTAATGTTGGTCTTCCATAAAAACAACGTGGCCTAACATGAACTTTTAAAACCAGGGCATACCTGTATATCAAGGAGAACTCCCTCGTGCTGTATGAGAGCTACCCGTGTCAGTCACGACAAAAGGAAAGAAATGTCAGCTACACCAACATATTACTATAGAAAACGAATTGAAGTTTCATACAAAAAAAAGATAAATTCCAAGTGAAAGCCAATATAATCCAAGAAAAAGGATAAAATTGCATAAAAGTATTTTTGCTGGAGAAATAATGAAAATCAGAATTCAGCAACGCAGGCATTGGAAGGAGAGATGATAAAACAACAAAATGGTACTGAAAGAGAAATTACAGAAGTAGGGAAACAAATTGAGGGCCAAAATAAGATCAATAAATAGAACTATCCATGAGTGAAATAGATCTAATTTAGAGCTAATTATTATTATTATATAGTTGTTAAAGTAATCCCTGTTCATTATAGCAAAAACTGATCAATAGGAAAAGCAAAACCCCCAAAAGCAGAACATTTAATAATTTAAAAAAACTCATATCCTTCCTAGAAATAAATATGTATTTATTTAACTTCATGGCTTTTCACAAGTGTTTCATTTCTCCTTCCATCATCCACTTCCCTTTTCTGTCTAGTAGTTTTCCTTTAAAGACACTAAATGAATGAACTAATACAATTCTTAAGAGAATTATTTCTGAAAATATCCCTTTTACCTGTGCTATTCAAAACAGTAGCTACCTGCCACATATGGCTATTTAAATTTAAATTAATTAAAATTAAATAAAATTTTAGTTCCTTACTAAATTTTAAATTCTAGTTCTCACTGACCACATTTCAAATACTTGTGGCTAGTAGCTATCTTATTGGCAACACAGATATAGAGCATTTCCATCACAGAAAGTTTTTTTGGTCCCTATTGCTTTATACCATACAATATGAAATTATTATTGGATATGTTACATGTTCACTATTACTAAAAAAAAGTATTTCTTTTTCCACCTCTTAGTGTATCATGACGAGCTAAAAGAAAATCCAACTAGTACAGTTGGTTTGATTTCCTAGTTCTCCCTAGAGAACCCACAAAGATTTGGTAAATGTTTCTTGTGCATTATACCTTTAGCTTGAGGGTGCCATGAGTAGGAGGGAGGGTAAAAGGTGTCAAATTGTTTGCAGCTGACTCTATGTCATACTACAGTAGGGCAAAGAAAAATTAAATGATGTAGCCAACCTTACAGCGTGAACCAAACAATAAACAGGAGAAAAATCTAAACCTTCTGTGACTCCAGTTTCCTTTATGTAACTCTGAAAAGGAAAGGAGTTTTGATGCCATCTTTTTTCCTTACCATAATCTAATTTACTACATTGTTACTGTAAATGTTGAGTTTTAAAGAACTAAAACATTTGATTATGATTAAGCATTTAATTCACAGCCGTGGTCTGCAGCACCTCAAGGAATGCCTGATTATTTAAGAGTATCACAACTCACTTGAATGAATCTGAACTCAGTTTAGGAATTTTTATCAGTATGCCTCATATCACTCTTTTTGAAGGAGGTGGGAAGGAGGCAGATAAGTGATAGTTAAAGTTCTAAAATCCATTGTCTGTAGATCAACTCCATAATGACTGTTTTTTAATTCAGACCCCTGTCTTTTCATCCTTCTGACAAAGCTTATAAATAGCCAGTTATTACTCTCAGAAGACTTGCATTCCGAAGCTAACATTCACAGAGGAATTAGAAGGGATCTTCTTAATTATCTAATTCAGTTGTTAGCTAACTTTTTCTGTAAAGGGCCGTAGAGTAAATATTTTCAGCTTTAAAGCCATATAGTCTCTGTTGCAACTACTCAAACCTGGTTGTAGCACAAAAGCAGACCTAGATAATACATAATTGACTACCATGCCTGTGTTCCAAGAAAAGTTTATTCACAAAACCAAGCAGCAGGCCAGATTTGGGCCACAGCCTATAGATTATAGCTACCAAGTGATCTTTCAGTCTCTGCTTGCATAGCTATAGTGATGGCCAAGCCGCCCATCGATCTCAACTCAGCTACAAAGTGCCTCATTACATTAAATGCAAATATGCCTCCTTTTAATCACCCCCTTTGGTTGGTTCTGTTTTTCAGAGCTACACAGAATAGTCTCTTGTACTTCTTTGTGACAGCCCTTTAGAGAGTTAAAGCTTCTTTCCATGTGGTCTTCTCTATTTTAGGCTGTCAGGAGTTCTTTCAGGTTTTAAAACAGCATATTTCTTTTTCTTATCATCCTGCTTATTTTCCACTGAAAATGCTTCAGTTAGTGTGGATCTGGTTACCACATTTACATAGTTACCTCATATGGCCAACGCTTTTGTGTGCATCGCCATTGCACCTTGTCTCGCCATCCTCAAACTGGCACAAATGCATCCTCAAACTGTGTTTCTTTGGCCTTGTTTTATTCAGGAATGGAAGTGTGACTGTATTAAACATTAGCATGTTCGATTTCCATTTGTCAGGGTCTAGGGCTTTTTTCCTATCTTTAATGTAATTGCCATTCCGTTCTCAATTCATTTGTCACAAATTTGATAAGCACAACTTGTATATGTTCCCGTAAGACCTAATAAAAATTGACTAGAATGGTTCTGAAAATAATGAAACAAGAACATGGGTTTCAGAATAGTCAAATCTTGTGATGACTACATGACTAACTCACTAGATGGCAGTAGTTAACTTCAATATCTTCTGCATTAGTGGGTTGACTCTCCAGAACGTTTGTAATGGCTTCTAATGTTTTTTCAGCTGATATAATTTTTAATTGCAACAAAAAGAAATTTACTACTACTTTGTGCTTGTGTTTCCACTTACAGTCCTAGTCAGATTATCCTTAATGAATGTAGAAAAGTTGCTTGCCATTACTTATCTGAAGAAGGTCTTTTAAGGTTTTAAACTAGACATACGTAATTTAAGTAGGGCTTTGTATGACACACAGATAAAATAGGGATTTATATTTAGTTCCAAATATTGTATCTGTTATCTTTCTTCTTTAAGTGCAAAGCTTTTCTCCCAGCTTTTCAGTTTCTTGACCAGTGGTTATGCTACCTTTTTTTTAATAAAATATGCTTGGTTTTACCATAATTTTTCTAAGTAAAATATATGATGATCACTTGTTTAGTGTCTTAACTATAAAAATAGAATCAAAACTCCCTAAACAGGCAAAATAGATGACAAGAAATCTGCACTACATAACCATAGAGTTATTCCTCAGGCCGTGACTTGGATCTTGAATTCTCATTTAGACATAGTTCCAGTAAACTTAGTTTTTAGGTTTTGAAGGCCACAAATGATGAAAGGTAACAGATATGGAGTAAAATTGCATTGAGAAAAACCATAGGAAAGAGATACTAACCACCACACCCCCAACACCCCTTCGTCTGGAGTGATTGCTAGCTAATGTCCGTGAATGTTCCTTTGTCTTTAATATAGTAGTCCTGAGCCAAGTGTGGGTTTGGTACACTAACATTTCATACATGTATGCATGGTTTGGTTTTTCCTTAAATGAGACTGTAACAATTACTATTCCCCTCTTTTTTCATGGACCGTGGGCAGGTCTAAGCCAGGTATATTTGTCACCTTCTCAGATGGCCAAGCATCCAAAAGAGATCCCTTAACTTTCCAAATCATTTGTTTTATAGACCCAGCAGTTACACAAGCATTTTACTGAGATCTTTGTGAAAATCAAACAAGGCAGAAGACAAAAATTAAGAAGATAGTCTTGAAAATGTAAAAAGAGGTAGATTGTTCTCAGTGGAACTTTCAGGACAGTCTGTCTCAGCAGATCACAAAGTGAAGGACACGAGCTGCCTACCAAAGCAGGTGTATAATGCCAACAAACCTGGTTTGAAAGTGGAATCTCTTAAGAACAGGGAAAGCAAACTTTTTCTCTAAAAGACCAGAGGGTGAATATTTTAGGCTTTGTGGACTACATATGGTCTCTGTTGCAATACTCGTCTTTTAACAACACTCAAAAAACCATTCTTGCTCACAGGTCGTGCAAAAACAGGCAGCAGGCCGGCTTTGGCCCACAGGCCATAGTTTACCAACCTTGTTCTAGAAGATTGAAACCTTGATGTTAACCATAATTTTTGCTGACTACAAAAATTTTCATAAATTTAATATCCGCATGATTGTCAAGAGAAAATTCTCTTAATTTAAAAGGCAGGGAAGGACACCTGGGTGGCTCAGTCGGTTGAGCGTCCAACTCTTGATTTTGGCTGGGGTTGTGATCTCAGGGTCATGGAATCCAGCCTTGCTCAGGCTCCCTGCTCGGGTAGGGAGTCTGCATAAGGATTCTTTCCCTCTTCCTATGCATCCCCCCTGCTTGTGCACCCTCTTTCTCTCTCTCTCTCTAAAATAAATAAATAAATTCTTAAAAAATAAAAATATATTAAAAAATAAAAGGCAAGGAAATAATAAGGCATCTTTCATCAAATAAAAGAAATAAAGAGTAAGTATTGCCAAATTTATCTGTTGAGTCTGTGTGGATTCATACAATATTTTTATAGAACAAGTTGAAAGTAAGAATCAAAAGGTTTAAATAATTCACATCCATTAATTCAATAAAACATATCCCGTGGGGCGCCTGGGTGGCTCAGTCGTTAAGCATCTGCCTTCGGCTCAGGGCGTGATCCTGGAGATCTGGGATCGAGTCCCACATCAGGCATCTCCGCTGGGAGCCTGCTGCTTCCTCTCCCACTCCCCCTGCTTGTGTTCCCTCTCTTGCTCACTGTCTCTCTGTCAAATAAATAAATAAAATCTTTAAAAAAAAAGAAAAACAATGTTTAAAAAAAAAAATCATATCCCTTGACCCAGCTTTACAAAATTTCTCTTAAGGAAATAAATATAATGTGTGTAAAAATAAATTTTCAAGGATTTTTTTGTTTTTTTTAATAATACATTTATATCTAATATATTTTAATTTCTTAGAGGGAAAAATTAGAAATGATTTAAAGTGTTAAATATTCATTTACACAGGTTAAATTCATTATCATATAGAATGTTATATATAATTAAGTGAAAAAATAAATTTTTAACATCTGGATATAGATGTAGATAGCTATAGCTGTATCTAGTTATCTATCTAATAAATAATGTATTAACATGAGTTGTCACTGGATAGTGGGACTGGGTAAAATAAAGTTTAACACAGGTTAAATTCATATCATATAGAATGTTATATATAATTAAGTGAAAAAATAAATTTTTAACATCTGGATATAGATGTAGATAGCTATAGCTGTATCTAGTTATCTATCTAATAAATAATGTATTAACATGAGTTGTCACTGGATAGTGGGACTGGGTAAAATAAAGTTTTATTTTTAAGTTCTCTCTACACCCAGCATGGGGCTCAAACTCACGACCCTGAAATCAAGAGTTGCATGCTCTTTCCAACTGAGCCAGCCAGGCACTCCTTATTGTTTGTTTTTAACAATGAACGTTTATTGCTTTTGAGGAAAAAGGGGGAATAAGATTTTTTTTCAGTCAAAACATAATTTTTTAATAAATAAAACTTTTTCTTAACTCAGTACTTTCTTTATATGCTAAGTTTTCCATTTCTGCCCACCTTGGATAAATATGACTAATTTTACTCTTTGACTTTTCTTTTACCAATTTCTAAATTGTTACAACTTTATTTCTATGTATTTACCTCATTCGGAGTCAGGTTTGCCTTGTGGAGTACCTGTGGCCACTTCCCATTTCCACTTCAGTATGTTTCTTAACTTTGGGTGCGGAGTTCAAAGGCACCTAGGTTCAAAATTGCATGTGACTTTGGGCAAGTTAGCTCATCCACCTCATTTTCCTCATCACTGACATATGGACAGTGAGCCTAAGTTCATAATCCTGAGGTAATGATTAAAATTTTTTAAAATGTATTGTCAAGTGTTTAGCATATGTTCAGCACTCAGTAACCATTACCTCTAATTATTAACATTAGTCTTTGTGTTTGATTTTCAGAGCTAATCCTAATGTTACTGTTTATAAATTGTTTATATAAATTAGCTCTACTTAGTTCTTCTAGTCTTTTCCTTCTCTCCAGGGAATTGTGAGGAAATACTTAAATGGAGAAGTACTAGGTAAGAGAGATTCTGACGGAGCATTTCTTTCTGGAAGACAATATGGTACCACTTTTAACCACCTTTAAAAGGTAGCTGTCATAGTAACTGAAGTCTTCATTCTCAACACCCACAAAAAAATTAGCAATCCTCTGAAAGAGGCTTAAAAGAAAAAGAATTCATGTTTACATACATCTTCTAATATGAGCAGTTTTAAAAGCAAGAATATCTTTTCCTGAAGAATAGCTAACTGTTCTAAAAGCTGTTTAGATGAATTCCTTATGATGGTGAGATCAGTACCAGGGATTCAGTTCTTACATCAGAACTGCAGATACACAAACTTCACCTAGAAGTTTTTAGGGACTTACACTGGAGAGAAAAACATTTTAAATGAAAGCTTTTGGTTTTTTTTATTTGTTTTTAGTTTAATTAAATGATATTTTTATTTTTTAATTAAATCACATTTTAATTCTACTCAGTCTCTGAAAGCTGGGAGGGGGTCCTTTTTTTTTTTTTTTTCCATCTAATACTTAGTAACATTACTGCTTTTTTTGGATTTTACGTTGAAGCTTATTTGCCATATACTATCTGAACTTTTTACATGGTTCTTCCCTAAGAAAAGCATTCTCTTCCTTACTGAGCAAAGTACCTCTGCCAGAAAAAGGGAAGAAATTATTCCTACTACTAAGTAGTAGGCAAAGTATGTAACCATAATTTCCAGAAGTATAATGGCCACTAAAATTTCCCCCAAGTTTACCTTTTTATTATAAAGAAAAGGAAATTAGATCACATGTGGTTATATTTTCCCCTTATAAAATCAGCAAATTTAAAATGAGAATAATTAGAACTGACAAGGATTTGATGAAGTAGTCAATATTATACCCATTTAGTGGTAATATAAAGAGCCTTTTAAAGAATAATTTGGCTCATAAACATTTAAAACATTCATACTTTTAGTTTAGTATTCTGCTTCTATGACTTTTTCCAAAGGGGGAAATCCAAAATACAAATTGAGTTTTATATTCAAAGATGTTCTTTTGGGCACCTTTCTAAAAGCACAAAATTAGAAATAGTCAACACATAGGCAAACAGTGAAAATATGGTAAATCTTTATGGTGAAATATAATACTGCTCTCACCGTTGACTCAAAAAAAGACAGACATGCAACACTGCTTTAAGTTCTTGAAAAGTAAACCTGAATTTTATCAAGCTTCTAACAACCAGTTTACAGGAAATATAGGGGACAGAGGAACATGATAAATGTCACCAGTGTGAGTACAATCAGCAAAATCCAACATCTAGGAAAGTCTACAAGACGAGTTACAGTTACTTCAACGAATAGAGTATAAGAAAAAAAAATTAACAGAAGTAGGGAGGGAATGCGCAGGTAGAAGAAACATCAATTTGTATGAATTTTATTTGGCTTTTGATTCAAATAAACTGAAAACATTTATGAGATAATTGGACAAATTTGAAAACTATCTGATGATATTAAAGAATTATTAATGTTTTAGTTGTGATAATGCTATTGTGATTGAAATATACAGCGATTTATAATGTGATGCCTAGAATTTGTTGGGTGGGATGGTGATGAGGTGCTTTAGAGGAAGCAAGATTGGCCATGAATTGGTTTTTTGTTTTTTGGTGGTTTTTTTTTTTTTTTTTTCATTTTATTTTTTTGTAAATGTATTGATAATTGCTGAGCCAGGTTATGGGCACATAGGAGCTTCATTTTCCTATTCTCTCTGCTTTTATGTATGTATTGTTTGAAAATACCCATAGAAAAAGTTGGAAAGCAGTGAACTTGAATGTAAGAAATTTTTAGGTTATTTTGAATGAAGAAAAAGCTGATATGTAGGTAAATTTCAGCTATGGTTTTTAAATGCAGATGGGGAAAAAAGAACACAAGGAAATATGTAAGATACTGTAAATGATTGCTTTTAGGTAGTGAGATTATACATGATTTTTTCTCTTTATAATAAAGTTTTATTATATGTAAATTTGTATGCTTGCCATTTTCTTTTTATAATATGCAGTTTTTAATTTTGTTTATTTTGGTGAATAGTTCAAAAGTCAAATAGCACAAGAAGATTTACAGTGAAAGGAGGCCTGCCCTTCATTTCTCAGTCACTCAGTTACTCTCAGAAGTAACCAGTGTTATTTTTTGTATATCCATCTGGAAGATGTATATATGTATTCTTTATTTAAAAATGCAAACTGTAACACTATTCATTGTTCTCTTGTTCCACTTAACAATGTATCTTGAGTATTGAGCCATATTTATACAACAAAGTGTTTCCTCATTCTTCCACAGTGTCATAATTGATGCCTTTGCATAGACATACAGGTTTGCTGCTTCAAAAAACACTGAAATGATTAACCCTGCATGAAAGTCCTTTCATACATATGCAAGTTTATTTACAGAAAGAATTCTTAGTTGTGGAATTGCTGGGTCAGGTTATATGTATGTTTGTAGTTTTGATAGTTTTCACGTTGCTGTCTGTAGGTGTGTAGGCACCATGTTGTAAACACTGATAGGTTTTATTTGCATTGCTCTTGGGATACGTGTGATTGAGGATATTTTCAGTTGTTTAAGAGCTATTTTCACTTCCTCTTTTATGAACATCATTCATAACCTTTGCCTCTTTTCCAACTGAGTTCTCAGGGTACTTTTATAATAATTTGTAGGGGCACTTTAGCATTTTGAAAATGATCCTTTTGTCTGTAATATAAATTACCAATATTTACCCCCAATGTATATGTCTTTTAATTTTGCATATGCTTGGATTTTTGTTTTGCCACACAATTTTTTAAAAATTTATTGTTGAATTGATTTTTCTTCTACAGTTTGTGTACTTACGCTTCCCTTGAGATCATTTAAAAAATTATTCCTGATATTTTATACTTAAATCTTCAATGTATCTGAACATATACTACTATTTAGTATGAGGCTCAGGTTCAGCTTAATTTGGTTTCCAAGTAGCTACCTAGATGTCCCACAGCATTTATCAGTTCATCTTTTCCCTACCGATTGAAAATGTTATCTTTATCATATTCTAAGTACCTGTATTTGTGTGTGTGTGTGTGTGTGTGTGTGTGTGTGTTTCTAGCCTTTCCATGCTGGTCCATGGATTTATCTACTCACATTCTAGTACCTTAGTTTTAATTATTATACCTTTCTAATATATATTAAATCCTCATTCTTAGAATTTTCCTGCCTCTTCTGGTTCTTTATTTTTCAGTATTAACTCTAAAAATTAGCTTCTCTAGTTCAGTGAAAAAGTATTTTGATATTTCTATTGGTATGACCTTAAATTTGAAGATTAATTTTAAGGAGAATTGATTTTTGATACTGTCATTGCATCTGCTCATCCATGATCATGGCATGCCTTTCTATGTGTTGGATTCTTTTGGTTCCCTTGGTAGCTTGTGTATGTCTTCTTTCTTTGGGTATTGCCACATTTTTTGTAAAGTTTATTTCCAGATTTTCCTTTCTTATTGATGTTACAAATACCGTCTTCCATTATATTTTCTGATTATTGTTTGTGCATATGAAGACTAAAGTATTATGTATATCTTCATTTGTGCCCAGTCATCTTCTTAGATTCCCTTAATATGTGTAGTAGTTTTTCAGTTGATAATCTTGGATTTTCCAGAATGTAATGATTATGTATAATCATAGCATTTACAGATACCTTTTTTTCCTAATACCACTGTTTTTCCTTCTAATATGTTAATACAGTATTTTTAATCAGAAGAATCATTTAAAAATATGAATCTTCAAGTCATACTTGCCCCTGATATTTAGCCCTGAATATTGTCTTCTTAGTAAATATAATTAGGCTTCTCGAAGCTGTACATATTCTGAACACGTAAGTAAACCTTTAAAGATATTTAATGTGACTTTTTTAAAAAAAAATCAGTATCGAAAAAATGAGATACTTACATTGAAAATAAATATTTTTATTAATGATATTTAATTATTGATATTCAAATATATTCAAATACTGAACAATCATTTTATTGCTTTTTCCTCAGGAACAAATGGCTATTGCGTGTGGATCTCGAGCTCATTTGGAAAAAGAATCAATTGCTCAGGTGAGGCTTTCACTGACAGGCATGATCAGCAGGTTTTTTTTCTTGTTTTCATACTCATTAGCAAAAAAAATAAGCTTTCATGTTTAATCTCATAAAAATGAGTTTCCTTTCAAAGGAAAAAAATTTTTTTTAATATTGGAAGTTTCGTGAAAGTTTAGCACATTTAGGAATCGAGTTTTTGTGTTGTTGTTTCAATGAGTATACAAAAAGGATGTAGCCTTCACTTTGATTTAGAATGCAAGCAGCTCTTTTTTATATATGTTTTTTTAAGAGACAAGAGTCCCCATTCAGTTCTAATATAAGGCAAACGTCTCTGAATGATGCATTTTTGAACTGTTCAACTTGCCTTTAGTTTTTCTCATATTGGCACACTTTAAGTACTATGTTTTGGATTTCATTTAAAGTTTTTTTTCTTTTTTCTTTTTTTTAATTTTATTCCTCTTAGAAAAGCACTGTTCTTAAAATTTAACAAGTTGTGACTGCCTTCAAGGGAGATGTTAAATTCTTCATTTTGTAATTTGCATATTAGGCTAGAAAAGTGGAGTAACTTGGGAGGAAAAAATATACTAAAGAATTATTCTGTGTAATTTTTTTTAATTATATTATTTTTTCACTTAAAAATCTGGGTCTAGTGTGTCAAGTCCAGTAATTGTCCATTATATTCTTAATGGTTCATCTACTAGAGTAGCCAAATAGATCAAGAATAAAGCAATATTTTTCAATGCGAGGTCAGAATTGCCTGGGGAGTTTTATTTTGTTTTGTTTTCTCTTAAACATACATATGTCTAGGCCATTCCCAGTCACACTGAATCAGACTACAGGGATAGACCAGGAATCTGTATCTTTAACAATTTCCAGGGTCAACTATATGCATACCAGAGTTGGAGAACCAGTGGAATAAAAGGCAAAATCTTTCCCTCAATAATTCTGAAATAAGATACAAAGAAATTATAATTTTTTTTTCAAGATATACTGATGAGAGGGTCATAGAACCTCTTAAGGATTATGCTCAAGTGTGGAAACCTAGATTCTTCTCTTCTTAAGAAATAAATTATTTTAATATCTTCAGCATCTAATCCAGTGTTCAGTGTCTCTGTGGACTCTCAGTGGTATGGTAATCTTAACCATAACGAGTATCATACTACTAGAAATTAAAATTGAAAGACTGCTTAGAGGTTAGTTAGTCCAACTTCATCACTTTACTGATACACAAGGGATAAGGAAAGGAAAAGAAGAAAAGTATATGTCTAAGACGTTTACGTTATTTTATAACTATAAAATAATAGAAACTATAAAATACTAAATTCCAACAATAGAAAATATAGATATTTCTCCTGGATGGACTATCGTGCAGCAAATAAAACAGATGATAGTGGAGACTATATAATAACATGGGAAAATACCCTAAGGATTAGCTTGTATGAAAAAAAGAATATGGTATTGTAAATACAGCATAATTATTTACGTAAAAATATCTGTGCAAACAAAAACACTTAAGACTAGGTTAATATTAATTTAATGGTTTTATGTATAATTTTTTTCCTTTTTAAAAAAATACAGGAGAAAAAAAGGATAATCTCTTTGGTGAAGGAAAAAAAGATATGGCAAAATGGGAAGCTAGTGAAATAATCTCTAATAATCTCTAGGCAAGAGATAGCTGGGAACTGTATTTATAGTTGGTGGCAGGAGGAAGGAACCACATTTTTGGTTTTGTATTTAATGCCACAAATTCTTTTCATTTAGAACTTCCATTAGTTGAAAACTGTCTGAATTTTTCCTAGTGATAATATTTAAATAAGACTGTGCTATGGTCTAAATCTCCTTTGTATCTAGCACTGCTTTTAGTCAGACCTCAACAGATCTATCCCAGGGATGTATTTATCATTTATTTTGTCGTCCATTCATCTGTTCCTCCATCTCTAAAACCTAGTGGTTGATTTAGTGCCCTGCAAGCCCACAGAATCAGCTGCTACTCTATAGAAAGATAGGATGAACGGATCCACTGGCGAGAAACCAGCAGTTGTCTACTGCAGGTGTTACGCATAACTGCTGCTCGGTAGGCTTGTAGTTAGGTCTTGCTTATGGTCATAGAACCCTACCTGCCTCATAAAAGGCCATCACCACTTGCCACATGTGCAGGAAAGTGCAGTGTGGCCTTCCCTTCCTGAGCCACTGCAGTTTTCTCTTAAGGTGCTGTATATAGTCTAAACCCTTGCATGATGACCAGTCTGTGGACAGTGAGAAAATTATGAAAGAATTAGTCAGTCAGGATAGTGAGCAGCAACTTCAATAGCATAACTGCATAGTTTTCAGATCTCTTTTTCCTGAATACTTTTAGACATATCCTCTGTTAATCCTACCATCTGTTCTGCTGCTGTCTTGGAAGACAAATATGATAACAGCACCGCTGGAGTCCTTACCATCTTCAGTGTATCCATATGCCTGTGTGTTCTCTGTAACAGTTATAACAGGGATGTTTATATTGTCTGGGTATTGTTGCATTTATCATTTTTAAAGGATTCAAAATAGAATCCATTAGTGTTTATTTGATGTCTTTAGATTTTCTTTGAAGAGTCTTAGTTTAAGTCTTGGGACTTCTTTGAATTTATTTTAAGGTAGTGAAAGTACCAGTCAGCTTTAAATTTCACCTGAACTCCTTATTTACATTTCATCAACATTAGAGACATTATTGTTAATATTAAAGTAGTGAATGTCGTTTTCTTCATATTTTTAAATGTCTACTTCAGAAGTTTATATAATGTTACTCTACGACTTTGTTAGTTTCATTGAACGACGTCTGTTCCATAATATATTTTTAGATGTCTTGGAAATTTTAAGATATTTTGCAAGGTTTTAAAAATTAAAGGGAGATCCTCTGGTTTGTAGTTTACCTTGTTATGCTTTAAGTATGTTAGAAATCAAATAAGGTCTTCGTGTGAACTCCATGTGTTTCTGGTTTTTTAAAAAATAACCATTATCCTAAAGCAAACAAAAATCTTCTATTAAGATCCAAACAAAAGTAGTCATGGGATATTTTCATTTGGTAACCAGTAAGCTCACCTAAATCACATTAAAAATCATTCAGGGAGAATAGTTTATAGGCATTATTTTTCTACCTTTTAATTTTAATTTTTCTATCTTTTGATTTCTATTTGTTCCTTTCCTAAGCATAAATGCTCTTTTGGAGGTTTAATCAGTCAACCAGTATTTATTGGAAATATTTTATATGGAAGGCACTGAGCAAGCTGTTGTGAGATTACCAAAGTATTTTAAGATGAGGTTTCTGCCCTATCTGCTTAGAGAGGTAAGACCTATTTACATCAGAACATAACTAATGATTCTAGGTGATAAATGAGAAGTGCTAGATCCTTTCAAAAAGTTTGTTTTACAGTTTACAAACATTTTGCCTAATTGCTCTCCAAAGTGGCAACCAATTTATATTCCCACTGGTGGAGTACTCCCTTTGCTTCATATCCTAACAAGAGATTTAATGCTGTGATTCTTTTTAGTGTTTGCCAGTTTGATTGGTATAACATAGTATCATGCTATAGTTAAAATTTTGTTTTATTGGTCACTAATGAGAATGACCATTGTTTTATATGTTTAAAAGGCTTTTTTTGTCTCCTTTTCTGTGAGCTGCTCTTAGGCTGTGTCCAATTTGCTTTAGGATTATACTTTTTATTTTTTATTTCTAGAGAGTTCTAAAATGCTATCTTTCTAATGTAGAAAGAATGGATACTTACCATTTTCAGTTACATGTACTGCAGATATTTTGTTTCACTGTTATTTTTTTTCCTTTTTGACACGAAATACAATAAAAACACATAAGTACACACACACACACGCGTGCTTAAGAAGTTTGTTTCACATACCTTATAGATAAGTATTTTATTCTTCCTTCCCTTCCTGCCCTATATAATACACAAGTGAAATTGTGGTCAGAAGGTTAAAGTGAGCTCTCAAGCTTTCTTCCTTTACTAGAAACATTTATTGAGTTCTTGTTACTGTCTGTGCCAAACACTTGGCTAAAGGCTTGACTATTATCTCATTTAATCTTTACAATTACTTTGTGAGGTGGGCATTTTCTTTCCCATTTGATAGATGAGGAAAGTGGGATGGAGGGAGTTGAAGTAACTTGCTCGAGGTCATTCTCCTAGTTATTAATGCAGCCAGGATTCAAATACAGGTCTGCTCAAGTCAGTGGCTTTCTCTGCTTTGTCGTGTTATCACCGCTTAGTCATTGTTCTATTTGATGATAGAAAAAGCCAATAAATGAAGAATGATACTAAAGATTACAGTTCTAAAAGGCAAAAACCAAAAGGAGAAAGGGAAATATTAAATAGTATGAAATAGTAAATGTTCTACATAGACTCTCAGTAAGTTGCCAATGTGCACATATAGTGTTATCATTCCATGGATGTATTACATTATAGAAAATTTTAAGCGATCCTTTCTTTTAATCCTAAATATGAGAGTCTTGAATACAATGATAATTAATGATTATTCTTATGTTTTTAAGTTTGCAATACTTAATAAATAATGGAATATTACATCATGTTCTACAACTAATAAAATTAATTACTAATAATATGAATACTCAGGATTAAAGACTACTTAAGTTGAATATCCAAAGTATAAGAAACTCAATCATTAAAACATATTTATCAGATATCTGTCATACCTAACTGGAGAGACTGTTGTTTTGGATTCCTTCTTGGTCTGTGACTTCTGTGATACTCTGCTGTACTTCTTTGATCATTATTCTCCTTAACTAGGCATAGAACTTTAGGTTTAAATCATAGTCTTTTATATCTCCAAGATATTCCAATAACTGTCACCTTTTTAAAAAAATATTGTATTTATTTGAGAGAGCGAGTGAGCACGAGCGGTGGGGGGGGAGGTGTAGTGGGAGAGGGAGCAGCAGACCCCTGCTGAGCAGGGAGCCTGCCGTGGGGCTCTATCCCAGGACTGAGTTGAAGGCAGACGCTTAACTGACGGAGCCACCCAGGCGCCCCAAGTGTCCCTTTTTTGAAACTGAAATATATCTGGGACCAAAAGGCACAATAGACGAATGAGATGCTCCCCTTGCTCACAGCAGCCCAAAACAGTTATAGTATGCTCCTGGTAGATTAAAGCCCTGTCCTCTCACAGGTACTGTGATCCTTGTCTGATTTTTCTTGAACCTGTGAGAAATGAGTAACTATTTCCCAGGCACCTCTGCCCTGCTCTAAGCAGTAGGCATCTTCAAAGTTTCTATAATACACTTTGCCGGTGAAGCTAATGAAACAATGGTGTTCATATGTAAGATCTACCCAGCCAATTAAATATTAAAATGCAGTTGTCTACAGCCAGGTGTTTTCAATTGTCCTTTATAGATTAATGGAAAAGTCGTTTATATTTTGTCTTTGTTTCAGCGTTCTTACTTCCGTACTCTGCTCATGTATGGGTTCCACTTTCTGGTGTGGTTCCTGTGTGTCAAAGGAGTCAGAGACACACAGTGTGGATTCAAATTATTCACTCGAGAAGCAGCTTCACGGACGTTTTCATCTCTACACATTGAACGATGGTAAGTTCCTAACTGGGTGTACTGGGCTTGTCTTACGCAGCAGCTATTCCGGGTCACGAGAAGCAGCCCTAGATTCTGAGAATGAACATTGAGGTTTGAACAGAATTGACACGTATATATGTAAAGTTAATCCATGCCTTTATTCTCTCACTGAGTTGGATCTTACTTTCAAAATCTCAAACTAAACATATGGCATAAAGTTAATTTATTCATCTTCATTGTGGACAGCACAAATACAAAGGCCTGAAAACATCCTGTTTCCTTAGGCTTCTGTATTTTCCTTCGAAGAAAAAAAAGCTCTGAAATATCAGAACAGAAGAGGGCACCCATTTTCTTTTCATTCTTTCCTTTTCAGTAGTAAGTTCCCTCTCCAACCAGACTTTTGACCTCTGCATCCCCTTCTGCCTTCTTAAGAACTTCATCCTGTTTGCTTATTTGTCTTGTCTTTTCCCATCAACCACGTCTTTCCCATCAGTTTTTAAAACAAGTTTAAATTTCTCTTGCCATTAAAAAAAAAAACAAAAAACAACCCTCTCTCCACTGACACCCCTGTGCAGCTCCAGCCCTCTCTCACAGGCAGCCTTTTCGGGAAAGAGTGCTCTATGTCTCTGTTTTCTCTCTTCCCACTCATGCCTCACCCCATCTCAGTATGGATTTTCCCCATCCCTCCATCTCAGCATCTAGAGACCTCCTGTCATGAAGCCCAGTGGTCGAGTTTGGTATGACCACTTAGTGTTTTAATTAACCCATCAGCAGTGTTCCATACTTCTGAGTGCTCTCTCTTGACATATCCTGGTCCTCTGGCTTCTCATTCTCCTAGACCTTGCCTCAGCTCTCTGCCTGTTTAGTGAATAACACTGATACACAGAAGCTTGAAACCTTGCAGGCAGCGTGGACATTCCCCACAGCCCCTCCATATATATCCAGTCCGTGGCCCAGACCTGTTGATTCTAGCTTTTGTGTCCCTTCGTTTCTCTTCATCTTCCCCATCACGATCCAGGACACCATCATTGCCTATGCTGTAGCCCAAGGAGTCTTTTAAAAAGTTAAAAGTGATGGGGGGCGCCTGGGTAGCGCAGTCGTTAAGCGTCTGCCTTTGGCTCAGGGCGTGATCCTGGCATTCCGGGATCGAATCCCACATTGGGCTCCTCTGCTGGGAGCCTGCTTCTTCCTCTCCCACTACCCCTGCTTGTGTTCCCTCTCTCGCTGGCTGTCTCTCTGTCACATAAATAAATAAAATCTTTAAAAAAAAAAAGTTAAAAGTGATCAGATGCACCTCTTTTGCTTAAAATCCTTCAGTAGCTTCCCAGTGCCTTCCTGTGGTCTTGAGAGGTGCTGCATAGTCTGTCTCCACATGGGGACCCTTCCCTTTTCAACTTCTACTTCTTCCTTAGGGCAACCAACCCTCATTCTCCAAACCAGATCATGAAGCAATAGTTAAAAGACTGGGCAGGCAGGTGCCTGGGTGGTTCAGTCAGTTAAGCGTCTTGCCTTTGGCTCAGGTCATGATCCAAGGGTCCTGGGATTGAGCCCCACATCAGGCTCCTGCTCCTCGGGGAGTCTGCTTCTCCCTCTGCCCCTCCCCACTGCTCTTGCTCTCTCTCTCAAAAATAAATAAAATCTTAAAAAAAAAAATAAGACTGGGCAGGCATCTCTGATATAGAATTACAAACCTGAGTATGGGTTATGCTAAACATTAAAGATATACGTAATGTTAAATATATAAGTATATATATACTCTCTATCCTCAGAACTGTATCTCATGTAAATTCTTTCATTTAATATGAAAGTGTAATTGGACTCAATTTGTGAGTAATTTTGAAAATGGATTCCTTAAGGGATACCTGGGTGGCTCAGTCAGTTAAGCATCTGCCTTCAGCTGACGTCATGATCTCAGGGTCCTGGGGTCGAGCCCCACGTCGGGCTCCCTGCTCAGCAGGGAGTCTGCTTAGATTCTCTCACTCCCTCTCCCTCTGCCCCTCCCCCTCACCGTGCTTGCTTGCTGTCTCAAATAAATAAAATCTTAAAAAAATAATGGATTCCTTGAAATATACTTTCTTCTGATGGATACTTTTTTAAAATCAGTGTTATTCATGTTAGTAATTTAAAGTCAGTTCCATAAGGCTTATACTAAAAAATCATGGTCCCTTGCCCCATCTCCCTCTGTCCCCAATTCCTACTCCCTAACTGCAGTCACTTTCAATTCTCTGCTGTTTATGGTATTTGCTTTCATATATTAAAATAATGAGTTTGCATTGCCCTGTCTCCGTTTTTCAGTTTTAGATGCTTCTTTCCAAAATAAATCAACAGGTAAGTATGTAGTTCTCTTAAACCCCTGTACACCCTCCACACATATCCTCCTAATACAGTTTCTACATAATTTGTGGTTAGATCACTACTAATGGATATAGCTATATAAAGATAATTCATATTTTTTTAAAGTTTTTATTCATTCAACAGAGAGAGAGAGAGAGAGACAGCCAGCGAGAGAGGGAACACAAGCAGGGGGAATGGGAGAGGAAGAAGCAGGCTCCCAGTGCAGGAGCCTGACGTGGGGCTCGATTCCAGAATGCCAGGATCACGCCCTGAGCCAAAGGCAGACACTTAACGACTGAGCCACCCAGGCGCCCCAAAAGATAATTCATATTTGAGCCATAGTGTGCAGTATGATTATATTACCAGTCTTGTAGTACTTTGTTTTCCTGGAGATAATAAATATCTGGAGTTTCTGTCAGCCACTTTACTACGGACCTGTCACTTAGGCTTACACTCCCGTGCAGAGTAGAAAGCATCTCTCCATATGTTCCCATGCACCAGATCATGCATCAGTTTCACCCTTTTGGAGACATCTCGTCAGCTCTCACCTTTCTAGTTGTTGTCTGGCCTGCGGCACAGTCCCTGTTCTTCCTTTTCCTTGTTTGCACCCCAATGCAGTAGAGCACATCCTCTGTTAAACTTCCTAAACATAGGAGAAGAAACCTTGCGCCCTTGCGTGTGAAACCTACCTTAGTCTCCCTTCACATTTGCCTAATAGCTGGAGAAAACATTCTAGGTTGGAAATCATTTTTCTTCAGGATTTTGAAAGCATTGCTGTATTGTCTTTGGCACTCAGTGTTTCTGTGGAGAAGTCCAATTCTGACAGTAATCTGAATCTCAATTCTTTGTCTATGCGTGTTGTTCCCATCTGCTTTGGGGAGCTTTTTCTCCACAGTGTTTTGAAATACCATGATTTCAGGGACTTAATGTAGCTCTTTTCCATGCATCTTTTTGAGCATACAGTAGCCACTCTAAATCTGTAAATCCATACCCTTTAGTGCCGAGAAATGTCCTTTAATCATTAAATAATTTCTTTTTTTCTCTTCCCTCCTATAAAACAGATGTGGAGCCTCTATCCTGATCCATAATTTTATTTTCTCCTCTTTTCTGTTTTACGTCTTTTGAGATTTCCTCAATTTTATCATCCAGCCCTCCCTTTTAAGTTTCTATTTCTGCTATCAAAAATTTTATTTCCTACAGCTCTTCCGTTTTCCAGTATTCATTTTTTAACCTTTTCTTGTTTTGTAACTACAGCATCTTCCACTCCTTAATGTCTTTTTTTTTTCTTTTCCACTCCTTAATGTCTTATTTAAAACTTTGACATTTTCTTTCCCTGCACTGTTTCTGTTGCTCCAATTTTTTTTCTTTGTGTTTATCATTAAAATCTATCCTCACATGTGTCTAGTATGGTACTGAAAAGCTCATCAGAAGCTGTGTGCATGGTCATAGAACTCGGATCAGCTGGTTGATGTCACTACAGACTAAGTAGCAGGGCCACTAGGTGTGGGAAACTCCCAGCCGTCATGATCTTTTGGGCTGCTTGTTTTCACAAAAGTAGGATCTCTCGATTTCCTGCCTGGGAGATAGGAGCCTAGCTGCCAGCATTCACAGAACCAACTTGAGCAAAGGAGAATCTCCCTAGAGATTTTCCGTGAGTCCTCCCTTTTGAAGCCCCACCTGCACCACTTACAGACATCATCTGCAGCGAGGCCAATGATGCCTGAGCCTTTGGGGGGCTCTGCGGTACCCATTCGTCTGTTCTAGGCTTCTCCCGTTGTCATAGTCTACGTTTCCTAGTTACCAGTTCTCCAGCTACTTTCCAGGTTTCATATTTTTTTTTATTACTTTCATCCTTTCTTTGTTCTTATGTGTTTATTCTGTCGTTGTTTTAATTTTAGTGGGCTTTCAGGAGGGAGCAGTAGGGCATGTGTGTGTCGCTGTGTTTTACAGAGAATCAGCATGCTCTGTGTTCTTCAGGAATGTATCTGTGAGGTCACAGCTAACCAGCAACTGAGTAACAAAAGAAAACAGTGGCTCTGCCGTCCCTACATCTGCAAAAACACATGAAGGCATCTGAGTTAGAGAATAACCCTCATACTGTTTCTGTACAATAGCATAACGCTCTCTCCAGAAATACATGGTATTTTAATTATGTTTGCTTTGGTAACAGATTGGGCTCTTATAATATGGTGGTGTGAACTATACATTTTTTTTAAAGATTTATTTATTTATTTATTTATTTATTTATTTATTTATTTATTAGACAGAGACAGACAGCCAGCGAGAGAGGGAACACAAGCAGGGGGAGTGGGAGAGGAAGAAGCAGGCTCCTAGTGGAGGAGCCTGATGTGGGGCTCGATCCCAGAATTCCAGGATCACGCCCTGAGCCAAAGGCAGACGCTTAATGACTGCGCCACCCAGGCGCCCCGAACTATACATTTTTTTTAAGTAAACATCTTCATGTCTTAAAATGTTAAAAGAGGAGAAGGATAGAGTAAAAGTAATAGTAGAAGACGAATAGCCCTTTCAGTTTTTTTTTTAATATAAAGTAAATTCAAATAATCAGTGCTTTTTCCCCCCACTCCTTTCTACTCATCATTCTTCTGTTATTTTATGCCTTTGATAAGTCACTATATGCTGATATCCTTAGAACAATTCTTAATAATCTTGTTCAGATTGTTGAGTATCATCAGAACTAACTCAGCCTTTTAGGCATTTTTTTGGTTTTGTGTTAAAGGAGAGGGTTAAGGGTTAACCAGGCTTAATATTCAAATAATTTCCTCCTTTCTTGAGTATCCCAGGCTAGTTAACAAAAGTTTTACACGGTCTTTTTAACAACACAAAGAACGCTTTTGTAGATGGTTTTATCATCTTAAGTAAATATTTTATTAGGATAAGAAAAAGCATTAAGTGATTTTAAAAAAAGTTTTCATATTGAATTATCCAAATACTTGGGATTTAAACTAGTCACAGAATGGACAGTAGTAGTTTTGTGCCCAAGAAGACAAAGCTCCCAAATTCAAGTTGTTTGGGATCAGGAAAATCAAATAGAAGTGGGTTTTAGGTATTTTCGTGTTTGTGCTTAATATTTTAAAACCAGCCCCCGGAGGTCTGAAGTGTGTTCCATGCAGTCTGGAAGGTGGGGGCGGGGGCTTGCTTAACAGAGCAAGAAGAAAGCAAAATAGTAAAGGCCTCCTGTGCTTTTGGTTATAAGAGCATGAAGAAGGTTTAACAAGTAGTGGTGCTTCTCTCCCTGAGCTCACTGCCAGTGAGAGGAAGAAACTTCAGAGAATTTGTAAGCAGAATCCAGGAAAACTTCTAAGTCAGGGTTCAGAAACTTTAGGGAAAGCAGATTTCACCTAAACCAAGGGGTCGCTGAGGAGGAGCTTTCAGAGCCTTTCATAGGGAGAAGGAAGGAGGAACTGGGAATTCAGACTAGAGATGATTTCAACAGCGTCAGTTAAAATGAGACAATAGATCTAATTCCGTGTATGTACGTAGTTATACCCAAAGAGCATTTCAGACTAAAGTGGCTTTTCACTTTCAACAGGTGGTAGTACTGTCTTGCCCAGAATGGCACGGGCAAAGGAAAAGGAAAAGACAAGGCCCTAGGCAACCCTGTATTTAAAAAAGAAACCTCGATCCTTTAGTGGTGGACGAATGTAATCAAGCAACTGTAAAGTGATCGACAACATTTTCTCCCAGAGCTGCTCAGAGTTCTGTTTTATCAACTCTCTGAATTAGTTGAAAATGCTATCAATTCTGTACCTTGAGCTAGTTAAGCCTGGGATTGAAAACCATCAATCTTGAAAATTTGTACGATTAAATTTTCTCTTTGAGCTCAACGGGCCAATTTTACCTTTGGGAGTTTCTGAGTTATGATGAAGACACCATATTTCTCATTTAAATGTTACGCAGTGACACACTAAATTATTTACCTTGAAGCTCCTGAACTACTTAACTTTTTATTTGACCTTCTACGAATCTGACTTTCAGTTGTACTATATAAGCTATATATCTGCCGTATAAGCTTCTGTGAAACATGCCAAGGTAGAGATTTAATTACACTCTGTCTTTTTTAAAATAAAAATCAATATATTTTCTGTTTCAGGGCATTTGATGTAGAATTACTTTACATAGCACAGTTCTTTAAAATTCCAATAGCAGAAATTGCTGTCAACTGGACTGAAATTGAAGGTGAGTATATTGTTCATGTTACAGCTGATCTTAAGAGGGGGTGGGGGGTAGGCGACAATACAGTTGTCCAATAAAGTTAGCTGGCTGCCCCCAACAGGGCCTGCTCAGCTGACCTGAGAGGGGCAGTTCCATGGAGTTCTGCCTCCTAATCCCCTCCACCGTCCAGTCCAGATGGCTTACTGCCTTCTTTCTCCCTGCAGTCTCTTCCTGGGGTCTTCAGTAGGCCGACTACCCAGCCCAAGAAATTCAGTAAAACCTTTACAGCAGACAGTATCATGGCAGTCTGAGGCTAGAAGCAAGGTTGATAAGTCTTTTGAGATAAGTTTTGTTTGTATCACCTTTTATTTAGTATTGTCTTATTTCATTACCCCGTCAGTATTGAGTACCTACAAGCCAGCATGCAGAGCTAAATAAGGAATTAGAGGTGTTTTTACTCCAGACGTCCACAGTCCATTCCGAGACAGTCTTTAACTGGTATCTGTACATATATCCAAAAAATGTGAAAATATCTAAGATCTCTAATAATGAGAAATCTATCATAATTCTTAATAATTCATGTTTGAAAAAGCTTAGAGTGCTTATAATTTGTAGAACTTAAAATATATTCTAGTTTTCTCCTTTGCTTACCTTAGAATGCTCCAAAACTAACTCACAGTGTGGAAGCAGTTAACAATCACCTGGAGACTTTCAGAGTCACCCCTCTCCTGCTGAGCATGGCCTCCTCTTAGAAAATCATCATTGTAATATGCCATTATTGTTCTGTAACCTTGCCTGTTTAGGGACAGGAGAAGGTCTGGGATCATACAAACTACATAGTCTAGAACAAATTCAAACCTCTTGAGTCTTGCTGAATCAAATTTAACTACTGTCCATGGTAGCGGCCTAGATCAAAGGGGATTGAGAAGCCAGTAAAGGACTGCTCAGACTTGTAAGGATCTGCTGTGTTGATCTGTGTTGATCTATGCCCAGCATAGACTCTGTGGGAAGTTGAAATGGGAAAAAGTAAAAAATGTGTTACATATTTACATCATTTGCTCATGTGCATTTCAGAGATAATTGTGTATCACTTTTCATTAACGGGCACTCAATGAGTAGTTTCATATTAGTCATTCCCAGAATCCTTGGCCATATACACTCAATCCCTCCTCCCTACAATAGGGCCTTGTGAAAACTCCACAATTTAGATTCTTCCCGGTTTCACTGAACTTCCGAGATGTTTTGTTATTAAAGAAGCTACTCAATTCAGCTTTAAAGATGTTTAATTCTTTCATAAATGATTCAAATAAAATTAAGGTGGATGTGTTAATTAACTTCACTATGGTAATCATTTTACAGTATGTGTATATAAATATATATGTGTGTATATATGTATATGTATCAAATCCATACATTCTGCACTTTAAATATATTTCAGTTTGTCAGTTATGCCTCAGTAAAGCTGGGGGGAGGAGGAAGAAGCTAGAGTATTTGGGCTTAAATCTAGAAAATTGTCAGTGACTAGTATTTTGGTATTGGCCATGATACTTTACCATCCAGCACCGCAGTTACCTGACCTGAGTCTACTCTTGACTTAATTAAAAAAAACAGTTCCATGGGATAAAAATCAAGGAATACAAGCTTTTAAAACATGCTCCAGGAGGCAGATCTCCTATAGTCAGCTGGGCTTGGCATGCTGCCATTTGGCAACCACTGGACAAAAAGATGTCCTCGCTAAGATCGTATTTCTTTTAGCTGATTGAGAGTCTTTGGAAGAATCAGAATATAAATATTGGGTTTTTGTCTTGGATTTCTTATCCCATATTATTAATTTATATTATGTGTGGAAATGTACCTGCTTCTCTGCAGGACAGGAGACTAAAAAGCATGTAAAACATGAAATTTGTCCTAAAAAATCATTTTTAAATGTACAGATAGAATTAAATATATACATATATATATAAATACATGCATACATACATAATATAGAAAATAAGGTGACTAGAAGGTCACAAAGGTCATGTAGACTGACTTCTAAAATATAATTTTAAACTGATATATTTTCTCCAGAGTTTAAGTTAATTCGTTTTTAATTATTTTTAAATCACAGGTTCTAAATTAATTCCATTTTGGAGCTGGCTGCAAATGGGCAAGGACCTGCTTTTTATACGACTTCGATATCTAACTGGTGCCTGGAGGCTTGACCAAACCAAGAAGATGAATTAGGTTATTTGCCATCTTTGTATTCTTATGTGTCAGTGTCACACATTTCGTATGAAGTTAAAATTTTAAATAAACCTGGAATAAACCTATGCCATTGTCTGCCTTTTGGTAATTTAAAAGAATTAACTGCCATAACTAAAAATGCTTATACCTCTTTTGGACCAAAAAATTTAAGGTATTTGTAACAAAGTCAGATTTTCTTTTGCTTTGGCAGTTTTGTTTATTTATTTGTTTATTTAGATCATTATGATTATGAGAAATACAACTTTAAACAGAAGAGAGAATTATTCTTACTCTAAAGTGCCTGCATAATTCTCATGAACTTAAATATAAACCACAATCATGTATCTCCTCAGAGATTTAAAAATCCAAATAGCATATGATTAAACAAATATAAATTTATCGGTATTAAGTACCTATTTCAACTTATTAAATTCTAGGAAATTATATGTTAAAGAAAGGATATAAGTTCTGTCGCAAAGGCATCCACTTCCTTATATGGTCTTATTTCTCTCCTTCCGAATTTTACTGACACATACTGCACTTACTCTCTTACCTCCTGGCAACACCTTGCTCTTGAGTTCATGTTATTAGAAATTGGAAATTCTTTACCAAAAAGAGAAAGTTTTGGGGGTACCTGACTGGCTCAATTAGTAGAGCATGTGACTCTTGATCTTGGGGTTGTGAGTTCGAGCCCCACAGTGGGTGTAGAGATTACTTAAGAAAAAGAGAGAAAGTTTTGTAATGTTAATAAATATATACACTTAACAGCAGAAGCCTGTTTTTGAGATACTATTAAAGACTAACAAATAGCAATTACAACTTACCCCTAAAATTCAGAATTAGACTGTTTCTGATGTTTTAGGGGAACTAATAATAATATCTAACATTTGTTGAGTGCTTACCGTATGCCTGCCACTGTTCTAAGCACTTTGTAGATAATGATTCACTCACTTTTATAATGGAAGAGGAAACTGGCATAAAGTGGATCCTTACCCAAGGTCACATAGCTAGGAAACAGTGGAGTCGTGATTGCAGCCCATGTGGTCTGGGTCCAAAGCCTACACTTTAATAACTATGCTACTTCAGTTTCTGAAGCTATGAAAATTGGAGATATCGAAGTAGAAAGTTTCAGAAGTACACTAAATGAAACATTTTAAAGACAAGACTTACGGGCACCTGGGTGGCTCAGTCGGTTAAGCATCTGCCTTGGCTCAGGTCATGATCCCAGGGTCTGGGGATTGATCCCTGCATCGGGCTCTCTCCCTCTGCCTCCCCCTCAGCTTGTGCTCTCTCTCTTGCTCACTCTCTCTCAAATAAATAAAATCTTTAAAATAAATAAATAAGATAAGAATTAAGAGAAAAAGTAAATAAGCTGAAAAATGATCCCCGCCAGTAGTTTCAACAACAGTGATATGATCACATCTGCAGTAGACAATAAGTTCCTTGAAAACAGAAACCATTTCTTACTCACATTAGTATCCCCAGCACAGGGCTCAGCCTATAGTAGACACTGCTGATCAAGTGAATAAACAAACTTCATTTACTACCACATTTTAAGAGCATTTAAGTCCCTTAAATGAAGAGAACAAAGCAAGGCTTATGCAAGTAGAAATGATAGAAAGCCAATAGTAGAAGGATCATGAGCATTTAAAAGAGTTTAAAGTACAAACCTGAACCAAAAATAAGATCCTTCATGAAACTGTAATAAAAATGAAATAATTTATAGGCATACCTTGTTTTATTGTGCTTCACAGATTTTTTTTTTACAAATGAAAGGTTTGGTCACCCTGTGTGGAGCAAGTCTCAGTGCCATTTTTTCAACAGCGTTTGCTCAATCCATGTCTGTCGCATTTTGGTAATTCTCATAATATTTCAGAATTTGTCATTATATTTGTTATGGTGATCTGTGGTCAGGGATTACAACTCACTGAAAGCTCAGATGATGGTTAGCATTTCTTAGCAATGAAATAATTTTTAATTAAGTTGTGTATATTTTTTAGATATAATGCTATTACTTAAACTACAGAATAGTGTAAACATAGCTATTATATGCACTGGGAAACCAAAAAATTCATTCGACTGACCTTATTGCAATATTTGCTTTATTGCAGGGGTCTGGAACCAAACCCACGATATATCTGAGGTATGCCTGTATTGCTCTTTGCAAGCTAGTGATAAAAATGCATACTTGAAGCATATAGGAATTTTGAGAGGGAAGTATCAATACTTTTATGTAGTTCATCCATGAATACTCTTAAAGTGTTCTGATATCCTCGATGACAATTTACCCTTCTAAGCCCATATTCACATAGGTTAACAGCACAGTGTGGAATCTGAGAAGAGAAAATGTAGTTTTTGTTGACATTACAGAGCCAGCCAATAAAAATAACAGGCAGCCATAGCAAAAGCGAAAATATCAGCTACTATTATTTTACCTATGTATAAGAAAGTTTGATAAGAATTTTACATGCATTAGTTGAGTCCGATCAAATAAATCTATCATATAGGAATAATTACCCACATTTCAGAAATGAATAAGTAGGCTTAGGCAAGTAGTTTGCCCAAGGTCCCACAAGTAGCCAGTAGTTGTACTTCTTCTAAATAAAAAATAGGAAATATAAAGAATCATGGAACAAGATTAAAACTGAGAGGATAAGTTCATTATAATCAGACAACTTAACCATTAATTTCTACCTTCTAACTTGTTCTTACAGAATATTTAGTATGGGGTTGACTTAAGGTTGCATCTGGATGATAATGTGTTTATTGACATCTGTAATGCTATGTCTCTCCATAGTTATATACTTCCACCATTCATGCTTGATTCTCCAGTTCTATTTTCCATTTTCTTTATTGAGTTATAATTTCCCTAAGGGCAGAAACCTTGCCTTTTCTTTTATGTGTGTGTCTACACAGCATCCTAAATTGTGATTGTTCAATACAGTTTTCTGTAAGTTAGATCATGCCACCATTTCAATTCATTTGTTAAAAAAAAAAAAAAAAATACAGGAATGAGTTATTCCACTTCATTGACAGCTAAGTCCCCTGAAGTAGCAGTCCAGTAGGTTGCTTTGTTTTTGTGCAATCTCAAAATCCAGCAAACCCACAAATTAATGATTTCATTACATTAATCCAATAAAGGACTCTATGAAGTGCTACATTTCTAATTCACTGATTGTGAATAAAACTCTAGGTAGTATTTTGATGGTCATAAAAAAGCAGTATCTTCATAGATTGGATCTCATCTAGGTGTTCTTTCTGTATGCAATATAGACAGGTATATAGATATATAGTTTTTCTAAAAAACTCACCCCAGGATCACTTGATCAGTGATTGAGTGCTCTACATATGCAAGCAAAACAGATCCCATCCTTGCCCTCTGAGGACTTCGTGTTTTAAGGGCATGATGCCTGCAAATCTTACCTGTAGAACCACATGCCTGGAGACGTTCGCCTGTCTTCAACTCATAAACCCAAGCCAGCTTAAAAGTCCATTGTTTGGAACCCATAATGTGTTTCCCCTGAAAATAATATCAGAAAGATATGGTTAAGTCCTTACAGCAGTCTGAAGCATGTATAATGAGTCTATAATATACCTGAACTACCCTGTAGTAGTAATACCTAACCATGCTTTGCAATGCCATTTCGGTGGAGAATCTGTTTTCCATTTTCCAAGTGGGAATGCCAGGGAATTATCTCTACCCACGGCCTCTAGGAATCCCAGTGAAAAGTCAGGCACATCAGCAGTGGGTTTAAACCTCACTGCAGCTTCTGCAGAGGCTGTGGGCAACTTTCCCCACCTAGGAGGTTCTGATGGGGTAGAGTAAGGGCTCCCATGGTAATCAGCAGAAGCCCGCTTCCAGTACTACATCGAAAGGTAGATAGACAGTAGATAGTCCTACAGAAAGGACTGACAGAGAAAGGACCAAGAGTGGAAGAAGTGATCCTTATCTGAGAAGTATCACCATGCACCTCAGAAATACTCCTGGGAAATGAAGTTTTGTATACTACCTCTCTGACCCATGAATGTTTACATTAACAAGATCATGTGCTCATGCGTGCGTCTGTCTGTGATGAAGATAGCAGGTGATTGTCAATGCAACCCTTTCCACCAGGACAACAGGGACAGTAAAACCTAGGCCCCAAAAGCCATAGTGCCCACAAACATGCCCCAACTGAACAGTGGTATGAACTTAAATTTGAATCCTCCAAAATAAAATTGAACAGAAAGTACAAGCCCTTAAAGTAACAATATATACACTGTGAAATTTTCAGAAAAAAAATATCTCTTGGTGGTGCAGTTGGTTGAGCGTCTGGCTCTTGGTTTTGGCTCAGGTAATGATCTCAGGGTCCTGGGATCAGCGGGGAGCCTGGTTAAGATTCTCTCTCCCTCTCTCTCAGTCCCTCCTGCTGTTGCTCTCTCTCAAATAAATAAATCAATCTTTGAAATATATATATCTCTTATAAATCACTCATTCATACTATCGTTCACTCAGTGAGTACATACATATTGAATGCCTAGCTTCCAAGCATCGTTGGATGGATTTATTATTCAATTAGGAGAAAATCAATTACAGTACCACTTTTAAAAGGTGTCTACCCTCCAATAGTCTACTCAGAAAGAAAATGTGAAGCATTTATATAGCAATTCAAATAATGTAAAATCAAGAGGCCAGTTGTGTTCTGAGGAAAACTAAATCTTTGCAGTTCAAAATTAGGAGAATTTTCCCTAAATTATTGTATTTCTATCGGGCTCTCTGTGCACAATGTACAACGTCCATGGAAGTAAAAACACCTCCATCTGGGAAGATAGTTTATATCTTCTCAGTTCCTTTTGCTCTTTGTCATTCCTCTGAAATAAACTTAGAATAGCAGTCCTACTCATTTATAGTTTTCACTGTATTCCTTGAGATCTAAAGGAATATTTTCTCAAAAATTTTAGTGGAAGGGCCAGGTAAATCAGGATAATTATTCTATGACAAAAAAAAATTAAGTACTCCCACTTCTGGAAAGGTAGAGTAGATGACTTTATCTATCTCTCTTGCTAAGTACAAATAAAATCCCTGACCATTATATATATAAAAGAAACATAAGTAGACTTTGAAAGTTGCAAGAAGACTGTCTGGGGACCTTGAGACATACAGAAGGACATGGTGGTGACTTCCTTGGGTTTTCTTTTTGTCTTATATATCCCAGACTTATAGGTGAAGCAGTCACCTAAAAATGCTGATGGGCACAGACCAAAAAAAAGTCCCTAAAATGCCTCTCTTTCTTGCCAAAAGACCATGAAAGGAGCAGGATCAGCAAAACAGAAAACCTTCAGACAGTAACTGCTCCATTCCAATCAAACACTACAGAAAAAAATGGTGACCCCACCCTTGCTGACAATAGCTAAGGCTGAATGGGGAGCCTAGACTGGTACCCTCATTAGGTTGTAATAAGGCACCTGAACACCCTTAGCAGGGTGAAGTCAAAGAAGACCAAACAGGGAGCAGGACTTTCATTCCCACCAGCCAGTAATGAGTCCTCTACCTCATGACATCAGTGGAGATCACCAAGAGAGCCTCTTTTCCACTCCCACCCCCTCCTCACTGAGATGGTGTCAAAGGAGGCCTCATTTCCTCTGGTGGCCCAGCAGTAATAAAGCCACCCTTACCACAGTCACAGTGAAGACCATGTAGCATGTAGCTAGAACTCCCATCCCTCCAACAGTAATAAGTAGCCCTCTTTCCCTTTGGTATCAATAGGAGCCCAGTGGGGAATCTGTACTTAAATGCTCCCCCTTCCCTCGCCAGAGTAGTGTCAGAATAAGCTAGCTAATTCAAAAGGTTTAAATGAGATCCAGAGTCTAAGAAAACAATTTTTTTTTTAATGTCCAGGTTTCAAGAGAAAATTGTATATCAAAACCAGAATCAGAAAAATCTCAGCTTGAGGGGCGCCTGGGTAGCACAGTCGTTAAAGCGTCTGCCTTTGGCTCAGGGCGTGATCCTGGTGTTGCGGGATCGAGTCCCACATCGGGCTCCTCCGCTGGGAGCCTGCTTCTTCCTCTCCCACTCCCCCTGCTTGTGTTCCCTCTCTTGCTGGCTGTCTCTCTGTCAAATAAATAAATAAAATCTTTCAAAAAAAAAATCAGCAAGAATATAGAAAACACCATCAACAGAATCTAACAGACACTTATAGAAAATTTCACCCAGCAGCAGCAGAATATACATTCTCTTCAAATGCTGATTGAACATATGTCAAGATAGATCATATCTTGGACCATAAAACAAACTTCAACAAATGAAAGAATTGAAATCATACAGAACGTACTCTCCAACACAACAGATGAAACTAAAAGTTAATAGTAGAACCAGAACAGGGAAATCTCTACCTAAACACTTGGAAACTAAACAGCACACTCCTAAATAATGCATGGCCCAAAGAGGAAGTCTCAAGGGAAATTTTAAATATATATATTGAACTGAATGAAAATGAGAATAGAACATAACAAAGTTTGTGAGACACAGCCAAATAAGTGTTGAGAGGTAAATTTATAGCACTCAATGCATACATTAGAAAAGAGGGAAAGTCTCAAACAAATAATCTAAATTCCTACCTCAACAACCTAACATAAGAGCGAAATAAACTCATAGTAAGCAGAAGGAAGAAAATAATAAAGATAAGATCAGAAAACAATGAAATTGAAAACAGAAAAAATATATAGAATAGCAATGAAACAAAAATCTTCTTTGAAAGGATCAATAAAATTGGCAAACTTCTGGCAAGAATGACAGAAAAAAAAAGAACACACAGTTATCAGTATCAGTAGTGAAAGAGAAGGTATCACTACAGACCCTACAGACGTCAAAAAGATATAAGGGAATACTACAAACAACTCTATACACATAAATTTGGCACCTTAGATGAAATAGACCACTTCCTTGGAAAAACACATAGTATGATGCACCTATGAAACAGATCATTTGAATAGCTGTAGCCCCACACTATTAAAGAAATTGAATATGAAATTTTAAAAAGAAATCTTCAGCTTAGATAACTTCACTAGAAAATTCTACCAAACATTCAAAGAATTAACACCAATTCTACATACTCTGTTCTAGTATGTTCTAGAAAATAAAGAAGAGGGAAAACACTTCCCAATTCATTTAATGAATTCTAGAAAATTCTCTGTTCTGAAAATACTCTGTTCTAGTATGTTCTAGAAAATAAAGAAGAGGGAAACACTTCCCAATTCATTTAATGAAATATTACCTTGATATCAAAACCAGACAAAGAAAGTACACACACACACACACAAAACCACACTACAGAACAATATCTTTCATGAATATAAACACAAAAATCCTTAATAAGATATTAACAAGTAAAATTCCTTAGTATGTTAAAAAAATTATATATCATGATCGAGTGTGGCTTACTACAGGGATGCAAGGGTGGATCAATATTTGAAAATCAATCAAGATAATACATCATGTATAATAAAATAATAATACATCATAATACACGAAAAAGAAAAATTATTTATTATTTCAGAAAAAAATTGGAAAGATCAACATCCATTCACGACAAAAACCCTCAGAAAAATAGGACTTGAGGGGAACTTCCTCAACTTGATAAAGTGACTCTGCAGCTACAGATAACATTAAATATAATAGTGAAAAAAAATTAATGCTTTGTTCTAAGGTCAGGAAAAAGGCAAGCATGCCCACTTTCACCACTCTTATTAAATATAGTTCTGAAAGTTCTAATCAATGCAATAAGGCAAGAAAAAGAAATGAAAGGATAATAGGTGAAAAAGTAGAAAATAAAACTGCCCATATTTGTGGATGACATGATTGACTGTTTACATAAAAAAATCCCAGGGAATCTTAAAAAAAAAAGGGCATCCTAGAACTAATAAGTGAGTTCAGCAAGGTCACAGGATACAAAATAAACATATAATTATCAATTTATTTATATATACTAGCAGTGACATATGAACACTGAAAGTAAGACAACAAAAGTAAAATAGACAAATGTGACTACATCAAACTTAAAAATTTCTGTTCATCAAAGGAAATAATCAAAAGAGTGCAAAGGCAACCTACAGAAAGGGAGAAGATATTTGCAAATCACACATCTGATAAAGGGTTAGTATCCAGACTATATACGGAACTCCCACAACCCATCAAAAAAAACCCAAATAGCCCTATTAAAAAATGGGCAAAAGAATAAACAATTCTCCAAAGAAGATATACAAATGGCCAACAAGCGTATGAAAAGATATTTAACATTACTAAAATTAAGAGCAAGACCAATCAAAATCACAATAAGATATCACATCACACTCATTCAGATGGTCACTATTAAAGGAAAGTAACAAGTGTTGGCAAGGATGCAGAGAAATTGAAACCCTTTTATATTGCTGGTGGGAATGTAAAATGGTGCAGCCATATGGAAAACAATGTGGAGGGTCCTCAAAAATTAAAAACAGAATTACCATATGATCCAGCAGCCCCACGTCTGGGTATACACCCAAAAGAATTCACAGAATTCAAAACAGGATCTCAGGTATTTGCACACCCATGTTCACTGCAGCATTATTCTCATTAACCAAGAGGTGGAAGCAACCCAAATGGCCACTGACTGATGAACTGGGTAAAGAAGATGTGGTATATACATACAATGGAATATTATGAAGCCTTAAAGAAGAAGGAAATCCTGACCTACAAGATGGATGAACCTCGGGGACATTATGCTAAGTGAATAAGCCAGTCGCAGAAAGACAAATACAATATAATGCTCTTCATATGAAGTATCTGAAATAGTAAATCATAGAAACAAGGTAGAAAAGTGGTTGCCAAGGGCAGGGGGGCAGGGACTGAAGAGGAGAAATTAGTGCTTAATGGCTATGGATCATCAATTCTGCAAAATGAAAAAGTTCTAAAGATCTGTTGTACAACAATGTGAATATACTTAATTCAGTTGAACTGTATACTTAAAATGGTTAAGAGGATTAAAAAAACTCAGTCTCATCCAGTTCCTAAAGAACATGTTGCTAAGCAACAATTTGAATGAACAGATGAATTTGATTAATTCCAATATTCACCTGGCCCATATCACATCTGCTCACTTTTCAATTCAACTTGGAGTTCCAGGAAGACAGTGAGGTGTAGTGGTTAAATGTCTGGGCTTTGGAGTCAGGCAGACTGGAGTTTGAATTCTGAGTTGGACGCCTGGGGACATTTGGTGATGCCTCAGGTTCCTCAACTGCAAAATGGGATAATAATTCTCATCCCGAGATCTCATGAAAGTGAAACAAGATGATGTGTGTAAAGCCTATGCTGGTCCTGGCAGGGAGGATCTCACAACAGGAGATAGCTTTACTCTTCACCACCAAATCAAGATGCTTTAAGGACTCCCTTGTTGCAATCTCAGAATACTTATTTGGTGATATTCCTACCTACTAACATTATTTTGTCTACAGCCATACAGCCCTGAATTTGCCCGATCTCGTCTGACCTAATAGCATTATTTTTCCTATTTATCCAAAGAGTTTGACCATTCTCTTAGGATCACTGAGGTTTTCATACGTAAAACCTCAAGTCTTCTGCACATAGTAGGCATTCTGGGCTACTGCACCCTGCTGCAAAGTCAGACCCACAGAGCCGCATCCCCCCAGACTGTGGGTATGGGGGGTTCTTTGGCTATGAGGTAGTGCTCATTCATACTCCTGTCTCAAGATGTAGCTGAAATTTTGCTTCTGTGGAGATTCCCTGACACCTCCCTTGTGCCTTCACCCCTAAATGACACACAGAGTTATGTATGACAATCATTGATATGTGTGTCTTCCCTAGTGAGACCTCGTTTCCTTAGGACCAGTGCTCTGTGTCCACGTGATTAGTCCAGGCACCTGTGTTCAGGAAAGTGTTTAATACCGGTTATGGGCTCAATGATGGCTTGAAGAAAAGTTCAAGGGTGAGTCAGAAAAAGCGCAGTTAGGGCAGAATTACAGATGAAATGTATGAAAGAAACCAGAAGTGGAAGGGGTGCGTAGGCGACAATTCCTAGTTACGGCTCTGAGTGGAACCATTATGACGCTAGATCAAACGCAGGTACAGCGAATGCACAAAGCAGAATCTTTGTGTCCGTGGATTATCGTAGCCTTTGTCAAAATCATGTCCTATGCTGAACCTCTAACGAGTGGAAAGGACTGATCCTCTCATGGGTGAGGACACTCCTCCTCTTATCCCTGTTCTATAGGAGGCTGGAGCTCATGTTGCACCCAGTCCTTGCAATTCAGAAAAGGGGGAGTTTAGTTTCACCATGGTTTTCAGGTCTTGAACCAAAATTTTATTGGAGGTTCCACTAACTCACAACCTGCAACTGAGTCTCACCCCTCCTATGATTCCCATTACATAGTTTTCTGGTGAAGGTTCTAACAAGCGTAAGATTGCAGCTAATCAAGAAACCCAAGAAGAAAAAAATCCAGCAGAGTCTGGATTTCCTATTACATGGATAGTCAGCTTCTGAAAAAAGGAGTGCCAACACTGAGCCTTCTTTCCTGGAGTGGGCCTTTTCTCCTTGGAACTCACCAGATCTTATTGTTCTTGTATATAATGGATTAACTTTCTATACTACGTTTCAGGAATAAATGATAGGAATTGTATAAGTGACAGGCTAACTTCTAGGTGCCAAAATTTCTTGGTATGTAAATGATAATGTACAGAAAAAGCAGACGACACACACACTCAAAGAATCTGCAAATCCAAGTCCTGCCAAGAGCCAAGACAATTCTGTGAACTTAAAAAGACTCCATGCCAGAAGCATGAGCCAGCATTGCAGCGGTTATAATTTCTTGCTCTGCGTTGTGTCCTCTGCATTGTCTAACGCACATACGGAAACTGAAATAGTGACTGGGCCATTTCTTTTCTCAATAACATTAAAAACAAAACAAAAAACAATGGGAGCCACAAGGTATTAATTCTGAGGACCTAATTAGTTTACTTGTCATGAAGTGCACATGAAGCGCGATCTGTAGTTTTTAAGTCCTAACGTTTCCTGGTGCTGCACACCCACAGCATTTTCAGATTAACACCCAGCCTGGAGCAGAGGTAGAGGGAAATGGGCCAGGCGTAGAAAGAGGACTTAAATTCGAGTTTCAAGTTCAACCACAAATGTTGTTTTAAACAGGGTCATTGCCCACTCACAACGGTATGATAATGCAAAAATGGCATTGGCCAGGGGAAGAAACTGCAGCGCTCTGAGAACTAGAAAAAGCAGTTAAATTCAAAGACTTGCATTTACATTTCAGGGGTGTCAAGGCCTTCTGAAGGACTGACTTTCTGTACATAGGAGCAAAGGGAATCAATCCCGGCTTCTTATCCCTTAATGCTATCTTTGCTCTGCAGTTAAATGGCTTTTCCATGAAGAGGTACTGGCTGATGGGGAATCAAAGGCCGTCAGTATGTTGGTGGCACTGCCTGAATGTATTCTGAGTGGGTTCTAGGAGTCCACAGTGACCTCAAAAAGCAGGCTACCTAGAGGGTAGCCAGGCCCCGAGGCAAGAAGGTTGTACATTAACATTATTCAGAGCCCATAAGGTTATATCTTTATTAGATTAGATAATATTATATATTATATGCTAGGCTGTTAAGCAAATAAATACACATAAAGAAATGACAATCCACATAATTACATGACTAGTTTTCACCACCACTCACCACTCACAGTGATTAGATTTTCTTCTGCCCATGCCAGTGCAAACCAGTTGCTCTGGTGCTGTTGATGGCTATAATGATCGCTTTAGTCTGAAAAGCTAGTAAGGAACAAACGACAAGTAACAGTAACCATCAGGGCCCAGAAGCGTGTCAGAAAGAGTGGCTGGTGGGGCCCGAGGGGGGTCCAAACCGATTTGTTGGTCCTGTATCTCTTGTTCTGGTAACAACCCTCCTTGGCCTCAGGCTCCAGGCGGACACAAGAAATCTCAGGGGCGGCGGGAGCGTTAGGGACTCGAGGTGACCCGGTGGCCAGAGTCTCCCCACCGCGGCCCGCCAGCGGGCTTAGTCACCCACAGAGGCTAGCCTGGGGTCCCGCAGGAGGCCCGGGGGGCAGCGCAGGGCCGCGCCGAGGCGCCCCCGCAGCAAGTTTCCGCGCACGTGGCCGCGGGGCGGGCCGGGCTCGCGGGCTCCCGGAGCGGCCAGGGCGCGCGGCGGCGGGCGGGGGCGGACCCGCGCGCAGGGCTCCTGGCCGCTTTCCAGGTCGGCGCACTAATACGGGCGATGAGGCTTCGCGGCTCCAGTCTGACTGACGCCGGCTGGGGCCGCCGCCGCCGCCGCCGCTGCAGCCGCTGTCTCGGTCTCCGCCGCCGCCGCCGCCGCCGGGCCCTGCAGCCGCTGGGCGCGCGCAGCCACGCAGTGAGTGCGCGGCGCTTGGAGCGGGCGGCTGGGGACCCACGGCGGGGGGCGGGGAGGCAGCCAGACCTGGGGTGGGGGGAGGGATGAGTGGCGTCGTGGGGACAGGTAAGAGATGCCCTCCCCGGCGCGCGCTGGGCGAGTGCGTGTGTGTGTGTGCTTGTGCGGCGAAGTTGTTCTTCCCCGAGGGAAGTCTCCGAGGCCCTTTGGTGTGTGGCTTGGTTCTTTGTACTCTCCATCCCCGTATTCCTTGGTAGAGCCTGTTTGGGGTGGGGTGGGGCCGGAGGGGACAGCTCCGGAGAGTTGGCCGCGCGCCCTCCCCGACGCCGCCGCCGCCGCCCGGGCCGCGGGCGCCTGGGACCTGTAGGAGGATGCTCGTCCCGCGGCGGGGGCGCTGGCCGTGCGGGGCTGTGGCCCAGGGCGTGGGCAGGGATGCGCGCTAGCTCTCCGGCACCCCGGCTGGGCACCGCGCGGGGGTCGAGCACCGAGGACAGGCGCCGTGGAGAACCAGACTCAGAGCTGAGTAACCGTTTGTTGTGGCCGAAAGTGGGGGGCAGTGGAGAAATCGGGGTGGGGGTAGTAATTGTGATTCAGCTGGCCTCCCTGGCCTTCTGTCTCATAGGCTTTTTTACTCTGCTTACCTTTGAGGCACGCGAAGTGGGAAGGAAAAAAAAAAGTTAGGAATGTTGTTAAAGTGTCTCCGGGCCAGCGCTTGGATTGTGTTGGGAGCTGGGATGTTTGTCTTTTCCTTCGCCTGCCATTCGGTGCCAGCTCTCCGCAGAGGGGAGGGGGGCGAGGTGGGGAACAGATACAGGAGACTAACTGACGCCAGCTTTGTGATCGGAAGGAGGAGCGCGGGGAAAACATTTTTATGGATGGCTAATCGCTGACAAGTCTTCCCGTTACTGTTCCTTCCTCCTCCCACTCTTGACAGTGGAAATTTCAAATGATATTTTAGAAATACTCCGTTGACTTGTTTCTGGGTTGGAGCTGGTACTCCTGAGAAATAGCCTACAAATAATGCATATCTAGTTTCGGAATAATATTGCATGTAAATTATTTACCCAGTAATTAACAGTCGGGTGCACACCCACAGGACACTGTGGATTGCTTTTAATGGATCCAATTTACAAGGGCCATTTCAGTGGTTTGCCAGATTTCTCGGATGATCTTTTGGAAGTGTGGGTTAGCAGGAATAATAGAGGATAACTGTCAAGTCATGACTGAGCAGAGCTTTTGGGGCATCTTTCTGAGTGAGTGAAATGTTCGTGCTACAAACAGATCTTCTGCCTTAGGAGTCCTGACGGTGTGAGGGAATGCCATTGGATGTTTATATTTTTAAAATAGCGATCTATATTTAAAAAGGAAGTAAAAGTAAAACCCAAACACATTCTCCTAACTCCAAATTCAATAAGTGAGTCTTTCTATGTTTGAAGGAAACCGTGAACAAGATTTTGGACTGTTTTCAAGTTTGTGGTTATCCAAGAAGGACACTGCAGATAAGAAAATGATGTAAGAGTTTATAAATAAGGAGCATTTTAAATGTAATATGACAAAAGTTTAAAATAATATATCAGAAAAAGAACTTTTAGTGATAATAATTGCCTTCATTGATGGCAAGACAACTGTCTTTAGCAGACAGCCTTCAGCCTCTTAATCTATTCTGACACAACCAACTCCCATTTTTATGCTCGACTGGCTATCTTTGTCTGAGTTGTTTTAGGCTTCAGCTCTGTGATTTTAAGCTATGTTTAAGAGAATGCCAACATAGTCTTGATCTGAGCAAACTCATTTTTATGAGTACACTGTTTACTAAAGATCAAAGGTATAAACAAATTTCAGGTTAACCCCCTAAGTACCTTATAATTCTCACATCTTTGTCATCAATATCTTAAAGTCAGCATGAACTATTTGACTTTTCTCCCTCTAAAATATTTTTCTTTTACTTCTGTATCTTCAGTTAATAGCTAATCAGAGAATGTTCACAGATGTCAACTACAGCATCCCTGATTGCCCAAGACATGGAATGAGAAAGAAGAGGTTTTGGGTTTTTTTTTTTTCAATGAAACCTTGCCAAGGATATGTATAAGTAATAAACAACAGGCAAATTTGTTTATCCTTTCAGTCCATGTGGTCGGTCAGTTAGAGGAGAAAAAAAATCTGTCAAGAAATTATTTCATAAAGATTAAAATATTCACTTTCAGTGTTAAAAATAGTTTAATTCTGATTAATGAGAGTGCAATTTCGTTTGCCAAATTGGAGAGCCGATGTTTCAGGAGTCGTCACTATAGCATTTGGGCAACTAACTAGTTTATATCTAACATTCCCTTTGCAATAAAGAAAACAATTTCATCATATTCTGCTTTATTATGTCAGAAATAATACTTATTCACAGAGTGTACTTTACTTAAAGGGAAGGTAAATGTTATGGAAAATGAAGACTTTTTTTTTTTTAATTTGCAAAACGTACTAATTATATTTTAAGCCTCTAACAAACCTTAGTGCAGATTTTGTTTATTGCTTCTAACATTTGGAGAGGAATTCAGAAACAGGGAAGTGTCCAGAATAAAAGAATAAATATAGCAGTACATTGAAAGCATGAATCTCTTCAAATAGTTGTAATTCTAAGCCGTTGGATTTATATTTCCTTGGTTACTGTTGCTAGTGAGTTGAAAAGTTATTCTAAAGCAAAAAAAAAAAAAAAAAAGGCAAACAGTAAATTCGTAAGTAGTTATAACAGTTTGAGCATGCTTTATAAATTTTTTTTTCTGTTAAGCTCATGAATGTTCATGTCATGAGTAGTCACATAACAAAAAATAAGCAATTATCCCTTGGCAATAAACTAACCTTTTAAAATAAATATTCCTACAAATTGTGTCTCATGAAACGTGTGCTAACTAAAGTTGTTAAGATTTCACAACATCTGTTAGCATTAGAAGCCATCATACCTGTGACAGCTGGGCGTTAATCTTGCCAGGGGACTGCATCACCCCAAACCTTCCCCAGCACCCTGCACTACTCTTCTTTTGGTGGCAGCCTCAGGCTGATCCCCAGACCACTTCTCTAGGTTTATCTTCCCACTCCTTCCAGATTTTATGCTGTCCTTAAAATAATGAATTATAATTTCCTCTCATGCCCTGGCTTTTCTCTTCTCTGCATCTTTACTCATGTTAAGGCCTAGAATGCCATCCCCTGCTTCCCAACCTAGCATCGGGTCCTCAGACATACTTGCATCTTCCTCACGTTCTATGGTCCTGTCCAGGTGCTGCCTTCACAGAACTTTTTGATGACCCTGGTCTCAGGTGTGTCCTCCTTCGAGCTGCTATGGCTCTTTGCGTTTTCCACTCTTGCCACATCTCGTCTTGTTTTAAGTTACTCATGTGCTAATTTATTTCTTCTAATCAGTCAGTGCTTTCAAGACCTATGAAGGAAGGGACGATGTCTCATCTATCTTTTTCATTCCCTTAATGCCCACCACAGTGCCCAGCATACTGTCCAGTCAATAAATGTTAATTAAATGACACATCTTTCACTGAACCCATGTTTTTGTTTTTGTTTTTCTGAAATAAGATCTGTAAAAGGGTTTCGCCCATACCGTAGGTCTTAGCGGTCCATCTTGCAAGAAGCCAGTGTTGAACTTGAGCGGAGGACTTTGTTCAGAGGCTGTGGAGAGCTAGCCCTGAAACGCCTCCGGTCCAGTTGAGCCTCTTCTGAATATAGTGGCTGAGCATTACAGTCAGGAAAGCTTATGTGATACTCTTACTGCATTAGCAATTTTTCATATCGGATTCACTAAATACACAATGGAAACCATTTAGAAAAAACACCACCACCAACAAAACAGATTTTAATGTGATATGGCTACCACAATGAAACTCTAATGTGATTCCACAGAAAATCGGGAACATAATATGCTGACCCCTCTCCCCACCTCCCATAGCCACATAAAAATTGATACTGTTTTTAGTGTATATGTTTCAAACTGTGCTCACAAAAGAAAAAGCAGACTGCTACTGAGATGAGCTTCTGTTTTAGTCAGGTTGGATATATAAAGGGTCTTCTTATCAGCCTTGTCAGAGAGCTGAATCTCCCTTCTGTGCCGTGCTCATTGTGTTAATAAACAATACTAAATCATTCCTTAAAATATGTCATATTCTGTTAAGTGACTCAGAATTAATAGAGATAGTGTAATATAAAAATGTGATTTGTGTATAAATATCATGCTCTATAATACATTCAATTTTACAGTTTTAATTGGGAAGTCTAATCAACTCAAAACCGATTTTCCGAGACTCAAAGAGACTTGGATATAAAATTTAAATTCAAAACTTAAGATGAAATGCAGAAATAGTAAGAAACAAATTATAAATGTATGTGTACTGTTCTGTATCATTTTAGAAGTCATTAACACTGAAAAGATTTTGTTCTTCCCCTTCATTCTCTAACCCATATTTAATTCAAAGATAAAAATTTAATCCATAAAATAAATGTAAAGGAGTCCTACAAAGTTCTGATTTTTCCTATAAAAATTTTTGATTTTCTTTCTTGGGGGGGAAGTACTAAATATCAATTTTTTCTCTCTCTCTTTTGTATTCTGATTACTTGATATCATTGGTGCTGTTGCTTTAGTACATGAATTTCCCCTTGGGGAAATTTAATATTTAATATTTGATCACTTCCTTTTCCCCTTTCTCAAATTTAATTTTGAAGGTCTAGAAGTGGAAAACATGTATTCCTCAGTCATGAAACGGGTTTAGTGAAAAGCAGTCTTTGGTTTATAAACACTGAAATTATTAGAGATGACCATTCATCCCAAACCCCCTGTGACATGGAGAAAACTCCAGTTTTCGACCACTGGACAAATAGATGGTTGACAGTGGAGATTCCTTTTGAAACAAGCCAGAGACAGGCTTTGGGAGTAGTGGAAGTGGGAGCACTGTGAGTAACAAGAGCTTAGATTCACCGCTCGTGAGAGCGCTTCCCCAGCTAGACTGGGCCGTGAGCCCACTTGATCCCAACCCCGCTTTATCCCGAGGAATATCTTCTTCCGAGTAGTCTAATATTTTCACCTGTAATCTGTTAAATTGCTCGGAAGCTGATCAAATGTAGTTTTGGTTTGGTTAGTGTGTATGTAACTGTATGTTTTGATCTGATTTGATGAAATGCAGAAATTGCGACATGGGTAGGGTAGGAGATAGATCCAGAACTGTCATTTGGGACCTTTATCAGAAGTCTTGATGGATTTTGTCCTAAGTACTTGTGGACTGTGGAAGGTCTGGAGCAGATTTGCAGATTTTTTTTTTTTTTTTTTTTTTTTTACCAAGAGTGTGATGGATGGTGAAATTCAGCTGAAGTGCTGGGAGTTGCTTTCTGAATTCTTGTATCTAAATTTAACTGACTTGGGAGCCACACATTTCAGAAAATAACTTCGAAAAGGACTCACAGATTCCATCAGAGTTTTCCATCTCATGGTAGAGTATTTGACTTCTATTCACGCTTCATTATAAATCCATTAATCCATATTGCTTTTTTTCTTTGCTGAGAATCACACAGGAGAAAACTGGAGTTTGGTTGGCAGAGGAAGAAGAGTTCATTGAAAAGTTTGTACATCGGGGCAGTTGTGAGGATTCAAAACACCTTAGCTTGGACAAGCTTATGCCAAAGACAGACATTGCTTATTTGGGCTGGTGTTAGCAGTGTTAGAGGCCACCTGTATTCGGACTTTAGAGGGTCTCAGTAGGCTGGCCAGGTCATCTATCAGCACTCAGAACATTGTTTCTCTGGGAAAATGAATTCCGGTTTCCAAATGACTACCCAGAAATTGGCACGACTTGTTCATAAAGTGGCGTTGCCGGTGATTAATGGTTATGATGAATGATATGAGATTATTGTTACGGTTATGATTAATAGTTATGATTAATGATATGAGTGACTATTGGAAGCCAGTGAATGTAGAAGATGAGAAAATGTGTTAAAGCTAAAAAGATTTTAGTTTTCCTGAGGTTTTCCTTCACTTCTTGGTGCATTGATAACATTCTTTCCCTGTTTTCTGGTGGTAGTAGAATTTCACTTCCAGGAGCAAAAGTTAGATCGGATGTTTGTCAAAGAGAGACCTTTGTGTACAGAAGCGCTTCCCTTAGGGCTTATTGGTTAATTATGTTTACACAAAGCTGTCATTAGGTGTTGGCTGTGTTTGCAAACAATGGCAAGTTGGTGCCAAGGTGTTATTTCAAAGGAGTGACACTTCCTTTCTGTTGTCATTGACCTAAATGGATTGCAAATACACATTTAAAGTTTTTTTTCAAGATGTATGAATTATGTTTGGGGTTTTAAAATGTGATTTTGTGGGTGTAGTCATTGCGCCAGAAAGTGGGACTTATAAACTTGGAGGGCTTACGTAGGTTATTCATTCAATCATTGTTTACTCTCTCCCTACTGTACTTACACTGCCTACGAGGCCCCAAACCCTAAGGACCATATAAGAAAATCAAGTACCAAAAGAAAATAAAATCAGGATTTCATAGCCTAATGAGAAAGAGAAAGGTCAGGAAACCAAATATCAAAATATTTATCCAATAGTTTATGTAAAAACAAACAAACAAACAGTAATCTATTTGGATTTCTCTATATTTTTCCTGGTTAGAATTCCCTTTTTACTGTGTGTGAATTTTGAGTCACCCTTGACAAGGATAGTTATAAATGGTCCCATTTGGGGTCTTAGGACTCTAAATAAAAGTGAAATACAAAGGTAAGGGGAATAGAGATTCTTGCAGTAGGTGCTTGTTTAGAACTGAAGGATGCCAAAGACATCCCTAAGCCTGGAATTGGACTACTGTGCCTGTCAGGAGGAGAGCCTCTCTGCTTCTCTGGTTTTCCCTGTTACCCTCTACTGGTTCAAGAGTGAGTGTGATGGCCCCTCCTACAGGAAACCTCCCCTGGCCCTTTTAATAGCAGGTATGATAATCTATCACCTGTCTGGCAATAATGTGTTTAGATTCCTGTCTCCCTCTGTAGGCTATGCTATCAGAGAGGGAGGGGACCAGGTCTTATCTTACAATACCAGCACCTAGCATAGATGTCGGGCTCATGGCTGATACTTGTTACGTTTAGTTTCTTTCTTCGACCGCCGTCCTTTCTCTTCCCTAAGATATTTTGGCGTTTTGTAGACTAAGGCAGAAGGAAGGTTAAGACATTTGGATTTTTATCTGTAGGCAAGAGAACACTATTAAATTTTAACCTGTGGTCAAAAGAGAACTACTAGAGGGTTTGAACAGGGGAATCACATCACCGAAGGTGTGTTTGAAAGAGATTGAACTAATTGAAGGGGCGTGGTGCGTCTCAATGGCCACCTGGACACCTAGCAAAGCTGGTGAGATGGTGCTTGACACACCACTCGCACTGCTTCATGAACGTCCCCGGCAGCTGAAAATCAGAACTTCCCCAAACAGCAATCCTTAACACCGTTATGATGATTCTTGTCGATCAGTTTATAATCCCCACCACTCACGCAGCCCTTGGCCAGGAAACTCAGCCTCCCACAACACACACACATCAATAAAACTTTGAAAAAGTACCCACACACCATTTAAAAAAAAACATTTAAAATATTATTTATAGCTATTTAACGCTTTGCGGGTATTCAGTACAGGTTAGTGTGCTATAGGACAGCACCTGAAGTAGAAAGACTGTTAAATGCACAGGAAGGAGGGAATGCAGTATATGCTTCTGCGGGTCCAAGGAATTTGTTATATTACATCAGCAAAGCAATGGACTGTAGGCCAGAAGGTAGCCTAATTACATAGGGCTTAATCATACAGTAGTTAATGTTGGTGAAGCTGGATTTTACCTTCATTCATGTAACACTTGTGTGCCAGACATAGTGCTGGCAGACCGTTCTGTGGCATAGCCTGCGGCTTCCCCAGGAGCTGGGTGTCTCTGGGGAGAACAAGTAGCCAATGTAAGGAAGCAAGTGTCCTCTGTGCTTTCGTGCAGGTATAGGCCAGGTGCTGTGGAAGCCCGGAGGGGCGGTGGCGAGCTGATTGACGCTGCTGTCTGGGGTGTGGGGAAGGTTTCCAGGATGTAGCAGCGCACAGGCCTCAGGGCAGAGGGGAGGCAGTGGAGGACAAAAGGGATGAGGACTGATGAGACTGGGAATGCAGTCTGAGGAGAACCGTTGTGAAGAGCCTGGTTTGAACGTGACGCTGAAAGCATTAAATCTTACCCAGGATACTGTTTTTGTTCTTTTGTTTCTTTTTTTTTTTTTTTCCATGTAAAATATATAAATGCATGCACAGAACAGAAATTTGAAGACAGGGCGCCTGGCTGGTTCAGTCAGTGGAGCATGCAACTCTTCATCTCGGGGTTGTGAGTTCGGGCCCCACGTTGGGTATAGAGATTATGTAAAAGAAAATAAAATCTTCAGAAAAAAAAAAGACATTTGGTAACGTGTGTGTGTGTGTGTGGTGACAAATATATATGTTTGTGACAACCATTTTAAAGCACAAATAAAATACTTTTCATCCCAACCCCTGGAAATACCTGCTGTCCCATTCTGCTTCAGTCTCACAGCAAGGTATGTCACTAGAAAGTGTGACGGAATCTGCTCTGGACTTGGAAGGACAGGGCACTAGCGGCCCAACAGGGAGGGTGCTCTCTTGGGGGGGGGGGGTGGATGAGGGGAGGCCCAGTAGCACAGAGCTGCCGGCGTGGAGCAGACTCATTAGGGACGCCTGGGATGGGGCATAGCTACGAAATACGTGGGATGGTCCATCCGTGGGATTTAATGACCCATTGAATGTGGGCTTGAGGAAGAAGAGGAAAAAGATCTCCATGGTGTTTTTCTGAGTCTGTTTCTCACTTGGGCAAGTGGTGGGAGTGGTGCTACCAGAAAATATGGACTACAGGAAGAAAAACTGGTTTAAGAAAGCTAATAGGTTCCATAGATTCCATTTCTTTCTCTTAAAAAAAATAGTAAGTTTTATTTTTTAGAGCAGTTTGAGGTTCACAGAAAAAATTAAGGGGAAGGTCCAGAAAGTTCCCAAATACCCTCTGACCCCCACATGCATAGTCTAGGACAGTCTTGACGTCCTCCTCCTCCAGAGGGGCTCATGGGTCACAGCCTACACTGCACGTCAGTGTCACTCCTAGTCCACAGGGTGTTGTACATTCTCTGGGTTTGTGCGAAGGATAATATCAACCATTGGAGTATTAGACAGAGTGGTTTTACTGCCCTAGAAGTCCTCTCTGCTCTACCTGTCCACCCCCTTGCTCTCCCCAGCTCCTGGCGTAGAGTCCATTATTACATTGGAACGGATCACTCTTAAGGATCCTGGAGTATGGAAGTCAGTGGTGCTCAAATTTTAATTAAAAAAAATTTTTTTTTTAAGTCAACAGGGCCCTTTCATCAAAGAAGCCTCATTAAGGAAAGCTGAATGAAGAAGGGCTGCGTGGGAGGACGGTGGCATCTGCAGAGGGACACGGTGGAGCGCTTTGCCCTTCCCCCGGCATCCACCTCGGCCCTGCTCTCTTGCTGCGGCGTCTGACTCTCTCTGCTGTCTCCAGAATTCTGAAGAACACCGTTTACAAGCTGCACGGTAAGCACGTCTGGAGCTGGAAGGAAGGGCTGGTCGTTCCCAGATGCAGTGACCTCAGACTCTTGTGTTTCTGAAACCTGCTGTCTGTTTTTCAGTAGGTGTTTGTTTCTTTGTTTGTTTTGTTTTGTTTGGCTTGTGTGGGTCCCTTTCCTTGGGGTCCAGCTGCCAGCTTTGATTTCACTTTGCTGTCATGTGCCCCCGAGTAGCCTCTCCTCATCCCTCTCCCAGGGTGCTGCTCTTATGTGCTGTGAACTTGGAAATCGTATAAACATGCTTGTTTAAACGTGGCCGAAAATAGTTGCAAGTAGGTCCCGTGTGATCTCTTCTGTACAGACTTGGTAACACCTATCTTGGCAGGTAGAACCCTCTTTTGCTTGTCGCTTGTTCTCAATTAGGTTTTGCACAGATGAAACTGCTGGAGAGTCAAGTTTTACACAGTGACCACCTCCTTTCTGCCGGGGTCCATTTATCTTCTCGCCTTCTCCCTCTTTCTGACTGGTCCTGGAATGATATAGAAGATATCTGTTATGGCCTCAGAAATATCCACCCACCGGCTCTGCTGGGTGAATAGTAGCACTTCATGCTGATTAGGAAGAAAAGGATGTCATTATTTTGATTCCTAAAGTGATGCTAATATGTTGAGACACTGTTTTTCTTTTTACGTGAACATTTATCCTTTTTTTTCTTTTTTGCCTCTGATCTTTTTCTGAGATTGTTTTACTTGTTCTTTCTTTATTATTTTCTTCTTCTGGGCACCTTTTACTTCTATGAGAAGGCATGCAGGAGGAATAAGCTGAAGTAGAACTACTTGTTAATAATAACACATAGTATTGTTACATTAGTTTACAGTTTTCAAACTGCTTTGGCACACTTCCTCTCCGTATGAAAAGTAGTGATTTTTGTTTCAGTTTTGCAGAAGAGGAAACAGGATCAAAGTGGTTAATTACTTAACGGTCACACTTAGCGATGGAGCTAGCATTCAGACTGAAGTCTTCTTCCTCCAGATATTCATTATACCAGTTGCATATTGTTCCTGGAGGGGTGAGTTCCCTTGTGGGTCATTTTAAACCTGAATAATAAAATACCACACTTATGGGGTGGTATATAGTGTCTCCACACAAATGCCGACAATGGGAAGAATATAGTGGGGAATGCTAGAAACTTGTGCTGTAATCTTCCCAAGACAGTTTCGAAATTCTCTTATAACAGTCTTATGAGTTACTTACCCTTAACATTTTCAGTCATGCTCTTAATATTCAGAATCTACATAGAAAAAAATGTATAGCATTCTGAGTCTACTTTAAAAGTGGCCTAGGGGCGCCTGGGTGGCACAGCGGTTAAGCGTCTGCCTTCGGCTCCGGGCGTGATCCCGGCGTTCTGGGATCGAGCCCCACATCAGGCTCCTCCGCTATGAGCCTGCTTCTTCCTCTCCCACTCCCCCTGCTTGTGTTCCCTCTCTCGCTGGCTGTCTCTCTCTGTCGCATAAATAAATAAAATCTTTAAAAAATAAAAAAAATTAAAAAAAAATAAAAGTGGCCTAAATGATTAGGCATGTTTGTTAGATCCCCTCTTTGTTGCTCTAATGTCTGTTCTTCTTCCCTTTCACTACGTTTCGCATAAATAGAATATCAAACAGGCAAAAGAATAATAATTCTTTCTCCAAAAGAAGTGGTACTCAGCAACAATAAAAAAATTATCTCATCTCTTTATTTTAAAAAATAATTCTAAATTTCCACTGAAACTTAAGAAATAACGTCCAATCGACATTGACACTCTAACTAGATGAGTGGTCGTGAGAACCATATCCCAGCGATTTAAGTGAACGTAAATCAAGATTTTCCCAGTGGCTTCTTAAGTATCAATGCCAACGACACCAGTTTACCTCAGCACCTCATGTCATGAGCCCAAGGCTGCCTATTATAACCCTCTCTTAGTTTAGGCAAAATATATCATTTTTAGTAAGGACCTTTTGTTTTATGTGAAATTCAGTATTCATATAAAAAGAAATCAAACTGTGTTTTGGAGTTCTGTTTTAAAATGAGATTGCATGTGTGCTTTACTCACTATGAGGGTTTTGTTTGTTTTTGTTGTTTTTTTTTTTTTTTAAGATTTTATTTATTTATTTGACAGAGACAGAGACAGCCAGCGAGAGAGGGAACACAAGCAGGGGGAGTGGGAGAGGAAGAAGCAGGCTCATAGCGGAGGAGCCTGATGTGGGGCTCGATCCCATAACGCCAGGATCACGCCCTGAGCCGAAGGCAGATGCTTAACCGCTGTGCCACCCAGGGGCCCCCACTATGAGGGTTTTGATGTATTTGTGGGCTTTTATTGGGTGAGACTCAGGCAGTCATTACGTAGTGACTCTGGGCCACAGTTCACCCAAATCCAGAAATGATGATAAAAATTAACTTCAGATTTTCTTGTACTTAGTTGTGTATTATAGGATAAATTTATTAACCCAAAAATATTTTCATGCAGTAGATTCTGTTCCATTCCTATTCCAGGAAGGATCGTAAAGTCAGTTTTATGAAAGAGTGAGTTTCAAAATTTGTGGACCTTCTAATGGATTTGAAGGCATACAGATTTTGGAGTATTAGTAGATTTTAATACAACTTTATTTTATTATTATTTTTTAAAGATTTATTTATTTATTTAACACAGAGACAGCCAGGGAGAGTGGAAACACAAGCAGGGGGAGTGGGAGAGGGAGAAGCAGGCTTCCCGCCAAGCATGGAGCCAGATGCAGGGCTCGGGGCTGGATCCCAGGACCGGATCATGACCTGAGCCAAAGGCAGATGCTTAAGGACTGAGCCACCCAGGAGTCCCAGATTTTAATACAACTTTAAATATCAGATATGGGGCGCCTGGGTGGTTCAGTTGGTTAAGCATCCGACGTCTGATTTTGGCTCAGGTCATGATCTCAGTCTTGAAATCAGGCGACCTGTTGGGCTCCCTGCTCAGTGGGGAGTCTGCTTGTCCCTCTCCCTCCTCCTCCCACAATCCTCCGCCCTCCCCCTCCCCACCCCACCCCACACACATGTTCTCTCTCTTTCGAGCAAATAAATAAAATCTTTAATAAATAAATAAATATCAGATATATTAGTTCATGAAAGATTTATATTACTGCTTTCTTTCAGGATGCTCCCAGTTGTTGAATCTATGGATGTTTATCGAATGTAATTATTAGCTTTGAAAGAATTTTATAGTTTGTATTATAAAAATACCTGATTCCAAGAAAATAAATCTCAATAACAGTGATTGACAGTATGTAAAATTACTATTAGTTGTTTCTGGGATAGAAAATATTTTACAATTAAAAAAACAGTATTTCTGGACATTCTTCCATATTTTCCCCTTTTTCCTAGTGTAGAAGCAAATGATATTTTAAAAATAGTACTTCCTTTCTCTCCTAAGCTATGACCATCAGAGAAAATTGATATGTTTAAATGAGTCAGTATTAAGTGGAAGAAAGGATCTGAAAGGCCGGCAGAATGCCAGGGATTGCACAAAACCAAAACTGTGCCTGTCTTTCAATGAGTGTGGGCTGTTGGAAGGAGATTACCCTATATAATTGGGTCTGGGGTGTGTGTGATTTCCTAGCATTTTATGTTATCAGGGATTCTAATGTCTTTCAAGTCTTCCATGTACCAATGGCACATTATTTTCCATCTCAAAATTAGATTAAAAAAAACTCAGATTTTGGTAGAGGGAGACTTTATTTGTAAAATCCTTCGAAGGTAGCGATGAAGCAAATTATTATAACATGTGGAGTGTGATTTTTCTTTATTGTGGTAAAAATACATAAAATTTACCATTTTTACCATTTAAGTATACAAATCGGTAGCATTAAATTCATCACACTGTTGTGCAACTATCACTACCAGCCTTCTCCGGAACTTTTCATCCTCCCACGCTGTAACTCTGTCTCCATTAAACTGAACTCCCCATTCCCCTTTCTCCCAGTTCCTAGTAACCTCTATTCTACTTTCTATCTTTACAGATTTGCCTCTCCTAGTTACCTCGTATAAGTGGAATCAGACAAAATTTGCTTTTTTGTGTCTAGCTCACTTCATTAGTATAACATCTTCAAGTTTTATTCATTATGTAGCCTGTAGCAGAATTTCCTTCCTTTTTAAGCCTGAGTAATGTTGCATGGTGCGCATATGCCACGTTTGTTTATCCAGCCATCTGTTGATGGACCCTTAGGTGCTTTTTCTCCTTTTGGCTGTTGTGTATACTACTACTGTGACTATTGGTGTACAAGTATCCGAGTACCTGTTTTCAATCCTTTTGCGTGTATATATTTAGGAGTGCAATTACTGGGTCATTCCTACATTTAATTTTTGAGGAGCTGCCAAACTGTTTGACACAGTGGCTGAGCCATTTTTTATCCAACAATGCACAAAGATTGTCATTTTTCCACATCCTTGCCAACACTTGTAAGTTTCGGTTTTGTTGATAATAGCCATCCTAATAATTATGAAGTGGTATCTCATTGTGGTTTAGATTTGCATTCCCTAATGACTATTGATGTTATGATGTTATCATGCAATCATATTATTGACCATTTATAGATCTTGTTTGGAGAAATGTCTATTCATAGTGCTTCGTCCACTTTTGAATTGTATTGTTGGTTGGTTATTGAGTTATAGGAGTTCTTTATATATTCAGGATGTGAATCCCTTAACAGCTCTATGATTTACACAGAATTTTTTTTTTAATGGAATATTTGTAGAAAATCTTGTGAACCTATTTCCCACCTACTTCTGTATGTGATTTTTTGCATTTAAGAATTAGTTCTGTGGACCTTCATAACATATGGTCATGTGAATAAAGGGAATCACATATTTTTAAAAAATTCTTTGCTTTTAAAGCCTACCAGTCTTAGATCACAATAATTTGGAACAAATCAAGGTTAGATTAGAGGATATCTAGCCAGCATAAGAGATAACAGTTCAGTGTGTGATATACCTTTCAGTGACACAGCATTTAAACTGCAAATGAAATTAGAAGGGACATTTGGCCTTTGTAGGTTTAGAAATTTAGATCACCGAAGAAAAATTAGCTGCCGTCTCCTAGAGTCTGTTTTTCCCCTCGGTGGCTTCCTCATTGAAAAGTGTTTGTGGGAGTTGTAAATCACCTACGTTAGAAATCGGAATTTTTAAGACTTGGTTCCAGTTTCACTTTTGACATATTGATGTATTGATAGGGTTGAAAATCCGGCACAACTAAACCAAAAACCAAAGACATTAAAAAAAAAGTGTAAAACCTTTGGAACAGGAAAAGGATGATAAGTATTTTTAGTCTCACTTATATGTGGAGTCTTAGAAAAACAAAGTCAAAAGCAGATATATAGAATAGATATGAGATTGTCAGAGGCTGGGGATGTGGTATGGGCAAAATGGGTACAGGGCACCAAAGGGTACAAACTTCCAGTTATAAAATAAACAAACCATGGAATGGAATGGAATTGTGGGATAGTTAATAATACTGTATTGTATATTTGAATGTTGCTAAGAGAGATCTTTTATTTTTTTTTTTAAGATTTTATGTATTTATTTGAGAGAAAGAGTATGAGAGCAAGAGAGAGAGCAGGAGCAGGGAAGAGGGGCAGAGGGAGAGGGAGAAGCAGGCTCCCCGCTGAGCACGGAGCCTGATGGGCTCCATCCCAGGACCCTGGGATCATGACCTGAGCCGAAGGCAGCCACTTAACCGACTGAGCCATCCAGGCATCCCAAAAGAGTAGATCTTAAAAGTTTCTATCACAAGAAAAAAAAATGGTGACAGGTCTCAACTTGACTTACTGTGGTGATCATTTGTGATATATACAAATAGTGAATTACTATGTTGTACATCTGAAACGAATATAATGTTTTATGTCAATTGTATCTCAGTCAAAAGAGATTTTAGGAAGAATAGATTAGAGGAGAGAAAGAATAGGATTAGAGGGGAATGACCAGGAGTCAAGTTCAAGAAATGAAAATCTAGGAGAAGTGTCTCACCTCCTGGCACTGGGGGCAGGATAGTTCTTTGTTGTGGGTACTTTTACATTTCAGGGAATGTTGTGTGATACGATTGTTCTCTGAGTTGTACAGTGTTTAGCAGCATCTCTGGCCTCTGTGCACTAGACGCCAGTGGGACCCCTCCCTCCAGCCAACCTGTGGCAGCCAAAAATGTCTCCAGACATTGCCAAGAGCCTCGCAGGGAGCAAAGTCATCCCTCATTGAGAACCACTGGCCTAGGGTGACGAGAGCCTGAGCTAAGTTCTAACAGCAGAATGGTGATGAAAAGGGGGTGGGGGGGGAGGAGTGCAAAATTTTGAGGAGAGGAGAGGAAAAAAATTTCTGGTAGTTAAAATTTATTAAGCATCAACTATTTCTCAGGCACCAACACTAGGTGACATAATCATTTAACGGGGCACCTGGGTGGCACAGCGTCTGCCTTCGGCTCAGGGCGTGATCCCAGCGTTATGGGATTAAGCCCCACATCAGGCTCCTCCGCTATGAGCCTGCTTCTTCCTCTCCCACTCCCCCTGCTTGTGTTCCCTCTCTCGCTGACTGTCTCTATCTCTGTCAAATAAATAAATAAAATCTTTAAAAAAAAATAATCATTTAACATAATTAATAATAAATATTTATTAAATTCCTATCTTATACAAAGGATCGGAGCTACAGAGATGAACAAGACAGTCAAGTTCTTACAGTCTTTGTCATTTAATAGAAGAGAGATATATGAACAAACAAATTATGATCCAAAGTGAAAATAGTCATGTGTGTAAGATACTGAGAGGAGAATTCTGAAGTCACAGAGGCCTCTGAGACCTGAGTTGCATTTGAAGGATAAATAGCAGTTTCGCCTGCTGGAGTGGAGTTTGCAGGGGGGGTGGTGAACTGCCCGTGGTCTTTCTTTTTGTTGCTAAGATGATGACCAAGTTGAGGCAAAGCTCTCTCCAGACCATCACCACTGTCCAGGGAATAAAACTCCCAGACCATGCATAATTAAACCTAGGATGACTGCCTGGGGCAATTGTGCATTTTCCCTGAGGCTTGAGTAGAGCAATTAGCACCTGGCAAATCCCAGAGCTATGCAGTTTTAGGGCTAGTTTATATATTTCACATATTGTGTTCACAGTGCCAAGAGGATAAGGAGATGCATATCTAACTCCCATAATAAGTCGAACTCTGCCAAATTATATTGATAACACTTTGTTGATTTTGAAAAAGTTAAATAAGAGGCATATTTGCATCCCGGGGTTAACAGTTTCTTTATTAACCAGTAGGTGCACTGTAATGGAACCTAGAAACAGATGGAACCATATGGCTTTATTTGTGGAGTGGCCATATTGTTTAATCTCATGGCAGCAGAATTTGCTATTATGTAAGAAAAATAGTTATTCAGTGGCAGTTTATGTAATATATATTCAACAGGAGTGATCTCTTCATCCTTCCTTAATGATTCACATTTTAAAAATTTTGTAAATTGAAAAAAAAAAGTAAGGAACACCAAAGAAAATTTGCCAACACATTTATTGTAAGCTGCCCTACGTGTACTCAAGCTCTGCTCTTTCTTCACTGGCTTCGGTCCCATTAGTAACAATACTGTTCAGACTTGCTGATGTCACTACCCAGTTATTTAATTTGACTAAATGTGATAGATGTATTTATTTAAGATTTTGTTCAGAATTTTTTTTTAAAGGTCAGTATGGTACTTTTACATTTCAGGGAATGTTGTGTGATACGATTGTAAAATTACATTAACTTATCAAAAATACTTATTTACTTATACTAAAAGCTGCGGAGACTCTTGAGATAAGATGCAAAAGCTATTTGCCCTTTCAGTTCACAGAACACAATTCATTGTTATTCATTCTGTTTCGTCTTATCTGAGTGTTTGTTTTTGAAAAATATAAAATGTTCAACATGATAGTGTAACTTAGTGATTTTTAGTTTTAGTACATTTGAATTGCTAAAGACTGACTCACACCAGAATGGTTACTGGTGCTTATGCCTTCCTGCCAATATGGTTTTGAAAGGGTCCCTTACCACTGGAGCCTGAGGCCTTAAATTGCCCCTCCTTCCTGCCTTTCAACTCTTCTTTGACAGGAATTGCTCAACCATGGTTATCTCTTCCTCTCACCTCTCCTCCTCTCACCCCCATTCTTTTCTGGGAGTATGAATGACTCTGTCTTCTCAAGAGCCTATTTATTCATTTAGCAAATACTAAACACTTACTGTATGCTAAGCCGTATTCTATGTGCTGGGGTACTCTATGTGCTGGGGTACTCGGTGGACAAAAAATTCACATCCTAAAAGAGTCTATGTTGTGGGGAGGAAAAAGAGACAACAAAGAGTAAAAGTAAGTAAAATACAAATCAGTCTCGAGAAGGGAGAACAAAGGTGGGAGGCTCACACTTCCCATTTGAAACATCCTAGAAAGGTACTGTAATGAAAACTATGGAATTGGCAAAGGATAGACCTAGACACCAATGGAGTAGAATTGAAAGTCCAGAAATAAACCCAAGCAACTTTTGACAAAAGTGTTAAAACCATTCAGTAGGGAAAGAATAGTCTCCAACAAATGGTGCTGGGACAATTGGGTAGCCACTGCAAAACAATGAAGTTGGACCCCTACCTCACACTATTTCCAAAGTTAACTGAAAATGATCGATGACCTAAGTATAAGAGCTGAAACCATAAACTCTTTGAAGAAAACATAGGGGTAAATCTTCACGACCTTGGATTTGGCAGTGGATTCTTAAATATGATACTAAAAGCACAAGTAACAAAACAAAAAATAGATAAATTTGACACATCAAAATGTAAAACTTTTGTGCGTCAAGGAGCATTATCATGAGAGCAAAAAGGCAACATACAGAAAGGGAGAAATATTTGCAAATCATATTTCTCATTCTCTATATATCCAGAATATATTGAAAAAAACCTCTTACAATGCAACATAAAAAAACCCCACACAATTAAAAAATGGGTAAAGGGTGGGCCCTGGGTGGATTAGTCAGTTAAGCACTTAAGCATCTGACTCTTGTTCTCAGGGTTGTGAGTTCAATCCCTGATTGGGCTCCATGCTATGCTGTGGAGCCCACTTAAAAAAAATAAAAAACAAAAAAAATAAAATAGGTAAAGGACTTGAGCCAACGTTTCTCCAAAGAAGATATACAAATGGCCAATAAGCATGTGAAAAGATACTCAACACCATTAATCATTAGGGAAATCGAAATTAAAACACAACGAGATGCCACTTCACACCTACTAGGGTGGATATAATAAACAAACAAACAAACAAAAAATGGAAAATAACCAGTGTTGGTGAGGATGTGGAGAAATTGGAATACATGCATTTCTTTTGGGAATGTGAAATGTTTCAGCTGTTGCGGAAAATAGCTTGGCAATTTCTCAAAATGTTAAGCATAAAATTACCATATGCTCCAGCAATTCTCCTAGATTTATACCCCAAAAAATTGAGAACAGGGGCTCAAACAAATACCTGTACACAATGTTCATAGCAGCACTACTTAAAATAGCCTGAAAGTAGACACAATTTGAAAGTTAATTAATGGTGGAATTGATGAACAAATTGTTATATGTGTATGTATACACACACACACATACACACATACTCAATGAAAAAATATTAGCCATAAAAAGGAATAAAATACTGATACCTACTACCGTATGGATGAACTTCGAAAACCTGTCAAGTGAAAGAAGCCAGATACAAAAGGCCAGATATTGTTTGATTCCATTTATATGCAATATGCAGAATAGGTTAAATCCATTGAAATAGAATGCAAAGAAAATATTACCAGAGCCAGGGGCCCGAGGGGGGGGCAGGACCTGGAAATAAGGAGAAATTGTTTAATAGCTATGGGGTTTTATTTTGGGGTGGTGGGAAGGATTTGAAATTAGAGGTAGTTGCACAACATTGTAAATGTACTAAATGCCTCTGAAGAGTTCACTTTAAAATGATGGTTTTATGTAAAGTAAACTTCACTTTAACAAAATTCGGAGAAACAAGTAAAATATGTGGTATGTTAATCATAAGTCTGCTCCGGAAAAATAAAGCAGAAAAGGGTGAAAGAAGATGAGAGAAGGCTTCAATTTAAAATAGAGGGGACTAGTAACACGGCCTGTTAACTGGCTAGAATTAAAGGAGAAACTAAAATAGAGTACATTTATCTGGATGAACACGGAGTAATGTACAGAATTGTTGAATCATTATTTTGTACAGCGGAAGCTAATATAGAACTGTATGTTAATTATACTGGAATTAAAAATTAAGTAAATAAAAAATTAAAAATAAAGGCGGGAGCAGGGAAGGCTTCTCAGATGACAAGAGTAAAATTCTGAAGGAGATGGATGGGGGAGAGAGCCCCATTGGTGGAAGAGCTTTGTAGAAACAGAAATGTCCTGGAGTAGCTGCAGGGTTGGCGTGCTCAAGGCAAAGTGCGGAGGCAGTTGTGGCAGAAGTAGAGCGAGCAGAGGAGAAAGTAGAAGGAGAAGAGGGAAGGGAGGTAACGGGTGCATGCTCAAGGAAGAGTCATTCTAACATGCCACCAGGGTTGAGAAGTATAGTGCTGCAGGGTCTTGTAGACCATTGGAAGGACTTCAGGTGTGAATAAATCCTTGGGAGGGTTTTGAGCAGAGAAGGATCATGAACTTGACTTATGTCTTAATAAAGTCAACCAGGCTGTTGAGAACAGACTATGAGGAGCAAGTGAAAAAGCAAGATGACCACTTAGAAGGCCAGTATTATAATTTAATAAAATGTTGTTCTGATTCTGCTTTTTCCATACTATACAATTTCACCCAAACTGTTATTTCCTTTCCCCGTTAAGCGCTGATATATTTGGGACTAAATCCCTTTGATTCAGCCCTGTCCTCTGAGCTCCAAATCCTGTACTTAACTGCCTGTTGAATTCCACTTTGTGCTTTTCCTGACCCTCTACCCACCTTACCTCCTCAGACCCACTATATCCAAGATAGACTTCATTGCATCCATCTGACCCCCAACTTCAGTTCCTCCTGAATTTGTTAATGAATGATAGATCATCACCCATGTGCCCAAGAAATCTGGATTCTTCCTAGTCTCTGAATCCCAACAGTCGAGATTTTCCTGTATTCTAAATTCTGCACTTTTTCATATAAATTTCAAAGTCACCAGATAAAGTTATACAAAAAGATACTACTGGGAATTTGGTCAAAATGGCATGGTATCTACAGATTGATTTGGGGAGAACTGAAATCCTAACACTTTGGGTATATAAATTCATGAACATGATATAACTCTCCATTTAATTTCTTTCTGCAATGTTGTGCAGTTTTCATTGTAGAGTTCTTGCCCATTTTTTGGTTAAATTTATTCCTAAGTGTTTTATGGTTTTTGATGGTATTGTAAATGCTTTTACTTATTTCATTTTCCACTTGTTTGCTGCTAGTAAAAGGAATCAGTTGTCTTTATACATTTACCTTTTATCCTGCCACTTGATAGATTTGCTAGTTTCAATTTTTTTTTATAGGTTCTGTAGGGCTTCCTTTGTTGCATTTCTGTTGTCTTTGAATAGAAACAGTTTTACATCTTCTTTCCCGAGCTTTATGCTTTTTTTTTCCTTGCTTTGTTGTACTAACCAGCGCAATGATGAATAGAAGTGGTGAGAGTTGATTGTCTTTTTTTGTTTCCAATCTTAGTGGAAAATATTCTATGTTTCACCACTAATTTTAATGTTAGTTATTGGCTATGATAGCTGTCTTTTAAAGATTATGGAAATTTCCTTCTATTTCTAGTTTTCTGAGAGTTAGTAATATTTGAAAACTCATGAATGAGTAGTGACTTTTGCCAAATGCTTTTTCAGCATTTATTAAGATGATAATATGGCAGGTGCCTGGGTGGTGCAGTTGGTTAAACATTTAACTCTTCTGCTCAGGCCCCTTATTGGGCTCTATGCTCAGCAGGAGTTGGCTGGAGTTTTTCTCTCCCACTCCTTCTACCTCTACCCACTGGACACGCTCTCTCTGTCTCTCTCTCTCTCAAATAAATAAATCTTTTTTTTTTTAAGATGATAATATGGCATTTTTCCTTTATTCTGTTTTTATGATGAAGCAGTTGATTTATTTTCAAATGTAATACCAATCGTGCATTTCCTGTGTTAGATCCCAGTTGGTCATGAGGTATTAAACTTTTTAATACTGCTGGATGTGATTTGCTTATATTTTGTTAAGGATATTTACATCTATGTTCCTGAGTAATATTTGTCTGTTTTCCTATAATATCCTAATCAGATTTTTGTTTCAGGATTATGTTGGTCTTATTATATGAGTTAGGAAGGTTCTCTCCTCTTCAGTACTCTGAAAAATTTGTCTTTCTATTATTTCTTCTTTAAATGTTTGATAGATTTTGCCAGTGAAGGCATTTAGGCTTGATGATCTCTTCTGGGGAAAGTTTTTAGTTGTGAATTCAATTTCTTTAACAGATATAAGGCACTTCAAAATTTCAACTTCTTTCTCTGTAGATCAAAAATTATCTGTGTTTTATACGTCCATGTAACCCACACCTTAATTAAGATATAGGACATCCATCACCCACAAGTGTTCCCAATAATGAACTTTGGGTAAATAAGTCTTTGTAATTCAGGCTCTGTATGAATTAAGTAATTATAACTGAAAATGCAAATGTAATATACCTTTTTGCCAATCACATGTTAGCTTTATTTCATTAACATTTATAAAAATAAAAGGAAAAAAATAGAAATTAAAAAAATAGATATTCTTCTAGATTCTTCTACCAAAACAGGTTATCAAATTCTGAATTTTTTTTTTGCAGGTAAACAGTCTTTATTGTGACATTATTTAAAATAAAGATAAATGGGAAATAACCTAAAAAACATAATTGTAAAGCAATTGCCGTAGACCCAGATACAGACATATTATATACATCGGTTAGCCTAAAAGATGTGATGTTTTATTATATATTGTTATTGTTTTATTTTATTTACCTGTGTATTTGTTTAAGGGTTTATTTCAATTCTAGTTGGTTAACATATGGTGTAATATTGGTTTCGGGAGGAGGATTAGTGATTCATCACTTACATACAACACCCGGTACTCATCACAAGTGCCCTCCTTAATGCCCTTCCCCCATCTAGCCCCTCCCCACCCACCTCCCCTCCAGCAACCCTTAGTTTGTTCTCTATAGTTAAGAGTCAAATTTATTTTTGAATTTCTTCTCAGGATATCCCATATTCCTTAAGTTGATGCCAGTTTTAAAGCAGGCATGAATATATTTAGATTTATTGCACTGTAGTGGACTTATTTGAATGACAGGTTGGGCTTAAGCTGAAAAGGGCTTTGTCATAAGACAGAATACTACGCAGCAATTAAAAAGAATGAAGTAGATTTATATAATACTAACAGAAAATACGCTCAAATTGCAGAATGATTAAATATTTTTAAAAATTCAAGCTCATGCTGTACTTTTTTGTAAGTACCTAACTATGGATGAATATGCAGAGTAAAATACCTAAAAATAAGTTCAAACCTGTAACAGTAGTGATATCGAGAAGTATATGAAGATTTGGGACTTGTGGCTGCAATCAGAAGAAATTTAACCTTATCCATAATGTTTTAATTTTTGTAAGAATAGTAGCTTGATGTAGAACTTATGTAATTAGAACTATAAAGTGACTTGACTGATCTACATATGACTAAAGGCAAAATGCATCTGGGTTTTGTTTTTGTTTTTGTTTTAGCAATTGCTCTGAAACTCTAGAAAGCCAGCTTGTAAAAATCTGTACAGGGAGTGCTCTAAATCTGTTTCGTTTTTCCACATTATGGCACAAGAAATTATTGCAAGTGAAGTAAAAATGCTACTTAGAATTAAAATTAAAAGTTGAATATTACTCCACCACAAAACTTTAAAAACAAAATATTTAATAACATGAAAATGCTTACAATATATCATTCATTGAAATAGGCAGAATATGAGACATATCTATAAACAAACTCTCTTTTAAAATATGTTTGTTTATTTAAAAAGATTTAAAAATTCACAAAAATGTTAACAATGATTATTATCTCTGTGGATGAACAGTGGTTATTTGAGCTTTCTTTTTCCATATTCAGGTTTTTTTTTTTGTTTTTTGTTTTTTTAATGAACACAAATTGTTTTTTAAATCAAGGAGAGAAAACTCCCTTTCCTTCCCAATTAAGGAAGGAAGGAAGGGAGAAAGAAAAGAAGGAAAGGCTAGACAGGACAGGGAAGGTAAGAGAGGATGGGGAATTCTTAGCATTTGCAAACATGCTGCAGAGAGTTCTGGTACATTTTTAAATGAGAATGTTAGTAGAGATGTGTGTTAGAAACCTGGTGATTTGTAGAAGAGGTGTGGGACGGAGGGAGGGAAGTGAGAGGGATAGAGAGGAAGAGATGGTTTTGAAAGATGTTTAGAAAGTAAACCGTCCACAGGATTGGTAGGAGGGTGGGTAGGATTGGAACAAGAAAATGAGGGAGAGGTCAATTTTCTCTTTTTTGTATCTGTCAATTTAAAACCAAGTCATTTCAAATCTATTTTGTAACTGCATTACTCTTGGATGTAGGTTGGACTGTGATTCTTCTTTCTGTGACAAAAACTCATGTCTGGGCCCTTTGGCTTTTGCCAAGGTGGTTCAAAATAACACTAAATCACAGAGTTTCAAGCTGCCCAGGAAAATGCGATTTCTTTCAAGTGGATTAATATCAGAATACAGAAACCACGGTCCGAATCCTTCTATTACCTTCAGCCTAAACAACTGCACTGGGTAACTTAAAAAATAAATAAATAAATAAAGCACAAAATTTTCTATGCCTGGATTTCGAAACTTAATGTGCAGCCATTAGCAGAGCAAGTTCCCTCCATTATTTAAATCCACAGTAAGCACATCTTTCTCTGGAACTCTATTTCCTTTTCATTTTAACAATAATCTAAATCTAAATTATTTTAAGATTTTGTGATTATGGAGCAGAATTGTGATTTATGTTACACCAGCCGTGATTTGTGACACTGAGGATGATTTTTGCCCCAGGGAACACTTGACAATGTCTGGAGACATTTGTGGTTGTCAGAGCTTGCAGGGAGGTGTGCTGAGGGCATATAGTGGACAGAGCCCAGAGATGCTGCTAGACAGGACCGCCCCTCACACAAATCGTTAAAACCAAAGGGAGAGAAAACGCAGGAGTGCTGAGATTGAGAAACCTGTGTTAGACTCTTAGGGGAGTTTAGTAAAGGATATATATCCAGATAATTACAATATTATTTTAGAGGAATAGTTGGTCTATATGGATGTAAAGCAGTGGGACTCATTCGAAAAAGGATGACCTGGGGAACTCCGGAAGATGTAGATTTGAGGACTTAAGGTTGATGGAGTGATAGAGGGGTCTAGCTGGTTAATCTAACCTAAGGCCAACAGGTACTGGCTGGAAATGACTGCAGGAGATGGCGTGGGTGGCAGCTAGGCTGTTTGGAGTCCCTCACTACCAGATCATGCAGAGAAAGCTGACAGCCATCATTGCCACAAATGTGAAGGATTGATGTAAATGAACTGACCATGAATCACAGCCAGGGAGTGTTCTTGGGGTGGTAAGTGTATCAGCAGGGCTTAGATCACTGCCATCTTTTTATTTTTTATTTAGTTATTTATGTATCTTGAGAGAGAGAGCTCGAGAGAGTGCACGAGACAGCGAGAGCTGGGGGTGGGGACGGCGGGGGTGCAGAGGGAGAAGGAGAGAGAGACTCTTAAGCAGTCTCCACGCTCAGTGTGTTCAGCCTGGAGCCCCAGGCTGGGCTCAGTCTCATGACCCCGAGATCATGACCTGAGCCAAAACCAAGAGTCTGATACTTAACTAACTGAGCCACCCAGGCGCCCCTAACTGCCGTCTTTAATGGGTTGGCTCAGGATTTCCAGGGAGACTTCACGTGGAGGTAAAAGGGATCACAGCCTCAGAGGAGGTGAAGTTCTCTGCTAGGACCTGAATCAGTGTGAGGCCACACAGGGTGAGGGACACGTGGGCGTGTGGAGCATCATGAGCGATGGTAGGGATCACATTCAGGTAGGGGGTCAGGAAGACTCTGTGGAGGGGACTGAACTTTGAAGAGGGGAGACTGAGGTCAGGAGGTACAAAAGGCGAGAATGAAACAGGGCCAGGAAGGGCTCATAATCCGTAACAAATAATTAACTCTTAGATGCTCACTCAGTGTTCCATGGGTGGCTTGTAAGTTTATAACTTGCGTTTAGTGGATGCTTAAGACATGCTTGTTCTTAATCTTTTTATTCATTGTTCTGAGGCTCTTCTGATTATAGATTAGGACCTTTTCTTTTTTGTAATCTTTGATTCAACTTTGGTTCTTAAATTTTGATCTGCCGAGAAATAGCATTGTTAATTACCAAGAGGGACCATGTTGTACATGTCCTCTGAGATTTTGTTTTAAATTAATTAAATATTTTGTTATGTAATAGTTGATACTTTCAAAAGAATATGTGACGATGTATAAAAATTATGAACATTTAATATATGGTAATATAACAATATAAGATTCAACATTACTAAAGCTGCATCTTCCTGTTGTGCTACTCCTTTGCCTCAAGTATTAATATCTTGAAATTTGCGTTTTCACTGCCCAGATGGTTTAACTATAATTTATTCATGTGTATATTGATCTCCATGATATTTAATTTTTGTTTTTAAACTTTAGAAAAATGATTCCATGCTCTGTGTAGTCTTCTAGGCTATACTTTTTCATTTAACGTTATGTTTCTAAGATTAATCCTTGTGGGTATAGTTAATATGTTTTTATTACTATATAATATTCCACTGAGAGATTTTATATGTCCACTTTTTAGTTGATGGACGTTTGGGTTATTTCTGCACTTTGCTATTTTGAATAATGTTGCTATGAATATTATAGTATGTCCAATAGTGTCATTAGGGTAGTGACTTTCAAACGGTTTTGTTTTTAACTGTAACCCACGGGACATACACATCAATATCTCCATCTCTCTATGTATCTATCACTTTAAAAACTTTAAGATATATATTCCCCTACGCTGAGCAGTCACTGATAAAATCCAGCCTATTTTTAAAAATGCTAATAGAGGCTCAATAAACTCAATAGATAAATAAATTTCATTAGTCATTTCTCTCTGAGGATTGAAAATGAGTCTAGGATATATACTGGGCTGTGGAATTTGCTAGATCTTAAGATATTAAAAATTCAACTTTAAAAAATGATGGCAAATTGTTTCCAAAGTGCATCATCCACCTAGTCCTACCAATTTTGGTTAATCGCATTCTTTTTTTTTTTTTTAAGATTTTATTTATTTATTTGACAGAGAGAGACAGCCAGTAAGAGAGGGAACACAAGCAGGGGGAGTGGGAGAGGAAGAAGCAGGCTCCCAGCGGAGGAGCCTGATGTGGGACTCGATCCCAGAACGCCAGGATCACGCCCTGAGCCAAAGGCAGATGCTTAACAACTGAGCCCCCCAGGCGCCCCTGGTTAATTGCATTCTTATCAACCCTCGACATTTCAGACAAAATTAGGTTTTCAGCAAGAAGTCTATTAGCTTAGTAAACCAAATGAGGATATATTAATTATTTTTACATATGTTCTAATTTTAAAACTAAAAATTTCTTGCTGAATAAAGTGCCAGGACTTCTAGAAGACTGGAGAGTACTGAGTTGTCCCATACTCTGTTGAGAGTTTGCCTAAGGAGGTGTTCACGTTTTCTTTGCTTAAAAGTCCATCTTCCTTGTTATTCGCTGTGCTTCGCTGCTCAAGTGTGCAGCTATTGATCTAGCTCAGTCGTGGCCTTGTGCTTGATTATTTTGTAGTTAAGCATTACTGAGAAATTATCTCGCTAAGTAAATGGTAAACGTACTGAGAAAATGGTTGTATTGTCCCTGAGAGTGTGACACATTTCATTCTAAAAAGACTGAAATTTTTATGGACAGTTGATGATGTCAATTTTAAAGCTCAAAGGATTGCTTAAATATGTGTACACAGGCTGTTTGATGAAAAGTGTTGGTTCAATTTTGTCCAAATGTGGCCTTCTAGTCCCAGCCTTAAATCTAAGACCAATCAGTAAGAACTTTATTTAGCTCGTTTGTAGGCCTTGCCATCATTTTGAAGGTGGAGAGTGTCTTGCCTGGTGTTTTCTTTACACTCACTAAGGTAGTGCTTCTATATGCTGGTACATCCCCTCCTGGCTTTTGCTGTGTTTCATGATTCCTTAGCATGTAAAAATCTACTTGTTAGTCTGGATGCAGTAACTAAATCTACCTAGGAAAAAGTTTGGCTCTGCACAATGATTCACTTCATTATTCACGGCCATCTTCTTGGTTTATGGGTGCTCAACTGTCACCGCATAAGGCACTTTTCTTATGCTTATCTGATGTAGGTGGCTCCAGCTTCCCCATAGCTTCATCTTTCAAGTCAGTGGTACATTCAAGCTTAGTCACCCAGTAATACCATTTTGTATATATTTCAACAAAATTGTCATCATCATTGACAGAAATTTTGGCAGCATGGTCTTGCACTCCGTCATTCTTTTGGGTGTGTTTTTTTTTTTTGGCTTGAAAATAAACAGAGCTCATTACAATGGAAGAGCTTACCTTTTCTCCAGCACAGATTCAATCTTTTGATTTGTGTTTAGTTTCTGGAATTCTTTCCCAACAGTGAGAATCCGCACTATACATCTAGAGAAGCACTCGCGTGCACAGTGGGAAAGTAGCAGTTAACCCCTGTGACGTGGAGTGAATGGAAGGAGTAGATGAACTTACATGCAGAAATACTAGGACTCTAGTTGGTGTCACGTCCTCAATTATGCCACGTCTGTGTTTGCAGAGCATTCCACCTGGAGAAAATGTAACAAGGGGCAGCAGCTCAAGTTCATGCCGTAGAGTCCATCCAGCTGTGGTCTAGGAAACGGGGAAACAGTCCTTTGGGTATCCGTTTCAACCGTGGGTCTCACCAGACCTGTACGATGAAGAAAACGCGTTGCTTCTGGGCCGGGCCAGAGTTATAGGCCCTCTACGATGAAATCACTCTGTTGCCACCTATGTTTAAAATAAAGCTAAAATAAAACAATACCCTCCCATAAACCATTTAGTAAAGCCTAAAATAGCCCCACAAGTATCCTTTATTACATTTTTAAGACTCTAAATATTTTGAAGCAGTTTAATGGTATTGTATGCTGACTTAAATTCTTTTCATTCCTTAGGTGATGAAGATTTTTACTCTGAGAAGCTACTGTGTGGTTTTAGCTCACACACAACACAGCACCCAGGACATGGTAGAAACTAAATCTAAAAACTTCAAGAATTACTTCAGAATAGCTTCGCACAGGATATTTTTAAGGGTTTTTTAGAAATAATTCGTACTTTTTGTAGTGCACCTAAGCGCAAGGGATGGTAGTTAAATGTTTCCGGTAAGCCTTTCATTCTTCTGTAGATTTGTATTTCTCAGAGGGCCAAAATGGGAAAGAGGAAAAGTGAAAGGTTATTTGTTGTGTTCAAAATAATTATAGGCTGGAGTTATGGAAGCTAATAAAATATTTTTTTTAGTATGCCTCATATACATAACTTGTGTGTTGACGTATGAGAGGCTCTGAATGAAAAATAGGGAAATTTCTGAAAAAAAAACCCATGTTTCTGTCTACGTGTCTGTGATGTACTATGTCTGCTGTGCCACGTGATCACATTCCCCCATATTTGGGCTGAACTGCATTTTTTGAGAGAAAGAAGGAGGGAGGCAAGGGGGGGGATGGTGGGGGAGGGGAAAGAGGGAAGAAAGAGGGGGAGAGAGAATATGAGAATTAATGTTTGTATTTGTTGAAGGGAAGCTCATTTCTGTTGTTCCTAAACACTCCTCAGGGTTAAAAAAAAATAACATCCAAGCTGTCCTGAGGTGACTTTCCAACAATGAGAAAGTGGAACTGTACTTCATTACCTGTAAAACCGATTTTAAAGCATCTATTTTTTTAATAAAGGGAAATATCCCTTTTCCAAATTTGAGCTAAGCTAGTCTACATGGATATCATCCTACATTTAGAGTAGCCCAGCGTATCTGTTTTCTGAAGGACATCCTGGGAACGTTTGTTAAAAAGTAGCTTATTGACTACATCAGCAAAATAATATTGTATTGCTTGCAAAAAAGCTGGAACAGTTATAAAATTCTTAAAGTTTTAAGGTTTGGTGTTTTGATGGGCAAAGAGTTTTACTGATTGGTTCCACAGCTTGCTAATAAGGGTATTCTTTAGTGCCCAACAAAAACACTTAGATAAGGTGGACAGAATACGTTTTTAAAATTAGAATTATATTTTAGAAGTAGGAAGGTAAAATGAGTTCTGTTAATTCTACTAATGAGTCTGGATTGTTTCTGACTAAAGAATTAGATTCGTTTAGGAGTAAACTTTGTGAAGTTTAGCAGTTAACTCTGGGAACTGCAACATAATGAACTTGGTAAATATGAGTGAAATGGAAGGATATCTCTTCCTGACAAAGCTATATATGAATCAGATTTTTCTAGACTGACTAATACTTTTACATTTATTATGATTCATTTTATCAGACCAGTCGTCTTTCTCAAACTTATATTTGTGGTAAACTAGATTTTCATGGGTCAGGATTGCTTGGAGCAAGGACACCTTTAAGATGCCTTGTATTGCTTAAGATCTGGTTTATTCTTTCTGAGGTTGCTAAGGGACAGAAAGTTTGATTTTTTTTTTTAAACAGCAGCAGTTGTTTGCCAGTATATAAACAATTCAGTAAAAATAGAATTCTAAGGGTCTTCAATTTGTAATTGATAAATCATTCATGCTGAAATAGTTGGCCTTGATTCTTATTCTCCTTGAGAATGTGGAATGTTTTATAAACACATTAAGAGTTACAAATATAGAGAGAAAAAAGAATTGCGCTATCAGTAATGCGATGACACACATTCTTGCCTAGTGAATTTTTAATCAAGTACTCTACTGCAAATCATAAAGCATGTTCGAATTGGGTGTAAATTAAGAATAGGCTCTAAGTAACACATAGTCAATGTTGTTGCAACCTGTTTGGGCCCTACTATGAGTTAAAGGCTTACTTTGTTTTTATAAAGCCTGGCTCTCTGCTGAGTTCTGGCTCTGAAGTTCAAGTTTTAGGACAAGTGCGAGCTCCTGATGAATGCGTCATCATCCCTGTTTGTAAGATAGTCACTACCTACTATCTAACTGGGAATGCAAGACCGATTTGGGGAGTGAAGGAAACATGGAACCACGTTTTAGAGTGATGATAGCCCACCACTTTCAACAGGAAATCGTATCTTCCTGTAGCTTTAACAAGAGCAGAACCAAAATATGTGAGTCCCTCAGAGAGACTCATCGTATGGTACTGTTTCAAAATGTGCTGAGGAAGGGTGGAAAAAATCAATCTTTATGAATAAAAAGTTAATTCAGAAAGAAATTCAAGTATGAAAAAGCAGTGCTTGGGATAACAATGGGCAGAATACTTTCCGCTTTTCTATAGTTCACTGCTGTTTCCTGTTGGGATCTTTCCGACTCTGGAGGCATTTTTCAGTTGATGCAAAATGCAAAAAAGTACAGAAGTAACGTGTCTTTCACTCTTCTTTCCAACCACCAGTGGTTCTTTCCCCAAAACAGCTGATGTCAGCTTCACGAGTAATGGAAGTATTTATCTCCAGCCCCTTCCTCTAAGCTATTATATCAAAGTGTTCGAAAGACAACCAAGTTAATCACATCTTTCTGTAAGGAACACAAGTACTGTGGGTCACCATTGCAGAATTTCTTCTGTCTCCCTAACTTCCGAGGGCTGGTGAGTAGCATGCACAGCCCACACAAAAAACATTCGTACGTGTTATTTCCCCCACCCCGAGGGTACAGCCTGCTTTAGTAGGTACGTGACCAACTTACATTTTGAGAGGTTATTGGCGATATTTTTGTGACTCCTAGATAAAAGTGTCCAAGCACGTCCTTGGCTGTCCTGATTCCTTCTTTATCCAGCTCTGGTCACCTCCTTGTATCATAAAGAGGAAAGAGCCCAGTGGTCAGAGGAGCCAGGGTTCAGACTGGGTAATGAGCGATGTTCATTTTCCAAGAGTAGGTCTACTTTTTCCTGAGGTGCTTCGGAGGAGGACGCTAGAAAGGCTTTGTCGTGAGTCACGCTGGCTCACTGGCCTCGATAGGAGCTTGCCTTCTGTTTTCTATCCCGTAATTCAGAGCACACCCCTCCCTTCCCACTCTCTCCCTCCTTCCCACCTTTTCCTTACTCCTCAAGTCTCTCACCCGTGCTCCTCCCAGTCTTACTCAGACTTCATCAGGACGTTGGAGTCTTTCAGAGGCAATGCTCCTATTCTTCCTGTGACCAGATGGACAGACCTGTACTGTCCTCTTTATCTTTTCTTCCATCGTGATCCCACTTCCTCTCTCTCTTCTGCAACACGAATGTCTCCTTTTTACTGATTAATTCTTCTTCATCTGTAAGATGTTCTTTAGAAGCCCCGTCTTAAAAGAAAACAAAACAACAGTCGTGATTCCACCTTCCTCCATAGCTACACCCCCGTTAGAGCTTCCACGGTCTCTCCCCCGAACTTTACGATGTCTTCTGGCTGGTTTCCCTGGTTTCCCTCCCATCCCATTGTTCTCCACGTGAGCCGCCATTGTGATCATCTAAGAATACATTAGATCACTAAACTTACTTGTTTTTTTAAATCCATTCAAGGCTCCCCTTTGTACTTAAAATAAAACCCATTTTCCATACATTGTCTTCAAGGTCCAGCACAGCTGCCTCGAGCCCTCAGGTCCTGCCTCACCTCCAGCTGGGCACCTCCTTGCCCACTCCTCCCTGGCTACCCAGGCTTCCCTTCAGTTTCCCAAGGGCACCGAGTTCTACCCACGCCTGTGCCATCCTTTTAGAGCTTTTGCCTGGAATTCTCACTCCACAGCTTCTAGAGAGGCTGACACTTCCTCTTCCTCTTGGTTTTATTATTCCTTCCTCAGTGAAGTCTTCCCCAGTGGGCCCAAGAAGGGCTCTCGCCCCTGCTTTTCTCTATCCCAACACTATGTTTGTTTCTTGCATGGTATTTTATGGCGTATTACTATTTGCTTGTTTAATATTTAGACAAGATTCTAAGCTCTCTGAGGGCAAGGACCATGTCAGTTGTTTACCACTAGGCAGTGCCTGGCACAAAGTAAGTATTGATGGTAGGTAATTTTCTTGAAATACACCGATGAGTGAATGCTGGCCAACAAATGAAGCTTGGCTCTGGTTAATCGTTAAGATATAGAGCTTGTTCATTTACAACAGAAAGCCAACCCTTCACTTGAACTGCATGTCCCTTTAGAGTCACATTATTTTGGAGATTGAAGAGTCCTTGGATGGCTTTTGTCCTGCCTTCCTATCATGCATGCCCCTTCTGTCATCATCCTCCATTTCAGTATGGAGTTCAGATTCAGCTTTGGGTTCGTGTCCTCCCTTGCTCCCAGTCTAAGCATGGCAGGGGACACACCCATTGTTGCTTTCCTCCCATCTCCTTTGGGCACTACTACTTACTGGTTGTGTGATCTTGGAGAAGTTAATTTCATTGTGCCTCATGTTTCTGAAATATAAAGTGGGGTTATAATAACCACACACAGCTGCTGCAGTGATTCAGCGAGGAAACGCATGGGAAAACTTACCATGATAAAACTCAGTATGTTAGCCGTAAGCCTACCATAGCCTCTGCTTTGTTTTCCTTATTTCCATTAACTCGAGTCTTTAAATATATATATATATATATATATATATATTTGTGATAAAGTACACATATCATAAAATTTACCATCTTAGCCATTTCTAAGTGAACAGTTGGGTGGTGTCAGATAACATTTATAATATCGTACACCATCATAATGTTCATGTTACTGTGCAACCATCACCATTATTCGTCTAAATAACTCTTTTCATTTTATAAAACTAAAGATCTATACCCAGTAAAATGACTTGCCATCCCTCCCCACCATCTCCGCCCAGCCTCTGGCAACCACTACTCTACCTTCTGTCTCTATGAATTTGACTACTCTAGATGCCTCAAATAAATGAAATTGTGTGATATTCGTCCTTTTGTGTCCAGCTTACTGCACTTTGCATGATGTCTTCCAGGCTCATTCACACTGTAGAGTGTCTTAGAATTTCTTTCCTTTTAAAGGCTGAATAATACTCCATTGTATGTAATATAACGTTTGTGTATCTGTTCATCCACTGATGGACATTTGGGTTATTTCTGCCTTTTGGTTATTGTGAAAATGCTGCTGTGAAATTTGGTTTACAAGTATCTCTTCAAATCTCTGCTTTCCATTTTTTGGGGGTATATATCCAGAAGTGAAATTGCTGGATCATATGGTAATTCTATTAAAAAATTTTTGAGACATTGCTATACTGTTTTCCACAGTATCTGTACAATTTTACATTCCCACCAGCAGTGCACAGGGGTTCTGAATTCTTTACGTTCTCAACAACATTTTATCTTTTCCTGTTTTTTTTTTTTTAGAGTAGCCATCATAATGGGTGTGAGGTGATATCTTATTGTAGTTATGGCTTCCATTTCCCCAGTGATTAATGATGTTGAGCATCTTTTTTTTAAAAGATTTTATTTATTTATTTGAGAGAGAACACGGGGCGGGGGGCAGGGAGAAGGAGAGGGAGAAGGCAGGGAGCCTGATGCGGGGCTCGATCCCAGGACCCCGGGATCATGACCTGAACGGAAGGCAGATGCTTAACCAACTGATCCACCGAGGTGTCCCAGCCATCTTTTTATGTGCTTACTGGGCGTGTATATCTTCTTTGGAGAAATGTCTGTTCAAGTCCTTTGTTTTTTTTTAATCTGATTGTTTGGATTTTTGTTGTTGAGTATTAAAAACTCTTTCCTCTAGATATTAATCCCTTATCAGACATATGGTTTCCAAATATTTTCTCCCATTTTGTGGGTTGCCTTTTTTTTCTGATGCACAAATTTTTTAAATGTTCATGAAGTGCAGTCTGTTTTTTTCTTTTGTTGCCTCTGTCTTTGGTGTCATGTCCAAGAAATTGTTGCCAAATCCAGTGTCGTGATGTTTTTGCCCTATGTTTTCTTCTAAAACTTGTTTATAGTTTTAAGTCTTATATTTAAGTTGTTGATCCATTTCGTGTTGATTTTTATATCTGGTTTGAGATAAAGGTCAAACTTCATTCTTTTGCACGTGGATATTCAGTTTTCCCAGTACCATTTTTTGCAAGATTGTCCTTTCCCCTTGAATGGTGTTGGTACCCTTGTCAAGAATTATTTGACCATATATGCAATGATTTATTCCCAGACTCTCTATTCCATTCCATTGGTCAATATGTCTGTTTATGCCAGTACCACACGTTTTGACTTCTGTAGCTCTATAGTAAGTTTTGAAATCAGAAAGTGGGAGGCCTCCAGTTCTGTTCTTCTTTTTCAAGATTATTCTGACAGTTCACAGTCCCTTGAGATTCTGTATGAAATCGAGGATGAGTTTTTCTAGTTCTACCCAAAACTTCTTTGGGATTTTGGTCAGGATTGCAATGAATCAGTAGAGCACTTTACGAAGTATTGACATCTTGACAATATTAAGCCCTCTAACCCATGAACATGGGATGTGTTTCCATTTACTTATGTATTCTTTCATTTCTCTCAACAATGTTTTGTAGTTTTCATTTGTGTAAGTTTTCTACCTCCTTGGTTAATTCCTAAGTATTTTATTCTTTTTTTTTTTTTGCTTGAATTTCAAAACTGATCATCTTTTATTAAAAAACAAAACAAAACATTGAATGCGATGTGATCGCATTTTACAAATTCAAAGGTGTTCCCTACATGTTCAAAAGTAACATTCTGTTTAGCCCATGCTAATACATAGGCTTCAAATTCATCTAAATCCCACTGCATGAATATCTCTCCCCAGTCAGGCTATGTGTGAAATCAAAGATTCCTTGGGGTCTGTGCAATAATAATATTTAGATCAGGGTTGAGAACACAATAAATTCCTAAGAATACACATTCTCTTATGAGGAATCCATATCTTCATCAGTGACAATGTTGTTGGAGATATTCAGAAGCTTACATCTCTACATTCTGCAGTGGTTATTCATGTACTCACTGAGCCAGGTCCTGGAGGGCCTGTTGGAGGGTGTTATTCTAAGCCACGATCCCCCCATGCCTGTCACCACATGAGGGACCAGTGGGCCATGAGTACCAGGGGGCCAATGATGCTCTCCAGCCTCTCCTCAAGCAAAGGCTGGAACCTGGCCTCACTGAATGTCATGGGGTCCAGGATTATCTTATTATCAAACTCATTCATAGCCTCATTCAGCTCACCGATGCCCCTGTGGCCTTTGGCTTCATCAGTGGGCTTGAGTAGCATTGGAGATGTCAGCAGTGGCCTCCTGGACCTTATGTGTTTATAACACATAATCTCAATTGGCCCTTTTGGCAGCAACATCTGGGTGGTGGAGAAGCACGTGGGAGGCCATGTGCAGCATAGCGGTGTTCTTCCACCATGGCTACCCTCTTATCCTACCAGTGAGGGTCCTTCTGTTCCTGTTGTCTTCTTGCTGTTACATAGTTCAGTTTCATCTTCTCCTCCCCCAACTCTTTAAAGGGGTTGGCAAGGTCTTGCTCATTTGTAGCGTTTTTGACAGCTTCCAGGGCTGCCTCCACCTGCTGCACAGCATTTAGCTAAGGGAAGAATATTTTCCTAATGATTTCAAAGAGGAAAGGCTTCATCCTACTCTTGGAAATTCTGCAGACAGCCAAGCACTTGGAAAGAATGGAAGTAACACAGCAGACAAGATACGAGCAGCAGGTTTCTGGTGAGGGCTCTCAGGCCTCTAAATATTTTGTTCTTTTTGGTACTATTGTAAATGAGATTGTTTTTATAATTTCCTTTCTGATTGTTCATTGTGAGTGTTTAGAAGTTTTGTGTGTTGACTTTCTATCCTATTTTACTGAATTTAATTATTCTAAAAGGTTCATTTGTTTGTTGGTATGTATGTGAAATCATTAGAGTTTTCTATATAGACGATCAAATCATCTGCCAGCATAGATAATTTTACTTCTTCCTTCCCAATTTGGATCCCTTTTATTTCTCTTTCTGCCTGATTGTTCTGGCTAGAACTTTCGGTTTTATGTTGAATAGAAATGAGAAAAGTGGACATCTTTCTTTGTTTCTAATCTCAGAGGAAGGCTTTTTCAGTCTTTCACTGTAGAGTATAATGTTTACCATGGGTTTTTCATATATAGTTTTTATTCTGTTGAAGTAGTTTTTTTTTTTTCCTAGTTCATTCAGTGTTTTGTTTTTTAATCATGAGAAGGTGTTGGATGCCGTCAAATGCTTTTTCTGCATCACTTACGATGATCATGTTTTTTTGCTCTAATTCTGTTAATGTGGTGTATTACAGTGGTTGATTTTTCTATGTTGAATCATCTTTATATTGCAGGAATAAATCCACTTGGTCATGGTGTATTTACTTTGTTAGTATCTTGTTGAGGATTTCTACATCAATGCTCATAAAGGACATAGTTTCCTTTTCTTATAGTGCCTTTCTTTGTCATTGGTGTCAGGATAATGCTGGCCTTACAGAATGAGTAAGGAAATGTTCCCTTTTCTTCAATTTTATGGAAAAGTTTGAGAAGGATTGGTATTAGTTTTTCTTTAAATATTTGGTAGAATTCCCCAGTGAAGCCAACGGGTCCTTGGCTCTTCTTTTTGGGGAGATTTCTGAGTATTAATTCAATCTCCTTACTAGTTATAGATCTGTTTGGATTTTTTAATTTCTTTGTTATTTAGTCAGTAGCTTTTGTGTTCTTAAGAATTTGTCTGTTTCGTCTAGATTATCCAATTTGTTGGCATACAGTCGTTCATAGTATTCTCTTATACTCTTCTTTAAATTTTTGTAGACTCAGTAGTAATGTCTGCACCTTCATTTCTGATTTTAGTAAGTTGAGTCTTCTCTTTTCTCTTAGTCCATCTAGCTAAGGGTTTGTCAATTTTGTTGATCTTTCCCAAGAACCAGCTCTTAGTTTCGTTGATTTTTTTTTTTTCTCTATTGGTTTCCTGGTCTCCGTTTTATTCATCTCTGTTCTAATCTTTATTATTTCCTTCCTTCTATTAGCTTTGTTTTTCATTTTCTAATTCCTTAAATTGTAAAGTTAGATTGCTGATTTGAGATCTTTCTTATTTTTTTTTTAAAGATTTTATTTATTTATTTGACAGAGATAGAGACAGCCAGTGAGAGAGGGAACACAAGCAGGGGGAGTGGGAGAGGAAGAAGCAGGCTCATGGGAAAGGAGCCTGATGTGGGGCTCGATCCCATAACGCCGGGATCACGCCCTGAGCCGAAGGCAGACGCTTAACCGCTGTGCCACCCAGGCGCCCCTATTTTTTAATGTGTTTTTAGCTATAAATTTCCCTCCTAACACTGTTTGTTGCATCTCATAAGTTTCAGTGTTTTGCATTTTCTTTTTCATTTATTTATAAATATTTTCTAATTTCCCTTGTTATTTCTTCTCTGATCCATTGCTTGTTTTATATTATTTAATTTCCACAAATTTGTGAATTTTCTGGTTTTATTTCTGTTGTTGATTTCTAACTTCATCCTCTTGGGGTCAAAGAAGATGCTTTGTATGAAATCTATCTTTTTATATCTATTGAGACTTAATCTGTGGCCTAACATATGGTCTGCCCTGGAAGATGTCCCACGTGAGAAGAGTGGCTGTGCTGTTGATGTTGGTTGGACTGTTCTGTAAATGTCTGTTAGATCCAGTTGGTTTATTGTGTTAAGTTCTCTGTTTCCTTACTTACCTCCGTGTGGTTGTTCTATCCATTATTGAGAGTGAGGTATTGATGTCTCCAACTCTTATTGTAGTGCTCTCTTGTTCTCCCTTCAATTCTATCAGTTTTTACTTCATAAATTTTGCTGGTCTGCCATTATTTGCATAAATGTTTATAGTTGTTATATCTTCTTGCCATATTGAGCCTTTTCTTAATTATATAAAATTCTTGTTTGTCTCTTATAAACTTTTTTGATTAAAGTCTATTTAGTCTGATATTAGTACAATTAGCCCTACTCTCTTTTGGTTGATGTTTGCATGAAATATCTTTTTCAACCTTTCATTTTCAATCTGTTTGTGTCTTTGAATCCAAAGTGAGTCTCCTTGGATCATGTGTTTTTATTCTCTACTCTTCTGCCAATCTCTCTTTTGGTTGGAGAGTTTAACCAATTTATAGTTAAAGTAATTAATGATAATGAGAGACTTCTTCCGCCATTTTGCTTTTGTTTTATATATGCCTGATAGCTTTTTTGGTCCCTTATTTCCAGCATTGCTGTCTTCCTTTGTGTTATGTTGGGTTTTTTTGGTAAGTGAAATATTTAAATTCCTTTCTCATTTCCTTTTGTATATATTCTTTAGCTGTTTTCTTTTTGGTTACCATTGGATTGCATTAAACATCTTGAAGTCATAACACTCTGATTTGAATTCTTGACAGGTTAACTTTAATAACATGTAAAATTGTGCTTTTTTAATCCTGCAGGCCCAACCCTTTCAGTTCACAAAATTACATCTTTACACATTCTGTGCCTCAAAACATAAACTAATATTTAAGTGCATCAGTCTCTTAAATTATACAGGAAGAAACATGTGGAGTTGCAAAACAAAGTTACAGTAGTGCTAGCTTTTAGACTAATATTTTTTAAAAAATATATTAGTCTCTTAAATCATATAGCAAATAAAAAGTGGAGTTATAAACCTTTGTTTCAGTAATACTAGCTTTTACAATTGCCCATGCGTTCACCTTTATTTAGATCTTTATTTCTTCATATGGCTTCAAGTTAGCGTCTCGTGTTCTTCATCTCACCTTGCAGGACTCCATTGATCATTTCTTTTAATTCCAGGATAGGTCTAGTGGTAATGAACTCCCTTAGCTTTTTTTTTATTGGGACTGTCTTAATTTCTCCTTCACCCTTGAAGGACAGTTTTTCCTGATATAGGATTCTTGGTTAATAGTTTTTTCCTTTGAGCACTTTGAATATTGCTGGCCCATTTTGCATCTCTTTAGTGAATTTTTTCATTTGTTACTGTAGTTATCAGCTCCAGAATTTCTTATTGGTTTCTTTTTACATTTTCCATTTCTATTGACATTTCCATTTGTTCATACATCATTTTCTTGAATTTCTCTACATCTTCCTTCAGTTTTTTTGAGCATCTTTAAGATAGTTGGGTCGACATCTTCGTCTAGTAGATCTGCCATCGGTCTTTCCTGGGAACAGTTTAATTTGAATGGGTCGTACTTTTCTATTTCTCTGTATGCCTGTGATTTGTAGTTGTCAAAGCCTGAACATCTGAATCTGATGATGTGGTAAATCTGGAAATCAGATTCTCTTCCTTTGCCAGGGTTTGTGGGTTTTTGTTATTGCTTTTGGTTTTGTTTTGTTTTTTAATATTGTAAGCTGTTTCTGTGCCGAGGATCAGCCTGAGGTATAAATTGGAGGTCTTCTCAAGTCTTCTCTGAGCCTGCTCCTTTACCTATATATGCATAATCACTTTCTAATTTTCCCCATTATGCATTTGCTTTTGAATATCCTAGCCTTTAATGTCTGGCTCCTGAAAGAAAAAAAAGAAAATAGAAGGAGGTGGGGTTGCTGGACCTATTTAAATGCCCCGGAAGTCACTTTAGCCAGAGGAGGAGAGACTTGCAACAGTGGGGGGAGGTAAACTACAGTAGCTGTCCTCCCATTTGCAACTCTGTGATCAAGCACAGCAGTCAGTGTTCATCAGATCCCTCATGTTTGGAGGACAGGGTCCATCTTGCCTTCCCTGACTCCTGAAAAGTGAGTGCAAGGTGCTGCAGAAACACATGCATGGTTGCCTGCCAAGGGGTAAGGAATTGGTCACTGCTACTGGGCTAAGGACTGAAATTGACCCAAATTAGCCACATTTACCATCCAGCCATTCCTGTGGAAACTGTAATCCTTCGATTGGTTCTAGAGTTCCAGGATAGTTATGTTATACAGATCCTGCTAGGGTAATAATCATCATCTAGATGAGGAGACAGATTTCCGGTGCTTCGTACTCCACCATCTTTCCAAAACCCTCTGATTCTAGTCTTTTTAAGGCTCTCCTCCATTTTAGTTAGAATAGTCAATAATTCTCTTTAGTCTCTTCAGCTTGTTCCCCTTCTCTCTCTTACCTTCTTCTGTTCTTCTTTCTTCTAACTCAGTGCTTTTTTTTTTTTTTTTAACTTTTTGGAGGTCACAGGTTCTTTTAAGAATTTGCAGAAAAATACCTATGGACTGTCTCCCTAGAAAAATCCACATATCCACAGTCACTCAAAATGAGCAGACAATTCAGATGTCCAATAGATGACCCAAAGCTCCATCATGGCCCTCCTTGAATTGAGCCTTTATTATAAAGATGCATCTCAGTCATCTTCCTTTGGTACTATGGTCAGAAGATATGCTTCCTTGCAACAAGATGCTAATTAGCAGACTGTGAACAGGAATTGCCCTCTCACGGATTTGTAGGAAAGTTCTGAATACAGCTAGAAAAGCCTCTTTCCCAGAATATGAAATCATGATGCCATTTCCATGTTTATACAACTGATATGTTTATCCAGTGACACTAAACTGGTACGTGTATGGGGTAGGTATTTATACTTTACAGTACAAAGTTATAATTGCCACTCATTTGAAACACATAGGGATAACAGACTAAGTTAAGTGAGGATGAAGTCAAATTAATGAAATGTACATCCAATATGTGTGTGTGTGTGTGCACACGCGCATTCGAAGCCTGGTTTCTCTTCAGGTGTATAGAGTAATAACACATGATATATATATGCCAATAGGGATAATAACAGCCAACTATTTTCTAGGTAGACATTTTTTTGGATCTGTTTTTATACTTTAAAAGCACTTGTTATGACCATATTAATTACTAGTATACAGAAAGTGCTACAAAAGTAGTCTGGAGACAGTCCTTTCCTTTAACGAGATTTAAAGGGATACCATGGATTCGAGGGTCAAATTGAGAAGATTAAAAAATTGAAAAACAAAACAAATAGTGAAACAATAACATTTTGTCATGGCGAGTGTTTCTGGATGGGCCCTTGCAGCATGGACACATGCCTCCCGTGCCCCAGGGCTGATGATGGCGTACAGCCTGGTGGGTGGTGTAGACTTCTCTTGGCCACACTGACCAAGAAGCAGTGCCCACGAAGGATCGTTCAGAGGTTCCTTGTGTGCAGTGCTGAGACTTGCTCCGGGGCCGATAGCCAACATTTTCATCTTAAACGGCAATTTTTTGAATTTTGTTTTCTTCAGAATTAAAATCACCAATTGAATCTTCCAAGGAGGCCAGTAGGTAAAAATAATCTTGAGTAACTGCTAACGGGAGTTTGATGTAAACTGGCAGCTTAAAAATGAAAGGTTCATGTCTCCCAAACTTTTATCCAGCCTGGCAAATTGGATTTTAGGGTAGAACTATGTACACTTAAAGCATGGTGTGTGCACGTGGTCAGTGCTGCTCTTCTTTTAAGTGGTCCTGTTTATTTTAAAAACTTGAACATGAGAAGTTTTTTTGTTCCCTCAGTTGGGGTTTATTGTAAAACTCACGTGCCCAAAGAAGAAAGTCCTGTTTCATGCTGTTCGTGAAGTGGACCACGAGTGAACTGGAGGATGGATGGGATGGGGCTTTTGTCCTTCCGTTCACAGAAGGCAAGCTCTAACGGCCAACAGACGGCATTTGTGGAGATCTGGGGTGATGAAGGCCTTGAGGAAGGCCCTGCAAGGGATGTCGAACACAGTAATGCCAAGCATACATTTTCACTCTTATTCCTTAGTGGTAATAAAAACAACACTAGAAAGAAACAAAAATCTGGAAAGAAAAGTGAAAATCATGTGGTGTTGGAGGATGACATTTGCTATAAAATGGGTCAGTTTGAGAACTGTAGGGGGAAAAATTGTTGTTTGGCCCTGCTCTATGTCATATAGCTTCCTGAGTGAAGGTTTCAGTCTCAGACTGCACTGTCCTGGGGGTGGGTGGAGAGGGGGAGTAGCAATGTAGCGTCAATAGCCACTATATAAGTCACACAGTGCCATGTGGCAGGTACAGCCAGCAACCATGGAGTCATGGAACTATTGCCTGGACAGACCCTTACAGGGAGAGCGAGCTTGATCTGTAGATGAGGAAATGAGGGGGTCCAGAGAGATCACATAGTTGGTTTGTGGCAAGGGATAGACAGTTTTCTTAGGAAAGTGAGAATTTAACCACAAAAAGAATTAGTAGATTATCCTAATCTGCCAAGTTAGTAACCTAAATCCTTCTAAGTGCAACTCAGTTATCATCTCCAAAATCCTTCCAGAACCCACAGGGTTGGGTCAAGGACTCTTCTTCATGTAACCACCTCTGGCATCTCTCTTCCATAGCTCTTGTTAGATTTTGCAGAAATTATCTGGTCAGGTTTTTGTTTAGTTTGCATACATAAACCCTTCGCATACATTCATCTTTATAATCTATTCTGTTTCATTCTTCTTTGTACTTTAGAGGGATAGAGTAACTACACGCAATATTAATAACCCTTCTCCTATTTGTGGAACCATTTTTTAATAACGTCCCTGCTCTCTTTTACTTATTAGGGTGAGCCTGGGCAGCGGTGCTTTCAGGAGGACGTGGTGAGTTTGAGCAGATAGTCTGTGGGCATTTAAATTATCTGGCAGTGGAAATCTGTTGTGAGCCAGGTTGACACTACTAAACAAGTTTGCATGGGGCGGGGCGGGGGGTGGCTACACTGTTGATGTCAGTGTGACGACCAGCTGGAAATAAACAAGGGGCCCTTTGTTCTACTAGTGGCAAAAACTTTATATGAGTGAGAGTGGAATAGCCTTAATGAGCCTTAAGTGACACCCTGGACAAATAGGAACTGAAACCTTAGTGAGAGTCCAAGTCTGATTCACTTTTTGAATTTACTTTCTCTAGTAAACAATATACCAAACATGGGAGCAAGTGTAGAGAATATTACTTGAACATCCGCATACCTACTCGTTAGTTTTATTAAACCCGAACTCTTCGATATTTTCTATCCTCTTTCTCCCCTACCCAGAGGCTTTTCTAACGCCTTTGGTGTTAAATAGTCTGAGATTCTGAATTGGACTCTTTGGGGTCTCCCTCCATGCCAGGGCCTCTGTGTAGTGCGACAGGCACTGGGTCTTGTAGCAATAAAAGCACAGTTTTGGAGCCACTATGAGACTATTACAAAGGCTCAGAATGTGGCAGCATGATCAGACTACAGAGCCAGGGTTCCTCAGACCTTACATTCTTGACAAGTCTCAGTGTTTCCCCAAGAGATGAGGAGTGATGGTGGCCCAGAAAGTCACTCATCAAGGGGAACCTCAGACAGACATGGCTGGAGGATCTCTGGTTTAAGGTAGTGCTTTTCAGGCTGTCTTGACTGTACGCCAGAGTACCAAATTGCACTGCATTGTGCATTGCACGGGGACCCTCAGCATATGTGCGTGCACGTCCACACACACTCACACAGAGCACAGCCCTGTGAATGAAGGGGTTAATGAAGTAATACTCTTTCGTTGTAAGCTGTCCTGCAATATAGTCTGTTTTGTTGCACAAAAGCTATTTTGTTTGAATAAACTGATGTCATGTGTCATTAATAGATGGGAACCCATGGTTTAAAACAACAACAGTGAACCCTGGTTTACAGAACCATTACTTGTCTCATGGAGCCAACGTTTTTTTAAAGGGTATTTGATTTAACTCTGCTGAACATTTTTATAAAAAGGTTTATCTATCCCTGACGCAAACTTAAGGCTTTATTTCACAATGTACTCATAGAAATCCCGTGTAAAACTAAGCAGAATTCGAAGCTCTTTGGGGGTTCAGGTTATTCTGCATTTTGTTACTTCTCTTTAAGTCTCCTAATCCTCTTCAACCATTGCTTTCAGGCGGCCTGTCTTGATTAAATAAACAAAACTTGAACGCAGTGACTTAACTGTATTTTATAAATTCGTGATCGTTAAGCCACAAAATCAACCTTTCCAAATAAAACTGAGTGTAAGTCAAACTGCCAAGTGAGAAAACCCAGCTATCAAGCCCTCAAGTCTCCTTTGCATCAGAGTTTACCTCTCTGTACAACGCTAAATAAAGTCTATACGAGGAAGAAGGTGATGCAGGTGTTTCTGTCTACTTATTAAACTCATCAGTTTGCGTGTAACCAGGCTGACATCCTGCTCCCCTGGGGTGCCTGACACCCATCACCGCAGCAGGGGTTTAGGTAGCACCTTTGCCGGGAGAAGTTTATATAATTGTACTCAGAAAGGTACAACTCCTCCTCCAGGGAACTGGGGGAGAAAGTGATATTTGATGCATACCAAACAAGCAGTTGTTGGAGATTTTGAGCTAGATTGGTTCTAAAATACTAAAATGACTTTGCTTGCTCCAAAATGTTACCAAGAGACACTTTAAACATGAATAAGGTAGCTGGTATCCAGAATCTGGAAGAAGGAGAGGGTTTTGTTTCAGCCAACTATTTTGCAGAAGAGGAAGTGTGGTTCTACCTCAGGAAATTTAAATGGGACTGTTGAATAACTGGGAAAGAATGTCTCCTTTGGATGAGAGGGCGAAGGAGAATTCGGCTGATTTTCAGGCAGGATAACAAATATGACAGCAGTACTTCTCCGTGTACATGTTTATGTACTGCGACTATGCGTAACTTCTAAAAAAACAGTTCTCGAACTTTTTGGTCTTATGATGCCTTTCTGCTCTGAAGAATTATTGAGAACTCCAAAGAACCTTTGTTTATGTGGCTTATATCTATCAATCTTTACCATTTTGGGAATTAAGACTGAGAAACTTAAAAAAAATTTATTGATTCATTAAAAGAGAATGATAAACCCATTACATATTAACAAAAACATTTTTATATTAAAAACAGTAATTAGAAAGAATTACCAAAAGAACTGTTACTGTTTTATATCTCTGCAAATCTCTTTAATGCCTGGTTAATAACATATCATCTGTTGTGACGTATTTTTTTTGCATATCATCTGTTGTGATATATTTTTGCATATCATCTTTTGTTATATATTTTTGCATATCATCTGTTGTGACATATTTTTTTTAAGTTGAAACACGTGAAGAAAATCTAGCACACACAGGTATGTAGTTGGAAGAGAGGACTTTGAGGCCCCCCTATAGGAACTCTCTGGTCCTTTGAAAACCATTGTCCTATAAAATAGTTTGGAAGAATATATTTAAGTGGTGAGATTATTAGTGTCCTACTAATTTTTTTTTCTATTCCATTTATATGTTTTTCCAACAGTGAAGATGAATTACTTGCACAAACTATAATTGAGAAAGGAAGAAGCATGAACATGTTGAGGGAAGATTATAGAGGCCCTCAAAATCCAGGCAGAGAAGTTTATTTTATCTTTTTTATTAATATTTTTTATTATACTATGTTAGTCACCATACAGTACATCCCTAGTTTTTGATGTAAACTTCCATGATTCATTACTTGCGTATAACACCTAGTGCACCATGCAATACGTGCCCTCCTTACTACCCATCACCAGCCTATCCCATTCCCCCACCCCCCTCCCCTCTGAAGCCCTCAGTTTGTTTCCCAAAGTCCATAGTCTCTCATGGTTCATTCCCGCTTCTGTTTACCCCCCCTTTCTTCTTCCCTTTCTTCTCCTACTGATCTTCCTACTTCTTATGTTCCATAGATGAGTGAAACATATGATAATTGTCTTTCTCTGCTTGACTTATTTCGCTTAGCATTATCTCCTCCAGTCCCATCCATGTTGCAGCAAATGTTGAGAAATCGTTCTTTTGATAGCTGAGTAATATTCCATTGTATATATGGACCACATCTTCTTAATCTGTTCGTCTGTTGAAGGGCATCTCAGCTCCTTCCACGATTAGGTATTGTGGACAATGCTGCTATGAACATTGGGGTGCATATGGCCCTTCTCTTCACTACGTCTGTATCTTTGGGGTAAATACGCAGTCGTGCAATGGCTGGATCATAGGGTAGCTCAATTTTTAACTTTTTAAGGGACCTCCACACTGTTTTCCAGAGTGGCTGTACCAACTTGCATTCCCACCAACAATGTAGGAGGGATCCCCTTTCTCCACATCCTCTCCAACATTTGTTGTTTCCTACCTTGTCAATTTTTGCCATTCTAACTGGCGTAAGGTGGTATCTTAGTGTGGTTTTGATTTGAATTTCCCTGATGGCTAATGATTTTGAATATTTTTTCATGTGTCTGTTAACCATTTGTATGTCTTCATTGGAAAAGTGTCAGTTCATATCTTCTCGGGCAGAGAAGTTTATATTTGGGAAATGAGGGAGACACTGTAATTTCTTAAGTAGGAAAATGACTCGTTAAAACTTGTATTGGGGAATAAATGGATTAGAATTGGAAGGGAGGAGCTACTTCAGACGTTGTTGCTGTAATCCAGGAGCGTGGTGAGGTGGGCGAGGCCTCACATATTGGTGGAAACAGAGAGGAAATTTCAAAATCTGAAAGACATTTTGAAGGCGGAATTACCAAGACTTGGGTAAGGGGATAGTAGAGAGGTAAGAGCCACAGATGACTAAGAGCTTTCAAGTCTAAAACATTTGAAGAGAATTTTCTCCCTTATATCCAACCTCTAATTTTTTCTGAAAATTATCCTGATGAAGCTAATTAGACTTTTGTCTTGTTTGTTTGTTTGTTTGTTTTTCAGAGTTGGCCATTCCCTTCTAGGGCCTAGGAGAAGGTGAACCCAGTTCCCAACCTGAATCGGTCAGTTACTTCCCTTAGAACAGAAAGACCTATGACATCGCTGGAAATTTTGTACCTATGACATCCCTGGAGAGTTACTTGCTGCGTTCTTCCCTCAGGCCCTGCAGGAAATAACGGGCTGTCTGTCCAGTTCCTGTTTGCCCTGGACGCCTGCAGTTCACCTCTTATGCACTCCAGCACCCCCATCAGCTCCCTCTTCTCCTTCACCAGCCCAGCAGTGAAGAGACTGCTAGGCTGGAAGCAAGGAGATGAAGAGGAAAAGTGGGCAGAGAAGGCGGTAGACTCGTTAGTGAAGAAATTAAAGAAGAAGAAAGGAGCCATGGATGAGCTGGAGAGGGCCCTCAGCTGTCCGGGGCAGCCCAGCAAATGTGTGACAATTCCCCGGTCCCTGGATGGGCGGCTGCAGGTGTCCCACCGCAAGGGTTTACCCCATGTTATTTATTGCCGAGTGTGGCGCTGGCCTGATCTGCAGTCTCACCACGAGCTGAAGCCACTAGAGTGCTGTGAGTTCCCATTCGGCTCCAAGCAGAAAGAGGTGTGCATTAACCCCTACCACTACCGCCGGGTGGAGACCCCAGGTGAGTTCTCTTCCTGACACTACAGTTTATTTAAAAAGTTGAGGAGCTGTGTCCTAGTTGATGAGGGGTGATGGGGCATCAGCAAGACAAAGACCCCCCCCACTACCACCAAAAGCAAGGAAGAGAGGAAGGTTCAGTTTTGAGGAAGTAATGCAAACTTTTATAGTCAGAAAAATCTAGAAAGAAGGTAAGTTCATCATACATGTACGTTTTGTTTGATTTTGAAAAATGAAGTTTGGATGTATTTCAGAGTTATCATCATCATGTTTTTCCAGTTCTTGGGGTCTTTGAAGATTTTAATATTGCCTTGATATGATTAACTGTAAAAAATAAACATCCTCCTTCCCATCCTCTCTCCCTCAATGGAACTGAACTAAGCTAAAGGATTTTGCTGCCACTTTCCACAAGCTCAGGTATATGCAAGTATCTCCTAGCTGGGTCAGCAAACAGCCAGTGAAAGAACTGCTGCAAATCCTTCTAGGAATGAAAGCAAAGGGCTAGCAGAGATTGACAGTTGCTCTGAAATGTGGCTTTAAATATAAGAAGGTATCATTCTAAAACTCTTCACACCCCCAACAGCGTGTGCACAGACACATATTTCACCCCCTTTTTGCAGTCTGGTGTTTACCTTCATCCTTCACACTGGCTGTAACAGTTTGACTCCATTTCTCTTTGGATCGAGTGTTCCTGTGCCTACAGGGATGCAGTTTTAATCTGAGCTTCCACTCCCTGATTGGTCATCTGCCTCATTCCAGAAGACCAAGGGCTGGCACGTGAGCTCTGGAAAATGGCCCATGTCCATTAAAAGATGGTTCTGTCTAGGTTGGCAGGCCGTGGTGGGAGTCCAGCCTGCCGCCTGACCCCAGGGTTCAGTTAATCTTACAGCAATAATGGAGAAGTCATGCCCAGCCACCAGTGGTCGTAGCAAGGAGACCTTTCAGGCTCCTACATCTTGCCATCGTGTTGTGAAACTGCTCGGGTGTGGATGCTTCTCATGGTCACTTCATCCCAGGATTGAGTCCCTGTATGAGACTGTTGAGAAAGTCCTGGTGAATCCGGTGTGTTTTCACTAGGTCATATACGTAAGGCTTTCTTCTTTTCTCTCCTGCTTCTCTCTGGGCTCTCTCTGCATACTAAAGAAAAAGTCACTCAGGTCCGAGTTTATGACAATGAATTGATACCTTTTTTGTTTCAAAGATTTGAGTTATACTAAGCATTCAAAATATAGCCAATGAAAAAAATGTTCATTGAGAAATCATTTCTCTCTTCCAGAGGAATGTAGTTGTAAAATGTACATTGCAAGAAGTACCTTGTTAAATGTCTCTGGTTTTCCTTTTGAATACTAGAAAATCCAATTTTATTTTTAAATTTTTTTTAAGAATTTATTTGAGAGAGAGAACATGAGAACGAGTGGGGGAGGGGCAGAGGGAGAGAGAATCCCAAGCAGACTCCAAGCTGAGTGCATAGCCCAACTGGGAGCTTGATCTCACAACCCTGAGATCACGACCTGAGCTGAAAGCAAGGGTCAGCCGCTTAACCAACTGTGCCACCCAGGCGCCCCTAGAAAACCTATTTTTAAAGGCTTATTTGTAAGAACCTTAGTTTAAGGTTCTTTTAGAAATGATAACGTGAATATTTTTACATATGGCAGATAGATTTCATATCTTATATTTTAGATTTGAGTTTTCAAAATGAAAGATGGGTGGAGATTGTATTAATTTTAAGGTAATATTTAAGCCATCCAGGATTTTTTTATTCCTAACCTTGATTTTTTTTACTAGAAAAAACACATTTATATTTACCTTTCTGGCTATGTTTAAAGTAAATATTTTGAGAACAATGAAGATGCTAATGTTAAGCAAGTTTACTGGGTTCCTATCATAAAGCTTAATTAAGTTTTGCGTTTGAAATCTCATTTTTTAACAATGTTTGGGAACATTGAAGCCTGCACTCTGATTTTCTTTTCACTCACACAACCATTCTTATCATTTATTTAAGTTCTTTTCTAACTACCTGTAATGAAGGACCAGTTTTAATTTTTAAATTTTCGATCCTTCAAATATCAATACTTTTGTAATACGAACAAATTACTAGGCAAATGAAATTTTAAGAAGACTTACAAATGCAAGCCTAGGTTTGTTTTGTTTTTTTACTATAACAATATATTTTATATCTGCATTTCAACAGATATAGAATTAGTCTGTCAAATTGCTATCAAAGTTTCTAAACGTTCACTCTCAATTTCAATACTGTATCTTCCTTGACTGGTACCTTGCAGCCAGGAAAGTGTTACCGGCCCCCAAATCTCACTTCGAGTGGCTTGGGTGCAGTAGCTGCTATGCAAAAAGTGTTTTTGCACCGTAGATGATTTTACTCCATGCCACTGGAGCTCGTTTCAGGAGTATAATTTCTTCTTTACATAAAATACCCTTGTATAAAAACCACATGACTTTCGAAAGAGATACAGAAGCCTTTTCAGCTCTGCTTTGCACCCCATATGCGAGTAACCCCTGCCACTGTTGTCCCCCATGTAATGCTTCGTTGTTAAGATAGCGTTGTATTGAAAAGGTAGCATAAAATTGAAACCAATGTCTGTAATCTCACTATGTCATATTTGTAAGTAGCAGTTGCGATCTAGAAAGAGAATTTAGTAATTAGGAATAGCTGCTGCTATGAATTGAATGTTGATGCCCTCCCCCCAGATTCCTTTGTTGAAAACCTAATGCTTAAGGGGATGGTACTGGGGGGGGGCTTTATTTACGAGGTAATTCAGTCATGCGCACAGACCCTTACATGGGGTTAGTGCCCTTCTGAAAGAGGCCCCAGCGAGATCCCTCATCCCTTGCCACCATGTGAGAACACAAGAGATCAGAATCTGCAGCTCAAAGAGAGCTTTCCCCAGAATCTGACCATCCTGCACCCTGATCTTGGACTTCCGGCCTCTGGAACTGTGAGAAATACATTTCTATTGTTTATAAGCCACCCAGTCTATGGCATTTTTATTATAAGAGCCCAGATGGACTAAGACAGCTATGTTTTGAGTGGAAGTATTTAAAAATACGATCAGTGCAAATCTAAGGTAAACTAGCCAGTCAAGCTGAATAACAACCAGGATGATACCAGCGGTTTTCTTTACAAAAATCACTGCCTTTGGTTTTACATGGATAGTAAAAATACATTATCAAGACATTTGTTTCAAACAAGGAAAACGAACCCTTCTTTTTTTTCCTTTTGCTGTCTCAGATCTTTGGCTCACGAAGAAATAAAAGTCCCTGCATCCAGAGGGTGTGAATCATTTATGTTAAACGATGTTAGGGATACACCATAGATATTTTACACTGCAGCTGGAATCACAGAGATTATTCCAACTTCTTCTGCAACCAAAAAAGAAAAACGAGTGTTTGTTTGAACCTTGTTCGCATTGTGATGAAGAAGAGTCATTGCAAAAGAAGCCATATCCCACTTCCTCCGTCGGTTCCTCCCTTTCAGGCTGTTCATGAAGCGGGTTGCCTTTTTATTCCTGCACGTGCGCGGAACACATGCAAGGAAACGTAACGGCTTCATTGAGCTCATTTTGGGATGATGACGTTGAGTGTTCTGTAATGTTGTACATGATACACGTACATGCACAGACTGGTTTTTAAAGGGGGAAGAAATCATTTATTTCTCTGCCACCCTCAACTGTGTGGTTTAGTTTAAAACTTTTCCTTTACCTGTTTGAGTTTATTTTCTACCTGTAGAACGGAAAACGGTTGCTTGTTAAAAAGAGATAAATGTATGATGGTGGGAAAGTGGTAGACTTTGTGATTGATGTTATTGTTCTTTCATTGCTATTGTTGTTGTCTGTTTATTCCAAAACATTTACTTTTTATGAGTTTTTATCAATACTTGCATGTGGTAACAAGTCAATAGTGTAATTAAAAAGAAGAGCTACCCCATCCATCTCCAGGAACAACCTCTTTTAACCGTTCTTGGTTAGTTGTTCTGCTTGTTCGCTCCATTATTACTAAAAATTATGGAGATAACTCTAGATAATATACTTTACACTTATAAACAATGTGTTTATACATTGATTAGTAAAGAAATTATGGAGGTAATCCTACATAATATGCTTACATATCTGTTTCTAAACTTTTCACCTTTAGATAATTTCATTGACTAATACAAAAGATGAGGATTTAGGTAATTTATATTAACTTCCTTCTTCCTCTTTTTAAATCTCCGGTATCTATATTTTAGTTTATAGCGTATGTTATTTTTTGACTATTGTATTGGTTTCCGTTGTGGGAGCTGGGAGTAAGAATTCTTTTCCCTGAGAAGACCTTTGCAATTGCCTTTGACCACTTCCTCCCTGTTTTCTCTGCTTCTTTTTCTGGAACTTACATGGATCACATTTTGCACCACAACGTTTATTGAGTATCTTCTCTCTGCCGGCCACTGTGACACTTTAGAAGTCAATAGGAACTAGGAATGCCTGGATAATACTTGCCCTTGAGAATTGCATCCATTCCTAACTTTTTATACAGAATCAGGATCAAAAACACTTTTTTTTTTTTTAAGTATGGAACCCAGAAGAAACATGCAAAGGGCTTTATTTATAAGTTTTCTTATTGATGCTTATCTTTTACTTATTCATTTTTATTACTCTGTTTATCTTTTATCTAATAATTTTTAGATGCCTTTAAATCTTCCTGGTAAAGACAAGTAGATTTTTTTTTTTTAACTTTAGCAGCACTACTGAGCCTAAAATTTAGGCTGGCCATCTGAATAATTCAACATGGTCTCAGAGACCAAGAAAAATATCTGGGCATCACTTAGAAACCGATTTTGCCTTAAAAAAAAAAAAAAAACCAAACCACTTTATTGGCAGAATCAAAGGAAGACACAAACAATTAGGCCTGCAGAAGGCCAGATAATAGGGCAGCTCTGGTAATTTCTGTGGTAGGAATGAATAGGAGTGCTGACATCAGAATGATTCACCTCTAAACTTTTTACTGTGATACTCTGTTTAATATTCAGTTTGCAAGGAGAGTGTTTAAGTGTTAAACATTGGTGTTTAGTTTGCTTCACCAGCTCACTTTCTGGGAAACGATGAGACTTTAATTGGCAGTTTTACAATAAGCGCAGAGAATGGTGGGTGGGCAGTTTCCAGAAAACAGAGTTTTATCATGAAAAAATGGACAGACCCAAACAGCAAGTGTCCACTGGATTTTGTGCCGACGAGCCAATGCTCAATTCTAATCCACTGGTTCCTTTCTCATCCTAGTGCTGCCGCCTGTCCTCGTGCCAAGGCACAGTGAATATAACCCCCAGCTCAGCCTTCTGGCCAAGTTCCGCAGCGCCTCCCTCCACAGTGAGCCTCTCATGCCGCACAACGCCACCTACCCGGACTCTTTCCAGCAGCCTCCGTGCTCGGCATTCCCTCCCTCGCCGGGGCCCGGGCACATGTTCTCACAGTCCCCATGCACCGCTGGCTACCCTCACTCCCCAGGAAGCCCCTCGGAGCCAGAGAGCCCCTATCAACACTCAGGTCAGTAAAAGCCGCTGTCCGTCTCCATGGAGTGTGACCCAGCACAGTCAGTCATGGTGGGACCGTCATAATCACAGTCACTGTTACTAACATTCACATGGAGCTTTGCCGTTTACATGGCCATGGCCCGTGGGCCGTTGCACCCTGCCCGCCTCTAAGATCAGGGCCGTTCGAGAGCTGCTACTCTGTAGCTACAACATATCTTTGCTCTGGTTTCTGGTTCTCATCCTCTGGAAGAAACTAAATGCATTTGAACAGCATCTCTGGGAATTTCCAGGGATTTTTTTTTTAAGGTAGCAGAAATAAGATTATAAAATACTTCTCTAACCCAAGCAGGAAGACTTGGCCTGAGGGCAAGCAACGTGAGGGGTCCATGCTTGGCCTTTTCTTTGGCTGTCTCTTTCAATAAACACAGGGAGTCCCTGTCTCCGAAAGAAGTGTGCATAACTTCACTGGGGCAGAGTCAGGCCTCCCCTCGCCAGTGCATTCTCGTTTTGTGTTGTGTGAGGCCAGCACAGCATCTTGAACACAGAGCTCTTCAGTAAACGTTTGCTGAACTGAAAAAGCCTATGGAAGGGATGTCCTGTGCAAAAGGGAGACCCAAGCCCATTGTCAAAATTGCACGTGCTGCCACGCCTGTAGAGTGGGTCTAAGTTAGACCGTGAAGAAGAGATGTATCTACACGTCATGAGTGTGAGATAAGTCGTGTCCCGAGTGACAGGTTCTTCGAGGCATGCGTAAACTCACCTGGCTCTAGATGTTACAGTCTGCCTCATTCATGGGCTCATATATTCCTTTATTTAATGGATATTTATGGAACTTTTATTATATACAAGCATTGCCTTAGGGAGCTGAAAGGAGGATTAAAAGATTGGTAGAAATTGTCCCGGTCCTTGCAGAACTTATAAAATATGGGAAGCTAGAAAAGGAGTTGCCCTTGCTTTCTGAGTTATTCAGTTCTTCCTTTTGCCCCCTCAGCAGTACAGCTACTATTTTCATACACATCTGCTATTGCATTTATCACACTACATGATATAATCACTCATTATCTATCTCTCCTATTCAACTGCCAGTCGTCTTCTCTTTTATATGTGTCGCACAGACCCTACAACACAGTAGTTGCTCAGCAGTCGGTTGCCGAGTAAATGAATCACCACACAGGCATTTGGAACCCAGGGCCAGAGGGCAGGGCTATAGATTGATGTTACTGAGTCAGTAAGTGATGACTGAGCACCTACTAAGTGCCAGGCACTGTGCTACTGCGAGAGGTGCAATGATGGATTCTGACAAGAGTCTCTGACCTTCAAGAGGTAATAACCGTTGAGAACAGTCAGGTAAGGAAGCAATGAGGCTGTCGCAGTCCAGGCCAGTAATGATAAGGACTTGAACTAAGGAAAGGATGTGGGGATGGAAAGAAGACAATGAATTCGAGGAGGTAGACTCAACAGAACTTGATGCGGGGGTGAAGGCTGAAACTCTGGGAGGAAGCTCAGCAGTCATCCACACAGAGGGGAGGAGATGGTTGCTGTCTTACAAGGGGCTGGATTCACCAGGAAAGGGACACAACAGGAAGAGAAGTCATTTGAGGACAGAGTCGTGGTTAAGGGACGGGAGGATAATTATGTCTACAGTATACGGATTTACTTGAAACATATCTGTGCTGTAAAGATTGCCTGTACTGATGTCTTCCTGCGCTGGTGAAACTAACAGGGTGATACTTTCCCCTCTTCCCGTCCATGAGAGACGGACCCCAACACCTGTGCTGGAGCTGGTCAGTTTTCACGGAGGGAATAGCTCTTTTAATTTAAAAAAAAAATAATTCTTTTCTGAACGATTAATAGCAAAACGCAACCTGAAAACAGACCCATAGATAAAAGGAGAATCTGAAATTAACTGGTTCAGCCCCTCAATTTTTTCTTACCGGTTTTATTGAGATACGATTCATACGTCATACAGTTCACACACTTAAACTGTGCAGTCTAGTGGTTTTCATACATTAATTTTTAAAGTTGTGGTAAGATACATGTCATAGAAAATTTGCCATTTTAACCATTTTTAAGTGTACAGTCCAGTGGCATTAAGCACATTCACAGTTCTGTGCAACAATCCCCGTCATCTATTTCCAAAATTTTCTCACCCACCTAAACAGAAATTCTGTCCCCATTAAGCAGAGCTCCCAATTCTCCCTCTCCCCCCTCCTCCTGCCTCTGGTCACCTCTAACCCACTTACTGTCTCTATGAATTTGCTTATTTTAGGTACCTCAAAGAAGTGGAATCATACAATATCTGTCCTTTTGTGTCTAGCTTATTTCAGTTAGCGTAGTGTTTTCATAGTTCAACTATGTTGTAGCCTGGGTCAGTTACTTCATTTTTCTGGCTGAACAATATTGCATTGTATGGGTGTACCACATTTTAAAAAAATCTATTCGTTGGTTGTGGTTCATTTCCACCATTTGGCTGGTGTGGATATCGCCGCTCTAAACACTGGCATGCTAGCATCTGCTTGAGCACCTGCTTTCAGCTCCTTTCGGCATATGCCTAGGAGTAGATATGGTGATGTGGTGACTCTATGTTCAGCCCTGAGTTTTATAGATAGACGTGCTCAAGGACCTGCAGAAGAGCCACCTTGCTCTATAACTTTTCCACCAGGCTTGTAGTTTATTTTCTCACGAGAAAATGCCTTATCCATGGTTGCACAATGTGGTCTACATTAGAACTGCCGGCAGTGCCGGTAAGTTTACACGGCTACATCCAACCATTGACCTCCAGACTCAGAATTTCTGAGGGTGGGACCAAGAATCTGCACCTTTAACAAGTTTCACTGGTGATTTTTTGAACACTTAAGTGTGGGAACCACTTGAATGGACAAAATTCAATTCAACAAAGGCAGACTGATTCAACTTTTCATGCCACTGAACTCCATCCACCACTAACGTAACAAGACTTCTGAACTGACATTAGGAATGTGTACAGGAGGAATCAGTTATTCAGAGGTTCTCGCTGAAGAGTTTTTCCTCAGCTGCAGGAGTTTTTATTGTGTTGTGAGTTACTTTCTGGTAACATCTTATCTTCTGAATGCACAGCATTTGCCTAACCATGATCACTGTCCAGTTACAGGATCTGATTGGGGAGAGGAGCCCTTCTCCGCATGCCTTGGGTGCAAGGATATAATCCGGTTTCAGCTGTTGTGTGTTTGGGGGGCATATGTGGAAATGTCCCAGAAACATCTCGTCCCTGTGGCCATTGTACAATCCATGGCAGCAGAGGAATTGAAAAATTAAGCTCACATCAAAGAAAGTTTAGCTTTCTGTTTTGAAAGCCGGACAACAGACCGCTGTGCTAGGAGAATAGCTCCTCGATTTGAAAATCTCACCATGCAGTCATTGGAAGTTAGGACTCTTCGATAACTCCAAGTCAGAGGGAAAACTAATCAACCGTTTAGTGAGGATGTCAGGACAACCAATTTCTTCTGTGTGACACTCCTAGTGTCACTGCAGAATAGCCTTATGACATGACTGGCCTCTCTGAGCAATATCATCATCCCCCAAGCCCAGGAGTTTCAGAGCAAGAAGGGTTGGATCTGACGGTCTTTGTGTAGTTTATCAGTTTGACATGCCTCTGTTTTACTGCTTTCTTTTAGTTGACACACCACCCCCGCCTTATCATGCCACGGGAGCCCCAGGGACCCAGAATGGCCGACCCGTAGATGCCACAGCCGATAGTCATTTAGTGCTGTCAATGCCTAATGGAGGTAAATTGGTAGATGAACGGCTCAGTGTAGCTGTTTTCTGGGAACATTTCCTGTTACCCCAAAACAAATCAAATCGCAAAACAGAACAAGATGTGCTAGCCTGCTGTGTCACAGGTGTGTGAAGGGGCAGGTAGCCAGGCTTTGCACTTTAACTTGGTATCCTCAGCACCATAAATTGTTTGTCTATCATCCCGGTTACTAGAATAAGTAAAGTTTTTATTCTAACCTCACATTTAGACGTTTGTAGGTCTTGATGTTTAGTTCAGAAATGGGTAGTTGAGCTAGCAATTTTGTCCCAATTGTGTTTATACTATAGTTTTGTCGTGGTGTCTTTGATTTAGCTCAGAGGGGTGCTCTTAGAAATATACGTGAATATGCAAATAGGGCTTTTACAGAATTTTATCTGTTTCTTAAAATAGGCTAGATTAATAAATGTAGCTCAATTTTAATGTTCATATAAACCACATGGTGATCTTATGCAAATGCAGATCTTGATTCCTTAGACCTGGGGTGGGATCCAAGACTCTGCATCCACACAGGCTCTCAGGTGAAGCAGAGCCTACAGTTCCAGGAGCCACACTGAGCAGAGAGGGCCTAACGGAGCTTACGATTTAAAGTCTGCCGGCGTGAAGTCTTTCATAAGTAAAGGTCCGTTTGTAAATCAAATAATAGCCCCCTAATTTATGTTTCATAAATTTATGTTTTAGTGCACATAGGAACACACTCTAGCTACAAGAATTACTAGGATAGTCGAAGAAAAGAAAGCTAATATAATCAGTCAAAAGACAGAGAAAGAGTGTGCGTGGCAAAGGAAGAACTCTGAACTTTGGTTGGTTACTGGCAACTTACTTAGCTTTGAAAAATTTGAAGTGAAAACATAATATTCATGGATTTCCTAGTGAAACACACAGCTGTCTTTAAAATATTTTATGCCATATAAGTACTCCATATGTATACGGTGGAGAATGTGAGTCTATGTGGAAGTTTTTCTTTTTGTCTTTCTTAAATAATTTAAAGTCCTACCCAGTGTTTTTGATTTGGCTCTCATCATATCCAAACTATTATTTTTCTTCTTTAGTTTGTTAGAAAATGATACTCTTGTCACCTGGACTCCGTTCGGTCCAGTGATAGTAATACGCCATCTTTCACATGTGGAGAGGAGGCGACCTGCTCCCTTCCTTGGAGCTGTCTCCTCTCCGGGTGATGGCATTTACATCGATCTGTTCCTATCGTAGTTTGTCAGACCCCCTCAATACTATTACATATGATTACAAAAGCTCTGACCATGGGAGAGTCACAGGGATCGTGACCTCTGTGCCACACGTGTGGTGACCAGATGAGCTCACCACACAGATCTTCCCTCAGGCGACAGGTTTGAAAAGATGACAGAGAGCATCCTTGTCTCGCAGCCCCCCCCTTCTGGTCAAACGGCATGAATGTAAGTGTCCAGGGGGGATCCTGAGATGGGAAGCCGGGCATGACAGGAGTGATGTGCTGTCTGGTTCTTTTTCTTCCAGACTTTCGGCCCGTTTGCTACGAGGAGCCACAGCACTGGTGCTCAGTCGCCTACTATGAACTCAACAACCGAGTTGGGGAGACGTTCCAGGCCTCCTCCCGAAGCGTGCTTATAGACGGATTCACAGACCCTTCAAATAACAGGAACAGATTCTGTCTTGGACTCCTTTCTAATGTAAACAGGAACTCAACAATAGAAAACACCCGGAGACACATAGGAAAGGGTAAAAGCACATCTGTCATTCCTTTCTATGTTCCTCGGCGCGAAAGCGTGGGGAGAGAAACAAGGCACGGATTGGCCGCGTGAGCCGGCAGGACGGTGGCAGGCTGGCGAGCCGGCGGGAGGCGCCGAGGCTCGAGGGTCGTGGTCTCCGCTCTAGGGTCCGCGTAGCATCTTTCGGAGGGTGGCGTAGGATAAGTATTATGAAGACAGACAGGGTAAATGTGAAAGCAGGATGAAATTATTAAATAGAAGTACATGAATTATTTTCGAATTGCCTGAACATGCTAAATAAGATCACTTTGGAGGAGGAATCCTGGCGGGGTGATTATATGTGTCGGGTAAAGTGACCTCTGGAGACTTAGAAGCTACGTAGTGAAAATCATGACTATTTATGCAGGGAAACCTTTGGTAGCGATTGGGGTTCTCCTGTAGTCAGGCGTTGTAGTGAAGCCAGATGGGCACAGGTCTCCCTGAGGTCTGGCCCATGAAGCTTTGAAGCCTGTCTCATCGGCGTGATCAACGGTAGCAAATCCCAGCTGAGTGTGAGGCCGCATTGTGGGTCTTTAAATCCTTTTCTTTATATTAGAGTAGCTGGTAGTGTTTGATATCTGGTTGTCCACTAGTATGTCAGACTACCGTGGAATCAAAAGTGTACAGAACCTTTAGAGTCATTTTACCTTTTCTCTCTCCATCCAGCCCTCAGACCACCTCAGGAAGGTAGACACAAATCTTTTCTTTCAAATTTCCAGGGGAGATTCATTATTGTACTTGGTGATACATTCTAATATTCTTCCTAACATACCTCCTAAATGTCCCCTGTCGTAGAAAACCTACAAGCCATTGATTAGAAACAGGTCGAATTTATTCACTGATGTTCTAATGGTTTATTTATATCCTGTATTTTTCCATAGTGGCTTTGAGGTGCCTTATAGGAAACGTTTGCAGTGAGATGATAAATGAAAAATAGAAAATCAGAAACTGGGGGCTGGGGCCAGCAAGGAAGGAGACTGCAACTAAAGGTTAGCTTTGTGGTTGTGATTAAAACGTGCTCTGGGTTTCCTGACAGGGAGGTCAAAACATGGAAACACGACTGTAATGTAATTTTTATCCCAAAGGAGGAAACATAGCCACTCTTCAAAGAAAACAGTACTTTCCCTTTGACTGAATTCTTAAATAAATTTCTCACTACAGTTTTACGTTCAAATAATTTTGTAAGACCCTTCAGGTGAAATCTAAACGTAATATTGTGGAGCTATGTGCTGAGGGGCTTTCCAGATTGGTCTGCGTATGAGCTTCTGCTGATGGCACTTGATCCAGAGATAGAATTCAAACCTGAAAGGAGTGTTGAAGGCCTTCTGGGAATCTTTCTGCAAGTAGCTTGTTGAAGGTGCTGCTGATGCGGACGTGGGAGTTGAGGTTCTGCGAGCTACTGGCTGAGGGCTCATCCCCACGTTAAGAAACCATAGGAACAAGAGCCAGGACTGACAGCCTCTTATGAAAACAGGAAGTCCACCTAAGTGCTCACTGGGTGGAAGGACACTCCACCCTCATGCGGTCCGCAAGGCAAAGTGCGTTTTCTCAGAAAGCTGTTTTGGAAGTGCTTTACTGAGGAAAAAGTTTTTTTAAAGGAGCTATAAGCCATGCCATGAAGCATGGGGGAGAAAATTGGCTTAGAGTATTTTTAAAGGAAGAGTTATCAGTCTTTTATGAGGTCAGGGGACTGTTTCTAAGGTGCTCCCTAGGATTATTTGGTTTTGAGCAGCATGGCTTCCTGGAACACCAGCCTGAATAAATTTGCAGCAAAATGCCTCCTAAGTTAGTGAATGAGTGAACTTGTTCTTTGGAGTTAATTAATCGAGACACTTAGATTTCAGAAATAGGCACTCATCTCGCAAATCTTTGTTGAGCATCTGTTCTTAGTCAGACTGTTCCACCATTAGGGATGCAGCAGTTGGAAACAAAGAAACAAAACAAAAACAAAAAAAATCTGGCTTTCATGGGTTACACATAACAAAGGAAAGACAGAGAATAATGTTATACGTGTCTAAGGATTCGTCTAGAGGAAAACACAGGAGGGGAGAGATTGGGGAGAGCTTGTCATAAAGTAGAACGGGATTACCAGGGAAGGCTTTCCTAACAAAGTGACATTTGAGCAGAAAGAGAAAGGGAATTAGCCACATGGAGGGGGAGCTTTCGAAGTAGAGGGCACAGCAGGTGCAAAGGCCCTGAAGCCTGCCTGCTATAGCCATTGTGAGAACAGCAGGGAAGCCAGGGTGAGGGGAATAAAATTGGTAAGGGAGTGGGGAAGTTGTAGAAGAGGAGGGGATAGGACCAGGTCACAGGAGCTTACAGATCTGAATTTTCACTTTAAAAGGACTCTCTGGCTGTTATAATAAATTTAAACTGTTCATGGGGGGAAGGATGAAAGGTTTAAAAAACATGCACCAAAGAGAAAACTGAAAGGTATATAACAAATGTCAGCTTTGATTATTTCTGGGCTGCGCATTTGTGGCTGAGTTTTATTCTCTGCATCTCTGTATTTTCTGCATTGTCTCTCGTGGACTTTCTTGCCATGTGAGGATGGGAGAGGGTGGGACGTGGCCCCTCGGGGCAGGCCAGGATTGCTGCGCGGTGCTGAGAGAGAGGCATCACGGGGCAGCCCAGCCCAGCAGAGCGACTGCGTGCGAGTAGTGAGGTGGGCTGTTCCATGGAGTTCAGTTGGGCCCCAGCGTGTTTGTTCATCATATTGTCCAAAGAGACTTAAAGTTATCAGATTCAGGTTTGGGGGAATGACCTTGCCACCAGCCCAGGGGAGGCTTTGTGTGAATTCAAGGAGCCCCTTTCTCAAGAGAAGTTACTGCCATCTTCTGGAGAAGCTTTATAATGATGACATAGATCTTTTTTTTTTTTTTTTTCTTGTTGATAAACGTATTTATCAGAATTATATTGAAGAACTTCAATTTCTTACTTGTAATAATAATGATCCAAAACATGCCTGAGTAGGAAAATCATAAAACTAGGACTTAAGTCCACTAATTATGTATCAACAAAGGTGTTTTTTTGTGTTTTGTTTTTTTCATGTAGTGCTCTGTGATTCAGTACTTGCGGATAACACCCAATGCTCATGGCAATACGTGCCCTCCTTACTACCCATCACCGGGCTAACCCATCCCCCCACCCCCTCCCCTCTGAAACCCTCAGTTTGTTTCCCAGAGTCCATAGTCTCTCAGTGTTCGTCTCCCCCTCTTTTCCCCTTTCTTCTCTTGATGTCCTCCGTGCTATGATGACATAAATCTTGGAAGGCTACGAGGCACGTCCTGGCCGTACAGTGCACAACAGCAGGCCTCGTCCTACCGAGGGCCTGTCCTCTGAACCAAAGCCCTGGCGCGGATCTGGAAATCTGTGCTTTTATACTATTACTTTTCTCATCATACATTAAAACATTTTTTATTTTGGAAAATGTCAAACACATACAGAAGTGGACAGAATCATGTAATGAATATTCATATCACCATCTCCAGCTTCAGTAATGATTCACATTCTGTGCATTCTTTTCCTCTATCCCTGCGCAGTATTTTTGCAAGAGTATTTTAAAGTAAATCTCAGACTTCGTATCCTTTCTTCATAGATTTGAGTATTTATGTATCTGTATAAGGGATTTCTAAATAAAAGTACCGTTATTACACCCAGAAGTAGGCATTTTCTTAAAGCTCCAAATGATCCTGATATTCAGCCTTGTTTTTAAAACGGTGTGCAGAAGACAGGGCAACAAAGGCAAATGGAAGGTCGATTACAGATTCACGATAAGGTGGTGAGTTCATGTCAGGAAGTCTGGGATTGTCCCAAGGGGAGTGAAGAGGCACCAGAGTCTGAGCAGGGTGGTGGGGTAGTGAGATTTACTTTCTGTGCTGGTGTTCGTCCTTCCCTCCCAGTCAGCGGGGGACCCCTGTGCATTCCTTCCATTCTGGGACTCCGACTTTCTCTTCCTTCTGTTACAGTCCAGAGCCTTAGAACCATCTCACCAACGTAAGCAACCCTCCTTCCTCCCCATCTTTCCTGTCATTTCTCTGTCATTCAAGACTGTGGAAGAGGACCCAAAGGGAGCACACTTGCAGTCTGATTCAGCAGACCCAAACAAACCCTCTGGCCCTAAGTAACCTAAGTAACCTAAGTCAACCTGGGTTGACAGGACTCCATACTCCCTCATCTCAAAGAACGCCGGCGGCAGTCGCGCTCAAATGGGAAACCCAGATAGAGAGGGATGTAGCCCGAGATGTGTTGGAAGAGCTTGCCTGAGGACCATATTGCCCGGGTCCCCTTTGGCATCTCAGGAGGGGCATTATCCTTATTGCTTACTGTTCTCTATGGAGATTTTGAATCTAAAATACAAGTCGTTTAAAGCCACTGTTTTGGCTTATCAAGTGGATGCAAATAAAATCATTTGCCCACTTAACTTTTCTTTATTTTTTTTTAAAGGTTTTGTTTATTTATTTGAGAGAGAGAGAGTACGAGAGGGGAGAGCGTCAGAGGGAGAAGCAGACTTCCCGCTCAGCAGGGAGCCCAATGAGAGACTTGATCTTGGGACTCCAGGACCATGACCTGAGCCGAAGGCAGTCACGTCATCAACTCAGCCACTCAGGCACCCTTCACTATTCTTTAGATGCCACTTCTCTAGCCAAAGCCCAGCCTCCTTCACACTGGGGTTGAGTTCCACCCTTGTCCTGCCGTCCAGAGCTCACTCAGGCCTCCATGTGCTCATCCCATTGGCTCTGCACCCCCCTTTTTGCTCAGCACACTAAACTCCTGCCTGTCTGCCCAGGCTCTTCTCTGCTTTCCTTACACTGTGCTTGCAGATACTACTTTCACAGGATTGAAAATCATCCCCTAACTAAAGACCAGAGTCAGATAACAAAAATCCGATTTATTCTACTTAGTAGGTTCTGGGCAGATTATAAATTTGAATGTCATTCAATTCAAATACATCCTGAACACTGGGCCATCTCATTCTCTGGCTCTTTCCTCACCAGCTCACCCTCTTTTTGAACAACCACAACCACCGCAGGGGCAGGCCTTCCCCGGGAGCTCACGGAGACTGGGAAAAGAAGTCTGCCCGTATTTGCCCCAGCCTCACCTCCAACACGTCAGTGCAGCCAGGTAGCTACGTCCCAGCCAATGAGGACCATACCACCTGCTCCTCATGGCCTGGTGCGGATCCCAGGCTGTTCAGGGAGAGAAGGGACATGAGAAAGGAAAGGGAGGGAGCGGAAAGGTGAGACAAAAAGGAGAGGAGGCCCGTCCAATGTTGGTGGTGAGAGGGGGCGCTGGACTGAGCATCGAATGCTATCCTTCCGCTCTGGGACTCCTGACCAGTCTCCAGTGATGTGGCCGGAATACACAGGGCTGAAAACCATTCTTTTCTAAAATTTTATTAAGGGAAAGGAGATGGGAAAAGGAAACAGTAAGTATGCAGGGAGGCAGTCACAGCTAATGCACCGTCGCCCCGCGTGCTCCTTAGAACCCGACAGGGGCACCCAGCAGCTGGCTCTCTCAGTGAGGTTTCCTAAATGCACAGCTATGCAGAACTCTCTGGGGGTCTGTAAATGCTATTACGTAAAAATGGGTCTTTTCAGTTTGAGGAGATCCAAAATCTATCAGTCTACGTGTGTTCTGGACCATTTCTACGAACCCCTTGTGACCGAATGGCGATCGTATTTGCAATCACCTTGACACTTAATGCTGGAGAATTTTGCTTCTGCTGAAAGGCTGGCGGAAAACTGGGCTAGGATTGAATGCTCACTAGACTAGAACTACTTCGCTTCATCTAACCCCAGTCCCTTGCTACAAATGTACGTTAAGTCTTAAACGCAGACACGTGAAGGGAGAGCGTCAACTCACATTTAATCTGGAATGAAAATTAGTGTGGGCAGCACCAATCTCAGGATGACGTTTTGCTTTTTAAGTCCAAAAATATGAGGTGAAGTAAAATAAGCGACATTTTGATCGTGAGTCTTTGTATCTGAAAAGGTGACAAGAATTTCGTTGTTTCTAAGTAAAATAAAGAAAGGCATTATTTCTGTGATCTATAATAGTAGGTGACAAGTTCTTACATGAAATAGATGTCTTCGAGGTATTTATTAAGACAAATGGATTCGAATTGTGGTTAAAATCAAATGTAAACTTCATTTATTGTTACCTCCAAAGTGGGTTTAGTGTATGCACTTAAGTGACATTTCCATGATATTAACTGTACCCAGTTTCTATTTTTTTACTGATACATGAACCTGAAGGGCCCTGTGCTTTTTCCTGCATCATATATTTATTTTGCATCTAGTATTATGAGAGCTTACTTTCAGAGTGAGTAAGCATGACATCGAGAGTGACAGAAGGAGCAGTACACGAGCGCCTCAGCGGTCATCGCAAACGTGGGGTGCAGTCCACTTTTTAAATTTTTTTTTAAGATTTTATTTATTTGACAGAGAGAGAGAAAATGAGAGAAGGAACACAAGCGGGGGTAGTGGGAGAGGGAGAAGTAGGCTTCCCGCCAAACAGGGAGCCTGATGCGGGGCTCGATCCCAGGACCCTGAGATCATGACCTGAGCCAAAGGCGGACGCTTAACGGCTGAGCCACCCAGGTGCCCCTGCAATCCACTTTTAAATGGACTCGTGGAAACAAACAAACAAACCACAGTATAATTAGAACATGTGGGCATTTTAATCACACTTCTTACTATGCCTGGTGATATTAAAATTAATTTCACAATAGATACGCACCTTGCGGTCGCCAGGAGAAGAGAATGGTGTGACCCCTAAACGAAACACGAGGCTGGTGCTTGAGGGATGCTGTGTTTACCCCGTAGGTGTGCATTTATACTACGTCGGGGGCGAGGTGTACGCCGAGTGTGTGAGCGACAGCAGCATCTTCGTGCAGAGCCGGAACTGCAACTACCAGCACGGCTTCCACCCAGCCACCGTCTGCAAGATCCCCAGCGGCTGCAGCCTCAAGATCTTCAACAACCAGCTCTTCGCTCAGCTGCTGGCGCAGTCCGTGCACCACGGATTTGAGGTCGTCTACGAGCTAACGAAGATGTGCACTATCCGCATGAGCTTTGTCAAGGTAAGCAGTGCCTGCCTGCCGATAGCACGATGGAAGACGAAAGACAAAAATGAAACCAAAAAGCACTCTGGGTGATGTGGCAGCCATACTGCTAGTTCAAGTCGGCTGCAGGGTTTTCATGGTGGTTGGTTTTGGGGGTTTCTTTTTGGAACACTGTTCAGTTGTTCCAAGGAAGAGCCCCTCAAGGAGTAGCAGCTCTCTTGTTGAGCAGTTACAAGAAAATTCTTGAACGTTTTACTTTTGAAGGAAGAACAAGTTAAGGTGGTAATCGGATTTTTTTCATGCAGAAGAGAAAGTGACAATGATAATTGTACAGGATTTAATGCCATGGAGGGTTTTGTTTTGTTTTTTTCATCTCTCAAGTTGCTGAGCACTGTTGTCTCTCAGTAAATGTTGTCGAATTTATCTGAGTTAAATAAAACATTGCCCTGACTGTTAGCATACAGGCCAACAGAGGAGATCGTATTTATAAGTAAGCTACAAAACAGATGGTAGTGGCTCTAAGACAAGCCGGTGTACATTAAGTGCTGTTGTAAAGGCATAAAGAAATTGGGGTAGAAATATTATGTGGGGCATAATTAACTCTGAGCGAGTAGTAGATGTTCTGTTTAAGAATATTTACTGAATTTCTCGAATCAGATCTTAACTAAGGTTGGTGCGAAGGCTTCGGAGAACCGAGGAAGTTAGTGGGAAGGAAGCCACCGGGGTTTGCACGCTGAAGTCTTTGGCTGTTTGATCTCTTGCAAGGCACTGGCAAATAATTCTAATATTCCAAAATCCAAGCTTGTTTATCAGACTCTGGGTCTAGGTGACAGTTTTCACGTTGTTGCATATCCATCCAAGAAATCAGGATGGCTTGTTCCAGGTTTTTTCAAAGTAAAATTTATGAATCTTTTAAGATTACCGTGAAAAAGAATTGTCCTGTTTTTCTATACTCTGTTATTGTATTTATAATTTTAGTAATTATTTTAAAAATAACAATCGAGGATATAGTTTCCAATTTAAAAAAAAATGGCTTTTTGAAACCATTTCTTTCATGATGACAAAGCAAATTTACTGCTAAGCTTTAAAAGCATTTTTATGTTGTAAAGCCATTAGCAAATAACCTGGAAATCTTTCTAAATGTTCTGATGCTTTGGAGCCAGCAGAGGGCATTAAATTGCCGTTAACGAACAATCATTTGACTCACAGTTATTTTTTCCAGGTCCATGTTTTTAAAATGAGGATGAAATGCCAGTACGTCAGAGGTAATTATGTCACTGGCACAGAAGCTTGCATAGACATCTGGTTGTCCTAAGATCAGCTAGATCTATTTCATAAAGCTGTACAATTCACAGAAAACGGTTACTAATTTTGCAAATGTCACAACAGACAACCAGTTTAAAAGAAATTTAAAAGTTCTCATCATAGGGGGAAAATGTGTAAGTATGTGAGGTGATGGTTGTTAACTAAACGTATTGTGGTGATCATCTTGCACTGTATGCATATATCCAATCATTACGTGTACACGTAAAACTAACACAATATATATCAATTATATCTCAACAAAACCAGGGCGGGCGGAGGAGGAAGACAGTACACATAGAAATAATGTAAAATGTCTCATTAGTAATTGCATATTGATTATGTATTGATAGGATACTATTTTAGATAGATTGAATAAAACACATTATTAAAATTAAAATAAATTTTAGGACTAAACACTGGTGGCTACCACTGAGAGGTGATGGACTCAATCGTCTTTAAGGCATTTTTTAGCTTTGATTTTTACTGATACTAGGACTCATTCAGTCAATAAGATATTATTGAGCACCTACCATGGACAACACCAGGTGCCATTCTAGGCATTGGGATACATCAGTGATTACTCAAGATCTCTGCCCTCATGGCATCAATATTCCAGTAGGGAGAGACAGGTACTAGACAACAGCTATAATAAAGAACGTCAATGGAAAGAAAAACATAGAGCAGGGTATGGGGGATTGGAGGGAGGGCTGGGGTAGGGGTAGGTTGCAAGTTTTAAAAAGGTGGGCAGGGTGAGCCTCCATGGGGACTTGAAGGAGACGAGGGAGTTAAGTCATAAGGGTGTGTGGAGGAGAAGCAGTAGACACAGAGGAAGAGCAAGAGCTTACCCTGACATTTGTAGGAGGGAGGCGGCCAGGGTGCCTGGAGCATGAGTCAGGGAGCCAGTGGGGAGGGGCGGGCAGTGAGATCCACTGCAAGGGTTTCAGCTTTTACTCTAACAAAATGGGGAACTCCTGAAGGGATTTGAGCCGAGAATTTCATGATCTGACTTATATTTTTAAAGGATCACTATAGCTGCTCTGTGGATTGCAGATATTATGGAGGCAAGGGTGAAAGCAGAGCGAACAGCTAGGTGGCCAGTGCGGTATTTAGATGAGAGATGACGGTTGCTCCCGCTGGGAGGGGCATTCTCATACAGGGTGTAGGAAGGGGAAGGGTTCTGAGTTGTGCAGGTGATTGCAGGGGGGGTAGGTGAAAGGAGGAGTTAGAGCGATGAAGTTGCCTCCAGCCGGGAAGGAGAAGATGCAGGTGGGTCAAGTGTAGATAGAAGGTTAAGACTTCAGTTTTAGTGGGAATAACTCTGTGATGTCTGATACACATCTAAGTGGAGATGCTGAGTGGACAGTTAGATATGTGAGTCTGGACTTAGGGACAGAGGGCTGGGATGGAGATGTCAGTTTAGGAGTTGTCAGCATTTGCACAGTATTTATCGATGAGCCTGGATGGAATTGCCAACAGTGTGAGTTTAACAGAGAAGAACAGGGCCTCCAAGATGGAGCCCTAGGATACTTCAACCTTAAAAGACGGGGGAAAGAGAAAGAACCAGCAAAGAAAAGAGAGAGTAACCAAAGTAGTAGTAAAACTAAGAAAGTAAGGTGCCCTTTAAAGCAAAAGAAGAAAGTATGTTGAGAAGGAGAGGGGACGAAATGGATCACGTACTGCCTGAGAAACACGAAGACTGAGAGCTGATCATTAATTTTAGCATGTAGAGATCTTTTTTGATCTTAGCAGGAATAGTTTCGCTGAAGGCTGGGGTTGAAATGCTGATCAGAATGGAATTAGAGAATGGAAGGAGAGGAATTGATACAGCCAGTAGGATCAACTCGTTTGAGGGTTTTTGCTAGAAAGGGGGTCAAAGATATAGGGCAGTAGGTGGTGGGAGCGGTAGGGCCAAGAGAAGTATTTTGAAGGTGGGAGATATTTCAGCATGTTCCTATATTGATGGGAATGATCCAGCAGAAAACAAAATACTGTAGGAGAAAATGGGGAGATTTGCTGGAATGATGTCCTTGGGAAGGCAGTGGAGTCTTATGCACAACTGGATGGACTGGCTTATTAGGAAGATGGATCATTAATCTGTGCTCAGAAGTAGAAAGGCTGAGTATGTTGACACAGGTGCTGTGGAAACTCTTCTGATTGCTTCACATCTCATTAAAATAAGATGAAAACAGAGAGGGAGGCAAACCGTAAGAAATGCTGAACTCTAAGAAACAAACTGAGGGCTGCAGGAGGGAGGATGGGGTCACTGGGTGATGGGCATTAAGGAGGGCACTTGAGGGAATGAGCACTGGGTGTTATATGCAACTGATGAATCGCTAAATTCTACCGCTGAAACTAATAATACAGTATAACTAAATTGAATTTAAGTAAAGAATTTTAAAAAAGAAGATTATCATTCACAAACAGACTGGGGAAGTGGGTGTTAGAGGTTTTAGGGAAAAGGAGCAGGAGTGAGCAGTCATTTGGAGTGTGGGGACAGACTGGGGGAGTGTCATTTGATCGCAGGTGGCATCAGAGGTGCACTTGAAGTTTGTGGTCACGAATGTAAAGTGTGATCAGGCAGCATGGTTGTGTTGAAATCCAATTTTTTAAGAACTACAGATAATCACTCTTCTCAATAACAGTGATGTGTGATGTCTCTTCATTTTTAAAATAACTCGTCACTGATGTATAACATAGAGAAAAAAGATAGACACGTTTATTTTTTATTTTTCCTGTCTCTCCCATGAATGGTAATAAATGGGAAACTGCCAAAAGTGAGCCAAAGAGAGAGAGAGAGGAGAAACAAGTTTTGTTAGCCAACCCTGGATAATTAAGAGCACCCTCACTTCTGTCTTTACACCTTTCAGATCCACTCACTGGTCTGTAGTGAGCATCGGTTTGGGCAAAACACTGTCTTCAGCAGGCAGGGTTGAACATAAAATCAGGCTCCTTCCCTTGTGGAAAAGAAAATGATTTGCCAGTGTTTCCGATGTGACTAGAGACCAGACCACTCTCAGTCCACGTATTGAGTTGTGAACCCAGAGGGAATCCTTTGATTTGGACTCATCTCAGGGTGTCTGCTTGATGCAAAAATTGTCCTGTACCTAGAGGAAGGTGGAGTGCACGCTCTCCCAGGTCTCAGGAGCTGCTCTGGTGCGTGGGCTCTGTGTGCACTGCCGCCCGCCTCACACGTCTAGAGGCCAACCGAAAGTCTGGCACCATCACTCTTGGCTCTCTTCTTGCTTTCCAGGGCTGGGGAGCTGAGTATCATCGCCAGGATGTCACGAGCACCCCCTGCTGGATTGAGATTCATCTTCATGGACCACTGCAGTGGTTGGACAAAGTTCTGACTCAGATGGGCTCTCCCCATAACCCGATTTCTTCAGTGTCTTAACAGCCAGTCACGTCTTAATCTACATTTCTATAGAATAGATGCTATTGCAGGCAGTGGCTTATATACCATTTCAGATTTGCAACTAACTGAAGTTTCTCTAAGTACATATGTAAATACATATAATATATACTATTCATATTTTTTATCACCAGTTGTTCCGTGCTAGAATTTCTAGTTAACCCGATGCCAGGACAACGTGATTAGAAAAGCAGGTTTTTCACGCCTCTGCTATAATGAGAAGCGGCTTCTTTTGTGGGAGGAAACAAATGAAAGGCGACTGTGTCAATAGAATTTGAAAAATGTTGGCAAAAAAAAAAAAAAGGCAGCGTTAGTCAGCCGTGTCATTTTAAGACATGTTGTGTGACCTACCAGAAAAATATCAAAACTGCTTATATCGTACAAATCAGGGTGCTAGCAGTACTAGAGCAAGTAATACTTTGAGACAAAAGAAAGCAATCAAACCCGTAGCATTTAACAATCTCACTTTTAGTGCTATTAGCAAGAAGGAAAAAAAACAAAACAAAACACCAAGCTTGTAAAATTAATTATGTAAGATGAGTCACATAAATTACTTTCTTTCCCAAGTTGCAATACCTATAGCTGGACTATCGTGCTGATATTAATGGTACATTTGAAACAGATTTAAACTGTGATTGGAAAAGAGACTGTGAAGCTGGGAATCATGTTGCTTCATGATCTACCACTGTAAAAAAAAAAAAAAAAAGAAAGAATGAGTCTAATACATGCGAAGATTTATATGAAAAAAGCATGAAATGAGCTGTATTCCCAATTTGCAAAATAAGACCAGAACTTCGTCCAGGAGAGTCACCCAGGGAGACACTTGCTTTCCACGTGGGAAATCGGGCCCCTGTTTTCCTGGTTATCCCGGTCAGGCAGTCTGGCAGACTTCCTTCGGAGTCTGCACAGTGAGCTAGAGGACCGTGTGTGTAAATCCTAGGTGGGAAAGAAGCACTAAAGTAAGAGGGTTGGACAAAAGCATCGTATGTTTACTCACACCTTCTCACATTCCCATGAGAAGACTTCGTGGCGAGGGGACTCCTTTTGCCTCACTTCCCCTACATGTTGGCACATACTATATACAGATGACTAAAACAGTGGTGGAGCCTTTGAGAAGATCTGGACACATTGCTGGGGTCAAATTAATGAGTTATATAACTTAAGTGTCTCCATCTGCTGGTCACATCTGGTAGCCTCTTATAAAGCTGAAGCCTCACACCTTTTGGAAATAACTTCCCAAATAAAATAATAATTTCATAACCCCTATAATATCTGGGGAACAGTGGTACTGAAGAGTGGGACATTTAAAAAATATATATACGGTTTTAAAAACCTGTTCTTATTTACTCTTGGATGATAGAGGAGAGGAAAATTCCCCACATTTCTAGGTACTTTCATATATAAAAGTATATATATATATATAATTCCCACCCACTAAACACTGCATTGCTTCGAAAAATATTTCACACCCTCTTAAAAATGTATAATTTAAGGAGGTAATTATGCTTGTAACAGACGGTACTTCAGTAATCCAAGAGGTTTCTCCGTTTATGCATTCTATCTCAACTCTTTTTAGAATTAGCACACACAGTAGTTGCTTCTCAGTAAATTGTATTCAAGGTAGAAATGATCCTGTGAAAAAGATATATATGAGTGAGCTCCTACTGTCACCTCTTGTAAGGACTAGTGTTATCTAATAGAAACTTTCATATATGCAATAGAAAATAGTACATTCTACGTTAAAACTAGGTGGTCCATTTAGTGTTTAGAAAACCCCGTAGTTCATTGGTTCATCAACTATGTATTGTGTCCCTGAACGGGCCGGGTACGGTGTTAGTACTGTGGAATCAAATGTAAACCAGAGGCAGCCCCAGACGCTGGAGCTGAGAGTCTGTTAGTAAACCTGTGTAGACATCATCATGTTTCAGAGCTTTTAATACAAAGCAAAACCTGCGGTCTTTCTTTTGCTTAAAAAAAAATAGAGCTGATCTCTTAATTATCTCTATTTTGAAACTTATTTCCCTTCTCTTCTGAGCAATCAGGTAAGAGTTGAAGGCTTCCTTGAAGAAATGCTACTTTTCTTCAGTGCCCCAAAGTTGTTTTTCTCCCCTTACTTCCCAATTTTCTAGTTTTTTTCTAGTTTTCCCCCATTTCCTCTTAGAAAAGTCTTCCTCATATGAGTACAGCTCTGTGAGAGCATAAGTACACATGGATTTTGCTCCAGAGACCTAACATAGCTTTCTTGATCTCTTCACAAATGCTCAAACTCATCCTCTTATAACCTTTTACCTTTGCAGAATTAATCATAACTGGTTACTTACAAATTACATTAAAAAAATTAACAAACCTGGATATTCATGCAGGTTTGGGAAACCAGGACAAAATATTCCAGCGAGCCTGTGTTACTCCTTTGAAAAACAAATGATTAAAGTGGTACATTTGCGTCATCACAGGTCCTGTCTCACCAAAAGTCCGTATTAGAATACGAGTGAAATTCAGAGAAGTTAACCCCTTGGTCACTGTAACTAGTCACGTTCTCATCAGCCTTTTAACATTTTTGCTGGCAGGAATTGTCCAAAGTTGTAACGTAGCATTTTCTTTCAGACTTCCACATTTGCTCATGTAGCATTCAATCCTTGAGATGGACAATCCCCCCAAAATGTAATAGCATTCTTTTATAGGATAACTAGCAAAGTGGACGTGCTAGCCATTTAAAGGCACCAACAATGCCAAACATTTTTAAGGTTGCCATGGACAAGGGTCGTGCAGTAGAGAACAACGTTTTGGCCTGCTCTGAAGACCCAGAACATTTGTTGTGTTGTTCAAGCCTGTTTTCTGCTCTTTTCCTGTTTAAAAATTGAGATGTGAGAAGTTTGTTTTAGTTAGATGATATTTTACTATCTTCCAGTGCTTTGGAACTATAAAGATGTCACTTTTCAACACATTTCCTTTTTTTTTTTTTTAACATTCAGTATCAATCAGGAAAAGTTGAACAACATAGCACTAGCACTTAGAATCCCCTTTTCATTGTCATCGAAGGGATTAGAAGCAACAACAAAAGCATTTTATAAATACCACCTGCTAGACTTTAAACACCTGCTTAACTTTTGAATGGGCCCTGAATATTTGGCATATATATTCAACAACTAAAGCAAACTATAACATGCATTCCAAATTTGTCTTCCCCTGTTATGATTTAGTGGTTGAACTGTATGACAAGAGTAGGGGATCCTGACATATGTTAAGTTCAAATTAATGTAACACAAACCAAAAAGAAAAGAAACTATTTCTATTTAAGTAATGCTTTTGATGATCGTATCTAAGCTTCAATTATCCTTTAAATGCACACTTATACTGTTATGTGATTGTTTATAATAAACAATACTGTACCTATATGGCTCTGGCTCATTTTTCCCTACAAACATCATAGATGGATCACTGCATGTGAGGCCTTAAGGTGATCTTAAGCCATCTTATTTTGAAAATGAGATGCTTTTAAAATCCAACATGCTATAGAGAAATTAGGTAATGGTTTTGAATTAAACATCTTGGTATCCCTGGCATTAAGTATAGCATCTTGGAGATACTTTGTAGTAATTTTAGAGAGGATATACATAGAAGCTTTTTTTTCTGGATAGCGGCAAATATATTAAGTGATATTGCGATATATAGGAAAGAACAATTTTATTATTGTAAACGTCTGTTCATTGTACCTATATATTATGTTTCAGGAGGTGCTAAAGATGACTAGTGAGGAAAAGGTAAGATAAAATCCAGGAGGAGATTCTCAATTCCTTCCATTTCCTTCTAGTCTTAAAATGGAGGGGGGAAATATGAAAATATTTCAAGAAGGCTTAGCCTTTTTTTTTTTTTAAATCTTAAAGATTTTACCCATTTGGCAGAAGAGAGCGAGAGAGGGAACACAAGCGGGGGGGGGGGGGTGGGAGAGGGAGAAGCAGGCTTCCCGCTGAGCAGGGAGCCTGATGTGGGACTTGATCCCAGGATCTTGGGATCATGACCTGAGCCGAAGGCAGACACTTAACGACTGAGCCACCCAGGCGCCCCAGCTTGGCCTTCTTATTAACTTGATCAAGGTTTTCCTTTTTCATTTTAAGAAATGTGCCCTTTATTCAAAAGAGGTATTTGTGGACTTCCAAACTATAAATAAATGAAAGGCTATTCTGTTTCAGATGTAGGCAGGGGTTATGAGACCTCCCGTTTAAGCTGTGAGTTTATGTGATTGTGTCTTGTCTGCGTTTGCCTCTTCATGGTTCCTGACCTGTTCCTGCCTCTAATATTTTGGTATTGGCATTTCAAACACTAACTAGTACAGATCTTCTTAAGATACCATGGCATAGACATACAGGCAGTCTTTAAACATTAACTTTACTTAGAGAAAGGATATTTTCATCCTAGAAACCCCTGCATATTCATTTATCAAATTGTTCTTATGTGTCAGCCACTGTAGATGCAATGACACACAGCACAGTTTCTGCCGTTAAAGGAATTTACAAGCTTGTGGAGGAAGACGAATGAGTACGCCAACAAAGGTCAGTGCGTTATCAGTTGTGGCAGGTTGCTGGGAGGTCAAGCAGTGGCATCTCCATCAGGCCCTAGGTGGGTACCTGGGAAGGCTTCTGGGCCCAGTCCACCTTGTCTTCCTTCCCATCAGTTCCCTTAGCAAGTCACCCAAGACCTTCCTAAGCCACATTGGATGCCTGCTCTCTCTGCTGCCATCATACTTGTGCTCATCAATGGTCACTTATTCATTCCTGCACCACACTGTTTACTTGCCCAACTGTCTGCCAGATTGGGAGCTTTTTAAGGGCAAGGATTGTATCTATTGCATGTCCATCGTTTTCCACCTATTGTTTAGAAAGACATTTGGGGTTCACATTGTAAAGGCAGAAATGATTTGTTTCCAGTTCCCCTTTTTTCAAAAAAGCAAGTATTTCATTTCTCCTTTTTTTCTTCTTTTTTAAAGATTTTATTTTTTTTTTGGAGAGACAGCACAGGCAAGAGAGAGGGAGCATGAGCAGGGGGAGGGGTTGAGGGAGAAGCAGGCTCCCTGCTGAGCAGGGGCTCTAACCCAGGACTCCAGGATCATGACTCAGACGCCTAACCGACTGAGCAGCTCACGCACCCTTCATTTGTCTTTGCAATAAAAGAATTGCAAGCCTCCAATTGCATGTCCAATGACCATGCTGTAGCTGGTGGGGTAAGAGAAGAATGCTTATGATTTGGTTTGGAAATAGGTATTCAGCCGCACTGCAGTAGCAAAGAAAGGTAGCTTTGACGGTTACACAGTTAAAATTGTTTTTATTCCAAGCATTTATTTTCAAAATGTAAATTTCAGTAAAGATCAGAAAAAAGCATAAGGAATTCTGGTGTGGCAACCAAGAGTGGCAAGTGCTCTGCTCCACCGTTGCAGAGCGAAAGCAGCTGTAAACAGTATGCAAACAGTGAGCGTGGCCGGGCTCCAGTAAAGTGTTATGGACACTGAAATTTGAATTTCAATATTTTTCACATATCACGACACATTTTCCTTTTGATTTTCTTCAACCATTTAAAAAATGTAAAAACTCTTCATAGCCTGCGGTGGAACAGAAACAGGTTGCGGGTCGAATTCGGCCTGGGCCAGGGTGGTCCGTTTGCCAAGTCTTGCTTGGAGGACTGAGAGGCCACCCTGCGTGTTCCAGTCACAGCTGTGCTCCTCTCTGAATGCAGCCTCATGAGACACCCCAAGCCCGACCACCAGAACCCCTCAGCTGAGCTCAGCCAACCCGCAGCATGAGAGCAATGTCAACAAAAAGGTGGTTATTTAAAGCCATCACGCTTTGAGGTGGTGTGCTGGATAACCAAAACGGGGGTCCTCACCATTGTTGTTTGGAATGTTGATGTGACTTCATCTTGGATCCATCAGGAGGCCTCAGGTGAGAGTAGCGTCTTCTCACAAGGTGCAGGCATGCGTAGTTGAAAGCACCTCCAATGTATTATTGTATAGTTGCTACTCTGGTTCTGGTCAGTATCCTGGCTCAAGATGATTTGCCAGAACACCAGCTCCACAGGAGATCTCTGTTCAGAATACTTGCGTCTCTCTCCTAGACTACGTGGGAAGGCTTGCTATTTTGGTTGCTAGAAATAGACCAGTTCCCGCTTCCGATTATTAATAGCAGAGGTGAGCTATTCCATTTCCCAGCAAGGGTACAGTGTAGACAGGAAGGTGGCACTAGCTTCTGAGGACACTGCTGTCCCTGCGCTGCTGTGTTGGCACAGTCACTGTGCTGATCCCAGCCTCTGACCTTCAGCTTGCATCTAGTAGAGCTCACGGCCGGGTGCTTGGTGGTCAGAGAGCACCCAGCCTTCCTCTCCAAAGTGAGCGCCTGAGAGTTACTCCATGTGTCTCAGTTTTAAGTTCTCCTACTGGTTTAGAATAGGCAATGCCTGTCCTGGGCAGGGGCTGTAGTCATTTTCTAATTGCAGACAAAGCCAGAAATGTTCAAGAAATGAGATACTGGATGGACTTCATGTCCTGTTTCAGGTAGCAAATGTCTGGGACTAGTGAGTAAAGGGCAATTATCAACTGCTGCTTTTCAATGGCACGAATGAGAAATAGAAGATGGTAATATACCGTTTCAACGTAAGGAAGAGGAAAGGGTACTTCAATACAGAGGAATGCCTGGCTTTTCTCAGGCACATACCTGGACACAAGGCTCCACTCCCTAGCACAAAAGGCAGGGTGTTCATGAAATGAAGTCTGTTTCCACACTGCGCGCGGAGCCCGACACCGGTGCCATTCAAGACCCTGAAATCATGACCTGAGCAGAAACCAAGAGTAGGTTGCTTAACCAACTGAGCCACCCAAGTGCCACCTCCCCTCCCCTTTTAGAAAGAAAAAGCCAGCTTTTTAAGTATAATAGGAGCCTGGAAAAAAGGGTCTCTGAGCACTACCCTGCTAAAAGCAAACCTGAGTTTTCATAGTAGCAGACAACTTTTGGTGATCTTAGAAAAATACTGATTTCTCTAAGACTCCGGTTCCTTTACTTTCTGGATGAAATAATGCTATCCCAGTTACAGTTGCCCCACAGATGATTCTAATCAACATGATGGGGAAGTTCAGGTATGTATATTTTTTTATAATTGTAATAAGTAGTAATACATTTTTGTGCAAATGCTTAATGTTAATTAATATAATACTATTAATATATCCTGTTTATTATTAGATCTTCAAAGGCTGCTGGGCTAAAATCTTATTAGTCCTGGCTGTAGTCTCCAATTTGAGGACAGCAAATGATACAAGGTGCAATTATAAGAGAGGAAAACAGAAAATCTCACTAGTCATAACTTCTCTTCTGGTTGTTTTTCACATCTTAAGAAAGGCTGCATGCATTTCTGTATTACTAGGGTAAAGCTATGAAGAGGGAAGATTTGTTTATTTTGCTGCAGTATACAATAACAAAAACCATTCATCTCTAATGCTTTAGAATAATACAAATGATTATTTGGAGGGTAAGTGATAAATGTTAGGCTAATAGGGGAAAGTAGTCCATGTCCTGAGTAGGAAATGAGATCAACTCATCTAATTATTAAACAGTTCAAGTATCTTCACCAAAATAGTTTTAAAAAACATTTGTTAACTTTAAACTTAATAAAAGCATTTTAATCAGAACCTTTTCTATAGTGTGGCAGTTCAGCTCATTTTAAAATAAATCACTATCTTTTTTTTTTAATAAATTGCTGTCTGAACACAGGTAAAGGTATGTGCCATTCAACAGCATCTGTTGTTATGATTATAATATTCATTTTCTTAGCTAAAGAAAATGAGGAGCTGAAGGAGTTACAGTGATACAAAAGAATACTAAATTTTCCATGTCAATTACACAAAAGAAATTAGGACAATTTGACAATACCTGTACTAATTATGTTTTCGAATTCTAGAGAAAGAAACAAGAAATTATAAATCAACAATCATTTGAAAGATCTCAAATTGGATCTTTTAAACCAACACTGGAAACCCAAGAGCCACAAAAGAAATATCAGATATGTTAAAAGATACAGAAACTAAAATCTTGTATGGCAAAAACACCACAAAAGAAGTAAATAGGCAAATTTTAGATTTGGGAAAAAAATAAAAATAACAAGGTTGGAGCACCTGCCTGGGTGGCTCAGTCAGTTAAGCGTCTGCCTTTGGCTCAGGTGTTGATCTCAGGGTCTTGGGACTGAGTCCCACATTGGGCTCCCTGCTCAGTTGGGAGCCTGCTTCTCCCTCTCCTTCTGCTCTTTCCCCCACCACTCGTGCATGCTCTCTCTCTCTCTCAAATAAATAAAATCTGTTGAAAAAATGACAGGGTTAATTTTTATAATATTCACCAGACTTTTGCACATTGAGCAGAAAAAGGGAGCCTAAATATATGACTAAGTGATTCACAGAGCAAATCTAAATAACAAACAAGCATATATGAAGAGGTACTCAAATTTCCCACTATTCAGAGAAATGCTAATAAATGTAACAATTAGCAGTACATATCTATCAAGGAAGAGTTAAACAAAAACAGTAACTCCTGCTGGCAAAGATAAGAGGAAAAGAAATTCTCCCTTGATGCTAGTAGACGTTTGCAGTGATAGAGCCCTTGGGGGGAAAGAAATATAATTAATATCTAAAGAAAACACATATCTATTTCCCTAGACTCAACAATCCCAATTATGAGAATCTATTCCATGGCCACTGAATCACCAGTACATACCAGTACAGAAGGATACACTACAGGGAGGTGGCATTGTTCATAGTGGCAGAAAACTGGACACCAAGTGAATGCCATCAACAGTGGAATGATTGAATGTGCGGACACATTCCTATCACGAGGTGCTCTGCAGCCATCTAAAGGAATGAATCAGAGTCACAGAAGTGACTTGGGGGGACTTCTATCTATACAGTACTGGAGCATAAACAAGTAATATGCTGACATGTATACTATGCCCACATTTTTATGTAACCGACAGTTGCTATATGTGTACATGTGTCTGTTAAAGATTTACAAAACATAGAAAAAATAAGGCAGAATACATGCCAGGTCGTTGACACAGGTTATCTGGAAGGTGGGCAGTCTGTGGAAGACAGGGTGGGGAACTAAAAAATGAAACAAAAGGGAGACCCTAAACCAGAAATCCTCAGTATACACAATATGATTACGTTGATGTATTTATATAAAATTATGTGTGCATACAGAAATTTGAAAAAATTTAGCATATATTGAAGTGCCTACCGTGTTTGAAACTAGGCACTTAGAAGTGTTAGCTCTTACTTTAGCAACAACATTCTACTGTGGGCAGAGCATCATTTTTGGAGACAAGATTTAATTCAAGTCTTGGCATCTAATGGTTAGACCTGTTTTACAAGTCACTTCTCTGAGCTTCTTTCCTCATCCAAACCAGGGACAATACTTGCCGTGTTTTGAGGTTCAAATGAATTGGCACATGGAAGTACTTTCTAAAATAATATAATTAGGGTGTAATATTTGGCTTTTAACACATTTCTAAACCCAAGGGTTAGTATACAAAGGCTTTATTTATTTATGACAGGGCATCCACTGTCAAGTGTGAAGTCCACGTTCAAACTGCACTGGCCCCGCCATGATTACGTACACAGCTCCCACGACTTAACAGTGTGCAGTAAGTCACTTAGAGTCCGAAGTCCAGGATTTGAATCCAGCTAGCTATGCAATCTTGAGCAAGTGACAATCTCTGCAAGCGTGTGTCTGCATCTACGAAATAACTGTTGGGATGGGATGGTTGAAAGAGTAAGTAGCCAGGACTGTGTTTGAAAATTATAAAACGCTAGAGAATTGGTATCATTCTGTCATGCTGTCTTTAGATTATAATCTTCCTTCATCACCTCCAGGAGGGAGTTTACATTACCTCAGAATGGATGGTAGGAAACTCCAGGGGGAAACAGCACTATAAATAAGTGCTAAATACATGGAAATGAAGATTTATCAGTAAAAACATCTCTTCTCATAAACCGAAATAGAGAGCAAAGGAAAAAGCATAAACCACATACTCTTCTTAATTTGTAACAAGATTTCCATTTGCAATAAAAACATTTTTTAAAAAGTCATCCATGGACTGGTAAAAATTCAGGCAGTACAAAGGACTATTTTGATAAAAGATGGTTCCTAATCACTGAACCCCCCATTCTGCTACTCTATACCACCAGTGCCCCAATTTTCCCTTATGGAAGCAACACTCAGTTTTGTATACAAGCTTGTAAGTGTGTATAAATATATCTTTATACATAATTTTTGGTAAGATTGTTAGAACCCTTTGCATTTGCCCATTCATAATTAAGTCTTTGACTATAGACCACTTAAAATTTTTGGCCAGTGTTGCCTTTGACTATTCTTCTGAGGGCCATCTGGTTGGTTGTCTTCTTTTTCTCCACAGTAGTCTGGATTAACTACTTCTGAAGCAAAAGATTTATTTTATAGTTTTCTTTCTCTTTTTCTTTTATTACCACTTTTTAGCAAGTTTTTGCATTACTCTATGCCAGCTGATGAGCTGAACTAAATCACACTGGGTTTCTTTCTTCTCCCTGAAGTGAGAACATCACTCCCTCCTGGAGTGATGTTTCTGACATTAAATCCTGCAGGCTTGTTTCCCTACCCCGCCGAATCACACTCAGGTAGAAGCCTGGGAATGGTCTTACAAGACTTCAAAGAGCTTGATTTACTGAAACATATTATTACATGAGTGTAATAACATTGGGGCCGTCACAATCCGTTGTGATGAGTTCTGCTAGTTTCCTAGCTTAAATATCTCGTGCTCTCTCATTCTTCTGACACTTGGCTTGGCAATCTCAGAGAAAACCCCATTCCTTGTTGGCCTCATTTCTCCTCTGCTCAGCCTGAACTCTGTTACTGAAAGCACTCTCTCAAAAGCGTCCTAATCTCGTCGTCTTCTTCCACTAAATGAATCTGAGATCAAGCCTGCAATACATCTTTCCTACTACGGTGGCTGGTTGAGCCCCTCGAAATAGTGTCACGTTAGCTGCAGAATGCCATTACAGAGTCCTCGTTTCCAGCATGCCCAATCATCAATGCCCTTTGGCAGTCCTTTCACCTACAGTTTTAGGATATAGTTTGGCTGGATGTAACGGAGACATCGCATCAATCATGGCAACCACAGGATATTCCATTTCTCTTCCAGGTAGTCGTCCCGAAACAAGGGATTTCCGGCTAGGATGGTAGCTCTGCTCCTCGAGGCCATCCAAGGACACAGGTTCCTTCTATTTGTTCCCTCATCCCCAGTGAATCACCCTCATTTGGCCTACAAGTGATCTGTTGCTTTGTCCACATTCTAAGCAGCAAGACAGAGGGGAGAAGGGAAAGTGGGCTGCCTGCTTTTTTTTACAGGGCACTAGCTGGAAGTTGCACACTTCATTTCTGCTTTTATCTACTGACCATTAACTTATTCATAGGGTCTCACTGAGCTGCAAGGGCAGCTGACAAATAGTCTTAAAAAAAGAAAAACAACACTTAAAAAAAATTGACATACAGGGACACCTGGGTGGCTCAGTTGGTGAAGCGTCTGCCTTCGGCTCAGGTCATGATCCCAGGGTCCTGGAAAGGAGTCCTGCATCGGGCTAACTGCTCAGTGGAGACCCTCCTTCTCCCTCTGCCTGCTCTGCCCGCCACTGCCCCTGTTTGTGCTCTCTCTCTGGCAAATAAATGAATAAAATCTTTAAAAAATTTGACATACAAAATATATATTGAAAAATGTAAAAATCACATGTATATGATGTACAGTATATAAAATGTTTAGCTTGCTGAACTTTAACAGAATACACATGTACACCTGGCATCCAGGACAAGAAGAGTAACACCAGAACCCCAGAAGCTTCTTCGTGCCTTCTCCTGGCCTCTGCCCCCTCCCAAAGCTAACCATGCTTGAATTCTAACAGTAAGCTTCACCTGCATTTGTACTTTATATAAATGGAATCATCCACACACCATCTGTTGCCAGAATTCTTTGGCATGGTATTATGCGAGAATCAGCTACATTGTTGTGTGGCTATGTTCCCAACACAAAATTCTATTACTATGAAAGAAGGGAAAAACTGATATCAGGGGATTATTAGCAGGGTACTAGCTATTAGCCATCTCTCTCATTAACTTCAGTATATCTTCCTAACTTTCCCTTTTTCCTTAAGCTTCTTATAAACTCCCCCACTGCACCTTGGCAGTTGACTTCTGACTTTGCTGGTAAATGGAAGCTGTGAATTCCTTTATGCTCTTATTACTACGAATATACCATATCTACATTTATTATATCTCCTTTCCTCTAGCTTCAAACGAACCAGCCTAGCATTACTTCTTCCATATTCTGTTAAAGTAGTCATAGGGCCTGCCCAAATTCAAGGGGGTGGAAAAATAAAATCCCATTCTTTTTTTTTGAATATTTTATTTATTTGACAGAGACACAGAGAGAGAGGGAACACAAGCAGGAGGAGTGGGAGAAGGAGAAGCAGGCTTTCCGCTGAGCAGGGAGCCCGATACAGGGCTGGATCCCAGGATCCTGGGATCATGACCTGAGCTGAAGGTAGATGCTTAACGACTGAGCCACCCATGCCCCCCTAAAATCCCATTCTTAATGGACCACATCACATAAGAGCATGTGATTGTTGTAGCCATATTTGGAAAGTACAGTCTACCACACCTAGCTTGAAAGCATTTGCACAGCTATTTAAAACTATAGTAATCATATCCAGAATTATAAGCGAAAATAATAAATTAATAAACCACTAAATTTTGGGGTCATTTGTTAAGCAGCAATAACTATATAGTGAGGTGTATCAGTTACTTGCTCTCAAGAATGCTGCATAACAAATGACCCCAAAACACATAAAACATTCATTATCGCTCACAAGTCTACAGGTCAGCTGGGTGGTTCTGCAAATCTGGGCTCGGTTTGGTTGATTTGGGCTGGGATCGAATGCATCTGCCGTCAGCTGGCAGGGTGGCTGGGGGAGAGCTAGTCTAGCACAGCCTCACTCACACGTCTGGCTGTTCACCACAGCAACTGAGAAGGGTTCTAAAGAACAACTGGAAGGGTTCAGAATCTTCGGAAATCTACTCAGAGCTGGCATATATTATTTCTTCCACATTCGATTGGCTAACAGAAGTCACAAGGCCAGTCCTTCAGATTTAAGGGGTAGGTGAATAAAATCAACTTCTTGGTGGGAGAAGCAGAAAAGTCAGATGGCACAAGTCTGGAGTACATGAAAGGATAAACGAGTGGGGACACACTGCAGTAAATCTACCCAAAATAAGTAAAAACTGTACTGTTTTAATGAGCTGTCTGTAAGCATATACCGAGAATGATATTTATATGTACATCAATTCAATCCGTCTTGTTTTAATTCAGCACTCCCTGGCCTATTACTTTCCCTCCCTTCCTATCCCTCCTATTCCATTTGAAAAATAAGCTGATTTTCTTTTTCTTTTTTTTTTAAAGATTTGACACAGAGAGAGAGAGAGAGGGAGCACAAGCAGGGGGAGCAGCAGGCAGAGGGAGAAGCAGACTCCCCACTGAGCAGGAAGCCCCATGTGGGGCTCAATCCCAGGACCCCCAGGATCATGACCTGAGCTGAAGTCAGATGCTTAACTGACTGAGTCACCCAGTTGTCCCTGATTTTTTTTTTCCACTCTAAAAGCTAACTTACACTGTAGGGATTCGATAAAGTTCCAACACCATGAATAAGAGAACTAATAGTTAATAACAAGTGTAAATGAATTCCTCTGCATCCAGAATGAAAAAAACTAAAGAACAGAATAAGTGAATCAGACAACTGAAAGGTCTACAACTGGACTTTAATGAATAATTTTGATAAAACACGTGTTTTTGCACGGATGCACAGCTACAGAACACACATAAAAGATAAACAAAAAGATTCTTTCTCTCCTTAAGTACTTTTTAGAATAGCCATGACTAAGTTTAACTTGATACATATTTCAGGGCTTAAAACACAAGAAATGAACACATTTTTGCAGTTACATTTAAGAGACATAAATTTATTATCTAACATTGGAAATACTCTCTTGACATTTGATTTGTTACTCTTATTGGTAGGTTTGCCTTTTAAAAGTTTTCCTAGGAGACAATACAAGAAAAAAGTACCTACCCAGATTACCCATCATCATTCTTTGAACATTACTTTAGGAATAACACGATCTTAAATTAGCTCAATTTTGAAAAACATTGACAAAATGCGGGAGTGTTACTCTTACTCTTAGAATCTCTTTTTGAAAAGGAAATTGATATTAAAAATTGTTTTTGTCCTGACATTGGTGGAGTGAGATACATCTATACTGTTCACAAATTCAACACACAAGTCTGCTTTAAAAGAGAGAACACTAACAGGAAACATGAAACGAGAACTCAATGTTAGGAGATCTTTCATTCCAGTGTACCTAGTTAACGCCTCTCCTAGGTTTTACCAGCACATCTCTGAAAAGAAATGCACATCCTAATTTCATAGATAATTAACAATGATCATTTTCCTTATACATTTAAAATATGCTTACCTCTTTGACAGCTCCAGTCTTAACTGTAAAGAAAAAGTTATTTTAAGAACCCAAATTCAGGTGCCCCAACTACATTTTATCATCACAAGTAGTATCACAACTATCAGTGTTTCTTAAGAGGAGAATTACTGACATTGTGGGTGATATAATTATTAGTTGTGAAAGGCCATTCCAGACACTGTAGAACATTCAGGATTCCTGATTCAGTCACGAAAAACCAGGAGTTTTCAAGGTCACTGCGACAACCAAAATATATCCATCCATTTCTGATTGACCCTTGATAAGAACCACTGAACTAAATGATCAAAGATTCACATCTATTAACTTTGTGACTTCCACAGAAAGTAACTGTTTCATTACCTTCAGTAACAATGACTGAAGAGGAATACTTCGTTTAAAAAAATTGTAATTAAACGTTATTTTGGAAAGATAAGCTGTTTCTTCAAATTCATGGTAATCTGAAAGGATTAGATGCACAAAGTGCAATACTTACTTATCCTCAAATTGACATACACATTTACCGGAAGATGACTTTTTATGTTTTACTGGCATATCTAACCCCATTTATCTTTAGTATAAAAATATGTCCATCTACTACAACAAATAAAAAACATGTGGACCTTCTTGATAAATTCCTTCACACTGATGTTCCTGGAAACTGCTGCTGTCTTTGCTCCAAAACTTGCTGATTTAATAGCTGTTGCTGTTTCTGTAAAAACTGCACCACTTCTGGACTTCTTAATAATGACTTGAAAAGAAAAAAGAAAAAATATATTTATTAACATTATTCTTATGGGATTTGATTGTCTTCATGCTACAAAATTACTCTGACATGTCTCTGCACAATATGCTTACAAAACAAAATGTGCCTGAACTGAATTCACACTTGCACTTGATGGCCTGCATTAAATTCCAACTAATAATAATAAAATTTGATGTCATACATCAAATTACTAAAACGTAAATGTAATGGGTGAAGCCTAATCTTATCAGTGACTTAGTACACAAAGGAAATGCTTTCTGTGTTATGCCAGCATATATACTGTCTATGGAACATAAGAGCAAGCAGCCAAGAATAGCACTGGCCCAGGATTACAGCAAGAAAAACAAGGATATGAAATGGAGCCACATGTGAAAATGGCAGTTAGATGCCAGTTTGGAAATCCATTTAAAGGTTCATTTTTCTCACTAGCCTATTAAGTCTTTCTGAAGAAATTAAAAACAACATGCATGTGTGTGTGTGTGTAGGTATTAATACAAGTAATATTAGCACATTACAAAAATTTCAGAAAAGACAGAATATGATGTAAAAAAAATACAGTTTTGTACACCTACCATTTTTAAATATAGTCACAGAACAAATATAACAGACTATAGTTAATATGCTTTTACTTACCAAAGTACTTCTATAAATTGATGAGGAAAAAAAACTTTGGTCCCCCAAAATTAAAAAAGATAAACAAAACGAGGTGGAAATACTATCATTAAATACTGATTTTAAAACTTAACATTAGAGCACAGTACATTTTCTAGTTATTTGTTTAAAACTTACTTATTGTCAACTATACTTCAATAAAAAATTATTTGTAAAGATGTACCATTATTCTATCTATAGATAGATAGATAATCTTTTCACAATAATCTATTCAGCTATTATGAGACTGTTGAACATTTAGGTTGTTTTAACTATTTGTGATAATTACATTTCTGACAACATCTTTATGCTTAATTTTATCCATACATAGGATTTATTTCCTGCGGAGCTCAAGGGATGACCATTTTAGAGACTCCTAATACCACTACCCAGCTGCTTTCTAGAAGTCTGATACCAATATACAATACCACCAACAGAATGAGAGTACCCATTTCATGAAACCCCCAACATCACTGTGATGTCATTTAAATAATTTTCATTTGTTGTATTGTTTATTGTGATTTTTACTGATACTGAATACCTTTTTGTATCATTTAATAAATGGTAGCATTTCTGCTTTTATTCGTTTATACTTTTTGCAATGTACTGAAGCCAACATGTTTTCCTCATCAATTTATATATTTTGTAAACTAAAAATGTCAACCATATTAACTACAGTGTCTTATATGTGTTGCAAATATTTTCCCTATATGTTTGAAGTCTGCATTTTAACCACCATTTTTGACAATATTCATTTCTTTGTAATTCTATTTCTTTTAAGCTAGAAAAAGATTTTTAAGATTAAGTCTCAAGTCTACTTTTTTTATTTAAAGATCTTTATCAGGAATTTAGTTTGATGTATAGTGATATGATGAGCTAAACTCTTTTTTTTTTTTTGTCTTCAAATGATTACCCAATTACTTCCATATTTATTGAAAAATATCTCCTTTTCTGATTGAATTCTGATGCCTTCTAAGCAAATTTAGAATAGAGATCCTTATCAAATGTTGGTCTCATTCTACCTCCATACCACTAATGTATTTTTCCATAAACCAAAGAATTCAGTACCAAGTCTGTTTTAAAATCCCATTTTGCTCAGATATTCAAGGGTTAGTCAATGAAGATAAAGGAACATAATGAGAGCATTATGCGATTCCAGTGTGTACTGGCAGAGAAGAACAATTAAATTCTGATGACCAGTTGAGCAAGTTTTAAAATCTCAAAAATCTAAATAATTCTAACAACTTCTGTTAATAAATGTGTAAGTACTTTACAAACAGATACTTACCAGTCTTTTTTGATTTAACACTTGTTCTAAAAGAGTAGGTCTTGCAGGACGATCCCCAAAGGTTCCTGTTCTTTGTTTAACAATGGAGAGTATGTTATCTGTACTTTCCTGGGATAAATGATAAAAATGCAAATAGGATTAACATAATATAATAATCCATGATTGTACGCTTTCAATGATGAAATGAATGGGTCCTCAGCTTCTCTTCCTTCTTGCCCAGTCCCTGTGAAACTTTGGGAAAATCCCTCATTAAGTCATAGATAAAATGTTGGCAGTTAATTTTATAGAACACTCCTCACTCCCTTCTCCCTCCACAATTTCCAACTTCTTATCTCCAGTCTCTTGAAGGTCTCAAAATCAATAGTGGGGTAGAGTTAGGAGGAGCAAAAAGTTACTTGTGAGCTGTTTTCAGTATTACCAAAAATGCCAAGTGGAAATTGAACATTCTCTTCAGATAAAGCTATCCAGGCCAAATCAAAGTTTGTCTGCCTTTGGATGGAATATATAAACTCAAAGGCAATTTACATACTGCTAGAGACCCTCTGATAGTTTTTTGTCCAGTTAACAACAATTAATTGGGGGGCGGTAAAATAATCAAGAAGCAACTGATAGACAAAGCTTTCAAAATTTGAAAGTCCCTAGGAGAAAAATGACGAACTGGCTTTGAAAAGACTGGAAAACGCTGGTATATTTATCTCCTGCCATTGGTACAGACAAAATAGTTAAGTCCTAAAATGAAAACCATACTCTGAGACATCCTTACCCATACAAACTCGGCAGCCTAACTACCAAATATGTTATCCCAGTTCCTTGACAGAATCTTAAATACAATTTTTCTGGCATAACTAAATATTGTAGTTAACTGAGATATTCTGACTCTTATAAAACCACGGTACAATACTGACCACATCCAAAAATGCTGACTAAGCAAATATAAAACTATAAATGTTTTACCATAAAGCCATGCCATTTGTAAATTTACTCTTCTCTCTTTGCTCTTCATTTAGGTGGTTACTAAAGCTGTTTTCTTCTCTTGACCTGTCTCTACTGGCCTCTGAGTTCTCTGTTAGAATAGCCACTTTCTCTCTTTCATTATGGGAAGTTTATCAACCCGATGTGACAAAAATGTTCAATCCCTGAACATTATAGGCCGCAAAATGTAAAAAAACAAAAACAACTATAAAGAGCATTCTGATACCTAAAGAAAACAAAAATAGTATCTTCCTCTCTCCCCACAGGATAACTATGTGTGGCACTGTTTCATTTTTGTGTGCACAAGAAAGGGAATCACGAAACTGACCTGATGACAGAGTACCCTATATTCTCACAACCCCAAACAAAGCACTACGCAGATTCACAATGTTAATGTCACAAAATCACAGAAATTTCTAGTAGATATAACCTTGAGTCAGCTAGTCCAAACTTCTACAATGTTGGGATTCTCTTTTCAAAAATTTTCAATACCTTTTGCCCTAAGAGCTTACCAACTTTTGAGGCATCCCGTTTAGTTTTAAATAACTACAACATTTAGGTAAGCTTTTATTTAGACTGAGCTGAAATACATATCTTTTGTGATTTTCACCTAAGGGTCCTAGTTACATAGAACTATGCAAAATAAACCTACTGCTTCTTCCAAATGATAGCCTTTTAGATATTTAATGATAATGATCACTCCCATAAGTCTATTTTTTTATCCCTAGTTCCCTATGTGTCTCTCCTATAGCATAATTTTTAGATGCATGGACTAAACGTCATATACATTTGTTCCTTATTTAACTTGATTCACGTAAATGATTTTAAATACCTTAATTTCTAATCTTGCTTTTCACACCACAGAAAACCCCTATCACCACTTGTAAGTCCTACTATAATCATCTCCTAAAGAATCTCTAAATCTATAGGCTTCAGCTTTAATCCACCCCATTAGAGTAGAGCCCCTGTTACTTCCTAACTAGAAATTTCGTTTGAAGACACCAAACCCAAATCCCATAGTCTGACATTCAACACCATAGAAAAACTGGCTACAAATTCTCTTTCCAAATTTATTTTCCATAAATTTTCCACATAAATATTCTGCTTTAGTTAGAATGGTCCCCTTGCTTCTTCCCAAAAGTGGCATCTGTATTCTCGCTTTCCTTTCTTTACTAAGATGTGTTTCTCTTTCTTTTATCTACCAAAATTTGAGGGAAGCAGTATAGTGTGGGGATAGAGTGAAGGCTCTAGAATCAGATTGCTTGGGTTTGAGTATTTGCTGGCTGTACAACCTAGGCCAAGTTACTTAACCTCTCTGTGCCTTAGTTTCCACGCATGTAATGCTGAAGGGTGTGAGACTCCATTTACAGCTTAGCACAGTGCCTGGCACATAAGAAACTTAGCTGATTAAGCTTAAACTATTAGCTACCCTTTCTGGTGTATACTGAGTTATATCTTCTCTGCAAAGCCTTTCCAGAGCACCTCAGCCTATAAGGAGCTATCCTCCTCTCCACTATTAAAATAATACTATACAGTTGGCCCTTATTATATCCTGATGATAACTGTTTGTTATTTTCTTTACCCTCAGTTCGACAAAGATAAAGACTTACAGCTCTTGAAATCTCAGAACTGGTCAAGTGTCCCGTAACATAAGATAAATGGTATAGCAGGGTATTAATTTTTCCTTATAGCAGTTACTTCTCTTCCCTAAAAAAGTGATGCAAATTATTTTAGAATAGGCAGATTATTTTATAATAGGAAAATCCTTTCTGTGGGAGGTGGAGGGGGAGACTTAATTCAGTATCTGTTTGCCTTTTATACATGTTCCTCAAACTGTAGATGCAAAAGCTGGACAGTTAGAAGAAGAAGGAAGCTATAGATAAAATAGCTCTTTCTTGAAAAGAAGTAATTATCTTCTCTGTGAAGAATTCTGAAATGAATTTGGAATGTATAGAGGGCAAACAATGACCCTTACTAACTTTCATTTTGTAATAAGTGAGATGCTTGTTTCCACAATTACTTGTAATCCAAGATTTGTTAAAATATATTTTACAAGGATGTGGATACAGGTTTTAAACGTAAGATCCACAGGGGTCCTGAACTCTGTAATGTGTATGCAAAATTAAATACCTACCTATGTGTATTTTTCTGGGAAAAGAGTTCATTAGGTTTCATCAGATTTTTAAATAGGTCCTTTTACCCTAAAGAGATTAAGATTCAATGGGATAAAAGTAAAAGAGAAGTCACTCTGACCCTAACCAGTGAGAATTAGGTGTGAAATGCTGATGACTATAGATTTTAAAAATATTTAGAACATCACATTTGTAAACAATTCCAAAGTCTAAAATTTTAGCAATGAGGCAGCTGTTCAAGTCTAGCAAAAACTAAGAAAGGTAAACAGTTTTAGAATACATCCTAGGACAGCTTTCAGTTTAAAAAATTTTCTGGATAATTTTTAACAAAATTCAACTTTTCAATGAAAATGTACTGAGGGATTATAGCTTTTATTAAAAGGAGGAAGGCACACAGGATGAAATATCTGCTTAACTATAACAACTTCAAAGTATACCACTAATGGTGACAGTAGTTTACTGACTTACTATCTGTGAGACACTGTGTGAACACTCAATATGGACTATCTCACGTATTCACTGCAATGTTACAAACCAGGTACCATTTTAATACCCATTTTACAGATGAAGAAGCTGTGCTTAAAAGAGTCTAATAACCTGTTCAAGGCCATACAGCCAGCAAATGATGGAATGGAGATTTGCAGCCAGAAGTCCAACACCAAAGCACTGGCTTTAACCTTCAACACAGTTCAGGGGCGCCTGGGTGGCTCAGTCGTTAAGCGTCTGCCTTCGGCTCAGGGCGTGATCCCGGCGTTCTGGGATCGAGCCCCACATCAGTCTCCTCCACTGGGAGCCTGCTTCTCCCTCTCCCATTCCCCCTGCTTGTGTTCCCTCTCTCTCTGGCTGTCTCTCTCTGCCAAATAAATAAATAACATCTTTAAAACAAAACAAACAAAAAAACCCTCAACACAGTTCAACTCAAACACTCCAAAACTCTTCCTGAGGCTTACACCCCATTATTATTCCATCTTCTTTTGTAAGGGCACTAAGAAAAGGGCTAGTGAGAACAGGGTACTAACAACAGGGACTGAGAACAAGGTATTAAATACAGGGTACTAAGCATGGGAGTAATGACAACAGGTCTATTAAGTATAAGGCTACTGAGAATAGAATTACTGAGAACAGAGTACAAAGAATAAGATTAACCGAGAACAGGACACTAAGAACAGAGTACTGAGCATAGGGGTACTAAGAACAGCTTACTAAGAATAGGGATACTGGTAACAGTATGCTGTGAATAGGGTAATGAAATCAGGAAGAGATTACCTTCTCCAAAGTACAATTTCATTTAGGTTCCTAAGTCTCTTTGCCTGCTCCTTTAGCGATGGGTCAGATCAATCACTTACTGTTTTTCCAGCCCATATCCCAGATCTTTGAAATGACAGATCTGCTGATGTATCACATCATTTCTATTGACCTTTATTCATCTATCACAAGGATGCAACAGAACTGTTAAGGCTTTTCACGTGTGTGTGTAAACTTTAATTTAGGACAAGCACTCACTAACTCTCAGCCACAAGTCCAGCCACAGCAACCTGGCCCATCTGGGAGCGGGTGGGTAGTGCTGGAAATGCGGTTCGCGTTAAGAGTGGAGTTTCTTCTAACCACCTCCCACTCCCCAAGACCTCAGCTAAGGTCCGATACCTCCAGTCTGACGTTTCCCGTGCTGCCAGGCTGGGCGGACCCACTGCAGTTCAGAGCCTGGTCACTTTTCTTCTTTTTGTACTTGTCCTTGTACATCTTGTTGCGGTGTTTTTTGCACATCCAAGGCTTCCGCTGCTTGGCCACCTGGCTCGTGGTCTCGCTGCAGCCCTCGAAGGTGCAGGTCTTGCTCATGCTACCCCCGCCGCTGCCCCTTCTCCGGGCTCCCCCGCTGCCACCCTCGCCCCCAGAGTGGGTCTCCTCGTCCTCCAGATCCTCCAAACTAGCCGTGCTCTCGCCTCCCCCCGGGGCGTCGGAAGTGTCCAGCAGGTCGGCTTCGTCCTCCCCCGCCTCCTCCTCGCCAGCCCCCGCCACTTCGCACAGGTACCTAATGGGCTTGGCTGCAGCAGTGCCGTCCCCCAGGGCCGGGGCCTGCCTCAGGACGCCCTCGGCATTAGAGTCGTCCTGCCCTCCGCAGGGGTGCATCACCAGCAGGGTAAACTGTGAGGCCGGGGCCGGGACGGGGGCTGGAGCCAGGGCCTGGCCCAGAGCAGGGGCGGGGGCCCCGGGGCGGAGCGCGCCACTGGCAGCGCCGGGCCCCGCACCCTCGACAACACCCTGAACCTCCGTGCTGCTGACACCTTTTGGGGGTCCAGGACCCCAGCCCTTCAGCACCTGCAGGGCCCAACGGCACTTCGCAAATCGAAGAACCAGGACACGCGAAAGGGAAAATCTCCGGCTTCGCGAAGGCAGCCCGACTGCGCCTGCGCAGGAGCATTTCTACGCCGGTGCCTTTCAGGGAACTCGGTGACTCTGAGGGGCGGGGCTGAGCCGCCAGTGAAGGAACTGACTGCGCAAGTGCGGCTCTGGGGCTGGCGGGAGGCGCAGCGCTTCGCTGGCGCCGCCGCTGCTGTGGAGGTTGTGTGAGAAGTTGAAGTGTGCGGGCGCTCGGTAAGACGGCGCTTTTTTTTTTTTTTTTTTTTTTCTGCTGAAGCTTACTGTGTTTAAAAAGTTTCAAAACACTTGTGCACTGGAACTCCACGGTGTAAATTAAGATTGTTCGTGAGCGATTTTATGACTTGCGGCATTCGGACGCTAATTATCGTAATATTTTGTCACTAACTGCCTGAAATGGGAGCTGTGAAGCTGGGATGTGGTGATGTCACACCTGGGACTGCTAGTTAGCAGTCAGGGAGGGCAGAGGCGGCCTGTTTGAAAATGATACAGTGGAGAAGGAGTGGGCCAGACTTGGGCCAAAATTCTATTTGTGTTGAGAGCTAAGTGATTTGTTCTTGATAAATTTTTCTCTCCTGGAAACGTATTTATTTGATTTTTAGTATCTGTCCTTTGCTATGACCGCTGAGGTAAGTCTTTAATAACGTTTTCATTAAATACGGTGAAAATGTGTGAAAAGCAACAGTGAATGACAAACGTTAAAAAAAAACCCAACAATAAATGATCTATCATTTTTACCACTTGTTGCACAGTTGCTGGTTGCTAAATCTTAAATTAGCCAAATCTCACGGGGGAACCGATCCTGCCAGGTCTTGGACTGAACTGTCTAGTTGTGCTCTTTCTGGGTATTCCTTCCTCCTTGCCTAGTCGGGTTTTGAATTCCACCTATTGCGAAGGAAAGCAGTGACGATCCAAGGAATGATAAATCCACTCACATTAAGGTGTTTGGGTGTTGATGTGTGAATAGATCACCAACTACATTTCAAAGAGAGCCACAGTGGATGGGAGAAGGTTCGGAATTCGACAGACCTGGGTGGCACTGTCCTGTGTGACCAGGCCTAGTTTGTGACAGCCTCTCTGAGCTTTGGCTTTCTGAGTGGTGAAAGGGGCGTTCTGTGGTGTGCTAGACCAGGTTGATGAGAGCCAGTTGTTAAAATATCAGGAGTTTAATGAGCTGGAGGTTAAACACTTTCATTATTAAAAATTAAATTACATCAACAATTAAATTATTTTAAAAACAAAAGTTAAAGACCTCAAAACTCATCACTTTTTAATTGTTTTCCAATGTTTTACTATTAGCAACGCTTATAAGATTATGTCTGTTGTATCTGTATGTGGAAATACTGTGGAGTGATGTGATACGGCACATCTCTTAATTGCATTCAGTGATGTCACGTTGGTTGCTTGAAACTAGCCGTGGTGAGAGTATTTACACTATGGAAATTGTCCAATGAAACAAAGCAGAGCTTGATTTACTGTCAATTGTCTTCAGACTTAAAGTGATAGTAAAAATGTTAATGAAGATTAAACTTAAAATGTTTGATCTGTGTCTTTCATATTGTCAGTAGCCTCCCAAAGTTGAGAAAATATTCTTTCAGTATTTGAAAACTACCGTGATTTCAGCAAAGTAGTTGCTTACATCACTGAAGAACAAGTGAAGTCCTGGCATACATCTTCATTGTTTCACTTTTGTCTTACTCATTAATATAAACAAAAATATGAGCCAACATTCATGTGAGAACTACACTCTGTTAGTACTGTGAGCAACTTCTTTGCTGATTTGGATAAAAATCAAGCATTTATTTATAGTTTGAATTCATGACACTGCTGTTGGTGAAATAATTATAAAAGCTGACAGTGGATTTTGCAAGTAGCAAGTCACACTGAAGTGTGGGTGTATGGAATTTACAATAAAGAGCCTTGTGATTTTTATCATTATTTGTAAATCATGTGCTAAACATTTTTTCTATCAGTTAACTCTTTTAAAAATTTACCAGCATATCACTGAGAGCAGTGCTATTTAAATCCTCGTACAAATTCCTGTTATGGTATTCAATGAATGACAGCAGGGTTTTTTTTTAATTTTATTGAGAGATAATTTACATATCATGAAGCCCACCCATGGTAAGCATACAATGTAATGATATAGGCCAGGAGGGAGCAATTGACTCCTGTAGTACTGCTTTAATATGCCATTTTTCAATGTTAATGTAATTTAACTGTAACTTAGGCTTCTTCCTTTGCTTAAGAAAATGATGTATGGTGATGGGTATTAAGGAGGGCACTTGTGATGAGCACTGGGTGTTACACGTAAGTGATGAATCACTAAATTTTACACCTGAAACCAATATTACCCTATTTGTTAGTCAACTATAATTTAAATAAAAACTTGAAATAAAAAAAGAAAATGATGTATGGTTGTTTTTTATGTAATTTGTAATTCAAAGAAAATTATTTTACACATAGAACCAGAGTTCCACATGTGTTTTTCTCTATTTCAAATTCTGTAGACTAGTTCACCTTCTCTTATTTTTTTCTTCCTTTCTTGCTTTTAAACAACAGTTTTATGTTTCTTTGAGAAGTAATATATGCTTTGTGTTGGAAGCTTAGAAGGGAACCATTCTAATTTCCTTTTTTCAGTCACCCTAGGTGTTCTTTCAAACTATGAAACTTGGTGTTCACAGAGTACCAATATTCGGCAGAAGGGAACTTTACCATTGTGATTACAGCATAGTAGAGTGGTCTTAAAAGCAATTATAACCCTCATTTTTATCTAAGAAGACTTCTATGGAAATAAATATTTAGGTCTTGGATTTTATTTTATTATTTCAGATGAAAAAAGTAAACTGTATTATATATCATGTTTGTGATATTGATTGAATGAATTTTATGATCATTACAAAACGATAATTTCAACTCTACCACTTCCTCTGTATTTATGAGTTGGCATTTTACTGTAAGGAAGAGCCTTCCCTTTTACTTTATATGTTTATTTATTGTTTATATACTATCAATATGGACTCAGGGATTAATGTTTTATTTAATGGATTGCAGTCTCTTACTTACCTTATTGATTTTGCTGCTCAAATTGTTCTGGATTTGGCTGGACTTTCTAGATTTGGCTGGTAGTAGTCCTTCAAGTTGCCTCCTATATCCTTTTAAGCACTCCCTTGCTTTCTGGCACAAGAAGGTATTCCAGACCTGTCTTGTACCTTCCCAGCTCGAGTCCATTTCTCCTTTCTCCTAAGATCTCTGATTCCTTTTCATGGGGAATGATATCTAGACACCAAGATCTAGGTGCTAGATGTGCTCGTTGTTACTAGGCACTTTCAGCAGGTAGAGATAAAGGGAAAAAATCCAAATATGTGTATATCTATATATGTATATATCTGTATCTAAGCATGAATTCATGCTGATTACTGATAACTCCAGTTCAGATCCTACCTGCAGTAGTCTTTCTTGCCTTCCCCCATTCCACATTAGTATCTTCTTTCTTCCCAAGGAGAACTTTGTTGATGACATGAGTCATCATGAGATGAGAAATTTGTTCATGACAATCTATATTACATGTTATATTTTATTAGTTTTTTAATTTAATGAGTTTTTTTAAAAAATAATTTATCCTTTACTTCCAGAAATGTAAAAGGCATATTAAGAAAATAAAAATGAACAGAGTTCATTTTTGAGCCCATATTTGTATTTCTTGCATCTGTCAGTTCATGGATAATGCATGACTATAGCAAAAAACAGACTATGCTTAGACTTACAGATACATTGTTTGCATTTTGTTTAGGAGAGCCAGGAGATAAACTCCTGTGAAAGAGGATTTCAAAGAGTTGCTGGGTACATAATACTTTGATAATAATGTTATCAGTGTAAGAGTGCAGGACTTTTAGGGGAGGAAATATTCCTGGATATTAGTGCCTGATGTTTTGACTTTAGTTAGAAGATCAAATACTTTAGTATTTGATCATTCATACCCCTAATCATCCTTGAATCTAGCCTAACATAAAGGTCACAAAATGTATTACCTAAATATTAATAAAATACACAACAGTAGGGAAATATCTACAAAATGACCTCTTCTGGTTCCTTTACAACAAGGAGAGTTCCTCTATCCCCACATGATGTGTATTCATAACACTTAAGATTTAATCAGGCTGAGTTCTCATTTGAACATAAGCAGGAAAACATTTTTAAAACTATTTCTAAGTAATTCAGTTAAGTTTGGTCTCATGCAAATAGTGTGACTGGAAGAACAATGAGAGGAAGGACTTGATCTAATCTCTATGAACGTAGAGTGGGCATCTGGACCCATCTGCTATGACAGTAAAAGTCTGGGTTCCATTGAGAAACAGGTTATCTTCTCATCCTTCTTGAGCTATGTGTGGAGATAGGGAGGACATAAAAAACTCCTAGAGGTTTCATGATTTAGTTTAAAGTACACAACAAATTTGTTTTTCTAATTAGGATTGTTTTAAGATTAACTGAAATAAGGCATTATACCCCATCAATTTATAGCAACATTACTTTTTCCAGCGATGAGAGATCTTCAGGAGTGTGGGTAGGTTACTTTATCAAAGGTCCATTCTAGTAGATAATTTTTAGACAAAACGAACAATATTCTAATGACAGATTAAAGAGGCTAACTCTAATAGCACAATGTATGAAGTGATGTTTGTTCTGAGATACCTTAGTCTGGTGGCCTTAAGCTCTATTTTGGCATAAGTCTTAGCATGACAGCTTCATCAAGGGAATCAGATGATTTGAAAGGACACAAGATATAAATAGGGAACTGAGGAAAGAGTGACAATCATACGATATATAAAACATGCATTTCACCTGTTGATGTAATTACTGCTGGTAGTACCGCTAGGTTTATGCCTAAAAACACAGTATTCTGGTAAATTCTATCTTGTACAATTTCCATCAAAAAAGGGGGAAAATACATGTTGTGGTTATAATTGCATATGCCATATAACAGGAGAGAACTTCTATTTGACTAGCTATTGGTGGAAATCAAATCTGTGCGTATGATTTTACACATTTGATGACTAGAATACTTTTCCACAGATCGGTTTCTGGCTCCATACCTTTCAAACCCTTTTTCTCCTCTAGTGTCTCATGTTAAGAACCATAGGACACATTTTTCACATTCATATTGTGATTTCACCTCTGATTGTACACTTTGTCTTGATGTCCAATGAGTCAGTACAGTATAGGCAGTAGGAATATTCCTGAAAACCTCTGCTACATGGGAGAGTGGGGGAGAGAGTGAGTTAGCAATCCCATGACTGTGAACCACATAAATATATCCTACTAAACCCAAACTAATTGTTTCACAACTCAACTTCCCCCAGTCAGATCCCCACATGTCTAGAGCCTCTTCAACACCACCCAGCACAAGAAGAAATGTGACAGGAGGGAGGTCCAAGTAGAAAGAGTTAGAAATGTTACAAAAACATATGCCCATGTCAATACAGTGCTGCCCCCCCCACACCCCCAGCCTTGGACAGGAAGAAAGGGCAAGACTTGGAGCTTAACCATCATCATTAGTGTGTAAATCCACCTCGGCTCATAAGTACTTTGTCCAGATAAGTACTTTGTCCAGATAAGGACTTTACCTCTCAAAGAAGAAATCTTTTGAGCTAAAGGGTCCACTTAGGAGGATTGGGTTTGGAATTATCTTAGGGAAAGGATTACCTATTATCCAAGCATTTGAAAACATGATTGTGCTAACTTCTCATCATCAAGCTCATCTCTACATTTTCTTTCTTTTTCTTTATGAAATCCCTTTAAAATTTCTCTTTAATAAGCTCCAAAAGATTATTATTCCTAAATTAGCAGGAGACTGTGAGGACTGGCCTGTCTCATAGATTTACTATAAGTATTAAATGACATAAGATTCTGGCCCTTAATAAGTGCTCAATTAAGGATAACATCAGGATAAGCAGTTTGTTAAATGAGCTGAATTGGTAGAGTTTGGAAAGTACTAACATGTTCTCTTGCTACTGTCTTTAAACCTAATGTATCTGCTCTCCCTGCCCCTCCTCGCCGCCCAGGACAATGTTTTGGGAATATCCCATTGTTTTTCTGTTCACTAATAAACAGTCTCATTTTCAGATTTTAGCAACCCCAGGAAACTATAATATCAAAACTTCATTTTTTTTCTCCATTTACTTTAAAGTTTCTCTCCTCCTCCATAACTCAAGGTTGACTGAAGTTTGAAACTGACTGGGGAGTGATGGGCAGATATGTGCTTGGTTTCTTTATTCTCCCATCCTCCACTTTCTCCCCTATTTATGATTGCTATTTCTGACCCCTCCCAGTCAGGCATAGGGATAAGGGGAAGTTTTGGAGAACAAAAGCTTATGTGGCAGGTGTTATTGTAATCTAGTTATAACCCTTTAGGTAGCAGATGCCCTAATGCTGGCTTTATTTCTGGTGGGTGCTTCAGTGAGTTCTGTTCTTCTGATTTTGGTGATACCATTTCCATAGCATCTTTCTGCGGATGGATCAGTATACATCAGCACACAGGACACACTCCTTTCAGGATAACTCAAGGCCAGCTACCTTGCCCCATCATGGATGGAAGAGTAGCTGGTTTCTGTTGCTCCTAGCTTTTCACTGTGTTGTGAAGACAGCTCCATCCATTTTTAAGGAAGAGTCAGTTTACAATCCCTGTCACCCCCTGAACTCTAGGGTATATGTGCAGTTTCTCTGAAATGTTCTTTTTAAGCTCAGCACATTTATCTTGAAAGATGCAGTGAGGCAAACACATAGTTCACCTGTAACTTCCTTCAAAAAAGTCCCCTTCAATCTTTTTCATTCTTGTCACACTCTTAACTTCTTTACACGTAAAGGGGAGATGACAGTGGGGAATGGATTTCAGGTTACAGAACCATTTTGAAACCTCATTGGTGTCTTGGAACCTATGTGTGGGCACTTACCACCTGTCGTTCTCATCTTTGGGGGCTCACTGGGAACTGTGAGACAACAGGAAGGAAAGTAGTTGTAATTTTGGAAGTTGTAGCTTGTGCCACTTAGATTGTCCATATATTTTTTTCATGGTCTACTGTTATTTTCTTATTCATCCCTGCCTTTTTTCATTCAGAAGGCTCTAATGCTAAGTCATCCCTTCATCAACCCAGTTTGTGTACCATTCACCACCAGAAATCCCAGGCCCTTCAGTTTATGTTACTCTCATCATTATCATGGAATCTGTGCAGACAGTTTTGCATGAATTGCACTAAAGGAGGGAGGTAATAGTTTGAGATCATACTAAATTTGAAAGTAATAAAAAGATAATAAAAATATTTTAGGCTCCTCATTGCCATCAGACAGTCCCTACCTACTGAGCCTAGAAACCATACCACAAGAGGACTAATTTCTTCATTAGTTATGTGTTAGATGATTTAGGAAAGGACTTTCATCTCTGAGGAGGAATATACTACCTTTTAGGAAGACACAAAAGCAGTAGGCAGTGAATACAACGATTCCAAGAGGAAAGCTGAGAATATGAAGCTAGATTGGAGACACAGCTAGAACAAATTAAACTGGGAATAGGGACCTTCTGACTAAAAACAATGGACTTCTATTGGAAGTAGTGTGACCAAGGAAAAGTTTGAAATGCAGTATTCTGAAGGCTCCCAGGAGGTCTGAGCACTAGAGAATAATCTTGTATAGATGGAGGCGATCAAAGATCAATTATAGAAAAATGTCCGGGAGCTGAGAACAAACAAATGGTGACTTGGAAAGTAGGCAACACGTGTAATTGTTACTCTGGAAGGCAGAGCAAGGTGGAATCAACCCATTGAGAGAAATGTCTCTCTGGAGAGTTAATTGAAGAGGAGAGTTTTCTGGAATCCATCAAACACATAAAAGGAACTGGTCTTGTGACACCCAAGCCAAAACACTGACTCAATACCCCCCAGAGACCTGATTTCAGTCTAAATACAACTCAAATGTTCCTGCGAGGTAAGGGGAAAACCCCTTTATCCTGTGGATAAAAGAGTCTGCCTTCAAAATTATGGGGGACTTTCTGTGAAAAGTAGAGCACTGAAAACCAATCATGCCTTCTTTCGAAACTCATATGGGGTCAGTCTTCAAGCTAGGCAAATGTCACAGCCTCTTTATGTGAGAAGAAAGACAGGTGACAGAGACAAACAGGTAGGCAGCGCTAGTATGTTTTTGGATGATGACTGGCTGGTAAGTGTCTAAGTTTGGGAAATTTTATTTATTTTTATTTTTTGAATTTTAACTCCAGTGTAATTAACATATAGTGTTGTATTACTTTCAGCAGTACAGTATACTGATTCAACAACTCTATACATTACTCAGTGCTCATCATAATGAGTGTACTCTTAATACCCTTCACTTATTTCACCCATCCCCCCCCCCCACCTTCCATCAGGCGTTTCTTTATATTTAAGGGTCTGGTTTTTTTTGGTTTGTTTCTTTTTTATTTTGTTCATTTTTTGTTTATTAAATTCTACATATGAGTGAAATCCTATGATATTTGTCTTTTCTGTCTTATTTCACTTAGCATTGTACCCTCTAAATCCACCCATGTTGTTGCAAATGGCAAGAGTCCATTTTTTATGTCTAAGTAATATTCCATCGCATGTACATGCCACCTCTTCTTTATCTGTTCATCTATTGATGGATACCTGGGTTGCTTCCATAATTAGGCTATTGTAAATAGTGCTGCAATAAACATAAGATGCATATATCTTTTTTGAATTAGTGTTTTCATATTTTTTGGGTAAATACCCAGTAGGGGAATTACTGGATCGTATGGTAATTCTATTTTTAATTTTTTGAGGAACCTCCATACTGTTTTCCACAGTGGATGTCCCAGTTTGCATTCCCACCAACAGTGGAAGAGGGTTCTTTTTTTTCTCCACATCCTCATTAACAGTTATTCTCTCTTGTGTTTTTTATTTTAGCCATTCTGACTGGTATGAGATAATATCTCACTGTGGTTTTGATTATTTGCATTTCCCTGATGCTGAGTGATATTGGGCATTTTTTCATGTGTCTATTGGCCATCTGTGTGTCTTTGGAGAAACGTCTGTTCATGTTGTCTGCCCATTTTTTAATTGGATTCGTTGTGTTTTTTTGGTGTCCAGTTGTTTAAGTTCTTTATATATTTTGGATACTAATAAATTTTCAGATATGTCATTCGCAAATATCTTCTCCAATTCATTAGGTTGTCTTTTAGTTTTGTTGATTGTTTCCTTTGCTGTGAAGAAGCTTTTCATTTTGAATTAGTCCCAATAGTTTATTTTGCTTTTCTTTCCCCTGCCTCAGGAAGCATATTTAGAAAAATGTTGCTATGGCCAATGTCAGAAAAATTACTACCTGTGTTCTCTTCTAGGATTTTTATGGTTTCAGATCTTACATTTAGGTTTTTAATCAATTTCGAGTTTATTTTTGTGTATGGCGTAAGACAGTGGTCCAGTTTCATTTTTTTGCCTGTAGCCATCCAGTTTTGTCAACACCATTTGTTGGAAGAAACTGTCTTTTTCTCATTGCATATTCTTGCCTCCTTTGTTGTGGATTAATTGACCACATAGTTGTGGGGTTTTTTCTGGGCTTTCTGTTCTTTTGACCCATATGTCTGTTTTTGTGCCAGTATCATACTGTTATGATTATTACAACTTTGTGGTATATCTTGAAATTACTACAGCTTTATAGTATATCTTGAAATTGAGGTATATCAGTTTAGTTCTTTTTCAAGATTGCTTTGGCTAATTGGGGTCTTTTTGGTTCCATATAAACTTTAGGATTATTTTTTCTAGTTCTGTGAAAAATGCTGTTGGTATTTTGATAGGGATTGCATTAAATCTTTAGATTGCTTTGAGTAGTATGGACATTTTATCAATATTCTTGCAATCCATGAGCATAGGATATCTTTCCACTTGTTTATGTCATCTTTAATTTCTTTAATCAGTGCTTTATAGTTTTCAGAGTCAGGTCTTTCACCTCTTTGGTTAAGTGTATTACTAGATACTTTGTTATTTTTGGTACAGTTATAAGTGGGAATATTTTCTTAATTTCTCTTCCTCCTACTTCATTATTAGTGTATAGAAATAGAATGGATTTCAGTATACTGATTTTGTATCCTGTGAGCTTACTGATTTCATTTATCAGTTCTACTAGTTTTTTGGTGAAGTCTTTAGGGTTTTCTATTTATAGTATCATGTCATCTGAAAATAGTGAAAGTCTGACTTCTTCCTTACCAGTTTGCATGCCTTTTATTTCTTTTTGTTATCTGATTCCTGTAACCAGGACTTCTAGTACTATGCTGAATAAAAGTGGTGAGAGGACATCCTTGTGTTGTTCCTGATTGTAGAGAAAAATCTCTCAGGTTTTTTTGTTTTTGTTTTTGTTTTTTTCCACCTTTGAGGATGATGTTAGCTGTGGGTTTTTCATATATGGCCTTAATTATGTTGAGGTATGGCTCCTCTAAACCTACTTTGTTGAGAGTTTTTATCAATGAATGAATGTTGTACTTTGTCAAATGCTTTTTCTGCATGTATTGAAATGATCATATGGTTTTTATCTTTTCTCTTATTGATGTGATGTATCACATTGATTGATTTGCAAATATTGAGCCACCTTTGCATCCCAGGAATAAATCCTACTTGGTTGTGGTAAATGATTTTTAAAATGTATTGTTCATTTGTTTTGCTAATATTTTATTGAGGATTTCTGCATCTATGTTCATCAGAGATATTGGCCTATAGTTCTCTTTTTGTGTAGTGTCTTTATCTGATGTTGATATCAGGGTAATGCTGGCTTCATAGGATGAATTTGGAAGCTTTCCTGTCTTCTCTATTTTTTGGAATAGTTGGTGAATAGGTATTAACTCTTCTTTAAATGTTTGGTACAATTCACCTGTGAAATCATCTGGTTTGGGACTTTTATGTGTGCGTTTTTTTTTTTTTTTATTGTGTTTCTGGTAATTGTATCTTTTCAAATCTTCAACTTCTTCCTGCTTCAGTTTTGGTAGGTTATATGTTTCTAGGAATGTATCTGTTTCTTCTAGGTTGTCCAATGTGTTGGCATATAATTTTTCATATTTTCTTAAATCCTTTTATTTCTTTGGTGTCAGTTGTTATTTCTTCTCTTTCATTTCTGATTTTGTTTATTTGAGTCCTCTCTCGTCTTCCTTTTCTCTTTCTTTTCTTCTTTCTTTCTTTTCTTTTCTTTTTTTTTTTTTTTTTTTTTTTTGGATGAATCTGACTTAAGACTTGTATTGCTATGCATTTCCCTCTTAGGACATGCTGCATTCCAAAGGTTTGGAACTGTTGTGTTTTCATTTTCATTCGTCTCAATGTGTGTTTTGATTTCCTCGTTAATTTCTGGGTTGACCCATTCATTGATTAGTAGCATGTTATTTAACCTCCCAGATACTGGGAGAGGGATCCAACCAAGGCCCTTGGGCTATGGGGCTTTAAATTGCAAGCACAGGGCACCAGCTCCTTCCCTGGCATGGTAAGGATAATATAAATGTAATATAAGTGTGACTCAGCAGAATCTTGACTCCAGCTCAGCTGGGGACACACTCAGCTCCTTCCGAGATAGTATCAGAGGCAAGGATTCAATCCTTGTGACTGGCCAGGCCTTATTCCTTATGCACTTGGCTGTAACAGGTTTCTGTGGAGCTCTGCCTGCAAGGCATCCACCTTGGACAAGTTATTCCTTACTTCTTACGTATAATTTTCTTGTTTGAGCTTCATATAAGTTATTGATATAGGAGGAAATGACTCCATATTTCCTTTCTCTTGAATTTACACTATGCTGCCGTGTTGGTGCATTGAATAAAGTTTGTTCTGAATGGTTAAGTAAAATAAAATTGTAATTTATATTTTGCTTTGGATATAAAATGTATTTGCATATCTTACAATCTGAGAAACCTAATATTTCAGATGAAATTATAAAATCATAATTAGCCAGACTTTTGATAAAGTCCTAGATGACTTGTCAAGGATGGAAACTGCAAGTTATATGATTTATTCAATCAGTCAGAAATTCTTTTTTTAAAAAACTTTGAGATATAATTTACATACCATAAAGTTCACCCAATTTAGGTATATATTTCGACTTTTTAAAAGTATATTAGAGTTATGTAACCATTACTATAATCTAATTTTAGAACATTTTTATCAATTTGAGAAGAAACCTTATATCTACTAGCAGTCACTCCCCCATTCTTTCTCTTCTCTTCCGTCTCCCAGGCCTAGGTAACCACTAATCTATTTTTTAATTGGTTTTCATATTCTAGACATTTCATTACATGGTATCATACAAAGTGTGATATTTTTTTTTTTTTAAAGATTTTATTTATTTATCCGACAGAGATAGAGACAGCCAGCGAGAGAGGGAACACAAGCAGGGGGAGTGGGAGAGGAAGAAGCAGGCTCATAGCGGAAGAGCCTGATGTGGGGCTCGATCCCACAAGGCCGGGATCACGCCCTGAGCCGAAGGCAGACGCTTAACCGCTGTGCCACCCAGGCGCCCCAAAGTGTGATATTTTGTGACTAATTTCTTCACTTAACATGTCAATAACTAATTTTTTCAATAAAATTGTTAAATAAAAATTCAACTGAGTAAATTTTAAAGTTCTAATTGGCTTTATTAATTGAGTCATGAACTGGGCAGCATCCCATCTAACAAGTAGAGAGAAGCTTAAAGGGACTACAGAAAAGAAAAGGTTTTTAATGGTAGGGAGTGGAAAATATAGAGTTTCAGTTTTGCAAGATCAGAATGTTCTGAAGATTGGTTGGACAACAATATGAGTATATTAACACTAGTAAAATGTATATTTAAAACAGTTAAGATGGAAATTTTATGTCATAAATACTTTACCACAATTTTAAAAGAATCAACATTGTCCTAAATGTAATATAAAAGACAAAAAAGGAGGTTAATATATAATCAAATAATGTATGTATCCAACATTTTAATTTCCAGGCACAATTAGGCTGGAAAATATAATGATGTAGCCGGATGCTTTCATCTACTAAAATGAATAAGAAGGTTAGAAGTCTTTTCTTAGAAGGGGAACAGAACAAAAAAGAGCAGAGGTGGCCTCCAGAATAGGAATAGTTTAAGATAAGCTAAAACAAACCAAATTAATTTGTATGTGATAGGAAAGAGGGAGAAACAATTAACTGAAGTAGGGAAAACATGTGAAGAGAAGTCATAGGCTGTCAAAGGAAGAAGATGACGAAGAATGAGTTGGGCATTATTTATAAATGAATGGTGAAATAATTTTCTGTATTACTGACTGAAACCACTCTCAACTATATAGATAGCAGGAAATGCTGCCATAATTTGGGTTATTTTCAAATATGTGGGTGTGAAAGTCTTAGCTGGATCCTAAACCTTTCTAATTAGATTGATTAAATCATGGTTTGTCCTCAAGTCCTTCTGAGGATCATTTAATTTCTTTTGAAAATGCTGGCTGACATACTTCACATCTGTTTAAAACCACCCAATCTGCTATTGTAAAATGTTAACTGTCTTTGAGTCTAATTATCATTGCATCCAAATGACAGCAATATATTTCTGAGTCAAGTATCTTTTAATCTGTCTTCATGTTAGATAAATTATACTGCAAAGCTGAAAACTGTAAAAGTCCCCAGTGAGCACGGTTATTTTTAAGTGTTTCATTTGTTGAAAAAGCCATGATTATTTCCTTCAATTTTAATGAGATTGGTCAAAGGAAAGGGCCATAAAGTTTAAGAAGTAGCTCATTGATGCTTTAAGTGTACCTTTCCTTTTTTTTTTTTTTTATTTTAAGATTTTATTTATTTATTTGACAGAGAGAGACAGCCAGCGAGAGAGGGAACACAAGCAGGGGGAGTGGGAGAGGAAGAAGCAGGCTCCCAGCGGAGCAGGGAGCCCGATGCGGGGCTCCATCCCAGAACGTTGAGATCACGCCCTGAGCTGAAGGCAGGCGCTTAAAAACTGAGCCACCCAGGCGCCCCTAAGTGTACCTTTCCAATGGAGAGATCCGACTGTTCCTCTTAATGCATGTGATACCCATTAGTTTAATGGGTAAAGATTGCTCTTTCCTACCTCCAATGTGAGTGAATATGAAGGATAAGCATCACATATGATGTATTCTGCCAAAAATGTTTAACATGCATCTAATTAAGCCTATAGAATGAATTTCCTATTTACAGGGGAGAGAGGCAGGAATTAAGTTAAACCACACCATAAGGAGACAATCAGAAGCATCCAGAATGTGAAATTGTAAAACACAAGTGGCCTATTGGAAAAAAGTCAATGTTATTTATTTTTTTTTAAAGATAGTTTCAAGAAATTTTCTAGATTAGAAGAGACTAGAAGAGTTGTATAAGAAACAAATGCAAAGTGTGAACCTTGATTAGATCTCTGTTAAAAACAACAAAAAATTATAAAAGGTATTTTGGGGACAGTTGGAGACATTTGAAAATGACATTAGATAATTATTCCAAATTGTTGTAGATGTGATAATGCTGTTGTAGCCATGTTAGAGAATATCCTTATATGTAGGAGATTTATGCTTGAGAATTTAGACATAAAGTGGCATGATATGTACATTTTACTTTGGAATGTTTTAGCCAAAATATACATATGTACATAGAGGAACCAGTTATGGCAAAATACTTATAATTGTTGAATCTAGTTAGTGGGGATATAGGTGTTTATTGTCCTGATCTTTTAGCTTTTCTGTGTATTTAAAAATATACATATTAAAATATAAAATGTAAATTAAAATATAAATTGAATAAAGAGAGGACCTTTTCAAATATGGCTTGGAAGATATACCTCACTCTTTTGCATTATTTCGAATTTGATATTTATTTTTTCATTGATTATATCAAAAATTTCACAGAAGTCCATAATGTGAGCCAAATCTTTTTTTTTTTTTTAATTTGTTGGAGAACCATCTTATTTGGATAAGACATTAAGATTCTTCATTGACATTTGATAGATTGTGGGTAATCTATCACTGGAGGAATTACTTTTAAACATTCATTGATCCGTGGACTTTATCTCAATAATTCTCAGTAATTAAGTATTGCTGATGAATAACAAAATGACTTTTTAAAAATATTTGTTGCTTCTTTCTTCCTGATTTCCTTTAATATTCACACTTGCAAATATAGTTATCATTTAGTACAAGGTATATATACAAAAAGCATACTTTTATTCTTCTATTTAAAACATACATTTTGTGAAAAATCAGTTCTTCAAGTATTAGGTATATACGCTGTACCTCAGTTATTATTTGCAAACTGTGATATTTATAGGGAATACTAATGACACATAATAACTCAGATCAGAACACATTAGAATGTAGGAATATATTTATGAAATAAATTATTTCTACATGCATTTGTGATACATATTATATATTTATTGTAGAATTATGTATATAATTTTAAAATCTGACACATAATTGCCCTACTAAACTAAGAATTTTACTATAGTTATATGAGCAGAAGTAAGGAACATTTACCAGAAAAATTGTGTTTAGTTTTGTAGAGAGCTATATTTCAATATATATAGTTTTATTTTTTAATTATGCTGATAATGGCATTCAAAATTGGCATTTATTTTAATGTGAATTTACTAGAAAAGTGAAGAAACTTATAAAAGTGTAATTACCCCAAGTAATGCTGTCATTTATCAGTTGGGTTTTTTTTAACCTATATATATTTTTTATTTTACTTTAATACTAATAGTATTATTTTGACGAGTAATATAATTTAGCACATGAAATTCATGATCTTTTATGACTATTTGCCATTTAACATAAATGCTGAGTTAAACATGAGTTGAATTTAAAAATACTTCCAGGTGGTAGCCCAAGAAGGTATACATTGTGGCAGTGTATGAGAATGACTGAAGATGAGGAAATACCTCAGATATTAAAATCATTTTCAGTTGTATTTCTGGCAGGTAGGCAGAGTTCAGTACCGTGTTGAGGGAAGTAAGAGTAACAGAACACTTTTCCATATATCATTTTATCTACTCCCAAAGAAAACACACTGCTTTGTGTTGTTAAGCTCATTTTCTGAACTCATCTTCTCTACAGATACAGGTTTAATATAATCATACCTTTTGTTAAGGGTTAAATGTGTGGATATGGAAAGTAGTACTGTTTTCTAATGAACTAAATGCATAGAATTTTAAAACCAATGGCATTATGAACTTTTAGAAGCAAAAGGAAACTTAGGAATGTCTCTGCTATATATTTTGTCCAGTTTTATTGAGAAGTAATTGACATACATCACCGTATAAAGTTTAAGGCATACAGGATAATGGCTTATTTTGGATATATTGTGAAATGATTACCACAGGAGGTTCAGCTAACATTCATCTTCTCATATAAATACACTAAAAGGGAAAGAAAGAAGAAAAGAGTAAAGGAAAAAATTTTCTCCTTATGATAAGTTTTATGATTTATTTTAATGACTTTCCTATATATGATACAGCAGTGTTAGCTGCTGTACTTATATCCCTAGAACTTACATCCCTAGTACTTATTTTTTCTTATTGACGTATAGTTGACATGCAATGTTACATTAGTTTCAGATGTACAACATAGTAATTCGACAATTCTGTACATTACTCAATGCTCACCATAATAAGTGTAGTCACCACCTGTGGCCATATAATGTTATTACAGTGTTATTTATTGACTGTATTTCCTATGCTGTAATTTTCATCTCTGTAATTTATTCATTTTATAACTGGAAGTTTGTATTTCTTAATCTCTTTCACCTATTTTGCCCATACCCCCATCAACCTCCCCTTTGGCAACCACCAGTTTCTTCTCTATATTTAAGGATTTGTTTGTTTTGTTTTTTTAGATTCTATCTCTAAATGAAATCATATGGTATTTGTCTTTCTCTATCTAACTTATTTCACTTAGCAAAATACCCTTTAGGCCTAGCCATGTTGTCACAAATGACAAGATTTCATTTTTTTTTATGGCTGAGTAATATTCACTGTGTGTGCATGTACAGAGATATAGATATATATCTCTATATAAAAGTATATAGATATATATCTCTCTATATAAAAATATAGAGAGAGATATATACTGCCTCTTCTTTATCCAACTCATGTATTGATGGACACTTGAGTTGCTTCCATATCTTACCTATTGTAAATAATGCCATAACAAACAAAGAGGTGCATATATCTTTTTTAAATTAGTGTTTTTGTTTTCTTTGAGTAAATATCTAGTAGTGGAATTACTAGGTCATATGGTATTTCTATTTTTAATTTTTTGAGGAACCTCCATACTGTTTTCCACAGTGGCTGCACCAATTTATATTCCCACCAACAGTGCATGAGGGTTCCCTTTTCTCCACATCAGTGTCAACACTTGTTATTTCTTGTCTTTGTGATACTAGCCATTCTGACAGGTGTAAGGTGATATCTCATTGTTATTTTGATTTGCATTTCCCTGATGATGATTGATGTTGAGCATCATTTCATGTGTTTGTTGGCCATCTGTATATCCTCTTTAGCAAAATGTCTATTCAGGTCGCCTGCCCATTTTAAATTTGATTGTTGTTGTTGTTTTGGTGTTGAGTTGTATAAGTTTTTTATATATTTCGGATGCTAACCCCTTATTGGATCTATCATTTGCAGATATTTTTTGACATTCAGTAGGTTGCTGTTTCATTTTGTTGATGGTTTCCTTTACTGTGCAAAAGCTTTTTATTTTAGTATGGTCCCCATAGTTTATTTTTGCTTTTGTTTGTTTTGCCCGAGGAGACCTATCCATAAATACGATGCTAAGGACAATGTCCAAGAGATTACTGCCTGTGTTTTCTTTTAGATCCCTAGTGCATATTTATCTTATAACTGGAAGTTTATACATTTTAACCACTTTCCTCCAGTTACCCCTCCTCTCATCCCCTGACTCTGGTAACCACAAGTCCTGATCCTTTTCTCTATAAGGTTTGTGTGTATGTGTATGTGCGCGCGCGTTCGCTTCTTTTTAAAATTGGCTCTAAACTATCATTATTACTGCTCTGTTAAATAAGCAATGATGTTGGAAAGGTGTTTTTTTCTTTTAAGTAATTTTGAGGGTTTCAAAACTGACAATTCTTTTTTATTCACTGTCAGTAATTTTGAAAATAACACTTTCTCTACAACTTCTGTCCTTGTGAACTTGACATATACAAATGGTAAAGCTTCTCTGTGAGACAGGATGTTTGTGTTCATCTACTTGGTTTTTTTTTGTTTTTTGTTTTTGCTTTCATCTATTTGTAATAAAGATTTATTATTTAGTTGATTTCAACTTTTTAACCTTCTTAAGGCAACAATGTGCTGGAATAGAGGAAATCATTTAATATGATATATTTTTATCATCTTTGTAGCAGTCTTTTATACAACTGTTAAGATTATTTCTTCTTCAGTATTGTGTAGCATACCATATTTTGTGATCATTTACATTGCTCTGAAGGAAACAATAAGACCTGTCTTCTTTTGCATAGAACATTGTTAAACATTCCAGTGAGGGTATTGCAGTTTTCAGTATTTTTCAGTATATATATGAATGAGATATATATGTATCTTTTCCATTTAGATCAACATGTTCCTTTGTAAAATATTCACTTAATCTCGATGGGCTCATTAACTTGATTAGGAAAATGAGTTGGCAAAATAGGGACATTGGTGACTGTTCATTTGTTCAAATAGCTATAAAACTCAATTTCAAATATTTAACTGAATATTTGCCCACATTTTAAATTTATATTGACATTTAAATTAAGATCCAAACAAGGAAATTTGTAAATTTACCTAGAATCACCATGATTCTATAGCTACAAATACAAACTGATCTAGTTGTATTGTTTTGGTGACTCAAATACCCCTCACAGTGCTATTGTCAGTGACTTGACTTTCTGAAATGGGAACAACTTTGTAAAGTTCTGAACAAAACCCAAGTACATTCTTTTCTCAATTTATATAGTAATTATATTCCTGTGAATTCATTATATAACAGCATGCAACCATATTTTTAGTGATATATAAACCAGAGTTTGAATCTCAGCTCAAATAGTTATAAATAAGTTTTTCACCTACATGAATATCTAAAGGAACAGTCAAATGTTGGTTATGATGCCTTTTTTTTTTTTTAATATAGAGGACTGTCTGCATATTGCAAGGTGTTTGGCATCCCTGGCACAGCCCACTGTATGTTTATAGTGCTCCTCCAACCCCCCAATCTTGTGATAACCAAAAATGGCCTTTATAGGAAGCTTCTTGTACTGTTGGTAGGAATGCAAACTGGTGCAGCCACTCTGGAGAACAGTATGGAGGTTCCTCAGAAAGTTAAAAATAGAACTAATCTACAACCTAGCAATTGCAATACTAGGCATTTACCCAAAGGGTACAAAAATACGGATTTGAAGGGGTACATGCACCTCTATGTTTATAGCAGCATTATCAACAATAGCCAAAGTATGGAGAGCCCAAATGTCCATCGACTGATGAATGGATAAAGATGTGGTGTGTACATATGCAGTGGAATATATATATATACACATACATACACACACACACATGATATATATCATATATGCAGTGGAATATTACTTGGCCATCAAATAGAATGAAATCTTGCCATTTGCCATGACATGGATGGAGCTAGAGTATATATAAGCTAAGTGAAATAAGTCAGTCAAGAGAAAGACGAATAGCATATGATCTCACTCACATGGGGAATTTCAGAAAGAAAACAGATGAACATATGGAAAAGGGCAAAAGGGAGAGAAGGAAATAAATCATAAGAAACTAACAATAGAGAACAAACAGGGTTGATGGAGGAGGTGGGTGGGGGGATGGGATAGAAGGTTGAAAAGTATCAAGGAGGGCACTTTTTGTGGTGAGCACTGGGTGTTGTATGTAAGTGATAAATCACTGAATTATACTCCAGAAACTAATATTGCACTGTGTTAACTGAGTAAAATTTAAATAAATAAATAAATAAATAAATAAATAAATAAATAAAATTTTTTAAATAAAATAAAATGCCCCTTATATTTTCAAAATGCCCCCTAGAGGGCTGTATCACATCTTTTGGTGACCACTGGCTTAAAAGATAATGTGACAAATATTTAAGAAAAATAAAATGTTATAGGTGGTACAAATGCATGGGTAATTCTATCTGGATGAGTAAAGAAGAGCTTCATGGAAGTGATACTTAAGTTTAGTCTTGCAAGGTCCATGTAGACTAGGAGAAAAGGGCCTATCAGAAAGAAGGACTACATGATTAAGTTAATAATGCTCAGAGGCCTACAAATAGTTTGGTACAACTGGAAACCAGGATGCTGGGTTGGGATCTATCAAGAAACAATTCAGGGAGGTACATAGAAACCAGGTATTGGAAAGGTTTATCTTCTAACCTAATTAGTTTGGACTTTCATGTTTGTGTGCCTGTGGAGTTTAGAGTAAGGGACTGACACAGTCAGATTCTTAGAAATGAGTGGATTGGAGGGGTATAGATTGGGAGGAAAGAAAAGTCTATTGATTTTACTATAGATTCTCTATTGGCAATTTTAAGAATCTAGTTTTTAATATTTTCCTGGACCCTAGCCCTCTCAAGAGTGTTATTTTAGTGTACTTTTTTTCCTCTCAGATTTTGTATTAGTCTGCTAGAGCTACCATAACAAAAAATCACAAATTTTACAAGAAATTTATTTTTTAAAGTTTTGGAGACTGGGAAGTCCAAGATCAGGGTGCTAGCAAGGTAGATTTCATTCTGAGGCCTTTACTCTTGGCTTGTGGGTGGCTACCATCTTGCTTTGTGCTCACACATCCTATTCTTTGTGCACATATGGATAGAGAGAACAAGAGCTCATGAGTTCTCAGGTGTCTCTTCTTATTGTGTCCTCACATGGCCTTTTCTCTGTGCCTACATCCCTGGTATCTCTTCCTCTTATTGTAAGGACATTAGTCCTGTTGAATCAGTAACCCTCCCTTATAACCTCATTTAACGTTAATTATTTCTTTAAAGACTTTTTCTCATGATGTAGTCACATTGGAGATTAGGACTTCAACATATGAATTTTAGGAGGACATATAAATTTTAGTTCAGTCCCTAACAGATTTTTAGGATAGTTTTGGAACGTTTGGACTCCTTGTTTCTGATCTAATAATAACTAAATGTCTTCCCTATATCTGATATCCTCTTTAATACCAGTTAGACCTTATTGCATTTTCCTTTCTCTTTTATATCTGAAGGCCATTAAGATCTCCCTTTTCAGTTTAGTTTCTCTTTAATATGTTCCCTAAGATTCAGCCTTACTCTAAGGAAATATTTTCTCTCTATCTTCACCTATCTCTTCCTTTATTTTAATTTCTCTTTTGCTTTCCTGTGGTATTTGGGGCAATCATGTTCTTTAGAGACAGTATTCTAAAACTGTCGGCATTTTTATTTTCTTTGGATCAGCAACAATTTCTTTCAGTTATTTCTCTAGTGTAATCTAAGAAGATGGCATATTTTTCAACAATAATGCTCATTTGTTCTTCTTATTAATAAAATCTATCATCCTTTTATGGTCGAGTCCATAATTTTAGTGTGAAACCTAAAATTCAAAACCTGGGTTTAAACTCATGGAATTAACAAGTTTGGGGCCAACTTGAGTTTGCATAGTTGACTGTTGACAACCCTCATGAATTTAAGATTAATCTTTCTAAAGTATCCTCCTTTGCTCTGAATGTAGAATAGAATTCGGGAAGTAAGATCTGGTAATGCCTATATGAGCCTGACATTAACAATTTAAAGCTGGAAGCTTATATGCCATTGCTCTGTGAAACACATGGAACTTTACTATCTTTGCCAACTTAGGTGGAAAACCATAGTAGAAATAGAGAAATAATGCAGCTGAAACTCTGCCTCTTTCAAGGAAAGATTTTCCTGAGACTCTAAAGCTTCTGTCCTGGTAATAAATGATATCCCCTCTGGTTTTGCATCTTTATACCCTGACCGATACAGGAGAAATAATAATCTAATGTGCTAAAAAAAGGCAATCAATTTGGAAAAATGGTTCATTATAGTCAAAGAAAATTCTAAATTCTAAGTATCCAAAGTAGACATGCCTTGTCAAAAAAAATTCAAGAATATTTATAATATCCCACAAATATCCAACCAGGGAGGAGGAAAAACCTCTTTCCTTAAAAGAGACCGAAATTAAAATACTTTCTTCAGACTTCTTTGCAATACTGAGTTCCTAAAGATAATGGAAACTTTGTAAATATTTTAAACAGAGGAAATGTAATTAAGGATTCCATTCTGAGCCAAAGTATGTTGTTGAGCAAAGACAAAGACCTAGTAACTACTTGTGGATACCGTGCTGACTGAGGGATTCAAAATTAAGAATTAAAGAGCAGAAAAACCAAAATCAATGAAGTACAGGGACTGAGGCACAAATAACTACTGTGAGTATAATCACAAAATTCAATATAAAACAAAACTATTGAAAATAATGAAACATAGGTTATGAGAATGAATAATTATATATGAGTAAAATGGGTTCACTCCTCTCATTAACCATTTGAAGCCCGGGAAGTAGGGGAAGAAAGGAATGGAAGTAAAGGCAGATGAAATTCTGCTTCTTGTACAAGGCAGGGTAAAAATTCCAGCACCCATGCTGAGGCCTGGAAGAACAGTAGGGGTTGGCCAGAAGAATGGAGACTTCTCTGGTGACAACAGCAGAAGCCCACTCTGGCTGCTTATAGAAAACAGTTTATGGGAAGGATGTTGGGATTTTATAGAAGCAGTGAAAGGACGGGAGTGCCAGAAAGAGAAAGAAACAGGCAACACTCTCCCCACCTACATTTCCCTGTTGAGATCTGGGATTTTTATCAAAACCCCCATAGTAGTCATGTACAACAGACTTGGATTGTAATGAGGCACTCAGATCCTTAAAAGAATCATTTCATTTCTTCTCTAACAAGTGTTCTCTTGGAAGGACCAGGAGATATCAACAATCAAGACAGGAGATAAAATGAATTGTCCGGGAACTAGAAGCATCTCTACCCCTAAAAAAAAAATTAAGATTGCATATTGCAACTTTCTGATTTTTTTAAATTATTTCATATTTGGAACATCTAGATGCCTGATATTACTATAGTGCAAACCCATGATTTTGATTGAGTATGATTGACATACAAAAAGCTATATACATTTAGTACATACAACTTGATGAGTTTAGAGTAAGCATGCACTCCTGAAACCATCATCTTAATCTATGCCATAAACATATCCATCACTTCCAAAAATTTTCTCCTGCCCTTGTTACTTACTATTAGTATGATTTATATCTGTGTAGGATAAGAACACTTAACATAAGATCTACCCGCTTAGCAAATTTTTAAGTATATAATACATTGTATTGTTAACTATAGGCACTGTATTGTATGGTAGATATCTAGGACTTATTCATCTTGTATAACTGGAAGTTTTAGTAATACCTCCCTAAATCTTCCCCCTACTCTCAGCCTGTGACAATAATCATTCTACTCTCTGCTTCTGTGAGTTTGGCAATTTCATATATATCTTCTGAGGTAATTTTTCAACTTAAAATATGTTACTACAAAGATTTGCAGATCTTTAATCAAGCACTATGTTAATACTGTAATATCAAAATACTACGTTGCATTATTTACAATGTTCAAACTGAATACCTCAAAAGGAAATAATAAAAAAAAAATGATGTGGCCACTGTGGAAAACAGCTTGGTGGCTTCACAAACCCAGAAGGTTGTTGTGAGGATTTGACAAATTAATGTATAATGGTTATAATTACACTTACTACAAAGCAAATAGTCAATACATGTTAGCAATTGTTTAATTTTAAATAAATGCAGATCCTGCGTAAGTTGCTTTAAGATTAATGTCTGCTTATCCTTATCTGTACAGTTCATTTTTACTTCATGCCTCACCATCTTATATTAATGATTTCTCACATAAAGGTGTTTTTAAAGACATTCACATTTTCTGACAGTTTTTTTTTTTTTTGGTCTATATTTTTACACCCATGATTCACAAGTATGAATAAGGAGTGCTCTAAGCAATTCAGATAAAATGCCTTTCTTGGCCTGGAATCAGTATTCTTTTGCAATTTTTTAATGAGGTTGGCTTTTACTCACAAGTGTGAAAACTTGCTGCAATTCAAAAATTATTCATGTATTCAGATTTTGAGAGTTGGAAGGGACTTTGCAATGGTACAAGGGGTTTAGGATAGCAACACATGAAAAACTTCAACTCTCACAATGATATTTATATGTTTACAATCAAAAGTTCTTTGAGGCTAAGGATATATGTTTTCTATCTCTGTGGGAAGTTTTCAGTCTATCTATCCCATGATTCAATAAATGAAGCTATTTATTTGAAATTAATTTAAGCCCTTTACTAGGAATAAAGAATAAGTATTTGTGATTTACAGTTTTAGCTTATAAAATACTACTGAGCAAACTGTTGGCCTACTTTACCTGAGAAGAAATTCTGAGACTGTTTACATGGAACTGTGATTTTAGGTCTTTCTATATCTGTTATAAATAGTAAGTGTAAGGAAAGTATCAGCTGTGACATGTGGTGGAGAGTGTGCTCTCTTCTATGAATATCCAAACAATTCTATTTGGACTTTTATTCCTCCACTTACCATACTCCATTGTAGGGGTTTTATTTTATTTTTTTATTTTTTAAAAAAGATTTTATTTACTTATTTGACAGAGAGACAGCCAGCGAGAGAGGGAACACAAGCAGGGGGAGTGGGAGAGGAAGAAGCAGGCTCCCAGCAGAAGAGCCTGATGTGGGGCTCGATCCCAGAACTCAGGATCACACCCTGAGCCGAAGGCAGACGCTTAACGACTAAGCTACCCAGACGCCCCCATTGTAGTGGTTTTATAATTTCAAAAGCACTTTGACACATGTCATGTAATTGTCATAAAATCCTTCTGAAGTACATATTATTATCTCCATTTGTTAAATGAGAAAATTGAATAATCCAGTTAGGTATCTTTCCCCAGTCCATAAAGTTACTAAATGGAATAGGAGGACTCACACCCAGACTTTCTTACTCCATCTCCAGAGCTATATTTCCCCACTGCATCTCAGCCGTCATTGCCCCTTTTACACTAAGGACATTTTGATATGCTCCCTTCAGCATCGAGGTCAGTGCTATGCTTTGGCAAAAATAGCCAGTGAGTTTGAAGCTATGCATGAAGGAAGGGGGATGGTGGGTGACTGTCGATGGCTCTGGAAGAAAGGGGCTTGATGAGAAAAAGTACATGGGACTCTTAAGAGTAGTGAGAACTCTTTCTTGATCCTTGTTGCAATAAAACTTGAAAAAGTTGGGGGGCGCCTGGGTGGCGCAGTCGTTAAGCGTCTGCCTTCGGCTCAGGGTGTGATCCGGCATTATGGGATCGAGCCCCACATCAGGCTCCTCCGCTATGAGCCTGCTTCTTCCTCTCCCACTCCCCCTGCTTGTGTTCCCTCTCTCCCTGGCTGTCTCTATCTCTGTCGAATAAATAAATAAAATCTTTAATTAAAAAAAATGTTAAAAAAAGTAAAAAACTTGAAAAAGTTGGAATGAAGGAAAAGACCTTGCACCTCCTCTAATGATGACGTCTCCCCCTCAGTAATCCACTGACCTTCCCCTCTCCCTCTGCACCCCTGTCAGTTATTGTTCCTTGATGAATTATTATCCATCAAGGTAGGATGGATACCTGATATATCTTCTATTGACTTCAAAGAAGCCATGTTGGCTAATGAAAACCAGTTTTATGAAAAAGTGTCATGATAGTGATTCAAGGAGGAAAAAAGTAATCCCAAGGGAATAGAAAGGATGTGCAAATGCTGAGATGAACTTTTGGTCTCTATTTATACTATACTTAACCATCATAGAGACAAAACTTGTAATTGCGAAATCTCACTTCTCCTCTAACCATTTTCTCTCAGGGTCAAACGCACAGAAATTCAGTCAGGTAACTTCTAGAAGGGGCACATCATCCCTCCAACCCCATCTAAGTCCAGTAGCCACAAGGGATGCCTGGTCCACTTGGACACCCAAACAGCTTGTGTTGGGAGGTTGAGGCCAGTCAGTTCCATCCCTGCTTCCTGTCAAGTTCCTCCACATCTCATCCTCATCACCTATCATCTCTTGTATACATACCCGCTACTCTTCAGCTCAGTGCCCCATCCCTCTGACTCTCACACTTTAATGGATCACAGTACTCCAACTAGGTACTGGGGAATCATGTTCTGTTATAAGGAACACCTTCTGTTTCTTTGGCATCTTCATAGAACATTCTCTTCACCTGTCATTCCTACAAGATACCATATCTTTTTCAGCTCCAGTGGAAGGAACTATTACTCTCACACACCCAGGAAATTTTAGGCTTGCTGCTAGTGGTGGAAGTTAGGATTGTTCCAAATCAGCTGGGCTCCCCATTTGCTGATTCCCATTATTTTACTCCTCTTCTCATGTCAGTTCCTGTCCTCTTTTAACGCTTAGGCAACATGACCATACTGCACCCTATCCCTTCCTCCTCACTCTTTTGATAGATGGGCCAGCTATCTGCAACCTCCACTGGAGACTTTGGCACTTTATTCATCTACTCCCAACTACACAAAGAGTCATCTTGGGATATTTCAACAGCCCGTTTAGCTTTATGTTCTGTGACCTTAACTTTGTTGATTTTACTTTCTTTCCATTCTGGTGCCCTACTCCTTTGGCACCCCCTCCCCACTGGATTTTATCGTCATTTGAAATTTCCATTTCAAATTTCTTAAACTCCAATATTCTACACACTCTTTCAATCTGCCCTCAGTAAGTTTCCCAAGAGCTTCGTACTTATTAAATTCAAAGGATTCTTTCCAATGCTTAACAGCCCTTTCTGCTGAATGTGAATTTCTTCTTGAAATGCCCTTTTCCCCTATACTACTTAGTTGCTTTTTCTTCTGTCTCTTCGGCTTCCCCTCATCATTTCTGTTCCAGGCCCTTCTGTGGTTTTCCCTGGCTTCCACTGTGACTTTCCTCTCTTCTCATGTCACGTACATTCTGGCTTTTTCCTTTGCTCTCATAGCTCTAATAGGCATGTGGATGCTGGTGACTCCTAAATATCTTCAGCTCAGGTAGACCTTTCCATTAGATATTTATACATGTTATTGTCAGATCTACATCTTTCCATGGGTATCCTACAGCCATTCACCTTAAGCATATCCCACACTAAATTCATCTTCCTCCCCAAATTCACTTCTACTTGCTATTTCTAGTCTTAGTTGTCAGCATATACCCAGTCCATGAAACTGAAAATGGGGAAATTGTTCTTTTCCTTTTTCTTTCCTTCCCCCTCCCATAAACAATGAGTCATAAAGCTAGCTTGCTCAATTCCTCATATATTTTTCTATTTTTTCTTTTCTTCAATTCTCTTCCTTCTCATCAGTTTTCTGCACTGTTTTCCCACACTTCCCCATCCTCCCAACACCAGCCTAAGTGTTCCCTGCACTTTTTGTTTTTTTTCCTAATAACTCTTTATTCAGTTTTGGTTCAGTTGCTGCCTTCTGTAGGCTTGGTCTGCTCCATCCAGGAAAGAGAGCTGAGCTCTTACTCAAGCTGAGCTCTTATTCAAGACTTAGCCCATTACTTCAGCACCCACTATTCCCAGAGACCAGGATCAGTCCTTGATTTTGTTTCATTTCAACTGTTCATTCCTACCAAGTTCAGGAATCTTACCAAGGAAGGGGTCTAGCTTCTTTTAATCTGGGGTTTTATGATGACACTTTATGTAGTTTTTATATCATAGGTTTGATATTTTACCCAGGTGTTTACATTTTTCATATTATACAGTAAATAATAAATACTATGTGGAATAAAGAAGAAATGAGTGCATTAAGAAGTGTTTACTGTAACCAAATAAATTTAGCTCTTTATTAAGATACTAACATAGAAACCCAGCATGTAAAACCAAGAAACAAGTAGCTATCCTGGGTAAATCACAAACACCAGTTTTCCCCATCTCCATGGATTCCCGAAGGGATACTCAGAGGGCAGTTTGAAAGCTGATCTAGCAGAAAGAAAGCTAAGCCAGAGGGCAAAGAGTTTTAGTCTTATCTTTGAAACTTAATTCCATGCTCTCTGTTGCCTGACCTATGAAGTATAAATTGATACTGCTTTCCCCACCTGCTTTGTGGGGTCTTGGAGGAGTTTAAAAAGCATATTTGAATAAATATTTTTGAAGAAAAATAACTAGGCAAATGTAAGGCTAAAAGTAATGCTTTATTAATTAGAAATGAAGATGAGAAGTTTTTTTTTGTTTTTGTTTCCTGTGTGTCGCCCTTTGGAGAAATGGGAAATGGGAAGGAAATTAGTTTTTGTACATTTCATAAATAAAGGAACTTTAAGAGTTAAGAATATATGACCCAGTTTCCATGAATAGTTTCAGGTGGAATTATATGCAGAATTTCATCTGTGCATACATTTTGGCAGGGAAGGGATTCATGGCCATTAGGACATTAAGAACCACTGTCTTGGAAACTAATAAAAACCTTCCCTCTCTCCCTACACCTTTACCCTCTTTGAGTTTGACGGGCATCTTCTGCTTCTAGTGTACGCTCTCTTAACACCTAGTATAATACTCATCACGGTACCATTTCCTACTCTTCCTGTGAACTATGTAATCCTGTCGTAGAGCACTTTTAATATGCCGTGTGTATTAAGGCAGGAAAACAACTAATACAGTGTAGAAATATGTAAAACAACAAGCATTTAAACAAGATTTTCTGCTAAGTCTTTAATTAGCTGGAAAATACCATGACCAAAGTAATTTATCACCTAAATGTTTTTTTTTTTAATTTGCTCGGTTAGGTCATAGCATATTTTATACTTGTTTCTGCTAAAAGGTATATGACTTAATCTCTGATTTTGACTTATAAAAATAAATCTTTACAATTTTGACAATCAGCGTTAATTTTTAAAAGATTAAGGATGAACCAATATTAAGTATGATGTCTACTCCTTTTTTCTGTGTGTAGGGGGGCAGGGGGAAGAAGACTCCACATGGAAGTGAGGATCAAGTTTAGACTTGCCATAGCCCTTTCACTCATTTACTGTAGGGCTGCACACATGCCCAATGCAGGAAACTGCCAAGGAGATTTGCAGTTGGAAACCACATAAGTCTGTGATTCTCATGCATACTCCCAGCACAGCTGACCCCTTAGAGCAACCCTGAAAAGTGTTTGCACAGCTCAAGGCTTTACAGTGCTCAGGGCAACATCAGATGGAAGTGAGCAACTGAAGTATGAAGTGTTTTTCTGCATTTGATTGGGACAGAGAGGGTGGGATGGAGTATATATTTCTTATACGTTCTCTGACAAAATGAAAAATCGTACATTTCCACTCTTGAATGTTTTTTTTAATTTTAATGTTTTTTATTATATTATGTTAGTCACCATACAGTACATCCCTGGTTTCCGATGTAAAGTTCGATGATTCATTAGTTGCATATAACACCCAGTGCACCATGCAATACGTGCCCTCCTTACTACCCATCACCAGTCTATCCCATTCCCTCACCCCCCTCCCCTCTGAGGCTCTCAGTTTGTTTCTCGTAGTCAATAGTCTCTCATGCTTCATTCCCCCTTCTGATTACCCCCCCTTTCTTTATCCCTTTCTTCCCCTACCGATCTTCCTAGTAGTTATGTTCCATAGATGAGAGAAATCATATGATAATTGTCTTTCTCTGCTTGACTTATTTCACTTAGCATTATCTCCTCCAGTGCCGTCCATGTTGCAGCAAATGTTGAGAATTCATTCTTTCTGATAGCTGAGTAATATTCCATTGTATATATGGACCACAACTTCTTAATCCAGTCGTCTGTTGAAGGGCATCTCGGTTCTTTCCACGCTTTGGCTATTGTGGACAATGCTGCTATGAACATTGGGGTGCATATGGCCCTTCTCTTCACTACGTCTGTATCTTTGGGGTAAATACCCAGTAGTGCAATGGCTGGGTCATAGGGTAGCTCAATTTTTAACTTTTTAAGGGACCTCCACACTGTTTTCCAAAGTGGCTGTACCAACTTGCATTCCCACCAACAACGTAGGAGGGATCCCCTTTCTCCACATCTTCTCCAGCAATTGTAGTTTCTTGCCTTGTCTATTTTTGCCATTCTAACTGGCATAAGGTGGTATCTTAGTGTGGTTTTGATTTGAATTTCCCTGATGGCTAATGATTTTGAACATTTTTTCATGTGTCTGTTAACCATTTGTATGTCTTCATTGGAAAAGTGTCTGTTCATATCTTCTGCCCATTTTTTGATTTGTTTATTTGTTTCTCGTGTATTGAGTTTGAGAAGTTCTTTGTAGATCTTGGATACCAGTCTTTTATCTGTAGCGTCATTTGCAAATATATTCTCCCATTCCGTGGGCTGCCTCTTAGTTTTTTTGACTGTTTCCTTGGCTGTGCAGAAGCTTTTTATCTTGATGAAGTCCCACAAGTTCATTTTGTCTTTTGTTTCTCTTGCCTTTGGAGATGTGTCATGAAAAAGTTTGCTTTGGCTGATGTCGTATAGGTTGCTGCCTATGTTCTGCTCTAGGATTTTGATGGATTCCTGTCTCACATCGAGGTCTTTCATCCATTTAGAGTTTATTTTTGTGTATGGTGTGAGAGAGTGGTCAAGTTTCATTCTTTTGCATCTAGCTGTCCAATTTTCCCAGCACCATTTATTGAAGAGACTGTCTTTTTTCCACCGGATGTTTTTTCCTGCTTTATCAAAGATTAGTTGCCCAAAGAGCTGAGGGTCCATTTCTGGGTTCTCTATTCTGTTCCTTTGGTCTACGTGTCTGTTTTTGTGCCAGTACCATGCTGTCTTTGTGATCACAGCTTTCTAGTACAGCTCGAAATCCGGCATTGTGATGCCCCCAGCTTTGTTTTTCCTTTGCAACAGGTCCTTGGCGATTTGGGGCCTTTTCTGGTTCCGTACAAATTTGAGGACTATTTGTTCCAGTTCTTTGAAAAATGTCATCGGTATTTTGATCGGGATAGCATTGAAAGTGTAGAATGCTCTGGGTAGCATGGACATTTTAACTATGTTAATTCTTCCGATCCATGAGCATGGAATATTTTTCCATCTTTTTGTGTCTTCCTCAATGTCTTTCAAGAGTGATTTATAGTATCTAGAATATAGATCCTTTACGTCTCTGGTTAAGTTAATTCCAAGGTAACGTATGGTTTTTGGTGCTATTGTAAATGGGATGGATTCCCTAATTTCTCTTTCTTCAGTCTCACTATTCGTGTATAGAAATGCAACTGATTTCTGAGCATTGATTTTGTATCCCGCCACATTACTGAATTGCTCTATAACTTCTAATAGTTTGGGCGTGGATTCTTTTGGGTTTTCCATATAAAGTATCATGTCATCTGCAAAGAGAGACAGTTTGACTTCTTCTTTGCCGATTTGGATACCTTTTATCCCTTTTTGTTGTCTGATTGCTGTTGCCAGGACTTCTAGTACTATGTTGAATAATAGTGGCAAGAGTGGGCATCCTTGTCGTGTTCCTGATCTTAAGGGAAAGGCTTCCAGCTTTTCCCCATTGAGAATAATATTTGCTGTAGGCTTTTCATAGATGGCTTTTATGAGATTGAGAAATGTACCCTCTATCCCTACACTCTGAAGGGTTTTAATCAGGAAAGGAGGCTGTATTTTGTCAAATGCTTTTTCTGCATCAATTGAGAGGATCATATGGTTCCTGAGTCTTTTCTCATTGATAAGATGTATCACACTGATCAATTTGCGAATGTTGAACCACGCTTGCATCCCAGGTATGAATTCCACTTGGTCATGATGGATAATCCTTTTAATGTACTGTTGGATTCTATTAGCCAGGATCTTGTTGAGGATTTTGGCGTCCATATTCATTAGGGAAATCGGTCTGTAATTCTCCTTTTTGATGGGGTCTTTGCCTGGTTTGGGGATCAAGGTAATATTGGCCTCATAGAATGAGTTTGGTAGATTTCCTTCTGTTTCTATTTTTTGAAATAGCTTTAGGAGAATAGGTTCCACTCTTGAATGTTTTAATAACAACTGCATTGCAGTGGATCCAGTGTGTTTGGTGACTGGTTATAAAGAATAACAAGGTCATAGAGCTTCATTAATATACCATTTGACCCATATGTTTCAAGAATTGGTTGTGAGTCCTAACCCTCACTCTGAGTCTATGAATGTGCGAGTAAAAACTTGAAAATTGATCTCAGCATTCTGTTGCTTTAAAAAATGAATATAGCACATACAGATTATCGGTTATCTTTTTTTTCAGAAGGTAAAATCTTATCTGCTTTTCAATGCCTGTCAACAAATGGGATATGCTTAAGTTATGTTCTTCGGGTGTGATCTCATCAGGTAATGTAGTGCTATTTGGTTTCTCCTGACCTTAGTGCAGGAACAAATTGATCATTATTTTGTGAAAGATATGTAATGAGGTATCAGGCTGTACTTTATTTCACAAACACTGGGTGTTTGCCAGATTGCTTTGTGATTATACTTAAAATATTATAGAAAGGGCTAAGAACTGACCTCTTGGCCTCCTTAGTGATCTTTGTATTCCTCATCCTGCTTTATACTCTGTTCTCTCTCTGTTCAGTGTGATAATATTATAACATGACATCTAGCAATATAGACTGATAAAGGAGTCCTCTCAATTATGGCCTTCAGATTTTTGAAGAAATTTTGCTCTGTGGGAAGGAGAGTAAAGTCTCTTTATTCCCAGATTGCTATATATCCTTGCTACACTAGATCTTACTAAGAAAGGGATGCACAATTTATATAACATATCTGGCTGATTTCTAAAGCAATTGTTGCTGAATTATGTTCCCACCTAACTCCTGAGCCCACAACTGCATGGCTACATGTGACTTGCTAGGATTCTCAACAATGGTAAAAGTTCTAGGATTGGAATAAGGGAATAATCTGTTTTGAAGTGTAAAATTTACACTTTCTTTGGAGCATATCCAGGGAAGAGATGAAGACAAGAGAATTTCTAGTTCTTAATCATAATGGACTCCATTTGAATGTATTCTCTTGGAATCTGGAATCAGCACTTCCATATGTGCTCAAGAGGAAGTATAATCAGGTGCTTTGTTAGCAAGAGTAGAGGGGGCTATGATTCAGTGGAAAGAATAGTGGGCCAAAGTTATATAGGCTCAAGTCTGACCTATATTAAGCTTGGGCAAGTCACTTAAAATTGATTGATTCATTCATTCAGATATCTGTTTTGCACCAGCATTATGCTATGACATGGAGACTTTATCTGTGAGATAGGGACAGTAATTTGAAATTAAAATGAGGCAATACATCTGAGGACGTTGTTTATAATTGAATGCTATTTATTTTGATCATGTGGTGAAAATGAAATTGAAAAAATAAAAATACTTTCTAAAAGAAGTAATTGGATATGTAATGTGGTATCATAAAATGTCTCATATTATTTATAAAAGATTAATATAGGATAACTTTTTAAAAAATTGATTTTTGAGGAGATAGCTCTTTCTTTGGAAGTTAGACATATTCATAGGGCAATTCACATTAATGATATTGGATGCTATTTCCTGAAGTAGTAATTGTTCAGCTTTTACTCCAGGGATAGATACACAGTCATAACTGATCTTGATTAACATAGGAAATTTGTCTATCACTGGAATCCTAATTTGACTAAGGGGATAACTGTGGGTTCAGAATATTTGAAAATTTCCTTCAGGAGTTTTAATTGAAGCTCATCAGATTATATAGAGGTAACAGCAGTGACTTTTGGTGGGAAAAATTCCAATAGTCTGTCGTGTTTTGCTACTCTTGAACTGGGTTTGGTCTCATATCAGATTCCAAAATGAGAAGGAGTTGTGCACTGACTTAATAAGTACACTGAACAGAAACAGGAGGCTTTTGATCAATTTAAATGTCATAATTTTGTTTGATGTGAACACCAATGATTCCTTGTTGAACAGTGTTTTTTGTTATATAGAAGATAAAAATCTGTTTAAAATTACTGTTATGATTTCCATAATTCTGAAAAATAACGCTCCAGAATAGAGATTTGAAACTACTAAAAAAAAACAAACAAACAACAAAAACAACAAAAAAAGACAACCTAGCCCCAGTGTCCCACCCTGAGACACCAGAATGTGAAGACAGGCGTGTAGGAAGCAGGGTTGGCCCCTGCATCCATTTACCTTCAAGGGGTGGTCTCAGGTGGTCTTGCTCAGAGAAGGAAAGAGTCTAGGCAGAAGGAAAGGGCTGTCCTATTTGGAAAGAAAACCAGTGCTCAGGTTGCTTGCCTTTGTTGTCAAACCATAGCAAGTCAAGTCATAAGAGTAGATTATAAAATGTTCTATGTCAGCTATTTCCTTTTCTTCTTCACAGCAGCCTCATGTTGTAGATCAGGTGGGTTTTATAAATCTTTCTTTTATAGAGGAATAAGTTGAGCTTCTGATTAAATAATTGATAAACATTACATAGAGAAAAAGTAGCAAGAGAGCGGCTTGCAGTCAGGTCTTCTGAACTCTATTCTGCTGTCAGTTGGCGGCCCGACTGCCTCTTTCAACACAGTCATGTGTTGGACATGAAACAAGGAAGCAACTGCATCCCCTTAGGGAGAATCTCAGAGATGTTTGACATAGAAGCAGGGACTTTGGGAGGATGTGAGGTAAAAGATCACAAACTAATTTGCCACAATAGAGAATTAATTACCAGTGGTGGGTGATTTGCACATCTTGATAGTGATGGATTGGAATGGTATGGACACACCTCTGGAGTAATCTGTACTCCTTCTAACATACTCTTTATTCTACAAAGAGCATGGTAGCACTTTGAATCTAATCAGAGCTATACTAAGGATCCTTTTTGGGAAAAAGGAGCTCAGCCCAAACATCCTTATATTCAAAAGGAGTGACAAGATACCAAAGACTTGTAACTGAACAAATTAGCCACGTGAGCATTTTTTATGAAGATTAAAGCAATGGAAATGTCCTCCTCCTCATACTGCAGCATTTTAGAGTATGGGAAGATGCTTGTCAATGCTTCTGAAATTTTTGGTGGGAGGTGCAAAATCAATGTACAAACAGACAGCTAGAAATTCTGAATAGGATAGAACAAAAGAATGCATTATAATGAACATGTTGATGGGAAGATGTATCAGGTAATATACATCTTTTTTATACCAAATTTCGACAGTCTTCATTATGTGTGCCTATATTTTCTGTTCCTTTAGCTCAGGAGTTGGCAGAATCTGTTTTGTCTTAAAAAATATAACATGTGCAGTCACAACTTTCCATTTAGTGTGTTGTGCTAAACATCCAAGGGACAGAGTCAGAAAATACTCATGGCATTCAAATTAATACCAAATTTTCCTACTTATTAAGACCCCTAAATCTGTGACTCATTTCTTTCTCAGATTTCTCATGTTGAGAAATAACCTTTATTAGGTAGCCAGCCAAAGGTCTTAAAATTTTTAGTATAAGGTTGATACTGAGGAGATCTAAAAATCATACTAGAAATTGATCACATTTTTTTCCTTTCATATATATTTCAGTGCTTTTCCCATGTTAGCTGACCTTGACCCACGAAGGAACACTTCCTGAAACAAGATGACTTATTACTAGTAATAATTTGCTTTTGGAGGTGACAATGCCCTTGGTGGCCCAATCCCTGCCTCTTATTGAATCTTTGTATTTCATACTTAGCCAGCCCTTGCCTTGTATATAGTAGACAACATTGTAAGTGTTGGGCATGACTAAAGTCATCATTTTTTCTAACCCTTTCATTCTGGGGAAATAAGTCCCAAAAAGATACCTTCACTTATGAAGAACTAATTCAGCGAAAAGCTAAATCTAAAATCCAGGACTCCTGTCTCCGGACCTCTAGTCTATCACCCACTAGTATGGTAAATACCTGTTGACTCAATAAAGCACTAAAACTGCCTTTGCAAAGGTCACAAATGTCCTTCTAATTGCCAGACCCAGTTTTTCCATTTCTAATATGTCTCCGTCTGTATGCTAGAAAACAGAGAAAAGAGATATCCTAGGCACAGCCACCCCAACTTCCTAATTTCAGATCAGTGAAGTTATTTGCACCATCCTTATCTGCCTTCTCTTGAGCCAGTGGACATCTATCCAAGAGCTGTCCTTTTACCTGGACTCAATTTCATTTCCTTCAGCTTTTTCAGGAACTTTCTCTATCAAGTATATGCCTTCGTCTGCAGTTACAAATACCTCATCTTTATTTATTTATTTAAAAAAATTTTTTTATTATGTTACGTTATTCACCGTACAGTACATCATTAGTTTTTGATGTAGTGTTCCATGATTCATTGTTTGCATATAACACCCAGTGCTCCATGCAATATGTGCCCTCCTTAATAGCCATCACTGGCCTATCCCAGTCCCCCACCCCCCTCCTCTCTGAAGCTCTCAGTTTGTTTCCCAGAGTCCATAGTCTCTCATGGTTCATTCCTCCTTCTGTTTAGCCCCCCTTCATTCTTCTCTTCCTTCTCCTACTGATCTTCCTATTTCTTATGTTCCATAAATGAGTGAAACCATATGATAATTGTCTTTCTCTGCTTGACTTATTTCACTTAGCATAATCTCCTCCAGACCCGTCCATGTTGCTGCAAATGTTGTGTAATCGTTCTTTCTGATGGCTGAGTAATATTGTGTTGTATATATGGTCCATATATACAAATATCTCATCTTTAAACTTGCCTCTCGGCTGGCTATTTACCTTTATGGTAGAAATACACTCAAGTCTGACATCCCCTGATATTGGTCCCCTCCACTTCCACTACTTTTCTCGCAATCACCTTCTGAAAAGAGCAGTTTATTCTTCCTGTCCACACCTTCTCCCATCTACGCTCCAACTCCCTGTTGTGTGGCCTTTCCTTACCTGTCCTGTCACTGGCCTTGCTAGCATTTCGAGTGCTTTCTAATTATCAAATCCAATAGACACTTTTCAGTCTTTATTTCATATTTCTGTGACATTTGGCAGCCCTCACCTATTTTGGACAAGTATTATCCGTTTTGGTGGCCCAGCATCTTAATCCGTTTCCTTTGGGGAATTTTACACCTTTTGAGGCAGGGCTTGGCTGCCAAATGCTGGATTCTTACTCTCTCTCTGTCTTTTCTTCACCGTTTCCTCTAATATAGATATTCCAGAAGAATTTGATTTTATACCCCTTGTCTCTCTCTATCAGTGCTTCTCAGCCTTTTTTATATCATGGCCCACATAGTAAAATAATAATATAGCACACTGAGTGTAAATAGGAGGGGATTTGGAGGTGGCTGTAAGGGAGGTTTAGCAGAAAACAACTTGTATTTTCTTCATATTACATATATATGATAAGAAAAATAGAATAAAAATCTTCCAAAATAAACATTTTTTGAACTTTTTATTGAGACATTGGGGTTTGCTTCTGTGACTATAACTTCTTTACATAGGTTTTATGCTTGAATGGCTTGCAATTCTTTTTTTTCCCCCCAAGTTTTTATTTAAATTCCAGTTAGTTAACATACGGTATAATATTAGTTTCAGGTGTAGAATTTAGTGATTCAGCAGTTACAGACAATGTGTGTTACTCATTCACAAGTGCCCTCCTTAATCCCCCCCCCACCTCCCCTCTGGTAACCATCAGTTTGTTCTCTGTAATTAAGGGTCCATTTCTTGGTTTTCCTCCCCTCTTTTCCCCATGTTTATTTCTTAAATACCATGTGTGAGTGAAATCATATGGTATATATCTTTCTTCAGCTGACTTATTTCACTTAGCATAATACTCTCTAGCTCCATCCACATCATTGCAAATGGCAAGATTTCATTTTTTATGGCTGAGTAATATTCCAGTGTGTGTGTGTGTGTGTGTGTGTGTGTGTGTGTGTGTGTGTGTGTATGTACGTACACATCTTCTTCATTCATCAGTTGATGGTCATTTGGGATCTTTCCATAATTTGGCTATTGTTGATAATGCTATTATGAATATTGGGGTGCATGTAACCCTTGAATTCGTATTTTTGTATCCTTTGGGTAAATAGTGTAATTGCTGGATTGTACGGTAGTTCTATTTTTAACTTTTTGAGGAACCTCCATACTGTTTTCTGGAGTGGCTGCACCAGTTTGCATTCCCACCAGCAGTGTGTGAGGGTTCCCCTTTGTCCACATCCTCACCAACGCCTGTTGTTCCCATGTGGTTAATTTTAGCCATTCTGATTGGTGTTAGGTGATATCTCATCATAGTTTTGATTTGTATTTCCCTGATAATGAGTGATGTTGAGCATCTTTTCATGTGTCTGTTGGCCATCTGTATGTCTTCTTTGGAAAAAATGTCTATTCATATCATCTGCCCGTTTTTTAACTGGATTATTTGTTTTTGGGGTGTTCAATTTGATAAGTTCTTTTAATGTTTTGGATACTAGCACTTTATCAGATATGTCATTTGCAAATACCTGCTCCCATTCCATAGGTTGCCTTTTAGTTTTTCGGTTGTTTCCTTCACTGTTCAGAAGCTTTTTATCTTGATGAAATCCCAGTAGTTCATTTTTGCTTTTGTTTCCCCTGCCTCTGAACATATATCTAGTAAGAAGTTGCTATGGCCAAAATCAAAGAGGTTGCTGCCTGTGTTCTCCTCTAGGATTTTGATGGTTTCCTGTCTCACATTTAGGTCTTTCATCCTTTTTGAATTTGTGTATGGTATAAGAAAGTGGTGCTGTTTCCTTCTTTTGCATGTTGCTATCCAGTTTTTCCAACACCATTTGTTGAAGACACTGTCTTTTTTCCAGTTGGATGTGCTTTCCTGATTTGTTGAAGATTAATTGACCATATAGTTTTGGGTTCATTTCTGGATTTTCTATTCTGTTCTATTGATCTGTGTGTCCATTTTTATGCCAGTACCATACTGTCTTGATCACTACAGCTTTGTTATATAACTTGAAGTCTGGAATTGTGATGCCTCCAGCTTTGTTTTTCTTTTTCAAGATTGCCTTGGCTATTCGGGGTCTTTTGTGGTTCCATATAAATTTGGGGAGTGTTTGTTCTAGCTCTGTGAAAAATGCTATTGGTGTTTTGATAGGGATTGCATTAAATATGTAGATTGCTTTGGGTATTATATTTTAGCAAGATTTGTTCTTCCATCCGTGAGCATGAGATGTTTTTCTATTTCTTGGTGTAATCTTCAATTTCTTTCATAAGTGTTCTATAGTTTTCAGAGTACAGATCTTTTTACCTTTACCTTTTTTATTAGGTTTATTTCTAGGTATCTTATGGTTTTTGGTACAATTGTAAATGGGATTTTTTTTCCCTTGGTTTCTCCTTCTGCTGCTTCATTATTGGTGCTTAAAAATGCAACAGATTCCTGTATGTTGATTTTGTATCCTGCGAATGTACTGAATTTGTGTATCAGTTCTAACAAGTTTTGGGTGGAGTCTTTTGGATTTTTTATATAAAGTATCATGCCATCTACAAATAGTGAAAGTTTGACTTCTTCCTTGCCGATTTGGATGTCTGTTATTTCCTTGTGTTGTCTGATTGCTATGGCTAGGACTTCTAGTAGTATGTTAAATAGTAGTGGTGACAGTGGACATCCTTGTCTTGTTCCTGGCCAGTTTTGCCCCTCTGAGGATGATATTTGTATATGGCCTTTGTGATGTTGAGGTATGTTCCCTCTATCCCCACTTTTTGAGTTTTTTTTTTTAATCATGGATGGATGTTGTACTTTGTCACATACTTTTTCTACATCAGTTGAAAGGATCATATGGTTCTTATCCTTTTTTTAAATTAATGTGGTTGGTGTATCACATGAATTCATTTGTGAATATTGAACTACCCTTACAGTCCAGGAGCAAGTCTCATTTGATTGTGGTGAATGATTCTTTTGATGTATTGTTGGATTTGTTTTGCTCATATTTTATTGAGAATTTTTGCATCCCTGTTCATCAGGGATATTGGCCTCTAGTTCTCTTTTTAGTGGAGTCTCTATCTGGTTTTGGCATCAGGGTAATGCTGGCTTCATAGAGTGAACTTGGATGGCTTGCAATTACTCACCAAGACTTTTTAATAACTTATTTTATTTAAATTCAATTAGTTAGCATACAGTGGATCATTATAGTCTTAGATGTAGAGTCTGGTAATTCATCAGTTGCATATACACCCAGTGCTCATTACATCACGTGGCTTCCTTAATACCTATTACAGTTGCCCCATCCCCCCACCCTCCTCCCCTCCAGCAATGTTCAGTTTATTTCCTATAGTTAAGAGTCTCTTATAGTTTGTTTCTCCCTAACCAAGACTTTTAAAATGATGATCTCTTCAAATTCTTGATGGCTACCATGGAAGAGTGAGGGTTCCACAGGGCACGTCATCAGATCCTGCTCTGCTTTGGCCACTCTGAAGGAGTTTCACATTGAAGCTGTTGATGGCTGAAGGAGACGGAGACCTCTGACCCCTCAAGAATCTACTAGAAAAAAAAATCTAGCCATACTGAAGCTTGTGGGGATCAATTTCTTGCCACAGACCTGCAGCCCATTTAAGGCATAGTGTGTGTCATGGACATGCTGGTTAGGAAGCTCTGTGTATACCATTTCCTCTCAGCCTTGTTCCTCCTCAGCATACCTGAGGGATGCATCAGTAACACCTTGACTTACAATGGCATATCTTTGAAAAATTCAGGGTAATTCTATTACATTCTCCAGAGGGACATTCTCCATACTTCCCTCTGTACTTAAGAATGAACATTCTAGACCCTATCTCTTATAAATTTTACTGAGTGTCCTGGCTGTAATAATCACATCTGTGGATAATGTCCTCACCTACATGTCCAGCCCCAACCTCTCTTGGGCCATTCTACATTTCCTGCTTCCTGAATTTCATTATCATGTACATGTCTTGCCAACATTTTACAGTTAGTATGTTTCAAACTGAACATAGTAAGTTTTAAGCACTTACCAGTAAAACCATACTTTTCAGAGAGATCTTCCTATTGCCAGTTAGGGTTGTTTTTTTTTTTTTCTCCCCATCTTAAATATTTCTATAAGAGTAAACTTCCAAGAATAGCCCTCTGCACTTTGTTGTGACTTGCTACTTCATACTGTTATATGAACCTGCATTATTGCCCTTCCTCATCTGTAATTTCTTTGAGGGAAAACTACACCATAGTTTTCTGTGCCTGCTGCAACAAATTGCCAGAAAGTTGGTGGCTCAACACAACTTAAAACAACTGTGAAACTCTCTCACAGTTCTGGAGGCTAGAAGTCTGAAATCAGTGTGTTAGCAAGACCATACTCCCCCTGGCAGTTCTAGGGAAGAACCTCTCTTGGCCCTCCTGACTTCTGGTGGCAGCTGGCAATCCTTGGCCAGTGGCCACATCACTCCAGGGTCTGCTCCATCTTCACATTACTTTTGCCTCTCCCTGTGTGTCTCTTGTCTCTTTCTTCCTTTCTTCTTATTTTTTTTAAGAATATTTATTTATTTAGAGCATGACAAAGCACACGCAGGGGGAGTGGCATAGGGAGAGGGAGAAGCAGGCTCCCGCAGGGAACCTGATGTAGGGCTCGATCCCAGTTCCCTGGGATCATGACCTGAGCCTAAGGCAGATGCTTAACCAACTGAGCCACCCAGGTGCCCCTCTCATCTCTTTCTTACAAGGTTACATGTGATGGCATTTAGTGCCCACCCAGATAATCCAGCATAACCTCCCTGTCTCAAGATCTTTAACTTAATCTCATCTGCAAAGACCCTCTTCCCAAATAAGGTAACATTCACAGGTTCCGAGGACTAGGACATGGACATTTTTGGGAAGCTGTTTTTTGATCTACCACAATGTTTTAAAATGTGTTCTTCAAGAGTCATGAGTGATATTTTCAACTTGAAATATTTTGGTTTTCCTCAGGATTGGCAAAATGGAAAGAGAGAATTAGTGTTAAATCAAATGTACACAACGCAAAGATCATACCTAATTCAATGTTCTATTCAGTAACTAGCATAGAGATATTGGACAGACCAGCCAGGCACTACCTGTATGTTCAGAGCAGAATCAAACCAGACCTGCTTCTTTCAGTGTAGTGGATCTGCATTATCCCAAGATCAGGACATACTCATCCCATAACTCCAAGGGTCATCTTTCTAAATTACAGTGAATCAAAATTTCTGACACATTTAACACTAATCAATTCTATCATTTTTGCAGGAAAACGTTCTGATTTTGCTTCATTTTGTTTTTAAACATTTTTAAATCCTGTCTGTCAAAAACATTGATTTATTCAGTTCACCACATAGTTATAGATTGCTTAGCACTATTGATAGATTAAATGGGCAGAGAGAAATGAATTATGTACATATGTAATTTAAACTAATTCTGTCACTAAGCAAAACTATGAAGTAGGTCAAGTCTTTTGGGGTATAGTTGTATTTTCCCAAACAATTTGACCTTTTACGTATCTAGTGCCTTCATACTTGTGTGACTGTGTATATATAGAGAGGAATGTCAAACATGATGTTAATATAAAGTATTATATTGCATAAGGCCAAACACAACAGACTTCTCCAAGAAGACAGGCCTTTATTATCTTCTAGCTCAGTTTTTCAGGCTTTCAGAATAGGTGGAAGTGGTATTATTTTTGATAAGGGAAGCACACCATATAGGTGGTCACACCAAATAGATGGTTACTTTCTCTGTGCATAAATGTAGTCCTGATTCTGATTACTATAACCCATATAAATAATAAGTTAGGACATGTCTTAAATTAGACCTCAGGACTGTATTCAACTGAAGAGGGAAACAAAAGCAATGGGATGAGGAAGTCAAAAGTAAATCCCCTAGTTTATGATTTCAGAAAATTATTGCAGTTCTTTTTTCTTCCCTCTTACTAATTGGAAGTTTTAGCACACAACCTTTCTGTTGTACTTGAGCAGAGAAGCAGGAAAATCTATTAGCAGTTCGGTAGTGCTGTTGGCAGCCCTGTCAGATTGCAGCTCTTGGCTGCAGCAAGGGAGCTCGTTAGGATTTGGAGGTTTCATGCAAGCATGCAGTCATTGACTTTTGGCAATGTCAGTTCATTTGCACAGGAGATACAGAACCCATTCGGACATGTATGTCCCGCTTCATAAGGCATAAATGTACTACGACTCTACAGTGGTCTGATATTTATTCGGAATCATTATTTTTCCTTTCCCTTGAAAAACTTTTCTACGATACTGAAAAAAAATCAGCTTCTTGCTAATTAGAAGCCTCAAATGTCAAGAAAGGGAATCTAGTAGTAATAGAAAAGCAGAATCATAGATGAGTGACTCATCAGTGGATGGAAGAATATATGTGTGTAGATTTTATGCTATATAGGTTGTTTATATGTCTAATATGGTTAAAAATAAAAGCTTAATTTTCTCTTTACCATAAATGGGTAGGGTTCTGGCTAGTTCCTTAGTGATTGAAATAGGCTACACAGTGTGTCATATGGAAAACCAAGAGTTTAGTAGCAGAGTGTTCTTTAACAGTCTGTTAACATTAAATCCCTCCTCCCATCCCCATCACTTGTGTTAGGCGAGAACTCTTCATTCATCCACCCATTTCAACAAACATTTTTACAGTACCTATTGTGCGGAAGGCATGTGAAAGACAGAAGTGAAGTCACTAGAACTGTGGCATGGTGGAAGCACAGGCATGGAAACACAGGCAGGAGAAACCCAGACCAGATTGGGCACAGTGACGTCAGCCAGGCCAGGGCACCAGGAGGTGCCATTCCCTGGAAGGCAGCTCTTGCAGGCAGTGAAATGACAGTGTGCAGAGACAGCAGGGCACCTTCTAGGGGCTTAATAGGGGGAAGTTAAGGGAAGAAGCTGAAGATTCAGGTGGAGGTTAGATTTACAAGCCCAAATCAGGATTTTATGTTATATTCTTTAAGTAACATGAAGTATTTTAAACTGCTGACAGATTTTAAATAGGGAGATAATATGAGAATTGATTTCCACTAGGAAATTAAAGCTAAGAAAGGCTTAAGGTGCCTTTTCTGACACAGGTAAAGAGAGAAAGACATTTTCTCCCCAAGATGCTTTGAGAAAAAAAGGTGCCAAAAAAATTTGGAAAACAGTTTGTATTAGATCCCTTTTTTTGGAGATTCTCTATTCACATTAGCATATTAGGGGAGTGTGAAAAGCTGGTAACAAACAAATCATTCTAATTTTCTTTAAGCCAGGGTCTTTTCAACTTTTAATAATAATAATAATAATAATAATAATAATAATAATAACAACAACAGCAACATAGTGGAAGAGGGCTTCCCTGGTACCTGAACTCTATGCTTATATTCATGACTGAATTAGGAAATCCTACAGATGGGTTTGGGTAATGGCCAATGATAAATCTCAACATTAGCTCTACTAAAACTGAAGAGATGACAGGACAGAGGACAGATATTGCTTTTCTGCCATGTACACTGACCAGTGCTTTCTAACTACATCATCTCTTTATATAACTTATTTAAAAAGCAAATGCAGTGTTCCTATATTCTTTGGCATCTAAATATTGTCTGTGTTGTACAATTGTTTTTCTTTCCACCAACATGTTTTTTAATAAAAATGAAAACTTCTATTTTTTTCAGTAAAGTAGAAATTGTTCAGTCATTTTAGTAAGCCTTGGGATGTAGCTACATCTGTTACCCAAAAAACATGTAGTCGGAAAAATAAAATCCTAATTATATGAAACACTACTTTTGGCCTGGTGTATAGTGGTACATCTCCTTTAAGCTCAATAATATGGTACACATTTGGTGTAGGAAAAAACATTTAGCATTGTAATCAGTTCTTTGATGTGAGGGCTAGTATTGAGAAGGACCCCAGAGAACATTAATTCAGACCAAATGAAGGGAGTTGTGAAATGATGCTAAATCTTCAGATCTAATAAGGATGGTTCTTTCTGGTCCTTTCCTCTTCTCCCTTGTTCTTTCAAGATCTGCTTCCACTCCTGTTGACATTTGCTCTCTCTCTTTATTCTTAGTGGTTGAAGAAAGCTGGACACGCATCCTTCCTTGTCTCATTTCCTGTCTCAGCTGTTGGAGAATAGCTGGAGAAGAGCTTGATGTAGTAACATAGAAAGGCAGTCTTCACTCCGCTCCTGTAAGCTGTAGCGCAAATTTCAGGGGAAAGGAATGACGACACTAGTCTAAGTTGAAATTCTGCCACTAACTAGTCATGTGCCAATCATGCCATCATAGTGAGATGAGGTCTCAGTTCTGTAAATAACCAACTTTTGGGCCTATTTTTGGCAATTTTTTCTTCAAAATACATTTAATAGATGCCTAACTTTGTACTTTTACTTATCCATTTAACAAATATTTATGAAATACCTGCTATGTGCTAGCATTGTTAAGAAGATACAGAAATGAGCAAAATGATATGGTTTCTGCCCTCATAGAGTTACTTTCTAATGAGGAGATTTTAAAATAATGGCAAAGCAAGGGTTCTTCCATCCCATATTCCTATTTTATTTCCTCCCTTTGCTTTTAAATTTTGTTTCCTAGCCAGCAGAGCTGCCGACATTAATTTTGTTTGGAAAAGAAAATGTATTAATATTAATACAAGAAGTTAATGTCAGAATATCATTTTTCTTTTAAAGGAAGAAAGAATTCCTGTAACTTCTGTAACTGGAGATTATCATGCTTGTCTTAAATATGAAATGACATTTTATTGGTTTTTTGGTGTTTAAACACTGGGATACTATAGATTCTAATAGCCTTTTGATGTTTCTTTTTCTTTGTAGATTTATCATCACACATATTAAATATTATCTGTATTCCAGGTGATCTTTAATGAAAGGAGACTGTTGTCTTTGAGGCTTTCCCTAGGCATAGAATAATATTTTAAGTTGAGAGTATTGCAAGGTTTTAAACGTCATTATTTTTAAAATCAATTACCATATATTTTATGTATCAGTGTTGATAGGATTTAATTCCAGAGATTTCAATTAAAATAAGGTCCCAAACATAGAATTTGGGAGAAGAAAAATGAGCAAAGTTTGCTTATTTTAATTCATCATTATTAGGCTCTTGATCATGGCTCAGCAAACTTGAAGATACTTATTACATTGAGCTTGTCTGTGGGTGGTATTAAGCATGTGGGTGGACTTTCCTTTTCTTCCATACATGAGAACGGAGACTTTTGCCTGAATGCATCTCTTTTTGCATGCTTAGGAAAGGTGGTACGGATTTTCATACTATATTCACTGAGGCATGTTTATCAGTTATTAGAAGTTCCACTTAGCATTTACAAATTTGGCAGCTGTTGTGAAGTTGAAAACACTGTGGGGACAGAATTTGGGAAGATGGAGAAGGCAGGGTAGATGTTAAGATAAGTCTCCATGTTCTAGGAGAACATATTGCTGGTATCTTCCAGGGTGCCCAATGTTTGTGTCCTTCAAAGAGATACACAGGACATAATGCCTCCATGTCTTAATTCGAAGGTGGACTTCCTTCCGTCCCTCCTTTCTCCTTTCACAAGCATTAATTGAACATGTGCAGTTCTGAGCATGAAGAATGCTCCATCATCTACCCGTACCATCTGACATTCAGATGTAAAGACATTTTAGTCATATACTCTTTTTTATTATTTTATTATCATTTTTATTGTGGTAAAATAGACATAACATAAAAGTTAACCACTTTAAGGTACACAGTTCAGTGGCATTAAGTGCATCTACATTGTCGTATGGCCATTTCCATCTTCCCAAACTGAAACTCTCTATCCATTTAGCAACAGCTTCTCATTCTCCCCTACCCCTAGCCCTGGCAATCACCATTCTACTTTCTATCTCTATGAATTTGACTACTCTAGGTACTTCAAATAAGTGGAATGATATAATATTTGTCCTTCTGTGTTTGGCTTATTTCACTTCACATGTCTTTAAGGTTCGTTCATATTGTAGCTTGTTCAGGATTTCCTTCCTTTTTAAGGCTGAATAATGTTCGTGTGTGTGTGTGTGTGTGTGTGTGTGTGTGAACTCTTGATTTCAGCTCAGGTCACGATTTTCGGGTTGTGGTATCAAACACTGCATCACACTCTACTCTCAGCAAGGAGTCTGCTTGTCCTTCTCCCTCTGCTCATCCCCCTGCTCATGATCTCAATATCTCTTCCTCTCTCTCTCAATAAACAAACAAACAAGCAAACAAACAAACTCAGTTTCTTTCCATAGTTGTTTCTAATGGTGGTCATAGTAGAAAAATACCTCACAAAGACACATATATCCAAATTGAAGATGTACATTGTTGGTTATGCCTGCTTGATCACAATGCTGATTTTTCAATTCCATTCACCAATTACGCAAAGATTTTACTTGAAGTCACCCACCAGATGTCCGTCTTCCATGATACCAATCAGTTGTTTATGCAGACTCATCAAAAGGTCCTGAATTTTATGTATTTTTATAAAGTGGGTATAGATTCACTGAAATTCCACATGTGAACATTTTGAAACAGGTTTAAAAAATTTATTGTCAGCTTTTAAAATGTGAGCACATGAGAGAGTTGTTACAGGCATACATTATTGTCAGTTATATGATCATATAATAAGGGAAATAATTTCAAACACCCATTGTTCAAAATACTCTCTCCAGAGTATGTTTCTTTCAAGAAATGTTATTTTCTCACTCATTATCAAAATCAAAATTACCAAAATGTCAGCTTTATCTTGAAGGAAGTGATTAAGTGTATTTATCTCTTTGAAAGTATCTTCCAAACAGCATATCCTTACAGCCACTTGTCATTCCAGAAAAAGATGGCAAATTTGGAGCATGATGTTTTATATAAAAAGATATGTAATACCTTTATACTTAACAAATCTTTTATGTATTTTGTCACAAATAGAAAAAAAACCCTCTTTGTCATCCAAAAGATTACCATGGTTATTTCTCATTTCATTACAAAATATTGTACAAGAGTCTTTATTTTAAAGATCTTGTCTTCATGGAAAGTTAACTACATTTTTAACATCTCTAGCTTTTGGTGCACTTCTGGCTTCAGCTTCTTTGCTGGAACATCTTGACTACGAATGATTAGTGCAGGATTTCATATGTGAAAATGTTTCTATGACTTCATCCCAGAATATTTTTTATTCCACTTAAAGCAGCCATTCCATTAAGCAAAAATTTTCATAAATCATTGTTTCTGTTAAAGAAGTTACCAACTGAGAATATATCTTCTTTGATATATGTTTTCCTTTATTTGTTCATAAGAAAGTGAGTTATTTTTGTATTTCTTTTTAAAACCAGACTAATAATATCATAAGCTGATTTCTTAGCAATGTTTTTACTTTTTTCCTGTCTATACAGAAAACCTGTAGTATTTAACTTATTTTAGCATTTATTTCTTTACATCTTCAACAATGTTTGCTGTGATTTCAGTTACATTTGCAGATAAAGGGATGCATTTCACCTTGTCTCCATAGTGATTTTCTTATATTTCAAGAATTCTTTTTTACCATAATAGGAAGAATAAGTATTTATATGATAATACATGGCTTTTTTTTTCTTTTTAATCTTTCAGTATTAGGCAAGGAGACTCAAAAGAGGCTTCTAAACATTTTCATTAATTGTAGTGAAGTTTTGTGAAGTACTGGATTGACCGTTGTCTGACTTCACCCATGGCATTGTGGGGAGCTCACCAGAGGGAGCGGGTGGGAGAGCACTCTCCAAGCAGAGGAAGGAGCAGATGTAGATATATGATTCTGTGGAAAAGGTGGGAAGCTTGGAAACTTGTGAATAGCTCTGCTTGATCACCAAAAGATGAGCGTAAGGGGACCATAGGTGATGATATTGAAAATGACAGCAGGAGCCAGATCTGAGGTTTTCTTTAGGTGGAGCGCGCAATGAAATGAAACTTAGCCCAGGTTCTTTATCAAACAGAACCTGAGGTGAGGATTAAATGCTAATGTTTTCCTGGAGAGGTAATCTGAGGGCAGTGAGACTGAGGGAAAGTGCAGTAAGTCAGGGAAGGATGGGAGGTAACACAAGGTCTTCATTATGAAGCTGGCCGTCGCTTCACAAACAGGAGCAGTTTCTCAGCCACATGAAACAGGTCCAAACAGGCTTTACAGAAAAGTTGTGCATTCCATTAGGGGGTGTACAGAAAGAGAATTCATCTGCTAACATTTTCCCCTCTCTTGTCTCCCACTGAACAGAGCTAACCCATGGGGTATTAACTACTTTCTACTTTTGGAATGCATCACTGGGACCTTCTAGAGAGCCAGATTGTATGCCTTGCAGTATGTTGCTCCATCTGAGTCTGGAATTGGTCATTGTGGCAGTGGTTGAGACAGAACAAATACCCAGGGCTGACTGACAGGTGAGGCTGAGAGGATCTGAAGCAGTACGTAAGATGTGCCTGGTATAGATGACCTCTTGTACTCCTCAGATATGCTTGTGACTTTCCACTATACGTGGCTTCTTTGATATAATATTGGGCTTCCATTGTTGTGAGAACAAATTGCCCTTACTGTTTCCCCACAGAAAGGAGGAATAAGTCAGTCAGTCACAGAATTCCCCTCAGGAAGGTAACTTGTGATTTCCAGAAAGAAGGCAAGTGGGTTACTGAAATAAATTATTATCTCTGTACTGGGGCTGGTTCTGAGGCTCTAATTGATATTTATCATCTCTCTCCTCTATCACACATTCTATACTTCTCTCATCCTGGGCCAACTTTAGCTAGGTCTTTGTTGCTTTCTTGGTGAGGTGACCTAGAACTTCAAGTGGTCTGACCCTTTGTTTGCCCTGTCCTTTTTGGGTCATGGTTGCTGCATTTTTCCATTAACCACTATCAGTGGGTATGTAAGTACCGAGAGAGACCCAGTGGATCCCTTGGGTTTCAGACATTATCCCCTTTGAAGCCATTCGGTGGTGGTAACACCAACTCTTTAATTAATTCAATAAAATAGTAAATCATTTCCTTACCTGTTGGACTATTGGCATTAAAGCTCAAAACAGTCAGGTGGTAGTCATAACTTTAAGTTCAGTGGGACTCTTATTATATACAGTAGCAGAAGTATCCCTTTTCTGGGAACTAGAACCTCTGATTGGAAAGGACCTTAGATTGCAGGGAGTAGAAGCACAAATACTATCAATGATGAGGGGGCAACTTGAACTTCTCTTGCTTCCTGAACCCATGTATTCTTATTGTTATGTAGTACTATATATCAGCTGTTGATTTGGTCCATATATCACTTCTTGTTAGACAGCACCCAAACCCCACAAGATATTGGATCCATAGTTGAGCCTTCAACAGGCTGTTTGTCATTCTGTTAGTCTCTCTGCTTCTAGGTGGTGGGGTACGTAGTATTATCTTTGAATCTCCTGGTAACAAGTCCACTTTTGCACCTCTTTGGCTGTAGAAAAACATCCCACAATGGAGCTAACATTGTGTGGAAAACACATTAAAGGATAAAGCATTCTATAAGTGCTTTGATGGTGATGTTGATAGAGGCACTGCAGGTAGGAAGGGTAACCCCATATCCAGAGTACGTATCAATTTTGGTATGTTAATAATTACTGTCCCTCCAACGTGGAAAAATTGACTTGCCACTAGATAGGTTATTGGATGACACCTACGGGGATGGTGGAATGTAGAGGGCACATCTTTAGTCTCTGATGCTGGCACATTGGCCACTCCTAAGTGGCAGTAGCTAGATTGGTCATGATGACAAGAAGCCCTTGTTATTATGCCCATGCACAGTCTTCATCCCTGCTACCCTGTCTACTCTGTGGCTTAGTGCACAAGAACTGGGCTGGTCAAGGAGACTTATTCAGGGTCATCTTGTCAGACCATCTTTCAGAGTAACCCACATTTGGGGCTACAATGTGGTAACTGTCCATTTCCAGCTACACCAACATAGCACTCTGACATACTATGAGCCTGTCCTATGTCTTCTTCCTCTGAGACTTGGTCAGCCTAGAAATTCATGGGTTAAAGGAGAAGCATTGGTGTAGTAGAAGTAGGTGGCAGGGAGTCTGGGCCAGCAGCTGACAGTAATTTGCTCATAATTTTGGACCTGCTCCAGCCCCATCACAAATGTGCCACTTCCATCATACAGTAGATTGCTGCTGTGTCTATCCAACAGTATGATTTGGTGGATCTGAGTGCCTGCTGTGTTGTACAGAGGACAAACTTCCTCTGTCTGCCCCAGTGATTGATCATAGCCGAGATAGTAAGGCAGGTCTATTCCTACGAGACAGGGATTCCTCTAACAGGAGATTTTAGCTTGAGGACTTCCTGGTGGCCCTGCCAGCATTTCCTTAGAACTGCACTGGAGTCTAAGATACTTCTATCCAACCTTCCTTCCTTCTTTCTCTCCTTCAGTCAGGATCAGATCTGCAACACATGTTGAATTGAATCTTGGTATTTGCTTCTTGGAGAACTTAGACTAGCATGTGGTACTTCATCTGAGCCTGGAAGTGGTGGAGGGGAGCTAGAAGCTCCAGGCCTTGGCCTCAGGCAGATGATATCTATAGGCATGCATTGAGATGTTTGAAGTAGCTGTAGTTAAGGCAGAGCAAGCTGTAGAGGCCTGGGAGACCGGGAGACTGAAAGATCTGAAGGGATGCATAAGATATGTCCAGATATGCACCAGGGGTGCATAAGATATTTTCAACACCAGAATGAGATTTGCAATTTTAGGCAGATCACTTTGGCAGTGAATTGAGTGGACTGGAAAGGAGCAAATATAATGACAGGGAGACTGGTTAGGAGACAATATTCTAGACAAGGGATAATGAGTGTGTGAACAACAGTAGTGACATTGAAAAGGAAGATAAGGGGATAGGTAAGACATTGAGAATGGAGGAAGGGGAAAGGAAAATCAACAAGAGTTAGTGATATTGAGGTCAGACAATGGGGAAAGAGAAGAGACAGCTGATTCATTGGCTACTGGTTGAAAAACTGAGAGGATAAAGAAGACAGTAGGAAAAAAACTTTTCTTTTTTTAAAGTAAAGCTTTTCTGGTTACATTGAGTTGAGGTGTCTAACATCCGTGTGAGCTGTGGGTTGTATAGATTTGAAGCTCAGGAACTGAGGAGAGAGTTTGAATAGCAGATGCAGATTTTGGAATTCTCAGCCTTAAGGAGAAGCTGTGAGCAAGGATGAAATTGCCCAGGCAGAATGTGTAGAGAAGGGACCTCATGATGGAAGTCTGGGGGTCATCAATGTTTAGTGGAAGGATTGATGATGAGACCAGGGAAGAGAGTAGAACTTAGATGTAGCAGGAAAGCCTAGACACCAAGGGTGTAAAGAAACTCATGAAGAGAAGGAGTCATCAATAGTGTTGGGTGCACTGGAGCAGTCAAACAGGGTAAGGACTGAAAACTAGGCAGTTGTTCTATTAGAGGTCTTAACAAGATTTCTAATCCAGGCAGAAGCCAGATGACAATGGGATTTGACAATGAAAGGAAAAGTATAAAAGCAAAGATGGAGAAATATGCTATTCTTTCAGTGAGTCGAGTTTGAAGTGGGTAGGCAGAATTCAAAGAGGGCTTTCTTTGTTTTCTGTTAGTTTATTTTTTTAAAGATGACTGAGACATGTTCACATTTCTAGGCTAATGGGGAAGAGCCAGCAGAAAGGAAAAGCTGGACGTTACAGGTGAGGGAAGAGAGTGAGACAGGTATGGCTCAGATCATAATAGTTTCTGTTTTATGACAGTCTCTGGATGAAGAGAGAGAGAGAGAGAAAAGAATTTCTTCTGAATGAGCTTCTTGATGTAAATAAGCTCATACATTAATGTCAGGTACCAGTCTTCAGTTCCCAGAGGATCCTGTGCATCTATAAAGAACATGGCAATGGCTGACTCAGATGGAACAATCATAGCCTCTGCTAAGCATAAATGAAATAATCAGATTGAATCTGCATAACTCATCCATAAAAAATTCCTGTAACAATCGAATCCTGCTTCTTTCCAAGTCTCACTGCCAGCATCTCAAACAATGGGACATTTTATTAATCAGAATAAGTTTATCTAAAAACTCACTGTAAGGAAAGCTTTAGTCTAATCTCTCCTGTGTCACATTTCATTATGACAGATGTGTCTCATTGTAGGTTCTTATTTACATAGCACACAGACATATTGTCATTACAGATAATTAGTCTCAAAAGCATTAGCTTTTAAAACAGTCAAGTTTTAAATCTCTCATTCATCCATCAGCATGTTAAGGAAAAATATGCCCCCTCCCCCATTAGGTTCCATGTCTGATTTTATTTCTACTCAAGCTCTTTGTCCTTCTTATGTTTTCAAGTGGAGGGAGGCACCCAGAGGTTCAGATGAAGCTATTGTCCCAGTATTCTAAAATTGCTGACATTCTTTTCTGTGAAAATAATTGAATCGCCAAATTTGGTGAAAGGTCCCTGAAATATCAGGAAACAGATTTTCTGTAAAGACTATGAATACAACTATTAACAAAATGAATTTTAAAGTCAAAGGAAAATATCTTGGATTCTTTTCAGTTTGTCTGTTTCTTCACTGAGAAGTATTTTAAGAATAAGTTGCTGCATTTTGACGAAGATATGGTACGTAGGGCTCTTTTTGTAAAAGACCATATTGAGATGTGAAAATATAAATAATATAAACTTCTCTTAAATGTCTTCTAAGGCATTTTTACTTTACTTCACAAGTATGCACTAGAAGGGTCTCAGTTATTACATTTTACAGTAAATTTTTTTGGTAATGCTCTTCTGGTTAAGCTTTAAGGTACTGCAGTAATAGTAAAATGCTATACTATTTTAGTGGAAAGTTCTTTCTTAACTCTGGGATTAGAAGTGGGTGTGCCGGTCACTCAGAAACTGTTGGGTAGTTGTTGAGTTAAATTTCCGCAGAGGTAGTCATTTACAGATACCCCTATTCAGAAACTGTTTTCCTATGAAAACATCAGGAATATTAATATATAGAGATCTACATTAAAAATTATAGGGAAGGAAAAATGAAAATGTTTAGAACACATGTCATTGGAGTTACCGAAGGAAAAATGTAGGAAAGGTAATATTTGATGAGATAATGGCTGGTAATTTCCTGGAATTAATGAAAGGCATGAATCTTTAGATCCAAGAATAATAAAAATTCCCAAGCACAATAAATAAATCCACATCTAGACATATCATAATGTCTTGAAGATCTTAAAAGTAGGAAGAGATAAAGTTGCCTATACACGAATTACTCTTAGGTTCTCAACTTCTAATGAGCCCCAGAATCACCTGCAAAGTTAGTAAATAAGATGTAGGTGTGTCCTCACCATTTTAAGGTTCTGATTCAATTGGTCTGGGATGGATCTGAGATCTACATTTATTTTTCATTTTTTTTTTAAGATTTTATTTATTTATTTGACAGAGAGAGACAGCCAGCAAGAGAGGGAACACAGTAGGGGGAGTGGGCGAAGAAGAAGCCGGCTCCCAGCAGAGCAGGGAGCCCAATGTGGGGCTCGATCCCAGGACTCTGGGATCATGCCCTGAGCCGAAGGCAGTTGCTTAAGGACTGAGCCACCCAGGCGTCCCTGAGATCTACGTTTCTAAGAAGCTCCATAGACCATACTTTTGGGTGGCACTATTAATTAGTGAGAGGGCTGACTTTTCAGTATCAACAATAGAGAGAGGTCCTAAGATGGAGAAAATTATTTTCAAAGTGCTGAAAGAAAAGAATTGTCTAAATGGCAATACATACCTAGTTAAAATTTCATTCAAGAAATGAATATGAAGGGCAAAATAAAGACATTTTCAACAAATGAATATCGAGAATTAGTTCCCAGTAGACCCTCTTTAAAGGAGCTTCTAAAGGACTTACTTTAGGAAGAAGAAAAAAAGGTGTGTGAAATGCAAGAAGGAACAATGAGCAAAGTTTAACATATGGATAAATCTAAAATGTTGTGTCTATGACAAAAATATTTAATTTTGCAAGTAACAAAGTTAAGGGAGAATTAGAAATGGGGTAAGAATATCTGGTGAGTTTTAGGTAAAGCTTTCTAAGATCTAAGATCTTTTTGTTTGTTAGAGGAGTTTGTTAAACTATCTAGAAATATTAAATTACTAAAAATAATCACAGTGAATAAAAAATATAATGAATAACTTAAAAGTAAAATGTATCTACCAAAAACTTACAGTAAATATCATCCTTACCGTTACATCTTTAGAAACATCATCTCCTTTAAAATTGGTATGAGACAAGGATGCCTGCTACAACAGCATCAAGTCAACATTGAATTGGAGGTCCCAGTTTATAAATAAGAAAAGAGAAAATGCTATAAAAGATATCAAGATAAGAAAGAAAGAATAAAGTTGTAATTACTCATAGGTAATGATGGTCTACATTAAGAAAGAGAAAATAATGGCACATTATTGTCATTAATAAGGGACATCACATTAGTGCAGGTTCCTGTCCCCAAGTCAGCAGAAGCTATTGTTATGCCCTGTGTTCTTTCTGGGAGATGGAGAAAGGAGTTCCCTGGTTTCCAGTATTTATTACATAAACCTGGGTCTCGGATACCCATCTTTTTGTCCCTGTTTTCCAGACACTGAATTATTGTCACCGTGACATACAGGTTTCAATAAGGCTTTGTAAAGATAACGGAAAAAAATAGTAAGGGACATTAGCAAGTTCACTAGATACACATTATATAAAAAAATAAATTGCATTCCATATACCAGAAATAAATATTTAAGACATATGGTTAAATAAAACATGCCATTTAAAATAGCAAAAAAATATGAAGAATTAGAAGTAAATCCAACAAAACATGACAGTGACTCTAGAATATTCATATTAAGTCATAATATACTTGCTTATGTTAAGAATTATAATATATATTTCATAATTGTATAGTTATCTCCTAATTGTTTGCTTTGTTCAAGACTGGTTGTCTATCCGAATAACTCTTTCTTCACATCAGGGATTGTGCCTTCTACTTGTCACACTATACTGTTCTGTAACGTACAATGCTAAGATATTTTTTAAAATGAATTTTTATTATGAGAAGTTTCAAGGATGTTAATCCAGTTGAGTTTGTGCTTATATGGGGAAAAATAATGGAAGAAAAATAAACCATCCAATGTTTTGGGCACAGTTTTTCTATTATATGAAAATCATTTGGAAAGATACCTCTTCATAACACTATCTGGTTAAAAAAAAGGTTAATATAAAGGTAATGGTTAACATAGAGTGTGCAAGATCTGCAAACAGATTGAACACTTGCACAGACATGTAGCCAAATGCTGTTTGGAGCCCCCCTCCCCCCAACTTTCCCATGCATGACCTTTAATAGGCTTTTCTGATTATCTCTAGATTTTTCGTAGGACCTGAAGCCTATAGAGATTTATGTCTGTAATACTTTAGTTTCTTCATTAAACAGAATTTTGGGAATAAAGGTTATATGAAAAATGAAGTTCCTTCAAATAACTGGGAAATTAGTGTTTTTGATTTTTGTTTGTTTGATTTTTGCTAAGCTGTTCTCCAGTCATCTCAGGTAGAGAGAGACTTAAATTTTATGAAGGTGACAAGTCATTTCAGGTAGAGAGATGACTTAAATTTTATGAAGGTGACAAGTAAGATAAATTAACCACTTTAGTTTGGTGTGAATGTTGTGAATTGTAATTAGAAATGTAAACATGATTAGTCTAGAAAAAACGAAGTGGGATTTACTTTCATCTTGTGGCCCTATCCTGTTCATTTCTGTGAGATTCTGAGATTTTCTTGGAGAGGATGGTTCAGGTGTTTTAGGTTTCTCTCCAGGCCTGTGGTGTTCAGTGCTTCTCATCTCTTGTTGGGGCTGAACTGAAAGCCACCATGATGTTGAACGTATTTGACCATGGCATCTTTGAGGCTAGTTATATCTGCGGCCCTCAGCCAGAAGAGGCCATCCTGGAGAACTGCAGTGGCCCCTTAGTGGTCAGCAGTTCCTTGCAAGCTGTGGAGTTTGAAAGGCAGATGGGCTTTGAAGGCACAGAACCTGAAAATTGCTTGCTGACCTTTCTTGGCTGGGATTCTTCCAGGAAGAGGCTATCATGGGGAGGGAGCAGAGGGGCTTGGCCAGTTACTCCTGATCAACATATCTTTGCTCTTTTTTTTTCTTTTTTTCATCTTTCTCAATCTCTGCTGCAAACATGAACTTTGAATTGCATTTCATTCCTATTTCTGTTTTAGAACCAAAATAACATGGCTTACATTTTCTTTACTCAAAATCTGAGGTTATTTGGAAAGCAAATAGTTTGAGTAGCCTCCTGGATAATTTGAATAAAATGTAGTGCCTGAGAGATTCTGTTAAATGGAAATGGAAAATTGTTATTCACTCCTGATCAGTTTCCATTTTCATTTTTTCATTTTCACTTTAATTACTGAGCTTCCTTTCTCTGAAATCAAGTCTCTAAAACAGGCCTTAATTATCCATTTTTAACTGTAGGAAGACTTATTATTCAAAGAGCAGCTAGCAATCCAGAATAGATGCTATTTTGTTCATATTTTAAAGGGTTAGTCAGAAATACTTCTTCTAATGGGAATATTTTGTACAAAAGGCCACTAGACCAAAAGGTAGACAGCTGAAAGAATAAAGATTTAAAGTAAATCTATAACAGAGGAAGATGACTAAATCTTCTGAACTCTTTAGTGGCATAATCCCCATGGAGTAAATGAATTAAATTAACATAATTAAAATAGAAACGATCTTTGCATTCATACAGCATCTTATTCTTTCTAAAGTCTCTTTTTGCCTTGTGTCTTAAATAAATGATTCCTCTAAGGTAAGTACTCCTAAGCCTCTCTAGTCTTCTAAGTCTCCATCTAGGGGCGCCTGGGTGGCACAGCGGTTGGGCGTCTGCCTTCGGCTCAGGGCGTGATCCCGGCGTTATGGGATAGAGCCCCACATCAGGCTTCTCCGCTAGGAGCCTGCTTCTTCCTCTCCCACTCCACCTGCTTGTGTTCCCTCTCTCAGTGGCTGTCTCTGTCTCTGTCAAATAAATAAATAAAATCTTAAAAAAAACAAACAAACATCTAAGTCTCCATCTAACCCTCTTTATGTGCTTCCCTAAAAGTGATTTTCTTTGTAAAATGAGACTTCTTTGATCTATAGCCTTAAATTGCAGAAGTATATCTAGCTTGAGGTGTAAAAACATCATTTGCCTTTTAGTTCTCTGTAGCCTGGTTTATAAAGTTTATTTGCTAATGATGTTTTAAGAAATTATAATTTCTAGAAGCCTTTAAAATAGAAGAGACCTTTTATCTCTTGTTTATGGTTTTAATGTGGTTCTGCTGGAAGGGAAATGTAACAGATAGACATAAAGGTATCTTTGTAAAAGAGATGATGAAAATCAGTTGTAGGGATGTTGTCCCAGGTTTTGTTGGTATCTGTAGGTAAACATGTCCACAGGCAGACAGAAATCAGAATCAGAGCTTGGTAGAGAGGTCAAGACTTGTATATAGGACTAGTCCATGCAAGGATGGTGGTTAAAGTTGTGAAAAATGAAATATCTGATTAATGAGAAGAGAATCAAGGATGTATCTAGAGTGAAGGAGGAGGAAGAGGAGGAACTCATGTGAAAGTCTGAAAGGATATGCTTAGAAAGGTAAGAGGAAAGTAAAGGAGTTGTGGGGTCCTGAACGACCCCACAGGAGGAGAGCATTTCAAGAGCTAGGATAGATCACCTATGTTGAATGGAAACTGAAAATAAGGCACTGCATTTGGTATCTTGATTTTTTTGTCGTTGTCGTTGTCATCATTATCGTCATTGTTGGTGTCAGATAACCTTGAGAGAACTGGGGTAATAGTGAAGAAGGTGGAGAAGGAAGCGAAAAGGGGCAGTGGAGAAATGCCTTAAACCAAAATGGAGGCAATACTAATATATTGCTCACTGGAGTTGTTGGGTGTGGAAGGTTAGAAGTATGATACTAGCTAGAAGGGCACTAAAGTCAAGTGATTCAGGGTATGGGCATCTGTGCATATTTGTGGATAGACTGGAAGACCCCAGTAAAGAGGGAAAAGATGAATATAATGTTATAAGAAGGGTTCAGAGAACAGTCTGGAAGGAATGGGATTTTTCTAAGTAAACCTTAAAATGAAGAAACTTTGTTCATTAGAACGTTAGAAATGAAGGAACTCATAAATGGTGTTCTCGTTAAAGTAGAAGGGAAAATAATTCTAGCAAGAAGGTATTTTACTGGGAGGTGGGGAGTGGGCCTAGGGAAAGCAATGGAGAAGAGGTCACATTTGGGTCATGCCTCTTCGGTAGCATCATGTGTAGCTATTTCACAACCAACAGTCATCAGTGATTTGCTTCATCAAGAAGTAATAACATGCTGCTAACTCTTCATTATCAAGACCTTTCTCCATAGCCCCTTCTGACTTTTCTTTGACAGTGTTACACCAGTTACCTTGACATTATCTATCATTTGTCAGCTACACAAGGATCATAGAAAGAACATTCAAGAAAAGGAAACAGTATTCACTAAAACAGAGTTAATAAAATGCAGCAAAAAGGCCAGTATGGTTGAAGTATAGAATATTGGGTTGGATGAACGGTTAGAGTTGAGCACAGAGAAGTAATCTGAGAGCTTAATAAGGAAGCAAAAGACAATTCTAGAGAGCTTGGGTATGATTCTCAATGGGGAACTCATGTAGATTTTCCTTCTCTGGGCACAGCGTATGGTATTCATTGTGCTGATGGTACATGACAAAATAGCGTTCTTCGGGGAATGGGAACTGTGAATGGTTTTTCAGTGTGTTGGAGGCTAGAGGTAAGGAAAGGACTTCCCAGCAGCTGCGAGTTGTTCTCTACCTCAAGGCTTTTGGGCTTGTTGTCCAGGGGAATCTTACTCTGAGGAACCACATGGACCATGAGTGGTCTGCCACCTGGTTGCTGTAGTCAAATTCATACTTACAAATAGTCTTAACCAAATGATCATTGAGGGAAATGCCAGACCCTGCATCAAGGTGGAGGAGTGGGTGACTCTGTTAAAGTCATGGGAGACAATCTAGTCTTCAGCGTTGCTCAGGATTCTCTTATGGGATTCCCGCATCATCTGCCTTACCACATTCTTGATGTAGAACTTAGAAGCTTTCTTAGGTGGCAGGTCAGATCCAGGATAGACCCTTGGCAGTGCCATTGGTTACAAAGATGATACTCTGGGCAGCACCATGACCATCTCATCATGGTTCGCCAGAGGGGACACCCACAGTCTCTGGGTAGCATTGATGGCATGGACTGTGATTATGAGTTCCTTCATGATTTGAAAGTTTTATGGATGATCTTGGGCAGGAGGGCCATGTGATTGGTAGTTCAGATGGCATTGCTGACAATCTTGAGAGAGTTCACATGTTTCTCATTGCACATGGGAGTTTCCGATTGCGCACATGAGGGACTCAACAGAATGGACAAAGACCAGGACTTTTGTGGCTTCACCTTCAAATGAACCTTAGCCTACTCAAAGACAGTAAAGATACCAAGGGACCTTACACCAACATCACCCCATTTCATGTTGGTGGGGGTGAGGCCTGATAGAGATTTTTAATTTTGTATGCATAGGACATAATTAATGTGCTCCATGAAGCTATTCACAATGATGACTTTATTGGTATGTGATGAATGAGGAGAGTTTCTCAGAGGAACAATTATGGAGTTGGGGATGTGGCTGAGACATAGAAGTACAATGTTATTACTTGGGAAGATTTGACTGGTCAAGTTTCTTCTAAGTGTTCTTCCATAATTCAAGGGCCTAACAGGAAGCTCAAGTTCACATCAGGATAGGCCTATAGAAATTTTGAGAACTAGCCAGAACCAAGTCACCATTCCAACTTTTCCAACTTGCAACTGTTTCTCCTGCCTGCTTCCATTCCTCTCTAAACCTGCCCATCTCCAAGAAAAATGCCTGACTTGGTATTAAGGAAGTTCACTGCCTCCTTGTGTCTTATGCACTTGGAATGGTAGCTATATGCCTTGATCTTTCCTGGCCATTGCTTAGCTGAGAACAAACAACTCTCAGTAGTAACCTGATTATTACTTAGACAAGTCAAGTGACAGTGTTTAGAATTTGAAAGAGTATAAATGATAGGGGTGACAACTCTGTCCTTGGGTTATCTCACAAAATAGAGATCACTTATAATGAAGTTCCAACCAATCGATTGTGCTTCGTCACTTATTTGATGAAGAAATAAAGAGTTACGCCTAGCATTTAACATTATCATTTTGAGTTCCCATATTATCATTTTAATTTAAGTTTTAAAAACTTAATATGACATTTTCTCTGTTTTGAAATAGAACTCTGATTCTCAAGGAGCTTTGTTATGTTGCAGTAAGGTTTGTACTTTATATCCTAAGTTGGGTGAGAAGTGATGCAGAAAGAGAACATCCTCACATCTAATCACTTAAAAATTTAATCTCGGGCTTAATCCTTGTAAACAGGTTTCCCACTATAACACTCAGATGCTACCTGGATCTTAGATAAAATAAAATATGATTTTGATTAGGCATAATGCATTAATAAAATGTCAGTTTGTGTGATTTTTAAATGAGATAGGAAATGCGTGATGACTGGTAAATTGCCTCTCAATTAAAAAAAATCACAGAATAAAATGGTAAGTTTTTTTTCCAAATATTTACTTCTAAATTTGTATACTTCTCATATTCTTATCAACCATATTTGTATTTTCTGGGTGGTTACATAGGAAAGGTAAGCAGCTTCATAAAATGAAATAAATAGTAAACCAGTCAAACTTCACTATCAGGCAAAATTCCCTTTTGCGTTTTTCTGACGGCTCTTCTTTAAGTTTTGTATCATGTAGTTCTACCACTCTCCCTATCCCGTAAGCCTTCATGTATTGAAGATTTTGGCACCAACTCACAGGAGTTATGACTTCCAGAACTCCTGCCATAATCATAGATAAAATTGCCATTCTGGGGAGCAATCCGTCCAGCTTCAACTTGACCTCCTCAACTTAACAAAACTTAATTTCCATTCTACATGAGCAACCCATCTTCAACCTCATCTTTCCCAATCATTTCCAAAGTTGGAAACTCCAATATAAACATTGTCTCTGACCATAGCTTCTTAGTCATCCAACTTTCACCTACCTTGCCCTGTTGAGTTCCTAGTCTCTCAAGCTCCTATTCCTTCATTGCTTCTCCCCCCTTCCCTGGCTAGAAACATCTTTCTGACTATTCTCTTGCCTGGGCCTTATTTTCCTCCAGGGATATCAGCCTCCCAAGTCCTGACCTTGACTGAAAGGTAAAATTGACATTTCTACCCTACACCTAGTATTGAATATTGCTGGAGGAAATCACAGGTTGTTGTTACTACATAATTTTGTTCCCTAAATCTCAGTGAGACACTCAAAACGATTCTAGGGAGCAGTTTCTTACTTTCTTCATGGGATTATTCACTTTTCCCTAATACCTCCTTCCTCAGCAGATAACATTGATTCAGGTTTCACAGTGAGAAGTTGGAGCTTTTCAGGAGCTTTCTCCACTTTTTTTCCTCAGGGTCCATGTTTTTTCCCCACTGCTACCACCTGGCTGACACACAAAATAAAATCTCAACTAGACATAAGAAGATTATGTTAAATGGGGGCAGAAAAAGGGTCATTATATCAGAATACTGGGAAACATCTTTTTGCAGTTTCTTTTTTTTTTTTTTTTGGTTTTATAGCAATAAGCTTTCCATCTCATTGCTGATGTAGAATAACCCTGTACTAGGTACAGTGAACCCAGCGACATCATCTAAGGTATCTCATTCATGTGTCCTAGATATTCATTATTTGAATGAGAGGATTATGTGAATAGAATGAGCAAATGTGATAATCCTTGAAATGAATGAATGAGTGTAAAAGTGTAAGAAAGTTTTCTACCCAGAAACTTATAATCTATTTTAGAAACATCTGACCATGACATAATAAAGTTTTGAATTGTGTGGGTAAAAAATTAGAGATAAGGTAATATATAAGAAGGTGCTAATTATATAGTCCAGGTAGGGTAATTCAGACAGAAAGGTTGTTTTTTTAATTTGTTTTTTGTTTTTGTCTTTTAATACAGGGGGGATCACAGCCCCTAGCATTGCATGTTCTAGGTTTTCAATATTCAGGAAAGAATGATTATTCATACTGCCACAGGGTAGGAGGGTTAGACCATGAGATTTAATATAATATAGAAAGAAAAAGGGAATCCCTTCCTAGGCAGTAGGGCCAAAGGAAAACTGTAAGTAAGTAAAGGCAGTGGGGTGGGGGCGGGCAGTGAAAATTAAAGATATACTTAAAAATCTCATGGTGGGGGAGAAAAGGAATGCATAAGCAGTTTGTAATATATAAACACCTGTTTATGAATATTTAGTGCATGTATGTTATCACCACCAGGGGGCGGATTCCTTTCCTTTGCAAAACCAGCTGCCAAAGAAGAGAAAGTGCTTCCACCAGAGCCACTCAAAAGAAAAATCCCTGATCTGTTTTCCAAAGTCACAGAGGCATTAAAAGTCCCTCCTTTGCCTCCTTTTGGTTTAAATAGGTTTCTAACATTAATTGTATTTCCCCACAGAAATAGTGACTTAAATAATGGTTAGATTTTGCAGATTGATTCCAAAAGCATATATTTCACCTAGTTTTTGATATAGTTAGAAAAACAAATATAAGCAATTATTAATATAATTATATATAACTATAATTATATATAATTAGAATAGTGTGTGTGTATATACATGTAATTATAATAGTATTTATAATTTTTGTGGAACATTTTCCCCAGTACAAACTTTCAGAACTCAATTCATTTAAATCAGTGATTGCCTGTTAATTCAAGGCATTAAATAAATGCCAAATGAATAGAGGTATGTATTCACCTTTAATATTTTCCTATCTTCTGAAATGTAGATTTACTTATTAAAGAAACAATAAGGATTTACCAATACAGGTCAAGATAACCTACTTTCCCTTTTATGAAAGAATAAAGTGTTCGCTTTATTTTTGCAGGTTGATAAAAAGAGACCAGCCTCCCTCCTTCACCATCTCTAAGCACTTGATCACCATTGTGTGGAAATAAATTATAAAAGTTCCAGGTCAGGTTAAAAATGAGCTGTACTGTGCTTATCAAAGAGTTTCAGACTCTGCAAATACCCTCTGCATCACAAACACGAAGGCATGTTCATTGTACGTCCATTTTTTCAGCCTAATTTCTTCCCAAAGCCAACACAGGTAGAAATTCCTGTCATTAACATTATCTTCAAGTGGGGAAGACAGACACTATTAGCAAGGTTTTTTTACTTGTTCTGTAGCAGTGCTCTGACATTACAGCCAAATGTGATCACAGTCTATGGCCCTCCTTCTCCCTCAAAACCCTGCCCCTCTCAGATTTCAAAATCAGTTCAGTGCTTGCTACTCCCTCTGCTAAAAGGCAGTTGGGTTTATAAACCACTAATGAACGTTTTGTTCCTAGTTACGCCAATGGAAGAAACACTGCTTGTTTGTTTTATTGAAGTATGATTGATATACTGTGTTATATTAGTCTCAGGTGTATGACATAGTGATTTGACAATTCTGCATTTCTCATTGCTTACCATGATAAATGTAGTCACCATCTGTCACCATACAAAGTTATAATATTATTGACTACTCTCTATGCTCTACTTTTCATCTCTGTAATTTATTTATTTTCTGATTGGAAGTTCGTATTTCTTAATCCCCTTCATCTATTTCGCCCATTCTCCCTACCATCTCCCCTCTGGCAACCACCAGTTTATTCTCTGTATTTAAATTGTTTGTTTGTTCTTTGCTTTGCTTTTTTTTTTTTTCATTCCACATATAAGTGAAATCATATGGTATTTGTCTTACTCTGTCTGACTTATTTCACTTAACATAATACCCTCTAGATCCGTCCTAGTGGAGAGATTTCATTCCTTTTTATGGCTGAGCAATAATTCCTCTGTGTGTGTGTGTGTGTGTGTGTGTGTGTGTGTCCTCTTATTTATCCATTCATCTATCAATGGACACTTGAGTTGCTTCTATATCTTGGCTATTGTAAATAATACCACAATAACTATAGGTGCATATATCTTTTAGTGTTTTTGTTTCTTTTGGGTAAATACCCAGTGGTGCAATTACTGGATCATATGGTATTTCTATTTTCTAATTTTTTGAGGAACCTCCATACTGTTTTCCATAGTGGTTGCACCAGTATGTATTCCTACCAACAGTGCTTGAGGCTTCTCTTTTCTCTACCTTCTTGCCAACACTTGTCCTTTCTTTTTTTTCTATATATTATCTTATTTATTTATTTTTTATAATTTTTATTTTGTTATGTTAATCACCATACAATATATTCTTAGTGTTTGATGTAATGTTCCATGATTCATTATTTGCATATAACACCCAGTGCTCCATGCAATATGTGCCCTCCTTAATACCCATCCCCGGCTTATCCCAATCCCCCACACCCTCCCCTCTGAAGCCCTCAGTTTGTTTCCCGGAGTCCATAGTCTCTCGTGGTTCCTTCCCCCTTCTGTTTACCCCCTTCATTCTTCCCTTCCTTCTTCTACCAGTCTTCCTATTTCTTATGTTCCATAAATGAGTGAAACCATATGATAATTGTCTTTCTCTGCTTGACTTATTTCACTTAGCATAATCTCATCCAGTCCCATCCATGTTGCTGCAAATGTTGTGTAATCGTTCTTTCTGATGGCTAATATTCCATTGTATATATGGACCACATCTTCTTAACCCACTCATCTGTTGAAGGGCAGATCTCGGCTCCTTCCATGATTTAGCTATTGTGGACAATGCTGCTATGAACATTGGGGTGCATATGGCCCTTCTCTTCACTACTTCTGTATCTTTGGGGTAAATACCCAGTAGTGCAATTGCTGGATCATAGGGTAGCTCAATTTTTAACTTTTTAAGGGACCTCCACACTGTTTTCCAAATTGGCTGTACCAACTTGCATTCCCACCAACAGTATAAGAGGGATCCCCTTTCTCCGCATCCTTTCCAACATTTGTTTTTTCCTGCCTTGTCCATTTTTGCCATTCTAACTGGCGTAAGGTGGTATCTCAAGGTGGTTTTGATTTGAATTTCCCTGATGGCTAGTGATTTTGAACATTTTTTCATGTGTCTGTTAGCCATTTGTATGTCTTCATTGGAAAAGTGTCTGTTCGTATCTTCTGCCCATTTTTTGATTTGATTATTTGTTTCACGTGTATTGAGTTTGAGAAGTTCTTTGTAGATCTTGGATACTAGTCTTTTATCTGTAGTGTCATTTGCAAATATCTTCTCCCATTCTGCGGACTGCCTCTTAGTTTTTTTGACTGTTTCCTTGGCTGTGCAGAAGCTTTTTATCTTGACGAAGTCCCACAAGTTCATTTTTTTCTTTTGTTTCTCTTGCCTTTGGAGATGTGTCATGAAAAAAGTTGCTGTGGCCGATGTCAGAGAGGTTGCAGCCTATGTTCTCCTCTAGGATTTTTATGAATTCCTGTCTCACATTGAGCTCTTTCATCCATTTGGAGTTTATCTTTGTGTATGGTGTGAGAGAGTGGTCAAGGTTCATTCTTTTGCATGTAGCTGTCCAATTTTCCCAGCACCATTTATTGAAGAGACTGTCTTTTTTCCACTGGATGTTTTTTCCTGCTTTATCAAAGATTAGTTGCCCAAAGAGCCAAGGGTCCATTTCTGAGTTCTCTATTCTGTTCCATTGGTCTATGTGTCTGTTTTTGTGCCAGTACCATGCTGTCTTTGTGATCACAGCTTTGAAGTATAGCTTGAAGTCTGGCAGCATGATGCCCCCAGCTTTGTTTTTCCTTTTCAGCAATTCCTTGGCGATTCAGGGCCTTTTCTGGTTCCACACAAATTTAAGGGCTGTTTGTTCCAGTTCTTTGAAAAATGTCATTGTTATTTTGATCGGGATGGCATTGAAAGTGTAGATTGCTCTGGGTAGCATAGACAAACCATGTTAATTCTTCCGATCCATGAGCATGGAATATTTTTCCATCTTTTTCTGTCTTCTTCAATGTCTTTCAGGAGTGATTTGTAGTTTCTAGAATATAGATCCTTAACGTCTCTGGTTAAGTTAATTCCAAGATAACATATGATTTTTGGTGCTATTGTAAATGGAATGGATTCCCTAATTTCTCTTTCTTCAGTCTCATTGTTCGTGTATAGAAATACAACTGATTTTTGAGCATTAATTTTGTGTCCCGCCACATTACTGAATTGTTCTATAAGTTCTAGTAGTTTGGGGGTGGAGTCTTTTGGGTTTTCTATATAGAGTATCATGTCATCTGCGAAGAGAGACAGTTTGACTTCTTCTTTGCCAATTTTAATACCTTTTATCCCTTTTTGTTGTCTGATTGCTGTTGCAAGGACTTCTAGTACTATGTTGAATAATAATGGTGAGAGTGGATATTCTTGTCATGTTCCTGATCTTAAGGGAAAGGCTTCCAGCTTTTCCCCATTGAGAATGATATTCACTGTAGGCTTTTCATAGATGGTTTTTATGAAATTGAGGAATGTACCCTCTATCCCTACGACTCTGAAGGGTTTTAATCAGGGAAGGATGTCGTATTTTGTCAAATGCTTTTTCTGCATCAATTGAGAGGTTCATATGGTTCTTGACTCTTTTCTTGTTGATATGATCTATCACACTGATCGATTTGCGAATGTTGAACCACCCTTACATCCCAGGGATGAATCCCACTTTGTCTTGATGGATAATCATTTTAATGTACTGTTGGATCCTATTAGCAAGGATCTTGTTGAGAATTTTGGCATCCATATTCATCAGGGAAATCAATCTGTAATTCTCCTTTTTGATGGGGTCTTTGCCTGGTTTGGGGATCAAGGTAATACCAGCCTCATAGAATGAGGTTGGTAGTTTACTTTCTGTTTCTATTTTTTGAAACAGCTTCAGGAGAATAAGTATTATTTCTTCTTTGAATGTTTGGTAGAATTCCCCGGGGAATCCGTCAGGCCTTGGACTCTTGTTGTTTGGGAGGTTTTTGATCACTGCTTCAATCTCTTCATAATTAATCAGTCTGTTTAAATAATCAATTTCTTCTTGTTTCAGTCTTCGTAGTTTATAGGCTTCCAGGAAGGCATCCATTTCTTCCAGGTTGTTTAATTGACTGGCATAAAGCTGTTGATAAAAGTTTCTAATGATCCTTCCTATTTCATTGGTGTTGGTTGTGATCTCTCCCCTTTCATTCGTAATTTTATTAATTTGGGTCCTTCCTCTATTCTTTTGAATAAGTCTGGCCAGTGGCTTATCAATCTTATTTATTCTTTCAACGAACCAGCTTCTAGTTCTGTTGATCTGCTCTACTGTGCTCCTGGTCTCTAATTCATTGATCTCTGCTCTAATCTTGATCAACTGCTTTCTCGTGAGTGGATTAGGCCTGTTCCTCAGTTGCTATTCCAGCTTCTTGAGGTGAGAATATAAAAACTGCATTTTAGATTTTTCTGTTCTCTTGAGTGAGGCTTGGATGGCTATGTATTTTCCCCTTAGGACCGCCTTTGCAGTGTCCCACAGGTTTTAGACTGATGTGTTTTCATTCTCATTGGTCTCCAGAAATTGTTTAAACTGATTTTTAATTTCCTGGTTTACCCAATCATTCTTGAGCAGGATGGTTCTTAGTTTCCAAGTGTTTGAGTTTCTTCCAAATTTTTCCTTGTGATTGAGTTCTGGTTTCAAAGCATTGTGGTCTGAGAATATGCAGGGAATAATCTCAGTCTTTTGGTATCAGTTGAAACCTGTTTTGTGACCCAGTATATGGTCTGTTCTGGAGAAAGTTCCATGTGCATTCGAAAAGAATGAGTATTCTGTTGTTCTGGGGTGTAGTGTTCTATATATATCTATGAGGTCCATCTGGTCCAGTATATCATTCAAAACTCTTGTTTCTTTATTGATTTTCTGCTTAGGTAATCTGTCTATTGCTGATAGTGGAGTGTTGAGGTCCCCTACTATTAACATACTATTATCTATATGTCTTTTTTTCAGGTTAAGAGTTGGCTTGTGTATCTAACTGCTCCCCTCTTGGGGGCATAGATGTTTATAATTGTTATATCCAGTTTTTTGATACATCCTTTAAGAATAATATAGTGCCCTTCTGTATCTCTAACTACAGTCTTTAGTTTAAAATCTAATCTGTCTGATATGAGAATTGCTACCCCAGCTTTCTTTTGAGGTCCATTGGCATGAAAAATGATTTTCCATCCTTTCACTTTCAGTCTGGATGTATCTTTAGGTTCAAAATGAGTCTCTTGTAGACAGCAAATGGATGGGTCATGTCTTTTTATCCAATCTGCAACCCTGTGGCGTTTATGGGAGCATTTAGGCCATTCACATTGAGATTGATTATTGAGAGATATGATTTTAATGATGTCATGTTGCCTGTGAAGTCTTTGTTTCTATAGATTGTGACTTTCTGTTCTGTATCACTCTTGGGGCCTTTTTATTTTTATAGAACCCCCTGTTAATATCTCATGTAGGGCTGGTTTGGTGGTTACGAATTCCTTCAGTTTCTGCCCTTCCTGGAAGGTCCTTATCTTTCCATCAATTCTGAATGACAGCCTTGCTGGATAAAGGATCCTTGGCTGCATGTTCTTCTTGGATAGAGCTTTGAAAATATCCTGCCAACCCTTCCTAGCCTGCCAGGTCTCTGCAGACAGGTCTGACATTATTCTGATATTTTCCCCTCTGTACGTAAGGAATTTCTTCCCCCTGGCCGCTTTCAATACTGTATCCTTGGATCTAATATTTGCTAATTGCACTATGACATGATGTGGTGTATGTCTGTTCTCATTGACCTTGGGAGGGGTCCTCTCTGCCTCTTGGACACGAATGCTTGTTTCCTTTGCCAGATTAGGGAAGTCCTCAGCTATGATTTGTTCAGATATCTCTTCTAGACCTCTCTCTTTCTCCACCCCCTCAGGGATGCTGATGATTCTGACATTGGAACGTTTCATTTAGTCAGTAATCTCCTGTAATCTACATTCTTGAGATTGGGTGTTTTTGAGCCAAGTTTCTGTTTTAACTTTCTCTTCTAGCATCCCATCCTCCAATTCACTAATTCGTTCTTCTGCCTCATTTACCCTGGCTGTCAGAGCGTCTAGTTTAGACTGCATTTGATTCATAGCATTTTTCATTTCTGCTAGATTCGCTCTCATTTCCGCCCTTAGAGAGTCTATATTCTCGTTAATATTTTTGTTAATATTTTTTTCAAGCCTACAAATCATCTTGACCATTGTTACTCTGAACTCCATTTCTGACAATTTGGTTATATTCATATCCATCAGATCTGTGGCAGAGGCCACAGACTTATTATCTTTTCTTTGCTGGGGGAGATTTCTCCTTCTTGTCATTCTGATGAGGAGAGGTTGCGGGGTTGCCCAGAGCCCAAATTATTGACTAGGACCCAGGCAGTGTGCACTTGTTTTATACGGACCTTAGGAATGTGGGCTTCTTGATTTTTCAGCCTGCCTTCTGGGGGAGGAGCCTGCCGCGCTGATATTCAGGCAACCCTGTTTGGGTAGAGTCGCCCTGTCCCCTGAGGGGGGATGGGGATGGGCACCATGTGAGCCGGTATTTCTGGGCTTTTGTTCTCTGGCGTCTTTCCCTGGTGGTTTTCTGTGACTCTTCTGAGAGTCAGAGCAGCAGTGACCATATCCTAGCCTCTGTCTCAGAACATTGAGATTGTAGTCTGCTCTCCACTGAGCTCTTCTGGCCACTTTAACTCTGTTTCTGTTGGTGCTGCTAAAACCCTGCAATGTCCTGAGTTGTGCGCTCCACAGCCGCTCTCCCAGCTCTCACTTCCAGGGCCGGCTCGTCTCTGTCCTTTGTGCTTCTAACACTGCCAGCCGCCCGGTTCCCGCGCACGCTCCCGAGCTCCCAGTATCAGTCCGGTTCCAGTGAGCGCTCCAGAGCTCTGGTTTTCAGTTTGGACGTGGGTGTGCTCCCGAACTCCCCGTTTTAGTCCGATTCCAGTGAGCGCTCTGGAGCTCCGGTTTTCAGTCTGTTCACACGCGTTCCCGGGCTCATGGTCTCAGTCTGCTTTCTCGCGGGTGCCAGTCCACGAGTCTGGCCAGCTCCCCAGTGCAGGTGGTACTACTTCCTGGCGCCCTCCCTCTTCTGTTTATTTTCTGGTATCTGTGTGTGGATTCAGGGCTCCCCACTTTGTACCTCAATACTCAGCTCTGGAGATGTTCGTTTGTAGAGATCCAGATGTATCTTCCTGCATCTCAGGCTAATTTTGGGTGTTCAGGATGGTCTGGTAGATATCCAGCTCTACTCAGGGGACCAGCTGACAAAGGGGTCCCCTACTCCTCCGCCATCTTTTTTCCTCTGTCCAACACTTGTTGTTTCTTGTGTTTTTTATTTTAGCCATTCTGACAGGGGTGAGGTGATATTTCATTGTGGTTTTGATTTGCATTTCCCTGATGATGGGTGATGTTGAGTATCTTTTCATGTGTCTCTTGGTCATCTGTATGTCTTCTTTGGGAAAATGTCTATTTAGGTTGCCTGCCCATTTTTTAAATTGAATTGTTTGTTTTTTGGTGTTGAGTTGTCTAAGTTCTTTATATATTCTGGGTATCAGTCCCTGTCAGATGTATGATTTGCAGATCTTTTTTCATTCATTAAGTTGCCTTTTTGTTTTGCTAATAGTTTTATTTGCTGTGCAAAAGTTTTTTATTTTGGTATAGCCCCAGTAGTTTATTTTTGCTTTTGTTTCTTTTGCCTAAGGTAACATATCTGCATATATGTTGCTCAGGCTGATGTCCATGAGATTACTGCCTATGTTAAGAAACACAGTTCTTATTCATTCAACATCTAAGACCAAATTTTCTCTTCACTGTAGGAAGCATTATATATACAAGACCCTATTCCTATAAAGGGAGACTTATTTATTATGAATAATGACTCATCATCCAATTTGGGGCTCTAGATGAGGGATTATAAAATTAGATGCAGACAGAGCCTTCAGGGGTCAGCCCTGAATTTATATCAGTGTTGTGTAAAAGTGCATTTTTGTGGAAGACCCACCAGAGTTTCATCAGTTTCTTAGGTTGATTACTCCAAAAAGTTTAACCACTACTGATATAGATTCCCTATTTCTCTTCTCCTCTTCCACCTACTCCCCCTCCCAATTTGACATCTGATTAAGGTCATCAACTCTAGCATTAGAAACATGGAATTGAAAGCCTGATTTATTTATTTATTTGTTTGTTTATTTATTTATTTATTTATTTATTTATTTTGTCACTTAATAGCTATGTAACTAGGGTACATTTCTTAACTTCTTTGTCATACCGTTTACTCATTAAGCGGGATGGTAACTAATTGCAACCGCCAAAGCAGGTGGGATGTTACATGAGATACAACATTGGTTCTAAATTTGGGAGTGCATCAGAATCACCTGGGAGGGCTTGTTAAAACAGAAATTACTGGGTCCTATCCCCAGAGTTTCTGATTCAGTAGGGCAAGGATGGGCCTGAGGAATTGCATATCTATCAGGTTCCAAGGTGATGCTGATGCTGCCTCTAGTCTGAGGACCACAATTTGAGAACCACAGCTTCCCTTCTGAAACAGTCATGGAAACAGTTATTAGACCATTTCTTCGCCCATTACCTTGCTTACCAGGGTAAATTCTATTGCACTGTTGCACAAACCTTCATTACATCTTCTAGCATCAAAAGTTACAGCTCAGACTTTCAAAGCTGGCATGCCTGCTGGGTTCTGTCCAGCCCTAGTAGTTAGGAAGAGGATGGGTTTTTACAGTTTTCAAGGAACTGCTCATGTCTAGTAGAAATATAATGCATGACACATATATAATTTAAAATTTTCTCATAGCCATATTTTTAAAAAGGTAAGACTGATTTTAGTAATGTATTTAATTTAACCTGAAATATCATTATATGATAGGATATTGTCATATTAACATGTAATCAGTGTAAAAAAATTGAGATATTTTACACATGTTTTTTGTACTAAGCTTTAGAAATCTGGTGTGTGTTTTACATTTCCAGCACATCTCAGTTCAGACTAGTTGCATTTCAGGTGCTCAGTAGCCACACGTGGCTAGTGACTGCTAGCCTGGATGGCAGTTTTAGAATATTTGTGAGTGGGAGAGATCCAGATTGTCTTGTACATGTTCTTAGAGTGTACTGGGCTCTTTGTGCTACAGATTCTTCTGTCATAAGAGTAGCACAACCTCTCAAAAGGCCAGGTGCCATTTTGTGAGACAGTGGAAATCCTGGGTCTGAGATACAGTAAGAGAAAGTCACATGTTTCTCCAGGCAAAGAAACCATCCTTAGAGATCTGTTATGATGCTTCTAAAATATTCACATTTCCAAAATTAGGCTTTTCTTCCTTGAAGTTAAATTCACAGCATACACATCAATCTGATATTCCAGTCAAATCTAAGAGTGATGAATTAGCTGCTTTTCCTTCTTCCTAGGAGAGACTCTAGGAAACCATTTTGAATAGAAATCTCCAGGCAAATTGCCGCGTATGTAAATGAGAGTCACCATCTTCCAATTCAGCTTTTTCCCATATGGCAGGCTCTAGTGCTCATACCTAGGAAGGCAGTGCCTGGGATGAAAAAGGCTACCAACCCTAGAGATTTCCACAGCGGATGTGGTTGAGTACTAAATTAATGAAAATGCTCAGTCTAAATTCACAGTTTGTATTCAGACAACCTGAAACTTCTTTTAGTCAATTATGTTCATTTCTGCTCAAGTAGTCCTTAACCCATGATACATTACCTTTGTAAATATCTCAGTTTGAAAATCATTTTTTTTTAATCTCTGCACTGTCAAGTGTTTAGGTTTTGTAACAGAATAGTTGTGCTTTGTAAGTTTTTCAGTCCTACTGAAATCCCTTTTGAAAAGGTGACTATATTTCAGAAGTATATTTCATAGAGTATATTTTAATGTCAGGTGTTTTGGATTTGCTATGGGATCACTGAAGTTGTGTCTTTAGTTGAGAATAAGACATGACATGTAATGTGTCTCCGACTTTCTCTGCTGAAACCTCTGACCTCATCAAGACATTTTTCAGATACATGGCTTATCAGGGAAGGACAATATTAGGTTGAACTATATGAAACTACTGTTCTCCAGTGGTGGGTTGGTGACATGTTCTGTGGAGGTTAAAAGGGGGAACTGTACTTCAGGGGGCATTGGTCTAAGAATCAAGAGTTTGGGTGGATGTTAATCATTTATTTCCTTTACATAGTTTCATTTATTTTATAGTCATCAGTCCCTGAAAAAAGCTGGTGTCACATGTTCCACATTTGGGAAAATGTAGTATTTTTAAAAATGGACAGCTTATTGTATTCAGAGACACTCAAGAGAGAAGTCTCTAGGCAAAAGCCGTCCCCCAACATCCCCAGGGAAGCTGAGAAGAAGCCAGGTATTTTTCTGTCAATTTTATTTGAAGGCAGGGTGCCTCAGCTGGCATCTGAGCTGCATTTCTATTTTTCTATAATTAGCAGAGTAACTAATTGACTATTAAAAATAGTCAAATAGAAAATATTCTGGAATCTTCTTCAGCAAGTGGTATTTTAGAATCTGAAAGACACTTTGCCAGATGTAGTAGATGTGGTTTTGAAGTTTTACATGAATTAAAATTTTGTAAATTAAATCATAAATGGCAATTTTCATGATTAGAATTGAAGTGTTACCTTAATTTTTAAATGATCTTTAATTAGCAGTGGTTACTAATTTAGCCACTCTGCTCATTAATTATTAATCTCTCCAACTCTGTTTTAGTTGTAAACAAGTATTTTCATCTATCTAAAGTGATGTTGTCTAAAATAATACTTCCATAATCTTTTAGTAAAGCCAAGAGATCTTTATAATGGAAATTAAACCCTTTATTTTATCTGCTTTGTAATTTAGATGTCAATTATTAGGTTTATATAATAATCACTGTGCTTAAAACCTTTAATGGGACCATGATTGCCTAGATTTGCCTAAATTGAATCAACTTCTTAATCCCACCACTTTCCTATAGACCCTCCTATTCAACCATACTAGTGTTCTCATCACACACACACACCCCCAATTCACCATACACACTGTTCTGTTCCTCCAGCCAGAGACACTTTCCTATGTCTTCTCTGGAACAAATCTTATTCTTTCTTCTAGATCCATCTCAGCTCTTCTCTTGATAGTGACCATTTCAGCTTCAGGTTGGATATTCCATCCCTTAATCTCACAAGGCAGCTATCATCTGGACCGTGCTACCATGAAGTGCTTTTTGGCGATTTGTATTCATGTCATTAATAAAGCTACTCACTCTACAGATATTTACTGAGACCCCACTATGTACCACACAGTGGTGTTAGGGCTGAGGGTAGAGAGGTAAACAAGATTATTTATCTTCATGGAGTTTGCAGTCTATCTGGAGAGATAATCATTAAATGACACCAGTTAAAAAAATCTTACAAATATCTGTATATAATAATAATCATGATAGATACAGTGAAGGAATGCACAGGTTACCAGATATGAAGGATCTCATCTTAGAGAGATGGGGAATAACCCCAACCCCATCCCCTACTCTGAAGAAGTGGTGTCTAAGCTGACAATCAATGACAGGTTGGAGTTTGCCAGGTCAGAGGTCTGGGAAAGCTATTGAAGGTAAAAGCAATGGCCCTGGGCAAAGGTTTAGAGGCAGGAAAGAGCTGGGCTGACTGAAGGATAGGAAGAAGTTGTAAACTCCCTGAAAGGGGATCCCTCTTACAGTGTTGGTGGGAATGCAAGTTGGTACAGCCACTTTGGAAAACAGTGTGAAGGTCCCTTAAGAAGTTAAAAATTGAGCTACTCTCTGATACAGGAATTGCACTACTGGGTATTTACCCCAAAGATACAGAAGTAGTGAAGAGAAGGGCCATATGCACCCCAATGTTCATAGCAGCATTGTCCACAATAGCTAAATCGTGGAAGGAGCTGTTGCCCTTCAACAGATGACTGGGTTAAGAAGATGTGGTCCATATATACAATGGAATATTGCTCAGCCATCAGAAAGAGTGATTATACAACATTTGCAGCAACATGGATGGGACTGGAGGAGATTATGCTAAGTGAAATAAGTCAAGCAGAGAAAGACAATTATCATATGGTTTCACTCATTTATGGAACATAAGAAATAGGAAGATCGGTAGAAGAAGGAAGGGAAGAATGAAGGGGGGGTTAAACAGAAGGGGGAATGAACCATGAGAGACTATGGACTCTGGGAAACAAACTGAGGGCTTCAGAGGGAAGGGGGGTGGAGGATTGGGATAGGCTGGTGATGGGTATTAGGAGGGCACATATTGCATGGAGCGCTGGGTGTTATACACAAACAATGAATCATGGAACATTGCATCAAAAACTGGGGATGTATTGTATGGTTACTAATATAACAGAATAAAAATTATAAAAAAAAAAAAAGAAGTTGTAAACTCCCTGATGGCATTGCCCATCCCTTAAATTTCTTTGTGTCCCACCACCATGCCGTTCTCTGTTCGTAGTGGTTCTTACTTGCTATTAACATACTGATGTTGGTTACACTGGCATTTCTTGATCTGGGATCAGGATATAATTTTCTATTCTGGCCATTTTTTTAACCCTGGGAATAAGGAGATATGATAATTTTTTAAAACCCATCCCTTCATCTCTTGACCAGCCACTATTCAGCACAGCAATGGAATTTCTTAAGAATCCAAGCCCAAAGTAATTACTTAATTGTGTGAAAGCCTAGCTGTGGTATATAAATAGATTTCATTTAACAGCTTTAAGAGAAGAAAGTATACTATTTGCAAATGGTTACCAAATAGGGTATATTTTCTTTATTCACCAAACTTCAGCAGCAGCATTGTTTTAAAAGGAAGTGAGGAAGAATACTGAGATTACTTTTGAAGGTGCACCGTATGTTCTGCCTGATAGTGATTGTGCTAGGAAAGAGAGTCCATATTTATTTGTATTTTCTAAGGCCATCTGTAGGAATATGTAGTGTTCAATTAAAAACAAACAAATTATGAAGGGCCAAAATACTACTGTATGCTTACTGCTGTTACAGTTTATGTATGCCATTATAATTTATTCTTTGAAGAGATTACTTAAGTACTTTTATATTGAGTTGCTCATGGAAAGAAATTCTGCCCAGTTTTATAATCAGAGTTCTCACTCAGTCACCCATATTACACTGGACTTCTTGACATGTTTCTTAAACCCTTTGATAACTGCCCTGGGCAGTTAAATAAGAAACTTCCACAATCTCAAAGCAAGGCATCATTTTCTCTTGCCAGTTTCAATTAGGTTCACTCAGGTAAGAAATCTTTTTGATTTTTTTGTGCTTTCTGAGAAAGAATTCCTAATTCATGTTGAAAACTTTAAATGGATCGCTTAGATGGTTTTGCTTATGGAGAAGGAAGCCTTTGATGGATCCAAACAAGAGCTTTTTCTCAAGACCTGTGAGTTCTGAGAAACTCAAGAAGGCTTCAGGTGTCACAGCCAAGAGTGATAATGAATGGGCTGTGATAGTGTACAGGGTAATAAGTGCTTTAGGAAACATAGGAAGGAGCCACAGTTTTACTTGGGGGTCCAAGAGGACTTCAAAGAGGAAGCAACATTAAGTTAAATTTTGGAAGATAAAGTTCATCAGGTGTGCAAAGTAGATGAGGGCTTCCTCAAGCAAAGAGAACAGAGAGGCACAGAAGCATGAAAGAAGTGCTTCAAAAATTGCACGTGTTTGGAAAAGCAGTAGTTCCAAGTATATGTGGGGTAGGGTAGAGTGGGGTAGAAAGTAAGGATGGGAAGGAGCCAGATCATGAAGGGCCTCATTCTTACAGAGGAATCTAGATGTGATCCCTCAGATAATGGGATTCACCAGTCAGGGGAATAATGCTCCTGCACACATTTTAGAAACATCACTTAGAGTTGAATTGACTGGAGGAGAGCAAGACTGAAGGCACGGAAACTAACTAGAAGAATACTGTAATAGTCCATAATGGAGATGACGGGGACATGAATGAACATAAGAACTAGGAAGATCGGTAGGGGAAGAAAGGGATAAAGAAAGGGGGGGGTAATCAGAAGGGGGAATGAAGCATGAGAGACTATGGACTCTGAGAAACAAACTGAGGGCTTCAGAGGGGAGGGTGGTGGGGGAATGGGATAGGCTGGTGATGGGTAGTAAGGAGGGCACGTATTGCATGGTGCACTGGGTGTTATACGCAACTAATGAATCATCGAACTTTACATCAAAAACCAGGGATGTACTGTGTGGTGACTAACATAATATAATAAAAAAAAAAATTACAAAAAGCAAAAAAAAAAAAGAAAAGAAAAAGAAATAGTGGAGGTGGCAGGAAAAGAATAGAAAATATTAGGAAGGCTTTTAAGAAGTAAACCACAGCATGGCATTTGATTAGATACAGAACATGGGGAAGAAGTCTAGAATGGCATTTTTATCCACTTTGTCCTTGATGTGATTCTGCATCCCTGTTTCTTAAACATGTATTGAGGGTCTATTACGTGTCAAGTGTCATACCAAACATGGAAGATACAAATTCATTTATTTAACAAATATTTCATGGGCATCTGCTCTATGTCTAGACTCTCAGAATCTGGCAATGAAGGAAACTGACAAAATCTTTTGAGACAAGCGAAAAACAAATACACAAAATGGAGGAATAAATGTTTCTCTTTATTTACTTGATTGGCAGCAGGGAAGATGCCTTCTAAAGCAGCTGCTATGAAGTAACTAAGCAGGGACAGAGTTTTATATTGTTAGAAGAAGTCAATCTGTGAACAGGTAACAGAAATTCTGACAGTAAAAACCAGAGCAAAGTTTCAAGCATCTTGGCAGTCAAATGTTAGCAAAACAGGATATTGGTGATATATGTGGACACATGCAAGAACAAAAGGACTCCAGCGATTTCCCTCAGAAAGGTATAAGTGGCTATTTCTTAATAATGTAAAGCCAGGTAGAAGGGAAAAGCCATCCATGAAACCAGGGAAATTCAAAATAGTTTTACAAAATACAGACTCAAATTCTTGCTCTCATGCAGTTTACCTCTAGTGCATCAATAGATGATAAACAAAATAAGTCAGTATATTATATAGTTTACTAGAAGGTGATAAGTGGTACAGAGAGAAATATAAAGCAGGGAATGCAAATAGGAAACCTGTGTGTGTGTGTGTGTGTGTGTGTGTGTGTGTGTGTGTGTGTGTGTGTGTATTAAGTGGGCTGATCAGGGAAGAGCCCATTGAGACAGTAACAGATGCAAATAAGAAAGTGTGCCTATCTTCAAGAAGCTCAGTGTGCTGGACAAGTCAGACAAGTGCTGGACCATTGTAAGATGTTCTGTATTAGGGGAATGCACAGGTTGGTATGGAAGCTCATGCACTGGGCACCTAACCCAGTTGGAATGTGGGGGGATGGCTAAGAAAAGCATCTCAGATGAGGTATACCACCTTAGCTATAACCTGAAAGTTGAGTTAGAGTGAATTGAGTAAGACAAAGGGTATGAAAGATTTCAAGGGAAAAGAAGCATTATATGCCCAGGTGTAAAGATATGATGGTTTGGAACTCTGAAGGAACTTCCAGTGGCTTAGTATAATTGGAGAACAGAGTATGTGTGGAGGAGTGACAGTGATGAGGAAGGAAGGACTGGACCATGGATGGAGTTGAACATCACAACAAGGCATCTGGATTTCAAACTGAAGGCAATATACACAGGCATGTGCCTGTATGTATGCGTGTGCATAATCACTGAAAGATTTTAAGGTTTGAAAGGATTTTAGGCAAACAGTATTTGTTTTTAGAAATCAGGCTAATGGTTGTGTTAAAGATGGATTAGAAGAAACTAGGGGAGGAAAAGAATACAATAGAGTTAGGGAGACCAATTTAGAGATTATCAGTAAATTCAGGCAAGAAATGAGGAATGTCTTAAGAAGTCAGAAGCAGTGGTAATAGGTAATAGGAAGCAAATCCAGGGGCTATTTAGATAATTCCTGTTGACAGCTCAAACTTTCAGGCCTAAACTCTATCGTCCCAGCCTTTCCCCCAGGTGCCCAAGGCTAGAAGCCCAGACAAACTCTTCTGTCTCAAAACCGCAGACCTGATGAATTGGTCTCCCTGTCTCTGATGTTACTCATGTAGCTGCTCAGGAATCACTGCCTCTCATAGTTTATGGTGTAAATCATCCCATTGAGCATGTAGTGTGTACAAGCATTGTGCAGAAGAGTAGGAAAATGAGTAAAACATAGTACTCACCCTCTGGAAGTTGAATGGGAGGGGGAGACAGATGGGTGAGCTGATAAACTCCATAAAGTATAATATGGCAAGGGTATAAGACACTGACTAATGGAAAGTAGGTGCTCAGTAAATATTTATGACTTCAAGGAATTAAAAAATTGTGCTGTTAGAATATGAAGGAAAGATGCCAAACTCTGCTGGGGGAAGCTAGAGAAGGCTTCACAGAGAGAAAGACATTTGAACTGGGTCTTGAATGAATATGTGGTTGCCAGGCAGTGTAGGACGGCATTCAATTAAGACATGCATAGTCAGCTATGAAATTATTTTTCTTTTTAGAAATCTAGCCTCAGTCCACAACTATACTCTGTTACCTAAATTCAGCCTTCTGATTAGTCAGGAAGGAAATGATTTCATTCTGAAGGCAGAGACATAAATAATCACAGAAAACCAAAAATATAAATGCTATTTATTCTGGTTCTTCTGTTAATATATAATTAACATTTAAAATAAAGATCCAGGGGGGAGCTAATTCTAATATTTGAAATGACTGAGGAAACAGATTGAGGAGAGTCTAGGGAAGGCCCGTGTCTTAAGTATCCGACTGACAGGACTCTAAGAGTTCAACAAAGAATCCCAAGTTCCATTTCATTCCATATCAGCCATGTCTTTCCTAAATGAGTCAAATGTATTAAAACAGGCACCAAATGTCAGTAGCCCTGAAATGGTGCCATTTGAAGTCATGGTAATTCTTGCAGGCAACATGACCACATGAATTGAGCCCAGGCTAGCAGATGACATAATAGAGTTGGGGATGACCAAAGCTTAAAGTTTCCACAGCCATAAGCTCCCACATCATTCCTTCCTTTCCTTCCTTCCTTCTTTTTCTTTTTTCTTTTCTCTTCTTTCTTTCTTTCTTTCTTTCTTTCTTTCTTTCTTTCTTTCTTTCTTTCTTTCTTTCTTTTCCTCTTTTCTTTCTTTCTTTCTTTCTTTCTTTCTTTCTTTCTTTCTTTCTTTCTTTCTATATCATTTCTTTTCTTTAGCTTCTTATCACACTTAAAATAGGGCACAAATTCCAAACCAACTGCACCTTTCTGAGAAAGTGGTGAAAACCAGCCAGAGGCAAATATTTCATTTGGTTAACATTGAATGAAGTTCTAAAATCTTCTCTTTGACTGAACCAGTTACAGATTTGCATTTGCTAAAGATGTAATGTGAGAACTGGGTTTGTAATAAGAGTGTTAGTAACTAGTTCTCCAGCTGCTGACATTTAGCCAGAGATAAACCATTGTGGTCTCAGAGCTAAAGGACAGGTTACATACTCTACAGTCAAGGCCTCAGCAAGTATTTAGGTCTCCTACTTGCTTTGCCCTTTCCTAGATTATGTACGGAATACAGAAAGATATTTAAGATGTATTTCCAAAGAGGTCCCAACAAAGAATAATTAAGTATACCATCTCCTTCCTAAGTATTACCTAGTTTTGACTTTGTTTGCCACTGGCAGGAAGGGTGCCCAACTGGGACTAGAAGAGTTGGAGAACTCTCTGGAAGGTGTAGAGTTTACCCTGGCCTTGGAGGGGTGGAGAAGGAGTTGGGAGGGGATTGGAGGGGGAAGGAAGGCATTCCAACTGGTAGGGAAATGGGGACAGGGCAGGATAGGCATGGGTCAAAGATGAGAATGGCCCTGAACAGAAAGGAGATAGTTCTGTTCAAGAGGAAGGTGCCTTGGAGGGCAGGAGTATAAGTAGTATAAATATAAGTAGGAATGGAGCCAAATTCTGAAGGTCTTAAAAGCTGCACAAAGGAATTAAGACTTAATGTAGCAGGCAGTAGGAGCCATTGTAGGTTCTTCAACAGGGCCTCAACATGGTAAATTATGCATGTGTTTGGAAGATTGATCTGGCAGCGTAGTAGAGAATAAACGAGACATGGAAGAAAGCAATTTGCAGATTGTAGCAGTTTTTTAAATTATTGCAGTTATTCAATTCCAGTTGACCATATGGTAACAATGAGAATGGGGAGGAAAGGAAAGTAGTTTATTACCTCTCATACCCAAATATCACTCCTTGAAAACATTTTGGTGGGGGGGAGATTGGAGAAAATTGATGTTTCATTAGGAATCTCAAAATAAGTTTATCCACTGAGCAGTTGGGAAGACAACATGATTTTCCAGTGTTCTATAACCTGCGTCGTTTAAAAACGTCTGCCTTTGCATTCCTGTCAGTGGAAGCCTAGACAGGGAACATAGAAATCAGTATGTGTAGAATGTGGACTTTCCAAGTCAGAGAAGAAAACTCAAATCCAGAGGGAAATGAGGTAGCTGGTGTTTCTGTGACAGAGAGCTACGTCTTGCGGTGTCTGCTTTTGCCTGAGGGCCGGGTCCCAGTGCTATCTCAGATGGCACTTGAAGGACATGAATAGAACAGGTAAACCCTGCTAAGCAATATCTAAATTCTCTACATGTTTACATTTCTTTTGACATAGCCATAGGATTTTAAGCCCATTGTATGGTTATATTTTTTTAGAGTTTCTTAACATCTTTTCTTCCTATGGCCTCTGTCCTTACTCGTTGAATAAACACCAACTTAGAAGAGCAAATTTCCACATTTCATTCTTATTTTTATGCATCTCATCTTTTTTTAATCCATGAACATATCCTATATTATAGCAGCATGAAAATCTTTATATTTAAAAATAACTTAATTTCTACAAAGCTCAATAATCTATTTCCTTTCTCAAGCATAGTATTAAACTATCAACAGTAAGAGGCTTATGTCATTCATTGTGAAAAATCAAGAGAAGACCATTTTAGCATGCCCACTACAAAAATGTCCTTGATTACCAAAATTCAACATCAATCGATAGACTTTATATATTTATTTATTATTATTTTTAAAGATTTTGTTTATTTATTTATTTGTGGGAGAGAGAGAGAGAATGAGAGCAAGCAGGGGGAGCGGCAGGCAGAGGAAGAAACAGGCAGAGGGAGAAGCAGGCTCCCAGCTGAGCAAGGAGCCTGATGCAGGACTCAATCCCAGAACCCTGGGATCCTGACCTGAGCCCAAGGCAGATGCTCAACTGACTGAACCACCCAGGTGTCCCTGATGGACTTTTTTAAAATAAAATTTTCTAACTGAAATTAAGGAACACTGATGGCTTATATTTTGATAACACCCTTAATATAATTTCCTTCCTTTTTCCACAAACATTTGAGTGTCTCATCTAGTCAAGCAACATGCTTATTGTTGGTGATGCCAGCTTCGAAGGAAGTGGTGACTTCCCTCATGTACAGGGCTGATCTCAGTCATCTGCATTGGATCTCATTTTCCACCATTGTCTCTGGGGTCCTTCAAGTATTAATTAATTAAATCCTTCATTCAGCCATTAAACAAATGAGACACTATACACAGCCCTCTTCTAGGTCTGGAGCATGCCACCCAGTGGGAGAAAACTGTATTGGTCATCACAAGGAGGTGTGACCTTTGGTTGCCTGAGAGTTGGACCCAGGTAATCAGAGGAGCCTAACTTCTTCACCTGTCCTTGGAGTGTGCATTCCACCTGCCTTCCCCACACTAGACGCTGCCTCAGGGATACAGCCTTAAGATAGTAAGGTGTTTTTGAGCCCATCTGGACAATATACATGACTGAACCCAGCTAAGGCCTCTGTATAAACTTCTGGCAGGCAGGTGTGGAGATCTACTCATCTTGCGGCCTCCAGCACGAGATTCCCTTCTTACTGCTTATGAAAGCTGCTACCTACCAATCTGGAATGGTCTGCCTCTTTCTTTGGTCTTTATTTGACCTCCCTGTATGGGGACCAGGTTGTAAACCAACAAATTACCTGCTTTCTGGTCCATTTTCTGCCCCTTCACGTCAGCATACTCCTCCTCAGCCCATAACTCAACCAGCACACTCCCCCCCCTCCCCATGAGACATGAACGTCTATGCAGCCTTCCTTGGACATCTGCTTCTACTTTGCACTCCTTACTCCATGACACTGTGTTCTCTTGTTCCTGTTTTTTGCATTTCAGACAATTCCATCTTAGCCTTTTTGGTGAATTCCTCTTCTTTCTTAAGCAATGTCTTTGTTGTTGTGTTGTTAAACCCAAAGTTCAGTCCTCAGCCTTTTATCTGCTGGATTTGTACCTAATCCCCAGGGATCTCATTCATGCCTTCAGCCCTGAATTCCCCTGAACTCCAGACCCATATTTCTAGCTGTATTCTCAGGATAGAGACATCAGAATGGGGATCTCCAAATTGTTAATGTCTAACCGTGCAATCTCCTTCCCATGCTCTTATTTCTTATCATCCACTTGGTTACACAAGCCTGCCTCCTCCAGGTTGTACAGTTCTTATCACATTGCTCTGCAGCAAATTCCCACCAAGATAATCTTAGAAAGCAGATCTCACTGAACATCTCTTTCTGTGACAGAGCTAATAATCCCAACCAGGTGGAGTTATCATGAAATTATTCGTATATTCATATATCATGAAATTCATATATCAATATCAAATCAAATATCAAAAATTCATACATCATGAAATTATATTTAACATTTTATATAGTACCTGACCCATAGCAGATACTCAGCATGTTTGTTTCTTCTTTTTCTTTTTTCTTCTCCTCCTCCACCTCTCCCCATCAGATTGTGAGCAACCTGAGGATAGGGTCTGCACCCGTGTAATTATTTAGTGAATTATAGAGCCTATATAACAGGACCTAAAAATAGACCCTCTAAATCTGTGTTTAAAAATCTCTGAGGCTGGGGCACCTGGGTGGCTCAGTCAGTTAAGGATCTGCCTTCAGCTCAGGTCATGATCCCATGATCAAGTCCCACATCAGGCTCCCTGCTCAGTGGGGAGCCTGCATCTCCCTCTGCCTTTCCCCCCTCCACTTATGCTTGCTTGCCCTCTCTCTCACACACAAAAATAAATAAATAAAATCTTTAAAAAAAAATCTTTGAGGCTGCCAATCATTTAGCCTTTTGTGTTCCTACTGTCAGAAGTACAAAGAAGTACAAATTTAGGATAAATTCTGTACAATCATTGCAGTAAATATTCATTAAGGTTTTTATGTAGAGTGTGTTTTCACATGTATTGGGAACAGACCACCTGTATAACCTCTATTAGTGCATTCAGAACACAATGCACAGCCCACATTTCTAACATTAACCAGAGTTCTCAAATCTGCCCATTTTGTGAACCAAAGGATTTCTTATCCTTAATTTTGATGGAGTCTTATATTTCCATCAATTCGCATTACTTCAGATGCCAAGGTATAAATTATTTCTGGTAAAATATCATTTTCCTGTGGGGACAAAAATCAGAGCACTGAGCACTAAAACCATACTTCCCTCATGAGCAATTATTTGTTGTATTTTAGCATTCACTATGACAATGTTTACAAGTGTAGCTGAATTGTGACCTCATGCTGAGAAAAAAATAATGATTCTAGGTACCTGCAGCTTATAAGCAGGAATTTTCTGATTCTGTAGAGCTCTGTCTATTCAGTGTTTTCCTAATTTAATTGTTGTGTGGTGTGTGGTGGTTAATTATGTTCATCTGCTTTGAACAAACAGGTCTACTCGTTTAAGAAGGCAGGTTGTAAGCTGGTGATTCACAGAGCTTCCTTTGACAAAGAGAAAGTAGGCCCAAAAGAGAATTAGTGTCACTTGGGGGCACACACAGTCAATAGCAAGGGCATGGAGTGAAGTGTATAATAGTTTTCTAGCCTCAAAAGAAGCTAAAAGGAATAGGTCCAAAGCCTTGGGTAGCTTACAGGTCAGAAGTGCAAACACTAAAAAAGGCTACCCTGAGCTTTATGCAGTTAAATGATTTGGAAAAGCCATTTAAACTTAGATTTTTTTCTTGTTTTCACTTATTTTATGTGGTATTGTGTAGCTTATAAAAAAACATGTAAAGGTAAATTGTATTTGGTTTGTTACTCTAAATTCAGTATGGAAATATTAATGTGCATGAGGAAAATTTAATTCTGTTTTTCTTAGATTATCAATTAAATTATTTGTGGACCCTTGATTGAAGGTATCTTATATGCTGGGCCCAGGACTATGCAGATAAACTGCAGCTTTGCCTGCAAGGATGTCCATGTATCATGTGTGAGGGGAGACACATGAACCAAGACAGTGATGAGTGTTGTGTATCCAACAAGGGGAGGTATAAAACCTATAGGAGATGCCTGACCCTTCCTGGAAGGGTCACAGAAGACCTCTGGAGGAACTGATTTCTAAGTGAAAAGACAAAGGAGATACACACACACACACACACACACACACACACACACACACACACACACAAATGGTCAGACATCAGGGATAGGGAGAGGAATTGGTGTTTCCAGACAAAAGGAGCAGCATGTGCAATGATCTGGGGAAGAGAGAGAAGAGAAAGAGAGAGACAGAGAGATTGATCGATTGAGAGATTGCAAGTCCTTCCTTCCTTCCATATTGAGGTGGGTGGAACACGTGGGCAGGACTGACTGGGAGGACCCAGAGAGAAGGCTGGGATAGTAAGAGATAAGGAATGGAAGGGCCATGCCTGAAAGCCTTATAACCAGCAGAGAAAATTTATCTTTATTCTGAGTTTAATGGAAAGTCATTTAAGAATGGTAAATGATGGATTAGATTTGCATTTTCTTACGAATACTTTGGCTGCAGATTGTAGAATGGATTGGAGGGGAATGAGAGTGGAAGTTGGAAGACCCAGTGGAGAAAAGTAGCCTAAAAGAAAACAGTGGGATTAAGGGAGAAGTGGCTGAATTCTGGATCTCATAGGTCTGATGGTCAGAATTTTGTGACTGAGTGCCAGTGAAGAAGTAGGAAGAGTCAGCATGGTAAAGATAAGAGATGGGACAGGCTGGAAGTCATTGACAGGAAGATGAGGAATTTAGTTTTAGATTGCTGAGTTTAGGTCAGGAGGTAGTTGGATTATAGGTTGGCTGAGAGTCATCAGCAAGAAAATGGAAATGAATTCCATGTGAGTGGGTATAATTATGTAGAATGAAAAGAAAAAAAGACCAATGGCAAATACTTGGAGGACACTAATATTTAAAAGAAGAGTCAAGAAAAAAGATGCAGAGAAAGGTATTGGAAAACAGTGGCCAGAGGAATACCTGGGGGAAATGGGGTTATAAAAGCAAGGGGAAGAGAGAGTTTTGAGGTGGGGATGTTTAACAGTGTGTCACATGCTGTGGGGAGTTCAGATAATGGAGCAATTGAGACATGTCTGCTGGATTTAACAACAAAAAAGTTGGTGACTGTCAAAAAGCACAACGATTTCAGTCAAAGGTATGCAAAAACCAGACTGCGGTAGATTGAGGAGTAAATGAAGCCGAGAAAGTGGAGGCAACTCTTTCATAAAGTCTAGATGACAAAAGGAGGAGAGAGAGTGAGAGCTGAGATCCCCATTGCTGCCTTGGACGATTTGCATTAACTCACTCAAGTGCCTTCCTAAGGACCAAGCCTTTATCGACTGGATAATTTCCCACCACAACTGCTCTGCCTGTTCATGGCAACCTTGGTCTCTCCCTACGTCCTGAGTTATGCTCCCAAGGTCTTGTCATTTTCCCTGCTTGCTCTCTCCCTCCCAAGTAAAATTAGGACAAGGGAGGCCCATCCAGAGAATAACAGTTTATTATAAGGAAATGAGCACTTTTAAAAACGCTACTCTTCATATATGATGACATTCTTTGGCTAAGCTATTGTGTCAAATCTGAGATACTGAATGTGTCATTAATGTAGGAAGAAAGTGTTATTAAGATCATATTTTAGTTATATTTTAGAACAGAAGTAGTACAAAAAGTAAGAAAAAACCATTCCATCACCAAAGCAAATCTGATCATTCGGATGTTTTTTATCTTGAGATAGTGAGCTCTGTCACAAATGATTGGAGTGTGCATACTGATTTCATAAATCAATTTATTCATCAATGCTTTCTCATGGCAGTGTAATTGTAAATCAAATCCTACGGAGAAGCTTTTTGTAGATTGGGGCATAAATGTCCCCTTGGATCTTGGTTTTGCTGGTATTACAAGTCAGGACAGTTGTAAGTAGCCCAGGGCGCAGAAGAACAAGCTAGCAGATGTTGCTGATTCTGAGCACAAGGTAGACAAGTCCCTAAGTGAGACAGCTGTTCATCCCTGGGAAAAGTTGAAGAAGCCAGTGGAATCCATGGAGTGGAGGAAACTTTGCAGTTAATGAAGGATAGCATCAGAAGGAAGGGGGAGAGAGGATGTGGAGGAACACATTATTCTCGCAAGTTGGAGGGAACCCAAACCAGGAGGCAGCAAAATCTCTAAAGGGGAAAAGGAATTCAAGCAGAACTGTGGATTTCATTCAGCCTTGTAAACAGTGTAGGATAAATTGTCTGCATGGTCACTGAAGCAGAGAGTACAAATAAGCTTGAAATACTTTGATATTTATAGGGAACGACTGAGAGCCACAATAGTGCAGACAGAAAAGTTTAAAGTCCCCAAAATGCCAGGTTTATTGAACTGAATAGGATCCTTTTTCCTGTTCCACAATTTATTGGGTTCTTTGGCTTATTCCTACTTTTCTCATGTTCTCATGAACATTTTCATGGCATATGGTATACCCTGCTTTATCAAACTACTTCTCAATTCAAAAACTCAGTGATCCAAGCTGTGGTTCCATATCTTCTAGTCTGACTTCTTTCCACTCACTTTTCTTTTTTTTTTTTTTTTTAAAGATTTTATTTATTTATTCGACAGAGATAGAGACAGCCAGCAAGAGAGGGAACACAAGCAGGCGGAGTGGGAGAGGAAGAAGCAGGCTCATAGCAGAAGAGCCTGATGTGGGGCTCGATCCCATAACGCCAGAATCACGCCCTGAGCCGAAGGCAGGCGCTTAACCGCTGTGCCACCCAGGCACCCCTCCACTCACTTTTCTAAGCAAGAGAATATTTGTTAGTTTCCGTGATGAAACAGAACATTAAAAGGATCCTGAGAAGCCCTCCAATTCAAGTAGTTTCCATTGGGTTTTTAGGTGGTGCCCGTGAAATCACTGTGGCTCAGTTTTCCTCACAGGTTTAAGGGCTCTAAAGCTGTTCTTCTGGGAGTAGAAGGAATTTGTTTCTGCGTGGTTGGTCTGTCTTTCACTCCCTCATTCATTCTACAAATGTTACTAAGCCAGCCTATGTGCCAAGAACTAGGGAAAAAAAAAATAAAACTTTAAGGTTTGCAAATCACTTTCAAATGTATTATTATTCCAACTTTAAAATAAATGTGTGAAGCATATGATCATTTCATTCCCCTGCTTAAGAGCCCTCAGCAGCAATCTCCAGCTATAGGATAATGCCTGAACCTAATGTGGCATTAGGTTTAAGCCCTGGCTGTCTGGGACAGTCTCCCACCAGGCCCTGAAAGAGCCGTAACTAGCAATTTTTTTGTCCCGGGGTCATCAGCAGGAGGCTTACCCTCAGATCCTCAGAGATGAAGATGTATAGGGTAAGATGGAAAGGAGGAGTGGTCTTCTTGCACAAACTCTTTGTCCTTGATCTTAGATTTTAGGTTCCCTCTCTACACCCTGTAAAAGTATCCCAGAGGGTTATCTAGCTACAGGCTCTGAGGTGCTGTTCACATACCAGGACACCAAGAATGAAGATGTCACACCAAGAATGGAAGGCTGAGACATTTTGAAAGGTGGTCCTTTGGTGGTCTGCCTTCCTACCTGTGTGTTATGTGCTAATAACATGGAACACTATACAATTCCCCAAACTTGCTAAGCTGTCTCAGACCTCCATGCCTTTGGACTTGGTGTTGCTGCTGGAATGCTTTCTTCAGCACCCATACATATAACAAACAGCTGGCTCAAGCATCCTCCAATTGGAAACAGACTTCCTTTTGACTTCCATTAGAGCTAGTTTTACAGCTAGTAAGTTCTAGTAGCAGTTTGTTCCCACTTCTAGCCTTTCAGCTGAGGCTGGGTGGGCATGACACCAAAGTGTGCATTCATTTCTATTAAGTGAAAATAATCACCAAAACATTTGGAATTGGATAGCAAAAGCAAATGGTTAATATTATTTTTAACTTGCCAACCGGTTTTCATACATATGTGTGAGTAAGCAGGGCACGTAGACCACATCAGTAGATGGAAGACAGAGCAAGAAGTCAATTCAATATGTAAGGAATCTTTTTTTTTTCCTATTCTCCCCCCCCCAATAAATTCGTGAAAGCTTTGTTTGTTTTATAGATTTATGTTGGCTGACTCTTACTGATTAAAATAATAGAGGCTCAATAACCATTTTTACTCTGTAATCTTGAGATGAACATCCTTTGGGTTATAATTTAATTTGGGGGAAGAAGGGCACAAAAAAGATGTTCTTTGCAACTCAAATAGCATCTTCTCAGAAAAGTCTCCTTTTCTACCCCTGTCTAAACTTTCAGTCACATTTAATTCTTTCTATTTCCTTTTCCTGCTTTATGTTTTCTCCTATTCACTTAAATTATCAAAACTCCTATCTATTTTACTTATTTATCTTGTTATTGTCTGTCCTCCACTAAAATGTAAACTTCTTGAAGGATTTTTGTGCTTTGTTTACTCATGGATCCCAAGAGCAAAAAACAATGCCTGGTATATGTGATAGGTGGTCAACAAATATTTGCTTAATGAATGAACCCCTTGTCTTTTCATCAGAACTGAATCTGCTGCAAGAAGGGGTTCCCTGTGCATCTTAAATGTATTTCCCCATACTCCCAGGCCGTCCATGGGGCTGAGATGTCTTTGTGTCCGCACTCCAGAAGCAGGCCCTTGCTCAATATGCACAGGTTCAGCCTCAGACATGTCAGTGACAAAGGGGGCCATATGGAACCTGGGTCCATAGTTAGGTAAGGAAGCAATACCTTATGCTCTTTTCCCCATTTTCAGTAAGTACATGTTTACACTGGTCTGGGGCATACTATAAAGTTTAAACCCTTGGTTATTTATGTATTCCTCAACCTGCCCTTGTGAGTAAACATTTTCCCAAATATTTTTATTAAAAATGACTATTTCTGAAATGAAAGGAAGAGAGGAGTAAAGCATAATAATGAGGTTGTAGAACTTAAAGCCTGATTTCTTTTTAGTTGAAGCCCTGAGTCTGCCACTCACTAACTTTGTGACCTTCCTCAGTTTCATTATCTGTAAAATAGGAATAATATAGTTGTACCTACCTTGTGGAATGTTATGAATGAATACGTAAAGCACATAAAAGATTGTCTGACCCACAATGACTCTATATAAATATGTTGGCAATTAATACTATTTGTTATTATTCCTGCTTGAATAATGGTTTTGAGCTAAGCCAGTTTATTTTTATTACTAGTGGTAAATACGTTTAGATACTTTTAATGTTATTGCAACTGATATTATAGTAAATGAATCTGGCATTTTATTAACCAGTATTCCATCTGGACTGGCGTTTATTCATGTAGACCACAAAAATGATGTTTATAATGATATGTCTGGGTCACTGGGAGATCTTGAATTATCTTCTGAATTATCAGGGTTACTACAGCTCTGGGGTTAAGTGGATTTTATTATAAAAAGAAACTAGAAGATACTTTCGTGAAATGTAGTAATCCAGAAGTAGCAATGTGCAAAAATGCTTGAATAAGTTTACATTCTTGAATGCAAGGGACAAGTAGTACAAAGACTATTCCAAATATAAGGAAATAAAGACAGTTTGAAAACCAACCATATGTTGTGCAGCCAAGTAGCTCATAGTGGAAGTCTAAAGGTGCTGGTTAATTGGGCCAGCACTGATTGATTTAGGCAAATATACAGTGGCCTCAGTGTTGCTTAACACATCCCAATCTGACTTTCCTAAATCATTTGTTTGATTGTAACCCCAAATCCCTTTAGCATATTTATGATGCTTCATAAATAAGATGGTGCTCACCAGCAGTCTTGGTTCTTGATCTGTCTCTCGCCATTATTACTTTCATTATGACACATTACTCTGTCCCTAACATGCACAGTCCTTGGGAAGGGGATATGCTGAAATACGTAAATACTGCTGTTGAGGGAAACAGCTGTGTGAGTTCTTCCCTTCATGGGTCTTCACTGAGGTCATGGGAGACTCGGATAGGGCGTAGGTGAAAGCAGAACAGTAGAGGTTGAATAAAGAAGAATGGAAGACGGATTAAATTCATGAAGGCAAGGAAAGTAGATGGTAACCAGAAAAAAATGGGAAAATTTGAACCTTCAGGGGCCAGAAGTTTTAAATGATGTTCACTTCATGTTTGCATATACAATATTAGTTACCACGTCATAAGCAGTGTAGTGTTAAACACTACATACAATTTCTACTTAGTCCTCCACAACCTATAAGGAAATAACTATTCTCTTTAGGTTACTAATATCTGGAAGTTCAGAGAGGTTGCCTGTGGTCACAGAGGTAATATTTAGGGATTTGAACAAAGCTCTGTCTGAATCCACACCCTGTGTTCTATGGCATGTAGACTTAGTTAAATAGGGCAGGCAGATAACTGAGGAGAAACTATTCAAAAATGTCAACCATTCACAAGAGGCTAGAATCATAAGGGATAAACCGTATATTGCATAAAGAATGATAGCTTTTTTGGGAATGCAGTTTTTAAAGGAGCAAAATTTTAGATGCTTTAACTTTACTCCAATATTAGAGTTTTATTAGAATATTAGTCACATATCATGTTGAAAATACTAGAATAAGAGTTACCACGGATTGAAAATGATTTGAAAAAGTGTAGCAAGGGCCAAATGGGGACAAGTAAGGAGAGGAGAGGAGGGGAATGGGAGGGGTGTGTGTGTGTGTGTGTGTGTGTAAGAGAGACAGAGGGAGGGAGGGAGGAAGGGAGGTGAGTGTGTGGTGGAGGAGGAGAGGAAGAGAGTTGCATGCTAACACTAATTCTAAGCTAAGACCGTTTCCATGGCTAGAAGATGAACAGATATGATATTTGTAGCAGGGAGAACAACTCTCCACCCACGCCCATACCCCACCCAGGTTGGATCTGAATAGGGCTTTTTGTCCATCTCTAGCCTGTTTTTCACAAAACAGCTAGAGTAATATTTCTTAAACATAAATTCAGTTATTTAATGGCTCTGCTAAAAATCCTTCTGTGTATTCCCACTGCACTCAGAATAAAACCCAAACTCTTACTATAACCTACCAAACCCCACATAATCCGCCTCTACACACCTCTAACTCCCTTCTCTGCACCACAACACTCTGACTTCTCTACTCCCATAAGCTGAGACCTTTCCTGCCACAGGGCCTTTGTACATGCTGCTTCTTTTGAGAGAATATTCTTCCCAACACACTTCAATACTTACATATGGTCTCATCAAAAAGGCCCTCCCCAACCACCCTATCTTAAGTGACTTTCCCTTGTTGTCTATCATTTCCCCATTTTATTCTTTTCATAGTGCTAATTGTCATTATGCATCCTGTTTGTTCATTTGTTTTGTGTCTTTTTCACTAGATTGTAAGCTTCATGAGGGCAGGAACCATATCTACTCACTATGTCTAGTAACAAGGGACTTAGGTCTCCTTACAGTGTTCAGGGTGGCAAAGACCCTACTTCAGAATGGATCTTACCTGATAAAGAAAAGCAGTCAGTGCTTTTATGGTTTAATGAGGTCTTCATATAGTCAGATATGACTAGAGGGGTCAGTGAGCTCTGTTGCAATAAAAAGGAGTATTACTAGTAATTGTCTCTTTAAAAAGGTGGATGTGTAGGCACAGTTTTGAAGTAGAAGATGGGCTTGAGGGAACTACTGTACTTTGCCATTGAAGACAGGGTGAAATTGAGGTAAATGGACTTTGAAAATTGAGGTGCGGTCTCTAAACATTGAACACTGTTGTTTATTCATGGGAGGGCTGTCTGAGTGTGGAAGAAAGTGTATGCATGTGAGTTTCTGCGTGTATGAGTCTGTGTACACGCACACAGACACACGTGGGATTTAAGAGCTGCCCACTGGATAACCAGAAGAAAGAAGCACAATTGTTCTCTCACAGATGGAGAGATTCTGAAGAGAGCTGGTCCTGGGAGACTTTGAGCTTCCCCCACAGCGTTCCCTCCAATACCCACCTACACTCACCCCCTCCACAAACACCCTTTGAGCATTCTATCCTGAGTAACTCAGGCTCTGGGAAATGTGGTACTGAAGGCTTGGGTCTCTATGTTGTACCAACTGGGATGGATCCTAGGGGACTTTCTAAAGCAGAGTGAGACCTGGCATTGACTTGAAGTGGAAGCCTCACCAACAGGGAAAGGCAGACTTCAGGCAGAGCCAATTCTAGAAACTGGCATTTCTCCCTGAAAAAAAATTTTTTGAAGACTTTATTTATTTAGTTATTAGAGAGAGGGAGCAAGCAGAGGGGGGAACAGAAGGGGGAGGGAGAGAGAAGAGAGGAAAGACTCTCAAGCAGACTCCATGCTGAGCACAGAGCCCAACATTGGGCTGGATCTCAAGACCTTGAGATTGTGACCTGAGCTGAAGCCAAGAGTCGGAGGCTTAACCGACTGAGCCACCCAGGCACCCCAAGAATGATTAATTTTTTAGTCATGCTACTGGATTGTGAGAATAGTCTGGTATACTAATACAGTGTAAAATATTTTCTCTCATTTTATAAATCCCTCAGTTAGCCCCCAGTCCTCTAACTTCATCTGTTATATGCACATGGTCTTATGAAAGTGGTGTTGTGGGGAAGAAGGGATGTGACCTTCCTCATGTCCCTGTTATACTGAGCCCAGTATGATGGCAGCAGTTTTCCACTGAGGAGGATGCCTGGAGTTCAGACCCTTGCAGGAAAGTGAGTAGGTTTGGGGTAGGGGGTGCTGTGAGCTGCGCATGGAAGGGAAACTTAGCTTGGAGAAACAACAGTTGCTTAGAAAGTGGACGAGAGGTAAGGCCTCTTGTCTCCACAAATACGCTAGAGCAATATAATTGCCACCAAGTGTCCCACTGATCATGAGCATCACGCAGGGTCCTTGTTAGAAATACCAGTTCTCTGGCTCCACTCCTCAGGTCTGGGCTGTGGCCTGGGAACCAGGATTTTTTCCTAGCATCCAAGTGAATCTTCTGATCAGGGAAGTATGGAACTCAGTGCCCCAAGTCTTGGGGACTCTTGCAGGGGTGGATGGAGGCTGACATTGGGGTCACTTATTGACCCTGCTTCAGAGAGGATATGTAGAAAAAGAATAATGGAAAAGCCTCCCTAGGAGAAAAGACTGTGTACCACCTCACTGAAAACAGTAAGAGAAGAACCAGGCTTTCAATGGGCTCTACTTCTTTATTTATAAACCAGTCTTCCAACCTTTCTGAACTTCTTAGACAACACAGATTCATCTCAAATTGTACAATCTGTTATCTTGGCAAAACTGACAAGTCTTAATTTTCATTCGTGAATGTTGTTTCTAATTACTTTACTTAACCGGGAGAGCAAGAACCATTGCAGCAGTGGGGGGTGGGCAGGGGTAGGCCTGCAGATTTTTTTTAAAAGCAGTTTTACTCTCAGAAAGAAAGAGCATAAAGCTACCCCTTAGCACAGATCATACTCAGATTGTCCTATTGTTCGGCAAACTTGTTCCTTTATTATTATTTTTTAAATCACTGTATCCATATCCTTTCTTCCTCAATAACCAAAGTAGCACAAAATTAATCAAAAAGCAAAAGTGGTAACACAGATTTCTCTGTAATCCTGTAGCTTTCACATAACTTTTAATTGGGAGTGTGTGAAAAAATATATATACATTAGTATACACACACACACATATTGAGAGGCTGCTGATAATGATCTAAAATAGAGGAGTTCATCTAGTCCAACATTTACACTACATAATAACACTGCAACACACTGCCATGCTTTAAATGGCAGCAGAGGCATATTTTTCACTAATTACACATTTTAGGACAGCAACTCTGTGCAGGTCTTACAGTGTCTGGGGACATTTTTGATATAATAGGTCAGTGTGGTCTGATTTAAGTGAAGCTTATGGATTAAAAAAAAAAAAACAAGAAGAAACTTCAGATCCTCATTACCAGTCCTCATCTCTCTTAGCATTTTAGAATGACAAAGATATACCTTGTAAAAATGGTGGATTCTTTATCCTGTTTGAGTTACTAGAGGGTATCACCTGCGCAATCAATCCAAAGCGTGTTTTGAAACTCCACTATTTAAGATTAGAAAATGTTTTGAATAAGAAATGGTCCAGTTGCCATGGGAAGACGCCCTGTTGATGCAGTGGGCTCCGTAGGCTGATAACGTTCAATGTTTACGCTGTGGGCCATTTGTTTTTAAAATTAAATTAAAATTCTTACTCTGAAGAAGCTGTAGTTTATTTGCTTTGTTTTGTTTTTAGAGGGAGCTTGATTTCTTCCATATTCGAAGTCTGTGCTCACATGTATGCCTCATCTCATGGACAAAGCCCCTAAGTTCAGTGCTTGGGTGACCACAGTATCATGGCACCCATGATCACTAAGCTCCCAGCACTGACATAACTTGAATGTCTACAATTTTTAATAAAAACCCACATCCTGGAATTCTAATGCAAAGCATTACGTTAACATAGAACAACTAATTATCAGAGACCTGTAACATTCATGGAGTATATAATAACATGTATATTAGCAATTTAGTCTCTTAAGTTTTGCAACCTAATGTGAGTGAGCAAACATCTGACATCTGGGAGCCTTAACAGAATTCTGCGCTAAAATCATAAGACTATGAAACTGAATAAAGGAACATGCTTACATGACTGCTAGGAGTTATTACTGCAGAAAACAGAACTAAGTGAATATTTTCCATATGCTTAATTTCCACCAATGGAAAGTATAGATATAAAATAAAAACTTCTTGCTGTCTCTTAGGGTGTTTCTCTTAGTAACAGCAATTATCACAAAGAATTCTACAACAGTAGGGGTATTACGACTATAATGTAAATAGAAAAAAACCAAGAGGCAAAAATACTTACAGACTGCATCATAACACATATTTGCCTTGCTATTCAAAGTTAAGCTCTTCTAGAACTTTTCCATGATGACTTAATTCATCAATAAATGTGATTTTCATGTGTTAAAGTGAAAATAAAACATTTAGCATATTTTGCCTCAGGTTTTAGAAATGTTATACATTAAATCTAAATTGACTTTTTTTTTCTAATTTGGTGTTTCCATTTTATCTTTTAAATATGGAGAATATCTTCTAAGTAGCTCAGACTTAATTTTGCCAGTTTCTGCAAGCTCAGTTGGTTTCACGGTTTTGTAAGAGAAATGAAGTACAAGAGTCCATATCCAGCACCCACTGTGAGGCTGCCTCAGATGAGTTCTGCCTCAGGTGTCCAGCAGAGTGAAATGAACTGATTCACCTTGAAGAGGTCTGCTCCGATTTGTCAGGTGGTTTGTGTGAAATTCTGCCCCTCAATGTTTGCACACATTTCTGAGTCAGCATCAACTCCTACATTCACAAATGAAAAGCATCATGAATGGAACAAGAAATGAGGGGTGAAGGAGGAGAAACAGGTCTAATTGGTTGGAAAAGAAAGGGGTTATTTCTTTCATGAAGCAACTGGTTCATGTGACACTTCCTGCAAGGGAAAACCTAGGCTGCTGCAGCATTCAGGAATTCTTCCATCTTCTTCATGAGGAAAGGTTTGAGAAAGTGGACCTTTGAGAGGAAATACTACAGACTTCCAAATTGGTGAAAGAACTTCCAGCATCGCTTGGATACTCCGGGTAGGAGGAACTGGAGGAGATGATATTTTTGAGCCTCTGGAGGGCAATGATTAAAAGCAGAAGCAGAAATGCTAAAAGGCTGAGGAATATGGACACATAGATGTAGACATTTGACAGGTGGCCTGAGGAAGGGTCCACTGATGTGGACAGGGATGTGGGAAATAGCTCAAGGAAAGTTCCATTCTCCACGTTACCCGAAAATACAGATGAAGAGTCAGGTTCAGACATCTTTATGGAGGGTCAAAGAATGCACAAGTATGTTAAAAGTCAGTTTCACACAGGGGTTAAAAAGGACAGAATCAGCATTTTTTTTAGGATAGCATCAGCAAAGATTGTAGGCAGTTAAATCAGCACAACAAAACTTCTTTGTTTTCAAACAAAGGCAGCAGGGGATCAGGTGTCCATTGGCACTGCAAAAACAAACAAACAACAAAAAAATAGCTGAGTGCATTATTCACAAAATATCACATTTAAATCTCATTTCTAGTTTTCACTTCAAGAAGGGAAGGGAACGAAATTACTTCTCCAGAAATAGATAATGTTTATGTCATTACATTACAAATGATGATATAAAAATGAACTTTTATTTTACCTCCACAGTACCTAAGTGCCAGGATTCTCCAAGGAACTAAAATAAATAAAAAGGAAAATACATTTCTGATGTGTTCCATCTGCTGTGATTTCAACAGATGCTCCAAGTGGATGCTCTGAGAATAGGACCCAGAAAGTCAGTGCCAAACCTCCCTTCTCCAGAAAATTAACTCTGCGCACCTCCAGCCCATTAGCACCTTCCAAGCCAGTATTTATCTCTACCACACTTTGAAGAATCATGCCGCACATGTAAGTTTGCTTTTTGTTGAACATTTGTAATTTGATTTGTTTATAAAAATTCATTTCCTTGAAATGAGGGGCCATTTCTTCATGTTTCTTCTTTTTGATCTACCTGTGTACCTTGTTCTGCATATTTTAGTACTGAATAAAAAAACTTCAGATTAATTTAGAAGAAAAAAGGTTGGATTCCCTTTGAATGGTAGAACGTATGAGGTTTGCCATCAACAGATGTAGGTTTGAGGGAGGCCTGAATTCCCCTTTACCTTTGGGATGTTGGGCAAATGGCCTATATTATTCTGAGTTTCACTTTTCTCATCTGTGAAATGTATAGCACTTGCCCCATCCCCTCTCTGTGTTATTCAGGGATCAAGAAAATAGGCATGGAAGCACTTTGTGAATTGTAAAGGGCTGGGCCAAAATAAGGTTATGGTGTGTGTATGTCTGTTAATGGCTGTGGAGAAGGAATAATTTTCTCTCAGCCAGGAGGTAAAGAATGCTCTTCACCAGATTCTCCCTCCTAATGTGGTCCCTGTAAGGAACACCAGAAGCAAAGCAGACTGACAGGCAGGTAGCAAGCGGGATACCACATGATTCCCCAGGCTGCAAGTGTGGGTGCAGTGTGTCTCAGACACCCTCTCCTTCATCACTGGAAAAGTCACAGCCAGTTTCTGCCTAGGCCTCCAGCCCACTAAGTCCATGTGGGGGTGAGGAATGCAGCCTGAGGGAGGATGATCCCTCTGGGCAGATGACTCTTCAAGTCCAGAAAAGATGCTCTTCCTAGCTCTTTATGGCATTCAATCCATTTGTTGTAAAAATTTAAATCTTGTGTCAGATGTAGTGAAAGGCTAATGTGAAAAGATCCATTCTGTCCCTGGCTTTCCCTTTTCCTAAACTCTGCCCAGCATTTTATCTTGAAAACTTGCCTTTCCCTTCTGTTCTCCAGATCTAATTAAGTGGCTGATTCTTTGAGGGGCTGACATTGGCTGCTGTGGTTGGAGCTGAGCAGCATTAATGATCCCTGGGAAGGAGGGGACACTTCTGAGATGGCTGTCCCTGCTGGGTGTCATACAGGCTAATGATCTTAGTGAGTTTCTCTGAGTAGGCCACATACAGTGTCTTAGTAGTTCCTAAAATAATTTGACTCCTACTCCTCATTATGCTTTGCTTGGTGATTTTAATTCCATTAGGCTGCTACAGGCTCCTAACGATCCTTAAAAAAAAAAAAGAGAGAGAATCACAGTGGGACTCAAATGTGTCACACTGATTTGGCAATCCCTTGCCTTTTTATAGCATGTAAATGTCTTAGCCATTCATCTTTAGGGAAAATAGAGTTTCAGAGGCAGCATGATGTATAGGAAAGAAAACTAGGATAGAAACCTTATGAGCTGAATAGGAAGAAATATTCTTTGTTCTGGAAAGGCCTCCTAAGTCTAGCTGAGGAAACTGAGAGACAAAGAAGCTAACTGATTGGACAAAAGAAATATCTCATTAGAAGATAAGCCAGGAGGACTTGGGCTTCTGCTCATCCTAACTCATTGTATCATCTGGTCTCAATTTTCCTGTCATTTAAGTAGTAAGGATTTTACATCCTCTTTTCCTAGCATGGGTGAAGAAGGGACTATGCATATTGTGTGTTCCTCACAGCTTCTTGGTAGAGCAGGACTTACCATTCTCACTTGAGGAAACTGAGCCACAAAGACATGATAGACTCAGGGTACACAGCTAGACAGTGACAGAGGAGGGACTAGACTCCACGCCTTAACTATGTTCATAGTTTTCTCAACTGTGATGGGAAGAGGAAAATTATGAAGACTTGCATCATTAGTTCCTATCTGCTACTTACTCTGGGCTAGCTCACAGTTTAGTCTTGATTTTTCAGTTTTCCCATTTGTGCAATAACATTTTCCTACCTCGCTAAGAGGTCCTGAGTTAGGCTGTAAGAACATTTCCATAAGCATCCTTAGAAAATTATAAAAGGCCATCCCAAGTAAAGTCCCAGTAGGCAGTTCCTTCTGAAAGCCTAGAAAGGCTAGAGGAACTTTCGAAGTCTCTGCTAGTCCTACAGTTCTGGCATGTGCAGTTCACAGATTCAGCTGGAATTAGATTCACTACCCAAATCTGTCACTTTTTGGGGATAGGGCTGGAGGCACAGACAGTGTCCCTAGAATACCAGCAGTTTAGCAGCTGAGCTCACAACTGGCTACCAGATGACTTCTTAAAACAAAGGCATTTCTTTACATGTAAATATTCCAGGAATACTTTTCACATCCTGAAGATCTTTCAGATACGAGGCCCACTGTTGAGCCTCAATGGTCTATGGAATAGTTTACAGGAAATGATCTTCCAAGTGGTCTTGGAAGAATGGTGGAAATGAACAAACAAAAGCTCATGTCATTATTTGACATTTCTCAATTAAATATTTTCTTCTTTAAATATTCTCGTCCCAACGCTTCAGATTTAATATCATTTCCAGAATACGTTTTAATTTTAAATGAGAGATACGTGAATTTCATTTCACTGTTCTACTTTGAAACAACAGAATATATGCACTGTTAGAGATCATTTTAATTTGATGGCATTGATTCTCACTTTCTTACTGAATTTTTAAAAATTGATAAATCCTCTTTCTCCCTGGTGAACATTTTGACAGTCTGTGTATAATGTTCAGGATAAGGCCAGTTGTACGTGTTCAGGACTTGTGACCATGTGAATGTTCAAACAAGTATGTTTCAAGATGATGCTTCTTGGGCTGTTTCTCCAAACAGATTAGATTTAAAGAAAAGAAGAGATAGACTTCATCTGAAATGCATAGCCTTGACCTGTCTCAGGGCAGCACCAGTGTACTGCCATTTCGGCGGCACCTAAAGACCTAAAGCCAGGTGGGCATGATGATGCTTTTTTCTGAGCCATCCTCAGAAAGTGATTTTTGAGAAAGGAAAATGAGACAGCTGGATCACAACTTTATAAATGAAGATCTGTGTAAATGCTTTGGTTCGCGGTCAGCCGCTTTCCCTTTGTCTCTCAGAATAAAAACCTGTGCTTGGAAGAAATCTACAAAAGGCAGTCACCACTGAGGTGAGAAGAGTAGACCTGTGAGGTCACCATGAGCCCAGTGAGGTGGGGAGATGGAGAGACAGGATAGATCAGGCAAACCTGGGAGTCTCTGGTTCCACGATACTCAGCACCATGCCTCCGTGACTCCTCTGGAAGAATGGAAGCTTTCCTTCCCATGGGGTGTTTATGAGAATTGTAAAGTTTTAGACGAACAAAAGCATACTCTCTGACATGTACCTTCATGCCTGGTAAAAGGAAAAAGAGCTGGCAGACCCCCATCTCTGAGTCTGCTCACACAAGCACTGCAAGACTTCTGGTGGCTTTGACTTCTATACAATAATGGTGTATAAAACTCAGCCTACAGTCAGCCTCAAATCTGCCACAGCAATTTCTGAGTTTCTGACCTTTATTCAAATATGTGTCTATGTGAATAACAACTATTTGAAAGGTTTTCTGTTGCGGAAAACTGGGATAAGCTGCTTTGCTGCCTTGCAGACATAAAGAGCGCCCTGGCTGTTAGGATGTCCAATCAACATTTTATCATTATCAAGTCTTGCTATGTCATTCTCCAAAAGGCTGTCCTCCCAAACCATTAGTAATGATTTGACAGATTTGATAAAGTATTAACATGACATGGTAAAATGCTTCTTTCTGTCTACAAATATAAAATTTGATGTTATAATGTAATGATATGTTGGATCTCTTTCTCTGTAGAATACATAGAAACTACCATTTCCAAAATCTAGTAGGGACCTTAACACATTTAAGCAAAGCTGTTTTTAGTTCTACTTGGAAAACAGTATGCTTTATATGAGATCTCAAGCCACTCCTTTACCATTTGCACAATTATCTTTTCTCATAATGCTTTTTCTTTGGCTGGTGGTCTTTTGGATGATGAAGGAAGGTTGGTGCCAACATACATACTCCCCAAAATTTCTAAATGTAAATTGTCAGTTGCAGTCAGTAGCAAACACTTACCCACTGGGCTTGCAATAATGAAAATAAAATTTATTATCTTATGTGCTATCCTTATTCAAAGATGATTCAGCCATCCATATGTTTGAAAACTGCTCTTATCAGTATAATGTTTTAGGAGAGTAGAATTGTATGTGAATTCTGTTTCTGATTCCCTGTAACTGTCCAATAAAAAATAAAATCAAGTAAGGAAATAAACTGAATCTATCTGTTATCAAATATTGAACTAGAGTACCATCTTATGAGAAGAAATGCAGAAGATGAAGAGTCTGAATAATACACTGGAATTATGGATCTAAACTGGATAAGGTAAGATAAAAAATTAAAATTAACAGTTCTCTTTACCTACTGTTCAAATGAATGATCAGAAAATAGAGTCAGAGTTTTTTCATAGTACTTTGGTGAAAATTTAAAAAATGGCAAAGTAATAGCTGAGTATCAGCTAAAAATTTATCTTAAAATATTTTAAAAATCAATTTCTAGGATAGGTCATTATGTTGCTTTGGATTCAGACTAGTCTCCTATCTCTGTCTACCCTGGTGATGACTTTTGTCTATCTGGATTACCCTCAGGCCCAGTAAAAGACTTCCTTAGCAAAATAATTAAATTATACTCAGAATGCTTTTATGCTAGATCAATTATTTTGTCTTAATTCTTTAAAAATTAGTTATCCACATAAAGTATAATTCACAAAACATTCAGGATATACCCTTCTTAATATACAAAGTGGTGTATTGAGTGAAGTTAAAAATAAAAAGCCACATACACAAGAAAGTATTTCAAAAGGGGATATAAACATGACTGTTTAACCATCCGTCTTGTACAACCTCAAATGTAACTGTAGATATGACCTCCTTGCATTTGTATGTCACCGCTTCTCTGGAAATATCAAAGTATTATTCTTAATAAATCTGTGTTATATTTATATTCATGTGAAGATTTTATGTTCAAAACATTGCCTTAGTAAAAATAATCATTTAAGAATGACACTTTTAAAATAAGATAATTTAAATGGATAATTTTCTGGTTAAAAAACAGGTCAAATACAAAGCCATGTGTAGGCATAGCATTTTCATGATTCTTTTATGATGTTTAAAAAAGACCAGGAAGGGCTCTGTCCTACCTTTTGGGGATATTGGACCCCTCCTGGCTAACACCGTTAGTCTAAATCAAAATGAGAAAAGTAGCAGCCTGAAGGTTGAAGGAAGCACAAGAAGCAGGAGAACAATGAAAGTCCCTTTTAGGGAGCGGGAGAAAAGGTCACACAGGTTTAAACATTTCATTTAAAGAAAAAGCAAATAGCCAGAGAAATAATGACTTGAAGATCATAGGCAAGGTCGAAATGAATCAGTGGGAAGAAAGAAGGTAAGAAGACCAGCCTTTCAAGATGTTATAGTATTATTAGTAAGGGCTTTCAGGTCATTTCTCTCTCTCCACTCAGATCTAATCATTTCCAGTATTGTAGAAGTACAATAAGAAAAACATTTGTTATTCTTAGAGCAGCTAGAATTGGTTAAATCATAGCATTAGTATATAAAAAATCTTACTTATTTTTAATAAGGCTAGACACATTTTAAAACAATTCTCATTAAACCATGCTCTGGTAGAACAACTGAATGTATTTTCTCCTTTTTGACTGTCTCTCATTCTCCCTCTGCAGTTACAATAATTTATATCCAATATATTTTTTGTCTAATCAGAGCTCATAACAGTCCCCTTACAGAGTATAGACACTGGGAAAGATTTTGTTTTTATAAACTTAATTTTGTGATTGTTACAATTTTCTTTAAACCTTTACATGTAGACCACTAGATATCTCTGTCTACTCTCTCAGGCTCCAGGGAACTTTGGGTTCCTCTAAAACTGCTGTAAGAGAACAGGGTAGAGCCCCGAAATTTGGTTTCTCAACAGCCATTTGATGAAGTCCACTCTAAATCTAAGCAGATTCCTCAGAAGTGGGCAGCCATGGGCCACGATGCCACTCACTATAATCAGAGGAAAACATGATACCGTATTACTCCCTAACAATACTTTTGTTTCTACTGCTACCTCCCTCTTTAAATACATAGCTTATTGTCATCATTGATTCCTCTTTACCTTGATTCCTTATTCCATTTTCTTCCGTCTCCTATGTGCATCCAAGCTAATGTGTTTAATGAGGACCTTTCTGTTTACATGTTTCTATGAATGCCTGTTACTGTTTTGTATATATTTTCTTATAAATTCTCCTCATCTCAAACTTTCAATTTATAAGAATGGATTTACAGTAAATATTTCATTCACTCCATCTCTACTTAAAATATCTTGATACTTGAGGCAGAGGGGAGAGGAATATAAATTATATAATGTATCCAAGTCTGTATTTTTGCACACAGGAATACACCAAAGACTAATAGCCGTCCTCTATCCATAAAATCACATGTACAGGTAGAGATTTGAAAAAAAAAATAGTGATGACAAAGGTTGTCTGAAAAGAACTTCAGTATTAGCAAATTAATTAAGCAAGCCACTATTCATATCTATGTTTATTGACAACTACAGTCATGTATTTGTTTCAACTAAGGTGCTTTATAGTCTGTTCCTTAAGAATAGATTGGAATATCACAAATGTTGTAAATGTTTTAGGTCTTGAATTTTAAGTCTCCAGCTCACAGAGTCTTCTATGTGATGACATTTTTAATCAAGGCACAGCATTTACTTGAATTAATGAACCATTGTCCCTCATAATATAACTACAAATAGAACCTCAGCTGATTACATAGTGTGTGAATTGCCCATTCCTTCTGGATATTAGCCCAGTGTTTAGCATAATATATACATATGAATTTTGCTAAATAAGTTCTCTTGTTTTTCCAGTCCTCAATGGCTGACAGTCAAAGTATGATGATGCTTTCCACAGTAAAATGGATATTTAAAAAGAATGATTAGTTATTGGCAGCTTAGGCAGGCTGTTTTGGATACATTCAGTTTTGGCCATATTACATGATTTAGGAGTCAGATGAATACTAAGAAAAAGAAATAGAAGGCAGATTTCAAGATCTATCCCCTAATGCAATGCAAGATCCTTGAGCCAATTAAAAGAAAAAACAGCTTTGTTATAAAGACATTATTAAGACAACTGGGGAAATTTAAATATAGACTGCACATTAAATAACTATATTATGTAAATATTAAATTCCCTAAGTCTGATATAGGAGAATGTTATTTTTAGGAAATGCATGTTGAACTTTGTAGCCATGAAGTGTCATGTCAGCAACTAACACTTAAATGTTTCGGCCAAAAAAAAAAAAAATACTACACGCATTTACATACACATACAGAAAGATGATAAAGCAAATATGTCACGATGTTAACAATTGGTTACTCTAGTTATAGAATACATGGTGTCTGTTGTTATTACTCTTGCAACTTTCCAGTAGATTTGGAATTTCTCAACATATAAGTTGGGGAAAAATGACATCCCCAAGGATGTTAAGAAAATATGCCTGGGCGGTGCAGTCAATTAAATGTCTGACTCTTGGTTTTGGCTCAGGTCGTGATCTGGGGTCGTGAGATTGAGCCCCGCATTGGGCTCTGCACTCAGCGTGGAGTCCGCTTAAGACTCTTTCTTCCTCTCTCTCTGCCCCCACGCACACACTCTCTCTCAAATACAAAAATAAATAAATCTAAAAAAAAGAAAAGAAAATATGCTTGGCATAATATGCAGTAAATCAGCTAAAATGTTAGAAGCTTCCAAAGAAACACAATGATAGAAGCCTGATTTTTCAAAGGAATCTTTCCAACAACATTGGAAAAGCTCAACTATTTGCTATCATCAGCTCATTATGCCCACTAAGCCATGGGTACCGGAGGTGAAGCATGAGAGGATGAGTTAGAAGAAGTTTAATATGCCCAGGAAGCTGGATCCATGGTGGTGGGAGATGCTACCTAAAGACCAGGAATGGTGACTGGCCAGCCAGCCTTACTCATGACTTCACTGCTGCTATCACCCACTCATCTGAATCTCGATATGGACCTCCAGAAATCATGGAATCCAGTTATGTTCATCTTACATCATCCGTCATCTTCAGAAGTGGCCATGGGCATCTTTCCTACAGTGTAAATACCCAAAGATAAGGACTTTGGAGGCATCTTGGTCAAGAGACAATAGTTTTCTTTTCTTTTTTCTTTTTTTTTTTTTTGTTTTTAATTGAGATGTAATTGACATATTAGTTTCAGGTTAAATAGGTTCTGATACCAATTCTAATTTGTGCGGGAGGACTAGGAGCCATTCTCCACACCAACAAGCAATTCTAGGAACACTAGCTGAGTGTCCTACAATTCAACTCAAATCTAACACTATCTATTGGGAGATAGCGTCAGATGCCACATGTTGAGGGTTCAATCCCGCAAGACCCTCCCTCTCAACATACACATTCAGACACCAATCCTAAGCCCCAGGTTGTTACCTGTGTTTCTGACTGGTGATAAATCAAAGGTTTCCAAACCCTTCTCCTCCAGTTCAATGAATTTGCTAGAGTAGCTCAAAGAACTCAGAGAAACATCTTACTTATTAGGTTACCAGTATATCATAAAAGGATATAACTCACAAATAACCAGACAGAGTAGATGCATAGAGCAAGCTGTGGGGAAAGGGCATAGAGCTTCCATGCTGAGTATGCTCTCTCCCAGCATGTCCATGTGTTGGCCTACCTGGAAGCTCTCTGAACCCTGTCTTTTTGGGTTTTTATTAAGGCTTCATTACATAGACATAATCGATTAAATCATCAATCACTGGAGATTGATTCAACCCCTTGCCCTTCTCTCCTTCCCTTCCTGTTGAACAGAAAGTTCCAAGGCTCTAATCACTGGTGGGTTCCTCTAGCAACCAGCCCCCGCCATGAGGTGGGGTTCAAAAGTCACCCCATTAACGTAACAAAAGACGCCTTTGTGCCATTCATCAGGAAATTTCTGGGGTGCCAGAAACAGGGAGGAAGGCTGAATATGTATTTATTATAAGTTACAATATCCCACAGGTGCACAACATAATGATTTGATATTTGTGTATATTGCAAAATCATCACCACAGTAAGTCTAGTTAATATCTATCACCTCACATAGTTACACTTTTTTTCTTGTGATGAGAACTTTTAAGATCTACTCTCTTAGCAACTTTCAAATAAATAATACGGTATTATTGACTACAGTCACCATGCTGTACAGTATATCCCCATGGCTTATTTAATATGTAACTGGAAGTTTGTACCTTTTGAACACCTGCACCTATTTCACCCAGTCCCCCATCACTGGCCTCCAGCAACCACTAGTCTGTTCCCTATATCTGACTTCAGGTTTGTTTTGTTTTGTTTAGATTCCACATATAAGTGAGATCCTGTGGTATCTGTATTTCTCTGACTTATTTTATTTAGCGTAATGTCCTCAGGCACAAGAGTAGTTTTCTAACAAGGACAAATGAGTTGGACTCCTGGGAAGCCCAGTGAGAGCCCCCAGTAGTCAGGCCCAGATTCTACACAGGAACTGCAGGAAACAATAGCAGCAAATAAACTAAGTACAAGTGGGAGACTGTTTAGGCAGCATGTGTCAAAAACAGGCTTCAAACAGTAAGTTCCACAGATCAAAGAACTCACAGTCCTTTACAGCTCTTAAACCAGCAGCCACTTCCCTGATCATCCTGGTTTGGGTGAGTCCTTTAGTGTGGCATGATGCTAAGCCTGACCACAAGAACTCTCTTAGAGTCCGGGGTCTGTATTTTATGAAACGGGCCAATGAACAATTCAGAAATTGAATCATCGTGCACAATGCAGCTACAAATGAAAAAATAGAGGACACTGGTATTAATAGTGCTTTTGCCAGTCATCACAGTTATATGACTGCAAGTATAGGTAGGTACCCTAAAATGATGAGTACCAGATGAGTGAGATTTTAGACAGAGGTTACATAAAACACCAATCCTATAAGGAGACAAAGTACTCTCTTATGGCTCTGAAATTACTCATCTACCAGGATTTCCAGGTACACCAGGGAGGGCAGGGGACAGAACAGGACGTTATGTCCTCCATCAGGAAGGCATGTAGGATTTCCCACGGTCCTGCTAATTCCTTGTGTGAAATAGCAGAGCTTGTCTTAATGCTCTCTTTATCTCTCTCTTTTTCTGTTTGTCTCTCTCTCAGGCGGTACAGTAAACTAAAAAGTCTGGCTAACAAAGAGAATGTCTACATGTTCCTTGTAACATGGAACAAAATTATATGGCAGGCTATCAAGTGTGGGAGGAAATCAAGTCCTCAGCAGCTTGTTGTCATTTTAGATAACAACTCAAGACAAGAATCTGTCAAAGACAATAGGGAAGCAATAAACAAGTGTAGGCTCAAATTCTCCCAGAATGTGTTAAACTTAAAAATGTAAGGAGGTGGGGGCACCTGGGTAGCTCAGTGGGTTAAGTGTCTGACTCTTGGTTTCAGGTCAGGTCATGATCTTGGGGTTGTGAGATAGAGCCCCATGAGCCCCATATCCATCAGTCTGGCTCTGTGCTGGGGGGGGGGGGAGTCTGCTTGAGATTCTTGCTTTCCCTCTCCCTCTACCCCTGCCCCCCCACATTCCCCCTCCCTCCCTCTCCTCTTTCTAAAATAAAATAAATAGAATCTTTTAAAAAATATAAGGAGGTGGAATTGAGAAATAATTAGGAATTATAGAAAACAGATCACTGAAATAGTTATATATTATTTTAAAAATATAAATAAATATAGTTTTATTCAAGGAAACCATGTGTATCTCTTATATGAGATTAAACTGACTTTGTCCTTTATAAGAGTGAAGCTCTGTACCTTAACCTTAAGGTTGTAGGCTCTGTGTTTTTTATTCACTTGTTGGAATAGCTTTGATCAGAAACACATGTTCACACGTCACCCACTACTCTTATTTCTAGTCTTTAGTTCTCTTTTATTTTAGTGGTGTGGGCTGGGATGTAGGGGGCATATCATGCCAGAAAAGTTGTGGGAAGTAGAAGGGAAAGAAAGAAGGTGACAGGAGCATCCCCACATCATTGTGGAATGGGATTGTCTTCAGAATGTGATAGGCAGAAGAAGGTACACCCAGGATGTTATGTAGGAGAAAGAATGTCCAGCACAACATTGTGGGAAAACAGTAGTAATAACATGAATGACAGTAGCCAGTATTTATTAAATAAAATCATATACTAGTTTTGTATGTGTGTTCATGTGTACACATGGTGCATGTGTATTTTCTGTAATCTTTGCAGCTCTTTAAGGTAGTTATTTTCCCTCAACTTTCTTTAACAGATGAGAAAATTAAGGATTAGAGAATTTAAAAGCTTACCCCAAGGTCATCCAACCACTTAGAGGAGAACTGGAATTCAAATCTATATCCCTATGTCTCCAAATGCTCTATGTTCATTACATTCCTTCTCTCCAGGAAGCCCAAGGGTAAAAGAGGGATCATTTCAAGACCTGTGATCATTCATGCTGTTCACATGTTTCTGCTGTTCCTTCTTCCTTCCCGGCATGTTGTAGGATTACATGTTCCCATCCCCTCTGAATTTAGGGTGGCCAGATGACTTGTTTTGGCCATTGAAATTTGGGAAAAGTGACAACGTCACTTCTGGGTAGAATATGTAAGACCCAGTGTGAGATTTGCCACGCCCCTTCCCTCTGCTGCAGTAATTGTGTAAGTATGGGGCAGCTTCTGTCCCAGCTGAACTGGGAGAACACCTTCACCCCTTGCTGGCCTTATTAATACTTTGTGGAAACAATGAATGTACTTGTTGTTTTAAGCCATAATCTACCTTCTACTGACTGACCAAAGATCTTACATGACAGCAGAGGTTATACTGGGTATTCAAGAAATTGACTATAAAGAAGTCAAATTCTGAAGATAACTGAGAGTTGCCTGAATTGGCTATGTAATATATTAAAACCCCCTTATGGCACTGTGAGAAAGAAGGTTGTGGAGGATGTTTTGGTTAGCTTTAATTTCATGCAAGAGTGAGGTTTAAAGGGATGAGAATTAGCTACTGGTACAGCCAAAAACATATTCCCTAACAAGCTGGGGCATGAGGAGGTGCTACTTGTAAGGACAGTCCTGACCAGCTGTCACTTAAACATACACAAATGGCTTCAAGTGGCAATAGGTGAGAGATAGTAAAGATATATTAAGACTAATCTGTTACTCCAAATGGGAAAAAATAAGTAACACTACCCCATTATACAAATAATGGGGCAGTGGTATTGCCTTTGGTTAAGAAAAACTGTATCTTTTTGTGCATTCATTTATTCATTCAACAAACACTTGTCAACTATGTATTGGAAGGTGATAAAATATCACCATTGCATGCAAGAGTCTATTGCACATACAATTTTTATAATGCCCACCTTGAGTAAGAAATCTAAAAGACCTTTCCTTATATTATCTGTGCTATATTATACGTTCCTTTTAATCTGGCCACATGCTGCTTTTCCAGTCTCATTTTTTCCCATTGTTCCTAAGATTGATGGTCCAAGCATATCAAACTGTTCTTGATTTCCTAAAGTTTTTTTTTAAATGTATGCGTAATCCTTATTTTTGCACGTCTTCTCCCTAATTCCACCCAAAACTCAATTTGTTCATTCTTCAAGACTCTACTCAAACTTTCCCTCCTCTGTGTCATCTAGTTATTCACTAATAATACAAATCCCCCCAGACTTTCTCTGTGCAAATTTCTGGCTCCTTCCTCTGCATTCTCATGATAATTTCTGTACCGTTTTACACTAGCATTTCTCAAATTTTATTATACTTACTATATTTGTTTACCTGTTGGCCTAAAACTTTGATGGACTATGAGCTCCTAGAACAGAGGACTACCATTTCACTCATCTTTATAACCATGAACCCGCATGGTGTCTTATATAAAGATGTTCAGTAAGCATTTGTCGGATGGTTGTATGAATAAAAGAGTAAAGGAATGAAGAAATTTGAAGTTTCTTGGAGAAGTATACCATATTTGTTCTATTTGGGGACGTACAATAATATTTATTGAATGAATGAATAAATGATCTTATATAAAATCATATCAGTTACAGGGTAAGTATTCAATATTAAAGAATAATGATGAACACACCCTAAATAAATATTTTAGTTATGGCAATAAAATTTATAGTTTTAGGTTCCAGTGCAAACTCTGAGCATACTTTTTATCAGGTAAATATGTCTTTCAACAAAAATTTTATTTAGTCAAGTATCCACTGGGATAACCAAGGAAAGGATGGAGGAATCCACTATAAATATTGAAATTCATTACCGTGAACATAACTGAGGAGTTGCAGCAAATGTATTTTGAAGAGCACAACAAAAATTGTAAGAGTTTACCATAGTCAATGAAGACCTGACTGAATGTGAAACAGAATACATTGTTTTGGTTTTTGGGGTTTTTAAAAAAGATTTTATTTATTTGAGAGAGAGAGAGGGAGAGAGAGACTGCAAGCAGGGGGAGGGAGAGGGTCAAGCAGACATGGGGCTCCATCTCAGGACCCTGAGATCATGACCTGAGCCTAAATCAAGAGTTGGATGCTCAACCGACTGAGCCACCCAGATGCCCCATAATATGTTGTTTTTAATTTAAGTTAAACTTCATGATAATCCCATCCTTTGAAAATTACTAAGTCCCTTATAATCACAACCCTTGGCACTGTGCTCATCTGTGGAGATAAGAAGGGCAAAGGACAATACTGCTTTCCAGTCACCACAGAGGAAGGCTATTATAATTTATGACATTTAGGAACAGTACATGCCATGGTACTCTGTTAGTCCCTCTATCTCAAGGATTAACTCACCCTCCCCTCCAAAACAGAACAAAACAAAATTCAATAGAAAATGAGCACAGAAAAGGAAAATGTCTACATTTTTATAAATTTCCCAATTTAACTACAAAGCCCCACACTGGAGACCATTGCTACTCCAAGTAGCCACCTGCCTCCCTCAGGAATATGTGGGTTATGAGTCCTTGTGAGATGAGGAACTTATAAAGTATTGCTTCCTATATCCAGAATATCTTGCTTAAAAAAAAAAAAAAAAGTCAGCTAAACTACAGAGTGTGCTTAGTGCCTTATTTGATTTATATTCTGGCTCAGTTCCAGATCTCATGGTGAGTGAGTAACTAACAATTCAAGGCTGGCATTAGTGCATGGACTGTACTTTGAGTTAGCACTTCATCTAGATCATGGCCATGGTGATGTGAGCGGCAATATCCTAAGCAGTATTGTCTAGGAACCTAATCCAGACCTCAGCTTCTTAGAAAAATAATGAAAGGAATGAAAACACATGAGCACAAAAGAAGCAAATTTTTTTTTCTTTTCATTCATTCTGGAACTGACTTAAAACATTTATCATGTATCTAAGTTATTCCTTCTCTCCCTATGGTCTCTCTCAATATTAACTTTCCTCTATTAAAAAAGAAATCAAACAATACCAAAACAAAAATTAAATAAGCAACCACAAAAGGAAAACATTTTTCATAGAATTGGGTAGCTAGAAGTCCTTAAAAACCAGGAAACTGAAGTCTCTAAAACTTAAGTAAATTAAATTTTTATGGTCATTGTTACACGCCTTCTGGAAAAGGATGGCAGAAAGAGCTGGTGACTGAAACCAAATTAGGAGCCCAGGATGCTTTTCTGGCTCCAAATCCACTCTATACTCAGAGCTGAGCTGGGTGGCCAACAAGAAGAAATTAGATGAGAAACATGTTATTCAGTTTCTTTTGTTATCCAGAGGTTAATTCATCATATGAATCAAAATATGTGCCACACAGGGTCCAGATCTGAGACCCAAACTGATAGGGATAATAGAGAGAAAGGGGACAGAAGGAAAGATCTCAGAAACTGATTCAGTCAACAAACTTTGTTGGCAGGTAGTCCTTTTGAAGGTCTGAGAATCCATCAATATTCCTCTGTCACTCTAAAAGTCACAGTGCCCTTAATCTTGCATTTGATGGAAATGGAGATCAATAAGCTTTCTCATGAGGAATAGTTAGAATGACAGGTTGCCAAGGCATATGAAGGCCATCAAGGAGAGTATTAGTAAATATATATTTTTTGACCTGAGTTCCATTTACAAGGGTGTTTTCAAATTGAACACATGAATCCTGAATTATATACTTATGCCTTCATGTATTTCTCTATATGAATGTTAAACATCAATAAAAAAAATTTTTTAAGGGCAGAAAATATGTGCCAGGCATATAGAAGATATTCTGGGTCTACTACTTGTTGGATGAATTATTTGAGTGCTTCCCTTTTCATCCAAAAATGTATCGTATTGTAGGCTATTATTTGTATTCTGATAATTAACCCCATGGGAGAAAATCAGACAAGTTCAAAAGGCGTGCGCACAAAGATGTAGTCTGTAGCTAAACACTGGAGTTACCAAGATGTCTGTGAGTCAAGGATTAGTTAAATAAATGGTAGAAGAGTCATGCAATGGAGGATTCCGATATAATAAAAAAGACTACATTTTCTAACATGGAAAGATGCTGGACATATATGGCTAAGTCAAAAAGTAAGCTTCACAATAGTGCATAGTATGATTCCATTTTTGTAAAACAACTACTGGCACTGCTACTACTACTGGGCACACATACACAATTTTAGAGGCATGCAAAAGAAAACTAAACTAAACAAGGTTACGCACCAAGTTAACAGTTTTTGTTAGCAGGTGATCTGGGTGTGTTTGTTTACATCCTATTTTGTGCATGTATCTGAATTTTGATACAAAGAAAATATATTGTTTTATAATCAGAAAAAAAATAAAGGTGTTTTCATTAGAAAAAATAGAAATAAAATTTAATGAGAGCATATGCAGTGAAAATGCAACTGGTTGTTAAGCCTGGAACTCTTTCCCCTCTCCCTCTTCTTTCCCTCCCCCTATCTCCACTCCCCCCCCCTTTTTTGTACTGCATATACTTACCGAAACCTTTGAAATGGTTCATATGTACCTTTTCTTTCAAAGTTTAAGACTCTCTGGCTGAGACAAGCAAGTCAATCTGCCCATTGGGCTTAACTGCTCTTTGTATTGTAGTTGCATTTTATGGGATATTGTGAATGTTTTAAGAAAAGAGTAGATCCAGCTGCTATAATCCTGGTCACAGGGAAACTGAAAGTGAGTAAGAACCAACCCAGTTTAACTGGCAATAGTTAATAGGTTACCAGGCAGTTCTAATCAGTACCAGACTAATGTGGCAAATTAATCAGGAAAGCTGCTATTTTGGCTTTCCCTGAGGAGTGAATCTGTGTGTTGAATGAATTGTCTTAGTGTTTTCACTGCGGTGTAAGTTGTCTTCCTGTCTTTCTGAATTCGAAACAGGTTCTTATATCCACCTTATCCTTTTGTTTCCCATCAAAAATTGTATTCAGGTCTGTTATCGTAAGTTACCCTGTTTAACAAGTATTAGAAGCTTACAACTTCCAGACCCTCTCACTGTTGTCTCTAACAATATCAAACAATCAACAATATCAACAACATCAGTGGCATCAACAATCAAGCCCATAATGCAAATTACAAATCTGGACTGACTGATTTCCCATATAACTTAATGGATGAGAATTTAAAAGCTAGGAACTCAAGAAATATTAATGACAGTCTATCCTATTCCTGATATGAATTCAGAGCTTTGAAACATTGGCAGTGTTCTGGCTGGGTTGTGCCATTTCATGCTTAGAGATACTGTAACTTGTACAGGGCTACTTGACTATTCAGAATCTCCATTTTTTGTTATTGTTGCCAAAAAAACTTGGACTAAAGTGATTATTTCCTGGTTCCAAATGTGAACAGGAGCATGGATCCTATATATTAGGAACTCCTGAAGGAGGCATCCTGTGTCTTGAGACTGAGCAACTCAGAACACTATATCCCATGGACGCATCTGCCACAAATCAGAATCAGAACTGAAGGCATCCCAGAACTTGGCTCATTTGAGCCTGCTACTGTGCATCTGAAATGGTCAGTGAATGCACAGATAGACTTCCCGAGTTCTTAATCAAAGGCTGGTCCACATGCGCATGTATCATGGACTTCTGCACCTAAGCCTGTAGCTTGATTTCTCTAGGTACATCTGTTGGCTAAAAGGAATCCTGCCAACTCATGCACTTAGTTTGAGCTTCTTTATTAGGTTCCCTATTCCATTAACTAACTTAAAGGCTTTTTATTTTTTAGCTGTCATTAAGAATAATAATATATAATAATAAAAGTTAAGCCTGTGATGCTTTGTATTAACATAGTAATATAATAATATAATATGCTCCTCACATGTCTACTTGAAGAAAATGGAATTCTTCTGCAACACTACTTTTTGGCTTCTAGTTTCATTTAACAGATGTTTACTGAATGGCTCATGGGTGCCAAGAGCCGGGCAAGCGGGACCTACACAGTGCCTGACGTCAGGGCCTTTTAGGAATGTATTTTTCCAGGTTCTTAAATTACTATTTAAAAAATCCAAATGAGCAAAACACAAAAATTCAGTCATAATTTTACATTTTGCTTCTCCCTAATAACAAATATAAAATTATTTAAATAAAGTCTACAACTTAAAGGAAAAAAGGATATTAAAATACAAGTACAGGGAGAACAGCAAGCCTAGAGAAGAAGGGATATCATCAAATGGGCTGAGACTAGATCTCATTAGAGGCCAAAGCAGAGAGTTTTGCTTGTGATGGGTTAATCTTTCATTCTTAGAATAAATATATGACTCCACATTATTTAATGATTAGTATGATTAATCATTCTTACCAATCAGCTGTCATCCTTCATCTGCCCTGATTAAAAAAAAAAAAAAAAGGAAAGAAAAGAAAAGCTCTTAGGAAACCTGCAAATAAATCCTCTGATGGATTTGATGCCACATGTCATCACACCATTATTTATCTCTTAATTCCTGACAGGCTTGTGCTGCACATCATACATATCCAATAAAATCTGTTGAACTGATAAAACAGCAGGGAAAATGGAATGGATCTTACCTTACATGAAGCTTCTTTAATGAGAACCGTGAATGCGTGTCAGGCTCTTCAGAACACTCTGCCCTATGTAAAGGAATCAAAAATAATAAATACATAAGCCAAATAAGTAATAAGCCTCAAAATCAGAACACAGAAATGTAATACCCCACCCATTTTCTGGAACTCAGTATTCCCAGAATACTTTGGAGGTTGGCAGATGGTTCTCCATCCCCACAGTGCCCAGCATTTGAAGGACATGTCCTGTGGGAGTGGTGTCAGTGCAACTCGGTTACAAGGCAGACTCACTAATATACACTTCAAAAAGCAATGTGCATTAACGGATCAACTAGGTGCTGATTATAAAGTGTGTACATGTGAGACAGGGGCAAGACACCTCTATACTTAGCGAAATGAAGCATTTTAGTCACAAAGTAGATTTAAGAATCTGTAGGAGCTAGATTGCAAATAAGCTAAAACACTCAGATTAGTTGCATACCATAAGCTAAGTAAATACCTTTTTTTTTTAAGGAGGGTGCATTGGGCAGCAAGACTGCATTAAGAGGCAGACCTTTTAAGAAAAGAGTATCACTTATCTTGCCTTTTTTCCTGTTGACCAGCTGCTGTCTGACAATGAATCCAGAAAAATCTAAAGCAAAAATCTCCCGAGGAGAAACATCTTGAGCAGTGGTCCCTGGGGTTGGCCCTGGGATGTAATCACTGCCCATTTCACGCCCTTTGCACCTGCGGACCTGACCAAATGCTATGGCTTTGAGAATGTCGAGAGCTATCGGATCCTACTATCCACCACAAAGAACCACCTAAATACTTCAAGACTTTCGCAAAAAATTTTCCAAAGGAAATTTAACAGGCAGAGGAAATGAAGGTTAAGAAAGAAACCCTGACACCAAACCAAGCCTGGGCGGCCCCAGGCATCCAGCGGCAGAAAGCGCGCAAGTACAGCCCGCCAACCTGGTCCTTAACCAGAAGTGTCTGTGAATGAAGGGATCCTTCTGCTACCCGGAGCGGGCAACATCACACACCTCTCTCCTCAACCAGAGCTCAATTGCCCATAATCCACGCACCTCGACAGGGAAATACACATTCCAGGAGCTGGTGCAGTTTTCTACTAGGTTTTTCGGGAACTTGGAAACCACCAATGGGGAACGCAAGTGTTCAGCGCCAGGTAAACTTCCCCGGATTTGAACCCACTAAGATGGGTGGAAAGACTCCGAGCACCGTTAATGTGCAAAGCGGGCAGTGTGCGCCTGGCGAGTGCACAGATAGGCGCAAAACAGAAATGACCGCACATACCACAAAGGCAAAAGCAAATAGAATACACCTAGAAACACGTTCTGCAAAGTGTAGAACTGCCTACAGTTGCACGGAAGAATCAATCTTTTCAACAGAGGACGCGAGAGCAGCTCCTCCCGGCTCTGCGTCCGGGACTGAAACGGGTCATCCCGGGGCCACCGGCACTGCGTAGCCCAACGAAGTCACCCCGAGAACCCGGAAAGCCGACCTGCGGAGGTTGCTGGGGGCCATGAAGAACGCGCCCGGCGCAAACGAAATAGATTCAGGGGAGTCAAGAGAAGGAGCCAAACCTCTGGGAGCCGGGGAGACTCTGGGGGGGCGGCTCCGGAGGGAGTGGAAGCTCCGGAACTCGAGGCAGCCCCAGAAGAGGAGTCAGGGCGCTCCTCGCAGAGGGCAAGCCCTCCTCCAGCGCTCAGCACCTCGCGCGTCCCCAGCTCCCCACTCCTCTGCCTCCGCTCGAGGGAGGCTTCGGGAGCCTCTCACTGACCTGAGAGTCCGGACGCGCCGACCTCCCCGGCCGCACTTCGGCACCCCCGGGGGGTTGGGGCCGCGCTGAGCTCGTTGTAGGCGCCCCTATCTCAGCGATCCGCGCCCGCGAAGCCGTCCGCGGGAATGTTGGGCTCAGCATGCGATGCGGGACCAGGGCGCACTGGCGGGCAGCGGGCGCAGCTGGAGTGAGCCCGGGGCCGCGGAGTCGCTGGGACCGCGGGTCTTCCCCCCGCCCCTCCGGTCCGCACAACCAATGGCGGCGAGGCGGGCCCACTCCCCGCCGCCCCCCAGCCGCTGCACTGGCTGGCGCTTGGCTCTAGGACAGCAGCCCCGCTCGGGCGAGGGAGGAGCTTGAGTCGGTGTTGGAAAATCCTGGAGGACGAGGAGGCGTTCTCACAGGGAGCCCCATCTGGGGAAGGCAGGTGTGGTGCCGTTAACTTTTGTGTGTGGGGGTATGAGGATGCTGTTTCTTTGGGGACTCAGAGACCTCTCAGCAGGCGAAAGCATCTACTTTTTTGCCAAGTTTCTTCCCCTCTTAAACATCTATTATGAGTCCCGGACAGCCCCCATTCCAAACCACGAGCCCTGGTCCATCACGTCAAGTTCAACTCTGAGCTGCATGAGGGCATCACCCCATCCTGTGTTGAGCTTGGCCTCACACGTCTCTCCTTACATGCTTTTCTCTTCTTTCCCCTCTGAATCCTCTGCCAGATCATCAGATGAAATGAATAGGATTGCAGTTCCATCACTGCCAGGGAAACAGGCAACCCTAACAGTCGTTACTGGGTAACTGCCTTAGAGCGAGTCATAGACCTTAAAAGAACTCTGGGAAGGGAGCCTTTACCTGACAAGACTAACTTTGGTTACCAATCAGACCCATGATCTTCACTTAAAGACTCTGGATTCCTGTTTTTCAACTGAAAAACGGTTACTTCAACTTATCATTTGATGTCTGCAGGCTCTTCTACCCTGACATTCAGCAATTCAATTGGCTCTCTGGACTATTCGCCTGGTGAAGGGCTGAGCCCCTGTGAAGTGTTGCTATGGCTCCTTTTTCTCTATCCCTTACTCCCTTCTGTCCTGCTGCATTCACCCTGAGCCCAGTCCACCTGTGGCTAGGACAATGAATCATGCAAATCAATGTAGAAGAATGATGCCCAAGTCTTAGTGACCATTTAAACTTGTACAAATACTCCTACTTACCGGTGCCCATGTCCTGGGGTTATGCTAGTTGTGCCCATGTTCAGTGGTTCTCCAGGTAGAGACAGACTCTGAGGCCCCCTTGGTAAGTGAGCAAAGGCTCTCTTGCTCCCTCTTTCTCCTCCGGAGGACCTGTGAGTTTGTGTTCATCTTTTCTATGTGAATCTTGTTGTATTATCTAAAATGCAGGGTGGTGGAATGAGCTGCATGGAAAAGAGGGCAGATTCAGAGACCTGCTTCTACCCAACACATTTCTGTTTGCATTCTAAATTTGACTTGTTCACATGTCACTTTCATGAGTTTTGTTACATCTGTCTATCCCTCTACTCAATGTTTTACCTTAGATTTTTACTTAGCCTCATTGTAAGTAGTAATATCCATGAAATCATTGGTTTGTTATATACCAATTGTATTTCAATAAAATAAGGTAGTAATAAACAAGTAATCTGTAAGTCTTTTCTTGACATTTCCTGAGCCTAATTGCCTAGAACTGGTGTAACAAATGACCACAAACTGTTAAAAAAAAAAAAAAAACTAATTGGAGAGGCAAAGCTTCTCTTGTCTTCATTTTTTTTTTTTATTATTTCATGTATAAGTAATCTAGAAAACGTTGTCAAATTTACTTACATGAAAAGTCTTCAAAAGTAGGTCAGGCACCACTCAAGTTCCTGGGAGTTCGCAGGCAGTTTGGAGACATAGTCCTAGCTTCTAGTGAGCATGATTATTCCCACCTTAACCTCCATTCCTTTTCTGTCTTATTCAGAGATGGATGGATTGGTTTTTTTTTTTCTGTTGTTGTTTTTTTAAGTGTGGAGTCAGATGGAGAATCATTAAGTTCTGATGTTGTCACTTCCTACCTTTGTGATTAAGCCAATCACTTAATCTCTCTGAGTCTCATTTTCCTTATCTATAAAATGGCAATAATAGTACCCACCTTAATAGGTTGTTGTGAAGTTTAAATACACACACACACACACACACAGTTCCTAGCTATTATCTTGCATGTAATAAGTGCATAAAAATATTAGCTCCATCTTTCCTTCTTTGCTGTCGTCAAAGCAACATTCAGAATTACTTTGTCCATTCTCTAATTTCCTTCTAGGTTATCAGGAAGCTTGTGTTCTGTTTCTAATACTCCCTAGACTAATTCTCTGTTCCCTTTCCTTGATTCCTTCATCTCTGCCCTCCTTTTGATGTTCCCTCCCCAAATTCTGTCCTCTCTCTCATGCCTTAATCTCTCTTCTTTCAAGCAGTTCTCACATTCCATCTGCCACAATCTCAGGGCTCTGTGCCCTATGGAGGAACTGAGATAACTCTGAGAAGAGGGTAGGTCATAAAAATTCTTACTTCTTTTGTGTTTTTGTGATGTGTCAATGAGTCCTTTTTGTTTGTTTGTTTAAATCATGGTCTTCCCAAAAACATGGAGAAATTTATGTTATCTAATGCTATGGAAAAATTCCTGGACCACAAGTACTATTAAATTCAACAGACATTTTTGGAGCATCTGCTATATGCCAAGCAGTGCCCCAGGCACTAGGGAGATAAAAATATAAAGACCAAGTCTCTGCCCTAAAATGCTTACATCCAATCAGACAGATATATAAATACCTAAATTGAATATAAGTGTGCCTTGTGGGGCATCAAGCCAATAATGCACATGAAAGAATCTCCTTTACTTTTTCAGTTATGAGGTTGTGTTGGACCAGCCAATCAAAATGGCCATCCTGACCACATCCCTCTGCTGAGTGAGCAGCCATGTTCTGTCTCCTGAGCAGAGCTCACTGACTCAGAATGGGCTTAACTGATGAAGCCAATAAGGCCATATACACATTCTCATTTTTCCCATGTCCACCCCAACCCCCACTGCCGCTAGGATGAGAGCATGTGCATGTGACCTCAATTTGGCCAATCAAATGTACCTTTCTTAGACCTAGAATTGGGACTTGATCATTCAAGGGAGCTGAGATGAAAAGAGCTCTCTGTTGCAGTGACTGCAACAATGTCCAGTTTCTAGGGCCAGCAGGGGGACAAGCAGTGAAATTGGGTCTCCTGTACCTAGGTGTCAGTTGCAAGTTATGGCTCCTGCTGCTCATTGATGGCAATAGTGTTCTCATTCGTCTAATTTGGAGGTATGACTGGCTGGGATTCTTCATGCTCCCTGTTTCTGTTCATTCTCTGAGCATCTCTCTGATCCAATATCTTTTCATTAAATTCCTTTTTTGCTTAAACCAGCCAAATTGATTTTTAGCTACTAAGAATACTTTGGCTGAGGCTTGGTATTAAGGCTGCACCTCAACGAGAAGAACGCTAATTAACTAATGTCCTGCTAGCACATTCAAATTGGAAATATTAGAGTTGGTCAACTGGAATCCAGAGCAGAAGCTAAAAACACAACCCATGGACTATGAGACAACAAGGACTGTGTGTAGGCTGAAATTATGAGTAAGCAGAAGTTATGAATAAGCAAAAGTTATGAGTTAGCAGAAATCTACATACATGCAGAAGAGTAGAAGAGGTGGTTGGCTGAAAGCAGCAAGGACACAGAAGGGGAACTGAGACCCCATGATGGTGAGGGAATAGGTGAACCCCTGCTCTCAAGGGGACTCCAGGCTAACCCAGTCCCTGGACTTGCCTTGAATCCTGAACTACTTCCCAATTTTCAAACTACATTTCCATTTCTGTGAGGCTGATTAACCGGGGTTGTTTCTGGGTTCCTTTGAAATTCCAGTTGCTCTTATTGTGATGTATACCCTTATTTCTTATAGTAACTCCCTATTCCTTGAGGTAACCAGGATAAGACTGTATTTTATATGACCAGAGTGTTCCAAAGATTACAGCATGATATGGCTAGGACCCAGGAAACAGGAGTCAAATAGTATATCTCAGAAGTCACTGATCTTCTTCTCTAAAAATGTACTTTCTTTTTTTCCTATCTTGCTTGAAATCTCCAGCAGAAGAACCTTCCTCTGGGCTGAAAAATTAATGGTTTATCAGAAGCCCCTGTTTAAAATGTATTCTAGTTTCTTGTGGAAGTGAAAAGCCAGAGGTATTTCTCTCTACATTAACCATTAGCATCTGAGCAGATCATATGAGTTCGTTCTTAAATTTGAACTCTTAGGGGTCTGATACTTAGGGGTTCAGCTAGGTATAGAGCAGAAAAATTGGGCACAGGGAGGGAAGAGTGTAGTGTAGATAATAGAAAATGGCAGTGAGAGTCCTTGGAACATTCTAAAGGACTGTGCTATGGACTGTTCCCATAAGGGAAGGTCCTGGTGGCAGCCAGTGTAAAGAGCGCCAGGGGACACTGGGGCCAAAATGGCAACCTTGCAACAAGGTGGCCACTAACACCAAACATGCTCACTTTACAGTCTGCCTTCTGCCAGTTCCAGAATTTTTACATAATTTTTGTTATCCTTCAGCTTTTATAGGAGATGGAGCTGGGCTGAAGTGGCAGAGGAAGATGGCTATCGTATATGCCCACTGTGAGATAATGCTTGGAAATTATACCAACATTAATTATGCCTTGGTGTTACCTGCCTGAGTCTGTGGCCTTTGCTTTATCTCCCACAACACACAGTGCCCTCTCATGGCTTGTGAAAAAGGAAATATCTTTATGGCTCACCTAATCAGTGAATGGCACACAGTCTAGAAAGCAAAAAAAGTGATTCTGTTAATAGGACATGACACGGGTAGGAAGGAATTTACACATGCTGCTGTGTTTGAAAAGAGAGAAAAAGCATCGAAGCTGTTTTAATGAAAGCAGAAGTCCGAAGATATCCCTGAAGAGCTTTATTTTCTTGAAGTCTAAAATGCACCACAGAGTTTGTTTGTGGGTTTTTCTGAGAATAGTGGGTTGAATTGTACTTAGAATGGCAGTGAGTCACATCAGGGTGCAGGGAGGAGAAAAATATTAATGCCACGGACACGTCTTTTCATAGGGTACGCACCTCAGCTGCTGGGTGCTGCACTTGCCCGTCAGCTCTGTTGGTGTGGCCAAATGACTTACTGTGGGTTATAAATCAATGATGAGCAATGTGAAGAGCAGATGGGGAGTTTAATGCATCCTCCACATCTCTGTCTTGTGACTGGCTGAAGTCCATGTGCAATTTTGAAAAGGATGTTTGAAAAGGATATTCATCATTTTAAATTGCTCTGTGGGAGCTTTGCAGTTCATAATGTGCCACTTAGGTACTTCTCAAAGATAGGTTTTCCTTGACACGGATTAGATTTTCATAACAGCAAAATGGCAACTGGAGGTATTAGGCTAGAAAAGCTAACTTTGAAGGAATTAGCAAATTGGGGGTGGGGATTTTGAGTTGGGGAGGAGTTAAAATGGTGTGAAATATTTAGGCTGAATTCTACTCCATAATATCTGGCACTGGGAATTCCCAGTGCCTGGCAAGATCATTTTTCTATCCATTCCTCAGGGTAACCCTCAAATACTATGGGGAAAACCCACTTAGGAACCTTCAGCATGACTAAAATATATTTGCTCTTGAGGAAAAGCTGTTAAAAACCCAGCAGTGTGGGGGTGCCTGCCTGGCTCAGTCAGTGGAACATGTGACTCTCGATCTTGGGGTCAGGCGTTCAAGCCCCACATTGGGTGTGGAGCCTACTTAAAAAACAAAAACAAAAATACAGCAGTATAGTTTAACAATTCTAGATTTGATAATCTCTAAGAAAATAGAAGGTTGTTACTGAAATGTTTCCAAGCTGAACACATGTGCTATATCCTTTGCCTTATTTTGTGACTTTACTCAAAGGGATTCTTATCAGGAGTGTTGTGTGTGAATGGCATTGACTGTCAGGTGGAGAGCTGGCGTGCAGGCACCTCCTCCCCAGACATTCAGGTAAAAATGAATCAACAATCAGTAGCCTGGGAAAATATGCATCATGAGCAAATGTGCTCTAAAGTCAAGAAAAGAAAACAGAATTGGACCTTGATCCTTTCAGGACAATAAGTATGAGCAGAGTATTACGTGTGCAGAAATAGGAAGCATGAGACTTCCACAAACCCCTCAGGGAAAAGGGAAGAAGAGAAGCAGACCCAATAGGGTTACTATTGCAGAGTGAACTATTTTTCTCACATGTTAAAGATGCCTTTTAGAGAAGTTCAAGGAGGGGCGCCTGGGTGGTTCAGTTGGTTGAGCCGGCAACTCTTGCTTTCAGCTCAGGCTGTGATCTCACGGTCATGGGATCAAGCCCAGAACCGCTCTCCACTCAGCAGGTGTCTACTTAAGAGTCTTTCTCCTTCTCCCTCTCCCTTTCCCCCTCCCCTTCCCCTTCATAGCAGGCAGACGCATGCACACGCCTGCTGTCTCTCTCTCTCTCAAATAAATCTTTAAAAAAAGAAAAGCTCAAGGAGGTACTTCTATACAATCTACATGTAATTAAAATGTTTTGGGAAATGGTGCTATAAAATTATAAATATGATAATCTTATTTTCACTTCTAGCATTGATATGCAAGGCAGATAGGTAGAGAAAATTATCCCTGAATAGTGCCTTGCAGTCTAAACTTCCTAAATACATTCAATTAATTGTCAAATAATTACTGAGCATTTCCCATGTGCCAGGAACTTGTACACAGTCATGAACAAGAGAGACGAGCCGGAGTGGACTTGATCATCATGGGGATGTTTAAGAAAACAGGCCTTCCAGAAAATGCTGCTGATCCTGGTACTTTCCCCCACCCAATAACATGAAGACACTCCTGGCTTGTTTTTTCTTGTATTCTCTCTGTCTCTCTTTTTTAAAAACAAATTTGGTTTCCTATCATCTTGCTCTTGCTTTGTTTTTCTTTTCCTACCTTGCCAGGAATTCCACTTGGATTCCATTAAACATTCCAAACCACTGACCCTACTGGTTTTCACAATTGATCATCCCCCTCTTGTCCTCATTTCCCTCCTTACCCATCTGAGATTCCTCAGTTCATCATTCCAGTAGTCTTCAAACTAGGTGGCCATAAGGTACAGGAAGACTTTCCAAGGGAGTGCTTATGCAGAGATAGTTTTAAGGAAACCCTCAACCTTCATTTCGATTATTTTTCTTAAATTGATCTACCTGAGAACTCATAAGCATTTATAATATTTCTTCTCCTGCTACACATGAGAAAGGCATATACCTCACTAATCCCAAATCTTACTAGGGTGTGTTCAATTGGACTGTAAAAATTCAGGGTGCCAAATAAAATAATAAATCAAAATATTAATTTTGGGAAAGCTAAACAAATAATTAAAACACTTAAGATTTTCCTGGTTTCCCTGTTTTCTGTGTATTTTGGTTAAGGGGAAACATGATCTTATAAATAGTATAAGTATAAACAGTATGCCATGTTGGAATGTTCTGAATTCAGATATTGGATAGAAATGGAATGGTGGTATTAACAATTTTTGTTTAATGATTCTTCCTCTTTTACCTCAGGTCTGTTATCAGTTTGGACGGAGAATTGTATGAGAGCAAAGCAAGGGGGGAAAATGCTGAAAATTAAAAACATTTTTTATATACTTAAGTTGTTTTACCTTAGGTATTCAAGAACTAAGGTTTTTAAATTTTAGAACAATTTTAGATTTACAGGAAAATTGCAAAGACAGTACAGGATTCTCATATACTCCACACCTAGTTTTCCCTGTTATTAACATCTTACATTATTATGGTATATTTTTATAATTAGTGAACCAATATTGTTGCAATATTATTAACTAAAACCCATACTTTATTCATATTTTCTTAGTTTTACCTAATATTCTTTTTCTGTTCCTGGATCCCACATTACATTTAATTATCATGTCTCCTTAGTCTCCTCTTGGCTATGACAGCTTCTCCAACTTTTTTGGTTTTGATGTCTTGACAGTTTTCAGAAGACTGGTCAGCTATTTTGTAGAATGTGTCTCAGTTGGGATTTGTCTGATGTTTTTCTCATAATTAGACTGGAATTATAGGGTTTGGGGAGGAAGGCTGTAGGGGTAAAGAAAGTGTCATTTTCAAACACAGTCACCACGATTTACCACTATTGATGTCGACCTGATCTCCTGGCTCACATAGTGTTTGTTGGGTCTCTCCCCTGTAAAGTTACTCTATTCCCCCATTTCTGGGACTTTTTATTAGCTGAAACAGAACCTTTGAACTACCCAAGGAGAATAGGTTCATGATGTTATTCTTATAAATATCAGTGTAATGCTTTTCAAGACTACTGATTCTTCAAGATACTTAAGGTAAAAAAAAATTGTGATATAAGCCCATGTGCACTTTTCAATAAGATAGTTAAGAATAATTTTTTTTACTAATCATGAAATATGTGTTCCAATTACTGTTAATATTCATCTTATTTCATCTTATAAAATATTCAGTGATTTCTACCTCCTATTAACAAAAAATAATACTATTTGTTGACTGCTGGACTGGTAAGGTTTTAGTATATGTATCTTTTTTTCCTTTGATAAATTCAGAAGAAAGGTCTGAATTTATATTTAAGATTACGGTGTCTAAGAAAATTAACAATTATTTCTGATTTGATATTCATTTTCCTTTAAACACTCCAAAAGGATAAAAAACAAAGCTTGACACACATATACAATTTACTTACCAAAGTAGGCCTACATGTTTTTATCACATTCCTCATGTCATAAAAAACTTACCATTTAAGCTAGGATTATTACAAAATAAGTATCAAGAAACAGTGTTATTATTGTCTTGTTTTTTTATAGCTGATTAGAAAATGATTATGAAATAATTATATTAATTCTACATCATTTAAACATTATCTGCAGAAGCAAGTAATGTAGTTGACAAAACATATTCCGCAATTTTTTTCTCGATATTTTAATATCCTAAAAATACATTTATGGCATGATTTTAAAATGAGGTCAACCTCTTTCTGAAAGCAACTAATTCTGAAATTGCTGCTTGATTTGACATTGAGTACTGGCTTTGTCAGTTGGATTGTGTCAAAGACTTTGTCCATATACTGAATACGCTAGATCTGCAGCTTGGGTGAACTGATGAAGATATATTAAAACGTGTGATTAGAGGGGGAAACCAAATAAAGAAAATAGGGGAACTCCTTGTATTATTTTTTACAACTGCATGCGAAACTACAGTTACATCAAAATAAGTTTAATGAGAAAACCATAATTAAATAGCATTTCATCAAACGTACTGCATTGACAAAGGTGTAATGAAATTAATAATATTCACTTTTCTGAATTTCTGAGTATTTTGGATTAAACAAAGTGCCTCTAAGTGAAAGAGTACCAAGTATAATTTATATTCAGATAAGCTTTGGTAAAGCTTTTTTGGTATACTTCCAGAAATTGAGGGGGAAAAATGCTTCTAACAACAGATAACAAACCATTTTGCAAGTTTGGGGATTTCCAATTCTTTGCTTTCAATAAGTTGAGTGGTCAGATGATAGATAATTATGTTTCCTATGATAGATCTTTAGATCTTTGTATTACAGACTTTTTTTTTGCTTTTCAACTCAGAAGGAGTTCAAAGAGATGAGTGGCATTGCTATAAACTCTTCCCTTTCTATATACTTAGTTATGAGAAGAAAGTTTCTCAGTATATATGAATAACAATGAAAAATAAAAATATAATAAATGGCCTATATTTTCTACAATGTAATCTAAAAATATGTAAAATTTATGGGTGAAATAATTAATTGGCAAAAAGTGTCCTCATTTACCTTAAGAGAAGAACTTACAATAAAATATTAGTTTTTATGTTTAATAGTTATTTATCAAATTTTAAAATATACTTATGTTTTGGTAAAAAGTTTTAATATATGAAAATTATTTTAGTTCATTGTATATTAATAATAATTATAATGGTAATTAATCTGGAAGAAAATTTTCAATGCTTAGAGCCTTATGCTCAAAGAAGATTAAAAAAATTACATTAAGCTTCAGTTTATATACATGTTTGTTGCAGAGATATGTGTGAAGGTGATAAATAAAAAACTTGTGAGTACAAAAATATGTTATAAAATTCAGCTGTCAGGGAGAGTAAGTATACTGGAAGTATAAGTTCAAGTAGAGGAAAATGATGTAAAATTGCAATTTAGGAAGCATTTTTAAATGTATTTTTAATGACGGTGAGCACCAAATTTATATGGTATTAAAATTCACTGGTTACTGCTATAAACTGAATGTTTTCATCCTCTTAAAATTCATAAGCTGAAACTCACTAGAAGGTGGGGCCTTTGAGATACATAGTTTTTCAAAATTCTTCTTAGGGAGTATGCAAGCAAAAGAGTTTGAAGGCCATGCAACGCTGTAGTTAGTCATTCTCTTCCAAACACCTTTAAGTCCTTTGTCCCTCTCTCCTGTTATTGTACTCATCAGGCATAAGTCTAACCCTGGTTCAACCCAACTATTTACCAATTCCATACCTATACTCAGCAGCTCACTGTTGCTGAAAAGAAACATGAGACCATGCTGACTGGTTTCACATTCAGTCTGTGATTACAGCACTCTAAAGAATGCACCACACTGCCTAGCAGCCCTACTAGTCTGGCATGTTCAAATTCCCACTTTCAAACAACTATTTCACACCTTCTTTTCTTTCCTCAAAATTTCTATATCACTGCCTCCATATCTCAACTAGCAACTTATAACTTTACCTTATAGTTCCTTGAGAAAATGGTTGAAATAAAATAAGAACTTCCTCATCTTCTCTCCAGCAACATGCATTCGTACCCATGCTTTGCCTCCCCACTTATTGCTATGGTAACATTGCTCCCGTGGAAGTCTGCATTCCTCTTAAGCTCTGGGCTCCCCGTCCCCATCCTCTCTCAGTTCCTTGAGGACATTGTCCCTGCAGTGACCAACTGTTACCCGTATCATCACCAATACCTCTATATATCACATCATTCCCATCAACTTATGAGCATGCTTTCATATATCCTAACTTAAAAAACGCCTTCAGGCACCTGGGTGGCTCAGTTGGTTAAGCATCTGCCATCCGCCCAGATCATGATCCCAGGGTCCTGGGATTGAGCCCCGAGTCAGGCTCCTTGCTCAGCGGTGAGCATGTTTCTCCCTCCCATGCTCCCCCTGCTTGTGCTCTCTCTCTCTCTTAGAATAAATAAATAAAATCTTAAAAAAAAAACAAAACCCTCCCTTCACTTTATATCCCTGTCTTACCTCCCCCCCCCAATCTCTCTACTTTCCTTCATAGATAAACTTCTGAAAAGAGTTTCCTATGTTGCCATTTCACTTCCTTACCTTACATTCTCCACCCAGTCCATTCCAAACAGACTTCCTTCATACCACTCCATGGAGTCATTTCATTAAGGACAATGATGGTTTCCATACTGCCAAATCTAATGACTACTTCTCTCTTACCTAATTGATGCCATTTATTTACTTCTTCCTTCTGGAGAGCTTATCTTGGTATTTGTGACACCACACTCCACTGGTTTTCCTTGCACTTCACTGACCACTCCATCTTAATCTCTTTTGCCTTTCTTCTGCTTATCTTGACCTCTTAAATTTGGAGTACTCCCTGGTGTAGTCTTAGTTCCTCTTTCCTATCAACAGACACCTCCTTTAGGTAGTTTATCTGGTGGTTAAAATACCATTTAATGCTAATGATTTTCTAATCTACATATCAAATTTGATTTTTTCCAGAAGAGACTACTTGGCGTCTTCATTTTTATATCCAACAGGTAAGTTCAGTCTAACTTGGTCAACATGGAACTCTGGATTTCTAATATTCCTACCCCCACTCCCAACCCCATACCCGTATTCTGTCCCACATTCACAGTCTCAGTTAATGGCGTAATCATTTGCTCAGTTCTTAAACCCAAATTGAGCAGTTACCCTTGATACCTCTGTTTTCCTTACTTATATCTAATCCATCCAGAAAAAAAAATCTGTCTTCCAAAGCTTCAAAATATATCCATACTGATTCTTTTAATGTATTTAGAGTTGCTTTGTGGCCTAATAATTGGCTAGTTTTTAAAAATGTTTCACAGATGCTTATGAAGAATGTGTGTTCTCATTGGTAGGATGTTCATAAGATCAAGCTTATTAATTGTATTTTCAAGTAAAATCTTCTATATTCGTACTAATTTTTTGTCTTAATCAGTTTTCAAGATGAGTTTTAAAATGCTCTAATGGTAGATTGTCTTAAGATTAGTCCAGTAGTTTTAGCTTTTGTATATTTGAGACCACATTGTTAGGTAAATATAATTTAGAATTGGCTATCTCTTGGTGAATTTAACTGTTAATCATTTTATAGTATCTCTTCTTATCTCTAAATAATGATTTTGCCTTAAAGTATTTTCTCCAATACTAATGTATCTGCATCAAGACTGCCTTAATAAAATTTCTTCTCTCCTTTTACTTTGGATGTACCTATATCCTTGTATTTCAGGTATTTCTCTTGTAACACCTCTTGTCTAGTTGACAGTCTTTGCCTTTCAACTGGAGAGTTTAGTGCATTTACACTTAACATGATTACTGGTATATTTGGAATTACTGCTATCACTTAATCATTTGTGTGTGTATTTAATATTACTTGTTTTTTTTCTCCTTTCTTGACTTTTTTTGGAATATTTTTTTTTTAATGACGCTTTTTCTTAATTGCTGTTTGGATTATATACTCCCAATTTCTATTCTCTCAGAGGTTCCTCTTAAAATCTAAACTAGATATTTGACTGAAAGTCTAAAACTATTTGATATCCTTATTCTTCTGCTAACTACCTTAGATAACTTGAGCTTTGATAGCTACCCTATCTTATATTTAATTTTTTTCCTATTTTAGTTTTATTTTAAACACTCAATTTAGCTATTTCTTCATGGTTCTATGTAGTCAATTTTTTTTTGTTTTTTTTTTTTTTAGTTTTACTCACATGTTTACAGACTGCTCTGTTCATACTTCTTTCTTCCATTTCAGTTTTTCTTTTTAAAGCTAATGTTTAAATTTATGAATGTATGGGTTCAGTTGCACCTTTCAAAAAGATATGTTGAAGTCCTAACCCCTAGTACCTGAGAATGTGACTTTATTTGGAAATAAGCTTATTGCAGTTGTAATCAAGATTTAAGATGCGGTCATGCTAAAATAGGTTAGGCCCTTAATCCAGTGTATCTGGTGCCCTTGTAAGAAGGGTAGAAGGTTAATTTAATAAGGGGGTAAGCAAACTTATTCTGTAAATGGCCATATAGTACCTATTTTAAATTTTGGGGGTCATATGCCATACAGTTTCTGTGACAACTTTAAGTTGTGCTATTGTAGCTTAAAGTAGCCTCAGACAATGTCTAACAGATAGGCCTGACTGTGTTCCAATAATACTTTATTTATAAAAGTAGGCAGTGGGGCAGATTTAGCCAAATTCTGATGTAATATTTGATCTGTGATCCACAAGAAGCCTGATGCTATATTGGGAATTAGTTGAACCTTGAAAATATATTAAAATTTATTGTTTATCTTACACTTTGAATGGATGTTTTACCCATGTATGATTTTGTAACATGATACATTGGTCATTTGTAATATTGAGTTGTATAGATAGATCTTTCAAATGCTGGCATATTTCACCATACAATATAAGATATTATATTTGCTAATATCACTACTGTGTCATCAGTAAAGTCTTTGAGCATTGGAAAGCTGTCAAGCTCACATTGGCAGATACAATTTGTCTGAAATTCTAATTTTTACTTTGAAGCTTGAATTTTATCATTGACAACAAAACTGTCAGTTGTTTTCCTTGAAGTGATAGTCTTACTTGGCTCGTTGTTAAGAAAATGTCTACCAAATACACAAATCTAAATAAACATGTTCTTCAAGTAAAATGATATTCTATCAAAAAAGTGGCTGGTTCAGCACACAACTCACTTATAAGTGCTTTTCCTTGAGAGTTATCATAGTTCAGTATGCAGTAAAATGTTTTTGCATACTTCCCATTTCATCAAAGAGAATATCAAAAAGATATATACAAAAGGGGTGATACTTATACAAATTAATAATTTGTATTGCTTTGTAACAAACAATTAAAGTGAAACTCTTTTCTGTTTTTTTTTTTTCCTGCCAGTGAGTGGCAGTGAAGTACAATGTATATTATACTAGTACAATAATTTAACATTAAACTGGTACATTTTACTAGTTACAGTTTGGGGCCACTGCCTTGCTTTGCTCTAAGTCACCAAGAGTTCTACCCACTATTGCCTTTGCACCACTGATGCAAAACAACACAATGAAAAAGGCAAGTAATGCCTTAGTATTATTACAAAAACAGTTCTGAGTTTTTAAATACACTGAAAGTGTCTCAGAGACCCTCAGAGTTCCATGGCCTTTATGTGGAGTACTGCTGCCCTAAGGCATTGGCTAGAAGGCAATTTCTCCTGAAAAAGTCTTCTCACAAGATTTAATCTCTATCTTTATCTCCCATCTCCATACCCTCCCCTCCCTTTCCCATTCTTGCTCCCCAATCCCCACCCTCAACATCTCCCACCACTAATGCTTTTTAAGGCTTAGACTGAACAATTGTAATTTTTTTTTTCTTTGGAGAGATTATCTTCCGACTTCGGTTTTGTGGAAAACTGATTTATTTTAAATATTGAAAGTTTATTTCATGCAGATGATATAAATTACTTTAAAATAATTTATTTTTAAAAGTAACATGCTCCATCTTAACTGCAGTATAAGACATGCTAGTAAGTCATGAAATTAAAAGTAAGAGATTTTTTTTTCCTTATTGGGTGCTGTTTATGTGTTCTTAGCCCACGTCTTACAGGATAATTGTCAAGTATCAGTATATCGGAAGTGGATCCATGTTCAAGTTGTGATGCTTTAGCTCAGTGGAATAGAGTCAGAAGGATGGATGGTGTTCAGAGGCCTCTGCAATTCTTTGATATCTTTTTTCCCGTACTGTTTGAATCTCTGTGTCACATTATTAGTTATGGTGTGCACTGTGCTAAATTTTCTGTATCACTGAATTCAGTTTTTGCTGACAGATTTCAGGGTAGGTCATGCTTTTTACCTTATTTATTTATTTATTTATTTATTTATTTATTTATTTATTTATTTTTAAATTCAACTAGCCAAGATTTAGTACATCATTAGTTTCAGATGTAGAGTTCATTAATTCATCAGTTGCGTTTAACAGCCAGTGCTCATCACATCATGTGCCCTCCTTAATGCCCATCCCCCAATTACCCCATCCCCCCATCCCTTCTCCCCTCCAGCAACCCTCAGTTTGTTTCCTATAGTTAAGAGTCTCTTATGGTTTGTCTCCCTCTCTGATTTCTTTCCATTCCATTTTCCCTCCCTTCCCTATGATCCTCTGGGCTGTTTCTTATATTTCACATATGAGTGAAACCTTATGATAATTGTCTTTCTCTGATTGACTTATTTTGCTTAGCATAATACCCTCCGGTTCCATCCATGTTAATGTAAATGGTTAAGTATTCATCCTTTCTGATGGCTGAATAGTATTCCATTGTGTGTGTGTGTGTGTGTGTGTGTATATATATATATATATATATATATATATATATATATATATATACCACATCTTCTTTATCCATTCATCTATCGATGGACATCTTGGCTCATACCATAGTTTGGCTCTTGTGGACATTGCTGTTATAAACATTGGGGTGCCCCTTGAGTTTTACTTGATGCTTCAGAACTTCATGCAGACCCTGTAAGAGTCCTCTACCTAGTAGTGAGGTTGGAATTAGCATCCTGCTGGGTCACTTTTGTTGCACTGATCCACCTGTTGTTGTAAGGGTCTGTGCTGCTACATCTAAAGTAGGGCTTTCATTTGCCTCTGCAAATTAGTTGCCTTTGGCAATTAGGGTTTTTTCTTTTTTAAAGATTTTATTTATGTGAAGAGAGAGAGAGCATGAGCAGGGGGGAGGGGCAGAGGGAGAAGCAGACTCCCTGCTGAGCAGGGAGCCTGATGCAGGACTTGATCCCAGGACCTTGGGATCATGGCCTGAGCTGAACACAGACGCTTAACTGACTGAGCCACTCAGGCACCCTGGCAATTGGGGTTTAACTGCTGATATCCAAGTGATGATATATGCAGACTATTTGCTTGCCTACATTCACAGAAAATACAGTGGGGGCTTTGGTGAAGCTAATGAAACTCAGAAAATGTCATCTGAAAAGATTGTTTAAATTTTCTTTGCAAAGAAATCCTGCTTGCTATTTTATAGGGTCTGAGACTGACATGATTTGAGGATCCCTCTAGGAAAAAATATATGAAGTTACACAAGTGATCTTAGTTAAAATGAGAAAATAAATCACAACAAATTATGGAAGGCTTGAAATTCAGAGATCTCTTTAGGCAACTTACCAGAAATGAGCACATAGATTAGAAGCTGGCTTGCACTCCCTTCTAAGGCACTCTAACCCAGCAACTGTGGCATTCACATCACTGTGCAAAGGAGGTCCCTGAAGGGTCAGCTTCGTTAGCTTCACTGTAGATATATCTCTATGTTTGAAGAACTTTCTGTTCCAAACATGGCCACCTCTCAAATCCTGCTATAGAGCATCGTTACTTTTCAAGTGACCTTAAGTCATGCAAAGTAGAAGCCTGAAATATGTTGAAGTGACAAAGACAATTTGGTTGTTTCCTTTCATTAAGCTGTGTCATACTTCAAATGACATTTAAAAGCTCTACTTATTCCAAAATTATATTATATTTAATATTATTAGACATGGAAACAACCCAGAGGGCACGAAATGCCATCTTTGTCTATAGGAAAGTTGTAGCTATTACTAAAAGGAAATGCTACAAATTTCACAAACTCAATTCATGACTCCCATTAATTTTTTAAAGAGGTCTGCCTCTCAGGAAGGCAGTTTTACAGGCAACATTTTAGTGAGCTCTACTGGAGAGCAGGTAATTCATTACCCCAAATATCATGTTTATTATATAATTAATAGATTTACATCCTAATAAAAGGGAAGCCCTAGGCATATGTTTTATAGTGAAAGTAAAACCTTGGAAGCATGAAAGTAGAGTGGTTTTAGTTAAAACACTAGTAAAGATCCTTAAGAATAATCATTTAAAATATGCAGTCATGCAGTGTCTTATAAGTGATTTTTTCTTTCCATCCGCCAAAGTTATTCAGTGATAGCCCATCTTCTCCGGTGTATCACCAAATTCAGTAAATGCATGAGTAGAAATAAGAAAAGGTTAAAAAAAAAAAAAAGTCTACAGAAAAATTTGTGAAAAATTACATTTTATAAATATTAGAGGTAATAAATAGATTAGCCATTCATAAACAGTGAGCACATCTGTAGTTCATTATCTTTTGTAATGTTAGAGCAAAACAGGTGGCTTCCACATGTGGTTCTCATTACCGGGATAGAACTAGAACGGTCTGATCATATGGTCATTGAATCAATCATTCAGGTGACTTATTTACTTTATTTATATGTTATAGAAAATCATTACAAACATCTCATCAATTGAGTGATTCATCAGTTTAATTTTGCAATGGTTTGAATCAGCCTTACAGAGAGCTGAAACTTCTGCATTCATCTCCTGATGAAGTATATTTGAGATAAACATACTTTGTTTTTTTTGGGGGGGGTGTTTTTGTTTTTTAAGATTTTATTTATTTGACAGAGAGCAAGACAGCCAGAGAGAGAGGGAACACAAGCAGGGGGAGTGGGAGAGGAAGAGGCAGGCTCCCAGTGGAGGAACCTGATGTGGGGCTCCATCCCAGAACACAAAGATCACGCCCTGAGCTGAAGGCAGACGCTTAACGACTGAGCCACCCAGGTGCTCTGAGATAAACATACTTCGTAATGCAGTGTAAATAATGACAGAATCATAAGGTTCAAACTTGAAAAAGGATTGCAGTTCATCTGTGCAACTTTGTGCTTCTGATCCTTAAATTTCCTAGATAGATAATACATCTTTTTTTTTTAAGTGGTGGGCAGAGTGTTTGTATCCTACTTAATAATAATATTTACCATTAGAAGACTATATTTTATATTTAATATAAATTAAAACACCATGGTCTAATTAAATTCTACAAATATTTATTATCTACCATAAGTTCAGTGTTCTATTAGGCCATGACAGAAGTCAGGAGGGTTACAGATTGAAGGATTGGGATAGATTTCTCAGAAGGAGAAAGACACATGCTTGTAACAGTTAGGCATAATGTCAATGCATGTGTCAGTCTTTGTGGTCCCATCCCGGCCATCAGTGCTAGAGGAGGAGACTTGAGAAGATAAAGTTCATCTGGGGAAGGCTCAGAAAGAGTGGGACTCATCTAATGACATTGGGCAGCATGGGGGTGGGGGAGGATGGTTGTATTTGGGTAGGTGGGGAGTAAAGGAAAGCTATATATACATATATATTTAAGGAAAGCATTATTTTAAATGGAAAGAACAGCATGGGCAAAGTGTGGAGAAAACCTAATTATCCGATTTCACTAGGAGAGATAAAAAAAGATTGTTCCTTTTGTACTGGGAAATTATTAAGCATTTCTTCAGTCTCTTCTTTTCCAATATAAATAATCCCAAATTCTCCAACCTTTCATTCTACACCTGTTTTCTAGTCCTCAGCCCTTCCTGAGGCTCTCTAAATTCCCTGCATCACTCATGAGCCCTTTGGCCTAACCTGTAAAGTCTGTCAGAGGCTCAAGAGTCTGACTTCTCTTTTTTTTTTCTTTTTTATTCCTTCCTTTTTTTTTTTTTTTTAAACTTCTCATTCTTCCAACTGTGTGGTCTTGGCCAGGTCCTTCCTGGGCTCAGTTTCCATTCGTAATTTAAGGCACTGTATTATGGTCTCTTTATTTCCCTCCATCTCAAAATTCTGACTCTTAAATTGTGAAGCTAGCATTCAATTCAATGTTCTAGCCTTGTGGAATAAGTTGTAGGTTTAATTTCCAATTTCCTTCTTGCTGTATTTCTCTTTAGATATTAAAATAGCATAATTACCTTTAAAAATCCTGAGTCTAGGAAAAAGTTTGATACCTACATAGAAACTGGGTTTCCTTGTCCTAGACTTTATCAACAAAATACCATTTGTATAAAATGACCTCAAGTATCGATACTACCCTTGGTATGGAGAAAATTTATTTTTCTTTAGGGGATAATGATGTTTTTGTTTAAACAATTTATGTTCATTATAAAAAATTCAAGCTAAGAAAAAAAGTGAAAGAAAATGATACCATCCAGAATAGCCATGATAATGTTGGGTGATCATCATTCCAGACTTAAGGAAATATTTTTAGAATACATAACACAGAAACATAGCTACCAAAGACAGATGGAAGGCAAAAGAACTTTATTAACATTTTAGTAGTTCATTTTGTGATGTAGAGCTATTTTTTTAAAACATATTTTTCTCCCTGTCCCATCTCTTTTCTCCATGGCTATGCTTCTTGAAGGAGTCCATATCACAAACTCTCAGTCCTCACAACATGGAAACCTAACTTTGCTTCTGTCACTGACACTTAACCTGCCAAGGTAAACAATGACATCATGTTAGTAAAGCTAATGAAAATTTTTTAGTTCTTTTCTTTGTTTGACTGTTGGTTAGCACTTTTTTCCAGCTTTATTGAGATAAACCTGACATAACATTGTGTAAATTTAAGGTGTACAATGTACGGATTTGATATGTGTATATATTGCAAAATGATTTCCATGATAAAGTTAGTCAGCCATTCTCCACCTCACATAATTACAATCTTTTTGTTATTGCTGTTGTTATGGTGAGAAGTTTTAAGATCTACCTAGTAAATTTCAAGTATACAATATAGTGTTGTTAACTGTAGTCACCATGCTGTACCTTACATCCCCAGGACTGCACCCCTTGACAAACAACTCCTCGTTTCTCCCGCCCTATAGCCCCTGGCAATCACCAATCTGTTTCTTTGAGTTTGCTTTTTTATTCCACATTAAGTGAGATCATTCAGTGTTTGTCTCTCTCTGTCTGATTTATTTCACTTAGCATAATAACCTCAAGTTTTACCAATTTATATCCATCAGAAGTGCACAAGGAGTCCCTTTTCTCCACTTCCTCACCAGCATTTGTTATCTCTTGTCTTTGTGATACTAGCCATTCTAACAGGTGTGAGGTGATATGTGAATGTGGTTTTGATTTTCATTTCCCTCATGATTATTGTTGTTGAGCACCTTTTCGTGTACCCACTGGCCATTTGTATGTCTTCTTTGGAAAAATGTCTATTTAGGTCCTTCACCCATTTTTAAATTAGATTATTTATTTTTTTGCTATTGATGTTGTTTATTGGTAATTCTTCAGTTCCACTATCTTCTAGACTTTGCCTTATATTTGAGGAGCCAGAAACCTGGGAATTGCATGCACGGGTCTAGATGCAGTTGATCCTCTGTCAGACAAATGCACTTGCATGTATTTTGGAGGTGAAAGGGAGGGAGAGCCATTCTCCCTCCAGATGCAGTGGTGGTTGACACATGGCCCTTGGCAGATGGATGCAGTGACTGGGCTTCATACTTCACTGCCAATTATTAGTTTGGTGGTGACACAGCATCCGTAACATTGACAGCTGACTCCTGACTTCTGGGTGGCAGCAACACCAGTTTTCTGACTTCCAGGTTATAGGTGCAGTTGTGTACCTGAAAGCCTATTGGCTGTGTCAGTCATTCCTCCAGTCTTTGTGATTATTTTGCAGACATCTCGTTTTCTTTACTAAATACCTTTATGCTTGATATACCTTGTGTGGTTTCTCCTTCCTGAACTGAATCTTGACTGACATGGGTCCTATTTTGTTCCAGGGCCTATTTTGTTTGTTCTTTTCTTACATTATCTTATTTAATTCTCATTTTTAAATCCTAAGAAAAAATGATTCTCATTTTACAGATGAGTAAACAGAGGTTTAATCTGCTGCTAAAAGAGGCAAGGAAAAAATTCTCTGCAGCCACAGTTTGTAGGTACTGTATCTCCTACCTCAGCTACCTATGAAATATCAAAATCAATCCAGCAAGCCACACATCTGAAAATCTTCATAGATTCCTTCCTCTCCCTCTCCAGTCCCCTCTCCCATCTCTTCAAACACTAAGCCTGTTGATTTTCTCTATGAGATCTCTCTGCATTCATTCCCCTTCTTATCCTATTTCACTTGCCTTGGTTTGGGCCCTAATCATCTTTTTCCTGGATTATTGTAGTTCTGCTTACTAACTGGAATGTCGGCCTATATTGTAGTCTCGTTTAATCCCCCTTTTATGCTCCCGTGTGGAATAAGAGTTTTAAAACAAAACTTGTTAATTCTCTGCCTACAATCCTTTGGTGGCTCTCCATGACATTGGATGGTGTCCAGACCTCTCAGCCAGCCAGAATAGTCCATTGTGTTCCAGCCCCTGCAGGTCATACCCTTTCTTGGTCCCCAGCCCATGCTATGTTTTTCTTGTCTGTCTCCCTAAACAGAGCAGAGCAGTGGCAATGTCTTCTTTATTTCCATACTCATCTTTGAGCCTGACACAATGCCTGGCACTTTATAGGGGACCAATAAATATTTAGTAATAATGAATGAAGGGAAAACTTGCCATTGGTGGAAACCAGAAAATCTTTCAAACTTGTCAAAAATCCAGAAAGAGGCTGAAAGAAATTTATCCCAGACTAGCCACTGTAATGAATTCATTACAATAATGGAGAAAAAAAAGATATTGTGGTCTAGTCTACCAAAGCTTGTTCTGGTTAACATTTTTTTGTTAAAGACACTTCTCTTTCTGCATTTTTTAGCTTACTTTTTCTCTAGCTTCTGACCTATAAAGTACTTTAAACATTATGTTGTGGAGGATTGTATTGGAACATTACTGGCTGCAGATTGTTCTCTGACCATATCCCTCCTTACTGAATCACTCTTCAAGATGTTTTCTCTATCTTCTAGTTATTTTTCCCCATTGTACAGCAGCAAGGAAAATTAAATTGTCTTTTGCTGCAAAGCACAAGCCAATTATATATATGCTTTATCAGAATAAATGCCATCCCTCCCTTCCTTAACCTTAGATAACAAAGAGTATTGTAACCTATTAAAGTATTTGCTTAATAGGTAGGGCATTTGGGAAGAGGAAAGGATCAAAAACTGAAACAAAATAGTGCTTGAAATGATACAGCTGAACTACATAGAGGGGCCATGACTCAAAGTCACAAAGGTATTTCCCACCGTGGTTAGTGTTTTGAGCATGGGTGCTGGAGTCAGGTGAGCTTCAGTCCCCTTTCCACCACTTACTGGTTGCATCACCTTGTAAGTTAGTTAATTAACTTCCTTAAATTCTCATTTTCTCCTTTGTAAAATAATAGTACCTGCCTCGTAGGAGTGTTAGGCAGATTAAAGATGACAGTGCAAATAAAGTGCTTAGCAGAGTATCTGACAAAATACGTGTTATTACTTGAGCTATTATCTGTTAGCAATGTGTTTGTGAATACTAAAGACCCACAACAGGAATGGCTTAAACAAGATAGAAGCTTATTTCTCTTTCACATAGAGATCTTCAAGTAGAAAACCCAGAGCTCAAGGTCTTCAGGGACCGAGACTCCTTCCAGATCACTAGTCCACCATTCCTAAGGTGTGACCTTCCTCCTCATGATCCAAGATGATGCCAAGAGCCCCAGCCATGTTCTTGGCAGCAGAATAGTGGAAATAATAAAGAAAAAAAGGGCAAAACAGTGGCATGTCCTATTAGCTGTCTTTGAAGGAAACATCTCAGGAGATGCCTGAGGTAATTCTGTCCGTAATAAATGCAGGACTGACCTTCATTATCGTACAACCCCATCTTAAACTTTGAATTTTTCAAGCATCACAAGAGTTATAGAGTATAGTCCACCATGGCTTACTATGATTATGAAATCGCTTTTTCTGTTATAGTTCAACAGTACCGATTAACTAAAACACAGAACAATATTACTAAATTGAGTATCACTGAGTGTTTTGCATGAGGCTACCCTCAAAACATTGTTATGTCAGTATTGTGGGTGTATCAGAATTGTTCAGATTTTAGTCTTCACTCCAAAATATGATTTTCCTTCCCCTATGCAAGTCAGTGCTGACTTAAGCCCATAGAGTGAGGTTTACATTGTCATCAGATTGTATAACAAATGCTTCCATCAAGAGTGCTCTGGGGCAGAAGTGGCTGGGAAGAAAGTGTTGCAGAAAACAAGGTGATATGGCAGGAAGATTAGCTTTGTTCCAAGATTCACATGAATAATAGATGCAATGTAATACAGAATAAAACAACGGTAAAAAAAATTTTTTTTTAAACCCACTGAAATGATAGCACCTCAAGGTCACACATCACACTGGGGATGTACAAGTAGGATAAATTACTGCCATAGGGAAGTCTGGAATGTGGTTTCTGTGTCCCCCTGCTCTGTTAAATGACTGTTACTTGGCAGCTATTCCTTATCACAAGCAGTAGGATCACTGGATATAAGGCAATAATTGGAGTGTAATATCTCTTGGTCTATGGCGTGTTATCCTTTGTAACCGATCAAAATGCTATATCAAGGGACACCTTGTGCCATATTTTTAATTATAATAAAACCTCTGCCAATTCAGATTTGTGAATTTCGTGCTGCTGCCTTTTCATGGCAATCAGCAGACCACAGTCTTATAGAATTGATGCAAGATTGGGTGTATTTGGGAACTAAATAAGATTTTATAACAGCATAATTGGGCTAATTTTGAGAAGCAAATATATTAGTACTGTCGGTACTAAGTAGAAGCCCTAGCCATGACTAGAATATAGGGACACAAAATAACCTAAAAACAACAGAATCGTGGTTCTTTAGTTGAGCTATTTCTTTTTAAATCTGTTCTCTCCTATCTGCTTTAAGAAATGGGTTGATGGTTGTGGACAGCATAACAACTTTCAAACGATAGACTCACTACCCCTTTGGTTCATTCATTACAGAAGCAAAAAGTAAGTGGACATTGCTTTTCTTACCTAATGTTTAATGAGTATTTAATGGGCTTCTTTTGAGTTATCAGTATTAATGGGCTTCTTTTGCATATCTAATATAACAAATTATAAAATTCATAAATGATATTTAACTGTGGCAGACACTTTTAGTTAGCTATTAAATATCTCCCCAACTTCCTCCTTGGTGCCAGAATCCAGATTTTATGAAGGGTAGGAACATTCACCTGACTCTATGCTAACAAAGCCTCTTTTGCAGTTAGAACTGTGTTGAAGTTGTGGTCAATGAAACAAAGGTGGAATTTGGCTGAGTTTTCTAGGAAAGCATTTGTTCTCCTGATAAAAATAGGCAGATGTAGCTGACATGCTTTCTGTTCCATTTGGCTTTTCCCCTTCTTTGAAGGCTTGATGTCTGAAGCTGCAGCAGCTGTATTGCAACTTTGAGGTGAAATGCACAAGGTTAAAGCTCAGAGAATAGCTGAGTCTGGCTCTGACGTCTTTGAGTGCCGACAATGCCAGCAGTCTACCTCCTCCAAGCTTCTCATGGGTAAATCCCACTTATTTAAGTCACTGGAATTGGGTTTTCTGTTACTTAGTCATGTACCAATCCCTAATCAAAGTGCACGCCTAATCAAAACCCAGGCTCATATAGAATTTGTTGCTAACTGCCAAGAATAATGTAGATAGAATATTTCAGTGGCTTATGAATAAGTTAAAAGGAAGACACAAACCTTATTTTTTTAAAAGTCTTTTTATTTTATTTTATTTAAATTCAAGTTAGTTAACGTATAGTGTAGTGTTGGTTTCAGGAGTAGAATATAGTAATTCATCACTTACATATAACACCCAGTGCTCATCACAAGTGCCCTCCTTAATACCCATCACCCACTTAGCCCAACCCCCCCACCCATCTCCCCTCCAGCAGCCCTCAGTTTGTTCTCTATAGTTAAGAATCTTTTATAGTTTGCCTCCCTCTCTGCTTTTATCTTATTTTATTTTTCCTTGTCTTCCCCTTTGTTCATCTGTTTTGTTTCTTAAATGCCACATGTGAGTGAAATCATATGGTATTTATCTTTCTCTGACTGACTTATTTAACCTAGAATAATACCTTCTAGTTCCATCCACATCATTGCAAATGGCAATATTTCATTCTTTTTGATGACTGAGCAACATTCCATTGTATATATATACCATATCTTCTTTATCCATCCATCAGTTGATAGACATTTGGGCTATTTCTGGAATTTGGCCATTGTTGATAATGGTACTATAAACACTGGGTGCATGTACCCCTTCAAATCAGCATTTTTGTATGCTTTGGATAAATACCTAGTAGTGCAATTGCTGTCTTGTAGGGTAGTAGTTCTCTTTTCAACTTTCTGAGGAACCTCCATACTGTTTTCCAGAGTGGCTGCACCAGAACGCAAACTTTATTTTTAAAGCTGGGCTGATAGGGTTTATTCAGAATTCTGGGAGTTGAATTTATTTATGCTGGTTATTCTCCATTAATGCCCTTCAGATATATTCTCTGTCCCCTCAGGCCTCCTCTGTGCCCTAAGAGGCTGACCTATGAATTGTATCCCCTGACCCTCTGGCTTCTGTTTGGGTTCAACCAGTGGGAAACACCTGTAAGAGAATGGAGGTTGGAAAGTACAGCAAGTAATATCTTAACTCAAGAATTAGGTTTTCCTTTTTAGAGTAACTATTTTGTGTTCCTGAATCTAATGACTAGGGTTAGTACTAATATTTAATACTAATATATTTGCTTCTCAAAGTTAGCCCGATTATACTGTTAGTTTCAATGTGTGTTTAGTTCCCAAACATACCTAATTGTGCATCAGCTCTGTAAGACCTGATCTACTGATTGTCTTGCAAAGGCAGCAGGACTAGGATTTTGTGATCTGAACAGCAAAGATTTTAGAACCCAATAGAAATACTGAATGAAATGTGATAAGTGGTGGGAGAGTGAAGTTGGGCCGTGTCTTCTCTTCTGTCTTCCACTTTGAGCAGAGTTATCTGAAAAAGTCTGGAATCTTCACCTGTGCTCCTTCCCACATGCTCTCCCACAGCTCAGTTCTCCCTGAGTTCCTACATGGCTCACCTACTTTTGCCCCTGAGGTGTAAGGGTGCTATCCATGCCTCTGTGGCTAGTTTCCAGAGGCATCAACACCTTAGGTCAGTTCCTTATCTTGGCCCGCATTTTAATGAATGTTCCTTAAACCACCCGGCTTGGATCCTGTGTTTTCTCCAAGAACTCTGTCTGCTACACTATTCTTAGATCTGAATTTCTAAAATTAATGTTAATTTATTTGACAAAAACCATCAACTATCTTTTAAAAAATTATCCGAATTTGGCCAGTGACCTGGTACACTCAACTAAAATTTTGTTGATTTGTGTAGCTTCCATGAACAATGTAATCCATACAAATGAACTCACTAGGGGCAACTTTAATATTTGCTAATTTGTTTGTATTCTATTCTCTTTTATGGCCATGATGGACAGTCAAAGATATTTCACCTTTACTTCAACTGTGCAGCTATGGTGCCCGGGGTTAGGTATTCTGATCTAATACAATATTTGCAAAGCCATTTTATAATTATTTCTAAGTTAATCCTAATAACCTTCCTATGAACAGGGTCAATATTATTATGATCCTTATTTTAGAACTCTGGTTTCTTAGCAAGAAGAATGATTTGCCCCAGGTTATACCACATGGTAGTTAAATTAGGTCTAGAACACAGAGTTTCTCACTGTTATTCTCGAGGTTTCTGCCTTAGCTTCTCATCCAACAAGTAATGTACCATCTAACTTTAAAACAGAGCATGTTGCATATCTTTGCCTTTTTGACAGTAATCCATCATATTTAGTATGTATTGATTGTTTCTGATCGCTCTGATAATGCCAAGGAATAATTTTGTGCACCACTGAACACACCTCTGCAAAGACAAAGAGACAGAGATGTCTAAAGTAAGAGTGGAATTTCCTAAAATTTCTGTCTGTCTAACCATATTCAGTAGGAGAGAAGTGCCCTGTTTCCCCCACCCTTTCCATCTCCTTCTCCACCCTAGCAGGCAATCACTTTAATGCCTTGGCTCTTTGTTTTTTGCAGTTACTTTATGCTTACACTTCTATGTCTTGATTTTTACATTTTAGATTTTCTCTATTGACTCTCCTTTCTGGGAGATAAGGGTTTAGTTCTTTCAGTTCCCCTCTAACCTCTTCTCCCGCCCCCATCTCCCCAAAATAGCCGTATCATATTTTCTGGTTGCATTTTCTGAAGGCATGGTTTCTGTTGTCTTATTCCAGCCTGGACTGGTCTCTTGCTTGGCCTGTCCTAGGCTTGGCCCCGCTTCTCTAGCATTCTGGAGATTCCCTTTGCCCTTCTAGGTTGCCCCATTTCCTGGAGTCCATGTTCTTTTCCACTCACTTGTCTTTTTTTTTTTTTTTTTTTTTTTTTTGTCTATTGTTCCATTTTGTAGTACCACATCCTTTGATTGTTTCCTGAGTAAGGACACATGGTAATAAAATATTTTAGACCATCACTTGATTGAAGTTGTTCAGGGTATAGAACTCTGGAAGGAAATATTTCCCCCTTAGTTTTTAAAGGCAAGCACCACTATCTTCCAACTCCCAGTGTTGCTGTTGAGAAGTCTGATGTCAGTATGATTCCCACTGCTTTCTATATTTCCTGTTCTTTTTTCTTTTTCTGAAAAGCATTAGAATTTTCTCTTTGAGCCCAATATTCAGAAATTTAATAATGCTGTGTCTTGGTTTGGGTCTACTTCAATCCACTGTGAGTAGCAAATAAACTGCAAATTCATATTCCTCTTGTGGGAAAATTTTTACATTTGTCTTCATTCTGTTTATCTTTTTGGAACTTTTATTATTTGGATGGGCTCTAGTTCTTGTTATCCTTCCTTTTCTATTTTCCTTCTTTTGATTTTGTTCTATTTCTTAGAGAGTTTTAGAATTTTATTTTGCATCCTTACTAGTCAAGTTTTCATTCCTATTATCCTTTTTTTAATTTTTTTTAAAAGATTTTATTTATTTGACAGAGATAGAGACAGCCAGTGAGAGAGGGAACACAAACAGGGGGAGTGGGAGAGGAAGAAGCAGGATCACAGCAGAAGAGCCTGATGTGGGGCTTGATCCCACAACGCCGGGATCACGCCCTGAGCCGAAGGCAGACGCTTAACTGCTGTGCCACCCAGGTGCCCCCTTTTTAAAAATTTTTTAAAAGCACTCTCTCTGCATTTATTTTTTATTATAATTTTGTTTTTAGTTCTCAGTATTTCCTTCTGTTCTTACTTCATCAGTGAAATCTCTTATGTCTCTGAGATATTAATGACAGACTTTCTTTTTAAATTACCTTCTCTTTGTGTTGTTCCTATTTCTTCTGAGTACCTTCTTGCCCCTATTTATTTGCTTTGTATTTCAAACATCCAAATCATAAAGATTTGGCTATCTGGTGATATTTAAGAATGAGGCTATTCAGTTGTCAGTTGAAAGTTCTAAATGTGAGGTCAGGGTTTGTGGCCTATTGGGCTTGACTCTAGGGTTTGAGTGATCTTGCTGGTCCCCTTTCCCTGGGAACCCCAATCCTTCTCACTTGGGCTGGTCACATTCTTCTCCCAGAATTGTCTTCTACTCTCCTACCTGGGGCTTGGCTCCCAGTGGCCTAGGAGGTCTGTGGAGGATATGAGCTGGGAGGGGGTCTTGCCATTTAGTACACTTTCACCTAATTCCTGTTCTCACTGTCATAACCCCACCCACTGTCAGCTGTACTGTGTTCCCAGTCCTGAATACTGCCCTTTCTCAGAGTAAACCTCTAATCTTTGGTTAAGCTGCCTCTTAAATACTCTTAACCAGTTTTGCCATTTTCAGCCTTACTTTTACCCCTCTTTTTAGAGGTAGCTGGTACTGTCAATTCCTGATTTGTAGTACAAATCGCATGGCTTCTTAGTTTCCACTTCTGCTAGCTAGATTTTAATTGCCTAAGGTCTAAAGTATCAGGTGCTTCTCCATTTGCTTTTTAGCCTCCATGTCTTCATGACTGTCCCTCAGCTCCAAGGCTCTTTGCTCTGTGGTTTATGTCATAAGCTGTCATTAGTGGGAATTAAAAAGGGAACAGATGTGAAGGCCTGTGTTAAATCCCACTTCTTTAGCCAGTAGAGCCCTTGGTTTTATTCCCCAGCCCCTGGCCTCTAGCAGATACCCAGAAAAGTTTATTGGATGAATAAGTGAGAACTGCTTGTAAAGAGGAAGCTACAAGTTATGTTCACATTCCCTGCTTAGGTGTATCTTAGTTCCCAGAGAAACTGCCAGAGGTGAAAGTGAAACTATGTCTATCAAGAAGATACATCATTCCTGGGTTTGATGATTAATCTTTGTGTCTCAGGCCTATCCTGAAAAATCCGGCAATATCTCCAAAAGTGGGCAACTCTGGCTGTTTAGGAGTCCACTCCCTTTATGTCGGCGATTTAATCTTGGAACTGGAATTTAGATGTGCTCTGATGGTTATAGGCTTCAACTGTTGAGAGTAGGTCAGTCTTTGAAATACCAGGATAGTGATGTGAATTTTGCTCTACAATTTTGAATGTAAAATTTCACATTTTTAAAAAACTCTAAGTCAAGATTAATCTGCAGGCCCCTATACCACCAGGATACCAGCAAATTCCATCCCAGTTATAATGGAGTCCCCTTCCTTTATGTCTAGGTGGACAGAGCATTTCAGCATCTAGGAAAGAGACCCACTCATTTCTTAATGAACTGTGTCCCACATGGTCCCAGAGGGTGGGCAGCTCTGCTGCTCTGGACCAAGGCCAAGCACTGGGTCTTTAGTCACACCTCCATGGCCACAGCAGAAACCATCCACAGCATTCCTGATCTACCCCATTAGAAGTTCTGGCACCTGCTAGCATCTCTACAAGAGAGTGGAGGGACTTGCCAACTCTTCCCTGTCCAATTTCCTTTTCCAGTATGGGAGCAGAAGGAACTCATGGGATCTCCTTCAGGGCTCCCTGCTTCCAGTGTCATTACCTCCATGTCCTGTTCTCCTCCAGGATTCTCCTGTATGACCTCCCACATGATGCTGGTTTTCTTCAGGAGGATGTGGAAGAATGAGACAGTAAAACTAGTCTAGATTTTTGTTTGTTTCTCATTGACTGGCCTGGAAAAAACAGTATTTTAGGAATGATCAAAACTGACTGATGACTAGAATGAAGACTTTGAGCCCATATGAGAGTGCATGTCTATAGGAAACCCTTCCAGCTACATCGAAGTCCTCTCAGTTTTCTTCTTAAGGTGTAATTGATCAGTGCCCCTCCTCCTATGCTAGGAGATGAATCTTATGGAAAGATTTCTATAATTTTTCTTTTTTTCTTTTTTTTCTAGATTAGATTCTAGCCAGCTGCCAGGGAATAAAACAGTAAGGACTATACTAGTTAAAGAAGTTGGATTTGACAGAGTCATTAATCTGGTGAGGGCTGAAAATGATATAATTACTACTATTTCTTTGTATTTTCTATAGGGTGAATTTTTCTAATTTTTTCTTTGTTTATTAAATTCCTGTCTTGTTTCTTTTTTGTAATTGTTGTGAGAGAGATGAAGAAAAATGAATATTGCTTTTAAGCAATGGTTCTAGACTTTGGCTGTGTACTGGAATCACTTAGAAAGTTTACGAAATACCAGTCCCTGAAGCTCACCCCAGAAACTCTGATCTGATTAGCCTGGATTACAGCCTGGGCATCGGATTATTAAAAACTCCTCACTTATTTAAATGTGCAGTAAAGGTTGATAACCACTGCCTTAAAGTATATTAAAACTGACATATGTAAAAATAGATGATTTATTCTACCTTAAGTCAATCAGCAAGTTAGTGGCAGAAATTTAGGGGATGAGAATTTAATCTCCATGAAAATTCTGGGCATAGAAGTGCATTTTACAGTTTGTTTTGTTTTGTTTTATGAATGTAGCCAGCACAACCCCTGGCATGCCAAAAAGGCGTCATATGGGAAGGACTTGGAAGCAGTTAGGAAATGGTTTTACTGTTTCGCACTGCCCCCAAATTTTCTTACCCTTGCCAGTTTTCAAGACAACGTTTGGCTTTCCCAAATGTTTATTTCCCCAGGGTTTGAATTCAGTTCTCGCATATCATAGACTTCCTGAAGCAGGCTGATGGAGGTGGAGATTTTCTCAGAAGAAAACAAAAGCCAAATGATGCTCCCAGTAGAGAAGGACCAGATTTAAATGCATCTTCTTAAAGTGCTAACAGTCTTCAACTGTCCTGTCCCTCTCTTCTTTCTCAAAATTCACCCCATAGTTCTAATACTACCTTTGTTGTGCTAAATTTACGTTCACTGATTTCTTCCATAGCGTTCTGAGGATGTAATCAAATTTCTCTGCATTCAATTCTCAGCTATAAACATGAAGTCCTAAATTAATTTTAATGACTTGTGCTCTATTCATTAATTACTATTTTGATCATGAAGTCATGGCTAGATAAAAATTTTCGTTTGAAAAAAGATAATAATTTGATTGATAATTGATGTATAAGTAGGGCTTGGCCACACTCAAAACTGTCAAAAGAGCTGCCCTAGGGAGACCACTAATTGTGATTTGTAGAACTGGATATATCAGAGGAGATTGGTAGGAAGCATTGACTGTCTTGGCACTAAATCAGAAGACCTGAGTCCTACTGCTGCCTCTATGGTACAATAATGTATGGCCTTGGGTAACTCAGTTATGGAACTGTACCTGTGTTTCTTCATACATAAAACAGATTTCATGGTATCATCTCTTCCATGGTTGTTGTGAAGATTTTTTTTTCAGTACCTTTTCCTACCACATCATATTCACTAGGATATAGAACCAATTTCATTGCACCCATGCTTTTGAATAGGTATTTTACTCTAGATTAGTAGTATTCAAGCTTTAGTCTGTAACAGAATCACCTAGAAGGTTTGTTGAAACAAGTTGTTGGACCCCATCCCGAGTTTCTGATTCATTAGATGTGGGGCAGGTCCCAAAATTTGTATTTCTAACAAGCTCCCAGGTGATGCTGATGCTGTTAGACAAGAGACCACACTTTGAGAACTGCTACTCTAGAGCTTGTTTCCAAGCAAACACAGTACAGCAGTCTTTGGTGTTATGGGCTAAGTCATGTTCCTGCCCCAATCCATATGTGGAAGCCTTAACTCCCAATGTGACTGTATTTGGAGATAGGGATTTTAAGGAGGTAATTAAGATTAAATGAGGCCCTAGTAGATTGGGGGCCTAATCCAATGAGACTGGTGTCTTTACAAAATGAGAGATTGATACCAGGGATGTGCTCACTGAGAGAAAAGGCCATGTGAGGACACAGGGAGAAGGTGGCCATCTCCAAACCAGAGAGAAAGGCCTCAGGAGAAAGCCTGAGATGTCAGCTCTTCTGACATCTTGATCTTGGGCTTCCAGCCTCTGAAACTATAAGAAAGTAAATTTCTGTTGTTAAGCTACCTAGTCTGTGATATTTTATTATGGAAGCCTAGGCAGACTAATAAAACTAGTTAATGAAGTTTTTGGTTAATTGATTATATATTTTTCTTTTGTCTTCTACATTCTTCTCTTTCAGCTTCTCCACAGCTGACACACTAATCTCACCTCTTTGTCTCCACTCTGCTTCTCCCAGACTCTCCTGTCATGGTTTCCTTCCTCTTCTGGGCATTTATAGTCTTTTGATTGGGTTTCTACTCTTTTGGCTGCTCCTGGGTGACCCATAGTCCCATGCTATTTTTGGTTTTTGTGGAAAGCTTCTTGTCCTGTGGATTGGAACACCATGTAGCCCTCAAGGTTATTCTTGCTCCTGTGTCTCCCTTGCCCTCATCATGATTTCTTCATTCCCTGAACACAACTGAGAACTACTAGGTGACAGAACTAAACTGGATGGTCTAATTTAAGCTACAGTGTTAATAGCTGATAATATGTTACCCCTTCCCTGGGACTTCCAGATTAGCCAATATTTTGTTGTTCACTTGTTGGGCACCAGACCCTGGACTAATTACTATGACTGCATATTGGTGAATACAACACACATTATCTCTGCTTTCATGGAGCTTACAGTTCTGAAGAGTGAGGTAAATGAGTTTCAAGAAATGGAATGGGACCAGTAGGTGAAGAAGATGCCCTTTTGATCCCTTTAAATATTAGTAGGAAGAAGGCCAAGGTCTCCTGCAAAGGGTCTTTGAATCTTCTGCCCCTTATGTCTTCCAGGGCCAGTTCTGCAACCTTTTCTAGAGCTCTGCTTTAAGTAGAGGCAGCTAAATTGTTGGGTGAAATTGATGGCTTCCAATACTACGGCCTTGAAAAAAATGTATTATTTTATTAAGTGCTGACCATGTGTCCAAATCTGTTCTAAGAACTTTACATGTATTAATTTAATTAACCCACAGCAGCCTATGAGATAAGGACTACTATTATTCTATTCTCAGATGAGAAAACTGAGGCACAGATGGGCTGCCTCATTAGTTGATGGTCACACAACTATTAAAGTTGTGGGGGGTGGGGTGCAGGGAGGGTAGTTTGAATGTGAAAAGACCTTATAGTCAGTGCCAGTAAACACTGGAGACTGTGTCATTTCCCTGAAGGTGGATTGTGGAAACTAGAGAAGGAACATATGCATGTCTTGTAGTCATTGTTTGAGGGAAAGACCCTGTATTTTTGCTCTTCAAAATCTTGTTGAATCAGTTACTTATGATAAGTAAAATGGATATTTGCTATCAAATAAGTACAGGTACATAACCTCGCATCATGGCAAGAACACTCATGGCAGCCTCTCTGGTTGTCAGTGTCCTTCTCTGACTTTTGAACCACTAGACCATAAGCAAAATCTCCCAATCAGAATGCTTCAGAACTTCTAGCATACACAAGCTTATCCTAAAGAATTATTGGTTTACATGATGTCTCAGTGACTCAAGTGAAATGTTGAGTTATTTTGTAAGTAAATAGTATAATTACCCACGGGAACTAAATACAAATAAAATACTACAGTCATACCCATTTAAAAAAAAAAAAAGTTTATAACCTCTGGGTGGCAGGCCCAGAGATTTTTGACAGGCCTAGGTAATATAAAAAGAAAGTGTGGGTGACTTTGGAAGATATACCTAGTCTCATTTATTACTTTTACCTACAGTCTTAGTAGCTTTTGAGCAATGGATTCCTAATCCAGGCTACACACTAGAATCACCTAGAGAGCTCTTAAAAATCTTTATGCCCAGGATTATGCTCAGATCAATGATATCAGAATCTATGTGCGGGGAAGTAGGGAGGAGGGACCCAGACATCAGTATTTTTTTTTTTTTTACTCTATAGGCAATTCTGTTGTGCTTCAAGGTTGAGGACCACTTAAGAGAAAAAGAGGACCTTGGACAAAAATATCAATGCTTTTCTTCTCCTAAGTGTTGAAAAAATATTAACGAGCATTCTGACATTTGCCAGATCTCTATCTGGGACAATCTGCAATAATTTATACAAGTAATTTAATTAACATGAAGGAAAGCAAAGCACACCATGAACACCTAGGTCACTAATAAACTGACTAGACAGCTCACAATGAGACGTACTTTCTGACATTTTAAGAGATACAGAATTAACTACATTATGAGGGTTTAATAAAACTCTAACTGAATCATGGTTATGTTACCTGATAGGTGCAATGAATACAAATGAGGTAGGTGAAATGGGATTTTTATTATTGAGGAAAACTGTACAAGTGGGGAGTGTGGAAAAAAACTACTTTTAATCTGTTCATTTAAGCAGGTATGTTTAGTATAGTGGCAATAATCTATTAACCACTTCACCTGGGAATTTAGTTTTAAGATAAATTGTGTTACCTTTCAGGGGACTAAAATATTTAAAAAACTAGCTTTGCATTGAGAAAAGTGATTTCTTTAAAGTGTTAGTTCAGGTGCTAATGCCATGTTGTGAATCAGCAATATGGCCAGAAAAACACAGCACTCAAGATCCATTAAGAAATATATTTCTTAGACTTTCTGAACAATAACTACATCATTCTCTCACTTTTTCCTTTCTAAAATATATTCATCTCTTTTTTCTCAATGAGTTTACTAGCTTCTTGAACACATGTGTGCAGTAATTCGGGGAGGACTGTGGAATCAGAGAACCCAAGTGCAGTTTCATCTGCCCCTGGCTACTTTTATGACTTTATGTGGTATCATCTTTGGGCTGCAGTCCTCTCAGCTGTAAGACGGGCACAGTGAAAGAATCTGCCTCATAGAGCTGTTGTGAGAACTGAGTTATTTGTGGAGTTCCAGGGATGGAACCTGGCTCATAGTGAGTTCCATATACACTTTAACCCCGCTATTACAGTGAGGAAGATCCAATTTATGGGACCACACGCTTTCTCTTTTCCTTTTTTCTCTCTCGCCTTTTGTCTGCCTTCAGGCCATTTCACTGTTAATTAGCACCTCTATCTTATCATGAGTGATAGAAATAAAGGAAGAAAATCATGATAGTCAATTTTTGGTACTAATTACCACCTAGTTAAAAAATAAAAAGGCTGAAGCCGTTAGTGAAAATGAGATTTGAGGATGTCTATAGAATTCAGTTATCTATTTTATTCCCAGACCCTGCAATTCTCTCTCTGCTTGCCCTTGACAGGGATAATTAAAGACTGGCTATCCAAATCATTGGCTCCAAAGTCTATATATATGTTAGAAACATTGGGATGTGTTGAAAAATGCTTTTACCTGGCCTCATCCCAGATGATTGTCATCAGAATCTACATATTGTATTTTTTAGAAGCTCCCAAGGTGATTCTGCTGTATGGGTGGGGTTGGTTAAGATTGACCTTGGGGGATTTCTGGTGGCTTTAACAATTAAGCAGAGTGATTATTGTGATAAGGTTTGAGTATCATAGATGCATTGCACCTGGTTCTTGATTAAATTCCCTGTGGATAATCACCTGAGAGCTGGTCATCAGCCCCCTGTAGCTTCATTCATGTCCCTGCTCAGACCAGCCTTTTTTCTGAGGTACACCACCAGCCCCAAATCATTCCCACAAACTTCTACTCTTACCCTGAGACAACTGAACACTTCTAAAAAATAAAAACAAAAATAAATCACTGAACTTTGGAGATCGTTGCCATCATATATCTGAAGTTTCCCCCAGAGTAGCCTTGTTCTCCCACTCATTCCCCTTGACACCTGTCACAAACCTCCACAGTCCTCCTGCTCCCTCCCTAGTCTCTGACCTTCAGACTTTTCATTCTCCATGTGTTATCCTACTTCCTACTTGCTGCCCCCATTCCCATCTACAAACTTACCTACTGTACCTGTATTCATCCTTGCATTCTAGTTTCAAAGGATCTATCCCTACTCCTGTACAGGCCAGCCCCCACTACTTGCTCTCCAAATGCCATTGTTCCATCAATTATCCTTTGGAGCTTATATTTTCAAAACTTGTTCTCATCATTGGCCTTTTTTTTTTAATCTATAAAAATGGATTTAAGTAGAGTTTCTCAAACCTCCCTTGAACTTGCATTGTCCCTTTACTTCCCCCTGCCTCTCCTTCCCTTCAACCAAGCTTCGTGAAAAGTTAATGTACAATGGCTGTGTCTACCTCTTGAGCTCTGCATTACACTGTCTATAATCTGCCTCTTGTCTGCACCTCCTGACTGTCTTTGGCAAAGACTATCAGTGAATGTCATAATGTCCAATCTGAACAATAATTTTCAGTTTCGTTATTTGCTGTCTTTGATACTGTTGACTATTCCCTACTTCCCTATATTTTCTACTCTGATGGTTTTTGGGGAAAATCTCTAATCAATTCTTCTTCTACCTCTCTTACCCTTCTTTAATCCCTCCTTCATAGTTCCTGTTCTCCTGGCCATCCCTAATTTCTTGATCTCCCCAGAGCTCCTTCCTCAACTGATTGACTTATCTATTCACATAGCTTTTTTGGGCCACTTCATCTATTCATGGCCTGTCTGCTCATGGCTTCCAAATGTACATCCTTAGTTTGCTCATCTTTCAGGACTTGGCTTGGCTGTCATTTCCTACAAAAGTTTCACTGAAAGTCAGGGATCAAGTTGTCTTTTCCTGGGACCTACCTCAATTTAATCACTTACTGAGTTATATCACAATTATTCACTTATGTGCCCCTTCCATGGCAAAGAACCTGTGCTTTATCTTATTCGTCTCTGTAACCCCACCCCATGCACTGTGCCTGACTTAAAGCAGATGCTCTGTAAATATTTTTGAGCTGTTTGGGGGATTTATAGTTGCTTGATCATTAGTACAGTTTCATGAAAGTAATCCATGCATTGGAATGATAGGATAGATTATTTTTAAGTTAAAAAATAATAGTGATAGAATTTCAGATTGAACAGTAAAGATTAATAGTCTATGGCTGCTGCTTAAAAAGAACAAGGAGGTATAAAGTGGTCATCCAGCTCATTTTGTCAAATATTTTGAGAAGCTTAGAAGACTAACACTTGAGAATAAAAAGCAAAGAAGGATACTAAATATGAGGTTCTGTTAAGTAACAGACTTTAGAAAAATGTGCATCATTTGGATTTTTAAAAAAATTTTGTTTTTGTTTTCTTCCCACTGAGTCTGTACTGTTGCTGAGAAAGGCCATGCACTAGAAAGAGCAAAGCTTTTGAAGCCAGACAGCTGTAGGTTCCAGTTCAAGCTCCGTAATTTGTTAGCTGCATCCATGACTTCTGCAAGCCTCAGTTTCTTCTTCTGCTACATGAAGATAATAATTCCCACTTTTTACAGTTGTAGAGGGGATTAAATGCCAGAATAAACAGAACACTTCAGCACTACAGGTATCATAGAACAGCCAGACAATAAAGAGTGACCTAACACCTTCTCATGTCCGCTATTTTGTTTTTCAATTAATAACATTTTGTTGTTGTTTTTGCTCTAAGGGACAGAACAGTTCTTATCAGATTACCTTAAATCATTTAGTTCATTCTTTTAGTTTTTTTAAGTTTTTTCCAGTTTTATTGATATATAATGACATATAGCTCTGTATAAATTTAAGGTGTACAGCATAGTGACTTGACATACATATATTGTTAAATGATTATCACAGTAAGTTAATATCCATCACCTGATATAGATACAAAAGAAAAAAAATGTAGGGTTGTTTTTGTGTGTGTGTGATGAGAACTCATAGGATCTACACTTAACAACTTTTAAATATACTATACAGCAGTGCTAACTACTGTTAACAATGTTCTACATTATATCCCCAGTATAATCACACTCCTTTTTGAAGTATATTATTTTTTTTAAATTGAAGTGTGGTTGATACCCATGTTACATTAGTTTCAGCTGTACAACATAGTGATTTCCAAGTCTATACGCTATGCCGTGCTCACCACAAGTATAGCTACCATCTGTCACCATACAATATTATTACAATACCAATGACTATATTCTGTAAGCTGTACCTTTCAATAACATTACTTTTATGATTATCAGGGAAATACAAGCACATTTTAGACAATTTAGAAAATACAGAAAAATATAATGAAATCATTAAAACCACTTTTCTGTCCCCCAGCAAAGCCATCAGGAGATGGTTGGATGGATGAGTCTGGAGTCCGGGAGAGAGGTCTGGGCTGGCTGGATATACAAATCGGTAGTCCTCAGTGGAGACATGGGAATTGAAGCTGGGGAAGTTGGTAAATTAACCCAGGGAGAATATGTGGGTTGAAAGGAAAAGAAGGTCTAGGATGTAGCCCTAAAATAAGCCATGTGGGTGAAAAAGATATGTACAAGCCCCAGACTTCATAAAAGTCTGACCTCAATGCAGCTAGATGATGAGAATGTATCACTGCAATGGAAGGAAGCAGGATTAACTCTAAACAAAATACTTTCTCCATTTCTAGTCTTCCTTTAAGTACCTTTCACGTCTTTCAGTGGAAATTACCTTCCCTCAAGGGCATTACATAACCAGGGCCATGGGTCTTGGACAGGCTGGGTTCCGTGCACCCAGATGGGATTGCCACCCAGGAAGAAGAGGTACCTTTTTCTAACTACACAAAGGCACTAGCTGGCAGAAGCCCTACCAGTGACCCATTGTTCTTTTACCTTCTTCCCACAGTCAAAATTGTTATGGACGCACTGTGATGTTTTTATATATGGTGATGGAAATTTATTTATCCTAGAGTACTACCTTAGTCAACATATATCCTCTAAGATTTGTGTTTTGTGGTTTTCTTAACAAGTAACTCCAGGGAACCCCATTAATACTGAATTCCATGTTGTGCTCCAGGGGACAACAACCACATAAAATGCAGTGAACATTTATGAGAAATTTAAGGCTCTGCCCTTATTTAAAAGAATATGTCTGGAGAAAACAGGAAAAATTTTTCTGGATGGGAGATTTTCTTTCTTTCTTTCTTTCTTTCTTTCTTTCTTTCTTTCTTTCTTTCTTTCTTTCTTTCTTTTTTTTTAAAGATTTTATTTATTTATTATAGAGAGAGAGACAGCCAGCGAGAGAGGGAACACAAGCGGGGGGTGGAGGGGAGTGGGAGGGGAAGAAGCAGACTCCCAGTGAGCAGGGAGCCTGATGTGGGGCTCGATCCCAGGACTCTGGGATCACTCCCTGAGCCGAAGGCAGATGCTTAATGACTGAGCCACCCAGGCGCCCCGTGGTTGGGAGATTTTCTGACTGTGTGGGACTCTTTCTTAGAGATCTCTGAAAGGTGGTGCCTACTCAATTTGCCTTGAAAGAAGCCTTAGATATTTGAAGACAACTTTGGGGTGGGAATGCCTTAAGAGGGTTGCTACAGAGCTTTCAGCTCCATTTCCGCAATCAGGGGAAGGCAAGGCCATAGCAACCACACTGGTTGCCTATCTGAAAACCCTCTTCCTCTTCCTAACAGAATTCAGACTTTGCTCAGGTTTCTGCCCTTCTCTGAGTGGCCAGTTTTTTTCTGGATGTTGAGTCCCATCACTAGCTCCAGAGCAGTGATAATTCTTGCCGGTGATTGGCCAAAGCTTGAGAATGGGATGCACAAGAAGGAGAGTTGCACAGGTAGCTTCTGGGAAACGTTTCCTCCTGGGTCTTAAAAGGAGACCTAAAGGAGGGGAACCTGGGAAGCTCAGTCAGTTAAGCATCGGACTCTTGATTTCGGCTCAGGTTCTGGTCTCAAGGTTATGAGATTGAGCCCCGAGTCAGGCTCCACACTCTGCGGGGAGTGTGAGATTCTTTCCCTCTCCCTCTGCCCCACCCCCTTATATATATATATATAAGGAAACCTAAGGGAGAGAAGGTTTTTCTTTCTACCTCTGGATGTTGTCATAAGGATGTGGTGGTACCTGAAGTCCATCAGAGGATAAGGCTGATAGACTAGGAATGGTTAAAAGTTTGTTTAAATCATTGCACTGCTGTATTAGTCATCCCTGGAGATGATCTACCTTTCCCCAAACACACACACACACATCTTGTCCTCTGAGATTATAAATTCCACATGGTTCAAGCCAGTTGCATGGAGACTTTCTATTACTTGTAACCAAAAGCATTCTAAATGATATGGGGAATTACTGAGCCACCTGAATCTGACTATGGTTCTATCCACACCCTCTACTCCCTTAACTTCTAGGGCTGGAGGATGTTGTTGTCTTATTTGACTGGCCTACTTCATCATTTACATCTTACCCACCAGAGTAGAAACCAAGTCCTGGGCGCACCTCCACTCACCTCTCCCCAAATTTTATGCTCCCTTTCTTTTGTTCCAAGTACCTATCTGAGGTTTACTATTTTATTAGAAATAACTTACTATTATACTATTTTACTATTTTACTAAAACTAATTTAACATATATTAACATAACCCTCCAGCCTCCAGCACATTTCCTATGCCTCCTCTAAATAGCCTCCTCTAAATAGCCTCTCCTACTGTAATTTGGAAGATAGCCTCATCTCCTTTATTTTAATTTTTTTTAAATTTTATTTATTTATTTGAAAGAAGGAGAGCATGAGCACGGTGAGGGGCTGAGGGAGAAGCAGACTTCCTGCTGAGCAGGGAGCTGGATGTGGGGCTCGATCCTGGGACTCCAGGATCGTGACCTGAGCCAAAGGCAGACACTTATCCAACTGAGCCACCCAGGCACCATGCCTCATCTCCTTTAAATCTTGGTATTTTTATAGTAATAATAAAAATGCTGAGGAGTAATTTAATATTCATGGAAACACTATGGGCTACTTTTTTTTTATAACATCTACTTTACAGATGAAATAACTGAGTCTCAGAGACATTAAGTACTTTAAGAGTATATAGCCAGCAAATTGTGAAACCAGAATTTGATGCCAGGTCTTCTCATTGAAAATCCCAGTCGGATTTGAATTTCCCTGATGGCTAATGATTTTGAACATTTTTCATGTGTCTATTAGCCATTTGTATGTCTTCATTGGAAAAGTGTCTGTTCATATCTTCTGCCAATTTTTTTATTTCATTATTTGTTTCTTGTGTATTGAGTTTGAAAAGTTCTTTGTAGATCTTGGATACTAGTCTTTTATCTGTAGTGTCATTTGCAAATATCTTCTCCCATTCCATGGGCTGCCTCTTAGTTTTTTTGACTGTTTCCTTGGCTATGCAGAAGATTTTTATCTTGATGAAGTGCCACAAGATCATTTTTTCCTTTGTTTCTCTTGCCTTTGGAGATGTGTCATGAAAAGCGTTGCTGTGGCCGATGTCAAGGAGGTTGCTGCCTATGTTCTCCTCTAGGATTTTGATGGATTCCTGTCTTACATCGAGGTCTTCCATCCATTTGGAGTTTATCTTTGTGTATGGTGTGAGAGAGTGGTCAAGTTTCATTCTTTTGCATGTAGCTGTCCAATTTTCCCAGCACCATTTACTGAAGAGACTGTCTTTTTTCCACTGGATGTTTTTTCCTGCTTTGTCAAAGATTAGTTGCCCAAAGAGCCGGGGGTCCATTTCTGGGTTCTCTATTCTGTTCCTTTGGTCTATGTGTCTGTTTTTGTGCCAGTACCATGCTGTCTTTGTGATCACAGCTTTGTAGTATAGGTTGAAATCTGGCAACATGATGCCCCCAGCTTTGTTTTTCCTTTCCAACAATTCCTTGGCGATTCAAAAGTACATTGAGATACCACCTTAACACAAGTTGGAATGGCAAAAATTGACAAGGCAGGAAACAACAAATGTTAGAGAGGATGTGGAGAAAGGGGATCCCTCTTACATTGTTCGTGGGAATGCAAGTTGGTACAGCCACTTTGGAAAACAGTGTGGAGGTCCCTTAAAAAGTTAAAAATTGTGCTACCCTATGTTCCAGCAATTGTACTCCTGGGTATTTACTCCAAGGATACAGATGTAGTGAAGAGAAGGGCCATATGCGCCCCAATGTTCTTAGCAGCATTGTCCACAATAGCTAAATTGTGGAAGGAGCCGAGATGCCCTTCAACAGATGACTGAATTAAGAAGATGTGGTCCATATATACAATGGAATATTACTCAGCCATCAGAAAGAACGATTACCCAACATTTGCTGCAACATGAACGGGACTGGAGGAGACAATGCTAAGCAAAATAAATCAAGCAGAGAAAGACAATTATCATATGGTTTCACTCATTTATGGAACATAAGAACTAGGAAGATCGGTAGGAGAAGAAAGGGAAGAAGAAAGCAGGGGTAAACAGAAGGGGGAATGAACCACGAGAGACTATGGACTCTGGGAAACAAACTGAGGGCTTCAGAGGGGAGGGAGGTGGGGGAATGGGTTAGGCTGGTGATGGGTATTAAGGAGGGCACGTATTGCATGGTGCACTGGGTATTATACGCAAGTAATGAATCATGGAACTTTACATAAAAAACTAGGGATGTACTGTATGGTGACTAACATAATATAATAAAAAATTATTATTAAAAAAAAAAAGAAAAAGAAAATCCCAGTCTGTTCATTAATTTTAATTGTTGAGTCAATAAATTGAAATAATTTTTCCTTATTCTTACAAACTTGAGTAGGAAGTTTCTTTCAACTTGATACCAGGAAATTAAAATACATTGTTTATTTGGTTGTTGGCTTATTAATGTATATGTTTATACATTAATATATACATAATATATATCTCCTAAAATTTAAGGTCAGCTTATAGGAAACACCTAAATTAATTTGACATATTAACCAATATTTCTCTCTTTGGCATCCTTGTAACCACTATGCGTCTTCCCTAAATCTAGGGTGAGTAACCATATTTCCATGCCCACTGCCTTTAGACAATAAGCAAATGCAGCCAGAGTAAGAAAGCCATTGGTTATCTTTGAATTTCAAATTATAAATTTTTATAATCCTACAGCAAAAACAATATTCAAAATAACAAGTCTCTTTATACTGAAATTTGTGAAAGATAAAGGTTTTATTGAAGCTGAGACCTTGAGTGAGATTGGAGATAGAATTTATACCAAGACCAAGTGTAGGATATAATGAATGATGATGTGAGAACAGCTCCCCATCCCTAAAGAGAAGCATGGTCAATCAACAGATGAGACGGGAGAATTTAAAAGACAGCGCTAGAGTTTAAATGTTGATGAGCTCCTGAAACTGCACCCGCTTCCCACACCTGCTTTAACAAAAGTTTGGGTTTACATCCCAGCTAACATTCTATTTATTTTGAAAATTTGTAGGAATATAAATTCCCAGTAAGCCGTAGTGGCCAAAGAAAATTAGCATTAAATATTTCATGGAATATATGAGTTTAGGCAAGTATGTTTTAGAGATGTTGAAATAGTAGCTTTGGCTAAGACACTAAGTTGTCAGATATTAAAAATCAAAGTGAATTGAGAACCAGACTACCAAGTAGAACTTGTGAGAAGGATTTATAGCAAAATATTTCACACTTATACCCTCATCCTGGGGCACCTGGGTGGCTCAGATGATTAAGCATCTGCCTTCAGCTCAGGTTGTGATCTCCAGGTCCTGGGATTGAGCCCCCTGTCAGCTCCCAGCTCAGCAGGGGTCTGCTTCTCCTTCTCCCTCTGCCTCTCCCCCTGCTTGTGCGCTCTCTCTATCTCTCTCAAATGAATAAATAAAAAATCTTAGAAAAAATAAATCCCTCATCCACGTTGAGTATATCGAAGAGTTGAGCTGTTGGAGATAAAGAACAGCTTTTAATAAGTTTCTTTGGAAATAGTTATGGCATGGTTCTATTCGCCTATCAGAGGGGGTTGTGGAAAGTATTTATCTCTTCATTGCAAATCAAGAGGAAGGGCCTCCAGAGGGATCACTTACAGAGCTTGATACATATGTGTTCCCTGAAATTGGAAGCCCATGGTAATGATGGGCTAGTTAACTGATGACAACAGAGCTGAAGAAGAGATGCAACCAAAGGGATAAGTTTGGACTCCAAATTTGTGAGAGGGAAGAAAGCACGAGTATTTTTCATGCTCCATTGTGGTTTACTAGGGCGAGAAGTGATAGGACCTCAATGGAAAGTAGCTAGAGACAGACTTCTAGATGTCCAGGAGTAAGGGTGAGCTGGAACAGAGTGTATTACTGGCCTTAAGCAAAGTGAAGATGAAAAATCTCCAGTGAATGAGGAACAAGAAGTCCAAGAACCCACAAAAACATCCAGAAGAAATGCATTGCCTACAAGCATTAGCCAAACTCAAAACATTAAAGCCAGCTAAGACAGCACCAATCAAAAAGGAACTTTTCCATTCCCCTAGTCTTCTTTCTTCCTTCCAACCTTAGGGGGGCTGAAACAGTAGCTAGTAAGAGAGAGGAAGCTGGTAACACCTCCCAGAACATGATTCAATGTGGGGAAGGGAAACTGTTGTTACTCGAATGAAGTTGGAAGTTTTGATTAATACATGAGTGTAAACTTTCTAATTTCTGTCTTGAAATTTTGTTTTGCCCCTTGGAGGGATTATAGGACTTTATAATATTGAGAGTAACCAGAATGTTGTGAGATTGCTAGAGATTTCATAAAGAGGGGAAAAAACCATTTCAGGTGAATAAAATTGAAGTGTTAGTGAGAATTAAGTTGCTTTGTGATTGTGTCTGCCAAGACAATCTTGTTTGAATCATAAGGAGCTTCCTGATGATCCAGACAGTATCAATTAGTTGTAAAATGGAGTCCCAAGAAACTAAAAATATTAAGTGGGCATAGGTAACAATTCCATAAACTAATTAAATGTAGGGGAATATCTGCTTACATTAATGTCTATGGTTTTATAAGAGTTGAGACTAACTCATTTGTTTTTCAGACCATAGTTAGTGAGCTGACCATTTTTCTTTTGAGACTACTCCATATTGTTAATTTATTGGCTCTTTCTAGCAGAGGCACAATATTACATATAATTGTTTTCTTAGAAAATGAAAATATTTAAGAAAATCTTTTATTTATTTTCTTGCAATATAATTTGGCAATTAACATTTCCTTAATTTGTTATATATATCAATTCCAGTTTATCATACCAAAACAATTTCAGTTTTCTAACTTTTGTTGATCATCAGATTTCATGATACTGAGAATTCCTTTGCTCACTCTCATCATTAACCATTTTATTAAAATTAGAGTTTGAGTGGGAAGATTTTGGATTGGGGTAGAGACAGTAAGGAATGGTCCATTGTAAATATTATGCATCAAATTAGAGTACCTGGCCTGACACCAGATGTTTTTAAATAAACCAGATAAAATATGCTATAGTTTTACAGTAGCCTTATTTTTTGATGTGTCATTTCTTAGGAATTCTTGAATGTCTATTTTATACAGTTTATAGAGAAACTGAGGCCTTCCTCAATTTCTTTTCAGCCAGATCTCAGGATAGATTTAAGTGGACCCACCACTTTGTTGAAGTTTTCAGGGAGGGAGTATCCACTTGTGGGAGTCTGACTATTTCAAGTGAAACAGAAATTTCTTCTGCTTGTCTCTTCTTTTCCATTATCTTTTCTTCCCTCCAGTCATGCATATACTGTTCATAATTGGCTGTATAAGTAAATAATTTATAATGAATCTAATTCTTATCTTCTCTAAATGCAGTTTCATTAACATTAAAAATTACTGGAGCAGTCTGTCATATCAAATCATTGTGCTAATTCAAAAACATACTAATTACTGCAGGATTTGTGTTTCTAACTTAAGCACTATGAGAAAGGGACACAGAATCTGAAGAAAAGTGACAGAGAAAACTAGAGCATGGCGTCAGGGAATACAGAAGATGAGTTTGGAGCAACTGGTAGTGTCAGAAAGTAAGGAAGCACTCACAGGAAGAAAGGGAGGAAGGGTGGAAGGAAGAAAGGAAGAGAAAAAGAAAAAATGCAGAATGATGGAGTTTATAAAAGAGACAGGAGCCAACCGAAAGAGCTCCCAATGGGCAAAGCTAGAACAATTTGAGCAACAAATAAATGGAAGTAGTATTGGATTATCAATCAAAGTATAAAATAAGTCCATAGTAATATAAGTGATGAATAAATAAATAGGAGAGAGGAGACATATCACCCATGCAGAAGAATTCCAAATAATTTGTGTAGATGCTTTTCTCTCAAGCATAACTCTTGCTCCTTAAGTGTGGGCTGCACATAGTGATTTCCTGTCAAAGAATATTGTATAGAAAGGGGAGAAAGGAAATGTTCTGGTTGAGAAGACTGACAAACACCTCAGCCAGATTGTCAAAGTAACATCAACAGTAATGAGTCATTTTTTAGTACTATTGTCCTTTCATATCCTTGATATTTTATGGTGAAAACAGTACTTTTTCTTCATGATCTTCCTCTAAAAAACTCATAACTCGATTCTAATCATGAGAAAAACATCATACAAATTCTAATTGAGGGACATTTTATAAACCACCTGAACAGTACTCTTCAAAACTGTCAAGATCATCAAACACAAAGTCACAGCCAAGAGAAGCCTGAGGAGACATGATGACTAAATGTAATGGGGGATCCTGGGGTGGAGAAATGACATTAAGTAAAAACTGAGGAAATCTGAATAAAATAGGGATTTGTGTTAATAATGAATCAGGGTTGTTTCATTAATTGTGACAAATATACCATCCTAAGGTAAGATAACAGTAGGGGAAACTAGTAGTTGTGGAGTATATGAGAACTCTGTACTATTCTCACAGCTTCTCTGTAAATCTAAAACTATTCTAAAATAAAAAGTTTATTTGGGGCACCTGGGTGGCTCAGTTGGTTAAGCATCTAACTCTTGATTTCTGCTCAGGTCATGATCTCAGGGTCATGAGATCAAGCCCCATGTGGGGCTTTGCACTCAGTGGGAGTCTGCTTGAGATTCTCTCTCTCCCTCTCCCGCAGCCCCTCCCCCCATTCATGTGCACACACTTTTTCTCTCGAATGAATGAATAAATAAAATCTTTTAAAAAATAAAATAAGTTTATTTAAAAACAAATTTGAGCATCATGAATTATAAGTGGAACTGATGTAGTTCAAGTTTCTGGCTTCTAAAGAGGGCAGGCTAGGGCTGCAGGAGTGAGTAGGACAGATTGCCAGAAGGAGAGGATGGCAGGTGAGCACTGTGGCCAATATGCTGTGGTAGATCAGAGTAAAAAAATGCTTATATAATTATGCTTTAGAACTATTCTGTTCTGCATGTCAGAAAAATGTCTCCAAATATACACAAAGAGAAAAGAAAAAGGAAGGCCTCTAAAGGAGTTCTGAATGAAAGCCAGATTATCAAATTCACTTTAAATTAAAGAAATCTTTCTTTAGAGATGGAGCATTGTTAGAATCTTTATTTCTTATTTCTTATTTTTCAAAGTCCAGAAGAATAAGAGTCATGGAAGGGGATAAGTAGGGTCTGGTTTCACCAAGATGGCAATTGAGGTGCCTAAGTGACCATATATGGAGCAGAAGGCAGCATGAAAGGATATGCTGGGAAGGAAGAGAAGCTGTGCTCTTTCTCTGTCTTTTGTTAGTGATCTGGAAGAAATAAGGTTAAAGAATAGAGGTTTCAGGGGAAGATTTTGAGGGAGACCTCACCAAAAACAAAAGACAAACATGGCTTATCATTGGAGCTACATGGCAGAGCCTGCCCAACTCAGCTGTTTGTTTCCCGCTGACCACCTCAACACAGATCCATTGGTCACTGAGCCACAGAGTTCTATTCCTGGAGAGGTCAACAGGACTGTCCTAAAAATGTAATTTGCTACTTATCTCCCCCTCACCCCTTACAACCAGGCAAAATATTTATCTGTATATTAAAGTCTAGGGGTGCCTGGGTGGCACAGTCAGTTAAGTGTCAGACTCTTAGTTTCGCCTCAGGTCTTGATGTCAGGGTCATGAGATTAAGCCCCGCATCAGGCTCTGCACTCGTAGGGAGTCTGCTTAAGTTTCTCTCTCCCTCTTCTGCCCCCCCCAAATAAATAAATTAATCTTTTTTTAAAAAAACAAGTCTCTAAGAGAGGACAAGAGGGAAATAAGGAGATATTGTTTAAAGGGTACAAAGTTTCAGTTACACAGGATGAATAAGATTTGGAGATCTAATGTACAGCACGGTGATTATAGTTAATAATACTGTATTGTACACTTCAAATTTGCTAAGAGGATGGATCTTAAGTTTTCTCAACACACACACACACAATGATAACTATGTAGATGTAATGCATAAGTTATTTAGCTTGATTGTGGTGATCTTTTAAAAATGTATATGTATATAAAATTGTATATGTATAAAAAAAGTTGTATACATTAAATATATACATTTTTTAAAGATTTATTTACTTATTTGAGAGAGAGTGCACATGAGTGAGGGGAGGGGCAGAGGGAGAGAATCTTCAAGGAGACTCCCTGCTGAGCACAGAGCCCAACTTGGGGCTCATTCTCACAACCCATGAGATCATGACCTGAGCCAAAACAAAGAGTTGGTTGCTCAACTGACTGAGCTATGCAGGTACCCCAATATATACAATTATTATTATTATATGTCAACAATTATCTGAAGATATTTCAGTAAAGTTGTTAAAAAAATAAATCCTCTAAGAAATGGTAGAATTAAAAATTTTATTTAGTTGGGGAATGTTATTTCTGTTTTCTTGGAATTTTAGTTAAAGCCCTAAAGCAGAGAAACTAGGCAAAAATGCCTCTGCATTCTAAATTAAGTGAGCATATCTAGGCCAGAACTACTCAAAGATATTAGGTCTGGTCTGGTAAGCATCGAAACTACCCCCTACCTCCAGCCATCATCAGCCTATATAAGGAAAAATGGTCACCAAGAAAAGAGAACTCTTGGCCTTGCCGTATTAACGAAGCAGCATTTCCAACCCTCCAAACCAAGTGATAGGGTCTGAGAGATATGCTCACCAAGAGTGGGGTACTGCAAGGAGAGACATTTAGCATCTCACTCCTGGCTCAACACTCACTGAGCTGCAGGCACTTTTAAGCCCACCAGATGCCCTGGAGTGGAGGAAGTGGGTTGCAATAAGAGGTTAGCGTGGGTTTTCCATGGACTAGGGGCATAAACTTTAATGAAGACTACTGATTTCTGCCTGGAATACTCTGACAGTTGGAAGACAGCTGGAGAAGCACTTTAACCCGTGGACATAGGGCAAGAAGAGAGCTAGGCCTTCCCCATTTGTTGTGGAAAGATGCAAGAGCTCCTCTAATACAAAAGAATGTGGCAGTTGCTGACCATTACCAGGCTCAAGCTGTCTTGATGGGCCTTGCTCAAAGGGCTTACTGCTGAGCTGTGCAGCTGTGGCCCTGAGAAGGGTTGGGGTAGGCTGCCAGGTGCTGGAGCCAAGAGAGAAAGAGGTCTCTAAAGATCTGCTGAAGAGTTTATTATCTATGGCAGAGAACATGAATGTATTGGAGGTATGGGGTAGGGCCAAAAGGAGGGCTCCAAAAACTCTAAATGGTGCCATGACATAATCAACATTTGTGTGCTTGCCAGATGAGAAAGATGACAGACAACTAGGCAGGAGAGAGCACTAGGGACATTAGCCTTCTGCCTGCTTTTCTCTAACCCTCTCCCTTTCCAGATTTGAAAGAGCCAGAAGATGAGTTGGAGAAAGAACAAAAGTTCTTGCATCAGCTCTTCTCCACAGTAAAGTTTTCAGCCAAGAGTAAGCCCTGAGCTGGTGGGGGTGGAGGGGAAAAGCCTTGAAGTGGCTATGATGTTCAAGTTGGATACAAGATGGGATCAGGTGCTCGCTTCGGCAGCACATATACTAAAAAACAAGATGGGATCAGTTTTTTAATATGCAAAAGTCAGTTAGACACTGAATAAGACATTCTTTCCCCCCTTTAAAATAGCTGGAAGTGATAGGAAAGCTGTGGGCTCTATATCAGTTATTATCAAGGGATGGATGGGGAAAAGAAATTTGAAAGTGCAAATGTAAAAGCATTTGTGGTTTTACCCCAGTGATTAAACCCATTTGAAAAACCAATAGCTGTTATTTTAATAGGATTTTTCTCTAGAAAAGACTTTATTGACAGACCAGCCATTGAATTTTTTCTGTCGTGGCTCTCAGATATGCAGGCCCAGGAAGAGATAAATTGAAGAGTTTATGCTTCCTGAACATAGAGCCTGTACAGAGTTCTTTGGGAAGACAAGCTTTTCAAACTCTACTTGATAGCAATGTGTGGTATGAGTTGTTGGGTTGTGAGGACAGATTTCAGGGAAAGAACTATGACATTTTCTGGAATATATATATTTTAAAGAGGAAAAGTAAAGGACATACCATTTATGTTTACCCTATATACCCGGCAACCTAGCACTGTGATAAGCACTTTATCTCATTTAATCTTGCCTACAACGATTTAAAGTAATTATTCATACACCCATTTTGAAGATGAGGAAATCGAGTCTCAAGAAGATTATGGAATTTCCCCAAACTCATCTGATTAATAAATGTATTTGATTCAATAGCCATTCTGTTTCTACCACACCGCATTACCGGAAGTTGGGAAAGAGAATGTTAGCATCATCATACTTAACTTCAAGAGAAATGGACTAATAACAGATAGTTACTAAGCAGATTGTTAACAAATAACAGTAGAGTTTATTATTTTGAAGTCTGGTAAGAGAGATGAGTGTTCCCTGAAAGAAAGAAAAAACAATTAAAAGCAATATGATCTTCAGGTAATTTTGGAGGAATGCAAGCAATGTGTGAGAGCTCTCTCATGACAAAATCCAACAGAACTGAACCTGATGAAGTGGGGGTGTGGAAAGGTGCAGGCAAGGCTGGCATAAAAGAGAGCAATAGGAGCAGAAAAGACATGAGAGCAGAGGTTGCCATTAGAAGGGGCACCGTTCTGAAGGTGAGCACCTCTAGGAAGGATGTTACAGGAGCATCAGCGGCACCCACACCAGCTGGAAGACTTTGCAGTTTCTCTACCTGTCCGTAGGTGAGCCTACCTCTCCTTGCCCAGGTTGACCTAGGGGGTGCATAGTGAAGATCAAGGAAGGAAGTTTGGGAAGCTCTCAGACAGACTGCCTCAGAGCTTGGGCAAGATTTCAAGGCCGTCGCCATTCCCAAATGGGTCCTTTGTGAAACCCACCCAAGTCAGGGAGGTCTCCTGAGGTCATGGTATGGAGAGACTGAAGGAGTACATTTTCTCAAATGAAATTTAAAGAATGTTTATCCTTAAACTGTCCCTGCTCATTTGGAGGAGTATCTCCAAATAAACCAAAGAGTTTTGTTCTGGGTTGTTTTTTCAGTGCCATTGCAAACTCCCTTCCACAGCTGGATATAGAAAAGACATCCTGCCCTCCTCTCATTCCCATACCTGGAGAAAGAACAATGTTGAACTCAATGTAAAGATCTCCATGCTTGGGGAGTAGTAGGGTTGAGGGTAGATGGCAGTAGTATAAAGCCAATCTCCGAAATTCTCTGAAAGAGATACCAAGGAGAGCTCCTTTGCTGGTTCTTCTCCCTCAGTGTGGCCTCCTCTCCTTAACATTCTGCCCTTTCACCACATCTCTGACAGAGAAGTCCACCACAGAACAGAATCCTGGTTCTTTCTCTGCCTATGCCCAGCCTCCCCCTCCTCGTCCTCCACTCAGTTGCATCACAGGGAAGAAAAACCAGCTACAGCATCACACAGGAAGCCCAGCACAAACTGTGGCCTCTGACAAGGGCCCAGTTTCCTTGTTGCCACTTGTCAGCCTTGGCTGCTCTGTGCTCCTTCATCTGAACCAAACTATGACTACTGAAGGCAGAAAACTTATGCTGTCATGGAAAGAAGCACAGGCTTGACACTGCAAACCGGAGTTTACATTTTGCTTTGTGTAGGCTGGGACAACTTACAGAATCTCCAAAAACTTCAGTTTTCTCCTCTGTAAAATGTGTCCCTGCATCGATTCCGCATTTGAGTGGCTTTAATGATTAAATAGGATAATGTCTGCAGAGTGCTTAAATAATTCTGGTGTGTGATAGACACTAAATAGTCTCTTTCTTCTTCCATCATCTTACATCAGTGTTTACAGAGCTGCCCAGTGCTCCCAAAACCTGCAGTTTGGGCATTCTGGGGAATGAGCAGATGCCAGCCACACCAGCACACCCATAGTTCAAAGCACCTCTTTCATTCCGTTTCTTTCAAGCTCTCCTGGTCTGTGCCCTGAATTTCTTTTGTCTGAGTTAATAATAGCAGGACGAAGATGGTAACAGGTAGTATATTCCTTTGCAAGTGCTATTGTTGCCAGTTTTCATTTTTCCTGACATCAGAGCAAACCTATATTTTTTACCATGTTACTTGTAATGAGCTGCCACAGAGCAGGCTGTGACTGGGGGGCTTCTTGAGAGAATGTTCCCTTGTGAAATTCCTTAAGGAGAAATGAACTGTTTGCACCATTAATGAGTTTGTGAGCTTTCCTTTCAAGCCTGAGGCTCCACCAGGAAAGCTTGGCAGGGAATGGGTGGATCCCTTCTGGTGCTAGATGATGTTACCATATCCTTTTCAAAAGGTGTGAAAGGGGGACGCCTGGGTGGCTCAGTTGGTCTGCCTTTGTCTCAGGTCTTGATCCGAGGGTCCAGGGATCAAGTCCCACATCGGTCTCCGTGTTCAGCGGGGAGCCTACTTCTCCCTCTGCCTGCCTTTCTCCCTGCTTATGCTCTCTCTCCCTGACAAATAAATAAAATCTTAAAAAAAAACAAAAACCCACAAAGTCAAAAGGTGCGTTAGATATGTACACAAAAAAATTTTCTATGGGATTTTGTTTTGTTGTAATAATGATTATATGATCATATAATATGATGGTACTATATCTTATGTGCTTATGTAATATAAGCAAAATAAACTGTAGTTGGATAATATTTTAAAATACTAATTGATGGATTCTTCTTTTATTCCTTTTACTTATTATAGCTCTTAAACATGCCTAAGGCCATTTACTTATAAAAGTAAGGCTGAGGCTCCCTGCTCTACAAGGATAGAAAAATATCTGTTGTTAACAAAGGGTCAATTTTTGGCTTTGAGCTCCAAATTAGGTGCATGAAATTCAAAGCCCAAACAACGAATTAAAAGCCAAAGGCTTTTGATTTGTAAGAGTTGTACTTCATTTATTTATTTATTTATTTTCCAAATTAAAAATCCTGGAGAATTAGAGATTTTCCACCATGACCTCTGAGAATGGAGAACCAGCATCTTTCTACTGAGGGCTGTGTGCCAGGCTGAGGAGAACAAGAGTGAGGTCTCATCCTTGCCAAAAGAATATATCAGAAATCTCACCCTCCAGGGTCATTGATGACAGGAGCAGCAGTGTGTAGCCTGACCCCTAGAACAAGTGAGGCATGAAGACCAGAGGATACTGCCCGCATCACTTGTTCATTCATTCAACAAGCATTTATATGGCAATCAACTATGTGTCAAGACTGTTCTTGGGATACAGCAGAGACCAGAGATTCCTGCCCTTGGGGACCTTTTGAACTAGAATGAATTCAGTAATAGGGTACCGAAGATGGATTTTGTCACAAAGAAGTTCGTGGACCGATGTGATTGGACACTTAGAGCCATGGCAGTGTTGTATGCTTCCAAAAGCTATTGTTAGGGCTTTTGAGCAGGTCCTGTTTTTCTAATTTTATAGACAAAAAAAGCTGAAGTAAAGAACTCTGATGCAGGGGTTCTCCAGGTAGGAGCCTGCACCACCAGTGGTAGCATGACCATCACCTGGAGCTTGTTAGAAGTGCAAGTTCTAGACTCCTCCCCAGATCTAGTGAACCAGGAACTCTGGGGGTGAAGACAGTGATCTGTGAACAAGTCCTCCAGCTGACTCTTTATGTACTAAAGGTTGAGAACTACTGCTGTGATAGATAGGGATCACTAATGAGATTGATTAATTTATCCAGTAAGCATTTATTGATTTTAAGTCTGAGGTTGGCACTGGGCATGTGCAGGCAAACAAGACAAGTTCCCAGCACTCAGGTGGTTGCTCACTAGATACACACAGTCATGCAACTTCAGGATGACAGTGGCATGCTCAGATATGAGGGTAGCCCAGAGGAGTTGGGACCTAGCTCTTCTCCACACACTTCTTTGCAATAGAGGGCAGTGAGGGCTGGGAAAAATAAGGCTGCTCCTTACTGAGGTTCAAGAGTGGCAGGGCACTGAGAAGAAGTTCTGTGCGTCCAAGACCCAAGTTGCCCCTGGCTCCTAAGCAGGACTCCCATACCATGCTATGCTTCAGAAATACATGGAGAGCCTATAAATATAAGTGTTTGGTCTCATAGATTCAATTTCAGTGGAATCTATATTTTTTAACAAGCTCCCCGGGTGATTCTTGTGCACACTGAAGTTTGTTCTGAGAGATGAAGAATTAATTAGCCAATGAATTCTTCTATCTCACTTTTCACTGGTGCTGCTCATTGAGCTATGAGGGAATAGAGAAAATACTTTGCTCCAGCTGTCTGGAATTGTCTTTCATTTGGAATTCATATTCCGTAAGGCAACTTCCCAGGCAGGGGAGGGGGCATGTACCTGAGAGCAATTGCTCATAGCGCAGGAACCTCACCATGTATCATAGCAAAACTACCACAGTAATGATTGCAACATTCATTTAGCAAATATTTATTGAATACTAGCAGTTCACAATCACTCTCCACTGGCATGCTTTGGCCAATGGGAATTACCAGTTACCGGTTACCATGACCTTTGCCATGATTGAACCGAAGATTTAAATGCCATTGCATGGTATGGCTACACCTGGCCCCCAGTACTGTGTCTTAGTCTTGGCTTCTTCAGCCAAGATTCCAGAATGAGAAGAAATGTGGCGCCAAGCCTAGAAGAGCGCAGCTGACCTGCAGACAACATTTACCATGAACAAGGAATAAATATTTGTTGTTTAAACTACTGAGATTTCGAGCTTGTTTATCCTGCAGCATAATCTAGGGAAAGCTGACTAAAACACCACCTTTGCGTCTGGCTTTTGGCTGGGAGATAAAGATGAATAATACACAGTCTCCTCCCTCAAAACACTTGCTGGATCTTTAAGGGGGATAAGACAGTATCCTATCCTATCCTATCTTATCCTCCTCATTCGTCCATCCCCTAGCTTGTCCAGAAAGGATTTATTCTGGCCTTTCTACATAAAATGTAAGTAATACAATGCAATAAGGTACATTAGAAGCAGATGAGAAAGAAAAGGGAAAAACAAAGGTCAAGGAATATGACATAAAAATGCATCATTTATGCTTGTGGGGTGGACACAAATTTGATTTTAATCATCTAGAAGCCATTTCATAAGAGACCTGATTAGTTTCACAATTCTCAGAACCCATAATATTAAATGCCAAGCAATTGCTCCAGAGAGGCATGGTTATGTCTGATCATTAGACAATAGAAATTACCCTGAAAGACCATGGGATTTAAGCCATTAACATTTTTTCTTGGTGTTGTAATTTACCATTTTCTTTCCCTAATATACAAAAAATATCTCCTCAGTTTGCTTCTGCTTTAATTTCAAAGAGGCAAATGAAGAGAAAAACAATTTTGTTTGTTTGTTTGTTTGTTTATTTTTAGCTAGAAGAGGGAGGAAGAGATATAGTGGGGTAAATCTATAAAGCAGTCTTTTTGAGTGTAGAGCTTCACTAATATCACACTGAATTTTAAGTTTTTGTTTGCTTTTCTCCCCTCCCCAAGATTTCTTCTAGGAGAGGGTCTGTTTTAACTTATTTTGACTTCCTGTCTCAGTGCCTAGAATAAAAAAGTTCAATAAATGTTGAATGTAATGAGTGACTGAGCGTTGGGTTTTTTGGTTTTCGTTGTTGTATGGTGTCCCACTGTGTGTATTATTATATGTCCTTTCTTTTCTTTTTTTATAATAATTTATATTATGATAGTCACCATACAGTACATCCCTAGTTTTTTATGTAAAGTTCCATGATTCATTACTTGCGTATAACACCCAGTGCACCATGCAATACGTGCCCTCCTTAATACCCATCACCAGCCTATCCCATTCCCCCACCCCCCTCCCCTCTGAAGCCCTCAGTTTGTTTCCCAGAGTCCATAGTCTCTCATGGTTCATTCCCCCTTCTGTTTACCGCCCCCCCCCTCTTCTTCCCTTTCTTCTCCTACTGATCTTCCTACTTCTTATGTATTATATGTCCTTTCTATTGATGGACATTTGGGTTGTTTCCTGTTTGGAGAAATTATAAACTGTGCTGCTGTGAGCATAATTATGCATGTATTGTCCTGCATATAAAATACATGTACTCCAGAGAATAAACCTAACATGGAATAACTGGGTTATATTATATTTATATTTTGCAGTTTACTAGATAACACCACTCTGTTTTCCAAAGTGGTGGTTCCTGTTATCTTCCCACCAGCAATAAATAAGAGTATCTGATGGTCTACATTCACACAAACATCAAATATTTTCAGTTTTTTTTATATTTACTAATTTTGTATGTTTTGGTGTCTCCTTGTGGAATTAATTTGCATTTACCTGATTACTGATAAAGTTGAGTACATTTCTTCATAAGTGGTTATTGAAATTCCTTTCTTTTTTTAAAAAAAATTTATTTATTTATTTATTTTTATTTTTCATAATAATTTTTTTATTATGTTATGTTAGTCACCATACAGTATATCCTTAGTTTTTGATGTAATGTTCAATGATTCATTATTTGTATATAACACCCAGTGCACCATGCAATATGTGCCCTCCTTAATACCCATGTGAAGAACCAGTTCAAGAATTTTGGATATTTAAAAAATTGAATCATCTGTTCTTTTTTAAAATTATAATTATTATTATAGGAATTCTTTATATATTCTGCATACTAATCCTTTGTCTATTAAATATGCTTCTCCTACTCCATGGTTTATCATTTCACTCTTTTTATGGTGTCTCAATGAGGAAATGTTCTTATGTCAAATTGAGCAGCCTTTCCCTCTACAGTGAGTGATTTTACATAAGAAATTCCTCCCTATCTCAAAGTCATAAAGATATATCTTATAGTCTCCTTCAAAAAGCTTTATGATTTTTCTTTTCACATTAGGTTTTTAAAACTAGGGATAATTATCATTAGTTTTGGGGGGGGGTAAAAGGAGATAATCTGGTAGGTTTCAAAACAATTCACTTTATTGAAGCAGCCCAAGAGGATGCCACCATAGTGTTGTGTCTGAGCTACACATACAGTTCTTGGGCAGAGATAGGTTATAGGTTGATGACTAAGCTATCATCTTCAGAGTGACTGTCAGGGCAAAGGATGACTGCCACACCCCTTCTGCTCTCAAGTGCTATAGACCAGAGGCAGTACCTTGGTGGGAACACAAATAGGCCCTCCAACACCAGCCCAGGCACAGGGGTGGGCAGTGGACTATAGGTAGTCCAGAGCTGTGTAAGCTTAATAACAGCCTTTCACAGATGTCTACACCCTAATCCCCAGAATCTGCGAGTGTTACTTTATACAGCAAAGGGAACTTTGCAGATGTAAATAAGTTAAGGATCTTGAGATATGGAGATGATCCTGGATTATCCAAGCAGACCCGGTGTAATCACAAAAGTCCTAAAAGAAGGAGGGAGAAGATCAGAGAGGAAAGAAGCTGTAATACAGGCAGACTCTAGAAGCCAAAAAAAAAAAAAAAAAAGCAAGGAAACAAATTCTTTCCTAGAGCCTCCAAAGGAATGCAATCCTGTGAACCCAGTTTAGACTTCTGACTTACAAAACTGCAAGATAATAAATTTGTGTTGTTTTTCAGCCACAAAGCCCTAGACTTGTCCTGTATTCCATGTGAGTGTCACCCCAAATCAGCATGCCAGTACCATTCTGGCAGTCCCGTCTTGCAAGATCTCTTAGAAGAACTACCATCCTGGCCAGTGGGAGGCTCTTCTCATCCCTCCTCCCCCTTCCTGGAATCTGGTCAGCATTAGCTCAGAATAATCATATAGGCGTGTTAAAAAGTACTCCCAAGGGAGAGAAAATGAGACCAGTGCCCACAGAGGTCTCTGGGCTAAGATCACCCCACCCTGACATCTCTGTTGACCCTCACTGGTCTCAGGAACTTGGGCGGTTCTTAGAAACTTTCAGGGAAGACACCCCAAAGTGTAGGGGTCATCTGAGGAGCTCACTTGCCTGGTCTAAGGCATATATAACATATGATATATGACATATAATAAATGATCACTGCTATCCTCAGTAGGAACCCACTGCAGGTTTTAAGCCTGATATGTGCTGTTATCACCCAGGCTGTTGTGTGGAGAATGACCCTAGACCCACCAAGGGTAGAAGCAGGGAAACCATATAAAAGCACTGCTGCCTTCATCCTGTGGAAAGATATAATGACTCCGATTAGGGTGGTGAAGGCAGAGATGGAAAGGGGTGGAGTAAAGAGAGATCTTCTTGGAAGTAGCATTTTGTTTGCATTTATTCAGCACTTAGTGCATCCGTTCTGCCTTGTATTACATCATCAGGAAGGCAATATGGAACAAGCAAGCATGGATGATTCAGATCAAGTTAATTTTGAATCCTCGCTCCCCCTCTTATATTTTGTGACTTTGGGCAGGTGACTTCCATATCTGTAAATTCCACATAATCATAATTAGTCCCAAGACTTGTGTGAGTACTAAAGGAGATGAATAGAAATGCCATGGGCCTGGGTATGACAGTAGGAGCTTAGTAATCTACCTTCCCTTCCTATTCATGTTTGTATCTCCACTAGGTAGCAAAGTATCCAGCAAAGAGATGACTTAGTTATTATTTGCAGAATTGAATTAAATGATATCATTATTTGTTTGGGAAGCTAATGTTCCCTCAGAGCAGTGGTTCTTTTTTTTTTTTAAGATTTTATTTATTTATTTGAGAGAAAGTGAGTGAGAGAGAGCAGACAAGCTGGGGGAGGGATAGGAGAGGGAGAAAGCAGGGAGCTTCTGCAGGGAGCCTGATTTGGGTGTGGCATGGGGGGGGAGGGGCTCAGTCCTAAGACTGGGATCATGACCTGAGCTGGAGGCAGATACTTAACTGACTGAGCCACCCAGGTGCCCCAGAGCAGTGGTTCTTAACTCTGTTTTAGGCCAGAGATCTCTTTGAGTTTCTGATGAAAAATTGCTCATAGTCAATATGTGTAAAATTTTGAGTACAATTTCAATGGGTTCATGACTCCTCTGAAATACATTCATAATACATTACTTTAGAATCACAGGATAAGCCCTAAAACATATTTGTTATTGTTTTTAAATTATGACCTTGGAAAAAAGACCTTAGTTTGGAATAATCATCTATTTAGCTGTATCCATTGATATATCCCAAAACAAGTCAAGAATTTAACCTGTTTTACATTTAAATCCCAAAAGTCTGTTCAAAAAATTAGAGATGAGGGAACTCAAGATCTGTTCAAAATAATATCTGTGGAATTAGCTTTAAAGAAATAACCTTCTGGGATTGGAGTCTGCAGGGCCATTGGCCTGACGTGACCCCTTACATCTTTGATGCTGACCTGAGGTCGGGCCATTCCCCTTTCTGTGTTCCTTCATAATCAGTGGTGATGGGTGATTTCAAAGTGGTTTTCAAAAGCTAAATGCTGAGGCAGTTAAAGAGCTTACCAATAGCCTGATGACCTTAGAAGAATAAACCCAAGTACTGACATTTCAGATGGAAAAGTGATTTCTGGTTGGGGCATCACAAAAGGATTTACAATGAGACAGCAAGCTGAAGTCCAGCCCTGAAATGGATAAGGCCTTCATCTTCTTAGAGAGCCCGAAATGATTTGGGGTATTAGGGTGAATTTGGTTACTTTTATATATGTAATTTAAAAATGTATTTGGATTACTCTTGATTTGCTGTAAGCAGTTTTTTTTTCAGAAAATGATGTCTTTCTTCCACAAATGCAGTAAAAAATACACATGAGATCAAGATCTGTGTATAGAACAATGTAGAATTAATTTTCAGCCAACCCATTATAGCCAGTTTCATCACCTGCCTGACCAGCGGGACTGAGTCAGAACCCCAGGGGCTGTGGTGGCCAAAGACCCTTTTCCCAGAACCATCTACTTCCCCCCCCCCCAATTTGTTTCTGCTCTCAGTAATTTTAAAGGACTAAACCACTGTAATCCTCAGCCTCTTCAGAGAATTTATAGATGTGACTAAAACCTAATCCATTTTGGCATAAAGCTAGAAATTGCTTTGGTGTTGAAATATGTGCAGACATGAGTTTCCTTAAGATCAATGGAATGCTTCTCTCTACTCCTTCTTTCAGAATACCTTGCAGTGCCCAGAAGTTTATATAAGGCTTTTATACGCCTGCACATCATCGTATCAGAGATATTAAATGGTGGGTTAACAGATCATCTGATCCTTGTATGTGCCAGAATAGCATGGTTTCTTACAACATACTGTCTGGAAATCTATTCTAGCTGCAAAAGCCTCTAGCCATCCTGTTAAGTAATTCTATAATAATCTGAGGGAGCTAGGGTATCTTCCTTGACATTGAGTATATACTTTCTCCCCAAAATTTTAACCGTATTTTTAAGGACCCCTTTTTTGACAGCCTTAATTTATCAATTTTCTTTCTTGTTTCTGAGCCCTTTAAGGGCTAGCTTCAAATAACAAGAGACTTTTTTTTTTAAGTATAAGAAGCTTAAATAATGTATTTTTGAGCCATTACAGATTTCCTCTGGGTATGAGTCTGCATTCTGTGGTAGTATCTTTGGGTACCGTCTAGCTTTTACCAATTTTTTTTTCCTGTAATAAATCTTGAGACTATTTCATATATTGAATATGAGAGCAGAAATTCTAAAATGAATATTTAAAACTTGGGAACTTTAGAGTAGTTTACAGTAAAAATAAGATAATTAAATGTGCCAATTTAGAAAATTTTTTAGATAAATAAGATGATCGAATAAAAAGAATTGAGCTATGTAATCTCTGAGAAAATTGGAGTCTGAAAAATGTATTTCCTAGATCTGTTCAAACATAATCAGTTCTTTTATTACATTCCCCTGTCAGAATTAAATCCTCAAAAATTGTGGGGCAAGAAAGGCAGAGAAAACGTAGAAAACATTTCAAAGTTGTATTTTGCCTTTTGTATTGGGATTTCAAATGGTGACCTAAGAGAGCAGTGTTGCTTGCCTGTGATGTGGCTGGAGGTGCCTGGGTGAGTGAAGGAGGTAGATTGTGCATTTCAAAATGTGTGTGCATTTCAAAATTTATCTCTGACCCATCACTTATGCCTCCTCTTCCATTTTGATGGGCTGTGTGGATTTTTCTTAGACACAAGAATTTATAGGTTCTTGAGACATGCGGGTATTGAAAAAAGAATGTCTTAGTGGCTGAAACAAGAAGAGATTAGGAGAAAAAAAATGTAAAAGGAATTCATACACTCAGACATCATATCTGAAGTATGTATTTTGCCTTTCTGTTCACTATTTTATAAGACCAAAGATAAAGGAAAGAGCCTATCAACTTGATGACCAATAATTGACTTTACTGAGAATTTTCTTGCTTTTTTGTAAAATCTATAAAGAGGATAATTGTGTTGGAACAAAAATTGAAAGCTGAATAATTACTTCCATATTATTATATAAGAGACCCTTTATTCAAATAGCTGTCTAAGTTTTCATTCTATCTGGCATATTTTTAAATCCCCCATATTTTAAATCCTTTGATAACAGAAGTTTGGTAGTGGAAGCCAAAGTTTCATATTTCTTGTTAAATGTTTCTTTCTTAAGTCCTGTCCTTCTACCAGTATAGAAATTATTTTATAATTTCTAAAGTATTTTCTCAATATGCTTGTTCTGAAAGTTAAATATCTCAGTTCACACCACCCCCTGTTTTTTAGCAGAATGGTATTTCTAATAGGCTAACTGATGACCAGAAAAACAATTAAGGTGTAGTGAAAAGAATCTGTGAGATGAAATGAGATCTGTTTGACTTTCTTGGTACGCACTTGACCTTGAATCTGTCATTAACCTCCATGAGCCTCCACATGATGGAGATGGTAGCATTCTGCCTACTGTTGGGAAGTTAGCAAATAGGAAGGAAATCAGCCAGGTCTTAGTTTCTATTTACTAGACAGGTTTTCCCCTGTTTGTAAACTACCGTGTCAGTCAGAGAAAGGAGGAACTGTGTTACCAACCTCCCCAACATGTCAGATTTCCCCTTCTGATTGCACAGGAGCAGCCCAACATCACAATGTTGCAAATTACAGGAAATTTATAATTCTCTTTCTCACTTGAATAAGGCAGCCTAGTTTGTCTTGTCACAGTATTTTCTTTTTTTTCATTTCTCCCAACCCTGTAACCACAGTTACCAGAGCCACATTTGGATCTAGTTGGCATTCATAATACTGTCAGTCAGGGATCTCAGAAAGCCGCTGGTCACATGTCAACTCCATGAGCCTCTGGGGAAGGTGCCCAGTGCCCCTCCTCTTCTAAATCCCAGCTTTTTTTCTCTATCTCCTGTCGCGTAAAAGTGTGACTGAAATGGCAAGACATACTTCAAACTCCTGAAGCCTGTCTATTAGACCAGAGCTTATTATGTTGTTGAGATTCCATTCTGAGGGCCCGGCTACTAGTGAGTGTCCTTGCTTGGGTCACCCTACCCCATCCCCACCCTGGCTCCCTTCACCACAAGGAAGGGTTTTAGACAATACTCTGGGAAATAGGTTGTGACCCAAGTGACATGTATTTGGTCTGAGGTGGAAGGGGAATTGTCAGGTTTATCTCTTGGATGTTAAGATTCTCTGTAGTCTAATAGATCTACCGTGGACCATATGAATCCTGAGAATAATATTCCTGTGTATTTCTTGAAATGCTTGAATTTGGTGGTGAGAAGATGTAGCTGCTCTTGATATTGGAAGCAGATGATGGATAATGTGAAAATTCTCTCATCTCTTTTCTGCTGTGTGTAATTGTGGTTTTCTGGATGTATCTCAAGCCTTCATGTCAATGATATTCTATTTTATGCAATTTCTACTCTCTAGAGCAAGTGTAGTATCATGAAAATGTAGAGGATTAACTTTTTTTCCCCCAGGGCTGCTATTGTTTTTATCCAGCTTAAGTAAACAGAAAGCTTTCCTTGTTTGTATCTCTGAGACCCAGAGGCCTGAGTAAATACTGCACACACTGAAATGTAGAAATCTAGCTTGTGCTTGGAATAGCTGAATTGCAAAGTGATACACAGATGAGTGGGATTATGAATATTGAACACACACTGTATTAGCTATGTCTTTTATTTTCTGTATTCTGATGTTTAGACGTCTGGGATTTTGCTGACCCTGGAGGGCCTGCCCCTCCCAGAGTGAGCCAGTTCCTGGAGACAGTGAACAACTGGCCCTGAAGCACGCTTGCCAAATACAAACCAGCCAATCCAGAACCCACACCCCAACCATCTCCTCTCTTGGCTCTCATATCGGACCAGTACCCCCCTTCTCCTGTCACCCCAGGGCCAGGTACCAGGGAATTAGGGACATCCCGGAACCTGCTGAAATTATTCAAACTGGCCAGTCTTAAACTGCTTGCCCTGCCTCACCTGTTCCTTCTCGTGGAAACCACAGTAAAGGCTCTTGCCCACAGTTCCTCCCTCTCCCTGTCTCCTGACCAACGCCAGTGCTTCCCTATAGGGCCCACCATAGTGTGGCATGCCCCCTTCTCTTGAGAACTATAACAAACTGTCTTTTCAATGGCAAGCATCTTCTGATCTTACCATGCCTCAATTTTTCTATTAATACACTACATTTTAAAACACCCACAGATATCCATATACTGTATGGTAAGATGTTGTTGTACCTCCAAGATGCTACTAGATGATGTTGTATCTGTCTTTACATCCAGTATAAAAATCTAAATTGTATACTTAAGGACAGGATATTTTTTTAATTCCTCAGTGATGTGAAGAAAATAAGCCCTCTAGAAAATATTTCAGAGAGTGAACTGATTTGTTGTCAAGAATCCTGGGAAGTTTGGTGAATATATACAGCTTGTTTTTCCTTTTCTGCCAGTTTTGGGGTCTATCATTATTCACCTGCTGCTCTGCACTACTAGGATTATTGGTATTAAGTAGCTGATAGCTCAATCTGCATTTTTATTTTTATTTTATTTGTGCACCAGATAAAAGCCATTCCTGACTGTGCAAAATTTAAAAGCTTTATGACGAAGAAATGGATTAGGTAAGCTGAAAGCATTACAATGAAACCTTTCTAATTAAGGTTTATAAGGAATAAATGTGAGATAACTATAATCTATTTTTTTCTCTTCTCCTCTACAAACACTCATAATAATAGAATAATGACAGACTTCAGGATAAGAAAACTGGAACATGTGAGGGACCTGATTTTTTTTCTTTTAGTTCAGAACTTAAAAATTGGTAGAGTCCAAGTTTAAATAATGAGTTTTTTTTATCAGCTGTACTAGAGTTAATACTTCATTATAAAATGAAAAAAAGTTATACAAAACTGCATGATTGACTACTGAGCTTTACAATGCCCAAGTCACAGAGAGACCCCAGGCCTCTTTCCATCCCTATATTTTGTATAGCCGCCACTGCCCACAGCCCCACCAGGAGGTGCAGAAGACAGCAAGATGCCTTGCTGTGGACAATCCACATGTCCCAATTATATGGGAAATGGCTGACAAGTACTACAAATGACCACTAGGAACCTAAGTAATGCAAATTGAAAAAACAGTGGGATATTATTTTTTAAACTATTTTAAAATAACCAAAGATTTAAAAACACTTGGTGGTTCTAAGAAATGAGGACTTTCTTAATCTCATTGGGAAGGTGTAAATCTGCACCACTTTCTGAAGGGCAATTTAGCAATACAGCAAAGTTTCTCTCAACTGACTGCCATTTAACCAACTTGCCAGATGAGCCAGCCTCTTTCTTCTGTAAAACCTGCTGACTGATGCCTGCCTCATGTGGAACACCTAGGAGGCTCTTTCCTGGTCTGCTTCCATAGTCTCACTTCCATTTGTTGAAGTCTATGCTCAACATAAGTCAGTTATGTTTCTTCCAAAATCTGTTCAAGTTGATGTTACTGGTCATGTTATTCATGATTTAATTAAATAATATTAAGCCTCTATTTCATATAAGGGTGAATAAAAAGCTTTTTTTTTTTTAATGAAAACTAAACTAAATGCTTGGAAAAGACTAAATAAAAGTTGTTCACTAAAAAAGCACTGTTGAGTAATATTCCATATAATTGGGTCATTTGCAGTTTCTGGCTATTGCAAGTGAAGTTGCTATAAATATTTATGTAAAACTCTTTGTGTGGACATATGCTTATTCTTCATTTTCAGTTTAGCTGAGAAAGTGGGGCATATTCGGGGGATATTGATAGCATCATATGATATATTAAGCTTTGTCTTACGTTAATTTTCAGAGCCCATAATTTTGGCTTTTATGCAACCTTACAGAATGAAAAGAGGTGTTTCTGTCTCCATTCTGCCTTCTTACAGCACCTTCTCTTTTAGTGTAACCTGTGTAACCACAACTATAACCTGTAACCTGTTGTTTCCCCAGCTTTCTTAACACCTTCACATTTTAATATACTGACAAAAATACCACCTAGAAGTCAATGTACTTTGCATTAGAGTAGCATTAGAAAATGTATCACAGACATGTGTTGATGCTATGGTTCTGAGATTGATACCACACTCAGCTCCTGGAGATGACTTTGAATTACGTCCTTTTAACAGGGAATGGGTTTGGAATGAGAACATATAATTACGTCCTTTTAACAGGGAATGGGTTTGGAATGAGAACGTGAAAACTTGTAAGTCTTAGGGCACCTGGGTGGCTCAGTTGGTTAAGCATCTGCCTTCGGCTCAGGTCATGATCCCAGGGTCCTGGGATCAAGCTTGGCATTGGGCACCCTCCTCCTCAGTGGGGAGCCTGCTTCTCTTTCTCCCTCACCCCCTGCTTGTGCTCTCTCTCTCAAATAAATAAGATCTTTAAAAAAAGAAAAGAAAAGAAAACTTGTAAGTCGCGTTAGAGTCTCAAGACTTTTGCTTGGAATGCTGGGGTATGGATGCCATTTTCCCATCTTGACTTGAAGAAAGAAGCCTAGAGCCTGGAGAATTGCCAGAGCCATCCATTTTGGGATTACTGGGAAAAAAGATGCTTGAGGAAAGGACTTAACAGCACAAAAGCAAAGCATAAAGGAGAAGAAAAGCTTCATGACAAAACCATCAGGCCTCTGAGAGCAAGTTACTCATTTATGTCTTTGCCATCCATAAATCCCAGTGGGTGATTTTGAAAGTGAAAATAGACACTGGTGGACACTTTTATTAAGCATGAACCAGACTTTTATTATCAACACTTCGAAGTAGACATTGAATCATTCCAGGATGAAAGCCAATACCTCATCTAATTGGTACTCCTTATCCAATAGGGTGTCCCATGTCTTTGTTCCTAAAGAACTGTAGCCCTTGATGGTGCTGCTTCTATGTGATGCTGTCTAATACAACTTTCTGCCATGAGGAAACTGTTCCACGTCTGTACTTTCCAGTATGGCAGCTACTTGCCACATGTGGCTATTGAACACTTGACATGAGACTAATGAGATAGAGAAACTGAATTTTAAGTTTTATTTATTGTTAATTAAATCTTAAATAGTCACTTATTAGACAACAACAGCAACAACAAAATGCTACCTGTGCATGGGTTGAGCTTCAGATTTTCCTCTTTTAGGTGATTGTACATGTGTCTTCATGTATCATCTCCTAAAGGCAACCAATCACATAACATTAATATGACCATCGCACCATGTTTAGCATTCTACTTACACTTAATACATTTTAGAAGAAAAAAAAATCTGTAACATCAGTTTTTGCTTTCCATTGTGAATCACCCATTGGAATCTTCTAATGAAGAGCAGCAAACCTACTCTAAAAGAAATGCTAAAGGAATTCTTTAGGCTGAAGGGAAATGGTACCAGAAGTAAATCTGGATCTTTAGAAATGAATGAGGAACATCAGAAATTACAAATATCTGAGTAAATATAAGTGACTTTTTTTTCTTGAATTCTCTAAAAATACATGACTGTTTAAAACAAAAAATTATAACATTGCCTTGTGGGGTTTTTAGTGTTTGTAGATATGATGCATATGACGATGGACTCATAAAAGACATCTGGGGATGGGAAGGTTAAAGGGCCTTACGTAGTTGGAGGATTTCTGCATACTATAGGAAGTGGAACTGTGTTCTTAGTATGAATGGCTTAGCATGTATATTAAATCCCCAGACAAACACTAAAAGAAACAATAATAAAAGAGTTAAAGAAGTATACAGCCCCAATAGATAAAGTATAATATTGCCTTAGTTCAGGTCACAAACAAAAATAACATAGATGGGGTGACTTAAGCAAGAAACATTTATTTCTTATAGTCCTGAAGGCTGGGAAGTCCAAGATCAAGGTGTCAGCGGATTCAGTGTCTTGTGAGAGCACTCTTCCTGGTTTATAAACAGTTGCCTCAGCCAAGACAGAGGTCATCTCTCTAGTGCCTCCTATAAGGGCACTTATCCCATCATAAGGGCTCTACGCTCATGACCTAATTACCTCCCAAAGGCCTTGTCTCTAAACACTATCGCATTGAGGATCAAGGCTTCAACATAAGAATTAGAGGAGAACATATTTAGTTCATAGCAGAAATATTTAAAAAATATTCAAATAATTCAAAAGAAAGGGAAGAAAGAGAGAAGGGACAAACAGAAAACAAATAATAATGCAATAGACCTAAATCCAAGCCATATCAATAATTACCTTAAGTGTTAGTGATCTAAAACACTATAATTAAAATACAGAGATGATTAGAATGGACAGAAGCAAGATTCTAATATGTGCTGCTCATAAGAGAAGTACTTTAAATAGAAAAACACAGCTAGGTTGAAAATAGTTGGATGGAAAGAAATATATTCTGCACAAAGTAAGGATAAGAAAGCTGGAGTGGCTGTGTTCATATCAGATACAATAAACTTCTAAACAAAGAATATTAGCAGAGATAAAGAGGAATATTTCATTTTAAGAAAAGGGATAAATCATCAGTAGACATTATAATGTGCCTGGGCCTAATAAAGAACTTCACAATACTTAAAGCAAAAATGGACAGAATAAAAGGGAATATAGACAATTCCACATAATATTATATTTAAGACTCCTTTCTTAGCAATTAATACAGCATCTGGACATTAAGAATACCAGTAGACATAGAAGATTTTAGCAATGCTATCAATTCCCATCCTTTAATTGAAATTTATAGGACAACCATTTATACAATTGCAAAATAAACTTCTTTTCAAAGTACGTTCTTCAATACCAACTATATGTTGGACCATAAAACAAATTTCAGTAAGTTCAGAAAAATTAAAATCATACAAAGTATATTGTCTGAAACGAATTGGAAATAAATCAAGAGTAATAATCTTATTTCAGAGGAAATTATAAATATTTGGAAATTAAAAAGAGCCCTTCTAAATTATTCATAGATCAAAGGAGAAATATAAGAGAAATTAGAAAATATTTTGAATTGAATGATAATGTGACCTATCAAGGTATGTGAAATGCAGCTTAAGAAATGAGTAGAGGGGGACCTGGATGGCTCAGTCATTAAGTGTCTGCCTTCAGCTCAGGTCATGATCCCAGCGTTCTAGGATTGAGCCCTGCATCAGGCTCCCTGCTCAGTGGGAATCCTGCTTCTCTCTCTCCCACTCCCCCTGCTTATGTTCCCTCTCTCACTGCCTCTCTCTCTATCAAATAAATAAATAAAATCTTTTAAAAAAATGAGAAGGAAAAGTAGTTTTAAGTGCCTGTATTTTTTAAAAAAGAAAAATATAAAATCAGTCACCTAGGTTCTACCTTAAGAAGTTAGAGAAGAATAAATTAAACCAAAAGTAAACCAAAGGGAAAAAATAATAAAGAAAGGACAAAACTTTAAAAAAAGTAGAAATAAGCAACAGAGAAAATTAACAAAGTCAGATAATAGTTCTTTGAAAAGATTAATTTCAACAAACACTTAGCTGGACCAATCAAGAGAAAAGAGAGAGAACACTAATCATTGATATCAGAAATGAAAGACGGGTTATTACTTCAGAGTTTACAGACTAAAAAGATAATAAATGAAAGGCCTCAAACCATTTTTGGAGTCTCATTTTGTATCTGGGAACTCATAAATGGAAATCGGTTATATTCAGTAAAACAAATAAGGATTACTCTGTACGCCCTTCATTGAGTCATAAGATTTTTATTCTGCTATTTGCTTAAAATTTAAACTATGAAACTAAATTATAAATGTATCTAAACCATAATATCTAGATTTTAGGGGAACGAGGAGATCTTATTTTACTTTTTAGGTGAGCAAGTCATGAAGAAAGAAAATTGAGAATTTTCATTCTATTCTTCATTAAGATCAGAGTTACCTTATGCACTATCATCCACAGTAAAGTTCTAAAAAAGTTCACAGGACAATTGTATGTGTGTACACTAAACACATTCTGTAACAAAACCTTTATTGCAGAAAGGAGTTGTAATGTTCCAAGTAAAACTTCCCTGGGTACATGTCTGTGAAGTTTAGAGCAAGGGGAAAATATCCTTAACAAAAAATCAATCAAATAATTAATCAGCCAAATAACTATAGATCTATATCCAGTTATTATTAAGTGAAGAATAATTTCAAAATATTAGAATTATATCCATTGTTTTAATTACTTTGACAGTATACTATAAAGAAAGATATAGGAAAATATTCATGAAAAAATACAAATCTATATTTAATAGTGTCCAAGTGGGAAAAAAATCACTATTCTTATTTTTATGTGATGCATATGGTCTTATTCTTATGATATTTCAAAATTTAAAAAAAAACAGAAGTATAATAATGACTCTTCAGATCTTTTTTTGTTTTTGTTTTTACTTTTGTCTTGTGGGAACTTGGTTCTTATTCCAAAGTTGCTTTTTTGGCTTCTTTTTTCTTATCATTCTAAACAGGAACAATTGGGTACCTATAATACACTTAAAGGAAAGATACTTGGTAAGTGGATTTGGACATCAATTAATATGGCCGAATGAGCAACTACAAAATCATCCTTTTTTTTTATCTCAAAGAACAGAAATTTGAATGAAATATATTTTTAAAATATTAAAATATACTTAATATTTTGTTAATATACAAATTAAATATGAAATATATAAAATAAGTAGCTCTGTTTAAAAGGAATAGTAGAAGAATTTCCATGTTCCAGGAACACTAAAGAGAGCATAGCGGATGGTAAAGATGGGACCCCACAGAGAAAAGTGAATAGATGCAGAAAATGGATTCGAATGCTAATAGGCTCACACAAAAATGGTTGATGGCCATAACCTTTTTATGGCCAAAGAGCAGAATGAAGCTGGGTGCCAGATAGCTCTACTAACAATGAAATGGCTTGAATTAATTTTATTTGAAACCCCAGGACGTGGCAACAATGTGCCACTTTCCTGTGATTTTGAAAGAAAAGAAAAGCAGCCATGAGAACATCTTAGCCAAGATGGTATGTGGGCAGGACATGCAAACTAGTTTTGCTCATGTAGACAAAGTCTACAAGCCTCAAGCTAAAGATTTGTTTCTTCAACCTGGAGGGCCTTCCTGAGGCAACTGAAAAAACCACATAAAATGAGGAGTTTGCATGAGAAGAGAAACTCCTCTGTAAGAGATCTCAGACAAAAGTGATAAACACATGAGGAAATGCATCATTAAGAGAGGTAGTCAGCTGATGTAACAAATGGGAAAAATCATACCCAAGGAGACAAAAATAATAAAGTTAAAAAGGATTATAAAATGTGTATGCTGAGACTGTGTGTAGAGATTTTTTAAAAAGCTAGTGGCATCCTTCCAATGAAAAATAAGTGTTGTATAGCAAAGCATGCAGATATAAACAAAAAACAACATGGGAAATCTTGAAAACTTCAGTAGAATTTTTGAAAAGAGAAGCTACATGATGAACAGTGGATTTAATACGGTTGAGGAGAAAATCAACCTAATAATGCAGAATAAAAGAACACAACAGAGAGGAGTTAAGTGATAGAAAATATTGAAGATTAATTAAGAAAGATGGTGGATAGATTGAAAGTTCTAGCATAATTAATAGGAAACCTAGAAAAAGGTAAAAATGAATATAGTAAAAAGGAAGCATTTGAAGAGAGAAAGTCTGAAAATTATAAATAATTGAAAAAGGATATGTTACTTGATTGTAACAATTCACTGACTGGAGGAAATCAGGAAAAGCAAAGAAAACTCATGGTCACTATGAAAGTGAAAGTAAAATGATAAAATGAGTCTAAACATTTCAGTAATAAAACTCATACAAAAGAGTTAAACTCACCTGTTAAAATTAAATGACTCAAATTGATGAGTGAACAAAATCTAGCTTTATGAATAACAATGATACCAAAAAAAAGGTTGAAAATAAAAGGATGAAAAAGATAATAGAGAAAGACTAACAAAACTGGTGTAATGAAGTTAATACTTGTCCAAGTAGAACTCAAAGCAGATTGCATTTGTAGGGACAAAGGATAACAATACAATAAAATTGGTGGTGCCTGCATGGCTCTGTCGGTTAAGTGTCTGCCTTCAGCTCAGGTCATAATCTCAGGGTCCTGAGATCAAGCCTCAGGTCAGACTCCCTGTTCAGCAGGGAATCTGCTTCTCCCTATCCCGCTCCTCCACCCTGTTTGTGCCCCCCTCCACATGAATAAATAAAATCTTAAAAAAAAAACACACAATAAAATTAGATACCAGCTTTAAAGAGAAGGCTCAGAACTCCAGTAATCAATTCATCGATTAAATATGAAATATTTAGAGGTGAACAACAAAAACGCATATTAATGATTCATGGGATGCAGATAAATGAGAATTTTTATATGTACAAGTATTTATTTTAAAAAGAGAAAGCTTGAAAAGAAATCATCTATATGTTCAACTGAAGGAATTAGACGAAATTAAGAATTAAACCTAAATAAAGTAAAATAAAAGAATTAGAAAATTAAAAACAAATACATTTAATAAGAAAAAAAACAAGAAAATTAAGTACAACATAATAAAAGCCAGTTCTTTGAAAAGACTATAAAACAAAGCTTTGTCAAGACTGATTAAGAAAAGTAGAGAGAAGTTAAATAATTTAGAGCAATAAAGTAACAGAACTACAGATACAATAGACTTAAAATCATGGCTATTATAAACAAATTAATGTCAATGATTTTGTAAATTTTAATAAAATGTAAAACATTTAGAAAAATATGAGTTATTAAAAATTCAAGAAATAGAAAACCTATTTATTCAAATTTAAAAAAACTGATTTTTAGAAACTCCTCTATAAAATTACACTCATATCAGATGATTTTATGGGTGAATTTTGTTAAGCCTGCAATGATTATTCCTCTTTTACAAAATTCTTCCAGAAAATAAAGAAAAAGTAAGAAAGCTCTCCATCTCTGAGCCAGTTATTAAAACTAACAAGATAGTTCAGAAGGTTGCTTGCTGTAAGATCAATTTAAAAAAAAATCAGTGGCTCTTCTAGTAAATACTTAGAATACACAGTAAGAAAAACCCTATTCCCAATAGCAAGGGGGAAAAAAGTAACACGGGATCTATCTCAAGTAGTATAAGAGTTTTCTGGAATATTTTTAAACTATTAGATTGAACTATATGAAATTCCCTTTTTGTAGATGAAAGATTATCAAGTATGGCAACTTCATATGGTTCGATCTAATACATTAATGGAAATAAGGAAACCTAAATAAATGGGGGACAGGTATTCTTTATAGATACAGAAACTTGATATCATAAAGCTATCAGTTTTCCACAAATTGATTTACTAATTCAAATCACTATCACTCCAGAAAATCATATGGCACTTTTTTGACATCTGATTCTAAAGTTCATATGGAATATTAAATATCTAAGAATAACCAAGACAAATTGAGTAAAAGAATAAGCAGGGAAGGGGGCTTTGCTCTGCCAGATATCAAATTCATTGCATAACTATAGTAAGTAAAACAGTGTGATAGTGATGTAGAAACAAACAGATCAAAATAAGGGTTCAGAAAGGTCAGAAACAGAGCCAATCATATATGGGAAAACTTTGAATATAATAGAGGTAGCGTTAAAAATCAGTGACAGAAAGGGGAATCATTCAATTGATGGTAATGGGACAACTAGATTCTCATATAGGAAAAAATATTTTTAGGTACACCCTATTTAAATAGTAATTCAAGGGGATTAGAAAATCTACCTGTGAAAATATTTAAACTATTTAAAGGAAACAAACAAAAATCTTTATAAACCCGAGATAGTGTTTCTTAAATAAGATATAAATTCATAGAAAAAAATATTAAAAACGTTTTTCTACATCAAAATTACAAAGATCTATATGAAGGATCATTTAAAAAATTAACAAACAATAAGACAACAGAATGAAGGGACAAGTTTACCTCTACTACCTCTCTAAATCTCACTAAATAACATTTTAAGGATAAAAAACGTAGAAACCTCACAAGGTCAAAGAACTAAGGAGAGAAGGACATAGCAACAGTATTTTGGTGTCATAGAAAGGCTCAGGAATTAGTAGCACGAGATACTGAAAGAAGAGGGAAACTTGGGGGCCCAAAAGGTGAGAGTGGTTGAAAGTGTAAGGGAGTTTATAGATCTTTATAATCCATTCTGTATTAGTAACTGGGAGATGGCCCTTTCCTCACTCCAAAAGAAGACTGGAGGTTTGATCCTCTGGAGAAGGTAAACCAGAAGGATGCTGGACTAGGGGACACAAGGCCCAGTGGAAGGAAAAGGTAAAATACTGGAAATAGGAAGAAATTCACATTCTGAAACAGGAGTGATCCCTTCCCTCCTTTGCTGACATCAGCCACATTTACATCTTTAAAGCAGAAATTGGAAGATTCTTCCCCAGGAGTTCTGACTTGCTGAGAGTAAAGATCTAAAGATACTGACAGTGGTGTGTCCCAGAGTAAAACAGCCTGGTCAAATCACCTATAGACTCGCTGATTTATTCAAAGGCTCAAATCAGCTTTTGACTGCACTACTCTTGAATATGAGAGAGCCACTGACCACCGGCAGAGGAAAGTTTCCAACATGAAAAACAGAAATTCTCCCCTCCCCCAAATAACTAACAAAAACTAGAAAAGGAAATTAAAGAAGATAGAGGCAAGATTGGAGAAGAAATTTTTACAAAAATAAAAACAAAAACTAGATAAGATATTGCTGCCATGAAACAGAATCAGAATTCCTTTAAAAACAATATTTGGAGACCAAAAAAGAACACTTGGAAGTTAATAATATGACAGAAATGAAAATTCAAATAGAAGGTTTGGAAAATAAAGGAAGAAGAATCTCTAAGAAAATAGAAAATAGTTAAAAGATGAAAAATATAAAAGATAAAATTAGAGGCCAATTTAGAAGGTCCAACACCTGAATAAAAGTACCAGAAATAGAAGGAAAGAAAATGAAAGAGGAGGAAATTAATTATTATAATTAAAGAGCATTTTTCAGAACCAGAAGACACGTTTCCTCAGACTGACAGAGCCCACCTAGTGCCCAGATTAATGGCAGAATGAAGGTCCACACCAGGACATACAATCCTTGGGCTCAAGGAGAAATTTTAAGACTTCTAAAGAGGAAAAAAAACAACAACACTGCCCCCCTCCCCCAAAGGTCATATGCAAAGGAAAATAGCTACACTGGAAGCTTTAAAAATAAGCAATTTTTAAAACATTCTGATGAACGTACTTTAAAAAAATTTTTTTTAAAGATTTTATTTATTTATTTGAGAGAGAGAGAGAGAGAGATTTGGAGAACCAGTGGGGGGAGCAGCAGAGAAAGAAGCAGATTCTCCACAGAGCGAGGAGCACGACACAGGACTCAATCCCAGGACCCTGGGATCATGACCTGAGCCGAAGGCACATGCTTAACCAGCTGAGCCACCCAGGTGCCCTGATGAACATCCTTTTTAACTAACATCTATGCTAAGTGAAATATTCAAACCAGGTGAGGTCAGAATGCAGGTATATTCAGACATGCAGAGATCTCCATTTTACCTCCCTTCTACAAGTGCAGCTGGGGACTGTGCTCTATGGAAGTAGGAAGATAAAACATGAAAGTGAAATCTTTGTGGTCCATGAATCAAGAAATCCAAGACAGAAGAGAGATGAAAGGAGATCTTGGGGTGAAAATGTGCAGTGGATTAGGGAGAAATATGGCCAGAACAAAAAGACCAGTACAAGAGGATTATCTCCCAGAAGAAACTTATTAGATATTTGGTGTGGTGGAATGTTTTGAGAGGAGATTTTCACTTCTGGCAGGAATAAAAGGGGGGTGGGGAACAGACAGTTAAGTGCAGTTTCTCTTCTTCCCATCATTTCCTTGGGCTATAGAAAAGTAGTTAGAATATGATTCGTTAAGTCCTTAACAAGGTTGGGGGTAGAAAAAGTAGAAAACATTCTAGTTGGATTGAGTAGGAAGAGAGACCAGAGCAATAGAATGCCTAGACAGAATCACTCTAAAATGAACTGGATGAAAAGGAACAGTAAAACAAGTATGCAAAACTGCAACATCAATGGCTATATATACACCCAAAAGATAGCACTAGACCTAGAAGAAAACACAAGTCAAGGTACAGGAGGAAATGTAACATAATTGCTACTGTAGAAAAACTTAATAAACATTAATAAGCTGAAAGGCAAGGATGTTGAAACAACTGAGATTAAGAAAATACTGTAAAACTAAGGCAATAGAGTATTAAAATGACTAATAAATGAAATTAAAACACCGAGAGAGAGAATAGACTCCATTAAAATTTAATTCTGACAATTAGAAGAGAGGCTTGAGATATCACAGTAAATTAAGATGAAAAATATGCAGAGTAAACCAAGTAAGAAGCTGACAGACAAGAGGGTCATAATAAAGATAATTGATAACTTTGAAGTAAAGAAACCAAGAAAATGTAACAAATGATGTATTCAAAGATAAAATACAAGATAATTTCCCCAAACAAAAAATTTATAGATCAGAATATTACTAGATTCTAGAAACTTTGATACAGTATGTTCAGCAGTGATACATATCATAGCTAAACTACTAAACTTCAAGAATAAAGAAAGAATTCTTTTTTTTTTTAAGATTTTATTTGTTTATTTGACAGAGAGAAAGACAGCCAGCAAGAGAGGGAACACAAGTAGGGGGAGTGGGAGAGGAAGAAGCAGGTTCCCAGTGGAGGGAGCCTGTGGTGGGGCTCGATCCCAGGGATCCAGGATCATGCTCTGAGCTGAAGGCAGACGCTTAACGACTGAGCCACCCAGGTGCCCTAAAAGAAAGAATTCTTAACACATCTATTAAGGGAGAGAGAGAGAGAGAAGAGTGAAAGAGAGAAAGAAAGGAAGGGAGGGAGGGAGAGAGAAGGAAGGGAGGAAGGAAAAAGGAAGGGAGGGAGGGAGGGAGGAAGAAAAGAAAGAAAGAAGGAAAGAGGAAAAGAAAGAAATTATTCTATAGGAAGAAATAAATCAAGCTGGCCTTAGACTTTTCTGTAGTGAAGACAGTGGAACAGTTTATAGTAAGACATGTGAGAAGTGGTGTGACCAAAGAATATCATATGAAGTGAAGATGTCCTTCAAGTATAAAGGAAACAGACAGGCACTTCTCAGGAAAGAAGAAGTGCAGAGTTTATTACATAGAGGATTTTCTCAGAAAAATAACTAGACAAGAAATCCAGACAATGAGAAGACTCAAAATGAAGAACTCAGGAATAGAGGGATAGGAGGAGGGGGTTCATAATGAGCAATGAATTTGTTTAGTTGTTGAATGATTACTGATCACTATGGAAATTATATTTTCTGAATAGAATATAAGTATTATTAACCTGAACATTGTTAAATAAGAATATACAAACAAATTTCAGAGAGGGTCAGGGAGATGGAAATATAGAGTATTAGAGGAATGGATGGATTACAAACCTTTCAGCCAAACATTACAAATATTATTTCTCTCAACCAAACTTTTGAAAAGCATTGGGTGGCACCAATGGTGAGACTTTACTCCCTCACAAGTAGCTGGAAATCAAATCCATAAGTATAGATCCATTTGCTTTTGGAGTTAACAAGGCTAACAGATCCATAAGCTTTTAAAGTTAGAGAGGCTAACAGATCCATAAGCTTTTAACGTTAACATAGCCATTCAGAGTTAGTCGATCTCAGAAAGAAGGTTGAACCACTTAGTTCCTGTTTTTACTTTCATGGTTTTCAGAGAAGAGAGAGGATTTCAAATAGAAAAGTGAGGAAAAACATGCAACAAAGAAACTGTCACCCAACATAACTGAGGAGTTGTAGAAAGGTTACTTAGAAGAAGCATTCTCATTTCTAGAGCCAGGCAAGAACATCCCAGACCCCAGAAGGAACTACAGATGTGATCGCAGCCATCCAAGATCTTATAGCAAAATCATGGAGAATGGGGAAAGGCCAAAACACTGAAGTTGGATAAATGTTTTCTACTTTGCAGAAGATGGATGAATTCAGAAGTGGTTGAACTTAGAATATAAACTAACAAGTTTGAGGTCTGGAAAAATTCTTAAAAAGACTATCAAATGGTGAATGGACTTTTAGGAGAAAGAAAACTAATATTTTAAAAAAGATTAATTAATTTATTTATTTGAGGCAGAGAGAGATTGAGTAGGGGGGAGGGGGTGAAGGAGAGAGAGAATCTCCAGCAGACTCCCCGCTAATCGTGGAGCTTGCTGCTGGGCTCTACCTCACAACCCTGAGATCATGACCTGAGCTGAAATCAAGAGTCGGTTGCTTAACCAGCTGAGCCACCCAGGCCCTCCAAGAAAGCTAATTTTTAATGATAATTGACATATTTTTGTAATCTGATCCCCCCAAAATTGTGTGTTGTATTCATTGCTCTTATCACAATGCAGATGAAGAAACTTAATGTCTGAGAAATCAGTCCTTGTTCAAGGTCACACAGCTGGTAGATGCTGGAACTAGAATTTCTAAACCTGGACTATACTTGCTGCCCATTTTACAAAAAATGTGGGGATCAGTAAGGGTCCATTTAGTTTTACTAAGATAATGTTGGCCAAAATAATTTTCCTTCATCTTTTGGTAATACTCTAAGTGTAGAGAGCTAATGTATCTAGTTTAGTTAGGTGCTTGACCATGTCTCTCAGGTATTCTTGTGTGAGATGTAATGGAAAAACATAAGAATTTCCTAGAATAATTGTTGCTTAAAAATCTTCACCCTAAAAATATTGATAGCACTCTACAATCTATTAAGTGAAAAAAAATTCTCTAAACTCACAGATCATGGTTTTTTTTTTTTCAGAAAACTTCTTTTATATATTTTTTAGAATTTTTTTGACATGATTTCTGGTACATAGTAGGTGCTCAGAAATATTTGGTGGAAAAACTCTTTAATTTGGAGACAAATCTCTAGAGCAAAACTACAGAGCTCTGTACTGTTAGAGACTTTTTATCAGTGACTTGTTGAAATCATAGAAGACATGCTTATCAAGTTAGAAGATGACAGAAAGCTGGAAAGAGGAGTGAATATGATTGATGATAAAATAAAGATTCAGAATAGTCTTGACAGATTGAAGTGATAGGCAAAACCCAAATGTTATCATCTGTATTTACCTTTTAAAACTCAACTGCCTAAGTACAAAATAGGGAGATGTGGTTTGGCAGCAGTTTATGTGAAAAAAAGATAGGAGGATTTTGCTCGTCCATAGCATAAGCCAACAAGTAGATGTAGCCGCTGAAATTTAAAAAAAAAAAAAATCCCAATTGCATTAATAGGCTGGTGGTGTGTCCAAATCACAGACAATATAATCCCACTGGGTTTCTCACTGGTCTGGTTAAAGGTGGAATATTGCTTTCAATTTTGGACACCCCGATTTAAGCTGGATACTGACAAACTGAAAGCCTCCAGGATAAGATGGCCAAGAACGGGCATGTTCTTCAGGAGACAATTCAAAGAACTGGGGATCTTTGACCTGTACAGGTTTTAAGAGGAGACATGTTAGCTGCCTTCAAATACTTGAGAGGCAATTATGTACAAAATAAGACAAGATTTGTTCACTGTCCCTTTACCTTCTGAAACACTGTGGTTACTTAAATACAGGGAATAACAAAAAGGCAGTTTTTGAGCAAAGAAGTCAGAGAAACCATTTGACTATTTTCTTTTATAATGGTAAAAATCTCCATCTAGGGTTTCTTCCTTTTTGATATGAACTAATTGAATTTTTTTCAACATAATAAGGCTAATAACTCATCACCAACAGTATGCCTTCAAACACTCACCATGTGGGCTATTTGAGTCCTGGCTTCTGTCCAGCAGGAATCTTTAAAGAGAAATGTTGAACTCAGTCCTTGGTAACTGGATATAATACCAATTAGATGTACATTTCCTGGGAAGAACAAGAAAAAAAAATCCTAATTTATGAGATCTGCCATTTTCTTTAGGGACAGATTACATCTTCCATAAAAGAACTCTGATACATGATAGAAAAGTTAAAAGGCCCATAAAACTGTGTTTCATAACCAGCCAACAACTCTTTGCTCTGCCCCCTTTGCATATATCTCTTCCTGAATCTTTTCCATCCACCATCTTCCACCTGCAAAATAGATTGGATCGGAGATTCTGCCCTGTTGATGTTTTTGTAGTAAGCATTTTTCGAGCATTTCATATGCAGCGGACTCTAATTTGCTTGGGCTCTAACTTAAAGTTCCCAGAATAGGGCCCATCAACAATTTTGTGAAATGGAGTCTATCCTCAAAAACATGGTATGAAAGTGAAGAAATACGTCTAGATTGCATTTTGATGAGTTGTTTATAACCTAGCATCAGGGTGCTGTTGAACTGGATCTAGGCACTGCAATACGGATTGCACCGTGTCTGCATTTCTTTCCGTAGAGAGAAGGCAGGCCCAGAATCAATATTCATGAGCTCTTTCTTTGGTTTTCCTGATGCAGAAATCTGTTCTCGTCCAATATGCATTCTTTCCCCAGGCTCTGTCAGATTTTAACAAGACTGGAGATTGAATTCCCAAATATCCATGATCTTTTTGTAGGTTAATATTGCTATTCACATCTGTCAGCCTTTGCTTACAAAATGATCTTTCACCTCCCTGGAGAAGCCAGTTATTTCAGGGCAAGGTGCCTGTCACCTTGAAGAAAACATTTTAAACCTCTCAAGGAAAAAAAAAAAAATAAAGCAAGAGTGTTGCAGGAGCATGAGTGTCAACAAGGTGGTTGTAATAAGAAAATATTTAACAATTTTAATCACTGCAAGGGACTTTTGGAGTCCAAATTTTACTTCAGAATCTTTCTACCTGAATTTGAGATAAAACCTTGTTTCATTAAAAAAAACTAAATTTTTATTGTATATTATTGTGCACTGTATGTCACTTTTAGTAAAAAGGAGTCTCATATTAACAAATGAAGTGTTTGACCTTCCTTGCTATCACCAGTGGTATCTTTACTCTTATTTCAGAAGACACCCAAGTATTAGGAAGTCCCAATGGGTTTTTTAAATTGATGTATATATATGCATATGGTAAAGTGTGTAAAATGCACTAATGTTAAATGAACAGTTCGATGATTTTTTTTACTTTGATGATATTTTTAAATATGCATACAGTCCTATAACTCTACCTAGAGCAAGGTAGAGGACTTTTTCAGTACCCTACAAGGTTTTTTTATGTGTCTTTTCCCAGACTAAACCACTCCAGAAGTAACCCCTATTCTGATTTCTATCATTATTGATTAGTTTCTCACTTCTCATCCTGGAGAAGAATTTTAACAAGTGGAACAAGTGGAACCATACAGAGCTTTTGGTGTCAGGTTCTGTTACTCAACATAATACCTGTGAGATTCATCCATGTGATTAACCAGTACTTCACTCATTTGTATTATTTGTATAGTATTTCATTATAAGAATATACCACAAGTTATTTATTCATTCTGTTGATTTGCGTTTGGGTTGTTTCCAGGTTTTGGTTATTATGAATAAAGCTACTGTGAACATTCTTGTGTCTGTCTTGTGGTGGACAATGGCACTCATTTCTCTTGTACATGTAACTACTGGTTTAATTGCTGGTTCATAAGGCAGGTAGTGTTTAGTGTTAGTGGAAATATCCAAACAGTTTTTCAAAGTGGTTGTGCCATTTTATACTCCCACTAGCAATGTATGTACATCCCAGTTACTTCACATCTTTGCCAAAATTTGTCAAAAGCTTAAACTTTGGCCATTTTAGTGGGTGTATAGTAGCATGTCATTGCGGCTTTAACTTGCATTTCCTTGATGAGTAATGATATTGAGCATATTTTCATATGCTTATTAGCCATTTGAATATCTTCTTTTGTTAAGTGCCTGTTCAAGTCATTAGCCAATTTACAAAAGACAAATTTATAAAAAACAAATCAACCTTAATGAGATGTAATTTACAAACAATAAAACCTACTCATTTTAAGTATACAGTTTGATGAGTTTTGACAAATATATGCACTTATGTAACTGCCACCACAATCAAGATATAGTACATTTCCATCAACCCTAAAAGTTCCCTTGTGCCTCTTTGTAATCTATGTCCACATCCACAGTTCTAGCCAAATGCTGATCTGCTGTCAGTATAGATTACCTTTACTTGCTGTAGAATTTTATATAACCAGAATTATACAATATATACTCTTGTGTCTGGCTTCTTTCACTGGCCATATTTTTGAGGTGTGTCTGTATAGTTCATTCCTTTTTGTTGTTGAACGGTAGTCTTTTGTATGAATGTTCCATAATTTGGTTATTAATTCATCTGTTGATGAACATTCAGGTTATTTCCAATTTTTTGCTATTGTAAATAACAACTGAATAGAGCTATTATGAACATTTGTATAGGTATACCTTTGTATACACATATGTTTTTATTACTCTTAGCTGAATACTTGACTAGAATTGCTGGCACCATGTCATGTGGTAGTGTTTATTTTATTTTATTTTATTTTATTTTATTTTATTTTATTTTACTTTTTTGTATTTAATTTTGCAAGAAACTCCAAGCTGTTTTCCAAAGTGGTTGTAACATTTTACAGTCCAATGGGCAGTATATGAGAGTTCTAATTCCTTACATCCTTTCCAACATTTGGTGTAGTCAGTCATCTTAATTTTAGCCATTCTACTATAGAGTGGTAACTAATTGTGATTTACATTTATTTAACCCATTTTTAGTTAGGTATTTTGCCCTTTCCCTTACTTACAGATGTGTGGTATTATTTTAAAATATATTTTGGGGGGCACCTGAGTGGCACAGCGGTTAAGCATCTGCCTTCGGCTCAGGGCGTGATCCCAGAGTCCTGGGATCGAGCCCCACATCAGGCTCCTCTGCTATGAGCCTGCTTCTTCCTCTCCCACTCCCCCTGCTTGTGTTCCCTCTCTCGCTAGCTGTCTCTATCTCTGTCGACTAAATAAATAAAATCTTTAAAAATTAAAAAAAATAATAAAATATATTTTGGATATGAATCCTCTATTTTTTTTTTATTTTTTATTTTTTTATAAAATTTTTTCTTATGTTAGTCACCATACAGTACATCCTTAGCTTTTGATGTAATGTTCCATGATTCATTATTTGCGTATAACACCCAGTGCACCATGCAATACGTGCCCTCCTTAATACCCATCACCGGCCTATCCCATCCCCCACCCACCTCCCCTCTGAAGCCCTCAGTTTAGACATATTATTGAGACTATCTTCTTCCAGCCTCTAACTTATCCCTTTACTTTCTTGATGGTGGTGTTTGATGAAGTAATTTTTCATTCTGGTGAAGTACAATTTATCTGTTTTATTCTTTGATTTGTGCTTTTTATATCCTGTTTAAAAAATATTTGCCTACCTCAAAGTCATTATTGTATTCTTCAATGTTTTCTTCTGCAAGTTAGGTCATATTACCTATCACATATAGGTGTACAATGCGTTTTGAATTCTTTTACATGTATTGTTTGAAGTAAGCATCTAGTTTCACTTTTTCTCAAACAGATGTGTAGCACAATTTGTTGAAAGTTCCCACTGGATTTTTAAAAACGTTTCAACATAAACTCTTGTTGTGGAATCCACTTGTAGATTACAGCACTTAAGTAAACAGAGCAGATTATTAGGAATGTTAATGCTCCTCTGTTGAGTAATCATGCTCACAACCCAAAAGTTTAAGTGATCTCTCCTCAGCTAGATGGGGTGTGAGGGATTTTCCAATTAGTTACTGACAGTATAACTCAAGGCAAACTGATGTTGACCAGCCTCCACTCTGACTTTCCATTCTGGAGAGAACCAGGTGCTTGGGTTCATCTTTTCCTTAAACAGTGCACTTTCAGGAGAGTTCCAGTTCTTCCACATCTTGGTCAACATTTAGATGGTCAGTCATTTTAATTTCAGCCATCCTGGTACAATGATAACTAATTGTGGGTTAGATTTTTTTTTTTTAATTAAGCTTTAACATGAGTTTGGTGTCCTCAATGCTGATATCCATCCCTCCTCATCTCAATGCATTCTTTCTTTTCTTTTTATTGTGTCATTCTTTATCTTAAGAATTTTTCAGGGGTGGCACAGTCGGTTGAGCATCCAACTCTTGGTTTCAGCTCAGGTCATGATCTCAGGCTCATGAGATCAAGCTCCATGTGGGGCTCCCCACTCGGTGGGGAGTCTGATCGAAATTCTCTTTCCCTCTGCCTGTCCCGCTCATGCTTGCTCTCTCTCTCTCTGTCTTTATCAAATAAATCTGTAAAACTTTATTCTCAGACATTAAAACATAGCCTAATATTATAATTGCACCAAAATAAAACATGATCATCAAGAATTCAACCAGTATTCATAAATTCCCATGTATCTCATAGGAGTATTTTTAACTGCTGGCTTGGTCACTTTTTATATTTGAGGCATTAAAATAATTACTCAAATGATTTATCCTGAAATAATAGCCCATGTTAGAAATAATAATAACAATTTCGACTTTATTATTTTTTCCTTTCTACTTGAACAGCATTCTAAATATATTACATCAATTAGATGTAATATAATATACATTGCTATTTAAGTAGATATTGATATTATTTGATGCAAGTCCCTGATGTCATGATATAGACTTTTTTTTCTTTTTTTGAGAAAAAAACAGTGCTATAGACCCAGAGCTAAAGAAGAACTTAAAAAAAAAATACATGTACATGCCTTAATTACTTTTGAATTCAAACCTGAAGAAAAGTCAGTCTTCAGTGCTGTCACATGAAAAGGAAACTTTCTTTGTGTAAATCAGTGATCTTCAGTGTTGTCTTAGACCACCTATTATTCCCAGGGAGCTCCTCATGTAGTCCAAAGACTGAACCTTTGCATTATTAATGTGTATAGTACAAGCCTGTCTGTGCTTTGTTTCTGGCTTGCATTAATATTTATTATGTTTAATGAAAGCTAATTATCACCTCTTGAGAGCCCATTGAAAAGAGTTTATTGTATCCAGAATTTTGATGAGGCTTTTGAGCAATAACGTGATGTACTTGCAGGTCTTCATTGAAATACTACCCGGAGCAGAAAGTATAAAAAAAGCTCGAATACTCAGTCGTCAGTTCCTGTGAGAGGTGTTCTCTGAAGGAAGGAGAGTCAGCAGAGTGGAAAAGTAAGAAAGTGCAAATGTAAAAACTTCTTCTGTAATTAAAATAAGAGAAAGTTACTTTGATCATTTAACAATTTATAAAGTAGACAGTCAAGTAGTTTCTCCTCAATTTTGTAATAAGAAAGTATGAATAGTAAGAAACTTGTAGGGTTAGTACTTAAGGCTCTTAGATAAGAAATTTAAGTTGTAAATATTAATTATTATCTATGATAGTTAATTTTATTTGTTAGGTTGAGTGGGCCATCAGGTGTCCAGACAGTTCACCAAACATTATTCTGGATGTGTCTGTGAGGAGTTTCTGGGTGAGATTAACATCTGAATTGGTAAACTGAGCAAAATAGTTGCTCTTCTTACTGTGGGTGGGTATCATCCAATCAGTTGATGGTCCAAATAGAATATTAGGCTGACCTCCCTGGAGTAAAGAGAATTCTTCATACCTGAGAGTCTTTGAACTGAGATATCAGCTCTTCCTGGGTTTCAAGCCTTCTAGCCTTTGGACTAGAACTACACCACTGGCTCTCCTGGTTCTCATGCCTTTAGATTCAGATTGGAACTAAATCATTGACTCTCTTGGGTCTCTAGCTTGCCAACTCACCCAGCCAGTCTTGGGAATTGCCAGAAATTGCCAAAATCTCCAGTTGGTTCTGTTTTTCTTGGAGAACCCTGATTAATATAGTACCTTTCATCCAAAGGGAAAAATTTGAAATTTAGATTTAAAACTAAAAAGATTTTGTTTTCAAATACTCATATTCAATGAGCAGGATTTAAAGACAGACTCTCAAAGCCTTACTTTTCCTTTAATTATATGTGATAAAGCAATGGTTATCTACTGGGCTTCTCTGTCCCATGGCCACAGATTATAAACATGGTCCCAGCATTTATCCTGCCAGTGTCCTTGCTCATTGAAGTGTCAGGGAAGAGAATGGTATGGAGCAGCCAGCCATAACCCATATCCATTCTTTTCTGGAAAAATACACAAAGACATGTGCCTTCCTGATGGGAAAATTGGGTTCTCCTATGTTGTCTCACCTTTTGTGGAAAGCACAGAATACGTCTGTGTGTTCCTCACGCAATAGGCTGGCAGCCATTGTGCCTGAATGGTTAGACAGGTTAGACCTACTTCATGAGCCTCGGGGTCTTCCATTCAGTGGAAGAGGAAGTAGGAGGCTCCAATATGATCTCAGGTCTTAATCCATGTCTCCTGCTTTTTTGTAGAGTTCTTTGGAGATTATAAGAGATTATGGGATAAGTAACATAAATGCTTTGGATCCCATTTATTATTTGTTCTCTGGGGTGATGCATTATTGACCATAACCTTGAAAAGGAAGGGCGGTGACAGGCACAATAAATCGTTTTTAAAATCATCCAAATAAAACACCCAAGAGCTAGGTTTCTTTTTATACCAGAAATCTTGACCAGGATAACTGAGGGTGAACTCAGCTCCTTCTTACGCATCCATCTTGGATTCCAACTGCTCTAAAGGTGGCAGAAGACCAAGTCATGTGGGTGCTGGTGAAAGATTCATAGCCTTGAGAGAAAGTTTGGAGCTAGTTTGTGTGTGTGCGTGGGTGTGGGTGTTGGAGGGTGAGACGGAGAAAAGGGGCAGAGAGCTATTCTCTCTCTAGGAGTAACTAACACTCATGAGTTTAACAGTTTCAAAAACATTTCATATACTTTATTTTAGTTAAACCTCATGCCAAATTTAGTATGTAAATTAAAATTGTTATCCAGGTTTGACAGGTGAGAAAACTGAACAGTTGTAATTGGTCCAAATTCACATAGGCAGTATTGGAAGTGTCCTTCCACCTTACCCTCTGCTTCCCTAGGCTTTTAAAACAAACCTGGGTACCCATGAATCATCTCCAGGATGGCATAGGCACATATTGAGGAATGAAATAATATGGTCTTATTTGTGTCCTCTTCTGTGCAGGTCTCATGAGAGTTAGCTTAGATAGCGCTTGAAGAGATCTACAACAACAAAAAGCTATCTTCCTGGATTGCCTGGGCTTGGGATCTTCGGTCTATAAAGATCCATTGTCATAAACAGGTAAGAATTGAATTGAAAAATGATGAATCTATAATGTGGAACAGGAACTGTTTTGTTAGGGTTTAGTCATTTCCAGTAGATGAAATGGCATGAACTGCTAGAGATTTAGTAAGCTGAAGGTCATGTTGATTTAATATAAAATTTGTTCAGAACTGTTGTTTCGTTTGGCAAGTTATTTTCTTTAGAGTTTATTCCTTTAATATTTATTTTTCAATGAGCCATATTGCATACATTCAGGGTTGGACTGAGGCATCGTGTGTACCTCAGGAAAGCTAACAATTTGGCGCCTTTAAAAAAACCTAAATCCTTCAAATATTTGGTTAACACTTATTTAGTGGAGCAGAAAGAAACTGCTTTTTTATCATAAAAGAAAAAGCTACAGTAAGCATTCAATATGCAGAACATAACATTTTAACTTATTTGTAATTATCTTTCATTTTTTCAGTTCATAATTAAATAATAAGAGGGGAGCCTGGGTGGCTTAGTCAGTAGTCTGCTCCTCCCTCTCCTGTACCCTCTGCCCCTCTTCATGTTTGCATGCACACTCTCTCTCTCTGAAATAAATAAATAAAATCTTTTTTAAAAAACAAAACGAAAAAAAGCGTAATTGAATAATAAGAGACTAATATTTTCTGTTTATTATTTGCTGAGTACTGATTCCTTTATACAATTTATCTCATTTCATGATCAAAACAGTACCATTATTATACCCAATTTCCAAATGATGAAATTGAGACCTAGGTTTTGTAACATGCCAGAAGACACACAGTTTCTACCAAGTGGTAGAAACGGGATTTGAGTGATGCTGGTCTGACTTCAGAGCCCGCACACTTCCTCCCTAGAACCCCCTGCCTCTTTGGAGCAGTAGGTCCCTCATGTTCACTATGTGTAGCGGTTACATGCTTATAGGTAAAACATCTAGTTCAAATTATGTTTAAACATTCTTTCTGGCTCTCTTGCCAACACAACTCTTTTCAGTTTTCTTTTGCTAGCTTTTGAACCAAAGAATGTCTTGGGAGGCATATTAAAAGTTTTTCACTTTAGATATTTAAATAAATATCTCATGTCCCATAAACAGCATTAAGTGAGGTACTATTTGGCTTCAGAACTCTGTGGACCACAGTTGCTTATATGAATTGATTGTCAATGTGCTGGCGTCAGGGCTGAGGGTGTCGCCTTGCACAGAAGTACGTCAGCAGAGGAAGAGGAGTGTTATTACTTCTACTGCATTATTGCTAGCTCTACTAATATTATTCTATTTATTATTATTATTTCTAGTATTATTTCATCTATAGGGTGCTATCTAGTTCAAAGGGAACAAGATAAGCTAGAGCTCACCAGAAACACGAGTTAACAGGCACCATTTGAAAACACAGTAATGTTTTGGCACCCCAGCAAACCTGCTCCACAGGTCTGCCCTTAATCTAGCTTTGCACAAATTTAACATAGGAGAAAAAATTCAGTATTCTAGTCCCTAATGCGACTTTTCACTATTCAAATGTCAATCTGAAAAACCAAAAAGCAAACCAAGAAACATTACTAATTTTGAATGTGTGGATTGCAGCCTCTATATTCCATACATAGGAAGATAACTTGTTTTGTCTAGTAATCTGGTGGGTAGATTATGTGACTATGAGAATAGCCCTCTGTATGCATGTGCTTTAAAGAGAAAGGGGATCTTATGGTGATTTGAAGTGAAAAGTGGTAAATGCTAATAGTGATTTGTCTGTAAGTTATATAAATCATCCCCGGTTGGCCTGTTACATGCCTCTGTGATGAATGTTATAATGAATAAGCATGTGGCAGCATTTACAATGCAGAGAGCAGAGCATTGTCTGTTTAAACATAGGCGCTACAGGAAACAGTTCGCATTATATCCTGACATCTGAATCGCTACCCATCTGTTTTAGAAATTCCATTCAATTTCATAAACATTTATTGAACACCTACTACAATCAGAGCAGAGTGCTCTGCCAGATGCCTTAGTCATTATAAATATGAGTAAGTCACAGCCCTGGCCTGTCAGGGGAATTAAAACGTGTGCAGGAATAATCACAACACCTGACGCAATGAGAAGTCTGCATGATCTCTAGAGAACCTTAGGCATATAGACACGGCTGGCAGCTGGAATTAAAGAAGCTTCCTCCAGGAAGTGATAGCACTGTAAGTAAGGATATTTCTAGTAAGGGAGAGGAAGAAGAACTGGATGCAGTTGAGAGATGGCAGGACATAGAATGGTACATAAAAGGGAGTAGAGATTCTAGGAAATAAAGCTGGAGAGGCAAGTTCAGGTACAAACTGGAACTCAGATGCCAAGTCTTGGCTTCTGGACTTGAATTCAATTTATGATCAAAAAAATATATTTAATCTTGAAGTAATGTGGATTCTGAGTGTTCTACTTCGCAAAACTGAACATTTTGGCTTTTTGGAGAGTTAAAAATCAAACTTGAGATGAACATAAAGTACGGTGAACAAGCTTTTAAACATGATACTGAGGTTTTCTGGTTACAAATATTGAAATTAACATACTGAATATTTTCCATTATCACTAAATATCCTTTACATGTTTTTTTTTTTTAAAGATTTTATTTATTTATTCCACAGAGATAGAGACAGCCAGCGAGAGAGGGAACACAAGCAGGGGGAGTGGGAGAGGAAGAAGCAGGCTCACAGCGGAGGAGCCTGATGTGGGGCTCGATCCCATAGCGCTGGGATCACGCCCTGAGCCGAAGGCAGACGCTCAACCGCTGTGCCACCCAGGCGCCCCCCTTTACATGTTTTTGAATAACTGCAAAATATTCCAACATGTGGATGTACATTATTTTTTAAAATTTCCTATTGTTTCATATTTATATTGCTTCTAATTTTCAGTTATTATAAGTAAAGCTATAATAAAAATCCTAATGGTTAGTTTTTCTTTAGTGCTTATCTCATGCTAGGCACTATGTCAAACACCTTTTAAAAAAATTGAGGTGAAATCCACGTAGCATAAAATTAACTGTTTCGAAGTGAAGAACTCAGTGACAGCGCATTTACAACGTTGTATATCTATCAGCTCTGTCTAGTTCTAATGCAGTTCAAAACAGTTTCATTGCCTCAAAACAAAACTGTACCCATCGAGCAGTTACTCCTAATTCCCTCCCCCAGCTCCTGGCAGCCACAAATCTACATTCTATTGATGGACTCACCAATTCTGAATTTTTTTTAATTTATTTTTTTTGTTTCCGGGCAATTCTGAATTTTTCACGTAAATGGAATCATACAATAGGATTCCGCCCTCCGTGTCTGGCCTCTTCTACTTAGCGAATGTTTTGAGATTCATCCATGTTGTAGCATGTATTAGTACTTCATTCCTTTTTACGGCTAAATAATATTCTGTTGTATGTATATACAATGATTTGTTTGTTCATTCATCTACTGATGGACTTTGGGTTTTTTTCCAGCTTCTGGCTATCGGAAATTGTGCTATTATGAACTTGCATGTATTTGTGCTTGTTTGCGCATTTGTTTTCAGTTCTCTTGGGTATATAATTCACAGAATCATTGGTTCGTTTGGGTCATATGTTAATTCTACATTTAACTTTTTAAGGAAATTCCCAACTCCTTTCCATAGCAGCTGGAACATTTTACATCCCTACCAGTGATGTTTTAGTGTTCCAGTTTCTCCATATCCTTGATAACACTAGTTATTCTCTCTCTCTCTTTTTCTCTCTCTCTCTTTCTCCCTCTCTCTTTGGCTCTTGCCACCCCAGTGGGTATGAAGTGGTATCTTCGTTGATTCGCATTTCCCTAATGACTAATGTTGCTGAACATCTTTTCATGTACTTATTGGCCATTTGTATATATTCTCTGGAGAAATGTCTATTTAAGTCCTGTGCCCATTTTGTAATTAGGTTATTTATCTGTGTTTTATTACTGAGTTATAAGAGCTTTTTATATATTCTGGATACGCGATCTTATCAACTGTATGATTTGCAAATATTTTCTCAATTCTGTAGATTGTCTTTTTACTTTCTTTATAATGTCCTTTGATGCAAAAGTTTTTAATTTAGACAATGTCTGATTTTTGTCCTTTTATTGCTCACTTACACTTTTGGTGTCATATCTAAGAATCCATAGCCAAACCCAAAGTAATAAAGATTTACTCCTATCTTTTCTTGTAATAGTTTTATAGTTTCAACTCTTATATTTTTTAAAGATTTATTTATTTATTTTAGAGAGAGCAGGTGCATGCAAGTGGGGATGGTTGGGGCAGGGGGAGAGGGAGAGAGAGAATCTCAGGCAGACACCCCACTGAGCACGGAACCCAGTGTGGGGCTCCATCTTATAACCCTGAGATCATGACCTGAGCCAGAATCAATAATCAGATGCTTGGGGCGCCTGGGTGGCTCAGTCGTTAAGCGTCAGCCTTCGGCTCAGGGCGTGATCCCGGCATTCTGGGATCGAGCCCCACATCAGGCTCCTCCGCTGGAAGCCTGCTTCTTCCTCTCCCACTCCCCCTGCTTGTGTTCCTTCTCTCGCTGGCTGTCTCTATCTCTGTCAAATAAATAAATAAAACCTTAAAAATAAAATAAAATAAAATAATAGAAATTTCACCCAAGCTTTAAAAAAAAAAATCAGATGCTTAACTGACTGAGCCAACCAGGTGCCCCATCTTTTATATTTTTGTTGTTAATTCATTTTGAATTAATTTTTGTATATACTATGAGGAAGGGATTTGTTTCAATGTGGATAGCAGTTGTCCCAGTACCATTTGTTGAAGGAACTGTTACTTCTCCATTGAGTAGTCTCACTACCGTTGTCAGAAATTAATTTGGCCTAGACGTATGGGTTTATTTCTGAACTCTCAATTCTATTCTTTTGAATTATTTGTCTATATGCCAATACCATCTTGTTTTAATTACTGTAGCTTTGAAATAGGTTTTGAAATCAGGGAATATGAGTTCTCTAACTTTTTTCTATGTCAAGATCATTTTGGTTATTCAGAACCCCTTTCAAATCCATATGGATTTGAGGATTAATTTATTAATTTCTCCCAAAAAAGTCTGTTGGGATTTTGATAGGGATTGCTTTGAGTCTGTAGATCACTTTGGGTAGATTTCTATATTAATACTATTAAGTGTTTCAATCCATGAACACAAGATGTCTTTCTATTTATTTAGGTCTTCCTTAATATCTTTCAATGGTGTTTTGTAGTTTATAGTGTACAAGTCTTTCAGCAACTTGGTTAAATTTATTCCTAGATATTTTATTCTTTTGAATACTATTATAAGTGGAATTGTTTTCTTAATTTTCTTTTCAAATTATTCATTGCTGGTGTATAGAAACAAAACTGATTCTGTGTTGATCTTGTACTCTGCACCTTTGCTGAATCTATTTATTAGTGCACATAGTTTTTTGTGGCTTCTTTGGTATTTTCTACATATAGGATTATGTCATCTGTGAATAGAGATATTTTTACTTCTTTCTTTACAATTTGGATGGATGCCTTTTATCCCCCTACCTAATTGCTTTGGCTATAACTTCTAATTTTGTGTTGAATAGCAGTGGTAAAACTGGACATCCTTTCCTTGTTTCTCAACTTAAGGGAGAATATTTCAGTGTTTTGCCATTGAATATGATACTGTGAGTTTTTCATATATGGTCTTTATCATGTTGAGAATTTTCTCTTCTGTTCCTCGTTTTATGAATGATTTTTTTCGTGAAAGGGTATTGAATTTTGTCAAATGCTTTTTTCTGTGACAATTAAGATCATATAGTTTTTTCCTTTCCTCTATTACTGTGATGTATTATATTGGTTGATTTTCTTATGTTGAACCACCCTGTGCCAAGCACTTATAAATGAATTATTACATCTAATCCTCATAATTACCTATGAGAAGTATAATATTTTTCTCTTTTTTAATAATTGTGGGGGTTTTTTAGAGTATGGTATGGTTAAATTACACTCCCAATTTTGCACAACTTGTAGGCCAGAATTATGCATCTGATTTTAGAATCTACACTCTTAATCATTATGTCAATCAAAGAATATTTACGTACATGAATATTTATTCTCTCAAAAATTTATATATATATATAAGGTACACACACTCTGTGCTAGACATAATACTAGGCACTGGAAATACAAAAAATTAAAAAGATAAACAGAATTCTCATTTTATGGAGCTTAATTTCTCTATTTTCTTTTTTTTATAGTAATTTTTTATTATGTTATGTTAGTCACCATACAGTATATCCTTAGTTTTTGACGTAATGTTCCATGATTCATTATTTGTGTATAACACCCAGTGCACCATGCAATATGTGCCCTCCTTAATACCCATCACTGGCCTATCCCAGTCCCCCACCTCCCTCCCCTCTGAAGCCCTCAGTTTGTTTGCCACAGTCCATAGTCTGTCATGGTTCATTCCCCCTTCTGTTTACCCCCTCTTCATTCTTCCCTTCCTTCTCCTACCGGTCTCCCTGCTATTTCTTATGTTCCATAAATGAGTGAAACCATATGATAATTGTCTTTCTCTGCTTGACTTATTTCACTTAGCATAATCTTCTCCAGTCCGTCCACATTGCTGCAAATGTTGGGTAATCGTTCTTTTGATAGCTGAGTAATATTCCATTGTATATATGGACCCCATCTTCTTAATCCAGTCACCTGTTGAAGGGCATCTCGGCTCCTTCCATGATTTAGCTATTGTGGACAATGCTGCTATGAACATTGGGGTGCATATGGCCCTTCTCTTCACTACATCTGTATCTTTGGGGTAAATACCCAGTAGTGCAATGGCTGGATCATAGTGTAGCTGAATTTTTAACTTTTTAAGGGACCTCCACACTGTTTTCCAAAGTGGCTGTACCAACTTGCATTCCCACCAACAGTGTAAGAGGGATCCCCTTTCTCCACATCCTCTCCAACATTTGTTGTTTCTTACCTTGTCAGTTTTTGCCATTCTAACTGGCGTAAGGTGGTATCTTAGTGTGGTTTTGATTTGAATTTCCCTGATGGCTAATGATTTTGAACATTTTTTCATGTGTCTGTTAGCCATTTGTATGTCTTCATTGGAAAAGTATCTGTTCATATCTTCTGCCCATTTTTTTATTTGATTATTTGTTTCTTGTGTATTGAGTTTGAGAAGTTGTTTGTAGATCTTGGATACCAGTCTTGGAACATAAGAATTCAGTGTTATCACATGGACTGGTCTTCTTTGTGGTAGGTTGATTAAAAATTCAGTGTCTTCAGTATATAATAGGACTAGTTAGGTTATATATTTCTTCTTGTTAGAGTTCTGTTAATTTTTATCTTCCCAGAATTTGTTCATTTCCTTTAAGTTTTCAAATTTATTGATATGATTGTCCATTATATTCCTTTATTATGCTTTTAATATCTATAGAACTTGTAATGTAGGTATCTGTAGAATTCCTTCATTCCTGATATTTGTGATTTGTGTCTTCTCTCTCTTTTTCCTGATTACTCTGGCTAGAGGTTTATCAATTTTATTGGCATTCAAAAAATCAACATTTGATTCTATTGATCTTCTCTATGGTTTTTCTATTTTTTATTTCATTGATTTTCCCCCTGATCTTTATTATTTCCTTTCTTTTGCTTACTTAGATTCTCATTTGCTCTTCCTTTCTCTGTTTCTTAAAGTGGAAGCTGAAGTCATTGATCAGAGGCATTTCTTCTTTTCCAATATAAGTATTTGGTGCTAAAATGTCCCCCTGAGTACTGCTTTAGTAGCACTCCACAAAATCTGTTGTGTTGTGTTTTCATGTTCATTCAATTCAAAATAGTTTCTAATTTCCTTCTTGATTTCTTCTTTGACCTATGGGTTATTTAGAAATAAGTTATTTCGTTTTCAAATATTTGAGAATTTTCCAGAATTTTTGTTTTGGTTTCTAAATTAATTGCTGTATTAGAGTACATATTTTGTATGACTTGAAGTATTTTAAATTGATTAACTTGTTCTATGGCCCAGAATATTGTCTAACTTAGTAAATGTTCTGTATGCACTTGAACAGAATGTGTATTCTGCTGTTGTTGGGTAGAGTGTTCCATGAATTAGGTCAAGTTGGTTGATAGTACTGCTTAATTCATCTATATCCTTGCTGATTTTATGTTTTGTTCAATAACCTCTTATTCTTCAATAGATAATCCATTCAGTGCTATTTGGTATATTTTCACTTCACTTCAGACATTGTAACTTATATTTCTACAAATTCTATTTGGGTCTTTTTTTTCTATATGTCTCTCACTTTTGAACATATGGTATGTATAATAATTATTTTCACACTTTTTTCTGGAAAAGGTAAAGACGTCTTCCCTGAGACCTAAAGAATGAGTAAACATTTGGCATGTGAAGGAAGTAGAAGAGCAGTAGAATGCAGCCCCTGCCCCCCAAAAAAGTCAGATTCCAGGCAGAATAAATGACATGTGTAAAGGCCCTCAAGGAGAAATGAGTTTGGAATTATCAAGAAATATAGAGAAGGTCAGAATGTATGGAATGGGTCAGAATTATGAAGAGAGGAAGAGAGAATTGTGCTTAGGAGGAATGAGGGCAGCAGATGATACAACGCCTTCTAAGCATGTGTCTCAGTCAGCATTAGGCTACATTATGCTGTGATAACAAATATCCCCCAAATCACAGTGGCTCAGAACAATAAAAGGTTATTCCCTGCTCATATAGCATATTCATAGGAAGGTGACTATGACCCTCTCCACATCTTCAGTCAGGACTGAAGGAATAACTCCTAAATGGAACATACCTGCCTCATGACAGAGGGGAAAGAACCTTGGTGAGCTACCATATAGCTTTCAAATCATCTGTCTGAAACTGATATATTCACTTCCACTCACACTGCACTGGACAAAGTAATTTCATGGCTGAGCCTAATGTCAATGGGATGGGAGGAATAGCAAATATTTGGTAAGAATAATATAAACTACTTAAGAATACTGAGAATTTTAACTTTTATGTGAAAAACAGTGGAAAAATTAGCTTCAGGTGAATGTTAAGCACAAGAGTTATCATTTTATCTGTTAAGTTAGTCTTTATTTTTAGAAAAAATCAAAAGTCATTTAGAGTCAAAGTCAGAGAAATAATTTGGGTGATCATAGTAATATTGCATCAAAAAACAGGATAAAAATTTTATAAAAGTAAAACTGATTTTTCTGTAAGATTTGTATAAAACTACGTGATTTTTCTGTAAGATCTGTATAAAACTATGATAGCATAATTCTAATGATTATAACTGCCCTGCATAACTATCTTAAAAAGAGTGACAATTATTTGCATAGGTAGCTTCTGATGTTTGTTTTTTAAAAAGTCATTACTTTAGTAGTATCTTGAAGATTTTATTCTGATAACTGTTTTACAGACTTAGAGCACAGTATAAAACCTGAATTTTACACTGCAATTACACTGAATGTTATTTAATCTTTTTGCAATATAAACAATGGTAGCTTTGAGAGTGAGTGTTTTTGTCTTAGTGCCTCAACAGATAAGCACCAGGAGAGCTGAACCAACCCTCAGACACAGCTAGATGTGATCCTTTGAAGCCAGAATTCTAGGGTTTGCAAGAACACCGGGCCTCTAGAGGAGGAGATAACCCTTAATGGGGATGGAGTCTGTGACAGTGAAATCAGAGAAAAAGGAAATCCAAATATGACATTATTTCTCTTTAAGGAAACAGGTCATACCTTTCAGTGACCATCTGTATGCCAGGTGCACAACCATGTTCCAGCAAAGGAAATTGCATGGAAGGCAGGAGGCATCCCTCTATAATTCCAAACTAGCTCCAGAGTCCATGATACTGTTTGTATCTCTACGGTAGTACATGCCAGATAATTTAAGTGATATGTGAGTATGACCTACTTCCCCATAGATCATAAATTCCTTAAGGACAGGAACAGTGTTTTATCTACCTTTGTATCTACCACCTACCATACTGCCTGGCAGATACTCAATCGAACAGATATAGGAAGAGAAGGCGTCGATCTAGCCATTTATTCCTCTGAAAAGCTTGGCAGTGACTCCATTAGAAGTGAGAGACTCTTTTGGTAATGTCCGGGAAGAGCTCCAGACTGCTGCCCAGCATGAAGAAGGCAGCAAGCCAGGAGGCATGCTGGCAGGAAGCTACATCCAGAGACCCACCTGAGAGAAGCTCCTGCCAGAGGAATGGGCAGCAGAACCCCCAGGAGAGACCTACATATGACAGCAGGAAAGCCTGAGCCAGAACTGAGAGGACGTTGAAAACCTTGAAAGAAAGGCATCAGGCTCTATCTTTGCTTTTTGCTTGATATTAGATGTTTCTTTCATACCTTGTGACTAGTACGTTTGCAAGGAGACAAGCCCTGAGCTCTCCAAAAACTTGGATTCTGGGCATTAGATGGGCATTAGAACCAAAAAATGATTCTCTTCTCTCCAGTTGATCCTGAGTGTATCATATCAGGCTCTGATCTCCTCATAGGGGGCTCCGTATCTTAGACATAGTCATCTCCAACATGAAGTGACAGGAGCAAAGTCCATATGCCATAAGTCCATATGGAGTGTGGCCTCAAATAGTATCTTGTATAATTATAAGGCTATGCCCTGATTAATTCATATATATATATATATATATATATATATATATATATATATATATATACACACACACACACACATATATATATATACTCAATATTAATTCTATTGATAACTTATCTTCCATCTGTTTCATAAAAGGAAAAGAAAACTAATCAGTTATGTTTGGATTTTGAGGAAACAGGAGTTTTGTTCATTTTTAGAGCCTGGTGAATGTAAGCCTTCAAGAGCTTCAGTCTTCCTCCAGGATTGGTAACCACCTAGGACTTCTGCTTCTAGCTTGTGGATTCACCGTCTCCCAGTTTGGGACTGTGACTCAGACCATCAGGCAGATCATTTTTTATATTAATAGGTGTTAGACAAACTGATCCTACAGGCAAATAAACATGGGAAATCTGGGTCAAATCTAAACAAATATCTTGGTTGTGGACATCCTTAGACTCTCTAATATGTTAGTGTACTCTGGAGAGTGCTTACACAGCATTTCCCACCTCACGTGACCTCAGAACCCCTCTGTTGTAGATATCTTCCGGAAATAATGTCCTGCATAGTCCACTTTGGGATTTCCTGGGAAGTGGGATCCAGGAGTGTCAAGTCATGCACTCTCATATGAGCCCAGCTCTGCCACTGGGAGTGATGCAGGCCACAGAACAGACCCGACATCATTACCATAGATGATGTTGGGTGAATTACTGCACGTTTCTGGGGTTCAGTTCCTCTTTTTGAAACATAAAGAAGTTAGATCCCTCTGGACAGTGTCTAAAGTCACATCTATTCTGTAGTTCTGTGATATTCCATCCTGAACTTTGGCAGGAAGACATTATCAAAACAATAGCATCTTTATATCTCAAGGACAACACATAAGAAAATTTAGGTTTCCTTTTTGCTATTGCAATTTCTGTGTTACTCCCAAGTGGACATGTTGGGGTTTTGCTCCATCTTGCTGATAGCAGCAAAGCCAAACTTGGGCCCCTTATAATTAGCTCTGTCCTATTGTTCCAGCCTCCTCCCCAACCATCCAGTCCCCATAACCCTCTCCCCATGCTACAACAACCCATTCATCCTTCTCTTCTCTTCTGCCCCTGGTAACCCCTAGTTATCCTTCCAAATGTCACATCATCTGTGAACTCTATCCTGACTGTCCTAAAGAGTCACAGTGCCCTAAACATCACATTTTGAGCATTTTCATGGTATATACCAACCGTATGGTACTTATATTATCCCTGCTCAGACAGTGGTAGACCTTTGATCAATGTTTGTTGAATTGAATATTGATAGGAATTTCCGGCTTCCTGGTTCAAAGAAGAAAGGATGTTTCTGTTCCCATAGTGTCTGATACCAGCACCCCACTTTACAACATAAGACTAGTACCTGGTCATCTATAGTTGAGTGCCACATTCCAATAAAGGGACAGCCACAAGGGCAATTTGTCACATTCCAGTCTGGAATTCGAATATTGAGTCATTGAGCAAAAATATCTAAAAATGGCAGGAGTTAGTTAATGAAAACCATAGTGGTCTGAGTGTACAGTGGCATAGCAAGACTAATATCCTGTTTTATTAGCCATAGTTATAGCTTCCCGAAACTGCTAGAACCACTTTAATCCCTTCCTGTTTTCAAGCATTGTTCTCTATCCTTTTCACTGATCTATGAACTCCTGATAAACTTAAGCTAGACCAGAGTCTGATTCTGTTGCTACCAAAGAATCCTAACTGATGCAAGCAGACAAGACGAGGTCAAGTGGGGCATTCACAATTAGAATAATGAAAGTTCTGGATTTGCATATGAAACTGAAGTTTCAAATCTATGAGAGGTAGAGAGATAAACATTTTTTTCAAAAGCATAGAGAGCCTGTAGTGATTAATAAAATTTTCATTATGTATTTTTTAAATTAATGGATACTAAAGAGTTCAACTGCAATTCTCTGAAGGGTTGTAAAATTTTTTGACATTAAAAAGAAATTCTTGCCTTGAGTTAGAAAGAGTTTTTATGCAACACCAAAATCATGATCTATATATCAAAGAGGGGAAAAGCAACAAATTGGACCTAACCAAAATTAAAACTTTTTTCTCTGTAAAGGATACTTTCAATAAAATGAAAAAAGCTACAGACTGAGAGGAAAATATTTACTCATCACATATCTGACAAAAGTCTTATATCCAGAATATATAAAGAACCCTCTAAACTCAACAATAAGAAAACAACAATCCAATTAAAAAATAGACCAAAAAATATGAACAGATATTTCACCAAAGAAGACCTACAGAAGGCACATAAACACATGGAAAGATGCTCAATTATTGTTAGCCATAGGGAAATACAAAGTAAAACCACAATGAGCTACACTATACTCCAATCAGAAAGGCTAAAGTATAGAGAAACTGACATTGCCAAGCACTGACACGGATGCAGAGGAAACAGAATTCTCATATATAGTTGGAGGGAATACAAAATTGTACAGCTATCTGAGAAAATAGTTTGGCAGTTTCTTACAATGTTAAACATGCAATTACCAAGTAATCCAGTAGTCCTTACTTCTAGGCATTTACGTAAAGGAAATGAAAACTTAGGTTCGCATAAAAACCCATATGTGAGTGTTTATAATTAGCTTTATTCATAGCTGACCAGAACTAAGAACAACCCAAATTTCCATCAACAGGTGAACAGAAAATCAAATTGATGTATGTACACATACGTCAAATTGATGTATGTACTTAGCAATGGTGACATGTTAAATATTCGTACACAGAATAACATGGATGAATCTCACATGCATTTTGCTAAGTGAAAGACTCCAGACCCAAAAGGCTACATACTATGCGATTCCCTTTAGGTGACATTCTGGAAAAGGCAAAACTATACAGACAGAAAACAGATCAGTTGTTGCCATGGGGAGTTGACTATTAAGAGATAGCAAAGGGAATTTTTGGAGGTGATGAAACTGATCTCTATCTTGTGACTCTGTACATTATAAACACCCATAAAACTGTATACCCCAAAGAGTACATTTTACTATATGAAACTTAAAAAATACGTTTTATTTTTTTAATAATAATTTTTTATTATATTATGTTAGTCACCATACAGTACATCCCTAGTTTTTGATGTAAAGTTCCATGATTCATTACTTGCGCCAGCGCACCATGCAATATGTGCCCTCCTTACTACCCATCACCAGCCTATCCCATTTCCCCACCCCCCTCCCCTCTGAAGCCCTCAGTTTGTTTCCCAGAGTCCATAGTCTCTCGTGGTTCATTCCCCCTTCTGTTTACCCCCGCTTTCTTCTTCCCTTTCTTCTCCTACCAATCTTCCTAGTTCTTATGTTCCATAAATGAGTGAAACCATATGATAATTGTCTTGACTTATTTTGCTTAGCATTATCTCCTCCAGTCCCGTCCATGTTGCAGCAAATGTTGGGTAATTGTTCTTTTTGATGGCTGAGTAATATTCCATTGTATATATGGACCCCATCTTCTTAATCCAGTCACCTGTTGAAGGGCATCTCGGCTCCTTCCACGATTTAGCTATTGTGGACAATACTGCTAAGAACATTGGGGTGCATATGGCCCTTCTCTTCACTACATCTGTATCTTTGGGGTAAATACCCAGTAGTGCAATTGCTGGATCATAGGGTAGCTCAATTTTTAACTTTTTAAGGGACCTCCACACTGTTTTCCAAGTGGCTGTACCAACTTGCATTCCCACCAATAGTGTAAGAGGGATTCCCTTTCTCCACGTCCTCTCCAACATTTGTTGTTTCCTGCCTTGTCAATTTTTGCCATTCTAACTGGCGTAAGGTGGTATCTCAATGTGGTTTTGAACCACCAAGGAATTGTTGGAAAGGAAAAACAAAGCTGAGGGCATCACGCTGCCGGATTTCAAGCTATACTACAAAGTTGTGATCACAAAGACAGTATGGTACTGGCACAAAAACAGACACATAGACCAATGGAACAGAATAGAGAACTCAGAAATGGACCCTTGGCTCTTTGGGCAATTAATCTTTGACAAAGCAGGAAAAAACATCCAGTGGAAAAAAGACAGTCTCTTCAATAAATGGTGCTGGGAAAATTGGACAGCTACATGCAAAAAAATGAAATTTGACCACTCTCTCACACCATACACAAAGATAACCTCCAAATGGATGAAAGACCTTGATGTGAGACAGGAATCCATCAAAATCCTAGAGGAGAACACAGGCAGCAACCTCTTTGACATTGGCCACAGCAACTTTTTTCATGACACATCTCCAAAGGCAAGAGAAACAAAAGAAAAAATGAATTGTGGATGAACTTGTGGGACTTCATCAAGATAAAAAGCTTCTGCACAGCCAAGGAAACAGTAAAAAAAAAAAAAGTTTTAAAAAAAGATCCTTGTTTATGAAGCCTTGGGCATTTTTGGAGGGTGAGGAAGGCGGATCCTTGTCAAAATAGTAAAAATTAAGAAAAGTCAGGATATTTAGGTTATGTTAATTTTTATATAATTATAAATAAATAAAAATACATGGTAGAGAATTCACAAAACTTAGACTTTTTCTATACCATAATTAAAATACTACCACTTTTTACAGAGTTCCCAGGGTTTTTTTAAACCCTGAAAGAGCACATGGTTTGTTGAGTTTCATTCTCATGGTTGATCAAAAAAGCCCTATATTCATCCCTGTAGATCACAAACAGAATCTTTAACCATGTAGAATTTAAGATAAAAATGTTTGAAATTTTGTTTACTTGATCTTTTCACTTGGTTTTCTTTTCTTGTAAAGGTTTTCAAATCAAAGAGCAACTCTAAAGTTTGTATCAGTTGAAAGAGTCGTTTTATTGGGGCTTCACTGAAGTGCAGCTGTTGCACTGTCTTTGGAATGAAAGTGTTTCTTCTTGGTAAAAGCTTATCGATCAGAGCACCACATCTCCAATGATCTTATAACAGCAAAATCATCTTGCTTTTAGACAAAGTTAAGTCAATTTATTCAAAGATGGACATGCTACTGAGCACTTGAGGGTAAATTAAAATTTTGACTCCTTTTGCATTTGTGAACAAATGTAATGTTTTTAAATTAATGAAAGAAAAACTACTTCTTTAATGCAACATGAACTGTCCTGGTAAAATCTATAGATGAAATTGAAGCAATGAAGTATTTCCAAATTAGTAAGCCATTCTGTTAATGATGATGCGCATTAGGAATGCAGTTCCTGCTTGGGGTCACCTAATACACTGAAGCTTTCCAAACATATTTCATCTCAGCCCTTGAACACCTCACAGAGCCAGCATGGTATATATTCTCTAGTGTCTTAGGCTATTGGAGTTAGAGCAGTATTTTACTGTTTTAGCAAATATAACATTTCTTCTAATTACACCCATTTCTGTCCCAAGGGAAACAGTGCTGCTGGGTCTAAACTGAGAACCAAGTTATTCTGTAAGATAGACTCATGCATTTTAGAAAAAAAAAATTTTTCAGATTTTCTGTTTTTATCAATAGAACAAAGTAGAGAGTTTTGAAAGTTGCACTGATCTCTTTTCAGGTACTTTGGATACTTTTTGACTTGGATGTATAATGTGGTTTCCCAAAAGCTCAAATTTGGTACTAAAACTAGAAACCTGCCTGGCTGAGGGTTTAGGACCGTAAAAAGCAAGAGGGGATAATAATCTAGAGGTTGTCCCCACAACTGACAACTCAAGGAAGGACTCTAGGGAGACAGTAAGTCATATCTGAAATAACAACCAAAACCAGTGGAATAAATAGCATGACATAAGGGAGTAAGAACTTCATCCGCAGTTCTGCTACACTCCCCAAAACACCAAGACAATTGTATGTGTTCAGTAAATGCTTGTTGACATGAGTCTGTATTCCTCATATATTTTGTACTTTTAGAGAGAATCATAACGGCTAACATTCATTGCATGCTTATTCTATGGTTGGCACTTGTAGTGCTTTGCGGGCATTTTCTTATTTAATACCCACATCAACACCAGAGAAATGAATGGTATTGTTATCCCCTCTTACAAATGAGGAAATGTGCCTTGGGAGATTAAATAATACACCCAACATCAAAACATTGGTATGTGTTACCGACAGTATGAAAATCCCAGAAATCCAGATCATATACTCGGGGTCACCACACTGTGCTCTGTATGATGACCAGCTTAAATGAAAGGAGGTCTATAAATTAAACAAGGAAGGAGGAGAAGAAGATGATGTTGATTTTAGTGAAGGAGAGAATGTGAGAGAAACAAAGGATGAAAATGAAAAATGACAAAGCCTTTTCTTTCAAGCTTAGCAATTTATGTGTCCGAGTTGCAACTTGGTTTAAGGAAACCATCATGACAGCCATTACTCAATGGCTGCTTCTGAGCAGAAGTCATTCATTACCCTCTGATCTTTTCATCTTTTCTCATTAGGATGTGATGAATAGCCCTCCCTGAGCCCAAACAAGCAAAACTAAAGTAATGTGCCATGGCTGATCCAAGAAAACATTGTTTCCTTGACTTTGAGCCCCTCACTCTCCGAGTACTGGTTGCAATGGGTCTGCTTGCTGGTTACCACAGGACTGAGGAAACATTTGCCAGCATATCCAGTGTGGCACCATCAGGAAACAAACCACTGATAGGAAAGGAGGGCCGGTGTTCACTGTCCCCTAGGCAGAAGCTGTTGGGAGCTCTGATTTCCACAACCCTCCCTTGAAGCTTCCTGGCAGCCCCAGCCTGAGAAATTTTGTCCTGATGCCAGGCTATGTTGGACACTTCATCCTTAGAGTACTCAGGTACTGAAGAGAGAACACCTAGCTTCAAATCTGCTTGTAGGGTAAATGATACGAAAGTAAACTCAGGCACGGATTTGTATACACACTAAGGAAAACTGAATGGTCCTCAAACCTATGAGTGTCTCCATGACTTCTGTCAGCTCAGAGAAGACAGAGAACCTGCAAGGCAAGGAGTGTCCTCCCCCTGCAGACCCTGATGCTAGGTCACTTCAGGACAGGCTCACAAGCACTGTTTGCTCTAAACAAGTGGTTCCCAGACTTGTAGTTTCATGGGCTGGCAAAATGGCTGAAAACATTTTAGGACTAATCTAGTACCAACTATTTCTTCTGCCTAGTATGGACATTAAACAAGCAAATCGACAAACACCAATCTACTATTTGCCCGCATATCATAACAAGAAGGATGTTTTAATACCAAAAAGGAATTAAGCTAAAGGATATCTTAACACCAAGGTGTTATAAAATCAAAGAACAAGCTCAGCATGAGAGGCGGTCACTCCTGTCCTAATACACAAACACTACATCTTCTCTATTTTCTGAGTTTTGTCACAAACCAAATGCTACAGCCAAGCTCTTGGAAACCGGTGCTCGCTCTCTCTCTAAACCATTCAGATCTGCCACTCTTTCAGAATCCTGGGAGATAACAAAAAAATAACAACTTGGAAGAATGTGTATGGGATAAATGCAAGGACCATTTCAAGTGGAATAGAGCTATCTGGGCAGTGGCCCAGTTCTCTCTAGCCTAGCACAAAGAGCCTAACAGAATTGGACTGAGGCCAAGCACCCCGCTCATATATTTGCTGTGTGAACTTTGTCATGTAATATAATGTCCTTGAACCTCAGTTTCCTCATCCGTAAAACAGGGTGAAAAATACCATAAAGGAAAGTGAGGGAACAATGCTTGGCTCCATGTGAGCTTCCCCACCCTCTGCCCCAGGGTGGTGCTCCTGCCTGCTGTGACTCATATACCCTAACACATCTCAAGATTTTGACTTACAATGTCTCAATAGGTATTTGTGGAATGAACAAAGGAGTGAAAAAAATAATGTGCAAAGAAGAACCCCATGCTCTTTAGGCGAGTACCTATGGGAGTCATTCTCCTGCTTCCTGAAATATGGTTCCAGAGCATTTGAACTGCCTTGGGTGACAGCATTTAAAGAGGAGAATTTGTTTTCTCTTCAGCCTCCACGGAGTGAATACTCCAGCCATTCTCCAGTTTCCTCACAGGTGTCTGCTCTATCTCCCCAGTAGCAGACTGATCTCAATAATTGTTTGACCCTCATATGGACCAACTATTGTTCTCCATCCCCTTATGTCTTAAACTGCTTCCCACCCAGCTGAGATTGTGTGGTCCATCGCTATAATGACTCATTGGCATTACTCCACTGTATCCTTGCCTCCCTCCCTACTGTGGCTCTTATTGCCAAAACCCTGACCCTTGTTAAGTACACCCCTCTCTCAACTCTGAATCTCCATCTGCACAATTGAGTGCATATGGAAAACACATTCAGCTTTATCTGTGGTCTCACTCGAAGCTTACAACTTTTAACCTCAAGTGGGCCCTCGTGCTGCTTAGAGATACTGTTATATTTCCCTGGCTAGTCCCTGTCCTTCTCTTCTCTTTCCTGACCTCTAGACCTCCCCCTACCCCATCTTCACTCTCAGGTAGAGATAATTGCTTTCTATTTCACAGAGCGACCAAAGGAAATCAGAAGAAAACATCCACATTTTCCTACCATCTCATCTCTTTTCTGAGCCAGTGGCCAGACTCTTGGTCTCTCCTCCTGCTCTGACAGTTGAACTGTCCTTCAGCCAACAGGCCAGGTTCCAGGGAAACAAAATTAAAAGTTGTAGCCTCTTATCCCATGGAGGATATGATCTAATGGGAAAACATGCAAGTAAAAAAAATATGATTATGAGATTCATGCTTCCTGACAGACAGATCTAAAACAGCAGACGAAGCCCAAAAGAAGGAGCATGGGTCTGCCTAGATGGAGGATCAAGGCAGGCTCTGCATTTGAGTTGACCTGCAGGAGAAGCAGCCATGCTGGGGAGAAGTACTATATAGGGTGAGAGAACCACATGTGAGAAGGGGGAAAGCTGTCCTGGAGGAAAGCCTAATTATTAAAACCACGCCATCTTAGACATTGTCCACCATTAGCCATCAAGCAGCTAAAAAATAATAAACCACCCAGAGAGTGCTAACTCTGTGAGTCTGACAGCATCAGTTGATGGCAAACATCACCCCATGGCATCCTTGCCTTTCAGTTGCTTATAAGCAACATGGAGCCTGGCAATGGCCAGAGAACCAGCCCGCAGATGGCAAACAAAACCTAAGATGTCAGAAGTGGGTGTGGACCTTTAATGGCATCTGTGTCCTAGTCTTTGCCTTGGCATTTACCAGGTGGAGCTCTGGACAAGTCATCCCCTCTCTGGACCTCAGTTGCCTCCTCTGTAAAGCAAAGGGTTTGGATTAATGGTATTCCTAAGGTCCACCCAAACTCAAACTCTGGATGACCTCTGAATGAATATATCTCTTATGGGCTAATGTTTGTGTCTCTTCAAAATTCATGTTGAAACGCTAACCTCTTGGAGGTAGGCCTTTAGGAGGAAATTAGGTTTAGATGAGGTCATAGGGTGGAGCCTTCATGAATGGAATTAGTGCCCTAATAAGAGTCAAGTCATTCTGGGAGCTTGCTGTTCCCTTCTCTTCACCAGCTGAGGATACAAGCAGAAAACAGCATCTATGAAACAGGAAATAGAACTTCACCAAATACCAGAGCTACTTGATCGTGGACTTCCCAGCCTCCAGAACTGTGAGAAATAAATGTTTGTTGTGTAAGCCACCCAGTCGATGGCACTTTGTTACAGCAGTCTGAACTGACTAAGACAACATCAGAATGTTTAATTTATGGAAACAAAAGGAGAAGAAAGGTTTTGAGTTCAAGGGTTAAGACTTAGGCTCTCACCTCAGTGACAGCTCTCCTGGTTGGTGTGAGGTTCTGTGAGTGAACAGGAAACACACTTGAACTCCTTGTTCTCAGGTGCTTCATCATCATCAGAAACATTTCTGATGTGCCCTTTTAGAGTCTTAGGAGATCTTTGAATAAAATGTTGGCAGATTTCTGCTCCCTCCATTGATAGGGAAATGACAGGAAAGTGCTCGTGTTGTATGGGTGGCTCCTGTGCCCCATCAAGATCTGGCTTAAAGTCTAACTCAATACCACTTTGTTTTCCCCCAGCAAGTGCCTTGAAACTCTCATTGCCGGGAACAACAGTCAATCTTTATTTATTAACCCTATTCTCTCTGAAAAATGCCTTCAGTCACATTTAGAATGAGAATTTATAAACAGTGCTGCCCTTGAGGCCAATTTCTAGAGCCTCGCACATCACACTTGCTCATTTTAATGACTTCATATCTCTGCTCCCAGTTATCTGTCTGTATTCCAACTGGGGGCTGGCCTTAGGTCACCAGATCGTGACAACACTCATAGACCTACTTCTTTCTTGACCCTCAGAAAACTGGATGTCCTTTGCTTCATTTCTGCATAAAAGATAACAACTGGGGATTTCGTTCCAACCTCAACCCAAATCCATTTCTCAATAAGATTGTCTAGGATAAAATTAGCTATAGCTGAGGCAGAAAGTAGTTTATCCTTCTCTCCTAAAGTTAACCCCTGCAAAGAGATAATGGGATAAAATTCTAACACAATGATTCACATCTTCATATGAGGAAGAACTCATATAATAATTTCTATCAATTAGGTTTTCACTATATGCCACATACTGATTGAATTGTTTTATATACTATATTAACACATTTAGCCCTCACAGCACCCTATTCAGTAAGTGTTATTATTAACATCCTATTTTACAGATGAGTCTAAGCAAGGCTAAGTATATAATTAGTAAATAGTAAAGCTGGGTTCACATGGTGACCATATGGCTCCAGAGCTCACACTCGAAACAGCAGGCTATACTGTCTCTCCATCTCCTCCTGGGTATGTGTTTCTACATACTTTCCTTTTCTAACACTCATACTTTCATTATGGTTCAGTTTCTATCTTCCTCTAGACTATGAGCTCCATGAGAACAGGGCCCTGTGTGCATCACTCACTACTGTATCCTTGTAACTAGCACCACGTCTGGCATAGAGTAGGCGCTCTGTAAATATTTGTTGAGTGGAGCTGAAAATGGCTTCTTTGCCAAATTCTGAGCAAATGAGTGAAAAAATAGTTGCTAGGTTCAGAGTTGAGCAGTTGACTGAGGCTGCATCAGGAATTCTGTCCTGCCATCTCTAAGGTTCCCTGGTGAAGAGCAAGACTGTGTTCATAACCATTATTTCCACAGAAGCTACTTAAGAACAACTCCTAAAGGCCTAAACCTTCCCCTATCAATCCATGTCTTTTCACTTTAAAAACCCTGACATTCTTTCTTCAACAAGGCACAGCCCACTAATCCCTAGCCTTTTTCTGGGATCCAGGAAACAAAGGCAGGTGCAGGACTCCTGCCCCTGTCCTCCTTGCTTCCACCTTGAGTCAGCCTGGCCACAAGAATCAGTTCAGCAAGGCCTCCCACATACATTTACTGCAAATCTGCTTTTGTGTGGATACATGTTCCTGGAAGACCTTAAAGCAAAGACCTCAGGACTGGGAGCTGACCAGCAGGGATTACTGTGAATCAGCTTGAATCTCTGGAGTCTCCTGGCCAGCTGAAGAGACCAATCTCAAGGGTTGGTAACCTAGCAACCACTCAGATCTCTGCATGCCTCCCACAGTGCAGCACTTTCTCCTTGTAGTTACCTGACCCTGTTTTTACCACAGCCTGAAAAGGGTCAAAGTGATATTGAGGCTAGAGATGGCCCTGAGTATGAGTGTGCATGCACACATACACACACGTGTGTGTATGTTTGTGGGTGGATTGAAAAAAAGGAGTGAGAATCCTGCCCACTAACCCTGCTTTACCATCTCTCAACTAAGACCCATTGGTGACTCCAGAGGCTTAAAGTCAGCTACCCATTGCTTCAGAAAATACCCGGAGAGCCAGCCCCATGTGGAACCATCATTTTCATAACAATATCTTTATAACAACAGCAATAACTAAGAGTCTATCTTAGAACAGCTGTAATTTCTAAGAACAGCTCCTGTTTATTGAGCACCTATTATGTATTAGGCATGGTGCCAAACACCTTACAAACATTATTTTATTAAGTTGGTAGGTATTATTCATGCCCTTTCACAGATAAGTAAACTGAGGGTCAGAGCAGTCAGATAACTTGCCCTGAGACACAATTAGTGAGTGGTTCTGGTGCTGGCTCCACCAACAACTACAGCACACCCTAGACAGATAGGCATTGGTCTTCTCACCAGTCAGAGGAGAATAATGCCAGCCTTGCCTGTTTCAATGAGATCAAGAGGATCAAGTGAATGTGAAAATGCTCTGAAAGACAGCAAGTGGGTGACTTAATGTGCTACTAGAGGAATTCTGTCCTCCATGTATATCATAAGTTACTTGGGAGGAAATGTCTCACATTGATTTGTCTGTGTCCTCAGAGGGAATATAGAACCTCTCAATAAATATGCATTGAGTGAACAAGTGAATAAATACATGCAAATCAGCTTTTAGGTCTGGTGGTTATGTGTCCCCTCCCAATATATTAAAACTATTTTGCATGAACAATTTTGTTTTAAAATTGCTTTCCTCCAAGTCCCTGGCAAGTACCATGCAGTATCTCTACCACCTCTCTGAGAAAACCTTACCACCTACAGGCATGAATCTCAGAGGCTATCTTTCTGGTCCCCTGGAATGTTTGCTCAAGTGGAAATGGGCAAAAGTAAGAAGAGCAAATATTTCATTTGCTAGGAACCAAAATAGAATAACAGCACCAACAATTTTTAAAATGAGATTTTAATTATGGCTCATAGTCTCACTTTTGACAAGATTATTTTTGTGATTCATACATGTATTTATGCATATATTCATATAGCTAGATAGATATACATTTGCATATATTGTTTTTAAACATCAATCGGACAATTGTGCATGGAGGTGGGAGAACCCCTAAAACCTCACTGCACTCGTGAGGGAGTATGGAAAAAGTGGAGAAGGTGGCATTGCATTCGGTCCCATGAAGGGCCCACCTGCTCTCTGAAAGGCCCACCTGCTCTCTGAAAGGCCATGGTCTGCCCCAAGAGGAAGCATACAGCTGGAGTCCCCTCTGGAAGGTGCCACTGCCACCAGTCAACCATGATGGGAACTCAGCTCACACTGGCAGCCAACTCTGTCCATGCCAACGTTTGGCAAATGAAGCCCCAAGTGGAAATCTACCAATTTAAATGAAGTGGTGCTCTGTGTCTGCTGTTCCCTTTGAAGCTCAGTGAAATAATCACTGTTTCACATCTTTTATTGCCTTGTCATTAATCTGATATGAGGTGCGGGATGGGGGGATATAAGTAGACGATTCCCAAGGAAGGAAGCATTTTAGTGGGTGACTGAGAACCAGATAATCTTCCTGCTGGTTTGGGGTAGAGGAGCAGGGCTGAGAGAACCACATATCCCTGACTTCACAGTAATCCAGCAGATGGAAGTGAAAGCATGATTCTTGTCATCTGGGTAATGCATGTGTGGAAAGTTGGTGGTTAACTATACCTGCTCTTTGCAGAATAGCATGTTAATAGCTACCCACTATCATCCATGACCAAAACCTGTTAGAAATTGTAAACCTGAGCTTGAAAGAACAGTGAGAAAACTCTTAATTGGGGTCTATTTGTGCTTCCCTTATCAAAGTGAATGACATGTTAAAGTAGGGTTTTGTGACTCAATTATAAGCTTTGGCATGTATAAGTGATGTCTCAGGCAGGACCTACCCTGGGACAAGTATTGGCATTTTAAAGTAATTGAGGACATTTTGAATTGCTATAACCCTTGTTGTCCCCAATTCTATCACAATGAACAGTTTACATTAATATGAATGAACCAATAAAACTACTGGGAGATTATTAGCTTTGAAGCATGAAGTGTAAACAGTGTTAGTTTCATGCACATGCTAATTGCTTTCCACTGGCACAGCACACAGAAAAGACCTATAGGTTGGAACAACTACTACTGGAGTAGCTGCTGAGATTGTGTATATGAAAGTGTATTATAGACAGTAAAGTGTAGATTGTACAGTGGTATACAAATGTGAGTGGTTATTTATAGTTATAATAGAAACTACCCTTCATGCCCCTTCTCTCCTGGATCTCTCCTCTCTCTGTGATTGCATAGCCTTTACTTACAGCATAAATGCACACAGGCAGGCATCTCTAGATTATGTGAGGGAGGCTCTTAAACCTGTTACTTTCTCTGGCCCTCATCCATTCTGTAGGGTTCTCTCCTCTTCCTGATAGATACGTAGGATTCATAGGCTTTTCCTCTGGCGACTCAGAAGTCCTCCTGTTCTCCAGGAGACCCTCCCAAATCCACTTTCTCCTTCCTTCTGTCCAATCTACTTTTTTGTGATAGCTTTTCTGGATGGAACCCTTAATTTGTTGTGTCCTCGCTCACCACTGGGAAGACGAGATTGTAGACACAATGAGAACATTATATTTTCTCTGCACATCTAATCTGTAGCAGAGTTAAATTTAGGGTCCTTTGCATGTAAGGTGCTGGAGGGGGACAGGACCACAGGTTTCTGCCCGGGGTGAGACAGAAGACTGTGGCCTTGACTTTCCTGGGACTGTTGGCTGTTTGGGTGTCAGACTCACTCTAGTCTCCTGGGTTTTTGAGCTGCTGATCTGAGCATGTTATTTGATATCTGCAAATCTGTTTTCTAATTTATAAAATGGGCGTGATAAATAGCACCTGACTCATAGGGTCCCTCTGAAGATTAAATGAGATTGTTCTCATAAAGTGCTTAGACATTCACACATATTAAGTACTCAATAACACTAGCAGTTATGATTCTTCTGTCATCGCCTTGTCTTGTGTATCGATATAAAGTCTGCCAATTTCCTGGACTTCTGAGCCTGGAAACCCAAGAGTTCCCTAGGATAGGATGGATGCTTACAAGCAAGTTGGCTAGAGAAATTTGCTTCTTTCAACTTTTGCTGTTTGAGTAAAACTCAAATCACCTTTCATGAGTAATCAGGTGCCACCAAAAAAAAAAAAATGATCACAATGATAACAGCTTCAATTGGTGGAAGATTTGATTCTATGTGCGTTATCTCATTTAATGCATCAGTGCAATGAGATGAATGGCTAATAATCAGACTAGGGCCTTTGACTCTGAACTGAGTAACTGCCTCCTTCCAAGGGAAGGAGCGCCTGAGAACCAGAACCCATGGGACCTCAAGATCATGCCCTCAGGTATCAGGGAAACATGTCACTGTCATCTTTCAACAGATTACATGAGATTGCTTGTGGAAACTCCATAAGTAAGCACCCACTTCACATAGTCCATATTTGTTTCAGAAATAATTTCTAGAAAATTTCAAGAGACCCTCTTTCCCAAATAAACCCAGCGCAAAACTTCTTCTGAGCAAACCAACTGACAACCAAAATAATTGCAAGCCCTTGTCTAACTTGATAGAGCATCCTGGGATATTTATAGTAAAGCTTAATTTGGCTATATCCGAGCTTTCTTTTCCTTGAAAAGATTTAGGATGGATCCTTAAACATAAATAAGTAAATAAAATTTAAAGAAAGGTTAAAAAGTAATGAAAAGCAAATCACAAAAAAAAATAAAGAAAAGAAAAGAAAATCACTTTCAGAGGTACTCAAATTTGGCAAAGAGGTAGAATGTCTCAACTCGTCCCAAAGATAGTGACATCTTTTTTGCAAATGAGGAGTGTAATTCTGCCTGTTTGCCAAACCCTTTAGCAGAACTCTGAACCAGCATTTCTTCCAAGCCTCTACCCACTAGTTGGCAAGAATGCTGTTAACTAAATGTCCAATCCAGTTTAAATTTAATCTGATCCGTTGTGTGTGCATGTGCGTCCCTTCAGATAATCTTTGGGCACTTTAGGAAAAATACTTAGTCCCTTAGCCCTCTCCCCACCCCTTTTCCCTGCTTCTCTACCTACAATAGATAGAGTGCAATTTTGTGTAAAAGAGTCTTAATTCTTTTTCAATCACTTTGGAGAAAAGACTCCCTGGCCTTGTGCAGTCCTTGATTATGAGCTAGCTGGCGTCTCCCTTCTCCAGAGTGCTGTTCCTGTCCTTACTGCGGGCCCCCAGACTGGCTAAATTAGCTTATGACATCGTCTCTCCTAGCTTGGTAAAGGCCCAGAAGCTCTCCCTGGGTGAAGTGAACTCTCCTTCACTCCAGCTATCTGTAGACCCTTGAGTGTCTGCTACAACTTCGGTCCAGTCCAGACTCTGCTACAGGGTTACCTTGCAGTCACAGCAGGCTGACTGGCAGGTCCACTGGCTATCAATTTGGTACGCATGGCCTGTGGGCACTGGCAGTAGCTGGGTAAACTAAACCTGAGAGCTCTGTTCTGTCTGACCTGGTAGCCTAAGTTGTTGTTGGTAGTTAGGACATCCTAAGAGGTTCTCTTTCCTGAGTTGTTGATGGTATCATCTCTTATCCAGTGAACTTGTCCCTCTCCAAGCCCAAATTCTTTTATTTTTTAAGATTTTATTTATTTATTTGACAGAGAGAAAGAAAAAGAGCGAGCACACAAGCAGGCAGAGGGAGAAGCAGGCTCCTCATTGAGCAGAAAACCTGACGGGGGGCTCAATCCCAGGACTCTGGGACCATGACCCAAGCTGAAGGCAGATACTAACAGACTGAGCCACCCAGGTGCCCCCCCCCAAGCCCAAATTCTAAGAAGGTTTTATGTCATTAGCTATCAGGCCTCCTGGCTTTGCTGTCTTCTTACTAGAAGAAAACCCAATAATATGAGTCTTTCAGGCATGGCTATTGACATACTAAAGGTGGGTGAGAGTAAATGTGTAAAGGCATTTAGCAAATTTTCTGTCATGACAGTCACCTGGTTTTCAGGGCTATTGCTCTGCTGCAAAATCCTGATTTGTGTGGGAGCAGTAAATATTACATTTCTCTCTGCAGTCTTTCTGTAATATTTCCCAAACCCTTCCCCATCCCTGTGTATAGATAGATGCCTTTGGCCAACTGAGACCAAGGTGAAGAACTCAGGTAGGCAAAAAGAAAGCACATTAATAAATTTTAAGTACTATCCCTTTTGCAGATGGAACCCCCACTCCCACCAATTCTATATGCTCCATATTTGTTTCCAAAATTATGCCTAAATATTTGAAGAGAGCTTCTTTCCCAAGTAAACTCAGCCAGAGGCTAAGCACCCATTGCACATTTTAAAGAATCCTGTATGCCATGTACATCTGTTAACACACACCAGGTCTTAAACCAAGCACCAAAATCATTTACCTCTTTTCCTGAATTGGGTTGGTACTTTGTAAACAGAGGAGGGACATCTTCTCATTGATCTCAGTGCTGTAAAATAGAATCCAAAGAGGACACCTGGGTGGGTCAGTGAGTTAAGCATCTGCCTTTGGCTCGGGTCATGATCCCAGGGTCCTGGGATTGAGTCCCATATTGGGCTCCTTGCTCTGTGGGAGCCTGCTTCTCCTTCTGCCTGCTGCTCCCCTTGCTTGTGCTCTCTCTCTCTCTCTGACAAATAAATAAATAGAATCTTAAAAAAAATGAAATCCAAAGAAGACAAATAAATATTCACTTGGTAGTCACTAAACACAGGGAATTTTGGCATAAACTAGTGTTTGATTTGATCTAAATGAATTGTGAGGGTCAAACAAATAAAGGACAAAGATGTCTCCCTATGCAGGAGGTGCTGCAGAATGGATTTGCAATTCTCCATGCAGGGTGAGCCAAAGGCTTTAAATATATGGGGCTCTGCCTTTAGTCTGTGTCCACCTGGGTTTTAACTGTTGACTAAGTAAACTGAGAAACATCAACAATACCTAGGAAAGCATGAGGATGCCTGCAGCTATGTTTAATCCATAAAAAAAAAAAGAACTGACTTGAAATATGGAGCTCATTTTCATGAGCAAAGCAAAGAGAAAGACACTGAAGCATAGACCCAGCTGGGAAGAGTGTCATAGCAGTGACTGCTCTTTGCAGAGCCCTGTTTGCTAACAGACAGGCTAGCCAGTGACAGGGGAGCTTTTGCTGGCTGTCAGATCATTTTCAGAAACAGCAATTCATGTCATGCTAATAGCGCAGTCTATAATTAGGTGTATTTATCCATGTCCCTGCGATATGTCTGCGTTTTTGTGCTTAGTTTCTTCCAAGAACAAATAATCCAGATGAGTTATGTGTCTCCAGAGTGGCAAGTGGGAGTGTGTATGAGTGCTGAAAGCACTGTTATCAAATGGTCTAAATGCAATCTTCTTATTTCCAAATATGAGAGTAGATATTGTCTATCTCATGGGAAGCAGTCTTTGGAGCTTACCAGAAAGGACTGGGAAGCAGAACATGTTCTTCTCTCTGCCACAAATTTACTATGATTGTGCTGTATCTGTATCTTCCTGTATTAGGTCAAAGGAGTACAACTTCACTATTTATTGACTTCAAGACTGCTTGGAAAGATGATAAATAAGTAAGAGTGATTAGTAAATTAACATTTGGAAAGTATTTCGAAAGCTATAGCAGCTGCTGCAAGTTAAAGAGCCTGAGAGTTGCTATCTGCTTTTCTCCTTTTTAAAATTTCAGCACATTTTGCAACTTAAGAAGGGAGACATTATCATCAGTTCGACTAATTCATTATGCATGGACTGTTAAGGCAATTGGAAGAAAATCGGGTGGCCTAGCATTTTGTTGGGCTCTGCTCAATTTGATTCTCCATGTCTGTGAGACTTCTGGTGAGGTCCTCCTACCAGAAAACGGAGGCAAAAAGACCACCCTTTGTACTTTCCTCCTTTTCCAGGGAAGCTAAGGAATCAGCCAGCTGCTGCCTGCCTTGTTGCTCCCTGGGAAGTAATGTCCATGCACGAATAATATACACCCTCCAAATTCCAACTGCTCCGCTGGGGCTCTCATGCTACCCTTGTAGCAGGTGTGGGCACCCTCTTACCCAGACTGCCAGGCAAGAGAAGATGCAACAATTAGAAGCTGTTTATAAGATAGATGTGTTTTGGAAAGTAAGGATTGGAATCCACCTTTTAAAAACAAATACCTTTTGGTTGTTTACTTACACAGTAATATCTTATTTAATACTCAGAACTGTCCTACAGATGGGTATTTTTATATCTACATTTTCCAGATAAGATAAAAAAAAAAACAAAACAAAACTGAAGCATGGCAAGGTTATGTTGCTGGGCCAAGTACCCCACAGCTAATATAAGGCTGCAGTGGAATTCAAACTCTGGTCTGTTGTGGGTAGAGCCTGCGTCACCACTTTGTCATACTGTCTCAGGTTCTTGGTTCTTGCTTCCTACCTGAGCAAGCTGCCTCTTCTAACAGCAAGAGAAAGGTATTTGCACTGAGCTGTTGTTTACTGATATGGGAGAATAAAATGTTGGTCACTAATCCACTAATTTCACAAATCTAGAGTCCCTATCATTTACCCAGATTATTGACAGTTTTTATCTCTTCCTGATGAAGGCAAAGGATCCTGAGGTTGAATGTTATTCTTAGGGATTGCATGTACATACACTCTATCTACCTATTTGTCTGTCTGACAGCTATCCCCCTATCTATCTACCTAATCTATGTGAAATAACAGTCATGAGAAAATACACTTAGATGAAAGTTCAGTTCCATGGCTCACAAAATTTAATAATCAGAGCTACTATCAGTTATTAGTGTTCATTTTGTAGAATTAGGTCCTGTGCCATCACTTTTGTGAAGCTTAAGTTTTCTAAAATTCAATTGGCCATCAGGCTATATCAGAAACTCTGCTATGCAAGTCAAGCTTGGCTAAACGCGTCTAATAGAAAGTCTGATAAAGCTGTGCACACTCATTAAACTCCAGTGTATGATAAACTCCTTCCTGTGTATGATAAGCTCTCTCATTTTTCACGGAATCCTGGAGCTGGAAAGACTAAAAATGTAAAACTCAAGCGGCTCAAGAAACTTATCTAAGACAACAGTGTCAGTTGCCTTCATTGTATCTTTACCAGAGCTCTTCTCAACCAATGTCTTAGTTCATCTGGGCTGCTATAACAAAATGCCAGAGACTGGGTGGCCTATAAACGATAGGAATTTACTTCTCACACTCTGGAGGCTGGGATGCCAAGGCACTAGCAAATTCGGCCAATTCAGTGTATGGTGAGAGCCCACTTCTAGACCACTGTCTTTTTACTGTAACCTTACATGGCAGGTGAAACAAGCGGTCCTCTAAAGCTTCTTGTATAAGGACACTCATCCCAGCATGAGGGCTCCATTTTTAAGACCTAATCACCTCCCAAAGGCTCCCCTCCTAAAATCATCATCTAGGGGGTGAGGATTTCAACATATGCATTTTGAAGGGACACAAATATTCAGTCTCATCCACTGTGGGCCAAAGACAGACTGCTGGAAAAAAAACTCACAGAAAAGAGAAGAATCAAGTCTGGAAACACACAGAGAAGAAAGTGCTGTGGGTCCTTGGAAACTGCAAATATTTATGGGGTTTAATCAAAGACTTGAGTGAGTTTTGGTAAAACGAATCATCTTTTGTAATAAAAGGGCAAACATCACAAATTTGGGGAAAATCCCAAAGGGTGACAAAGCAAAGCTATTCCTTTTATCTAGAGTTAGCAACCCCATCAAAATTAGTGTTTCTCATATTGTTAAGCAAAGTAAAGGCACCCTGAAGATTATTGGCTGGAAATTTATTTTTTTTAAGTTTTTCGAAATGTAATATTTGAACTGTCTGCATTATTTAAAATATGGTTTGCCATCTAGAAACCAGCGAATTTCACTAGTAGCCATGAAAAGAGCAGCAGGATTGAGGCAGATTCATTTAACCAGCTGGTGATTCAAGCAATATTTATTTGCCTTGTTATTAAGATACCTGCACATCCAAGCTACCATCTAATAAGGGTTTCGTGACATTTGTAAATGAAAAAAGAACTCCTTTCACAGGAAATTTCTTTATAATTATGAAATTATCTTGCTGAATGGTTTATAATCACAGAAACAGGGGCTCCAAATGGTTGGGTAAGGGTCCAGAGGCAGAGGTCATCAAACTCCTTAGTGAAATAGCCTTGCAAGTTAACTGCATTATTGGCTAACATTCTGGAAAATATAGCACTTTCAAACCGCAAGTGCATTGGATTATTTTTTAAGACATGTAAGAACAAGATGTATTTCTGCAAATCTATCAAGTCACTAGGAAAATTTTTTTTAGAATTTTCCTTGCTTCCCTTTCATCGGTAGTAAAGCAAATTGAATGGTTAGTTGCCATGTGTTCTTTAGCTTAACATAGAAATTCTAAAGGAAAAACAGAGCCTATTTTTGGCCTTTATCCAGTTAAGTATTTAAACTCCTCTTTTAATGGTCTTTCTTGTTTTATGTAATGATGGTAAAATAAATTCCTGCTCATTACATCTTTAATGTATGTTTATGGCTGTTGGGAAAATTAATAACACCAGCTAGTACTTAAGGTTTGTTTATTTTCTGAGCAGGGCTATCCATACTATGGATGACAATTCAACCATACATGCATAGAATAAATTATCAGCCGTCTTGAATCTCTTTTATATAAAAGGCTGCAATTCACATGGATACAAAGAGGTTTGAATTTTAAGATTCTCAGAGTTTTACTACATCCTTTCCTTTTCCTCATCTAAAGTAAAATGATGGAAAGATAAAAGATAGTACTGTTTTTTGCTCTTTATTTTTACTTATGTATTTATTCAAGTATAATTAACATACAGTGTTATATTAGTTTCACGTGTATAATATACTGATTCAACAATTCTGTATATTTCTCAGTGCTCATCAAGATAAATGTACTCATAATTCCCTTTATGTATTTCACCCATCCTTTCACCACCCTCCCCTCTGGCAACCACCAGTTTGTTCTCTGTATTTAAAACTCTGTTTTTTTGTCTCTTTTTTTATTTGTTTGTTCATTTGTTTTGCTTCTTAAATTCCACATATGAGTGAAATCATAGAGCATTTGTCTTCCTCTACCCTACTTATCTCACTTAGCATTATACCTGTTAGGTCCATACATGTTGAAAATGTCAAGATTTCTTCCTTTTGTATGGCTGAGTAATATTCCATTGTGTATATATATATACCATCTCTTCTTCATCCATTCATCTACTGATGAACACTTGGGTTGTTTCCATATCTTAGTTATTTTAAATAATGCTACATTAAACATAGGTTGCATATATATTCTTGAATTAGTGTCTTCATTTTCTTTGTGTAAATACCCAGCAGTGGAATTATTGGATCATATGGTAGTTCTACATTTAGTTTTTTGAGGAACTTCCATTCTGTTTTCCACAGTGGCTGCACCAATTTGCATTCCTACCAATAGTATTTAGGGTATCTTTATCTCCACAATCTTGCCAACACTTGTTATTTCTTGTTTGTGGGGGGTTGTTTTTTTGTTTTGTTTTGTTTTGTTTTAGCTATTGAGTTATATCTCATTGTCATTTTAATTTGCATTTCCCTGATGATTGGTGATGTTGAGCATCTTTTCACGTGTCTGTTGACCATCTGTATGTATTCTTTGGAAAAGTGTCTATTCAGGTCCTCTGCCCATTTTTAATTGGATTATTGCAGTGGGGGTTGGTGAAGAGTTGCATAAGGTCTTCATACAGTTGGGGTATTAACCCTTTATTGGAAATAACATTTGGAAATAATCTTCTCCATAGGTTGCCTTTTGTGCTATTGATGGTTTCCTTTACTATGCAAAGGTTTTTTATTTTGATGTAATCTGAGCAGTTTAACTTTGTTTTTGTTTCTCTTGCCAGAGGAGACATATTGCAAAAAATGTTTCTATGGCTGATGACAAAGAAATTACTGCCTGTTTCCTACTAGGAATTTTATGGTTTCAGGTCTCACATTTAGTTCTTTAATCCCTTTTGGGTTTATTCTTGTGCATGGTGTAAGAAAGTGGTTCAGTTTCATTCTTTGCAGTTTTTCCAGCACCATTTGTCTTTTTCCTATTTATATTCTTGCCTCCTTTGTCATATATTAATTGACTGTAAAACCATAGGTTTATTTCTGGGATCTCTATTATGTTCCATTGATCTGTGTGTCTGTTTTTGTGTCAGTGCCATACCATTTTGATTATTACAGCTTTGTAGTGTATCTTGAATCTCTATTGTGATACTTTCAGCTTTGTTCTTCTTTTTTAAGATTGTTTTGGCTATTGGAGTTCTTTTGTGGTTCCATACAAATTTTAGGATTATTTATTCTAGTTCTGTGAAAAAAATGTTGTTGGTATTTTGATAGGGATTGCATTAAGTGTGTAGATTCCTTTGGGTAATATAGATATTTTAACAATGTTCGTTCTTCTAATCCATGAGCTTGGAATGTCGTTCCATCTGTTTGTGTCATCTTCAATTTCTTTCATCATGTATTTTTTTTAATTTTCTCTGATTTCTTGGTTGACCCATTCATTATTTAGTAGCTTTTTTTTAGCCCTCATGTGTATTTATGTTCATTCCAGAATTTTTTATTGTGATTGATTTCTTGTTTCATACCATTATAGTCAGAAAAGAAGCATGATATGGCTTCAGTCTTTTTGAATTCATTGAGATTGTGTTGTGGCCTAACATATGATTTGTTCTGGAGAATGTTACATGTACACTTGAAAAGAATGTGTATTCTTCTGTTTATGGTTGGAATATTCTGAATATATCTGTTATGTCCATCTGGTCCAATATGTCATTCAAAGTCACTGTATCCTTGTTGATTTTCTGTCTGGATAATCTATTCATTGATGTAAGTTGGGAGTGAAAGTCTCCTTCTATTATCATATTACTATAAATTTCTTCCTTTATGTCTGTTAAAAGTTGCTTTATGTATTTACGTGCTCTCATGCTGGATACGTAAATATTCATAATTTTTATATCCTCTTGTTGGATTGTTTCCGTTATCATTATGTAGTATCCTCCTTTGTCTTTTATTAGTCTTTGTTTTAAAGTCCATTTCATCCGATATAACTGTTGCTACTCCAGCTTTCTTTTGCTTCCATTTGCATGGTAAATGTTTTTTTTGATCCTTCACTTTCAATCTGTATGTGTCCTTAGGTCTAAAGTTAGTTTCTTATAGGCAGCATATAGATGGGTCTTGCATTTTTATCCATTCCATCACCCTATGTCTTTTCACTGGAACATTTAGTCCATTTACATTCAAAGTAATTATTGATAGGTATGTACTTACTTAGTGATAAGTATGTACTTGCTTTACAGCTGTTTTTGTAGTTCTCTGTTCCTTTCTTCTCTTTCTCTCTTCCTTTGTAGTTTGATGACTTTTGTTAGTGATATGCTTGGATTCTCTTTATTTTTTGTGTATCTATTATAGGTTTCTGATTTGTGGTTACTACTAGGCTCATATATAACATCTTATTCATATAGCAGTCTATATTAAGTTGATGGTCACTTAAGTTTTAACCCATTCTAAAAGCACTACAGTTTTGGGGCACCTGAGTGGCTCAGTCGGTTAGGCATCCAACTTGGTTTCAGCTCAGGTCATGATCTCAGGGTCGTGGGATCAAGCCTCACGTTGAGGTCCATACTCAGCAAGGAGTCTGCTCGAAGATTCTCTCCCTTTGCCCCTCCCCCCACTCACACTCTCTCTATCCCTATCTCTCTCTTTCAAATAAATTAAAATCTTTTAAAAAATTTAAAAATAAAAGCACTAAAGTTTTAATCCCACCATCCACCCAAACTATGGTGTCACATTTTACATCCTTTTTTAAAAAAAAATTATTTATTTATTATTTTAAATTTATATTTAAACTCTTGCATAATTAATGTACAGTGTTATATTAGTTTCAAGTGTACAATATTGTGATTCAACAATTCTATACATTGCTCAGTGCCTATCACAATAAGTCTACTCTTAATCTCCTTCACCTATTTCACTCATCCCCCCACCCACCTCCCCTCTGGTAACCATCAGTTTGTTCTCAATATTTGAGTCTGTGTTTTTGTTTGTCTCTCACACTTTACCTCCTTTTATTTTGTGAATCCCTTGATTGATTTTTACAGATATAGTTGATTTACTGTTTTTGTGCTTAACCTCTATTCTCATTTTATAAGTGATTAATCTGCTAGTTTTATTATGTTTGTATTTACCTGTGAAATTTTTTTCCTTTCCTAATTTTCTTATTCCTGATTATGGCCTTTTCTTTCCACTCAAATAATCCCCTTTAATGTTTTTTACAAGAAGAACTGGTTTAGTGATGATGAATTTTTTTTTTTTAATTTCTGTTTTTCTGGGAAGCTCTTTATCTGTTCTTCTATCCTGAATGATAGCCTTACTGGATGGAGTATTCTTGGTTACAGGTTTGTTTTTGGTTTTTTTGGTTTTTTTTTTCCCCTTTTGGCACTTTTAATATTTCATGTCCCTTTCTTCTGGCCTGCAAAGTTTCTGCTGAAAAATCAGACGATAGCCTTACAGGGTTTCCCTTGCATGTAACTGTTTTCATTTCTCTTGCTGTTTTTAAAATTCTCTCTTTATCACAACTTTTTGCGATTTTAATTATGTGCCTTGGTGTGGACCTCCTTGGTTTAATTTGTTGGGGGCTTTTTGTGCCTCCTGGATCTGGATGTTCGTTTTCTTCCCTGGATTAGGAAAATTTTTCAGTTATTATTTCTTCAAATAAATTTTCTGCCCCCTTTTCCTTGTCTTCTCCTTCTGGTACTCCTATATTGCAAATGTTATTATGCTTGATGATGTGACCGAGTTCCCTTAACATATGCTAATTTTTTATTATTCTTTTTATTTTTTGTTGTTCAGCTTGGTTGCTTTCCATTACTCTGTCTTCCAGCTTGCTGACCCATTATTCTGCTATTGATTTCCTCCAGTGTATTTTTTATTTCAGTTATTGAGTTCTTCATCTTTGATCGGTTCTTTTTTATACTTGATACCTCTTTGTTGAAGGTTTCACTGAGTTCCTCCACTATTTTCTCAAGTTCAGTAAGTATCTTTATGGCCTTTACTTTTAATTATTTATTAGGCATATTGCTTATCTCCATTTTATTTAGCTCTTTTGCTGTGGTTTTGTCCTGTTCTTTCTTTTTGAACATGTTCCTCTATTTCCTCATTTTATCTAACTCTCTACATTTGTTTCTATGTATCAGGAAAGTCAGTTATGGCTCCTGACCTTGAAAGTAGTTGACTTATTAGGAATAGGTCCTGTGGTGTCCTGTAGAGCAGTATTCCCTGTTCACTAGAATGAGGGACTTCAAGCATGTCTCCTATGTGCATTGCACATATCCTATTGTTGTGGCTGAGCCTCATTTGCCTTCAGTCCAGTTGGCTGCAATGGGCCACTTTGTCTTTTGTGGGTTAGGTTTGGTCCTTATGCTGCTAAGGGACCAGTCTGGAGCCATTGTGCCCATTGTAGTTGGGCAGTGTCAGTAGTCAGACCACATGCCTGTCCTCACCCATTTCTTGGAACTTTGCTTGCACTGAACTGCTGAGAGCTCTTCCTGCATTGTTCTCTGAGGGGCTTTCCTTGGTGGGTGGGGCCAGCAGTCGCACCAGATGCCTGCCCCCAGTCATTCTGCTGGGGTTGCAGACACACTGATCAGCAGGGCACTCTCTTTGCACTGCCTGTTGTAAGGTTTGGCCATTGGGACTGCTAGTGTACTAGTGTTTGTGGTTATCTTCCCCTCTTCCCAGGGCAGGAGTGACTTTGGAGTGTTACTGGTGTCTGCTGGGGCTGATGAGATATGTCAGGAGCCACTTTGGAGAGACTCCTGCCAAGTAGGGCAGGTTAGATGAGAAGGATCTCCAGAAGAATTCAGGAGTAGGGTATGTTGTGTTACCAAGGTATGTTTAACAGCATTCTCACTGGTTCCAACAGTTGTCTGGCTCTTTAGGTTTGGGGGATGGAGAAATGACACCCACCAGCTCTTTTGTTTTTGGAGAAGTCTCCTAAAAATCCCTCCCCCTCAGCACACGTGGAAGATAATACTTTAAGAAAGTACACAGTTACACAGAATCTTTGCCTTTCACTTCATCAAAGTAGAACTTATGTGAACAAATAAATATAGGTGAGACAAGGTGTTTTAATAAGATTCAAGGCTAGTAAGTAACTCATTAGCATATGCTCATGAGTCATACTTGAAAAGTAGATCAGTTTCTACCTAGAAATGGCAGCTAAGAACACCAGTGTAAATTTGAAGTGCTAGGATACTAATTAACTGAAAGCCAGGTTATCAGAGGAAGTTGACTGAATTTGTAATTTAGTGTCTATGTGCTGCATGCTTAGCAGTCATATATAATTATTTTTATATGCCTGAGATCACTAACAGAAAATGATTGGTACACAGTGAAGCACTAAACACATGTAAGATATCTTTATGATTAAAATTGTCAATCTTTTAATTTTTTTCACTCATTTTACATTTTACTCATCATTTTAGCAATTTAGTCTTTCAGACCAATAATTCTGTTTGCCTGAGGAGTAGTATCACTAATTCCTTGGTGGAAGGAAAAAGAAAAACAAAAAACAAAAAAGCAAAAACCACAGACCCTACAGTTAAAGGAGACAGCTTAACCAAAACAGAAGAAAATACTGTAGTACTTCAAACTGCTATAACAAAATACCATATTCTGGGTGAACTCAGCAACACATTTCCTTCTCATAGTTCTGGAAACTGGGAAATCCAAGATCAAGGTGCTGACAGATTCCCATGTCTGGTGAAAACCCACTTCCTGGTTTATAGATAGCTACCTTCTTGTTATGTCCTCATATGGTCTTTCCTTGGTGTGTATGCCCAGAGAGAGAAAGCTCTCTGTCTCCAAGAGCACTAATCCCACCATAAGGGCCTTGCCCTCATGACCTCATCTAAGCCTAATTACCTCCCAGAGGCCTCTCCTCCAAATACCATTACACTGTGGGGTTAGGGCTTCAACATATGAATATTGAGGGGACACAGACATTCAGTCCTTAGCAAACACACACTGTGATGTTGGGAACATACAAGATCCTGGAAAAAAGCAGTCTCACTTCTGAATATCACCTGGAGGTCTAACCATTTCAAAAGTTTGCTTCAAAGCTTGCTCTTCCTCCTGATAGGCTGTTAGCTAATGACTTGTTCCAGGGTATTAAGAACAGCTAATACTTACCTTGGGTCAGGAACTGTTCTAATCACTGTACATATAATAGCTAACTTAATTTATATTTAGCACTAATAGTACACTATGCATTAGGTACTATTATTATCTTCACATTCAATAGGTGACTGGCAGAGCTGGGATTCACATCCAGGCAGTCTGGTAGCAATAGAGTTTTAACCACTATTCTGGTCTTTGAAGTCTTCCCTTACCCTCACCTGTTAACAGATCCTGTCCTTATTTCTTCCTCTCTCTTCTCTCTGATCTCAGTAACTCACTTGGGCCATTACGTGAGCTTCCTGCCCAATGAGAGACTAAATATACAAACAGAAAATGGTCAGACCATATGTAAAGACAGAAGTCTGACTCACAGTCTGCAACAATCAGTTCAGAAAAGCAACCCATGATCTTCAGTAACCAGCCCAGGAAAATGGTCTACTATCTGCAAGTCAGACTTGTAGGAAGTCAAAACATTATCTCTAGCAACAGTCCAGGAAGCCTAACAATAACTTCTGTAGCGATTGGCCCCAAACAGCCAAGACTTGATTAATAACTGAAAGTTTCCCTAATTTTTGTCCCACTTCCAACTTAGAACCAACCAGAGAGAGCCAACTATGCACCCTCTACTCAGTCACATAGGATGCCCCACTTCCAGTTAGCTCACCCACAGCTTCCCCATGCCAATAGCCTCCAATAAGGGCATACCTGAAACCTCCCCTTTTTTTCACTATAAAGCTTTCCCACTCTTCTGCCTGCCTTTGTGTCTGCAAACAGTGATGTCTGACTCTCTTGCTAGAGCAAGCTCTGAATAAATAGCCATTGCCTGTTCTCTTTTGGTTGGTCTTTGTTTATTTCACACTGACCTGTGTGCCTCCATACTTTCCCTCTCTAGCACAGAGATAGTCTAGCAGAGTATTGCAGGAAGAGAAAGAAGCACAGCAGTCTGCACACAAACGATGGAATCTGAGCTGTGCATTGCAGGTAAGCAGGATTTAAAAAGCTGGGTAGGAGGCTGGGATGACCACACAGGCAGAAAGAATGATGCGTGCAGAGGCTAAAGAAGCTACTCTGTGCCCTTAGTCTTCCAAACCCCTTCCTCACCAGGAAAGAAAGCTGGACTAAGTGTATAGATATAATCTACTTTACACATATCCAACCAGTTTATTGGTTACAGAATTATTGTAACATAATGTATTGTCACAGGCAAGTAACATGGTAATTGAAGGGTTTTAATACCTACAATTAAATCTGATAATATTAACATCTCATAGATTCCTGTAGTACAGATAAAAGAACCCATACTTATACCAGCAGAGAGCGATACTTGGCTTCTGAGGACAGATTACTGAACCAGTATAATAAGAAATCATCCTAAAATGAGAAAGGTTCTGCTGTAGATCTTGTCAACTTGTCTATTTTCTACAAGTCCCAACAGCCAAGAAACAGCAATGTTCCTGCACACACAGAATGCAAAACCACTTGGAATTACACTGGGTGAGCCATGAGCAATTTAAATGGATTGGACTTTGTAAATGCATGTAGATCAGTAGCATATCACTTCATTGCAATTACTTCCACAGTTGCTTTTAAGATTTGAACTACTTGTCAATACAAACAGCTGAAAGGCTTTGAATTCCAAGCAACACCTTTGCATCCTCAAATAGTTACAACCCGCCCACAGGTGATTTCTAAAGGAGGAAGAAATATATCTTTTCTCTGTTAATTGTCAAGAAAACATGAATTGGGATAGTAAAGCTCCCACTTGATGGAAATGAAGACATTGCTAAACAAGTTCTGTCAGTCTAGAGTGATGTTTACAAGGCCATAGTCCCTCCCTGAGGGGAAACGACTTAGCACAAGAGTCTTGTGTTCACATACATGTCATGACTCCATCCCACTGCATGGCACAGTGTAAATGCTTAGGGAATAATTACCAAATCAAGGGACAGGTATTCCTAAGAGCAGAGCCAGGTTATGGGCCTGAACCAGCTGTACCTCCTTACTCATGCTCTGGCTGATCCTTTAACTTCCTTTTTCTATACACTTTGTACGTTCCTGGAGAGTGGCAGTTTCCCTCCTCTCAAGCCCCTTGACTTCTATACTAGTTTACACACTCCAGGAATACTAATGACAGTTAACCTGGAAGGGCTTATTACTTTCAGACACAGAACTAATCCTTTTCTAGGCATTTGCTGGTTTAATCATCACAAAAGCTCTATCAGTATGTGCTGTTACTATACTGATTTTACAGATGAGGAAACCGAAGTTTAGCTTGGTGGCTAGCTCATCCATGGTCCCACAGCCTTGATGGCAGAATTGGGATTCAGGCCCAGTCTGTCTCAGGAAGCCTGAGCTCTTAAGGGTGATGTCCTGTTGGTCTATCTCTTGCGTGGACCATTGCCAGAACTTGCAAATTTGTTTCTCTATTTCTTTACCAGTCTTTCCTCTTCAACCTATTCCCCACCTCACCGCCAGAAAAATTACTTCTAAACCTATATCTAATCATGAACCTTGCTTAACACCTCTCAGTAGCTCTCTGATGTCTTGGAACAAATTTCAAATTCCTTTGTGAGGCCTTCAGAATACAGCATGATCTAGTTATCTCCCTATTTTTCCTTTCTTTTTCTTTTTTTATAAAGATTTTATTTATTTAGTTGACAGAGATAGAGACAGCCAGCGAGAGAGGGAACACAGCAGGGGGAGTGGGAGAGGAAGAAGCAGGCTCATAGCATAGGAGCCTGATGTGGGGCTCGATCCCATAACGCCGGGATCACGCCCTGAGCCGAAGGCAGACGCTTAACGACTGTGCCACCCAGGCGCCCCCCCCCTTTTTTTTTTTATAAAGAATCTCCCTATTTTTCTAACTTCATCTCTGACCTCTCCAGATCTCCATCCTCCACCGTAATTTGCCCCAAGTTATCTTATTGTTTTATGTGAGACATGCCTTTCTAGCAGAAGCTTTCCTTATTCGGCTACCCAGACTGGGGTAGATGCCCATATCCCTGTAATACCCTCTACAAATCTGCTGCATCGTACTTCCTGTACACTATTAAAAAATATTTATGGGGGACCCTGGGTGGCTCAGTTGTTAGGCTCAGGCCATGATCCCAGGGTCCTGGGATCGAGTCCCACATCGGACTCCTTCCTCAGCAGGGAGCCTGCTTCTTCCCTGCCTGCCATTCCCCTTGCTTGTGCTTGTGAGCACGCTCTCTCTCTCTCTCTCTCGCTCTCTCTCTCTCTCTCTCTCTGTGTCAAATAAATAAATAAAATGTTAAAAAATATATTTATGTATCTGTACTGTCCACCCAACCTGTGATAGATTAGGCTGTCCCCAATTCTTCCCTACTTTTCCTGTAATAAAATCATGCCCCTGACTCTGCTGTGTGGCTTTTAGTGCCTCCCATAGAAGCAGAGTTTACAGCCCTGCCCCACTGACTTGGGGCTTAGCTATGTGACTTGCTTTTGTCAGTGGATTCTGCTCATTGGGGGCATTTCCCCTTGCCGCCATGTTTCAAGGTAACCCCTGAGTGGGAGTCCTGCACCTATGCTTGGCTGTTGTCTTGTTCCCTCCTATTAAGTAAACCCATTGTTAATTTTAAAAGGAGTCCATTAGACTGAAGTGGCTCTAATGCTCTGGTGGCCTACATAAGCAAACAGAAACCTAAGCCTGTACATTACTGAAACACTGAAACCTGGGGCACCTGGGTGGCTCAGTCAGTTATGCATCTGACCGTTGATTTCAGCTCAGGTCCTGATCTCAGAGTCGTGAGATCAAGCCCTGCCTCCAGCTCCTCAGTGGGCATGGAGGCGGCTTAAGATTTAAGATCTCTCTCTCCCTCTCCCCTCCCCCATCCTTGCTCAAGTGCACACACTCTCTCTCCAAAGGAAAAAAAACCCTGAAAACTAAGGAAAACTAATTACAAACAGGAATTAGGCTTTAGGCTAGCGCCAATCAAATAATTTCCTTTCATTACTTCTGCATCTTCTCTGTGTCTTTCCCCAAGCTTCTCTTGATAAGAGTTCTGATGACTTTCAGTTTGGCTCTGCCTAATTTAGGTCAATTTTTGCTCAAATAAATTTAAAAAAATTCTAATATGCCTCATTTTATCTTTTAACACTGTCCATGAACCAAGGTCAGTTTTTTGTCCTTTCTTGATGGTGGTTCTTATGTGACCAGAGATATGAGCCCTGGGAAAAGTTGAGTTTCAGTGCACTTATGACAAGGGCTGTAGTTAACCACTCAGGGACTCTGACACTAGAATGGCCCTTCTGAGTCTTCAACCTGAGGTGAAGGAGTCTGCATGTATCCATCCTTGTATGCAGGCTCCCCAGGGGAAGGGCATAACTTTAGGCAAGGGAGCTTTTTCACCTATGGGCAATTCATAGAGGGCTGGCAGCTGCAGTCAACAGCATCCCCATAAGCTGGAGGAGTAAGTCCCTCAGTCCCAAAGGGCACCTGGGCAGTGCAGAACAGTAACTACTACACCAGTGATTTTCAGTGTGGTCCCTAGAACAACAGCATCAGCATCACCTGGTAACTTGAGAGAGATGCTAATTCTACCTCCAGGTAGTGAATCAGATACTCTAGGGGTGAGACCAGCAGTGGTTAACAAACTGGCAGGGACCCTGATGCACACTAGGGTATGAGAAGGACTGCACCATGGTGGTGTGCCTAGTTGGAATGCATGGAAAATTTGCTGATTGATCTTTTTGTGTGTGTTTTAAGTTTTTATTTAAATTCTAGTCAGTTAACATATACTGTAATATTGGTATCAGAGTAGAATTTAGAGATTCATCACTTACATACAACACCCAATGCTCATCACAACAAATGCCCTCCTTAATACCCATCACCCATTTAGCCTATCCCCCATCCACCTCCCTTCCAACAACCCTGTTTGTTCTCTAGTTAAGAGTCTGTTTCTTGCTTTGCCTCTCTTTTTTTAATATATTCATCTGTTTTGTTTCTTAAATTCCACATATGAACAAAATCATATGCTATTTCTTTTTCTCTGACTTTTTTAGCTTAGCATAATACTCTCTAGCTCCATACACATCGTTGCTAATGGTAAGATTTCATTCTTTTTATGGCTGAGTAATATTCCATTGTGTATATGTACCACATCTTCTTTATCCATCCATCAGTTGATGAACATTTTGGCCCTTTCCATAATTTAGCTATTGTTGATAATGCTGCTATAAACATCAGGGTGCATTTATTCCTTCAAATCAGTATTTTTGTATCCTTTGTGTAAATACCTAGTAGAGCAATTGCTGGATTGTAGGGTAGTTCTATTTTTAACTTTTTGAGGAACCTCCCTACTGTTTTCCAGAGCAGCTGTACCTGTTTGCATTCCTACCAACAGTGTAAGAAAATTCCCCTTTCTCCACATCTTCCCCAACACCTGTTGTTTTCTGTGTTGTTAATTTTAGCCATTCTGACTGGTGTGGGGTGGTATCTCATTGTGGTTTTGATTTGTATTTCCCTGATGATGTATTTCCCTGATGATGAGTATTTCCCTGATGATGAGTGATGTTGAGCATCTTTTCATGTGTCTGTTAGCCATTTATATGTCTTCTTTGGAAATATGTCTGTTCATGTTTTCTGCCCATTTTTTAACTGGATTATTTGTTTTTTTATATGTTCAGTTTTATAAGTTCCTTATATATTTTGAATACTAACCCTTTATCAGATATGTCATTTGCAAATATCTTCTTCCATTCCATAGCTCGCCTTTTAGTTTTGTTGATGGTTGCCTTCACTGTGCAGAAGATTCTATTTTGTGAAAGTCCCAATAGTTTATTTTTTTGCTTTTGTTTCCCTTGCTTCAGAAGACATATCTAGTAAGAAGTGCTACGGCTGAGGTCAAAGAGGTAACTACCTGTGTTCTCCTCTAGAATTTTGATGGTTTCCTGTCTCACTTTTAGGTCTTTAATCCATTTTGAATTTATTTTTTTGTATGGTGTAAGAAAGTGGTCCAATTTCATTCTTCTGCATGTTGCTGTCCAATTTTCCCAACACCATTTGTTGAAGAGGCCATGTTTTTCCCATTGGATATTATTTTGTTGCTTTGTTGAAGATTATTTGACCATATAGTTGCAGGTCCATTTCTGGGTTTTGTATTCTGTTCCATTGATCTATGTGTCTGTTTTTGTGCCAGTGCCGTACTGTCTTAATCACTACAGCTTTGTTATATAACTTGAAGTCCAGAATTGTGATGCCTCCAGCTTTGCTTTGCTTTGCTTTTTCAAGATCACTTTGGCTGGTCTGGGTCTTTTGTGGTTCCATACAAACTTCAGGATTGTTTGTTCTAGTTCTGTGAAAACTGCTGGTAGTATTTTGGTAGGGATTGCATTAAACGTGTAGATTGCTTTGGGTAGTATAGACACTGTAACAATATTTGTTCTTCCAATCCATGAACATGGAATGTTTTCCTGTTTCTTTGTGTCATCTTCATTTCTTTTCAGTGTTCTATAGTTTTCAGAGTACAGATCTTTTATGTTTTTGGTTAGGTTTATTCCTAGGTATCTTACGGGTTTTGGTGCTATTGTAAATGGGATTGATTCCTTGATTTCTCTTTCTGCCGCTTCATTATCGGTGTATAGAAATGCAGCAGATTAGGGACACCAGTGTGGCTCAGTTGGTTAAGAGTCTGCCTTCGACTCAAGTCATGATCCCAGGGTCCTGGGATTGAGTCCCACATCAGACTCTCTGCTCAGCAGGCAGCCTGTTTCTCCCTTTCCCTGCTTCCCCTCTTTGTTCATACTCTCTCTCTCCCTAGCTATCTCTCTCAAATAAATAAATAAATAAATAAATAAATAAATAAATAAATAAATAAAATCTTTTTAAAAAAGAAACGCAACAGATTTCTATACATCGATTTTGTATCCCGTGACTTTACTGAGTTCATGTATTTGTTCTAGGAATTTTTTGATGGAGTCTTTCAGGTTTTCTACATAGAGTATGTCATCTGCAAATAGTGCAAGTTTGACTTCATTCTTGCCAATTTGGATGCCTTTTATTCCATTTTGTTGTCCAGTTGCTGAAGACTTCCACTGCTATGTTAAATAACAATGGTGAGAGTGGACACACCATCTTGTTCCTGACCATAGAGGAAAAGTTCTCAGTGTTTCCCACTGAGGATTATATTAGCTGTGGGTCTTTCATAAATGGCCTTTATGATGTTGAGGTATGTTTCCTCCATCCCTGCTTTGTTGAGGGTTTTTATCAAGACTGGATCCTGTACTTTGTCAAATGCTTTTTCTGCATCTGTGGAGAGGATCATATAGTTCTTACCCATTCTTTTATTAATGTGGTATATCATATTGATTGATTTGCAAATATTGAGCCACCCTTGCAGCCCAGGAATAAATCCCACTTGATCCTGGTAAGTAATTCTTTCAATGTACTGTTGGATCTGATTTGCTTTTATCTTGTAGAGAATTTTCAGATCTATGTTCATCCATGTTCATCCATGTTTATACAGGACTTTGGCCTATAATAATTCTTTTTAGTGAGGTCTTTGTCTGATTTTGGAATCAAGGTAATGCTGGCCTCGTAGAATGGGTTTGGAACTTTTCCTTCCATTTCTATTTTTTGGAACAGTTTGAGAAGTTATTAACTCCTCTTTACATGTCTAGTAGAATTCCCCCTGGGAAGCCATCTGGCCCTAAGATTTGTTTTTTGGAAGATTTTTGATTACTCATTACATTTATTTGTTGGTCATGGGTTTATTCAAATTTTCTTTTTTTTTCCTGTTTCAGTTTTGGTAGTTCATATGTTTCTAGGAATTTATCCATTTCTTCTGGATTGCCCAATTTGTTGGCGTATAATTTTTCATAATATTCTCACATAATTGTGTTTCTGTAGTGTTGGTTGTGATCTCTCCTCTTTCATTCATGATTTTATTTATTTGGGTCCTTTCTCTTTTTGGTAAGTCTGGCTAGGGGTTTATCAATTTTATTAATTCTTTCAAAGAAACAACTCCTAGTTTCATTGATCCATTCTACTGGTTTTTTGTTTGTTTGTTTCTGTATCATTTATTTCTGCTCTAATGTTTATTATTCCCTTCTTCTGCTGGTTTTAGGCTTTGTTTGTTGTTCTTTTTCTAGCTCCTTTAGGGGTAAGGTTAGGTTGTGTATTTAAGATTTGTCTTGCTTCTTGAGGTGAGTCGGTATAGCTATATATTTCCCTCTTATGACCACTTTTTCTGCAACCCAAAGATTTTGGACTGTCCTGTTTTCATTTTTATTTGTTTCTGTGTATTTTTAAAAAATTTCTTCTTTAATTTCCTGTTTAACCCATTCATTCTTTAGTAGGATGTTCTTTAACCTCCATGTATTTGTGATCTTTCCAAATTTTTTCTTGTGACTGACTTCAAGTTTCATAGCATTGTGGTTGGAAAATATGTATGGTATGATTTCAGTCTTTTTATATTTATTGAGGCCTGAATTGTGACCCAGAATGTGATCTGTTCTGGAGAATGTTCCATGTGCACAAAAAAGAATGTGTATTCTGCTGCTTTAAGATGAAATGCTCTGAATATATCTGTTAAGTCCATCTGGTCCAGTGTGTCATTCAAAGCCATTATTTCCTTGTTGATTTTCTGCTTAGATGATCTGTCCATTGCTGTAAGTGGGGTGTTAAAGGCCTGTACTATTCTTATATTATTATCAATGAGTTTCTTTATGTTTGTTATTAATCGATTCATATATTTGGGTGCTCCCAAGTTGGGGGTATAAGTATTTAACAATTGTTAGATCTTCTTGTTGGATAGACCCCTTTATTATGATATTGTGCTCTTCATCATCTCTTGTTACAGTTTTTGGTTTAAAATCTAGTTTGTCTGAGTATTGCTACTCTGGCTTTCTTCTGATGTCCATTAGCATGATAAACGGTTCTCCATTCCCTCACTTTCAATCTCCATGTGTCTTTAGGTCTAAAATCAGTCTCTTGTAGGCAGCATATAGATGGGTCTTGGTTTTTTTTTGTTTGTTTGTTTGTTGGTTGGTTTTTGTTCTGATATCCTATGTCTATTCACTGGAGCATTTAGTCCATTTATATTCAGGGTGACTATTGATAGACATGTATTTAGTGCCATTGTATTACCTATAAAGTCATTGTTTCTGGAAATTTTCTCTTTTCCTTTCTAGTCTTTGTTGCTTTTTGTCTTTCCTTCCTACTCAAAGAGTCCCCTTTAATATTTCTTGCAGGGCTCAATTTATGGTCACAAACTCCTTTACTTTTTGTTTGTCTGAGAAACTCTTTATTTCTGCTTCTATTCAGAATAAGAGCCTTGCTGGACAGAGCCTTCTTGGCTGCATATTTTTTCCCATTCAACTAAGAAAATTCCCATTTTCCCATTTAATATATCATGCCACTTTCTTCTGGCTTGTCAAGTTTTTGTTGATAGGACTGCTGGTAACCTTATTTGTCTTCCCTTGTTAGTTAGGGATTTATTTTCCCTTGCTGCTCTTAGGATTTTTTCCTCATTTCTGTATTTTGCAAATTTTACTACAATATGCCTTGGTGTTGGCCTGTCTTTTTTATTTTGATGGGAGTTCTCTGTGCCTCCTGGATTTGGATGTCTATTTCTTTCTCTGGTTTGGAGAAATTTTCAGCTGTAATTTGATCAAGTAAAACTTCTGCCCCTTTTTCCCTCTCTTCTTCTGGGACTCCTATGCTACAAATGTTCTTAAGCTTTATAGAGTTGCTGAGTTCCCTAAGTCTACATTTGTGATCCAGTATTTTTCTTTACCTCTTCTTTTCAGTTTCATTATTTTCCATAATTTTAGCTTTTATATTATTGATTTATTCCTCTGCTTCTTCCATCCTTGTGGTCATCACATCCAGTTGGTTTTGCATCTCAGTTATAGCATTTTTTTATTTCGGCCTGATGAGATTTTAGGTCTTTTATCTCTATGGTAAGTGACTCCCTGGTGTTTTCTCTGCTTTTCTCAGGCCCAGCTAGTATCCTTATGATGGTTGTTTTAAATTCTGGATCAGGCATATTACTTAGATCTGTTTCAGTTAGATCCCTGACCGTGACTTTTTCTTGTTCTTTCTTTTGGGATGAATTGCTCTGACTTGGCATTTTGTCTAGGTCTCTATCTTCTACTCTGTTATGAAAGCCTGTTATATTTCCTGCTCCTGAGTGTAATGACTTTATTAAGAAGAGGTCCTATACTATCCAGGGCCTGGTGCTTCAGGAAATGTTTCTGGTGTATGCTATGTGCATTCTGGTGTTGTGTTTTGGCTGCTCTTTCCCTCAGGTCAGTCCTCTGCAGAGTTTCTCCTTGCCTGCAGTGGGGAGTGTTTGGACCTTGTCCAGTGTGTGGTTCATTTTAATTAGGTGTACTTTGGTCTGCCTGTTAAAATAAGCCTGATCCTATTTCCACTAGAGCTGAAGCTTTATGGCACTCTGTGGTTAGTAGACTTGGTGCATATTGGGGGTGGGGGGGTTGTGCTGGTCTTCTGGGGGAGGGTCATGTTGCTACTCTTCCTCTCAGGCAACTCTCCCCCAATAAAGAAGCACCTGCAGAGTGCAGGGGGATAGAGCTTGGTATAAGCTACTCAAGTTTCCACTGTGGGTGCTGTGCTACTTACTAAAGTCCCTTCATGCTGGTGGGTGGATAAAAATGGCACCAGTCCTGTCTCTACTCCTTGGAGAAGGGAGTTCACGCCTGCCATTGTCCAGAAAGCCCTCACAGAAGACTGAACAATCTCCCCTTGTGTGTACCAGGCATCCCTCAGATATCTGCCTTGATCCTGTCTGCATCTGGGCTATCTGCCCACCCGGCCGCACAGTACACCTGTGTTTTATGTCAGGCACACCAGCTGAGTTTCAAAATGCTGAATTTTAGGGACCCAATGCAGCACAGAACCATGCTGATCCTTTGGGGGAGGGTCTTGCTGTGGGGCTGGTGCTGTTTTGTCCCAGAAGGGAAGTCACGTGAAGGTGCAGGAGCTTGGAGTTTAGAATAAAACACAGCAAAAAGTCAGCATCCAGGTTAACTGCCCTCAGCAGGTATCTTTGCCCCTATGCTAATGAATGGGGCAGCACAATGGTGACTGCTGGCTCTTTTGTCCCCTGAGAGGCAGTGCCAACTCTCCCAAATACACTCCAAGAAGGGCATCTGTCTCTCCCAGTATGACCCAGGGAATCCTCACATCATGCTATCTGCTCCCAGACCTCTGCCCTCCTTTCCCACAGGAGCACTGCTACACCCACTGGGCTCCACACAAACCACAGTGCAGATCTCTATAACTTCAGTCTTTGTGTTCTGCTGGTCACAAAAGCTCACAATAATCAGCCCTCTTTTTTCCCAGTCAGTGGTTTTGGGGAAGTGTTTTTCTTATGTGATCCCCTATGTGCTACTTTCTCTCTCTCTCTCTCTCACCTCCACCTTCCGCAATGTGGTCTCTTTTCTCCCTCTAGTTATGCAGTTTGTTCTCTCAGTCTTCAGATCGATTTGTTGGGTGTTTGGAATGATTTGATAGTTATCTAGCCATGTTTAAGGGAGGAGGCAAGCATAGAGTCCCCCTACTATTTTGCCATCTTAACACTTCAACGATTTGCTGACTAATTAATTAACATGGAAAAAGCAGCTGCCCTGTTTGTTTCCCAGGGCGGCCATGGGGACTGTATATGTGATATTACCATAGCAAAGAAACCCAGGTATCTCTTATCCCTAGAGCCATAGGTATAGTCCTTGTATACTGTGGTATTGCTCCCAGAGATGGGAACTGAGTTGCTTAAGCATCAATCTGGCTGAAGTCTGAAGGAGTGTACAAACTGAATAATCCATTTTCCCCCAATATGAGAGTGTTAGTGCTATTTGTCTGGCTGACTACCTCTACCTCCCTCTTGTGCAGTCCCTAGAATCCTGCTATTTTTCACCAGGCCTACTGTCAGACCCTTTGCAGGCTCCTTGGGAAGACTTTCTCCACCCTCACTGATCTGTTCCTGGCTGACTTCTGGCTCTGGGGACATGCTCCTTGGCTGCTAATGGGCCTCTGCTACTTGAAACTCCAGTTTCCCTGCCAACATTCAGAGTAGGCCAGTAAGTCTGTCCATAAATGTCCCTGGTTGAATTAAATACCACAGTCATTGCTTTTAGATTACTTGTAATCAGCTGGAGTGTGAAGTAATGTGAGTCTAGACCCGCTTTCCTGCTTATTCCCATTGACTTTTGGATCTCAGGTCCTAGCCAGACTTTCCATGGTCAGAGCTGCCTTTCAGGTCCTTGGGTATAGAGTTTATGGACTAAGCTTTTGTTTTAGCCAATATTAAGTGGGGCTACCATTCAAGAGTTATCCTAAGTGAAGGATCATATGGTGATGTATGCATATCCCAAACATAAAGCTTAAATTTAAGTGAATCTCAAAGAGACATTATAGCAAATTGCTTAAACATGTAGGATTTGGAATCAAATAGAATTGGATTCAAATCCTTGTTCCACCATTCCTAGCTGTGTGAGCATGGGTAAGTTACTCATGTTCTCAGTAAAATTGGAGTAATGAAAAGAACTGCCTTATTAGATCATTCCAAGGACTAAATGAGGTAAAGAGAGTAAAATTCTTAGCCCAGTGCCAGACACATTATAAGCCTTTGTGGTTATCTTAATTCTTAATATCAAGATTATTTTTGTTAGAGTTAGGACCTTTGTATAGTATTTTTGAACTTTGCCTGTTTCATACAATAATTCTTAGAACTCTTGCTTTTTGAGAACTGTACAGTTAATATATTTTCTCACGTACAATAATATTTTGTTCTCACAACTACACAAGGTGGTCAAGTTTTATCATTTTCATCTTAGAGATGAATTAACTGAAGTCAGGAGTTTATCCCATCCCCAATCACACAGACTTGGAGAAATGGGACAGGTCCTGAGGCTCGCTGAATTCTATTCACGATACTAATGCAAGACAGTCAGAAAAAAGGCAGGCAGGGACACCCCACCCCCCCAGGTGATAGGAAGATGACAAAAACCTGATTGGGTGACAGGCACAAGGTAGGGTTAAGCAGATTAAAACAGCCTGCCAACAAGCCCATAAAAAGCCCTAGACTTAGAAACTGGTGGCAAACCCTTTCGGTCCCCTCCCTGTTTGGGAGGTTTGTACTCTCAATAAACTTTGCTTTGCTGCCCACCACTCTTGTCTGGTCTGTCTCTTCATTCTTCAAAGCAGCATGACCAAAAATCATGAGAATTAAGGGAAAAGAAATCCTGTAACAATACCTCAGTTGCAGAGTATAAAAGACAAGTGGTCTAATATTTGTGTAATAGAAATCCTAGAAGGGGCGCCTGGGTGGCTCAGTTGTTAAGCATCTGCCTTCGGGTCAGGGCGTGATCCCAGGGTCTTGGAATTGAGCCCCGCATCGGGCTCCTCCTCTGGGAGCCTGCTTCTTCCTCTCCCACTCCCCCGCTTGTGTCCCTCTCTCGCTGGCTGTCTCTCTCTCTCTGTCAAATAAATAAATAAAATCTTAAAAAAAAAATAGGAGTCCTAGAAACACTTTTTAATTGTTCCCAGAGCTATCCCCTGTATCTCTATTTAGAATTAGAATCACTGCAAATGATGGTGGTATATGAAATCAACTTTTGATGATAATTAATGTCCTTATAACTGATAAATTTTCTTGGCAAGTTTTTGCAGCATGGTAGAATTATTTCCACATTGTTAAGGAAAATGTTGTCTGTATGTTCCCTGTGTGTTTTCTCAATATTCTACTATAACACTAGTTCACTTCTGACACTCTGGTTCCCAAGTGTGTGGGATTTTTTTCTCCACCAAGCAATTCTGTGCACTAGCTAGGTGTCCGGCAATGTAACTCAATTCTGACACTATCTACATGGCGTTGTTGTAGACTCCAGGTTGAGGGCTCAGTCCTACAAGACTGCCTGCCCTCCACACACTTTAGATTCCAGTGGCAAGTCCAGGTTGTCACCTGCGCCTCTGACTAACTGATGGTAAATTGGAGGTTCCCACAACCCTATCCTGAGGTTTGATTAATTTGCTAGATGGGGGCTCACAGAACTAAGGTATTTTACTTACTGGATTATAATGTTGGAGTGGGGGGAGTTTTACTCTACCCTTCAAGATTCTTCTGGCTAGTCTAAGAATTAAATTGACATGAGATGGTTTAATAGGAGAAAATCAAATTTAATTATAAATGTACAGGGAATCCCCATGAACAATGAGATTCTATAGAAGGGCAAAATAAAGAACATATGTCATCCTCAACTAAAGGGAAGGATGTAGGGGGGAGCTTCAAAGGAAAGGCAGACAATTCACAGGAAAAATGGAAAGAGTTCATGTTTAGTAAACAAATGTTTGCTAGGCCATACAGAAACAATGGGACAGAGAGAGGACTTTTATCAAACAAGCCTTGTTAGCTTTCTCCTATCTACCACACCTAGTTCATATAATGTAGTTATCTACAGTGATGGCTCTTTTCCTGGAGGAGGTCCTCTATCTAAATTCTTTTAGGCAGTTAGGTAGAAGGTTTAAGTTTCTCCCAAGTCCTTTGGGCCTTGTTTTCAGCTCAAAATAACTAGCATACCAAAATGACGCATCTTGAGTTAACTTTTTCTGAACCCAATACTAGTTTATTATAAAAGGACATAATTCAAGAACAGCCAAATGGAGAAGACGCGTAAGGCAAAGCATGAGAGAAAAGGCATGGAGTTTCCATATACTGTCTGGGAGCACCACTCTTCCGGCACCTCCTCCTATTCATCCTGGACACTCTCCTTTTGAGACTTTCATGGAGGTGTCATGACATTGGTATGATTGATTAATTTACTGGCCATTGGTGATTAAGTTGAGCTCCAATACCTCTCTCATCCCCAGAGGTCAGAGGTAGGCTGGAAGTTCCAACCCTTTAATCACCTGGTTGGTTCCCCTGGCAATCACCACTCTCTCATCCCTAGGAGCTTTCTGAAAGTTACCTAACTGACAAACTCAGGTGTGGTTGAAAGGGACTTGCTATGAATAACAAAAGACTCCCATTTCACTTTTATCTCTCTGGAGCTGTTTCAGGAACTAGGAATAAAACTAAATTATACCAAAGATGCCCCTATGGCTCCTATGTAGGAAATTGCAAGGGCTTTAGGAGAGGTGTGCAAGAGACAGTGAATAAAGATCAAACATACATATCTTGTTAGGAATCACAATATCACATGGGCAGAGCATTAAGGAATATTGAGATAATAGATGTGAAAGGTTGGAAAAACTAAAAACATCTATTGTTAAAAAGAAAGAGGACCGAAATGGAGTCATTTATGTTAAGCCCCACCAAGACTTAATACTAACCTCAGCCTCTCCAAGGAGTAAAATTTTAAACCAGTCAGGAATTCTCTGATCGTCACCAGTGAGGTAATCTGCATTTTAAGACATCCTGCCTTCCCCTAAGGGAAGGTGACCTTGTCTGAAATAATCCCTTCTTTTCTTTTGTTAATAACTTCCTCCCCCACCTGCCTTCCTCTATAAAACCTTTCAGTTTATACAGCTTCTCAGAGCTCCTTTTATTTATTAGATGGGATTTTACCCCTCTTCATGAATCTTTGAACAAAACCAGTTAGAGCTTTACATTTACTCAGTTGAATTTTGTTTTTTAAACATTATCAAAAAATGAAAATCAGGCCCTGTCACATCCCTCTTATAACCTTTTAATTCAGTGGTTCTCAATTGTACCTATAACTCACCCAGGGAGTTTTAAAAAATACTAATTGTTGGATTTCACCAATCTGAGGTCCTGATTTAATTAGTTAGGTAAGGCCCGGATATATGTCTTTAAAATCCTGGGCCACCTGCTGCAGGATCACTTAGGATGCTTGTTAGAAATGCAGGCTCTAGGGCCATACCCTAAGTCCAGTGAACCAAACACTGAGAATCACAGAATCTTCATTTTCCAACAAGCTATGTCAGTGAAATCTTCTCAAACTCTACTGTACATATGGGATCACTTTATTAAAATGCATATTCTGCTTGTGTGGCTATTTGGGGTGAGATTCTGGATTTCTAATGGTTCCTTGACCTGGGAACCACACTCTGAGTGGCAAAATCCTAAGTGCTTCTCTTTTTTCCCCTTGTTTTTGATGACCTTGACAGTTTAGAGGTGTACTGGTCAGGTGTTTTGCAGAATGTCCCTCGATTTGGATTTGTCTGATGTTTCTTCATTAGATGGGGGTTATGGGTTTTAGGGAGGAAGACCACAAACAAAGTGCCATTTTCATCACATCGTACCTGTAGTGTGTACTCTCCCAACATGATTTCTCACTATTGATATTGACCTTTATCGCATGGCTGAGGTAGTACTTGTCAGGTTCTAAATGATTCTAATGAAAATAAATTTTAAGATCCTCTGATGTACCACAAAGGATTCAAACTGTTTAGTGCATCATGGAGAGACCTCAGAGATGCACCCCTTCCTAGATCTTCATCTCCAAACCCTGCTACTTCTGACTTGCACTTTAGGCTGCATAAGTAACAAAATGCTTGCAGTAGACCTAAATCCTACATGTGTGCATGCAGGTGCACACACACACACACACACACACACACACACACACACACACTGCCCAGATCTCGTTCCCTTCCTTCTTCAAAGAAGTTATCAAGTTAGACTTCAGCTTACATATCACGGGCACCCCGCCTCCACAATTTCTCACTGCATCTCAGCTTTCCCTGCTTCCTCAATCCTATCACTAACTCTATTTGATTGAAATTGACTATTTATGCTTCTCTCTTATAATAGAATATTAATTTTGCAAGAACAGGGACTTTGAAGTGTTCATCCTGTACCAACAGTACATAGCATTATAGACAATCAGTAAATATTTGTTAAATTATGTGCCAAACCCAAACCTAACCATAAATAACAAAGAAAATCACCCACCCTTTGAAGGTCTATTTCTCCTACTCAAATTTATGAAATTAAATAACGTCATTGTCAAGTTAGAAGTGTTTAAAAGGGCTAGAAATTCTCAGTGCTCTATATTATCACAGCCTAATTATTACCATGCATTTCCACTAGTCTTCATAATGGTCCTTTTTTTTTTACTTTTCAATTTCTTCTTGCAGCCAATAGTTTGCTCCAAAAACATAAACCAGTGTTCAGAAGGCTTCTGTTGTTATTAACTCCAGCACCATTGTTATATTTCAAAAGAGGATGCAGGCAGGCTTGGACATGTGACCAGTTGGGTGGTTTCACTGGCAGTGGCTGTCAGGTAGCTGAATTGGGAACATCGATCAGCATGGTGCCCTTTAGAATCTACCCTCCAAGGTTACATCCAAACCACCTTAATGGGGCAGTGCAAAGGGCAGGGACAGCAGCTTTTCATGCAGTGGCTTCATCCATCACACTCCTAACCAGCAAATAGAGACTGATGAGGGATCTCAGCGTTTAGGGCAGGGCTGGTCACACTCTGCTTGCTGTGCTCAGTACCTCTCCCATCTTGCTCCAAACATCTTCTCTGAAATATTTGCTTTGGAAGGCAAATATTGATCCTTGCTGCCACTGGCTTTTTCATTAAATGCTTTGCTCCTTGATACACATTCTTTGCTTAATTACTTTCCTTCATCTTCCATCTGAAATTAGGGAGGATTTTTAGCCTTGTGGAAATTCACTTTGATTCCAAAGCTCCCTCTTGCCCAGGTGATGTTCTTAAATAAATTTGGAGGCATTTGGTATTCCAGATCTTTCCTGGCTGAGGCAAAGGCTGCGCTGGGCCAGGAAGTCTGTGTGATTCACAAAGGCATTCAGCCTAGAGATGGCTTCCCCTGCTGTTGCCTCCCTCTGAATTTCTTGAACAGGCTACCTGGACTGTTCGGAGGATTTTGTCCAGCTGTGCACGCTGGGACATCTCTTGTAAGGCCCAAACCTAGGTTTTGCTCACTGTGCACCCACGCACCTCCTTCAAATAGAATGAGTCATTCTGGGACAAATGAAGAAGAGTTTGGGTGGTGGGCTCTGGCTCTGGTTTCCAAGCCCACAGCTCCGCAGAGCTGGGATTCAACCTACACAGCTACCCCCTCCTCCCCTGCCTGGAGAAGAGAGCTTTTATTAATCATTGCAACAATGTTTTGAAATTTGAAAAAACCTCACATGCCTGCGTCACGTTAGGCCTTTAAAAATGCCGGTGAGTTACAAGATGATTTCTGCTGTTACTCAGCAGCACGAGATCACAAAAATACCAAACTTGCTGAAAGGGGCACCTCGCAGCATCTGCCCACCATGATCTCTTAAAGCCCATATGTTTCTCTTCCCAGGTGCCTTAGGTGTAATTCAGTGATTCTCAACCCTCCCCACACATTAGAATCACTATGGAGATTTTAAAACATAATTCACTTTCAGGAATTTTGATTCAATTGGTCTAGGATGGAGCCCTGGCAATAGCTTTTGAGAGCTCACCAGGTGATCCTAATTGAAACCAAGATTGAGGGGCATCTGGGTGGCTCAGTCGTTAAGCATCTGCCTTCAGCTCAGGGCGTGATCCCAGCGTTCTGGAATCGAGCCCCACATCAGGCTCCTCCACTGGGAGCCTGCTTCTTCCTCTCCCACTTCCCCTGCTTGTGTTCCCTCTCTCACTGGCTGTCTCTCGTTCCATCAAATAAATAAATAAAATCTTAAAAAAAAAAAAAAAGAAACCAAGGTTGAGAACCACTGAATGGTATCCTTCCCAAATCCTTTTCTGGGACACAGAACTTTCTTCTACTGAGTTCCTGCCAAGTCATCAGCTACCCTTAGATGCCACCACTACCCTCTTCTTCCTTATCAGAAACTAGAACTTTTCACATCGATATGACTTTTTTTTTAAGGGAGTTGCCCAGTTTCTGAGCCCTATACCTATGTTTGGTGAATCCTCACTCCTCTACCTATATAAATTTTGGAGAATCAGGGCTTCTACATGGAAGGTGAAAAGCGATATATTCATTTTCCCAGCCTCCCTATGGTCAAGCACAGTCAGGTGCTTCATCAGTCAGACCCTAGCCTTTGACTTGGGAGCTATCAAGGCAAAGGAAGAAGGATTCAGGATCTTTTGGTGATAGTAGGAGTAGGTGCCTGAGTCTGGGGCCAGTGGTAACAAGATGCAAGCTACCCCGTCACAAGGAAGCTGCCACGCAGTGTTCTCACCTAGCCTGTTCCACAGTGTGACTTTCATTTTCTTTCATGGCTGCCTCAAGCCTCTTTCTCTCCATGATTCTCTGAGCATGTAGTACCCCTTTGACAACCTCCTTTCCAGAGTTAGTCTCTGTTTATAACTAAGAACCCTCTTGTCCTTCCATAAGGGATGTCACAAACTATTCTCAGAGGAAAAGTCACCTCCTTTGGAATGAAAGTTGTACTCCGTAGCCTTCTGATACAAGTCCAGAGATCGGGTTTGAAACTTTCTGTCTCCATTCGCTTAATTTCCATTTTTCCTTCCGGTTCTAATGAATAGACAGTATTTTTTTTAAAGATTTTATTTATTTATTTGACAGAGATAGAGACAGCCAGCGAGAGAGGGAACACAAGCAGGGGGAGTGGGAGAGGAAGAAGCAGGCTCACAGCAGAGGAGCCTGATGTGGGGCTCGATCCCATAACGCCGGGATCACGCCCTGAGCTGAAGGCAGACGCCTAACCGCTGTGCCACCCAGGCGCCCCATGAATAGACAGTATTAACTTTCATTTTTATTCTCTATCAGTAGTAGAGCTCAGGTTACGTCTCCCCTAGAGTGGCCTATGCCTCTGTTCCCTCCACTGAGCTGTCCCTGGTATTATTCACAGAGTGGCTGCATCGATCATCAAAACAGCAGCCCCATTAGGTAGAATTTGTACCATGACTGGACTGTACCCACTGTGGAAATAGACCTCTCTTCTAAAACAAAGGGTGGGATTTACTAATATTCTTTATTCACAGTAGCTGAGAGAAAGAAGAAATGACATGTAACTGCTTCATAAGGGTTCTGTTAGTGGATACCCATCCAGCGTAATTATTAACAGCAGCCTGAGGTGAAAGAGTTCAGAGGGAAGCTACTATCAGATGGTATACCTCAAAGTCTTCCTCTATCCATGCTTTGATGATGGCTGAATCATAAAAGGCATGTAATAAGGCTTCATAAAGTACAATTCCCCTGGGAAAGCAGTGTTTCATCATGAATACGGGCAATTTTTATGCTCGCACCCCACCAAAGCATCTTAATTCCAGTGTCAGAGTGAATCACCAATTTGTAACTCAAATATCTAACACATACTCAAACACTCAACACAGATGATACTCACCCCAGTTTTGCCAGCTACAAGTGATATATTCTGTGACTAATCCCCCAAAGTCCTAGATTTTCTTTTGCAGATTTCTTTAGGAAGTTTGGTAAAAGCTGGGGGAAAATGTACTCTGATGACAGAAGGCTCTGTCTTTCTGTAGTTCCTTCACATAGAGTACTGGCAAGCATTTGCAATCTTCATAATTCTAGGAATACTATTTTTCTCAGAGGTTTTGGTTGGTGGGTACTATGGACTAAATGTTTGTATCACTCTGAAATTCACATGTGGAAGCCTTAACTCCCCCCTCCCCGATGGTATTTGGAAATGGGGCTTTGGGGAGGTAATTATGGTTAGATGAGTTTATGGAGGTTGAGTCCTCCTGATGGGATTAGTGGCCTTATCAGGAGAGGAGAAAGAGATCACTCTCTCTGTCATATGAGAGCACAGTGAGAAGGTAGCCATCTGCTAGTCAGGAAGAGGGCCCTCACCAGAACTCAACCATGCCAGCACCCTGATCTTGGACTTCCAGCCTCCAGAGCTGTAAGAAAATACATTTTTATTGTTTAAGCATCCAGTTTATAGTATTTTGCTATGGCAGCTCAAGCAGACTAATACACTAAGTGGTAACCTGACAGACAAATGATGTTGGAGTCCAAAAGCTGATCCCACAGGAAGAAATGATACATTGGTGCTCACAGAAGAAAGCTAGACTCTGTTTTTCTTGAGGGCAAAGGCAGTGTTCTTAGAATATTTGGATCGTGAGTGTTTGGACTACTGCTTGGCCCATAGAAGATATTCAACAAATATTTATGAATTAGTAAGTAAGTGAGTGGCTGGCTGGATGGGTGGAACGGTGAAACCAAATGAATAAGGGAAGGAATGCAGAGAACAAGACTGACCCTCAGAGGAAAGTAGTTAATAAGGTGAGATTAAAGTTACATCTTACGGATTTTGATGTGGTAGTTTCAGAGCCTAAGGCTTTGACTTTTTGTGTCAAGGACTTTTCAACTTTTGCTGTATCTGAAAGATTACTGGTCCTGGAGACAAAATAGCTAATACTCTCAGATTCGCCTCTGTGTTGCATTATGTGCTTAGTCATGCATTTCATCTCCCAGCGCTCCTGCTTCTATATCCATAAAAAAACTGAGATAAATTAGCTAATGTCTCTGAGGTCTTCCAACATTAATATCCCAAGATTGTACTAATTACTGCAATTGCAAAAGGAAAATGCAAACTTGCAGAAATTACATTATTAGAAATTAATGCCATCATTTGAATTTTTCCATATATAAATAAAGTATATATATAAACTTTATCTATATCTACATGTAAATATAGATACTTTATTTTTAATCATTTTTGCTGTAGGTTTGACTTTTTTAAAAATTCAGTTTACTTTTGAATTATAACCATTAATGATATTCTTCTAGAAAACAAAATAGGACTAATAATGCCAACCATAGGGAAAACAGAATCTTTTCAACAGCTGGATATCTATATGGGAAAGAAATGAACTTTAAACCCTACCTCATGTGGTAGTTCAAAATATGTCCATAAATTCTTTGTACTCCTCCATTTTTTTTTAAAGATTTTATTTATTTATTCGGCAGAGATAGAGACAGCCAGCGAGAGAGGGAACACACGCAGGGGGAGTGGGAGAGGAAGAAGCAGGCTCACAGCGGAGGAGCCTGATGTGGGGCTCGATCCCATAACGCCGGGATCATGCCCTGAGCCGAAGGCAGATGCCTAACCGTTGTGCCACCCAGGCGCCCCTGTACTCCTCCATTTTTAAAAGTGTGAATGAATTCCACTTCCCTTGAGTGTGGAGACTCACTTGTAATAAATAGAATTAAGCAGGATGATGGTGTGTAGCTTTGGATACTAGGTTATAAAAGATAAATTGGTCTCCTCCTCACTCATTCTTGCTTAGGTCATTTGCTCTGGTGGAAGCCAACAGCAATGCTATCAGGACCACCAGATGGCCCTGCAGAAAGTGTTATTTGATGAGGAACTGAGGCCTTCTGCCAATAGCCATATGGGTGGGCCATCCTGAGAGCACATCCTACTGCCCTGGTCAGGCTCCTGATGACTGCAGCCATGACCAATAGTTTGCCTGCAACCTCAGGAGAAACCCTGGGCCAGAATTACCCAAGTAAGCCAGGCCCAAATTTCTGACTTTTAGAAACTGTGTGAGATAGTAAATGTTTATTGTTTTAGCTGCTAAATGTTTGAGTAATTTGTTATGCAGCAATAGATAGATAACTAATACACCTCATAATATACATTAAAAAATCAAAATTAATCATAAACGGAAATGTAAAAGTTAAAACTGTAAGACTTACAGAAGAAAACAAAGGAGAAATCTTTGTAATCTTGTAGTAGGCAAAGATTTCTTAGAATACAGAAAACATGAACTATAAAAGAAAACTTTCACAAATTGGGCTTTGTTAAAATTAATAACATATGCTCCTCAAAAGACACCATTAAAAATAAAAAGACAAGCCACAGATTGGATAAAATATTATGTATTTTAAAAATATTATACATATATTATATATATATTATATTTTTAAGGGCTTGTATCTAGAATAAAGAACTCTTACAACTCAGTAATAAGACAAACATCTCAATTTTTTTTAAAGATTTTATGTATTTATTTGACAGAGAGAGACAGCCAGTGAGAGGGGGAACACAAGCCGGGGAAGTGGGAGAGGAAGAAGCAGGCTCCCAGCGGAGGAGCCTGATGTGGGGCTTGATCCCAGAACGCTTGGATCACGCCCTGAGCCAAAGGCAGACACTTAATCACCCAGGTACCCCAAACATCTCAATTTTCAAATTTTTTTTATTTTAATTCAATTTAATTAACATATACTGTATTATTAGTTTCAGATGTAGAATTTAGTGATATGTCAGTTGCATATAACACCCAGTGCTCATTCCATCAAGTGTCCTCCTTAATGCCCATCACCCAATTATTCCATCCCCTCACCGACCTCCCTGCCAGGAACCCTCAGTTTTTTTCCTGTAGTTAAGAGTCTCTTTGGCTTATTTCCCTCTCTTTTTCATCTTATTTTATTTTTCCTTCCCTTGCCCTATGTTCATCTGGTTTTTTTTTTTTGTTCTTAAATTCCACATATGAGTGAAATCATATGATAATTGTCTTTCCCTGACTAATTTATTTAGCTTAGCCTAATACCTTCTAGTTCCATCCACATCATTGCAAATGGCAAAATTTTGTTCTTTTTGATGGCTGATATATATATGTATATCACATCTTTATCCATTCATCTATTGATGGGCATCTGGGCTCTTTCCATGTTTTGGCCATTGTGGACATTGCTGCTACAAACACTGGTGTGCATGTGTCCCCTCCAATCACTATGTTTGTACCCTCCAGATAAATACCTAGTAATTGCTGTGTTTTAGGGTAGTTCTATTTTTAACTTTTTGAGGAACCTCCACACTGTTTTCTAGAGTGGCTGTACCAGTTTGCATTCCCACCAACTGTTTCCCTTTCTCCACATCCTCACCAAGATCCGTTGTTTCCTGAGTTGTTAATTTTAGCCACTCTGACTGGTATGAGATGGTATCTCATTGTGGCTTTGATTTGTATTTCCCTGATGATGAGTGATGTTGAGCATTTTTTCATGTGTCTGTTGGCCATTTGTGTGTCTTCTTTGGAGAAATGTCTGTTCATGTCTTCTCATTTCTTGAGTAGATTATTTGTTTTTTGGGTGTTTAGTTTGATAATCTCTTTATAGATCATAGATACTAGCCCTTTATCTGATAAGACATTTGCAAATATCTCCTCCCATTCTGTAAGTTGCCTTTCAATTTTGTCAACTGTTACCTTTGCTGTGTAGAAGTTTTTATCTTGATGAAGTCCCAGTAGTTCATTTTTGCTTTTGTCTCCCTTGCCTCCAGAAACATGTCTAGTAAGAAGTTGCTGTGGCTGAAGTCAAAGAGGTTGCTGCCTATGTTCTCCTCTAGGAGAACCTCTAGAATCCTCCTCTAGGATTTTGATGAATTTCTGTCTCACACTTAGGTCTTTCATCCATTTTGAATCTATTTCTGTGTATGGTGTGTAAGAAAGTAGTCCAGTTTCATTCTTCTGCATGTTGCTGTCTAATTTTCCCAACACAATTTTTGAAGAGACTTTTCTCCATTGGATATTCTTTCCTCCTTTGTTGAAGATTAGTTGACTATATAGTTGAGGGTCCATTTCTGGGTTCTGTATTCTATTCCACTGATCTTTGTGTCTGTTTTTGTGTCAGTACCATACTGTCTTGATGATTACAGCTTTGTAATACAACTTGAAGTCCAGAATTGTGATGCCTCCAGCTTTGGTTTTCGTTTTCTTTTTCTTTTCTTTCTTTTTTTTCTTTAAGATTTTATTTATTTATTTGACAGAGAGAGAGACAGCCAGCGAGAGAGGGAACACAAGCAGGGGGAGTGGGAGAGGGAGAAGCAGGCTCATAGCGGAGGAGCCTGATGTGGGGCTTGATCCCATAACGCTGGGATCACGCCCTGAGCCGAAGGCAGACGCTTAACCACTGTGCCACCCAGGCGCCCCTAGTTTTCGTTTTTCAACATTCCTTTGGCTCTTCTGGTTTCATACAAATTTTAGGATTGTTTTTTCCAGCTCTGTGAAAAATGTTGGTGGTATTTTGATAGAGAGTGCATTGAATGTGTAGATTGCTTTAGGTAGCATAGACATTTTAACAATATTTATTCTTCCAATCCATGAGCATGGAATGTTTAAAATGTGCAAAAGATTTGAACAGACACTTTACAAAGAAGATATATAATAATAGCTAACAAGCACATAAAAAGTTCTCAACATCATCAGTTATTGAGGAAGTGTAAACTAAAACTACAAGAGACCTCTCACACCTACTAGACTGCCTAAAATTTAAAACACTGATGATATCAAGTATTGGTGAGTTGTGAAGCAACTGGAAGTCTCAGGCATGGCTGTTAGGAAGAGAAAAGGTAACACTACTTTGGAAAACCATTTGACTGTCTCTTAAAATGTTAAAGATACATCTATCATATGACCCACTCCTATGGTATTTACCCAAGAGAATGAAAACAAATATCCATGCAATGACTTATACATGAGTGTTCATAAAAACAGAGTATATCTATACATGAAATACTACTCAAAAAGGAATGAATTCTCGTTATAGCAATAAACATAAATAAATCTCAAAATAATTAGGTTGAGTAAAAAATGCCAGAGGAAAAATAGAATGCATATTGTATTATTCTATTTACATAAAACCTTAGAAAATGCAAACTAACCTGAGTGACAGAAAGTAGATCAGTGGTCACCCGTGGCCAAGAGTGGAGACAGAGAAGGGCCACAAAGGGACACAAGAAATCTTTTGGCAGTGATGAAAATGTTCTGTACGTTTATTGTGACAATAATTTGATGGTGTGTGCAGATATCAAGAACCATCAAATCTACACTTGAATGCCATCTACTGTACATAAATAAAACCTCAGTAGATTTTAAATTAATAATAATGCCCACCTCTTTGCATGTCAGTTGTGATGACTTAATGATGTAGATCTGTAATAATGCAACAGCCTGGAACAGTTGTTTGTCACACTGAGAGAGACCCAGTGACCTTGAACTCTACTGAGTCACTCAGGAATATAGAAGGTAACAATTAGTAATTTCTTTCCCCAAATATTTAATTAGCTGTACATTAATTACCCATACATTTCAGGCTGCACAGTATTTAATAAATAATAATTTCATGATACTTCTTTATCATCTATTAATATTTTGTGTGGCTTGTTAAGAGCCTAGCTGACAGTTGACTACTGTAAGTGAACATCCTCAGCTTTGGCTTTGGAAGATGCCCCACTTTCCACATCATAGAACATGTTTACGTCAAGTTCCTCCAGGCTCAGATTTTACATTTCCTAGAAATATGTTTTACATGGGAGGCTCTGTTGCTCTTGTTTTTCTCTCCTTCAGAAAACTTGATCTGAACCCATTTTATGCCCTGGGTTTTTCTTAAATAGCCTATTTCAAACTATTTTAGAGGCAAGAGCATTTCTGCTCTATTAAAGCAGCCATTCACAACCCTTCATCACCTAAGACCCACTGCATTATTTTTCACCTTGTGGCCCTCATGTTTTAAAGTAATTTTTAAAAAAAGACTTATTTATTGGTGTGCCCAGGTGGCTCAGTTGGTTAAGCATCCGACTCTTTTTTTTTTTTAAAGATTTTATTTATTTATTTGACAGAGATAGAGACAGTCAGCGAGAGAGGGAACACAAGCAAGGGGAGTGGGAGAGGAAGAAGCAGGCTCCCAGCGGAGGAGCCTGATGTGGGGCTCGATCCCATAATGCCGGGATCACACCCCGAGCCGAAGGCAGGTGCTTAACCGCTGTGCGACCCAGGCGCCCCAAGCATCCGACTCTTGATTTCAGCTCAGGTCATAAGATCAAGCCCCATGTCGGGCTCCACGCTGGGTGTGGAGACTGCTTAAGATTCTCCCTCTCTCTCAATCTCTCAATCTCTCTTTTTCAATCTCTCCCTCTCTGGGGAAGAAAAAAGTATTTATTTTAGAGAGAAAGAGAAAAAGGGAAAGAGAGTGGGGGGAGAGGCAGAAGGAGAGAGAGGAAGAGAATCTTAAGTAGGCCCCGTGTCCAGGGCAGAGCCCAATATGGGGCTCAGTCTTACAACCCTGAGATCATGACCTGAGCTGAAATTGAGACTTGGATGCTTAACCAACGGAGCCACCCAGATGCCCCTGAAAGAATTTAAATAGCAAACTGTACATCCTAAGAAACAATAGCTCCCTCTCCCCCTCATTTGGGGCAATTTTCTAAAGACATGTATGACTGGACAACAGTTAATCACACTAGTTAAGACTAAGAGTTCTGAGGTCAGACGAGTTGGATTTGAATATTGACTATACTATTTACTACCTTTGTGATGGGAAAATTATAAATCTTCATAAGCCTCTTTTTTTTTCTAGAAAATGAGGATAATAATAGTGGCTAACTTATGGAGTTGTTATGAGGATTCAGTGGGATAATTTATGAAAATCTCTTACCATGGGACCTAAAACAGAGAGAACAAAAAAAGGTAGTGCTATATGTTATTGAAGCTTCTGATCAGAATGTGATGCAATACTGTACTTTTTGGAACAATGGTCATCAAAATAACCATAACTCCCACTTATTTAGTGGCTACTATGCACTGAAAATTCTACAAATAGAATTCTACTTAATCTCACAACAGTTCAGCCTAGTGGGTATTATTCCCACTTTCCCAGTGGGAAAACTTAGAATCAGAGAGGTTAATAACTTACATAAGGTCACACAGTGGGAAAATGACTGAGCTTCAAGTTGAACCCAAATCTTTCTGGCTTTAAAATGTATCCATCCTTTCTATATCCTGCTTCTCCAAATAGAATTCTAGTCCACAGCCAAGAAACACATTGTTTAGTTAGACTGTATAATTTGATTTCACACACATGAGCTGTTTCCATCAAGCTTTTTGTGGTCTTGAAAATAATACTCATACCACTCCCTAAAACACACACACACACACACACACGCACACACACGTGCACACACACACATACACACACAGGGCTACCATCATTGTGGGCCCCTAGGGAACAACTGATCTAGATAAATCCAAATTTGTGTCCAAACATACAAATTCTCTACATCGCAGCAAAGTCAAGAAATGCAAGCTCAAACATTCTGCACCATTGGCTTCTCATGGTATAATTAGAGTCTTAGGGCAGTAAGGATAAGCCCCAGGGAAATATTCATTCTGAGTTAGTCAAGACCACAGTGACTGGAGCAGTGCTAGGAATACAGCCCAGGGTCTCACACTGGAAGCAAGAATACAGGTTGAAAGGGAATTGATGATTTCATGACTTCATATTTGACTTTGTATTTTTTAATACAAATTATTTTTGACTGTGACTAGGGACTAAATACATGGTATGAAAAGTAAGAATCATCGACTCTAAAGCCAGATTTGTCTCTTAGAAGCTTTGGAATGCCTTTTAAAATTCTAAGTCCTATAGTCTATGTGTCTCTGGGCATCTGCTTTTAGCATTTCAAGTTCCCTGAACTTTAAAAAAAAAAATGGAGAGGAGGTTTGTGGGGTTTTTTTTTGTTGTTGTTGTTGTTGTTGTTGTTGTTTTAAATGTCAGAAAAGTCAGTGGGGCTCCAAACCAAGTTTCTCTGACATACACTCAGAGTCCTACCATGGAGGACAAGATGCCTGAGCTGGTGTTGTTTAAAGCTTTTGAAAACAAGCAGCTAATTAATATACAGATGAGATGAAAATTTTAAATTATTCATTAACTCAAAGGAAGGTACACTCTGAATATTAAAGTGATGGAGTTTCTGTGTGGCCAAATACATCCACTCTCCCTGATGGATGAAGCAAGTATTTTGTGAAACCAGTGTGGACACCTGACAGTATCCTTGGTCCTGAGCAGCTACTGGGGGTTCTTTGACACATAAAGAAAGAAAATGAAGGTGAAAGAAAGAAGTCAGGGGGCAGCCCAGTCAGGGTATATGTAAGCCAAGCCACCTGAACTGTCACCAATTAGAGAACAGAATTGTGGCCTTTAATTATAAAATACCCATGACAAACATAATTGTAAAAATCATTCGCCAGAGAAATTTACCTCTGGAATGTAAGTCCTTTGCCTATAAAAGATTCCCCCTCTCCCTAAAGGAAGCCAATTGAGAAACACTGGTCAAGGAGAAAGCAGGTCTTTGCTGAGCACTTGGTCCCCAGAACCGTGCACAACTCTGGGACATTGTTCTTTCCTGCCTGTGGATTGTTCACAAGCAGGAAAAGAGAAGACAGTTCCACACTGCGATATGTAGTGGGGACAGAAAACCCAGTAGAGAAGAAGCACCAAGGTAGCCTACTCTAGTGTAACCCGAAGAATTGGGCTGTGCTCTCTTCAGCCCTCACCTCTCATTCTCTGACTTTGTTTGAGAGAACCTCCCTCATCTGAAAATTCTCGAGGCCTTCAGATGTGGTCTCACTCCCACCCTAATAAGTATTTCTCCATCTTTTTGTCCTCTTCTAAAAGGCTTCCAATCTCCCTTCTCACTCACTTCCACTTTACAAAAGTCATCCCTACCGGTTACATTTATCTATTCCACAAACTTGCATTGCTTGTTTCCGTGTTCCAGGACACTTGCTAGGCATTGGGGATTCAGTGAAGAAAGAGTAAGTTGTTCTGGGATGAAGGGAAAGAGGCAAAAGTTAACACCAGTCCCAGGAGATAATGGCTAAATAGAGACATGCAGCATATGCTCTGGAAGCACATAGGAGAAATCCTCACTCAGCCTTGGTGGCTGGGGAAAGCTTTCTGAAGGGAGACCCTAAACCAGGTTTTGAAAGACTGGTAGGAAGTGCTGAGGGGTGAGGAACTGAGGAGCCCCTGGGTGAGGTGAGGGCATTCCAGACAGAAGCAACAATAGGCTTCTTGCACAGCAGAGAGTCCTGTGCCACTTGGATGTGATATTATTATTGTCCCAATAAGCAGGCATGCATCTGTCACTCACATTCCACATTTTATAATCAAGTTATTTTGGTGAAGGGACAGGTATTCATTAATTTATCCAAACAATATTCACAGAGCATATAGTATATGATGGGCAATATGCTAGGTACTGAAAGCAAAGGGAGATATTTTTGTCAGGGCTGGTGAAAGAACTCATGCCTAAGACCGTCAATGTAAATGTTTTAAATCATTTTAATGAGTGAAGGAAATCTGTAAGGTGGAATAAGATAGGATGATTAGAGGTAAGAGGAGTTATTCTTGGGGGAAAAGTGGGAGAATTCTCAGGGTATAAAGCCTGGTGTTTTCAGATATTGAAAGAAGACGAGAAGGAGGAGACAGAAGCAGAGACTCAAAACTTTGTTCTCCTGGGACGAACGAGGCAAAGAGTCAGGGTGCTTTGTGTGATCAGAACAAGACGCAGAGGAGTAGCATGTGATTCTAAGGATAGCCTAGAAACAAAATGTAAGGAAGTCTGAAGTTTCCTAAATTCAATCGAAAAGGCAAAGATTTACATCAGCATTTGTGGCTCTGTGATTCCATACTCTCAATTAAAATTGAAAGCATATTGAAAGCATAACTCTTGGGAACAACCCAGCACCTAGGCAGCTGTAACATTTCCTCAGTTTTCTGTAACATAAGATAAAACGGTGTGCCTAAGGCACTGAGGTAAATGTCATATCCAGGATAAAAGCTGGATTCTCATTCTTTAGCTACCAAACCATGTCTTTTTTTCAAATGGATTGTGCTTTTATCCTTCTTGACTCATTGGTCCAGATAGTCATCTCTTCCACAATATGGGAACTATTCTCAGAGAATCGTAGGTTGAAAATCTGGCCTCAAAGAACAGCTCATCGTGTTCCTTGGGGGAGCACAATGAACAGCATGGATTCATTTGCAGAGGTTCTCAGGGAAGAATTGAGAGATCAAAGGACTAAGTTTCGGCCTGCCACGTTTCCCCTTCCACACTGTATACATTGAAAAGTGTTTAGTAAACATATCAAGTGCTTGTTAGGGCCGGGGGCAAGGCAAACTGACCCCAGGAAGTCCTTCCTTTCTGGACTTCCAGTCTACAGAGATGACACTAGCCACCTCAGACAATAGAACAGATGAATGAAGAGAAAATCATGCAGTCATATGAAGACACAAGGATAAGAGTGGGTGCTAGCATCTAACATCCTCAGTAGCAGCTTAGATCATCTCTCCTGAAAGGCATCAGTGGAGGTCCCTGCTTCCTCCCCAACTCAGCAGTTAAGGGACATAAATATATAGAGCACTCAGTGCCACAAGGAAAAGGACCAGGACCTATCTTAACCTGCAGGCTAACATATACTGCCTCAGGGCTTGTGCCAAGCCCTGGAATCAGAGGTTAGCTTTCTGAGCCATTTCAAGTCCATACCTCTAGTTATAACACCAATGGAAACATTCTCATTTAATTGGAGGTGGCCTGAGGCTACAGCCTGCAGCTTTGTTTTAGTCCTTCCCTTTAAAACACATGTAAGATGCTAAGAAATGATCTATGGAGAATATGATGAATTTCGAGGGAGAGAAAAAGGTTTGAGGGGAAAATCTGTGTTCTACATGCTCACATTTAACAGGGGACTTCAAACAGGTTAACATATTAGAATGCTGCAAAACAGTATAACATACAAGAACTGGAAAAGGGCCGGCAGACTAATACAGAACCCTAACGTTCTTCAGAGTACTCTGTACCTTCCCAAGAGAAACAGGATGGAATTAAAGGTGGAGGAGGGACACATGATGGAATACCATTTAGCTAGGCATTTTTTAATGCAAGAGATGCACTTGTAATGAATTAGAAAGCTCTTCAAGTCATACTAAGTAAAAAACATTCCTGAATAATATGTTTAGTATTCCATTTATGTTAAAGATTTTTGTTCATATATTTTTATCTGTACATATGTGTATACAGTTGCTTATAAAAACTATAAAAGAATACATGACAAAATTCCAATATAAAGGCAAAATAAGGGGCGCCTGGGTGGCACAGCGGTTAAGCGTCTGCCTTCAGCTCAGGGCATGATCCCGGCGTTCTGGGATCGAGCCCCACATCAGGCTCCTCCGCTATGAGCCTGCTTCTTCCTCTCCCACTCCCCCTGCTTGTGTTCCCTCTCTCACTGGCTGTCTCTATCTCTGTCGAATAAATAAATAAAATCTTAAAAAAAAAAAAAAGGCAAAATAAAGAGCCCCCTTCATCCAGTACCTCCCACTTCACCTGAAGTTCCCCTTCTTTCCCAGAGAAAGCCATTTCCTATATATATTTCCATATTGTTTGAATTTTTTTCAATGAGAACATATTCCTGATTCCTTGTATAATTATTAAAACAAAGTTTGTTTTTTAAAACCATATGATGCTTTGCAGATATAACATGCTGCTATGATATTACTTTTGCACAGGAAATATCTGCTACTTTGCAAAAGCCTGGAAATAAATTGGCCTTTCTTTTTTGCCTTTTTCTTATGTCAGCAATAGCAGTAAATTCCTAGGGTACCCTTAGCAAAACAGATTACCCTACATGCTTGCTTCTGAGGGATGGAGAGACTTAGTACGCAGACTAGAGACATGGACAGAATTGCTGGGTCACCTGCAAGCAGTATTTAACATCTGTAGGCAATGCAAGGTCTCATTGCATGATATCCTCTACAGCAGCTGGCCTGCCAGTACCAAAATTATATTTAATGCAAGTCCGCCTCACCAGTCTAGACATAGGAAGGAACGTATGAGAGCAGGATCCTTAAGTAGCTTTCATATCCTGAGCTGAAACAAAGTGACCATTAAAAGGCAGAGCTGAAGAAATGCCAAAAGGACACATTGAAGTCATTAGCAGAACAAGCAGGAAGTAGTCTATATCTGAATTAATAACATGAAGAAAACCTCTTCCTGTGCAAATTTTAATGATTGCCAAAATTCTGTCTCTCATATGTTTCTTACTTGATTCCCCCACCACTATGGCAAACAGTATAGGCAATGATGAGACCCAGAAAGGAAAGGTGATTGACTCAAGAACCCAGTCAGTGAAGGGGCTAGGACTAGCCACCTCTCATATGATTTCTGGGCATAGCAGTTACGTGGCCTGAGAGGCAGAGCCTCCCCCCACCCCAACACACACCAGTCTCAGGTAGGCATTAAAGAAGCCAAAGGATCCCTTTCCTGGCAGGCTCAGCAGGCTTAGAGCATTCCTTTCAATCCTACTCAGCGTTCTTTCAATAACACCTCCAGTGTTGACATCCATAGACCAGGACAAGAAAATGTGATGTCTATGTCCATGCAGTCACAGACATAATACATCTTCCTGGTGAGCCTAATAGATATAGATATATAGATATATAGATATATAGATTTATAGATATAGATAGATTTATATGTATATATATATTTTAATTTTATATATATATATATATATACATATATATATATAGTTTTAAACTAGGATGTGCTCTTAGACTCCCCCCTCCCCCTTCTCTCTTTCTTTTAGGTATTTCTGCTTTAGAAAAAAAATCTCAAAAATCTTATTGAGGAAAACTGTACTTTGGAATTTTTTTTTAAGTTAAATTTTGTTTCCATATGGAAGCACATCTTTTGATATAATATTATGTACTCTTAAATTAATAATAAAAGAACATCCAGAAAGATGGGCTGGTGGTAGAATGCCCAAATTAATTTAAGAAAAATACAAGCCAACTGACAAAAGGAATAGAGGGCAGCTGGGGAAGGACAGAAAACCAAACAGACATAGCAGACAGCATGGAAACAGGTCTCCTTTTCTAAACTAACCATCAGTTCTGTGATCATGACGAGCGTAGAGGGTGATGATGATTTTGTTCACACAGTAGAGGAGCTCCTTTTCTTGGTAATCGGTTCTGTTACCATCCAGGAAGACACAGACAATAAGGTTTTCAGAGTGCCGTGAGATCACACTTCTGGATGCAACAAGAGCTTCATTCGCCCCATCTGTTCCTTCACCCTCATTTTCTACCCATGTGACCTTAGTTCAATCACTTACTTTTTTGAACCTCTTCCTTCTCCATACAATGGAGAGCATCACTCTGCCCAACTCACAGAGCTGTTATAAAGATGCAAATGCTTTATGTGCAGTAAAGCACAACACAAACGAAGGATTCTGATTCACATAACATTGCTCTGTGGATGAGAGAAATATTAACTGGGTTTAATCAGGGTTAAACACAGAGCTAAGAAGGAAAGCTAAGACTATGTAGAGAGCAGAAACAGGACAGGGTAGTAATATGGATGGATAGGGCACCTCTTATTTTATTTTTTTGCTCTTATTGATACACATAAAAACAATAGTAAATTATTAAAGCTATCAGTTGAGAGTCAAATACTACATAGGTGATTTGTGTACTTCACTCAGTGTGAATCATGATATGATAAACAATGCTGGTAGATAACACATGGCTATTTTTACAAGTTGGTTGTTCTTTCATTCAACAAATTTTTACTGAGGACCTACCAAGCATTGGACCTCTGCTAGGCTATATGGGGATAAATACTGTGGAAAAAATAAAGAGGTGACATAACAGTGCAGGGTGTTGGTAAAGGCCGGGGGAGGACATCGTCTTTTAATAAAAGTGGTCAGGGGAGGCTGGCTAGAAGAGGCAATATTTGAGCTGATAGGTGAAGAATGAAAATGAGCCTTTGCAGAACTGAGAGTAGAGCATTTCAGGCAGAGAGAAGAGCAAATTTAGAAGGCATGAGGATAGGACAGTACTTCACATAATTGAGAAACAGAAAGGAGCCCAGTGTGGCTGGAGTCTAGTTGCAGCATATAATCATCTTGTAAGGCACAGTTTTGTGGATACCTCACAGATGTCATGAAAATTTAAACAGCAGTCATACTGTACTGTGAAAGATGTAGAAGTGTTTTGTCCCATCAAGAACAATGGGGACCTGGGGACTTGTTCACCTACCCACAGAGTCAGACACATGACAAATGGGTTCATCTGGAGCACAGCACTCTACATTATCTGCCTTAGCCCACATTTATCACTGTTAGTGCAGTTGATGACCTATATTTTCTATACAGATCAAAATGGCATCAACTGAAAAGAGAAAGTGGATACATATTTTTATTCACTGTTATGAGAGACTTGGATTATCTCTCTGGCCAATGAAATATTCTCTGTTTACCGAAGTTTTGCACAAGTTGCCATTTTTACTTAATCAGTAAGATAGAAGAGTAATTAAATATAATTTAAAAAGAAGACCTTCAGAGGATTGCTGTGACAGCTTCTAAAAGCCCTTTGGAATTAAATCAGTATGAATAAATATTTGTTTCTATTATACCATGCACTGTGGAAAATGCAAAGTAACAAAAGACAAAAGCTACTTCCCTTGAGGATATTACAACTTACCTGTGGAGAACAGATGTATTGAAAATAGAAACTTAACAAGAAATTGTATTTCATGAAATACAGTGTGCTTTTGTATAGCTTAGACTGGTAGGAGTCCAGGAAAAAAAAAAAAATCATTTAGGGCTGATGTTAATCACATGAAGTTTCATTATGCCTGGTGTATGGAAGACAATCAATAAATGCTTTGTTGAATAAATAAGTGAGATATATTTGAGTTTTGATTGTAAGGATATGTGGAAAATGAATTGGCAATGAGATGTGGAGGCTCTCAAGGCAGGGGGACCTTCATGATCTAATGCATGGGTGGGAATAAATGTGACATATAGAAAGGCAATACAGAGGTAGGCTGTGTGAAGATGAATTGTACTTGTTGACATAGGACTTTGATCAACAAAATTAAAATTTTGGATTTGATTCAATAAGAAGTTTTAGGTTCCTGAGAAGGAGAGGAACATGATTAAAACAAGGTTTTAGGAAAATTACTCTAATAGTTGTGTTCAAGGGAAAAGGACAGAAGACAAAAGGTCTAGCTACAAATTACACAGACATTTTTAGAATAACACAGTATAAAAAATAAATCCATAAATACCTAAAGTTACACATAAGTCAAAGACTTTGTACATGTGTATATGATAATAGTAAGAGGGTGAATGATGAGGTTATCATCAGAGTCTGTTGTTACACATTTGGAAAATCCGAAGTGTGCCCCTCTGTCTGAAATGTTCCCTTGCTGTGGCTTGCACATACACATGCCATGTACATTCCTGCTTGAGAACATTTACTCTTGATGTTCTTTCTACCTGAAATATTCTTCCCCAAATACCTGAATGGCTCACTTCTTCACCCCCTTCAGTCCTCTATTCAAATATCACCTCCTCAGTGAGCCTTTCTTTTTTTTTTTTTAAGATTTTATTTATTTATTTGTCAGAGACAGAGAGAGAGGGAACACAAGCAGGGGGAGTGGGAGAGGAAGAAGCAGGCCCACAGCAGAGGAGCCCGACGCGGGGCTCGATCCCACAGCACCGGGATTACGCCCTGAGCCGAAGGCAGACGCGTAACCGCTGTGCCACCCAGGCGCCCCCTCAGTGAGCCTTTCTAAACCACGCTATTAGAATTTGCAGCCATCCGGAATTCTCTACTGCCCCTTCTGCTTTATTCTATTTCATAGCACTTACTATAATCTCACATTGTATATATTTTATTTATTTGTTTATTGACCATTTCCTCCAATTAGAATATTATCTCTAGGAAGTTAGGGACTTTCATCTGTTTTATTCATTATTTTATCTCCATAAAATGACTGGAACATAGTAAAGAATTAACAAATTCATTAATAAATGGGACGAATGAATCGGTCTCAAACATGTCTTCTATTTTGATGGAGGCATCAAAAAATAGAATTAGTCCTTCTGGTATACTCAATTGTAATAAAAATCTATTGCCAGACTTATGACTCAGAGAAACGACCACATCAAAGCACATGATATCCTTTTACTACTAGACAATAGACTGAGACTCAAGAGTATAAATTGGCAAACAACCTGAACTGTCTTAATTGAAATGAATTAAGCACACAAGTGCTACTTGCATCCTTGACTAGAAACTAATTGATTTTAGAAATAAAACAAAACCCTCTCTCCCTCTCTCTCTCTCTCTCTCTTTTAAGTTTTAAGTTGTCTGGGGCTAGTAATCTTTGTGAGTGCAAAAATGCTCAGTGTCTCATTTACTAGCATTAATTCTTAACTCCTTAACTTGTGGGAAGAGATGAACTTTCATTTCATAAACATAAAATCATGGCAACATTGCACTGACCTGTCAGTCAATTGGAAACACTTCTTGAGTACTCCCACGGAGGTTGTTGTCCAATGCGAGGTTTATTTTAACTTTCAAAATCAATGTAATTCACATATTAATAAACTAGGGGTGCCTGAATGGCTCAGTCGATTAAGTGTCCAACTCCTGATTTCAGCTCAGGTCATGATCTCAGGGTTGTGAGATCAAGCCTTGATTTGGACTCTGCACTGGGCATGAAGCCTGCTTAAGATTCTCTCCCTCTCCCTCTGCCCCTCACCCCCACCTCTAAAAGGTAATAATAATAAACAAACTTAAAAAAAAGCACATGATGATCTCTGTAGTTGCATATAAACCATTTGACAAATCCAACATCCATTCCTGATAAAACTCTTAGGAAACTAAGAATGGAAAGAAATTTTCTCATTATAAGGGCCATCTGTGAAAATTTTACAACTAGTATCATATTTAAAGGAGAAAAACTGAGCACTTTCCCCTTAAGATTAGGAACAAGACAAACATTCTACTTTCATTACTTCTACATTGAACTGAAGGGTCTAGTCATTGCAATAACACAAGAAAAAGAAATAAAAGGCATCAAGATTGGAAAGGAAGAATTTAAACTATCTTGATTTGCAGAAACACAAATATGTAGAAAACCTAATGGAATGTCTAAAGGCTGTTGCAGGATATAAGATTAATTTACAAAAACTAAATATATTTCTAGTCTAGCAATGAATAATCCAAAAGTGAAATAAAAAATACAAAGCTATTTACAATTGAACCAAAAAAATATTATAGATAAATCTGGCAAAAAATATGAATGACACTGAGAACTACAAAATATTGCTAGAAGAAAATAAGGAAAACCCAAATAAATGGAATGATATTGTATCTGTGTTTCAGGAGGCTAAATTTTAAGATGTAAATTCTTAATAATAACTATATATTGCTATATTCAGTTGATTGATATATAGAGGCAACACAATTACAATAAAAATCTCAGGAGGCTTTCTAAAAATAGAAATTGACATACTTTCTAAAATTCATGTGTAAATGCAAATGACCTAGAATAATCAACAATGTTGAAAAAGAAGAGCAAAGTTGGAGAGCTAACAGTACATGATTTCAAGAATTATTATAAAGCTATAGTAATCAGAACAGGATGGTTTTGGCATAATAGGCAAATACATCAATGAAACAGAACAGAATCCAGAAATAAATCCACATATATATATAACTGACTTTTTACAAAGTCTCAAAAGCGATGCAATAGAGAATGAATAGTCTTTCAACAAAAGGTTCTGGGAAAATTCGATATCCAAATTAAAAAAACAAAACAAAACAAACTTGGATCTGTATCTTGCACCATATACAAAAATTAACACAAAATGGGTTATACACCTAAACGTAAAATCTAAAACTTGAAAATTTCTAGAAAATGATAGGAGAAAATCTTTGCAACTTTTAAGTTACACAAAGATTTCTTAGAACATTGAAAACATAATCCATTAAAATATTTTTTAATTGGGCTTTCTGCAAATTAAAAACTTCTGTTCTTCAAAAGATGCAGTAAGAAATGAAAAGATGTGCAACTAACTAAAATTGTTGAAGAGCATATCTGATAAAGTACTTATATCCAGAATAAAGAACTCTCAAAACTTAAAAAAAATAAAAAAACCCAGAAATAATGGGGAAAAGATCCAAACAGATACTTCCTCAAATATATATAAATGGCAAATAAACACATGAAAAAGTGCTCAACACAATCATTCACTAGGTTAAATGCAAATTAAAGCCACAATGAGATACCAGTACATATCTATCAGAATGGCCAAAGTTAAAAAGATTAGACACACCAACTAGGTGAGAATGTGAGGCCATTGGAAGTCTCATAAAAAGCAGGTAAAAAACAGGTTGCCAATTTCTTTGAAATTTAAACATATATCTACTATACGGTATAGCCATTCCAGCCATAGGCTTTTACGCAAGAGAAATGAAAACATCTGTCCATTCAGCAGCTTGTACGTGAATGTTCATGGCTTTATATGTAATAAACACTGGAAAAAGTCCAGGTGTCTATCAACAGGTGACTAGACAAACTGTGGTATATCAATACGATGGAATACTGCTCTGCCATAAAAATAAATTAACCCTTGATATATGTTACAAAATGGATAATTTTTTTTTAAAGCCAGGCCAAAAAAAGAAAAAAAAGAGAGAGAGAGAGAGAGTACATCCTTCCATTTACATAAAATTCTAAAAGACATAAACTAACCATTAGTTTATTAAACAGATGAGTGGTGGCCTGAAGATGGGGGAAGGGAATGGAAGGATTTAAAAAGGTTACAAGGAAACTTTTAGAGATGATGGGTATATTCATTATCTTAATTAGGTAATGTTTTCATGTGTATATTCATATGTCAAAAGTTACCAAATTATACAGTTAAGTATGTGTCATTTATTATGTGCCTATTATACATCAATAAAAATTTTTGTAAAAGTTAGTTCCTCAGTCACACTACCCACCTTGCAAGTTCTCAGTAGTCACATGTAGTTAATGGTTTCCATATTGGAAGTGCTGATGTAGAATGTTTCCACTGCCACAGAAGGTTCAGTTGGACAGTGTTGCCCTATGGTCTTGGGAATAGAGTGGAGCAGGTGAAGAAGGGAACCTGAGAAGAGGGAGCCCCATATCTGCAAACAAAGGTTGAGCAGCTGGGCAATCTTAGAATGAAGCTGAGTAACATAAGTTGCAGTAAGTCAGCGTCAGGACTTCAGGTTCCTTCTATAACTTCTCAGAACCCACAAATCAGCATTTATAACAAATACTCTTGGTCTCTCAAGTAGCTAAAAGTACAGCTATCACAACCACTGCAGAGCTAGGCAAGAATTATTTAGGTAAAACTCCATTACCTCAGAGGTTGTAAGATGGATACAGGAAGAATGTGGGGTCCTGAGATCTAAGGAGAGAAACTCCACAAATTGATAGTTTTAGGAGATACAGCTTAAGAAACACTGTTGCCATTTGCACTGTAAATGTATATTGGCAGGAAAACATTTACACACTTTGCCTAAACAAAATTCCCAAGTTTCAACGACCTTGTGCCAGGCGGCACTTAGCAATAAACTGACATGCTGAAAGACCAGGAATAGCTCAGTCTTTCGATGTATAAGTGATGAATCTGGATTTCTGGGTTGTAGAATTATTTTGTTGTATAGTTTGCTTCCTTTCTTCAGTCCCTTGAACAGATACGCTTTCTGCTTGTCAGTATTTTTTTCCATTACACCCAACTGTGTAAAGTTTCACTTCAACATTGCTACTTAAGGTCTTCCTGTTATCACCTACAGTCTGAGAGTTGTAGAGTCATGTAAATTCATCTATTTATTCCCTCTCAGAGTGCAACCTTCTCCCTGAACACTAGCACCTTTAGAACCCCCAAATCACTAGCTGTTTACCTTACCATGGCTTCTGTTCTCAACCCAAGAGCTAAGTCATCAATCCTTTGAGAAAGAAAGAAGGATAAATGATATCTCTAGCTCTAATATGTCCTTCTCAGAAAAAAATGCTCACTCTCCTTAATCAACAATAAACGTATTTGGATGTGAGAAGTGATGTGGTATAGAAGGACAAGGTGAAAGGAGGCAGACAAGAACTAGATAATCATGATTTCTGTCCTAATTAACAGAGATAATAAACTTCAGAATTAAAGTTCTCAGGTTGACTTAAAGCTCTGAGTCATTAGATAAGAATTCAATTAAAGGATGAGTTCTGTTCCTAAATTTAATGAGGAGATGCTAATGGTGCTAGATCTTGCTACATTTCATTTCTTGGGAATGTGGATGTGAGAGAACATGAATGTATTCCTTGTCTCTTCAGAGTCTATTAGAATGCTGGAAACTTGCCTGCATATTAATGGAAGGGAGAACATTCTTTGACCCTGTTAACTGAGGTGAAAGCTTTCTCCCTAGCAGGGAAACATTAGGAAAACCTTAATATATTTTTAACAAAATATTTAAAATTTTAATACTCGGAGTATTGCTGAATCTTATTACACTGAAAAGTAGATCCAAATTTTTACTTGTGACTTTACTACTTTCAGCAATAATATAATACACATAATAATTCCTGAGATGTCTGAGGTAAAAATTTTTAAATATATGTAACTAACATTTATTCAATACTTATTAAGTACTAGGCAATGTTCCAAATACCTTATATTAATTTACTAAGTTATTATAATGATTATTATATTTTCATTTCAATAATGAGAAAACTGGGCACAACAGGTTAAATGACTTCCCAAAATCAATAGAGAGTGGTTGATAGAGCCAGGATAAATTAAATTCTAGTGCTAGTTAATCCCTACTAAAAATCCAAAATTGACAAAAATTGATATTAAGATTTAGGTATATTTAATTCTGAACCACTTGGAAGATCACACCATTTCCCATGACTGAAGTCCAACAATTTAAAAAATCCAAGTATTTTTTCTCCAAATACTTGAGAAAAAATGCACAATAGAGACAAAGTTCTTTTTTTCCTCAAATATTTACATTACTTGCAATTAAAAATTTAAGAATGCAAGTGATAAAAATATTGCATATAGAAAATTATTTAATTTTAGTTCAGAAAAAAATCATTGAGCATACAAAAAAGACTGGAAATACTCTACAACCTTAATCAGTATATTAAGATTGTGGGACTATTGGTAATTTCCTAATGTTCTGAAATTAAAGTATACATTTAAAATATTTAAATACTTGGGGCGCCTGGGTGGCACAGTGGTTAAGCGTCTGCCTTCGGCTCAGGGCGTGAATCCAGCGTTATGGGATCGAGCCCCACATCAGGCTCTTCTGCTATGAGCCTGCTTCTTCCTCTCCCACTCCCCCTGCTTGTGTTCCCTCTCTTGCTGGCTGTCTCTATCTCTGTCGAATAAATAAATAAAATCATAATTAATAAATAAATAAATAAATAAATAAATAAATAAATAAATAAAATATTTAAATACTTAAAAGACACTCTAACCTTTTTGGAAACTTTTTTTATTCTACCTAAAATGTTTTTTAAAATCAGATATTAGCTGGAAAGAAAAAGAAACTTTTGACCAACAGATTCGGAAAATAGTTGGAAAGAACTATAAAAAAATCTTGGAGTTGGGGCACTTGCGTAGCTTAGTCAGTTAAGCATCTGACTCTTAATTTCAGCTTAGGTCATGATCTCAGGGTTATGAGATCAACCCCTGCATCAGGCTCTGTGCTGGGTGTGGAGCCTGCTTAAGATTCTGTCTCTCCCTCTCCCTCTGCTTCTCTCTCCTTCTACCCCCCCCCCCCCGCCCGCAAAAACCTGGGGAACCCTGCTCTATTCCCAGACCTCTTCAGGAAATACAGAAACTTCCATCTAGTTGTATCAAAACTGAGACGTTCTCTTCTGAGACTACAGTTATCTTCCAATGGCTCTGGACATCAACCAGGGAGAGTCATTTTTACCTTCCATTGGCTCATGCTAAACAACTGATAGAAAAAGAGAAATTGCCTCACTGAGGAATAAATTTGGCCCTCACCTTGACATTAAGCTTCTCACAGTTACCCAAATAAACCATGCCCTTTACTTTCTTCTTTCCATAAAATACGTTTTGTCTCCTCCCATATCTACCTTGAGTTTTTCTCATCTTCAAAGCCCTCCTCATATGTCCCCTCAACCTATGTGAAGTCTTTTCTGCCTGCTCAAGGCAAAGTTACTTACATCCTCATTTAGGAACCCTCTGGGTCCAATATCCAGCCAAGATCCCAGGAGACAATATACCAGAGGGAAATAGAATATGTACAAAATAGTGAGAATCCATGGGCCCCAATCTAGTAAGAACAGAGAAATCAAGAGATAATATAGTCTCTGGAAACCAAATAGCAGGAATGCCAAAGTCTCTATTAGGCAGTCTTAGGAGAAGCGTAGAAGTTGTAGGAACAGGGGACAAAAATGTCAATGGGAGAAGGAACAGGTGAAAAGGGAAGTCAATTCAGTTCAAACACACACACACACACACACACACACACACACACACACACACACACACACACCCATACCATGACTGTTAGTTACTTAGACTCTTCAGCAGATTCTGACCTGTTACTGACCTTAAAGCCAAGGCCTCAGATTCTTGTTGCCTGAATCCCTGATACCGTGCCTGACATCTGCGTCTCTGGATCTTACTTTGCTTCCCTAAGTCAGAAAAGCTGCCTACACCACCCTTAGCAAGTCTCCCTGGACTGGACTTGGGCCTAGACCAGCTTACTGTTTGAAGGATGCTTAGCCAGTCCCACTCAGGACCACCTGTGACTTACTTTCTCCAGGCTCCTGGTTTATTCCTTGAGAAAAAATAATACATAATGTCTGAACGACTTCTCTAAACAGTGTGAAATAAATACATAAAGGAAATAAATCCAGAAGATTCCAAAAATATTTTTGAAGAAGTAAAAATATGTAATCCTCCAGTGACCAAGTTCTGTCACCATGACCAAAATATCTTGCCACTATTCTTGACTCTCCATCTGCTTTGCTATCATCTTTTCTTAAAGACAGTGTTGCAATAACTTACCAACTGGTCGTCCCACCTCCAGTTTGACCTTCTTCTGATCCAAGGGTCTAATTATTCAGATGCTTGTGGAGAAGAAAGAAGAAGCACAAATGAATGACCAGAGGGCTGAGTATAATTACATATGCAAACATAGTGCGAATGGTGGGTTAGGCCAAGGAGAAAGCACTTGTGCCATATATAAGGGGACCCACTCCTCAGGTATAGCTTATAGTTTTCCTCCAGAAATGCAAGCCAGTCTTTCTAGAATACCTTCTTTAAAAAAATGATAAAATAAAAAATTCAGACTTCTATGTAAAAAAAAAAATCTGAGTGTTGGCTGCCCCTCTTTCTTTTCTTGATACAATAAATTCCTCCGTATGCCTGAGCTGTTTGACGTTGAGTTTCTGTCACAAGCAAACCAAGAGTCCTGACTAATATAGTTCTTTAATGAGCTGTTTACATGACTTCCTCCCAAACTCAAGGGTGAGTTCTCAGAGTCAGGGACTGTGGCAGAGTCACTTTCATGCCCCTGGTGCTGCGCAGGAGCAGGAACCAAACTGGAATTAATTATTTACAAATGAATGGATAGATGAATAAATATATATTCTTTGAAGACCTAAAAGCAGGGAATAAAAATTCCAAAATAACAGGCAGTGGAAGATTAATTCTTGACGCTGTAGAAAAAGCTTACAAACAGAATTTGTGTTTCTTACTCAGGCTCCAAGTTCTTTTAAGGAAGAAGGGCTTGCACCTGACTCCTTAAAGACTGCCCTACGGGTTGACCCCTCACGAGAATGGGCAGTCAGCAAACAAAATGTCAATGTGTTCAAGCATAATGAACAGAAACTCACATTTCCTTAGGGTACAAATTTACTCAGAGTAAACAGGCAGATAATGATTGAGTCTTTTTAGATACAAGGACAAATCAAAGAAGCTTTAAGAAACAAAACAAAAAAGCTTTTAGGTTACTATTTTGAATAATGCCTTGGGTAATAAGATACAATTATCCACCTGTGCCATTGTTAGAGGCCACTTCTATGCCCGGATTGTTCTTCCATTCTGTTAACATTCATTTATTCATTGCCCACAAGGAAGTGTCTGCTGTATCAGATGACTCTGTACCGTTTTGACCTTGGACAGTTTCCGCCAGACATGCACAAAGCCTTCCTCTGTGTGTGTGAGACATAAATATCTTCTCCATTTCCTTCCCTGAGTCCCTGTTTCCTGCCTCTGACACACCAGAACAAATTGACAAGCACCTTTGGAAAGGTGCTGGCATACAGCTTGTTACAGTGGGAGGGCAGTTATCAATTATCTGGTCGAAACTTCTAACTTTAAAATGATGAAAGCAAGGCCCAGAGAGGATAGATAGCATCCACCTAAGGCTGGCAGCTAGTTAATGGCCATGCCTGACCCAGCCTGGCCGTTCTCGGTGTAGTCACAAAACAGAAACTCTAATGACACAGTTTTGCTGACCTTGAGGCATAAAAATGCCATTCCTCGAAAGGGCATTTAGATACATTAGCCAAATTGGAGCAGTTAATTTGCAAGTGAGCAGCTTTGGTTTTCGGGTCTCGTTATTGGGGGAAACATCTGAACCTTACAACCAACTGGCCTTAAAACAGTCAAGTCACGAATTTTCTTTTTCCTATATTCAGTCCACACTTCAGAACATTGCACTGGGAGGTCAAAGTCCCCCTGCTCTGCCTAGAGCTCAGAAGTACTCGTGACTGAGGCAATTCCTGCCTCAACCTGCTGAACCTTGGGAGTGAGAAACAGAAGATTGCTTTCCAAGCTGAGATTATTCTTCAGCACACAGAGTAATAAGGACGGCTCCAGGGAGGCTTGGGAGAACTTTATGAAAGCTTTTGTTTGCATGAAACCCGGAATCATAAGGCGCTGGAAAAGATAGGGCTTCAAAGGCACAGTTTGCTGCCTCTTTCAGTAAGGGCCGGCTCCCCCTCCAAACTTGGGGCATTTCATTTTCAAAGATGTTATGAACACTTGTGATGTAAAATGGCAGCCAGGGAAATGCTATCGTCAGCTACATCCTCAAGCTATTATTGTGGAAAAACAAGATTCCTACTCACCTACCCTGCTTGTCATTGAATTCTCATCCATCAGTCTGCCATAATGCCTTTGGGGATGCCTGGGCAGCATTTGCAGTAGGCAGGTACCTAAATCAATCCCGTCTAATGAGTGTCTATCTTAACTGCAAAGACATCTGCAAAGATGTAAGCTGGCAGTTCACCACCCAGAAGAAAGTTTGCCATTCACCATCTCACCATAGCCAGGCCAGCCCAGAACAACTTCATGAAGAAAGGAAGCTCTTTTCTTCCACATTGTGTGTTGTGGCCCTCCTCATCTTCAATCCCCTCCCCCCTTACTATGACCCTTAAACATGTGCTGACATGTTTTATCAAATTTCAGGGACACAGAGACTCAATGGCACCCCCATAATCCTGTCTCCCCAGCTCTGCTCCCACTACCATGCTAACATGTCTTTCCTACATATTTTCTCTTTCAAATAACTCGTTAATCTGATCAATAAAATTGGTGTCCCCCAAGCTTTTGTCATTTGACAGCTACCCTCACAATTTTCTCTTTGTCTGTGAACCACCTTCTCTGTTTTTTACCTATTATTTTTATTTCAATGGACTCACTTTTAAATGTAAATAATTACTTTAATCAATTGTATCTGTGAGATTGCAGGTTTGATGTGCTATTTACTTTAATGTATATTAGGAGAAATATATATGTAAAACTATTTTTTAAACATGTTAAACTATTAAAATAAAAATATCCCTTAGGATTTATATACTTTTCTGTATGTAGGTATCGGCTTGAAAATAAGAATAAATAAATAAAGCTGTTAAGTTTGGTTTTTTTAAATGAAAAGCTGATCGCTATCCAGTGTTAAGCAGAGCTTCTTAACTTGCAGTAAGCATCAGTGACCTGGGGAACTTGATGAAACATAGATCCCAGTCAGTCCCTAGAGAACCTCAGCCAGCAGGAGTGGACTGGGGCCCCTGGATTTTCGTTTCTCACAGGTTCCCAGGTGATGGTCTTACTTCTGGTCTGCAGATCTCATTTAGTGGTGTTGAGGGAAAATAAATTGAGAAAACACCATCCACTTTTAGATCGCCTTGTGTAAAAAAACACATGAGGTCTAAAAAAAAAAATCTTGAAATAAAATTTTTAAAAAAGAAAGAAAATACTTCCCACTCATTATGTATCTACCACACACATAGACAGAACTTTTTTTTTTTACTTTTAAGTTTGAAATAATTTCAAACTTAAAGAATAGTTGAAGAGTGTAAGGAACTGAATAACCTTCACCAAAAATCCCATTCAGATTTGTCCAACTATTCTAGCGACGTTGCTAACATCTGATAGCAGAAGGACCCAAACTGAGGTTGAATTCAGCTGCCTCATTTCTGTATTCTTCTCAGTGACTCTGACCTTCCTCACTTCCTGACCTGTAAGGTTACAGGTAGGTTATTTTGTAGAATGACCTTCGGTAGGAGTCTGTCTGACATTTTCTCATATTTTAACTTTGATGACTTGATGAAGAAGGTTCTGTCAGGTTTCCCCACTGTGAAGTTATACTTCTCCCTTAGTAATTATATATCATAGGGAGATATTTTGAGACTACAATAAAATACCCTTCGCCATCCCACTTTTGCCCATTAGCTTTAGCATTATTCATGTTTTTTTCTCCTGAATCAATTATTATTATGATGGTTAACAAATGGGGTTTCTTTAATTCTGTCATTACTTTTACATTCATTAATTGGCATTCCCCTGTGAAGAAGCTTTCTCTCCTTTTTTAGCCACATACTTATATCAGCGTAAATTCATATATTCCTCTATTATTTAATGAATTATCATCCGCTGCTGTCATTACTTATTTTGATGCTCAGGTTGGCCCCGACTTGATCAAAGGAAGCCCCTTCAAGAAGGCCTTTGTGTCTTTTTGACATAGCCCCATCATTCTGTGAGCACTTCCTTACTTTACGATACAAAAAAGGTGTTCTAAGTTCGTCTTGTTCTTCCTGCCAAGCTCTGGAGTCAGCCAATTCTTTAAGGAGTGTTTCCTTTCAGTGTTTTAGTGGAGAGTGCTAGTTAGAAACCAAGATGCGTCCATTGCTACCAGGACATCATTGCTACTGGGTTCTTTCTTTGTGTGTTGTTTGTTGTACTGTTTAATTCTAGCCACGGCTCTGAACAGTATTCCAGTTACTACACAATATAGCTTCATGTGGGGAAATGTGTGGCTTTTGTTTGTATTTTTTTAATATGGTTGTTGCCAGATCTAGGAAATATATGTACATATATATACACACATATGTAAATACATATACATGTACACATTTGGGTGTATACATATGATGTGTGTATATATGTGTGTGTGTACACACACACACACACGTGCTGTGAGTTCACACAGATACATCTGATTGCACTCCAACACCACTGGTTTCACTCTAGCTCTCCCTTACCATAGCTGTACCTTCTCCAACAGTAAGAAACCTGGCTCCAGGTGCCATCAGTATATTTACTCATTTGCTCTATCCCGCTCACGGAGCCAATCTCTTCATCCCACCAGCCAATCTCTTCATCCCTCTTCACAATCTCCTTGTGTCGATCCCAGCCCCGCAAGGGCCCCTACCCCTAAAATACTCAGCCTTGAGTGCTCCAGCCTCTGCCCAATCACCTTCTGACCCTGCTTGAAAGCAAAAAAGGAAGGAAGGCTAAAAAGGAGATAGGCAGGGAGGAAAAGAGGGAGAGAGACAGGGAGGGCAAGGCAGAATTCAACTGTTCTCTCCTCCAACCTTTGTCCCATCTGCAAATAGTCCCCATCTCTCTCTCTCTCTCTTTTTTTAAGATTTATTTATTTATTTGACAGAGAGAGAGAGAGAGACAGCCAGCGAGAGAGGGAACACAATCTGGGGGAGTGGGAGAGGAAGAAGCAGGCTCCCAGTGGAGGAGCTCGATGCGGGGCTCGATCCCAAGACCCCGGGATCATGCCCTGAGCCAAAGGCAGATGCTTAACAACTGAGCCACCCAGGCGCCCCTCCCCATCTCTCTCTCTCTTTTTTTTTTTAAAGATTTATTTCTTTTAGAGAGGGAGAGAAGAGAGAGAGTGCAAGCGTGTTCACATGCTTGAGAGAGAATCTCAGACTCCCCAATGAGTGTGGAGCCTGACCCGAGCTCAATTTTGCAGACCCTGAGATCATGACCTGAGCCAAAATCAAGAGTCTGTTGCTTAACCAACTGAGCCACCCAGGTGCCCCTCCCCATCTCTTTAATTAGCACCACCACCGTCCAGGGAATGCTGGAATCATCCTTGAGTCCTCTCTTTTTCTTGCACCATGTCTTTCTAAATGTATCTGGAGTCAACCTACTTCTCACCATCTCCTATTTTCCCACCACCATCTCTCACCTGGATTGCTGCAAAATTCTCATAAGTGATTTATCCACTTCAATTCTTGTTCCCCTGAAAATATTCCATTTTCGGTTTAGCTTCAGACATTAGGATTCTAAAAATGGATTAAATGTGCCAACAATAAGGAAGTTTAGTATCCTTGCCTTGCTAGAAATAAATTGCTTTTCAAGGGGATATACTCTCCAATAAACTGCTTTTTCTCATGTCCAAATAGCAGATGTAAACTCTTTTACTATCTTCTCTTTTCAAGATGATGTTTCTTTATGTTTAAATAGTTCCATGCAGTTAGGATAAGAACCTAAAAGTAATGGATCAAAACAATAATATAGCTCCCAAAATGCAACTGAAAAATAATCTGTTCATAAAGTAAAATTAAATGTGTATATCTGTTTGAAGAAACACATATTAAATATTGCAGGATGCAACCTTTGTTTCTTATGCTTAGGGCCTCTTATTAATGTTTATTTAATCCACTAACTTCTTGTTTATTCAATTCAAGTAGTGCAATTATAGGAAAGGAAAGGAGAAAGGATCATTTATCCAAATAACAAAAGATCCGTCAATTTCTTATTCTTCCTCAATCGCAGCTCGTTTTATCTCAGAGAGTGGTTTGGAAGTGAGTGCTACTCTTTGGAATGGAATAGATGGCCAACTTAGGTGGGTAGAACATGCACTTATACTTTCCTTTTTCGGTACAAGCATCTTATTTTTAGTAAAACTCTAGAATGGCTTCTTTCCTCCTCTGAATGGTGTTGCCACATTTGCACTATTAGACTTGTCATCTTATGAAACAGCCCTTCCCAGATAGTATTTATATCTGGCAGCATGATGATTGGGATCAGCGTTTAATTAATTATGCATATTAAACATCTGCAATCACACATAGATTCTATTAACCTGGAAGGCTGCTGGGATGATTACTATTTCAGAAGCCTAGAATAAAAAGAATGCACAGATGTCCCATTTTATTATCTGATTTTCAAAGATAACATTTTAAGTACTTTTAAAATTTGCTAGAAGCACAATTTGTGAAGTTAGATCAATTTTGCTCTTATACTGACTTGAAACAAAAAAAAGAAAGAAAGAAAAAAGAAATTCGGAGCTCCTGGAATACAAGCTGGAGCTGTGTAATATATGAACATAATTCCTTACCACGCATATCCCTTGCCTTTACCTCAAGATCTAAAAAGTTATTCAAGGGAAGAATAGAGTCTTTCCTGAGAGGGCATTTTAAATTTTGTCAAAATACCAAGTGTTCTTCAGTGGTTATGGCAATGGCTTTCTTACTGCATGCAATTTCTCTGAACAGCCACATAAACCTTATCAAAGCTTTCAGCAGATATTAAATTGAATCACTATAATTCCCTGATGTTTTGTCCTCCACAACATAATTGTGCTGAATTATATGATTGTTAATGTGTGAGCAAGTGGCCTCCTTTCAGATCAGGCTAGGACTTGAGCAGACAGAAATTTGAGCACTCATCTATCCATTGCTGGGGTGGAACCAGGTAGAATCAGAAAAACCTTCTTGTAGATATTGAGGATCAGAATTCCATGCCTCTGAGGATAAAGTCTGCAATCTTGAGTCAAGAGGTAGACAATAGGCATGGGCAGAGGAGACTAGACTACACACATTTTTCGCTTTCTTATTTTGTGTGGTTATGAAAATGCTATGATAACATCAGCTTTGACCCTGGAGCATCCAATCCATTCTCCACACTACAGCCTAGATGTGGTTTCAAAACAGATGTAATCATGTCCATCCCCAGTTTAAAGTTATTCACTGACTCTCCACTGTCCTCAGGACAAAGTCCGAGTTCTTTATCACTGCTTAAAAGTATTTTACCATTCGGCATTGGCCTATATCACTGGCCTCAACTCTTGCCTCTTTATTCTAGCCAAACAGGACAACTTTGGGTTCTTAAACCTAGCTAGGTAGGCTTTTTACCCCAATTATTCATGCCACCTGGATATGCTTCCTACAATCCTATGTCTCTTGCCGGGATAATCCCTATTTATCCTCCACATCTCAACTTTTCTTGACTTCCCAAGCCTGAGTTTGGGGCTTCTCCTCCAAAACTCTGTGTTTGTCCTTGTGAGAACATGGATCACATTATATGTAATTAAACCTGTTAACTTTTCTATATCCTTGATGTGTATCTTGTCTTGCCTAGTATAATCTTAGTGTATACCAGGTCCTTAGTCAGTGTTTACTGAACAAACAGAAGGATGACTTCCAAACTCAAGAGCATGCCCATCAGTAGAATCTTCAGTTATAGACATAAGGACCTGTTCTTCATTTCCCATTCAAAATAGTCCAGTTTCTCCATCAGAAAGCTGATGTTGAATGAATGATTTGCTGACCAACTCTCCAAAGTTTACCAGAATTGAAGACATTTTCACCTGAAGCCTTGAATTCTCCCTTCTCCCCTTCACTTATCCAAACTGTCTCTGACTTTAAAGGATTCCTAAAGCACTCTCTCCCCCATGCAGCCACCCCTGACTATTGACAGCATACAGACTGCTTTCTTTTTTTCTTTCCAATCTTCACAGGTTTTCATTCTGCATCTGTAACTTAGCTCTTTATATCCTGTTGTTTTCTTATTTTTTTTATGTTTAGCTCATCCCCCAATTAAACTGCAATTCCCTAAGCACAGAGATCAGTTCTTATACTTCTTATTAAAGGTATCATGACTCTAGACTAATGCCCACTAAAGTGGCTATCCCTATATCTCTCAGCCTATATCTCTTACCACATAGTACTTTCTGTTGATATTTATGTGTTATTATTTTTGTATCATATTTAGTTTCCCCTACTACAATCTAGAATTTTGCTCTTCTGTGGCCTAATTCGGGTAATGTGCTTATTACACACACAAAATAAGTTTTTGTAGTTGATGACAAGGACGATGATGGTTTGTCTTCAGTAAATATTTGTTGATTACTGGGTTGATTTTCCATGGCAAATACATTTTCAATCTGAGAAGAGAAAACCCATCTTTGTGCCCAATCATCTGATTAGTGGAGCCCCAGGGGCCTGAAGATTGCATGTCCCAATTCTCTTTCATATTTGAGCTTGAACATCCCATTTGGATATCCAGGGACCCTAGGGATGGCATGCTCCCTGATAAGTTGCTCCCTTTGGCAGAAGGAGCAACATTTCTACCGTGGGACATTTACCTGTAAAGAATTCTTTTGTAATGAAGAGCACACATTTTGCTTAATGCAAGTCTCTGCATAACAGAAGGCAAGTAGTATTTGATTACCCCAGCTGCTGATGCTTCCTTGTAATTATTGTATTTATTTTGAGATTTACAGCTGTAACGAAGACATTAAGAAATGAAATCCTGGAGCTCTGCTGCAGTCCCAAGATATTCAGGATTAAGTTGATGATTAATAATATTCATGCACCAACAGCCCAAGATGATAAACACCATCATCACTCTATTGTTAGGTTATCTTGGGATCGAAAATTACTTGTCCTACATTGATAATGAAGACTTACAATCTTCCTCTTTCCATAGAGAAGACCTCACCTTCTATAGATATATAAGCCCGTTAGTGGAGGAGACAAGCAGATGCAGGACATGCTTACCCCATAGAACATGACAGCAATGAGAACTCTATCCTTTATTGATGAAGGAGAATTTGCCCAGAAATCCTTGCTTAGTATTAATATCAGTATATTATAATGGTAATATCTGTTCTGAAAATAATGTTGACATTTACACATAGCATTGAGATTTCTTTTACTTTTTTGATAATTACCCTGTAATCTTTAAGAACCTCAAAAACCTGTGTTCGTGGTCTTGCCTAAAATGGAAAACAATTTGTACATGATTCCTCCCTACTCCCGCCCTCCCTGCCATCAATCATATAATATCAATGAGAACAGCAAGTTATTCAATATTCCAGTGTTGCCCAGTTCCAGAAAGGACCATTCACACTGTACTGTTGCTGTACAACATAGGATACTGTATAATGTGAATCGACTCCCTCAAATTAAGCAATGTGTCAGATGTGGACATCTCTTTCCTCCAGGGAGGTGAGCCTCAACTTACTTACATTGCAATTTGGAACCATACCCTGAAAATGTAAGCAGGATAAGGACTCCAAATTCTCCTTGTTTTCAAGTTAACAATTGCATTTCCCATGTATTCTTGCTAGGTTTATGAGACTTAAAGCAAGAGTAAGCAATAATAGAAAGACACATAGAGCTGACCTACAACAATGATCAGTACTGGTCAGTGCAGTGATACTATATACTGACAATGACAGGTGGGACTGATGCATGCAGTATGTTTGTGCTGGCTCAGAAAGTCGAAGAAACCCTTACTTACTAAGTACCTACAAAGTGTCAGGCAGCTTAATGTATATTACCTTATTAAACACTCACAACCAGCCTATAAGGATTTTAAAATCAAGGAAATGAAGGCTCCAAAAGTTTAAGGAACTAGGACAAGCTCTCAGAACCCCTTCCATGACAGCACACTGTCTATAGAAAACAGAGACATTTCAAGGTGATCATGAATATACTCGATAACAGAGCTTCCAATAGAAATATAATGCAAGCCATGTATGTAATTTTAAACTTCCCAGTAGTCCATTTTAAAAAGTAAAAATAAACAGATGGTAATTTTTATATTTTATTTAACCCAGTGTATTACAGACATTATAATTTCAACATGTAAAACAATTATTGAGATTTTTTTCATCCTAAGACTTTGATGTACAGTGTATATTTTATACTTATAGCACATTGCAATTTGGACCAGTGTACATTTTGGACTTAGATCACATTTCAAGTGCTCCACAGACACATGTGCTTAGTGGTTGCCATATTGGACAATGCAGCTCTATAATATGGATGGTATGTTGCACAAAGGAATATTAAACAATAATCATAGTAAGTGGTGAGAGGTTGCCTGTGCTGTATTTTATTCATTCGCCCCTCTGATGTTGGCTAAGCACCTAGTACACAAGCAACTGTAGGGGATAGATGGAAAACTAATCATGCTTTCAGAGTCAAGCAGGAGAGATAAGAGAAACAACAGAGAAGAATAACTAGGGAGCACCTGGGTGGCTCAGTTAAGCATCAGTCTCTTGATTTCAGCTCAGGTCATCGCAGAGTTTGCTTGTCCCTCTCCCTCTGCTCCTCCCTCCACCCCCTCTAAAATAAATAAATAAAATGTTTTTAAAAAATAATTAGGATGGGGAAAGCTGAAAATGCCACAAGAAAAGCACAGATGAATAAAATTCTATGGGGCTACAGCAGAGGGAGAGGCTCTTTCTGGCTGGGAGACCAGGGAAATTTTGGGTCATTTAAACTGAAAAAAAAAAAATACAGAGCAGACATACAGAGATATGGAGAAGGGCACTCCAGGCAGAGGAAACAGCTTGAGCAAAGGCGTGGAGGTGGGTCAAGCATGGAGTGTCTGCGAAAAATGCTGAAAAGTTCTGTTAAGCTTGCAGCTTAAAATGAGTGAAGAGGAGGAGGAAGGGGAAAGCTTTGAGGAGTAGGCAGTGGGCAATCATTACAGCTCACGAGCAAGAGACTGATACCATGTTCAGAAGTTTAATCTAGCAACACAGTATGTAATTTGGAACAAATACTGTGAGATGGTGAGGGGACTCCTGTAATCATCTGGGTGAGAGGTACCAAAGTCATGAACTAGAAGGAGAATGAAAATATAAATAGCACAGGAAGTACTATTATACTATTAGTTTCCATTGACAGGATTGGCAGCTGCGTAGAATGAGGAGGAAAGAGTTGAAGATGCCAGGGTGCCTGGTGTCATGTTGGTACCAGAAACAACACGGAAACACATGGAAAAGAGAATAGAGGAAACAGATTTGGGGAGGAAAGATGATGGTCCAGTTTAGGACCTACTGAATTTTACTAATAAACTTTTATTGGATTGATAATTAAGTAAACAATAAAATACAGATACTTGATCTCCACAAGTGCAACTTAGAGAGAAAATGAGCTAGTATTTAGGGAAGTTGGAACTGTTTATTTTCCACATCTGTAACCTTGGCAAGCAGCCTCACATTTCTGTGTCTCAATATCTTCAAATGTAAATGATGATGATGGAAACTTCCTCTTGGGGTTGAGTGGCAATCCAATGACTTAAGTAAAAGGTAAGAACAGTGCCTGGTCCAGAGTAAATACTCAAGAAATGCCAGCTATTATGACTATTTTAACAATTCTTCCATTTGGGAGATAAGTCAAGACCCACTGCACCTGGGGCAGTGAAGGTTTCCATCATTTCATTTCTATGTGGAGGGCAGAATCAGCAAAAGCTTCTTAGATGGACTCAGGGCCTAGGATTCCTTGCACTCTCTCTACATTGCAGGCAGTTCTAAAAGGTAATTCTGCCTCTATGGTAGAAGAATCAGTGTTGGTGGGGTAATCTCAGGGTGAAGAGCCGCAGTATTCCCTAGAATAAATGCCAAATGTACTGATTTGGGAAACCAGCTTGTACCAACTTGCAGAAGCCAATTGTTAAGTTTTTGAGAATTTTGCTAGTTGGTTGTTGCCACTATTAAAAATGAAATCACATAATCTTACAAATAAGTAAATAATATAAAATGCAATAAATACCCCAAACTCAGAATTTCTAATTATTTTACTATCATCTATGCTCTTGAGGTTATTCTTACCTATTGTATCTATGGGGTGGAAATACTATATAATGTGCTACTCCTTATCTCTTCCCAACGTTCAATGATGTCACATTGGTAGCTTGAAATCAGACATAGTGGTAATCTTTATACCACAGGGTTAACAAATGCTACAAATCAGAGCTTAATTTACTGATTTGTGGATGGACAAGATTAAGGGAATGACAACCTACAGCTCATAAGCCAAATCTAACGCACTGCCTCTTTTTGTATGCCTTATGAGCTAAAAATCCTTTTATATTTTTAATTGTTGAAAAAAATCAAAAGAAGAAAAATATTTCCTGACACATAAAAATTACACTGAATTCAAAGTTGAGTGTCCACAAATAAAGTTTGACTGGAATACAGCCATGCTTATCTGCTTACATGCAACTTATGGTTGGTTTCATACTGTGATGGCAGGTTTGTACAGATAGAGATAGTTAAGATAGAAACTTTATGGCCTATAAAACCTAAAATGTTACTATCCGGCCCTTAGCAGAAAACGCTGGCCAGTCCCTGGTTTGAACTTAAGGAAGTGGTAGATAAAATTTAAATGATACAGATTAAATTTTTCGAATGTGTCATATGTTTGGTTATTACATTCTGAATAAAAAATTGAGGAAATATTCTTCCAGTATTCTTTCAGTACTCAAATCATCAACAAACAAGTGAGTTCCAACATACATCTCTCTTATTTTACTTAGTCTTACTCACTGACTTAAATGAAAACATCCACTAACATTCATGTAGGAACCATATCTGGTTCTCAACTGCAACTATAGATGGGCTATAGGTACAGCAGTTTGGCAAAAATCAACAAAAATGTTCTGAAAGAATCAATTAGCTGTATGGGATTTACAATGAAGAGTACTATGATTTTATTATTATTAATAAATTGTGAGCTACATATCCTTTACACCAGTATAATTTATAATAAACTTGAATGTATGTAAATATAGGCATACTCCCCCCCACCCAACCCCACCTCACAGAGCCAGTCTTAAACACTTAGTGGCACATCACTGACTAAGGTCCTTTTTTCACCTCCTTGCATTCTTACCTCTCCTAGGAAATGGGAAAATCCCAGTTGATTCAGTGAGCTGTAGCAATTATCAGTCTGGTATTCCACAGTGACAACAAGTCCGGAGTCCCGGGACGGGATGAGTCTAAAATGAAGATTGGATCGGGACTTCTTTGAGAGTCTTTAAGACTAGGCATAACAACAATCTATTGTTCATACTTCAAACAGATTTCCTGAACTGTACTCTTGAATTCCTGGCAGTTTTGGCTTCGATTATTTTCATTTGGAATTCTTTTTTTTTTTTTCGTTCTTTGTTCTCCTTTCTCCAAATTGGCCTGGAATCCTGCCCTCCAGGACCCCTGAAACATGGAACTCTTTTGATAGTCTCCCAGGTGACTTAAAAGCTTGGACATCTCTTAAACCTGCCTGATGGGGTGCTTCCTCCATCTTTCCCTTACCTCAGTGAAAGTTACATAAACTGAGACATCAGGAGCTATCTCCTAAATTAAACCTAGCCTCTGGGCAAACATTAGGTGAAAGACCACCAGAAGGATGTCAAGCAGTTCTTGTTCTCATTGTAAATTTCTCTAACCACACAGTGAAAGAAAGGCATGTTCAGGGCCCGATGGCAGAACTCGGGTGTTAATGTTTTAGCATTTCTCTTTCTGAGACTGAGGGTTGTTGGAGTCACTCACAGAAAATAAATAACTTCTTTTTTTTTCTCATACCACAGCTAATCCAATATCAGAAATTAGGTGATAATATATTAAATGTAATATATTAAATGTAAAGACAAATGTAATAAAGCTTTGGGTTGCTAGAATCCATAAGAGAAGCATGTATTACCTAGTTATTTGCTAAAGTGAAGACAATGGACACTGTGGATTTAAAAACTGCTCGTTTCGCAAAGATACAGACGTAGTGAAGAGAAGGGCCATATGCACCCCAATGTTCATAGCAGCATTGTCCACAATAGCTAAATCGTGGAAGGAGCCGAGATGCCCTTCAACAGATGACTGGATTAAGAAGTTGTGGTCCATATATACAATGGAATATTACTCAGCTATCAGAAAGAACGAGTTCTCAACATTTGCTGCAACATGGACGGCAGTGGAGGATATAATGCTAAGTGAAATAAGTCAAGCAGAGAAAGACAATTATCATATGATTTCTCTCATCTATGGAACATAAGAACTAGGAAGATCGGTAGGGCAAGAAAGGGATAAAGAAAGGGGGGGTAATCAGAAGGGGGAATGAAGCATGAGAGACTATGGACTCTGAGAAACAAACTGAGGGCTTCAGAGGGGAGGGGGTGGGGGAATGGGATAGACTGATGATGGTTAGTAAGGAGGGCACGTATTGCATGGTGCACTGGGTGTTGTACGCAACTAATGAATCATCGAACTTTACATCAGAAACCAAGATGTACTGTATGGTGACTAACATAATATAATAAAAAAAAACACATTAAAATAAAATAAAATAAAATAAAATAAAATAAAATAAAATAAAATAAAATAAAATAAATAAAAACTGCTCGTTTCACCTGAATGTGCTTTCTGAAGAAATGTGTCTCAGGCACCAAATCAATGCTTTTATGTAATCATTTTTAAATTGGACAGCCAGTTTAAATTACGACCATAATCAAAATTAATAGCATAACATTTTTTGAAACATGAGGTGTCTGAGAAAATTATCCCTGACTTTGCCATGGGACTGTGTTACCAATTGATTTTAAAACTACTGTGATGATCTCATGGTTATCTTGGGCTGTCATTGACTAACATGTCACATCCCACCTTTCATCAGCTAACCATGCTCTTGCCAAATAATGTGAAGTCAAATCTGCTTATATTTTCTCAAACTAAGGAAATGCAGGGGGTGTGATGTTTTAAATTAAGCAAGATTGTTATTCTCATAAGGATAGAAAAACTTAAAAATAGTTGTACCAATCCAGAAAGCCTTTATTTGTATTTCATATATTAAATTAGCTCTAAATATTATATTCCATCCTTTTGGAAGTTTCAAATTGAGCAATCACTGTTTTTTTTTCTTCTTCTTCTCATGCATGACTTGCAAAAATAGTAGAAGCTATTTTTTCAATATATTGTCCAAAGCAACTAGATTTCTAGTATGGAAGAAAAAGATTGCTGATATTTGGTTAATGAATTGTTGCCCTGAAATTCTCCCCTAGGTTATGAAATTCCTCCTTAAAACTGTTTAATTTATTAGAATGGAGATCCATTTCATAAATGACTAATGGTCACATCTTTCAATGTGTTGTGTACAATAGCAGTAGCTGAGGCTTAACAATGGGTTATGATCATGATCTTTACTATATCACAGTAAGAATTTTGAATAATTTATTTCTATTAATAACACCGAATAAATGACATGATGGGCTTGTATTTCAAGGCTTCACTACATAAGATGAACATTTCTAATTCCAGAAAACAAAGACATACGTACATCTATATCCATATATGTGTAGATATCTCTGTGTATTCATATACGTATAATCTGCAGTGAATTTGATTTGCTTAAACATAATTCACTTCCCCCCAAATTAGACAGACAAAGCAAAAATAAATAAAAGGCCGTTGTGGTATCATCTAGTTGTTTAAAGTCTGAGTTTCGTGCTTCCTTTTAAGCACCTGACATTTTCGTCTTGTTCTGGCAGTCCCATTTTTAGTTCCTCCCTCCTGTTTGGCCAGAAATGAAACCTTAACAACGTGCCACATTCCCCTGAAATCTGATTATAAATTGCATCTGTGTGTTTTCTCAGCAGCAAGCAGGAGCTTCATATTGGGTTGTAGAAACCTACACAGCTGGAGCTAAACTGTGATTTTATTCAAACTCTGCATGAGAATTGGAGAATTATAGACATAGATAATAAACAGGCCTCTAGGAGAAGAGATAAAAAGACAAAAAGGCAAAAAAAACACAGGCAGAGGGATACAGTGTGGTCTCAGCTGCAAAGATTGAATGCAAGACTGCTTCCTATCAATATCCGTATCAGTAAGCCATACTTACTGATTAAGTGTTCAGGTTAACAAGCACATACTATGCTTACTACGTGCTGGCAATGATCTAGCTCTGGTGATACCAAGACCAATAAGAAGGCATGATCCCAGCTCTGAGAGAGCTTAGAATCAGTGGATTCATACACAGTGTGGAGAGCTAGTGATGTACAGAATGCTACTAGGAAGAGTTTTGGGGCACCTGGCCAGGAATGGGATGGTATCAAAAAATGCTTCCTGCAGGAGATGATGCTGGAAATGTGTCTAAAATCACTCACACTGAGGCATAATGAAAAGACCATTGTACTTAGAACCTGAAGAAGATGGTTTGAGTCCTAGGTCTGATGTGATCACTCATTAACTGTGTTATCTGTCAGTAATCATAGTAGCTAGTAGGTGTCACCTCTTACTGTGTGCAGGAAACTGCTATGCTATAGTCTTCACATGCACCATCTCCCTTGTGGGTGAAACCCAATTACTTTCCTTCCCATTTGCAGATGAGGAAACTGCATCCCAGAGACATTAAGTTACTTGCTCATCATCAAGCAATGAGTGAAGTGAGTGAATTTAAGCCACTGGTAGTGGCAACTTAAGCTGTCAACTACCACTGCTAACTGTAAACTTGCCAAAACTTGGGTTAGTTTTCTATAAAATGGGGCTAATCATGCCTGTCCTATTTGATGTTGCAAAGTCTTTGAGGCTCCAATGAGATAATGTAATTGAAAGTGCTTTGACAAGTATGGGTCCAATAAACATATGAGATACTAATTCTTTTTCCAGCCACTGTAGCATTGAATTACCATGTGCTGTTGTCCTGTCAGCACACACAATGACTATTTTCCCCAGCCCAGAGCTACAAAAGCTCTGTGTGATAGGATAGCATGTTTAACACCCAGAGGATATACTAATTGTCAACTTCTCCAACCATGGGACACATATCCATGGATATAAACTATTCTTGCCTAGATCCTCCACTCTCAATATTGCAATATCTGGAGCTCGTATGAGTCAGTCAACACCACAAGGGGGTTGCTTAAGGAAAAGTCTTGCTGGAAGATTCCATATGAGGCCTATTCATCCACCATCTCCCTCAGACCCGAGCCACGTGGTGTCCCAGGAGGAGGAGCTAGGAGTCCTGGATGTGAACTTGGTTCCTTTCTAGTTAAGCATCCTAGGTTGAGGTAGAGAAGACAGTTGGGTACATAGGGCTGTAATGTGGCCAGATCTGGCAAGCTTGGCCTCTGAAGTTTAATGATGAGAGGAAGGGAAGGAGGACTGAAAAGCTTTGAGGGCCTCCCAACCGTAATCAAAAGTTCCACCCATGGTCTTTTGCCCCTACATGGGTGTGGGACAGACACCTCAGAGGCAAGAAATGGTAACTGGAGTCTAAATGCTGATTTTCTGCACATTTCTCAGAGTTATACTGCCACATAGAGGTCATTATGCGTGGTCAGAGAAAATGGGAGGGTGGCAGAGATGGCTCCGTCTTCAGTTAAGTGTTTGTTCCACATGCAGGATGGAGAATCAAATAGAAGGTGACTCATTAAAAATCCCACTTTAAATTTATGTAAACCTTGGCTCACTGTTTATTTCTAGCAGATGTGTATTGCTGAAATCTAAAGTTCACAGCAACCCTGTAACAAAGAAGTTAAATGCAGCTGTCAGTTGAAGATTCTAATCCATGAACAACAGCCAAACTTTATTAGTCTCTGATATTTCTGATTTAGGTGCTGTAGAACAGTGCTTCTCAAACTTTTAAGTGCATGTGAATTACCCAGGTGTCTTATTGAAAGTATGTGTAGACTCAGGAAATCTGGGGTGCTTGGACATTTCTAACAAGCGCCCAGACAATGCTGCTGTTGTGACCCATGGACCACACTTGGGCAGCAAAGCTGTAGGGGATGCAGAGATAAATAAAATAGATGAAATAGTATTTCTGCTCTTAAGGAGCTTGCATTTTGCCACAAGATGGACTAATCTTACATTATTGCTTGAAAGACTCAGTGTAAAACTGATTCTCGGATTACTTTCTAATCGTAGGAAAGTAAACATGTAAAATTTACCATCTTAACCATTTTTTTTTAAAGATTTTATTTATTTATTCGACAGAGAGAGACACAGCCAGTGAGAGAGGGAACACAAGCAGTGGGAGTGGGAGAGGAAGAAGCAGGCTCCCAGCGGAGGAGCCTGACCTGGGGCTCGATCCCAGAACACCGGGATCACGCCCTGAGCCGAAGGCAGACGCTTAACGACTGTGCCACCCAGGCACCCCATTAACCATTTTTAAGTGTACAATTAATGTTAACTATGCTCACATCGTTGCATGCAACCAATTCTTAGAACTTCTTCATCTTGCAAAACTGAAGCTATATCCATTAAACAACGACTTCCGGTTTTCCCTTCACCCAGCCCCTAGCAACCACCATTCTACTTTCTGTTTCTATGATTTTGACTACTTTAAATATCTCATAAAAGTGGAATCATGCAGTGTTTGTCTTCTTGTGACTAGCTTGTTTCGCTTTGCATGATGTTCTCAAAGTTAGTCCATGTTGTAGCCTGTGTGAGAATTTCCTTCCTTTTTAAGGCTGAATAACGCTGCATTGTATCTATATACCACGTTTGGTTTATCCATTTATCCACTGATTGACACTTGGATTGCTTCCACCTCTTGCTACTATGAATAATGCTACTATCAGTATTCAAGGATAAATAATTCTTCAGGATGCTGCTTTTTAGATAATTGTAAGAATCTTTGAATGATTTTCAAAACATAACACTGGAAGGATTCTCCTAGATGCAATATTACTATGTGCTGTGGGGGCTCAATTCTTTCCAAAAAGCCAAAGCCCTGGAGTTATAAATGTTTAGCATTCCATACTGTCAGATGTTAGAAACCAAAACTTTAGTTTCTCCTGAATGTGATATTATAATAAAATCTCTAAATGCCTAATAACATATTAGACATTCTTAAGGATTCCAGAAATCCCTCTTGCATCAATACTAATATATGGTCACTAACTTGGCGATTTGCATTACCAGCATTCAATAGAATACCCCCAGGGGACAGGAAGTAGAAGGCTGCTGCGTTGGTTCTGCCGGGGGCACCAGGGCAATAACTGGAATGGTGGTTGGGTCCTTAGTAACATCTGAAAGATTACTTTAAACCAGAAAACTGAAGTCATTAGGTAAGACTATGAAAGAATTACACAAATGAACAGAGAATTTAAACATATGTGTACAAATCAAATGATAAATAACATACAAATTAAAATGCAGATTGGCTTAGTTAATTATTAATTAATCCCTTTTCTCTAGGGCAGCATTTCCAATCAGAGTTCCTTGAAATATTAGTGTCCTTTTTTACATGGCAGGTTTGTGTAAAGAACATTTTCCTTGGCCAAGTACATTTGGAAAACACTGTCTATCCCCCCTTTTCAGGTTTACAAGACTTCTGTGCTAGTTTGGGGCCTCCTAAAAGCAGACACCAAGATAGTAGATGTACAAGAAATTTATTGGGGAAATTGCCTGGGAGACAAAAAGGATAAGGAGCTGGCAGGAGGCAGGGGGAGCCCTCAGACCACAGTGCAGGCCCCGTGAAGGAGAGAAGGAGAACAGAGGGTTGCAAGTGAAGAGACTCAAACTGTGGTACAGTGCTAAGAAAGTATTCTGGAGACTTGGTTATGAGTCTTGGAGCCAAAGTCACCAGTCAGAATCGCACACCTCTTTGGAATGTCTGCCATTGGTATCCCTGCTGTGCCCAGGCATCAGAAGCAGCTAGAGGGAAGCAGGCCTCCTCCAAGCAAACACAGCAAGGGATTGCAGAGCGCAACAGCTGGGCACGCCATCAGTTAATACACCCCTCACATCGCCTTTTGAGGGGAACATATGGCCACCACAGCTCACCAGCCAGTTAAAGCCTAATTCCAATAATAGAGAAATCATTTAAACTATTTAACCACCAGGCTTGTCTAACTACACAATGCCTCCCCACTGCTCACAGGCATGCGCTTCCCCTGCTAGCCTCCACAAAAGAGCACTCATCAGCATCTCAAGGAGCACTTGGGTCCCCCAGAACACAGCCTGGGCAACAGTACCCCAGCGCAGTGATTCCGTTCTTGTTCTGATTCCTTTGTTGTTCTTGTCTACCATCTTTGACTGTAATTGCTCAAATTTCAATGCTTGAAGTACAAACTTTTTGTTTCCCTTGCAGTTCAGAACACAGTTTTACTACCCAGGCTATTTCTGTTTCTAATTCCAAACTCTCAAATTCAACAGAGAATCTACAGAGATATTAACTATTGCAGCCCTTGGTATGTGTTCATCTAACCGTTTCCTTTTCCTGGGGCAAAAAGTTAAGCTACTTTTTCCAGCCCCTGTGTCAGCAGAAATATGGGCAGTTCCAGCCTGAGGGTAGTTAAGTTCCTGTGTGTTTTCTCCATGTTCTCTTCTCCATGGATGCATCTGAAAACAGAGGTCTCCAGGCTGGTGGAGCTGAAAGATGGAAGCTACTTGGGGCTCTGAGTCACGGTGTAAAGCAACTACACCGGCAAGCTGGCCAACTTGTTTTAAGCCACTGGAATTTGGGCCTTGTTTGTTACTCAGCATAGCTTAGTCTAAGCTGACTAACATAACAATCCATACAATACGGGATTCATAGGAAGATGTGAATTCTGCGAAGCTTCTTTCAAAAACTTAAAAGCTTAGCTCTATGCTATTATGGCAAGAAGGTCTGTCTCGATCCCCCAGAATTTAGGGAAGAAGGAGTGTCTTCCTTCCTGTACCTATTCCCTGCCCACCCACTCTCCCCTACCCACCAAATCACTGTACTTACCACCCTTGCTGCCTAGGCGGAGCTCATTCTGGTTGCTCTGGCCTTTGCTACTTAACTGCTCCATAAGCACAAATAACCCTACATCCGTCATTCTGTTTCTGATGAGCCTTGATGACAGTGTCTCCCTACCATTCTGCCACAGGGCCAAAGCTTAGCTTTGCTTTGCTTTGCTTTTTTTTTTTTTTTTTTTTTTAAGAAATCAAAGAATAAATCATCCCATTAAAAGGGCTTTTCTTTATGCATTTCAAAAGCGAGTATGATTTATGATAGATCAGAGCACATGCAAAATAAAGCTGTTGCTCATTAAATGGCGGCTCAGGAAGACCTCTTTTGAAGGCAAAAATCTTCTCTTTAAGGCAGATGGAGAAATATGTAAAGGCCAAAAGACAGCAAAGCCCTAGATCTGTCTCTCAAAAAGCCACTGTATTCCCAATTCTCATCTAAGAAATGCCTTTTGTTTCAAGACACTAATGAAAGTTTTCCTTTTATTTTCTAGTTTCTAATGGTACCATAAATGTAAGAATTATGAAAGGAATGAATTTCGTACAATAGTACATTGATACCCTCTACTCTTACCTTCAATCATGACTTCTCCTTTTTTCTTTCATTTAGAGAGAGAGAGCACGCAGGGCGGGGCAGGGGGGTGGGCAGCATGTGCAGAGGGAGAGGAAGAGACAGAATCTTAACCAGGCTCCACACCCAGCATGGAGCCAGAGAAGGGGTTTGATCTCATAACCCTGAGATCATGACCTGAGCTGAAATCAAAAGTCACACACTTAACTGACTGAGCCACCCAGGCACCTCACGACTTCTTTTAACTTCATTTTATCCAAATGTACTTTGAAAAGCTTTATACTTTTTAGCAATATCTCTTCATAATTGATTAAATTGAGGTCTAGCAATTATCTATAAAAAGTATAATGCATTCATTCATTCAATAAAACATTACTGAATCTCTAGCATGAAGCCCAATGCTAGGGGTACAAGGATAAAATGTGTACTCTAAGGGGGAGATAGACAAGGGCAACCGATGAGTAACAGCCGGTTGTAGTGAGAGACTCTTACCCTGAGGCTGATGGCGAGGTGAAGCCAAAGATTGGTTCTGAAGAATCACCTCAGAGGTAGCCAAAAGGTTTTGGGAAGTGGGAAATGTTTTTCAAAGGGAGAGTAGTCTGTGGGAGAGAATAACGGAAGAGAGAACATGGCCTATTAGGGGAACCACAAGTAACTATTGGCAGGGTTAACTAAAGCAGAAGCTGTTAGTTAAGGGTGGGCAGGACCTGGCTAAGGAAAGACCTGTATGCCCCCTATTTTATCCCACTGGTGATGAGACATTGAAGAATTAGATGCAAGAAAGAGATATCATCAATTTCACTTCAGAAAACTCTGGAAATGGAAAAGGAAACTGAAGAGCCATTAGGAGGTTGCACAGTGATGGATGCATATAAGAAATGACGGGGTCTCAGCTAAGGCAGTGACAGCAAGAGGATAAGGACAGAGATAGATGCGGGCATCAGGAAAATAACCCCTATGATGTTTGATTTCTCTGAGAAATTCTAGTGTGACGTATCATCTCAACTTTAGGCACCTTTCCCAGCCCTTTTCTTCCCTTAAATGTCAGAACTGCCACATCAAAGTGTCCATTCTAAACAGATATGTCAATCTTCTGTCTTCCCTGGCTTTTGCTTTTAGTGCTTGAGGAGGAGGGAAAGGGCAAAGAATAAGGCTGAAATGAGATGCTATCCCATTATTTTAAAGGCCTGAATTCATATCACCCGTCTCTGTGGCCCTTAACCATCCTAAGATAGTGCCGTTCTCAATGTAGTTCACAACCAACCCTTCAAATTTCCTGTCCAGGTACCTTCAAGTTTAAGACACATTTAAAAAGTGAATTCTTGTTGGCAGTTACTTTTTGAAGCATTACAAATTTTCCACAGAACTAGACAGAATCTCAGATAATTGAATCTGGTGTTTCCCAAGGGGTGACATATCATACAGAATTTTATGTGACTCACTTTCAGTAATTATATATTGGAATGTGTATTAGAAAATTTGTAACTAGCATATCACATCCATTATTTAAGGAACATTACTATTCAGAAAAGGTTTGTTTAAAAGGTCATTTTTTTTTAAGATCTTATTTATTTGACAGAGAGAGAGACAGCCAGCGAGAGAGGGAACACAAGCAGGGGGAGTGGGAGAGGAAGAAGCAAGGCCCCCAGCAGAGGAGCCTGATGCGGGGCTCGATCCCAGGACCCCGGGATCACGTCCTGAGCCGAAGGCAGACCCTTAATGACTGAGCCACCCAGGCACCTCTAAGGGAGATATTTAGTTATAAGAAAAATAGTAACAATGGATAAGTAACTCAAATTTGACGAAGACTGAGCCAATCAAACTCATCGTTCATGATGGGATTCAAGTCAGGGCACCAAGTGAGATGCCCACTGGCAAGGACTGATTGTTTATCCACACCAAATGCCCTTCTTGTCCCAGAGCTTACAGCTCAGTTACATTCCCCAGGCTCTCACAGTAAGAATGGGGGTGTTTTTTCCATATTCCTTCTCTTCCCTCACCTGCTGAAAACAAGAATCCAGTGGGGGATGTCTAGGGAAGGATGGTCATGTGAAAACAAAAGCCCTCTTTTTCCTAATGCATACTGGAGAGTGACACAAGAGATAAACCTGTAATGAGCCACACTGATTTGGGGGTGGTGAAAGCAATCAACTTACCCAGTACCACCAACATCACTCAGTTAATAGCCAAGTTGGAATTAGGACCCTGGTCTCCTAAGGGTCTTTGTTAAGGATAAATTCCTGGGCAAAAAGAGAAAGGCAGTATTGGCCTTCTACCGCATGTATCTGCCTCTCAGTTTCAATTCCCATAAAAGAATGAGCTGCTGATAGTCACCAGAATAGTGGAAAGGACATTTTAGATGACACACCTCTGAAATGAATCCTCTGAAGACTAACACACTCAACTCCACAAACTGATATCTGGATGTAGTTCTCTCTCATCATTGATTAAACAGAGGAGAGAAAACCCTTCCCAGTAGGTTGAGCTTAGTCTGATGAGCCCAAGCCAGCCCCATTCCCTCCCTCCAGCACCTGGTCCTGACATTTTCCTGACTGCCTATCTCCAGTTCAGCGTGGGGCTGGGGCAGCAGAACAGGCATCCTGATAGCACTTCCCTTTCATTCCTGAGTCTGTGACTCCAGCATTAGCTGCCTGGAGAAACAAAGGGGTCCAGAAGATAGCACAGCTCCTGCAGCTGGTAGTTCCAGAATCCAGGCTTTCAATGTGGGATTTGAATGTGATGACAAACATTGCCTGACTCACTGCCTCCATGAATGGAGAATGGGCATGGTAAAGAGTGAGCTCTACTGTCTACTCAGTTTTATGTACTACATGCTTGGTCCGTGTGGTTAAAAGGAATTCCATCAGGCACAGGGGCATGGGCAGATCTATAACACTGCAGCCCAATAGCAGATTCCCTGCTGGGATTATGGCTCTAGTACCCTCTTTCTCCCTTTGCCTACCAACCAGGGGGGAAGAAGGTGGTTTTGTCAATGAACGTGATAGCACATGCGCTGGGCATGAAGATGGGAGACCAGCATGGATGTTACATGGAGGATGCTTCTCCAGGTAACTCTTGATGATGCAGGGCAGGAGCGGCCAATGTGATGACCAATATGGGGAAGGTAGGAGGGCATTTAGGATGAAGAGTTACTATGATTATGACTCAGTTGAGAGTAGTTATGGATTGGCAATGTGGGCTGAAACTACATAGTGACCAGCCAACATTCCACTGTGTTCACTGTAGTGTGTGAATAGCCACGCCAGTTACCTAGTTGATCAAGTTTAAAGGTAGCAAATAACTTGATGCAAATAATAATAATATCTTGACTGATACAAGCAGGAAATCTAGTCAAAGTGAAGGCAACGAGACAACTAAGGAGAAGCAAATGTGTAGCCTGGGTGAACACCTAGCCAGGTGAATGGGGCCATGGGCTCAGCTGCCTGCCCTGGTAAGCCTCTTCCTCATGACAGACTCTCTATCCGCAGATCCTGGTTTGACTTGTTTTAACTTATGCATGTCTCCTTCCCATTGCCTGTTTCCCTCATGCTTTTCCACTTGCACCTCCTCCATCGTATGCTCATTAATTAAGATTGGCCATTCAATTGTTTGAGAATACCATCAAGTCCAACAATTACTAATAAAAGTTATGATTTCTAAGGGAATGTCCTCCTTGAAGTAAAGACCATAACAGGAGACTTTGGGTTTTCCATGCTGGGCCTTCCCCAGCAGGCAAGAGACTAAATGGAGTCATAGTCAGGAGTCTCACGGAGTAGATCCCATCCCTGCAATCTGGACACATGAAACGGAAATCCAGAAAGCAGCCTTGGCAAGGGCACTCTCGGCCAAACAGTGTGGGCTTCAATTTCAAGGTTTTAGTGGTAAATCAGGTCTAGATGTTTTAACTCTCTGGTGGTGAAAGCTTACTGGGGTGACGGAAACAACACTAGCTTGGGTGTATTTAACCTCTTTCTTGGGTTCCTGATAATGGGTGGCAAATACTGCTCCCCATCGTCCTTTCTCATGGCCCACTTCATCAAGGGCCCCTAAATTTGTGGCCATGTATGAGTTCCTTGGGAAGACCTGAATCTGCCTGAAGCCACAGACCAAAGAGACCACAGAGGCAGACAGGTGGGGCACTCCCACATCCACAGCCCACATCCACAGCCCTGTCCCAACCAGCTTCCTACACTGGCTGGCAAGTAGTACAAGGGGAGGGGCAGGGAGAAAGATGTGAGAACATCAAGAGAACAAATAAATCAGGGTATATTCATTTAACATTCCACAATAATATAAATAACGAGGATTCAACTTAATACAGATAATCTTGAAATGCAGTGCTGCCTAAAACACATACCACAAAGGATATACAAGATAGTCAACAACCATTAAATTTTAACAGCAAGCATTAATGTTTATGGATACATTCTTATGAAGTATAAAAACCATGTGTGATTCAACACCAGATTCCAGGAAGAAAAAGAGTGGGATGAAAGGAAAGAGACAATGAAGGCTGCTATTCTGTCTCAAGCTGGCTGGGAGGTCCATAGGCAACAATTACATTCTAGTTCTTAATAAAGTATTTCAGGGACACAAAATAAGACAAGCAAGTCAAAGCTGAGGACCAGGTCTTTGCAATTGGTGGATGGGTGTGTTGGGGGTTGGGAATAAGTATGTACAAATCGCTGGCAGCAAAGAACATAAGAATTATAGGTTCAGCCCTCTATGTCCTGGTTTTGTGATTTTGTAGAGTGGTTTTGTGACCTAAAGTCAAGGTTACATTTTGGATTCAGGTTAGCAGCAAAATCCTCCTTTGCAAAATAATTCATAATGAAGGACTATTTCTCAGGTCCCTTCCAGCTGAAGTAAAACATTCCAAAACAAGAATATTGCTAGTAAAAGAAATTGTTACTTTGTCAGGATCCAAACTGCAGTTTGAGTCAGCCATGTTTCCCAGGGAGGTGGTTGGCCCATGTTAACTGGCAGAGAATGAGAGGAAGCGTCCCCGGCCAGGTCCCTCAAATCTTTAAGGCCCGAAAGGGACAAACACAGCACTTCTACCATGAAAGTCTTGGCCAGAATTGCCCTCTCCCACTGCCTCCTGAGGAGGGGGCAATGTTGTGGCAAACACACAGCATGCCTGTTATGCTGCCAAGGGCCTGTTTATATCCCTGCACCAGTGAGTCTAAGCTTAGAGTTCCTTCCTTTGCCAATTTATGGAGAGCTGTGTGAAGAGTAAAGCGATAGGAAGGAAAAAGTCTCAGGGGGGCCACTCACCAAACAAGAAAAATCTCTGAATTCCTCAAAACACTTAATCCTAATAGCATGCCAGATTTATGAAACCAACTTTGGAGAACTATTGAAATAGAGATGGCATTTATAATGCTCCCCACTAAAATTCCAGGCGAGCATATGGGCCATCCTAATTAGTAAATAAGTCTAACACATGGTCACAAGGCAAGTTGTTTGTTTATTCTTTAGAAAATGTTAGATGATATTACAGGCTACTAAAGTCTAAGAGGAACTAACTACATTTACATTTTTAAAAATATGGCATCTATCTTGTAGCAACACTAGTTGACCCAACCTGCAGAAACCTATAAAAGTTAAGACGAGTTCAGCTGATCCAGAGGTGAAGTTCTGAAAGTGCTTGCATAGGAAACTTATTGCAGAGGGAGAACCGCAGGTGGTTCCATCAGAGACACGTGCATGTACCTGAAATGAGACCCAAAGGATGTCAGTTTTGTAAAATTCTAGGCCATGGAACTTTCCAGGCGTTTCAACAGAAAGAGAGAAAGCTTTCTGACTGTATGTACTCCAAGCTGACAAATTATAAATCTAGGCCTCTCTACACTGATTTTCCTGATTTAACATGCAAGCCTAGCACAAGATTTCCGATTTGTTCTATTTTTAGTTCTGACATGACTATAACCTATTAAAGCTTTAAATTAGTAAGCCTAGATAAGAAAATTTCACAAACTTACTTTGAAGCCTTATACTTCTCCCTAATTGCTTGTTGAGGTCGATGGGGTATATCAAGGCATGCTTTATGTAGCTCACTCAGGCAAGGCACAATTTCATTTAATGAATAGCCTGTAAATGCAGCAAGGGTTTCTGGCTAATCAAGACAAAAGAAAAAAACTGCATCATATAACTTTATATCAGAAAGCTGAAGATAAAAACTGGAAATAAAGGAAATTAATTACTTAGGAAGTATTCACATTCATCTCAAAAGAAACTGTAATCCTCCTTCAGTGACTTTAGAAATAAAATATTAGGAAGAACAGCCGGAGTTCTCCATTTGCTCATATTGTATATTTATAATGCTCAGTTTGGAGGCAGGTTACTTTTACCGATTCCCTCATGAGCAGGATTTCTACTGGTCCCTAAAGAGCCTCTATTTACCCAAACACCCTATTTACACCTTATATATGAAAGTGAATGCAGAATAATAAATAAGTACTCTAGAAAATAAAAGTAGGTAAACCACTTCTTTTAGCATAAAAGTGAGCCTTCAGAACCAAATCGAGGGGCCCATTTCCAATCTTGCTTCTTGGACCAAGAGGCAGCACTAACTGCCCTGTTTCCCTGAAAACTTGACGCAACCTTCTGACCATCCTAACTGGATCCAGGTTGTTTTACACACAGAGGACAAAAGTCAGCAACGTGTGCCTGAAGTGTTCTATGCTTGCACCGCAAAAGCACTCCTCTCGTGAGGTGGGCATTGAGGTTTCCAGGCCTGCTCCTTGACTTTCTGCAATCTCTACTCAAAGCCATTGAGTCAAAGCCATAAAGGCTGACCTGCAAGAGTCAGTGGTGTGTTGTCATCTGCTGGCAAGACAACCAGTTCCTTGTCAAACTAACTTCCCCTCATAAGAAGCCCGCCAATTCTAAGCCTTGAGAGTTACTGAACAGATTCTTAGATGAGCCTGGCATTTCATCTAGGAAGAAGTAGTTAGAATCTTACCCAGAAGTGCCTGTTTACAGTATAGTTTGCCAGGCAATAAGCTGCTGCAGCTATCAATGAAGGAAGATATTTCAAGAATGGGTCAGCTTCAAGTAGACTCAGTTCTGCTACATACTAAGCACAAGAGAGAAAATCCCAGTGGAATTAGAAATTTGACTAAGGTTACAAGTCAACCTAAAAATGTCAAGGGAAGAAATTGTCTTATTATTGTTCATCCTGAGCAGACAGAAACAGATGCTCAAAATTATTCACTGGGTTAATAATTGCTATGCCTGTCCATAACCGGAATAACATTTATGCTGCAGTAATATACAAGGATTTGGTCCACCTGCACAGTATATATGAGAGGTTACTTTTCTTGTCTTATACTAGTAGTACAGGTGTATGCTAGTCACGTAAAGTAGCATTGTTCTGACCACTGGAGTGGGATTAGAGTCTTTGGCCAGTGGCAAAACTATGACCACATTGAAACTATTAATTTGTCAGGCAAATGCACGTAGTTCAGAGGCTAGAACAGTACCTGTGAGATTAGAAGAAACACACTGGGAAATTTATACATACATCTTTATTACTCTTTGAGTAGCATATACATACCAGATATACGAGATCACAGTGGCTGGACACCAAGTTTTCCAAACCAATACTTCGGTGCCTTCAACTAAAGTACTATAACCCCAGATGACCAAATAAGGCTTTATTACTTAATATGTTAGAGTAAGACTGGAGCCAAATCAAACTGCATTTACTCTGTTCCCATTCTGTAAACTAAGAAGAGGTGTTGCCTGCATGGGGTCTGTATTTGACAAGGGAACAATTTCCAAACTTAAATTTCTTTTAAAAGTTGGGTGATAGACAACCCATGCCTACCAAACATGAGCAATAGTATTGTCTCATAACCAGAAATCATGATCCTAAAATTAGCTCTCTTCCACTGCTAAAAAGTTTTTCTGGACCCAAGACAAGGAACTGAAAAGGAAGGAAAAATGGAAGGATGATCGGGAAAGGCTACTTTTTATCTCCTTGGCTCCCAAGTTCCCAGAAGTCATGTGGCATACCTTGGCCAGATTCTCAGTTCTGACGCACACTCCTTGTCTCCTTAAGTACTGAAGGAGAAACTGGTTGGTGGTTGGCACTGTGAGATCAAACGCCAGAACTTTCAGGAGCAAGTGTTCCATTCTTAGCAGTTGGCGTTTTGTGTAAGTATCATCAGTTATGTAGACAAACTCGTCTACTTCGGGTGGATATATTTCTTCATATTTCCTATGAAACGTAAAGAGTTTTTGGAAGTAAAGCTTGGAACGTGTAGCGCTCCTTCCTGTGCTATCACAACCAGCCTTTTGCATGCCCTTGCAGACTTCTTTACTTCGTATCCACATATCCACTTAAATATCACTAAATGCTACTGGCCTTGAAAATATTAGGAGCTTGGTGCCAGACCAAGACCATGAGTATTATAAGGATATGTTGTACTTACTGCTAGCAGTAGTAACAGAAACAATTTCCAACTGAATTTTAGGTTAGGTTTTGGCCTCTGATATGCTGAAAGATTCTGAATGACAGACACACAGATAAATTCACCTTAATTCTATTGACCCCATTCATCTTGTGGAAAAGAATGTTATATTGAACACAATCATAAAACAACAACTCCTTAGATCTTAGATCTTTAGAAAGATCATGTTCAAAATAAATAAATAATAAAAATAAAAAGATCTTGTTCAGAAATCTCTATTGAATTAGCAAATGATGCTATGGATCCAAGAGTAAGATAATGATATAATTTCATTGTTACCAACTTTTTTGCTTTTGCTTCTGTTTCCACTTTCTGTAGTTGGCAAGTTTCTAGGCATTAATGACTAGAATGTCTGAGATAAGAAGAACTGAAGAAACTGCCATCCACCAACAGGTCACTGAATTTCAGGCCTAAGCCAGCTCTTTTTTGTACACAGTGATAATCTGTTCACTGTAACCAAATAAACTGTGTTATTACAGGACATTTCCTAGATCGTGAAGATGGCTTTTGTATAACCAAAATCTTTTACATAACCAAAATCTTTTTGTATTAGAATGCAGTCAAAAGACCACACTACAAAATAGTTAATTGGATTTTGAATTTGAGCTGATGGCTGTCTCAGTCATGATATTGAACTTGTTGCTATAAATCTTAAACATCTGAAATGAAGAGTGAACATGTGTTAAGATTCAGTTTCTCAGTAAATACTGCAAAAATGATGATATTTTATCAAGGGAGGCATGAATAAGCTTTAATTATTGAGCACTGCATTTCTTCAATAAATGGGAAAGAAAATCGAGTGTTTTGACAGCCTGCAGTTTGACATTATTTAAGCTGAAAGAACACTTACGAAGCTAGAAGAATAGCTGCTGTTCCTACAAGCTGCAATTTCCCTCTCAGAACAGACATGCATGAAAGAAACCTGTCCAGGAAGTTGACAGCCAGGTAGAGAGTCTCTGCTCGAAGCTTATACTCTTCACCGACCTCAACAAGCCAGTCCACCAGAATCATTCGCATGCCTTCCGTGATGTCTGGTTGCTTCCTCATGTAGTGTGCTTTGGGCCTGTGTCTTATCTGTTTGGGAAAAGAGTTCTGTTACTTAAATTGTTGCTATATCAGAAAGATCACTTCACAGTACAGTTGCTATTTAAAAAAGAATCTCGTGAGCAAAGGTTAGGAAGAAACTGATCAAGAGCCAAGTACATCTTTACTATGTGGAAGAAAGTACGAAATTCTGGTTCTGTAATACAATCAGGTAACAAATAACAAATAAAGGAGGCGGGAGAAAATAGCAGTATGGGTTATTCCTATACTTAAGGTATAAACCCTTTGAGTCATGGAGAAATAGTCCGAGTAATTGCTCCTTTCCTCACAACTATTATTTTTTTTTTGAGATTTATTTATTTATTTGAGAGAGATTGCAAAAGAGAGAGTCCCCAGCAGATTCCCCGCTGAGTGAGGAGCCTGATGCGGGGCTCGATCCCAGCACCCTGAGATCATGACCTGAGCCAAAATCAAGAGTTGGATGCCCAACTGACTGAGCCACCCAGGCATCCCATAACTATTATTTTTCATAGATATTCCTATGTTTAGATGTCATAAGAATGCTATTCACTAGTGGTTTTGGCCAAGAGTTTATAACTATCTTAGTATTAAGTGTTTTGAGTGCTAGAATTTGAAATAGAATTTGGGAAAACTCACTTCAGCTTCTCTAAGGTACTGATGAATTTCTTCAGCATATTCAGTCACGTTTATCACATCTGTACCAAAATCTGATGCATCTTCAGACTGGGAATGGAGAGATGAATCTACCACCATTGGAGAAACTGCGGGGGTTCAACGTTATCAGGTAAGACATTCAATTTAAAAATTCATTCCATCCACTAACCCTCCACAGGCAGTTGTGAAAATAAGTCATTACTTCATGGTTTTCTCCTGCTAGTTACATGCTATTGAATGCTGCAGGCGATTATGGGTATAGGGTATTGTCAGCCACAGGTGAGTCAGATTACCTGTGTTAAAATCCAGCAGGAAGTGAAGGTCTGACTTGAGTGTGCTGGTGTCTACCTCATACACATCCTCAAATGCCATCCCCTCTTTCCCTGTGCAGCTGTCTCTGTCCCCCTGATCAGGCTCATCCATGTAGATGTCAAATCCTTGCTTGGCTGGCACCTGGACCATGCAGTCAGAGAGCACCTTCTTTCCGGCTGGAGGGAAGACATTTTCTGATCCAGAGAAACACCTGATTGTTGTGATCCCCTAGAAGAGGGTTAAGTTTTTTGTTAGAGGCCACCCCAAAGACTGTATAGGTGATATAAGCCTCTGTGACTCAAACCAGCAGGCTGGGAAGATGAGAACAGGCTTAAATTGAAACATCTAGGTCTGCAATTTAATTTCAGAAAATGAAGCTTCTGAAGTATGACTTCTCCCTTATCTTTCTCTACATCTGACATTTGGGAAAAGAGCTACCTATAATTTGTCATCTTTCTCACATATTTACCAAAGGGAACTCAAGATTATAGAAAAAAGAGAAACCATAGCTTTCCTCCAAAATGAAATAGGTATGGCAGGGGGAGGAGGGGAGATTGTTAATTGGCTTTCATACTTCTAGCCTTACAGGATTTTATAAGTACCCAGCAAAGCTCTTGACACACAGTCACTGAGTTCCTATAGTCTTCCTCCTTAAATAGCTTTTAGTCAGTAAGCGCCTTTATAAAATTCCCATTTTATACCCAGATATTTAGAAACATGATCGTTTTAGAAACTCAGACTACTAACTGCTCTTACAAAGCCGTAGCATCTCTTGTATGACATAATGTAATTACCCTTGGGGAAATCTACCTCTCAATCTCTTCTCCCTTCTATTTATTCCTATAGCATTAGCAGTGGGAACAACTATGTGCAACCCCCTCCGTGAATAAGAACATTAAGGTGAGTCATGGCAGACAGCTTGACGGTCAGCTGAACCAGGGCAGGTGGGCAAAGATTATGAGTCTGAGTTATATTTATGCAAATGTTAGGTCTGGCTACTATAGTAATATTTGACTGTTAATAATTAATCTTGTTGTTTACTTTTGAAGCTACTTTCAAGTTAGTATGTGTTTTCCCTTCTATCTAGCCAGTTAAATATTTGACTTCTGTCTAGTAAGAAAAAAAAATTTTTTTAAGATTTTATTTATTTATTTGAGAGAGGGAGAGAGTGAGCCAGAGCATGAGCAGGGAGGAGGGGGAGAAGCAGTCTCCCCGCTGAGCAGGGAGCCCAATGCGGAGCTCAGTCCCAGGACCCTGGGATCATTACCCGAGCCAAAGGCAGACTCCTAACCAACTGAGCCACGCAGGCGCCCCAAGAAAAAATTCTTTATGGTAACACTAGAAAAAAAAAAAAAAGTAACAGGGAATATATAAAGAACCAAAATCACACGTTACTAGAACCATGATTCCAAGTCACTACCAAGTTTGACTTTTACTTCAAAGATATATGTACAGGGATTGAGACGTATATTCATTAAATATTTACTGAGCATCTATTATACACCAGACACTGTTCTAGGTGCTCAGAATTTAGCCATGAACAAAACATTCAAGAAGGGTTGCCTTCATGGAGTTCACATTCTAGCTCGGGGTGCTGGGGAAGACAAGTAAGACAAGACATGTTACGTCAGATGGTGTGTTCAGTGCTTTGGAGGAGAATAACACAAGGAAAAGAAAGTCCTTGCCATTTTAAACAGAATGGCCAGGGAGGGCCTTAATGAAGTGGATAGACGTGAGCAAAGATGCGAAATGAGGTAAGGGAGTAAGTCATACAGATGGGGGGGTAAGAGCATTCTGAGCAGAGGGAATGGCATGGGTAAATGCCCTGATGTTCAAGTGTGTCTTAGAGACAAGCAAGGAGCAGAGAGGACAGAATGAGAAAGAGAGGGGTATAGGTCACAAAGTCAGAAAGAAAAGAGAAGCCAGATCAGGTAGGCTTTACCATAGACCATTTAAGCCTGTCTATTACTCAGAGGTGGGAAGCCATTGGAGCAGCCATGGAGGAGTGGTCTGATCCGATTTATTTATTTATTTATTTATTTATTTATTTATTTATTTATAGATTTTTATTTATTTATTTGACAGAGAGAGAGAGAGACAGCCCATGAGAGAGGGAACACAAGCAAGGGGAGTAGGAAAGGGAGAAGCAGGCTCCCAGGGGAGGAGCCTGATGTGGGGCTCCATCCCAGAACACCAGGATCATGCCCTGAGCTGAAGGCAGACGCTTAATGACTGAGCCACCCAGGCGCCCCCGATTTATGTTTTAATATGATCACCCTGGCTGTGTATATGTACTGAGCAAGTAAGATGACCAGTTATGAAACTTGCAAATTCACGGTGAGACACACTAGCGATTTGAACTAGTGTAGTAGTAGTAAAGTCTGAGAAGTGAAGAGATTCTAGACATTTTAAAAAATAGAGCCAATAGCAAATCAGATGTGGGGTGAGAGAAAAAGAGTCAAAGATGACAAAGGTTTTTGGGCTGAATAATAGGATGCATATTCCATTTACTAAGATGAGGAAGACTTTGGGAACAGCTGTTTGGGGCCAGGGTTAGTGTTCAGTTTTGCACAAATTTGAGATGCCTATTGTAAGGTCCAAGGGGAGATGTTAAGTAGGCTGCCGAATATGGGTGCCTGTAATATAGCTAAGAGGTCCAGACCAGAGATAAAAGTATGAGTCATCAACAGACAGATGATATTTAATGCCGAGAGCCTTGAGAGTTTGCTAAGGGAGTGAGTGCAGATTCAGATCAAATACCATGCCCTAGAGCACTCTTTTAGATATTGAGGTGGAATGTCCAATGAGGTTGGTGGACAACCAGGAGAGAGTGGTGTTCTCCAGGCTGAGTGAGAAGAAATTATTTCAAGGAATAATCAACTGTGTCAAATGCTGCTGGATCAGTCAAGTAAGGAAAGGCCTAAGACCAAGAGAAGAATTAGAGAGTATTCATTCAACAAATACTTGCAGGCTACCCTGGCCAGACACTGTTGTAAGCACTGAGAATACAGTAGTGAACCTGACATCCCAATCCTCATCCTGATGGAGCTTACAGTCAACCGGGACAGGTAAACTCTCGAATTATTGCTATAAAATGGACAGTCACTGCAAAGAGCTTTGTAGTTGAAAGGTTTTTAAGATGGAAAAAAAATACATTTGCATGCTTATGAGTTTGACTTAGTACGCAAGACTGAGGAGAAAAAGGAGAGTTGCCGGAAATGACATCCTTGAAGAGGCAAGAAGGCATAAGGTGTTCTGCACAGGTGGTGGGGGGGGGGGGGTTCACCTTGCATAACAGCAGGGACACATAAGTCCTGTAGCAAGATGGGGATGGCAGAGTATATGACATGTGGGTACATGTGGAAATTCTCTCCTGGTTGCTTCTATATTTTTACGAAAATAGGTTAACAAAGTTATGAGAGTAAGAATGGAGGTAGATTAGGTTTGGGAAGATTAAAAAGAAATCTAGAAAGCAGATTTCTGAGGAGGTTGTAGAGGAATAGAGCAAGGAAATGCAGAAGTAGTGCTAGGCAACTTAAGAGGTTAACTAATCGTTATGAATTTCAAGAGAGCCTGGGCAGCACAGGCAGAACTGACGATTTGTAAGAACCAGGTTTCAGTCTTTCAGTTTAAAAAAGTAAATATTGCTAAGCATATTGTTTGTTAAAACCTCTTTCATTTAAGTTTTTTCCCAAAACTTTGAACAGAGCACTTTGGGTATTTTTCCCCCACTAATCAGATGCCACCAAAAGGCATAGGTGGTCAGTGGATGAAGGGCTTCTAATCTGGCCTCTACGGTGTGTGGTGTGTGTATTTATATATATATATATATATAACCTTTCCTAAACCTCTAAAATTTTCTCACCTATTAAATGGTAAGAATTCCTGGCCTACTTACCTCACTATACTACTGCCAGCATCATTCCACTACAGATGTGAAATATAAACTTAAGGCATCGTTATGATAGGCTTGTCTAATAACAGACTCAGGGAAGTTTTTTCTATCCCAAAATTCATTCTTAAGGATCCAAACCCCTCGTTTGCATTTTTAAGTGGCTGATTTGTTTCCAATCTGTTTAGGGAGGTACCTATGATCAGTTAAGCATAAGCAACTAATATCTAATGGCCCATGATCAATTTGCCCAACTGCCCTTGTTCAGTCCTGGGGAGATTTCTACTTTCAAAGCATACTTTTGGAAGTGATTTAGTCTAGCCTTATCCAGTCTGGATTCTAACATCATCTCCAATGAACACAGCAAAGATTATTCAGGTTTGCCTCAGGCACAGTCAAGATCAGTCTGAACACCACTCTGATCTGGAGGAACCCTAGTTCCATAGTTTATTTTGGTACATTAATACTTCCTCTTAGCCCAGCACTTAAATAGCTTTACATATACTTAACTGAGACAATTCCTAGACCTATTTCCTTGCTATTGGAAAAAATAATAAAGAAAATTATTCACTATTTCTAGCAGGAAAAGGGACCAAAGTGGTCTTTAACAAAACCAGTGTCCCTATAGTCCAGATTCCAAGGCTGGAATACTCAAGGGTATTTATAGGTAAATCTCCAAAAGAAACCCCCCTCCAACGGTGACATGATAGCCCTCCTCAACGACCAGCCTCCACAGCAGCTCTGTCATTACCTGGCAACAGGTCCTCCTGTACTGCCCATTCTCAGTTAGCACCCCTAGCACGGTTCTCTGTGGGAGATCCTGGCCGAGCTGGGCTCTGGTTATCATCTGACAGGCATCAGGACCTCGAGGCACTGGAGCTAGGGCGACTCCCCTCTTGGAGCTGCTGCAATGCATACCCTCAGTCTCCAAAGAATGCAGCTAATCACGGAAGGAGAAACAGACAAGCCAACGGTTAGTCAACCTCTTCCACCATGGGCTCCAAGCCTGCAGTGAGTCTCTAGGAGAGAGAGAGCACGAAGGCATATGACCTCTGTATTATTAGGGCTGCGAGGAAGGGCATGAGCCATGGTGCAAGCGATCAAAGCACCTTTGAACCAAAACAGTGATTCGAATCTCTCAAAGCTTTCTTCCAAGACCTGGTTGAAGCCGGAGGAAGAGATTAATCCTGACAAACCTCCCACCAAGGATCCTAAGACCCACGTTAACTGGGAGTCTAAAACTGCAAGCCCGAGTCTTTCCCGACTGCCACGCTCATCTTATACTTCCTACCCTCACCGCTCCCCCCACCTCCCTGCAAACAAAAGATCCAGGATACATCACTGCGGGGAAAGTACGTCCCCTTCCCAAATAACAAGCAGGGTTCTCCTCCGCGCCCCTCCTTCCACCAGACGGAAGGCCCCAAAACCTGCTTGGAACCCACAGCGGGCCTCGCTCTTCTCAGCCTTATATCTTTATATAAGTCTCGAACAATTAGCAAGTGCACACGAGGATTGGGAATGAGGGGCCGCCGGAGGGGGCGGGGCGGGGGCGGGGCGGGGCGAGAGGGGACCAAGGTGTTAATAGATTCCAGCGGGGGCGCCGGGCTGCTAGCCGCGGCGGCCAAGGCGCTCAGCGCTAATTACTTTCAACCCCCCCGCGTCTGTTGAATCAGCCAATCAGCGGCGCTCCCGGGCCTCGCGGGGGCCGCTTCCATGCCAACCGCAGCGGGCGTGCGCGCCCCGGGGCCGCATCGCCATGACGACCTCCTCACCTGACACGCTCCGGGAGGACGCGCCGCGACCCCTGGGGGTTCAGGCCCGGGAGGGGCCAACGGGCGGCGGCCCCGGGATCCCGCAGCGCGGCCCAGTCCGGGCGTGCCGGGGCAAGCCGTCGCCGTCGGCACACGCGCCCCTTCAGGCGGGCGCCCGGGGCCTGGGAGGGAAGAAGGTGGCCCACCCCGCTATGTCTGGGGTTTTGGAAGGGACTGTTTCCGTAAACCCGTTCTCCCAACAGCCGCTAACTCCTCCCGCTAACGTCTTTTCCCCGGCCCGCTCCTGAGAACCTTGGCTCGGGAGAGCGACGCGGGGCCCTCGGGGCTGCGCAGGCCGCGGCGCCCTAACCGCGCCCGCCTGAGGGCGCGGCTCGCTCCCGGTCCCCGGCTCACACACCTACACTTCCTCCCAGAGAGAGGCCGAGAAGCAGCGGGTTGGCCCAGGTTTGAGCCGGGGCCTCCTAATCCATGGTGGCGGCTTGCCTTCGGTCATTTTGGATCCTTGTGCACCAGAGGCCGCACCTGGCCGGCCCGATTCCAGTGCATGTGGCCCGGCCGGGCTAGAGAGGTTGGGGGTTTTAGGGTCGCACGTGATGCTCGCAGTCCCCACAAGAGGTATTCCCGGACGGGTTCCAGCAGGCACGGCGTGAAGCGGGTCTAGGAACAGCGAGATAGTGGCCCAGGAAGAGGAAGGAACACAGGCGGCAGCACTGGGGCCTGGGACGTTGAGGGGGACTCGGAAGTGGGGGCTGGGCAGGGGGCCTGGCCACGTGGGAAGGGAAAATCCCTGGAACCGGAAGCCCAACGCGAAGTATGGAGAAAGCAGAGGGCCTCATATAAGGGGAGAGGTGGGAATAAGGGGAAGGGGCCCTCACGCAGGAAGGGAGGACAGGGTCCTTGAAACCTGGGAGCTCTCGCACCCTACAGAGATGACTGGCAACTGGCAAAATAGGTAAAATCTTTATTATTATTTTACTTATGTGTGTGTACACACAAACACATTGCATATATAGTATTACTTCTTTCGTTTTTTTAGTTTAAAACACGCATCCCTAAATTTCTAAAGCAGATCCCCCGCCAAAGGCCATTTAAATGCCCACTTTAAGAAATGGTTATTTCTTATTCTATATAAGCTTCTTCCTTATTTTGAATGGAAATGATTGTTAATCTTACAAAAAAAAATCTTTCAAGTGTTCTTCATTAGCGAGCTGGGTATGCATTATTTTAATGGGAAATTGGAAATATTCTACCGGAAGTGCAGATGAAAGTGTTTGATCCAGTCAGCTGTTGAGGAAGTTGGGAAGCATCTTGAAAATCAGTGCGGAGTGCACGAGGAGCACAGAAAGTGATCTTGCTTATTATGAAACTAATTTTTATCACGTTTATCACCAACTTTCCTTCATAGGGAGGCAGCAACCCCCTTGCACCCTGGAAGTCCTCCTGTACCTTTGAAAATGAAGGCCACACAGGATCCCTAATATCTTGATTGAGGCCATGGATGAGTCAGGTGCAGGCAGGGACCATATGCTCCTCTTTGCAAGGTGCCTCTACCTGGTTGAGGAAAAGGGCCTTTCTGCCCTCCCCTTGCGCGGGTTTTGGAAGCCCTCCCCAGAGCCCTCCCCCACCTGGCGGCACTGTTGTGATTTCTGGGGACGCTGAGGGCCTCAAGCAGTGAACTCTGTCAGGGAGAGAGCACGTCTTGCCTAGAGTCCTGATGGCTTTGGCGGGTTCAAGAATTCTCTGCACTCACGTGACCTGAACTTACGTGCATCTTTTTTGATCTGATCTCCTCGACAAAAAAAATGACCAAAAACCTCACTCTGCCTTTCTTCCAAAACAAAGGAGCCAGTACAATGTTTGTTCTGCAGCTTGTGGTTTTGATCCACTTTTCTGGGATTGAGGCTTGAGCGGGGAGAGGGTAGCGCTGGGCTCCTGGAGAGGCAGCAGAGGCGGCTTGTTGAGGTTGGGTGTTCTCAACCCTAACCTAGTCCGGAGGAGAAGACCAGGCTACTAGGGTGTCTAGTGTCGGTCAGCTGTCTTGAGTCTGAAAACTGCCTTTAAAAAAGAAAACTTTAACAAGGTGAGATCCTCGGATTATTTCATAGTCCTTTTCCTTTATACATATGAATTATTATTATCATTACCTTTTACCATCCTCTCCTTCCACTTTGTTAAACTTGGCAAAAGGAAGTGATAGTGGCTTATGTTTTTATTGTGCTGCCTTAGAATTAAGTATTAATTGTAGTCCTCTGGTCACATCTTAAATTAGGGAATAATTCAGATGAACTAATATTTATATATATTTTTTATGTGTATGCATGTAAATCCAAGTATTTGTATAACTTGTACAATATTATGGCTTTCTTGACTTAAATCTTCACTAAGTATTTGAACAAGTAATTGTTACCAGATTTTTATTCTCCCTCGGTGCCCGAGGTTCTTGGTCAAGCAGCTTCGAAGAACGAAGAGGTTGACCAGACAGAGTGGTGGGCAGCAAAGCAAGGTTTATTGAGCAATAGCAAAGTGATAGAACAAAGCTCCGAAGGAGGGAGGGGACCTGAGAGGGTTCCCACTGAAGTTTCTAAGCTTAGAGGTTTTTATGAACTTATTAGTGGGCTGTTTTAATCAGATTAACCCTTCCTGCGCCTGTCATCCAATCAGGTTTTTGTCATTGGCCTATCACCAGGTAAAGGGTGGAGGGCTCCTTCCAGGTTGGTGTAAAATCCTTTTAAAGGCGGTTTCCTCTTGGGGCGGAACGGGGGCGGGCAGGCGGGCGTGTCCTTGTCCCTGCCTGCCGGCCTTCCGACTATGCTTCATCATAATGATTTATGGCATAAAAGAAAAACCCAACTGATAAATAGGTGCACAATTTTCATTAAAAATTTAAACAGAAAACAGCCTTATAATTTAGAAAAATAGAACAGACTTTCTCACAAGCTATGCAGTTATAGTGAGATACACAGTTTTAATTTTGCTATTACAGCAAAATCAGGATTAGAACTCAAAGTTAAGTCAGTTTTAAATGTCTGCATGTTAATATCTTGAGAAGTGAATCATACATTTAATTATAAATATATCTTTAATGTCTAAAATATTTGGGGAAACTTACACACTGATATAACACTTTCTTAGCTTAAAAATTACTTGGTCAGCACTTCTGCCTGATATTCAGTACTCAGCTACATTTGACATTGGGATTAATTTCCATAATAAGGATGACAGCTGAATTCTTTGCTAGGAATTTTGAAAACTCAACAGTCCTGTTAAAATCAATTCCTCTCCCCTCCGAATTACAATTCAAAGATAATCTTTTCTGTTTGCCAGCAATTACCTGGCATTTCAGAAGCTGTTATTACTTCTATTACATTTGCTTATGGTAGCTAGTAATTAACTTCCTGTTCAAACTTTTCAGTTTTCATTAATTTCTATGAAATCAAGTTGATTTTCAGCATAGGGCTAAAAAGAGATGAAAAAGTAGAAACCCCCCCCCCCTTTTTAAGGACAGAGGTCCTTCTAGGGACATATTTTGCCTTTTCTTGGGCATACTACTGCCATTCTATAGATTTTAATTTCAGAAAATAACTATATAGTAAAATGAGGGACAGATGGTGGGGCTGGTGGGCAATTGGTGACATTTTAGTCCATAGTTCCAGGGAAGATGACCAAAGGATCAAGTAAGTCCAGTTTGAGAAGCATCCCAAAATGTATAATCTTAGCATATATCCTCAGATGGTGCAAAGTGGATCCCTTCATACATGAGAGTAGCCAGTCTACTATTCATTCACTCATTTTACAAATATTTTTTGAACATCCATTTTATACCAGGCAGTAGCTAGGTATGGAACAGCAATTAAACATGATTCCTGCCCTCAAGGAGCTTTTTGTTCTAGGCAATGAGACAGTAAACAGATAGTTATGGTGCAGCATAATTAGTGTTTATTTCACCATGGGGAGCATAGATATATAAACAGGGAGCTGTTGGAGCGTAGAGGAAAGGAATAATACATGCTGTGGAGATTTGGAAGCAGTATCTAGATCTGACAATAAAGATGATTAGTGTAAAAAAAATTGGCAGGGCAGATGGTATAGTCTACATATATCCTAGAAAGGGGGAGCCCAAAGAACAAGAATTTTCAGCTGTGTTTATCCAGTACCTTCCAAGATAGAGCAATAAACTGTGATGTCCAAAAATATCCCTCAAGTATGTCTCTCCTGGCTCCGGGACAGACTCCACAGCAACTATCTCATGAAGTCAACCTCCCGGGAACTTAGGAAAAGGGAAAAAGATTCGGTGACTCTAGTTCCCAAGACACAGTCCCTAATAATGTGCTCAACTGGAGGTGCGCAGTTAAAACCAGACACCTGTGAGTGCAGAGTGCAGAGTTGAGTTTTCAGGGAGTATCCTCTCCAAGACTCTGCGCCAAGAGAAAAATAAGTTTCAGTGGGATGATGGAGCCATGATAGTTTAAATAATTTAAAATGTTTTGAGTTGCCAGATCTTTAGTGAAAACCAATCTATATGTTAGAGGAAATCAAGAACCTGGGTTTTAGAGTCTTTCATAGGTCTAAAATTCATTTGATAACTCATGTTAATATGAAGTCATTGCATCCTTAAAGTTAGCTATCATTTACTGGTTATATCCTTTTATATTTTCTTTTAAAGATTTTATTTATTTGTCAGAGAGAAGTGTGTGAGCACAAGCAGGGAGAGTGGCAGGCAGAGGGAGAAGCAGGCTCCCTGCCGAGCAAGGAGCTTGGTGCAGAACTCGATCCCAGGACCCTGGGATCATGACCTGAGTTGAAGGCAGGCCGACTGAGCCACCCAGGCATCTCTGGTTATATCCTTTTAATTAATAGTCCTGTTTATACCAGTTTTTCTGTGCAAATCAATTATTGTAGAATCAGTTCTGTGACACAGTGGATTCTGTAAAATAGGTTTCCTGTGTTTCACATTTATCTCTAGCTCAATCTCTAATTTAAAAATGTTATAGAATTTCCATGTGAGCTGCCTGTGTCTTTTATTATCTAGATGAATACTGTATCTGAGGACAGGCTTATGCCCTGTTAACTCCATCAGCCATTTATTAATATTGTCTGCCTGTTAATATTTTTGTTAATTAAATCCTACTGCCAGTAAATCATAGAATATTTGTAAAATTTGTTTTGCATTGCCTCAATCCTTTTATTGCTCATCTACAATAGTATCAGTAGTGGTCACAGCAAATGACAATAGTTCCTATTCTAAACTTTGATTGTTAGAAGAACAAAGTTTTCCATGCTAAAAACAAACAAACAAAAAATCCAAACCTTGTTGCAGAACTGTTAAACCATTTTGATTACTATCAGAACTATCTAGCCTAAAGAATTTATATAGTCCTCACTTGTGAAAATTCTATCTGGATAGAAGAAATCTCAGACACATATAACTTTTCCTATAGCAACAATGAGTCATAAAGTTGTCTGCATGTATATGTGTTCTTTTTTAGGCATTTGATATATTTTCTGACTAAATAAGACAGCTTGGTGGTTTGTTCATATTACCAAAATTGTTTATTATCATTAATGAACCATTTGTCTAGTCAATCAGTCAAAACCATTGTATCCCTCCGAAATGCACTGTGTTTTGTATATAAAGAGCACAACACATTTCAATTGTGATAGATATAGGGGTTACATAAATGAGTAAGAAAGAGTCTTACTTAAAGTTCAGGCTTACAGAAGAAGAAATATACACAAGTGATTTGCTACAAAGTAGAGTAAGGCTATTATTTAAAAAGTCCAGAGAAAGTTCTGCCTAAAATCAAGATACGTTTTCAGTTAAGTAAGGGAATCAGGAAAGGTTTCTTGAAGATGGCCTTTTTGTGTTGAGCCTTGAAATTCGAAGATGGTTTTGGATAGGCTCCATTTTAAGAGTCTATTTTAGGAAGAGGGGGCATACTGTGTAAGTAAAGACAGGAGGAAATTGCAAAATATATTCTGGGGAATGCTGATGGTTTTCTGTCACCTGAGGTTATAATATACAATATAGTTTGGTGATAGTGGACAGTCAAGAACATTGAGATGACATCTTGCAGGGTCCTGAATTCCAGAGTAAGGAGTTTGCTGTGGGACTTTTGAACAGAGGAGGATGGTGTTAGAACAATGTTTATAGGAAAACAATCTGAGACCAATGAATAGCCCAAGATTTGGGCTAGGAGATGCTTTGGGAAACAATTGCTAGAGGAAATGAAGACCTGAGCCAGGACCATGCTGTGAGCACAGAAAAGAAAAAAGACTCATGACCATGGAGTCTATGTGACTTAGCAACTGATTGTATGTTGGGCTTGAAGAAGATGTGGGCAAATGATTTTGCAATTTCTAGGTCAGGTTGATGGAGGAATAGTAGGGTGGACAGAATAAGTTGCAATGCCAGATTAACTGGATTCAGAGGAAAAAGGAAGTGAAGAATGAGTTTAATTTTGGACATCATAATGGTAGAAGTCTTTTCTAATAACTGTCCAGGACCACCACTGTTTCCCTCCACCCCAACACTGTGTATGTATGAGTTATGATGATATTGAATATTGTGCTTGTTTTCAGGGGTTGATGATGGGATTGGAGGTAGAAGTAGATTATAACACAGTTTTCAAGTGTTGATCTAGTATTCCCATCAAAAAATAATTATTCGTATTTAGATGCTTATTCCAGGAAAAACCACGAAGAATTAAAGATCAACAGCTTCCTATCTCCTGTTTCAGGATCCTGCTCTTCTATTCAAGAGGCCCTCTTCCAGGACCATAAGACCCTTGAGTCAGGGACTGAATCTTCTTCAATTTTGTAAGATCATTTCCTGGCACAGTGTTCAGAATATAGTAGGCACTTAATAAATGTTTGTTAATTGAATGACTGAATCATAAGATGTACTTTACACTTGTTGCAGAAATGAGCCAATAATGGCCCCTGTATATTGGCCCTATGTTGTCTGCTTCTTCACCTCAGGCCAGGACCATTAGCTCAAAAGCCTACTTAGAACCAAACTCAAATTCTGGCACATGCAATTGTTTTAAAAATGCCCAAATAAGCATGATTTTTAGTTACTTGGAGCCTGCCTGCTGTGCATATCCCACGAAACTGCACCAAACGTCTGTTAGCCTTAGATAAACAAACCTGAGATTATAAAAGCCCCCAAGTCACTGCTGCCCTTCCAGCTGTCTCACCCAGAGACTCCCCATTATGCTGCAGAGGGACATCACCTAGACGTGTAACCTCCCATCTCTGATTCCTCTCTCGCCCGGAGTTCCCTTGCTTTCGTCCTCTTTCGGGTGGTGGCCCCATGCCACTGTCTCTAGAAGGTTTCATAGTTGGAGGGACTTTCCCATCCACACCTGTGCACCCCTTCCCCATGCAAACCTCTCAAAGCACCACCCAAATGAAGCTCATTGTGTGCTCCTGCCACCTTGTGGTTGTATCTTTTCCCTTCATCGGCTCCCAAATCCCTGAACCCACAGTACAAGAGGGAAAACACTAATTTCTTTAAATTGCTTTCTCAAGACTATGTGGGTTTTTTTTTCTTCCTTTTAGTAACTTCAGATTTTGGTACTCACTGAAAAAAATTCAACCTGGCAAGCTAAAATGATACTTGGAGGTCATTTCATTAATCCCTGCTCTATATAGGTAAGGACACTTGGGTTCAGACTTCTCTCTTTCAAAATTCAACTCCTGAAAGTGAAGTTACAGAAATTAACCCCCTAAGAATTCTTAATCCAGGGCTTATACCAAGAAAGTGATCATAAATAGCTTCAAAAATAGTAATAATCTGAATAAGTATTATGCAGCCATGTAAAATAATGCAGATTTTAAAATAACATACAGAAATGTTCATAATAAATTTTAAGACATAAAGTAAAAAAAATAGTAAGTTTAGTATGTTGCATTTTTGTTTAAAATTTTTATGTGCTTAGAAAAGCACCAACAATAAATACTAAATATTAAGAAGTTATCTGTGCCTCATAGGATTAGCTGATTATAGCTTAATTCGTTTGGCTTCTCTATAGTTTCTAAGTTTCCTATCATAAACAATGTTAATCACTCAATAAGAAAAAGAGGCATTATTAAAGATGTAAATTATCATGGCAAGTTACAGGCTTAGACCAACAGTACAGTCCAATAAAACTCTGCAGTGATGGAAATGTTTTATATCTACATGGTCCAATATGATGAGTGGCCAGATGTAGCTATTGAGCATTTGATATGCCAGTGCACCTGAAGAACTGAATTTTTTATTTAATTTCTGTAGTTACATGTAGCTGCCAGTTACCATATTCGCCAAGGCTGGATAAAATACTTGGTGGCTGGGATCAGTCACAGCGCATTAACAGACATCGTGGACAGTCTCATTCTACAATGTATGCAAATGTGAATGTTTTTCTTGACTAGCTTCCTCCTAAGTTATTCTTATACTTCTTTTATAAGTTATTCTTGTATCTCATAATTTGGGATAAAGCGCACCAACAAAAAATGAGATGAAACCATGTATTCAATATAAGTTCTTTGAGAAACAATGAGTTCATGCAGTTCATAAAGAAGACCCTTTTGTAAATGAACAAGGAGAGTGTATCCAGAAATTACATGTTCCTTGTTAAAATGAAATGTTCATCCTTTTGCTGGGTCAAGCAATCATCTAGAGATAGAACCAGAACAACAGAAAGATCAGTTTGGATTCTCTTAATCTGGTGAACTAATCAGACTTTTACCATTTAATTTTATAGATATAACTGTTTACTTAGATTTGCTGAATGCTGGTATAACAGTTAATGTAAATTAAAGCTTAAGCTTCATTTTTGTTACTCAAGTTGTATGTTGAATTTTGTGACCAAATTTGTACTCTCCTTCCCTAATTTAAGAATTCACTTTTCTGACTGATACCAGTGTTTGTGAAATCTTCATCTCTCCACCAATACTTCATCAGCACCCAGGATCTGTCCTTATTTGGGATCTATTGTTTGTTTCTTGCTTCCTGACTGAGGAGACACTTTATCTATAGGAATATACTTTTGCTTTCCAGAAAATAAGTAGTGAATTTATGCAGCATTGTGCTCACAGTTCTGCTTCTTGATGTTACTGGAAACAAATAATCTTTATGCTGAGTTTCCTTGTTTGAGGAGTTGATTTTTAATAGATTCCATAGTGGTTCCCCTCATCTATTAATTTACCTGATAAAGCAAGAACACTATAGTGATTAAAAATTCTAGAGATGCGCTGAGAATACATTAGGAACATTATTAAGTTTTTCGGGTAGAAATTTTCTGGGAGAAATCTTTATAATTACAATGAACGTAGAAGATATACAGCTATAATTGTGAGTTTCTTTGAATTTCAAATAAAAGAGAATTCATTTAGAACAAATTACAAATTTTTACTGAAGATGGCAGAAACAGTTGGTAAAAAGAAGAGAAATGGAGAGTTTGTAATTTGGGCCAGAGGGAGGGAAAGGAAGCTAGCAAGCTAGAGAGATCAGTCTAACAGCGTGTTGCTGTGCCAGTTCTTTGGGAAAATAATCCAGAAGCTTATTTACCCAGTTAATGAAAACAAGTTCAAATAAACAGTGATGAAGTCATGTGTACTTTATAAATGGGACTTGGAAATAAGAGAATACTCTGAGCAATATCTGAGGTAGTAAAAATAATAGACACTTCCTTTGTTTCTGTTTGCTTGCTTTGAATCCACAGTCAATATTTTATCCCACTAGAATTGAACCATTTTTAAGTTGTCTTTGTTTTGTAAAAAGCTAGCTTTTGATCCTTTTACTAAAGGAATACAGGGGGAAAAAAAACAAAAGAAAAATTTGTTTTTTTGATAAATCAAGAGGAATAGCCAATATGGAAACTTCTCAAATCCTGATTAAGGTTTCTGTTGACTTCAGGCAAAGACCAAAGCAATATTGAGAGAGAAACATTCCACGAGAATTGAATCCCATTGGGAGAAATAAAAGAGGGAAGCTTCTGAGGCCAGGAGGAATAGCCAGGCCATGTTCCCCACATACATTGGGATGTAATGCTCTGCCTTATTGCTAATGTTAATAGACTTCAGTCTGTTACGGGTTAACAAAGCATCTGTCAGTTCAACAATAGCAATGGATTGAATAAACTGGAAATTCTAACACATAGAAATGAATTAATAATCTGTAGCAATGTATTCTAAGAGGGTTTCAGGGTACAACTGATTTTGATTTTGTCATTAATCAAATTTTGATTTAAGTCATTAATCAAAAAGACTTAGTTTAATCATTTTTTCTATAAGTTATATTTCACCTCTTTTTATTTTTCCACTTTGAAACTCACTTTGGGGGAGAAAATCTGAGCTTTGTAGAAGCAAAATTGAGCACCAGTTTTGTTTTGTTTTTTTTCTGAACATTGTTATGTTCCTTTGGGGGGAAGAATGTATATTGCACATTATCTTTGGGAAAATCCTATAGTTTAAGAATTGAAGTCTATCATATTCTACATATATATTAAATAGGAACTATTTTGTTCTTACTAAACACTGTTTCTATGAACTAAAATAAGCATAAAACCCCCCAAAATTCTAATTTCCCTGGTGCCTCTAAAATACCCTTAAGTCTAGCTTCTACTACTATCTTTGATTTGTTTAATTTATATGTTTATATGTAGAACTTTTTTAAAGTTTGGATGGGGGCGCCTGGGTGGCTCAGTTAAGTGTTGGACTCTTGATTTTGGCTCAGGTCATGATTTCACAGTCCTGGGATTGATCTCCAGGTTGAGTCCTGATTAGGCTCCACACTCAGCACAGGTCTGCTTGAGATTCTCTCTCTCCCCCTCCTGGTCTCTCTGGACAGAATTAGCCGCAGATATTTAGAGATGTGATAGAGGCGCCTGACGCTGGTGCAGTAACCAGAATTTGAGTGCAACTCTGTCCTCTATGAGAACAGGACTCTCTAAGGTTCTTCACCTTTGGGCTCCTCACTTCTCATCATCCTTCCTCCTCCAGCAGCTGCAGCCTGTAGCTCTCTGCTGCCCGATGCCTGATCTTCCTTCAGTGCTTAGAATGTTTTTGGTAAAACTGAAAATGCCTTTGTAACATCACAAAATATGTATTTTTTAACTTTAACTTTATGAGGATATTACTTCTGAAACCAGATCCTTTTTTCCTCATCAATCTGAAATGATGCATTGTTTAAAATTCATTCAACACTATTGAGCTGCTACTTGTGCCAGAAGCTGTCACAGAAGCATGGATAGCATAGTAAGAAAAGGCCAAGTACTTGCTGTCAAGGACTTTACTTCCCATTGAGGGAAACAAAAACAGATAAATATATAATGAGAACGAGTGATAAGTGCTAGAAAGAAAATCTAAAGCAGGGTAAGAGGTGAAAGAGTCAGAGGAGAACCTACCCTTTACAAGGCGGTCTGGGATGACTTCTGATGAGGTGACATATGAGCAGAGATCTGAATAAAGAGAGCACAAACCCTGTGGCTATCTGGAAACAGCTCTAGGCGGAGGAACCAGCAAGTACAAAGACCCTAAGAGGGAACCTGTTTGGCATGTGTGTGAGTTTGCTAGGGCCTCCATAACAAAATACCACAGACTGGGTGGCTTAAACAACAAAAAATTCATTTTCTCACAGTCTGGAGGCTGAAAGTCTGAGATCAAGGTGCTGGCAGGTTTGATTTCTCCTGAGGCCTCCGTCCTTGGCTTGCAGATGGCCATCTTCTCCCTGCGTCCTCACGTAGCCTTTTCTCTCTGCATGCACTCCTGTCGTCTCACCCTCTTAAAAGGGCTATCCAGTTGGATTAGGGCTTCATCTTTATAACCACATTGAACCTTAATTATCTTTTTATAGGTCCTCTCTCCAAACATAGTCACGGTGTGGGTTAGGGCTTCAACATACAAATTTTAGGGGGACACAATTCAGTTCATACAGAGCATTTGAGGAAGAATGATGTAAGAAAAAATGTGTATCAGTATTGACATTCAAAAAAAAGGACATTTGATTTATTACAGCTCATATTCATGTGTTTATTCAGGAATTTTTTATTAAGCATTCACTCTGTGTGAGATACTATGTTTAGGACTGGGAGATATAGTCTTGAACATGAAGAATTTGCTGGGGAGTAGGAGATGTGGTACCAACACACTGAGCACCATAAGACACATCAGATAAACGTGACTTAGAAGAAGAGACTGTGCCGGCTTTTCATTTGATGCCCTTAACCTTGCCTTTATCTTGTTTTCTTTCTTACATTGTTCTTTTTCACTGAATTATTCTTTAGTTGTACCCATTGAAGAATGGGAACAGTTTTATTATTTTCTAATAAGGAACAACTTTCAAAAGAAAGACATTCTGTTTTGATCCTGAGAGCCTTTTACAGAGATTTTATCTCCTTGAGACTTATTTTGTTATCATCATTCTCTTTGGAGCAAGATGTGTACTATTCTATAGCTCATTTTGGTTATCCGCTGTTGTATAACCAGCCACCCCAGAACTTAGTGACTTAAAACAACAACAAGATGTATTTTGCTCTCAAATCTACAACTTAGCTGGGCTCTACTTGGTGTTGGCTGGAACAGCTCAAAGGTTGGACTCCTCTGATAACTCGTTAACTCACATACCTCGCAGGCGATGCTGGCTGTTGGCCAAAAGAGCATCTATGTGTGGCCTTTTCATGTGGCTTGAGCTTCCTCACAACATGGTGACTGGTTCAAAGAGCGGTGAGAAATAGAGACAGAACCAGACAGAGGCCATGTCACCTTTCTAGACTAGCCTCAGAAGTCCCACAGCATCACTTTCACAACATTTTATGTGTAAAAAGTGAGTCAGTTAGGTTGGCCCATCTTCAGAAGGAGGGGAATTAGATTCTATCTTCTCTGGGAAAAGCATCAGAGAATGTGTGACCATGTTTTAAAACTACCACCCCATGTACAGTTAAACAGCGTAGAGAATTCTGTGCCTTTGAAGACTGAAAAGCCCTCCCCTAAGGACTGATAAGGAATATCAAAGCCAAGACTAGCACAGAAGGTGAATAAATATTATCTGAATCAGAATATAAGGCAATTTATTTGTGAAATATGTTTTGTTTGTTTTGTGTTTTGCAAAATTAGTCCTCAGAGAAAAGGGAGTTACTGAATATTCAAAGTCCTTTTAAAAATTCTCATATGATGTGGTGGTATTCTTTCAGTTACTCTATTTAAGTTATAAAAAGTTATTTATAAAAATGCATTAACTGGGAAAGGTCTCAATCAATGTGATATTGGGAATTTTTAATGTCTTCTAATGGAACCAGTAAATGGGGAGACAAAGGCTTTTAGTATAGACTTGGTCATTATTTCAGTCAGGACCTTCCTATTGTAAATGTTGGCATACAGATGTAAGCAAGGTGATCAAAATCAGGTTTTGGGGTTTTTGGTTTTTGTTTTTTTAGATTTTATTTATTTGAGAGAAAGCACGCGAGTGGGGTGAGGGGCAGAGGGAGAGGCAAACACCCCACTGAGCAGGGAGTCTGATGCGGGGCTTGATCCTGGGACTCTGGGATCATGACCTGAACCAAAGGCAGAAACTTAACCAGCTGAGCCACCCAGGTGCCCCCCAAATCACGTTTTTTTAAAGCAATTTAATAAGTTGTTTATCTTATAGAAATAACAAACATATGTCTTACAAGATAATGAAAAACAACAATCTTACTGCTTGACAGTTGGCTGTTTTTTCCATGGATGAAATTCCCAATTTATAGCATCAGATGCCAATTCAGTTTTTATCTCAACTTAAAAATTGTTTTATTTCAAAGGACTTAAAGCTGGGAAACTGTTAGATGGCTCAGAAGGTGACTCTTCTGAAGGTGAAGATTCGTGTCAAAATGTAAGTAAAGAATTTAAGCAAAATTGTGGATGTGTGAGGATGCGTGTCTTCTATTGTGGTTAAATATGACTGTTCACTTACTAATTGGTTTTCACTTAGAAATTATATACAATAATTTATTATTTAAAATAAGTAGACATCATTGTTTCTCTTTGAGATGAAGAATTAAGTTAAGATTGAATACCTGTTCTGAATGAGGATGATTTTAAAATCAGGTCACAGTAAGAGCTCTTCAAAATGGGGAGGTGTTGGTCAAAGGGTACAAAGTTTCAGTTATGCAAGATGAATAAGTTCTAGACATCTACTGGACACCATAGTTTCTGTAGCTAACAATACTGTATTGTATTCTTAAAACATTTGCTATGAGGGTATTTCTTATGTTAAGTGTTATTACCACCCCAAAAAAAACCAGGAGGAAACTTTTGAAGTGATAGATATGTTTTGGCATTGATTGTAGTGATGGTTTCACTGTTGTATACTTATTCCCAAATTAATCAAGTTATATATATTAAATATGTAAAGTTTTTTTTGTATGTTAATTATAACCTAAATAAAGTGTTTTTTATTGGTCTTCTTTCCCTGTGATAGAAGGAATGTGAATTAGTATGACAGTTGATTTGAGTAATTAAACAGTATTTCAGGATTAATTAGATTTGAAGCTTTGTCTTCCCACTTATTCTGAGTCATTTTTCTTATATTCTGCTGGTACAGTTTGTTGAAATAAGTTACCCACTATGACTCTTGGTCTCACTGATAGACTCAGTGCTGACAGTACTATTTAATTCTGTTATTACTCAACTGCTGTATAAGGATTACATGACCTTTATGAATATTATATATTTATCTTTCAAGCTCTAGGTGGCTGAATCTTTACCTTAGGGGAATATGTACTCCTCAACAATGAAAATATTAAAAAGGTGATTAAAATTTAATAAAGCTGCCAAGTGAATGAGATTGATCTCTTTAGAGATAATTTCCCTTGCGAGATTGTAGAAATGATATAAAATTCATTTTCAAACATTTGCCTGCAAAGCTTTTTAGATTTACTTACACTAAGGAGATACCATTGAAGCTTCAGGAAAAAATATTTCAGAGTTTTAAAGGCTTCAGAGATTTTTTTTTTTTTAATTTGCTTGCTAAGACAAAGAAAAGCATTCTAGCAAAGGTACCAAGTTACAAACAGCAGTATATTATCTAAATTTGCTTTGGAAAGAAAATTAAAAGGGCACGTTTGATTCTATTTCTCTTATATGGTTTTCTTGAAATTCTGAAACCATACAATGAACAAAAAGGTCAGCTGATTAAATGCTTATATTTGGGACAAACCACTGCTCAGAAATGAAGCTGACAGTATCCCTCAAACTTTTGTTTTTAACAATGATTAGATAAATATGCTTATTTTTGAATTTAACAAAGCATCATGCTTACCTACTAAGAATCAAGAATAAGATAGTCTGCTTCTAGCAGGCAGACAGGTGTTGTTGTTGGTGTTGTTGTTGTTGTTGTTGTTGTTTTAATCCTCTTAGAGGATTTAATCCTAGAACACCTAGATGCCAGATATATTTCACAGAAAATGTGTAGCTGAGATCATACAAAAGTAAGAGAATGCCTAGGGATCTTACATAAAGAGAAGACTAATATCTGAGTGCTAATCTAGTTATGAAGTCTCAGCTGATCTCAAGGTATCAGGACAGCAGGGAACGAGAGCCTTGTTTTTCTTCTTCCTCCCCCTCCCCTTGCTGCTGCTGCTGCTGCCCCTCCTCCTCCGTAGAGTCAGTTTATTAATAAGCACCCTGAAGATCTACATGTGTTGCAGCTTTCATGTTTACGGAGAAGGAGCTTCTCACCGTGATGTATTAGGATTCCCAACTCCCTGGCGAGTTCTTCAAATACTGAAATAGAGAAGCTGTCTCAAGAGACCCTAGCTTCCCTTTGGCCCAATATGCATGAGGTAGTGGTTCCCCAAAGTAAATCTAAACTAGATATCCTTAGGAGATTCTTTTGGTTAATCTACTGCTGGTCTCTATCCTGGAAAACAAGGAACTCCTGCAGAGATCTATAATCTCTACCAATATATTTACATGAAAAGTGCCTGGCTTATTCCCATTTAATAGCATTTGTTGGGCGGGGGGAGTGTTAGCATCTAAACAGAGGCATACCCTTCACCAACCTAATAATAAGAATAGAATTTGTATGAAACACCACAGATTAGATATTAGATGGATTTTTTTATTAAATGACCTTTAAGGGACAGTGAGCTCCTTTTTAGTGGATTTTTTTTTTCAAAATCTGTGTTGACTTCACATGGCTTAAGCTGCAGTTTTTCTGTGAACTACTCTCAATGTACACCTACGTACTCATGTGTCAGAGCCACATGACCCTTTTACTTGGATTTATGGTTCAAAGTACACTACCTACAGCATCCAGGAAACACCAAACATGTAAAGGGATATCAGGTTGGTAGTGAATGGAGGCACCTGGCAGAATCAAATACAAGTCCTCTATGGAGAAATATGCCCTCAACTCAGGACCCAGGATGCCCCAAATCAGCCAAATATAGCTCCCAATATGGAATAACTAAACACATGAGCAAATAAACCACCATGGGCAAAAGTCATCAGAAACTGAAATGGCAAAATAAGACACGAAAGGATTTCAGATACTGAAATTATCAAATGGATAATATAAAATAAATATTTATAGAGGCCAGCTGTCAGTTTCATTGTGGTTCCTTTAAAGGTATCAAAGATATGAATAAAAAATAGCAGTATGGTAAATGAGTAGGAAGTTTTGGGAAAGAACCAAATGTGACTACTAAAAATTAAAAGTATTATTGGTGGAAGCACCCAAAGTGTCCATCAATGGATGAAGTCAGACAAAGACAAATACTCATATCATACTCGTACTCATACAAATGTGTGATCTCACTTGTATGTAGAATCAGAAACAAACAACCCCTAAACCCCTAGATACAGAGAACAGATTGGTGGTTACCAGAAGCTGGGTGGGAAGGGGGTGGTGGGCCAAATGGGTGAGGGGGGTCAAAATGCACACACTTCCAGTTATAAAATAAACCCTGGTGTGTAATGTACAGCATAATGACTATAGTTAATAATACTGTATTTGGAAGTTGCCAACACAATAGATCTTGAAAGTTCTCATCACCCAAGAAAATAATATTATTAATTCTGTAAATGGGTTAAATAGCCAAACAGTCACAGCTGAAGAGAGCTTTATTGAAATCAAAGATAGAACTGAAGAAATTACACATAGCACAAAGAAACAGAAAATGTGAAAGAGACCTAAGAGTCATAGGATAGAATATGAAAATCTAATATAACTTGGGAGCTCCTGACAGAAAAAAATAGAATAGGACAGAGACAATACTCCAAAATATGAGAGACCACTGAATTATTCACTTTAAAATGGTTAATTTTGTTATATGGATCTTACCTAAATAAATTGTTTTAACATGAATTTCTTTTTTTTTAATGTTTTTTTTATTATATTATGTTAGTCACCATACAGTACATCCCTGGTTTCTGATGCAAAGTTCGATGATTCATTAGTTGCATATAACACCCAGTGCACCATGCAACACGTGCCCTCCTTACTACCCATCACCAGTCTATCCCATTCTCCCACCCCCTCCCCTCTGAAGCCCTCAGTTTAACATGAATTTCTTAACATATGTATTTTTATTTTTTACATAAGGAATTTAATATATATGATGTATATCTTAACGTGTGTGTGTGTGTGTGTGTGTGTGTGTGTGTATAAATTTCCAGGATTGACTAAAGGCAGGCATCTATCCTCAGGAAGCACAGTAAATCCCAAGTAAGAGAAGTAAAAAGAGATGTACAATTAGGGAAAAAACAGTTTATCTCTGAAGCATTAACATCAACTGACTTCTTAAAGTAGCAGTGGAAGTCAGAATAGGGTGAAAGATAGAAAATCTTCAAGATGTTGAGTGGCAGTAACATCAAGGTAGAATAAGTTACCTAGCTCTACTATGAGTCAAGAATGTGAGCAAAAGAAAAACATTTTCTGGGCAGAGGACCTGAATAGACATTTTTCCAAAGAAGACATACAGATGGCCAACAGATACATGAAAAGATTCTCAACACCACTAATCATCAGGGAAATGCAAATCAAAACCACAGTGAAATAAATATTACCTTACGCCTATTAGAATGGCTAAAATTAAGAAGACAAGAAATAACAGATGTTGACAAGGATGTGGGATAAAAGGAACCCTTGTGCACTGTTGGTGGTAATGTAAATTGGTGCAGCCACTGTGGAAAACATTTTGGAGGTTCCTCAAAGAACTAAAAATAGAAATACCATATGATATAATTCCACCAGTGGGTATTTACCCAAAGAAACAAAAACACTAATTTGAAAAGATATATGCACCCCTATGGTTATTGTAGCATTATTTACAATAGCCAAGATATGGAAGCAGCCCAAGTGTCTATCCATGAATGGATAAAGAGAATGTGTGTGTACACACACACACACACACACACACACGATGGAATATTACTCAGTCACAAAAAAGGAATGAGATCTTGCCATTTGCGACAGCATGGACCTAGAGGGTATTATGCTAAGTGAAATAAATCAGTCAGAGAAAAAGCAATACAAATGATTTCACTTATATGTACAATCTAAAAAAGCAAAACAAACAGAAACAGACTCCTAAGTACATAGAACAAACCGGTGGTTGCCAGAGGGGAGGGGGGCTGGGGGATGGGCAAAATGGGTGAAGAAGGTTAAGAGATACAAGCACAAAAATACTCAAGCTTTTATGAAAAATACAGAAACTATACCAAATTTAATAGTAATTGCAGGTATTACTTTTTAGTTGTTTTCTAATTTTTAAATAATTATTATGTACAAAAATAGATTTTCATTGCTTCTCATTCCAAATAAATTCAAACCTTATTACCAAATATATACAAATGCCTGGAATAATATATGTAAAATGAAGAATTTGAAAACTAATTCTTTCCCCAGAGGTCTTTGTTAAACTGCCAAGTTTCTCATTGAAGGACACTGGCGAAAATCTCTAAATCAGCATTTAGAGATTTCCATGCAATATCTTTTTCTGTTTTTAGTGTTTGCTTTTATATTAGTACTATTTTTTAACATTTTCTTTAATATGTGTGTTAACACCATTTACCTTATGATGGATTTCCTTTTGCTAGAATAGGTTTGCCTATGACACTCGCTGACCTTATATTTTACAGATAAGCACTTTGTCGTTCTCTCTGTTGTGCTACTTTTTCCTCGTAAGCAGTAACTTAACCAGTTTCTTAGGCTGTAAGTAAAACATATTTTGTCATTGCCCCAATCCAGTGTTTGTCATCATTTGAAGTTAAGGTTTTCTAAATCATATCCTTTCTCTTTGAAATTCTGTGTAATGTTTACCAGTAAAAAAATACATCTATGTGTTTTTTAAGGCCTTACCTTGTGGAATTTTTTGCAGGTTTTTAACAGATGCCCAATGTCATCCAAATCAAGAAAAGAGAAGATCTGTAGGCCTATGTTATCAGGCATGCCAACTAACAAATCAGATTTTCCCTGACACGGATTCAAAGAATAATCCAAAACTTCTTTTCCAAACACTTTCCGCATCTGACCTAAATATCAGCGAGAGAGACAGACCAGGTTATGACAGGCCAACGCAATCCCACCCACTCTCAAAAGAAGTCACTTGATTTAAAAGTTCCTGTGCCTTCTTCACAGAGGGAATAAAGCCATAGTCCCATTGAAAAGATTAAGGAATTCCAGCTTTGCTTCAGTGAATTCATAGAGTCTCACTGTTATGACATTTTTCACATTCTGTCTGACAACAGCTCTTTGAAGAGGCAGTTTTATCATCACTCTGCGATGTTCATTCATTCATTCCTCACATTTGCACTGAACACCTCTGTGTGGGAGATGGCACTTTTGTAGGCGTCAAGCCCACAGCAGTGAGAAAAGTAGACCTCCCCTGACTTCTCAGGGCTCACACCCTTCCTTAAACACAAAAGGAGCAGAAACCTGAAATGGTAGGGTCTTTCTCAAGTCCTCCAAGTCAAAAATGGCAGAACCAGATCCCCTAGATCAGGAATCCTTAACCTGAAATCCACATTGAGTGCTGTTGTGACGCTGCTATTGCTCTTGCCATCCCTGGGCTCCCTAAATTAGTCTCACCATATTATGAATAAGCAGATCATTACAATTTTTTTCTATGGACTGGGCTATAGTCTATATTAAGCTTTTGTCAATCCTCAAAGGAACAACTTTTTTAAAAAGTTAAAAGTCTTCTCCACCAGACTGTCTGTAATCCAGGACTCAACTGTTTTCACAGTCATCTTGCCATAAACATAATATAGAGTGATTCGGTATTCTAGGCAAAAGCTGTCACCTAAAGCAACAGACACTTGATATGTATTCTGTCTCCACTGCCAAGTAGCCTGTGATCCCTTCGCCTGCTTTCTTGCGAACAGAACTTCTGGCAGCCTGCCCCCATTTGATCAGTGCTACCCCCAGACACAGTCAGTCTGCCCCGGGCCTGTGCAGGGTTGGCTGTCCCTGGTCAGTGCAGGGAGGCGACAGGGCAGACCCACTCTGTCCTCCGGTATGTGGCCAAGGAGTCCCAAGGGCAGTCAGCCTTCGCATGGAACCAAAATGTAGTGGTGGGAAGACCTCAGGCTCCTGACTGCAGGTGTAGAACCACGGGACTGGCTCACCCTTGAAGCCCACCTCCTGTGGACTCCTGTTGGGTGAAGGGGTGTTCTTTGTTGTTGAAGCTGTTTCAGTGACTGTGTCTATCACTTGCCGTCAAATTGATCCTGATGGATAGGTTTGGTTTTGTGTCAATGTGTGAGAAAGCTTTCACCCCGAGGAAACTCACTGCTTGCACAGCAGTAGGTGTGATACCCCACCCCCAGCAGCTCCTGGGAGACTTGTTAGAAATGCACAAACCCACACCCTGGGGGTCTAAGAACTTCTGGTATTTAGGGCCCAGATCTCATCCTCCAGGTGGTTTTGAGGCCTCGAGAGACCCTCTTCACCCCACCATGCTTCCTATAAGAACCAGAGGTCACACCAGTGCACAGCCATGACCTCCTTTTACAAATGGCTGCAAAGAACCAACCCAAAGGCTTGAGGTTGTAATGTAGAACCAGTTAGTAGGTTGTAATGTGATAAAGCTATGGTTCCTCTTGAAACTTTGCTAATTAAACAAGAAATATCTCCTCTTGTGATTGAGTTCCAGTTTCAAAACATTGTGGTCTGAAAATATGCAGGGAATAATCCCAATCTTTTGGTACCAGTTGAGACCTGATTTGTGACCCAGTATTTGATCTATCTGGAGAATGTTCCACGTGAACTCGAGAAGAATGTGTATCCTTAGGATGGAATGTTCTGAATGACGGGCTTGCTGGTGAAAGTATTCTTGGCTGCATGTTTTTCTCATATATATATATCATGCCCACCCTTTCTGGCCTGCCAGGGCTCTGTGGATATGTCTGTTGCCAGTCTAATGTTTCTACCCTTGTAGGTTAAGGACTTCTTGTCTTGAGCTGCATTCAGGCTATTCTCTTTATCTCCAAAATTTGCTAGCTTCACTATTATATGTTGGGTTGTTGATCTATTTTTGTTTATTTTGAGGGGGGTTCTCTGTTTCTCCTGGACTTGAATGCCTGTTTCCTTAGGGAAGATTAGGGAAGTTCTCATCTATAATTTACTCAAATATACTTTCTGTCCCTCTCTCTTTCCTCTTCCTCTGGGACCCCAGTCAATCTAATATTGTTTTGCTTTATGGAATCGCTGATTTCTCGAAGCCTCCCCTCATGATCCCTTAGTTGTTTTTCTCGCTTTTCCTCAGCTTCCTTACATTTCAGCATTTTGTCTTCTATGTCACTGACTTCCTCTTCTGACTCATTTATCCTAGACACTAGAGTGTACATTTTAGACTGCATCTCAGTTAAAACATTTTTAATTTCAACCTGATTAGATTTTAGTTCTTCTATTTCTGCACTAAGGGATTCTCTAGTGTTGTTTATGCTTTTTTTCAAGCCCAGCTAGTATCTTTATAATCATTATTCTGAATTCCAGGTCTGACATTTTACTTATATTTGTATATCCATATAAATCTGTGACAGAGGGTAATACTTCTGGTTCTTTCTTTCATGGTGAGTTGCTCTTAGTCATTCCTCCAGGTGGTCCAAAACGAGAACAAAAAAGAAATTAAAAATTAAAAAAAATTTATCAACCATGATCCCAGCAAAATATACACTAGACAAATCAGAAGAGATCAGAAACCAAAAAAGAAAAAAGGGAAAAAGAATGTAATCAAAGAGGTTGACAGAACAGGGTGATACACATGGTCCTGGGTGTATTTTGGTCTGTTAGAAGACACTTGATTCCACAATTGTAAAGATAGAAAAACTTACAGATACACAAAAATAAAATTGAATACAGTGAAAGGAAGCTAAAAATGAAGAATACACCTATAAAATGTAAATGTAAAAATGAAAGTTAAAAAAAAAACCTTAAAACAAAGAGTTGATAAAATAAGAAACTAGTTGAAAAGGTAAAAAAGAAAAGGAAAATTTTAAACTGAAAGATAAAAGAATCATGAGAAGAACCCTCAAATTCTATATACTATTTTCCCCTAGCTGTGCACCCAGGCCAATCCACCCGGGGGAGGGAGGAGGGTCTCCCTTTGGCCTGCTGCTTGCAGGGCCCCCACCTGGAGAGGGGTCCCCTGATCTTGTGCACACCCACGCTGCTCCTTACAGGGGAAGGAAGGGGTCGCTGCATTTCTGCCCTTTGCAGGGTCCCTGTATGGAGAGTGGTTGCCCTGTCATGCCGCAGTTTGTGGTTTATGGCAAATGGAGTTGAGAGTCCACTCCTGGGCTTACTATTTGTAGCTGGTTTCCCCTGCTCCAATGCTTGAAAATTCTGCTGGCTCAGGCACCCCTGGTCTTCCTGTGACCCTGGGGATCCTGAGACTGCACTGTCCCATCTAGGATTCTGCCCCGTTTTGCCACCTGAGCACCTTTCGGGCAGGGATGTCTCTCCCTGGAGCAGACTTCTAAAAGTTCTGATGTTGTGCTCCAGGGCTATATCACTTTCCGATGCCCAGTTTACAGAGGCTCCCCTCCCCCCATTTATCTTTCGATATATCTCCTCAGATTCACTTCTCCACACCTCCTACCTTGCAAAAAGTGGTCAGTTTTCTATTTGTAGGATTCCAGCAATTCTTTTCTTACATCTCAGGTTGAATTCACTGGTGTTCAGAATGATTTGATAGTTATCTAGCTAAATTCAAGGGACCAGGATGAAACGAAGTCCCCTACTCTTCCACCATCTTGCCTCCCTCCTAGCATTCCACAGATTTTAACAAAATGTTTATGAAGCAGTTTTAAAGTTTCCATTGACTCATGCTTTCAAAATTTAAATGTTTGCTTTTTTAAAAGATTTTATTTATTTATTTATTTTAGAGAGGGAGAGCATGAGTGGGAGGAGGGGCAGAGGGAGAGAATCTCAAACTGAGAGTGGAGCCCCCACATGGGGTGGGGCTCAGTCCGAGGACCCCAAGATCATGACCTGAGCCAAAATCAAGAGTCGGTCGCTCAAACTGAGCCACCCGGGCTCCCCTAATGCATACTTTAAAACATCCTCAGGTTTGTTCTTAAACACAAAGTAGATTTAAAAATAATTGGAAGCATTTCAAACACCATCAATTAATCTCCCAAAAGAAATTGTGACCTTTGTGTGTAATTACATTTTTGTAACTAAACCTACATTTCTTTTTAGTTACATTACAAGATAAATATGGTATCAATTAATTATCAGCTTCAGACTGTACCTAAATCTTGTCACTTTTTAAAGTTGTTAATGAGTGTGATATTCTGTAAAAACCAGTGCTTAAAACAGATAATTATTGTACTGGTAAGTCTTTCATCCTGAAATAATCACTAACTTGCTATCACATCCTTTTTTTTTTTTTTTCTTATTTCACAGCTATAGTATTAATTGGCAAATACCAGCTGCATAGTTGATCTGTACCTCACTGTCTTTTAATTCCTTCTCCAACCCACATACCATTATCCATACTCACTGTCTTACCTCCATGTCCCTTTGTTCCATTCTGTTACATCCACCCTCATATTTCCAAACTGGATCAACTGCTTCTGATTTTAGAACTCTCAGCATATTGTGATGGCGAGAATAAAAATTTGTTCTAGGATATCTGAACATGTAGATAAAGTAGAAGCCAACAGATATTTTTCTACCCCAACTGCACCTTATAAGGTCAGTGATTGCTCACTCACCCCTCATACCTTGACTCGCCGGTGGGACAGGCCTTGGTCCAAAAGGACCCTCTGTGCAGCTTGTCTCAGCATTATGGGTAATGAGATGCTAGGTTCTCTTTTAAGATCAAGCATAGACTCAACCCCTTTCTTTGGTTAAGACTCATAAGAGCTTTAGGAGAGTCTCCAGCTGGGAAGGAATGGCTGTACAAGTAACACCTGCCTTTGCAACAACATGAATGAATCTAGAGGACATTATGCTGATTGAAATTTGCCAGACAGAGAAAGAAAAATGCTATATGACTTCACTTAAATGTGTAAACTAAAAAAAAAAGGTTGAACTCATAGAAACAGAACAGTGAAAGAGTGGGGGAGATGGGGAGATGCTGGTCAAAGGCACAAGCATTCAGGTAGAAGATGAATAAGCTTTGGGGGTCTAATGTACAGCATGGTGACTAGTTTAGAATACTGTGTTGTGTACTTGAACATTGCTAAGCAAGTAGACCTTAAGCATTCTCACACACAAAGTAGCTTTATATAAGCTGATAGATGTGTTAACCTAATTGTCATCATTTCATGAAGTAGATGTATGTCAGATATTCACATGATATTGTACATGTTACATATGCACAATTTGTCATTTATGTCTAGTAAACTGAAAATCAGTGATGCAGACTCTTCCGGTCGGGGTGAAATTTTCATAGATCCACAGAGCTAGAGATGGCATAAATATTAACATGGCTATCATCTTTCTAGAGTTTACAAAATATCCTTATTTTTTTTCCATTTGAGAGGCTTGCAGAAGTTAAATAACGGACTCTGATTGCTCAGTGTGATAGGCTGAATAATAGTGCCTGAAAATATCCACACCCTCATCTCCAACACCTGTGAATGTTACCTTGCATGGTAAAAGGGACTTCATAGAGGTAAAGGTGAAGATCTTGAGATGAGGAGATGATCCTGGATTATCTGGGTGGGCCCAAAGGAATCACCAGGGTCCTTATGAGAGAGAGCAGTAGAAGATTCCATGAGGGAAGGAAAAGATTGGAGTGCTTGGAGAAAATGGTTATGAGCCAAGGAATGTGGGAGCCTCTAGAAGCTGGAAGAGGCAAGAAATGGACCATCCCCTGGAGGGTCCAGAAGGGGGACCTTCACTGTAGCCCTATAGGACTCATTTTGGGCTTTTGAGCTCCAGAACTGGGAGAGAATAAAGGTGTGTTTTAAGACACTAAATGTGTGGTAACATGTTATAGCGGCAACAAGATTACTAACGAAACCAGGAAATGCTGGTGTTTGCAGTGCCGGGTAGAATTGATAAGCTCATTAGTCAGCACTCATAGTGCTTGTGCCATCCGTGTCTGGCTAAAATTTTTCAAAATTCCACATCATCCCCTAAGTGTTATATTGAGTCCAAGTCTTTTCCAAAGAGGAAGAAGGTGTCTTTGTAAATTGTATGGTTTAGAAATTTTCTTTCCAAATTATAGCTGTGAAGGGAAATTTCTATTTTTTCAGTTGCCCACATAGGCAGTCTCTTTGGGCTTGGACAAATTTTTAATTACTCCTTGGTAATTAACATTATTATATTAAGGATGACTAGAATTTCATTGAAATTTTTTTTAAGGTTCTTAAATAGGATGGACTTGGTAGATCTTAAAATTACCCTGCTGCTCTAAAATCTTATTTGCAATAGGGATCGTCTTGTTTTACACAGTTTCACTAGAAGTATAAACACCAAAATATAGTCTATATTATAGTTTCTAACTAATGGTCCCATTTTTGTCTCCAATAAATCCTAAGGTAATAATAATAGATTTGCCTTTTGCCAAAATCCCTTCCACCAATTTGCTGAGACCAAAAGAAAATTGAATTTTTTTCAGCAAGAAAGATTGTAAAGCTAATTTTTTCTAATGCTTTATGATTCACATAAGCCAAAGTTAAAAGATTATATATATTCAAATTTCAGAATTCTAGTGATTACTTGAGTTTGAGAAAAGACTTTCAGAAAGAGAAAAAAGAGCAGTCAGTCCTATTTAAGGGCAGACAAGTGGTATTATAGTTTGAAGAAGGTGATTTTTTTTACACAAGACTTCACCCATGGGCATTGTTTTGGATGCATGTGGGAAATTGTGTCAGGAAGAGAAACCATCTAAGAAAGAGAAATAGGACTGTTTGGGCTGAGAATAGGAGGGTTCCCATTGTGTCTGACCTTGATGGTCAGCCTCAGACAACTTCCAGAACATTTGAGTTTTAGGAGTGCCTGGGACCAGTATTTCATATGTAAACTCCAAGAATAGGAAGTAAAGAAAGAGAACCTTGGACTCACCCTCATGCCACTATAATCATAGCTCCCAGAACAGTGCTTGACACACAGCAGACATTCAATAGTATTTGTGGAATCCATGCATGAGTGCATGAATGAATAAATATAAAAGCAGTTGTTTCCCTGAATATTTTTTTTTAGTAACTAATGACATGTCTAAATGGCACTAAGCTTATTCACTCCTAGTGGAATCACCATCACTCTCAACAAACATTTGAGATGGCAGGGTGTATAGGATATTTTATCAAGTCAAGCATACTTTCATTATCAAAATATTTTCCTCTGAAAGCAATGCCTTCTCCAACTGAGCATATAACAATTTATTCTCAAGTAATGAAGAATCCTATTATGGCTTGATATGTTTCATAACAACTAGCTGTTTTTGAGGCTGCATTGCAGACTTGGTGGTCTAAGAGGGGAGAGAGCAAGACACTTGGATCAAGGAGTTTCTATCCCTGAAATAGAGACATGTCACCAAGATGAGGATGTAGTTACCTCCAACCAATATATATCATGTAATGTTCTTCATCATAAGTGAGCTGAGGTTTTTTTATTAGCATTTGATATAGATGAATATGGTAAATACATAACTTCCTCCCAAATCATAAGTATCAATTTTTCCACAAAAGTCTGAATCTATGAAAAAGAAGAGGATGCAGGCTACGCGGGTGGCTCAGTTGGTTAAGCATCTGCCTTTGGCTCAGGTCATGGTCCCAGGGTCCTGGGATCGAGCCCCGAATAGGGCTCCCTGCTCAGTGGGAAACCTGCTTCTCCCTCTACCCTTCTCCCCCTGCTTGTGTGCTCTCTCTCTCTCTCACTCTCTCGCTTGCTCTTTCTCTCTCAAGTAAATAAATAAAATCTTAAAAAAAAAAAAAAAGAGGAGAATGCTGTTTCAAGCAGTGCCTCCAGCCTGCCTTCACAGATGTAACACATGTGAACCGGGATCTGGAGACAATAATAAGGCAGAGGAAGTATGTGGCATATGCATCTGTTCTGTCAGCCCTCAAACAAACAGGGCAGCAAAGTTGAGCCCCTTATAGGAAAGAATCTAAGCCAGAGGAAGAGAGTAAAGCATGATATACAATCTCCCAGTTACAGGCAGAGAGACAGTTAAGGGCATAAAGGGAAAGTGCAAATCTCAGGCAAGGTAACATTCCAGGGATCTGGATGAAGCCAGATGAAGAGGGAGGGAGCCTGACTGGTCAGGCAGCAATGGACTGAAGTGTGATTCTGGCACAAGCCTGGTCTGGGTGGCTGTGTAGAGTTCAAGACAGAGGCAAGGGCATTGGTTAGGAACAAATATCAGGAAGGGCATTTTAGGTTTGGAAGTGGCAAGCTGATCTACAGGAAAACACAAGGTTCGTCTTAGTTTTGTGATTTTTTTAAAATTGTGATAAAATAGACAAACCATAAAGTTTGCCATTTTAATTATTTTTGAGTGTATAATTCAGTGGCATTAAGAGCATTTGCAATCATTTGACACCAAAAGCAAAGCCAAAAAAATCAGCAGAAGATCTGAAAAGGTATTTTTATAAAGAAGACATACACATGGCCAACAGGTATGTGAAAAAGTGCTCAACATCCCTAGTCGCCAGGAAAATGCTAATCAGAACCACAATGAGAGACGACTTCACACCTATTAGAATGGCTATAATCAAAAAGATAAGAAATAATAAGTGTTGGTGAGGATGTGGAGAAAAGGGAACCCTCGTGCACTGTTGGCGGGAATGCAAACTGGTCTATGGAAAACAGTATGGAGGTTCTTCAAAAAATTAAAAATAGAGCTACCATATGATCCAGCAATGCCACTTCTGAGTATTTGTCTGAAGAAAACAAAAACACTAATTCAAAAAGATATCTGCACCCCTATGTTCCTTGCCGCATTTTTTTTTTTTTTTACGATAGTCAAGATATGGAAGCAACCTAAGTGTCTATGGATGGACGAATCACACGCCATCAATCACAAGCTCTTACCCAGACACACAGAATGCCTCACTCTTTGGGAGCTCAGAGTCTGAATGTTTGGACCAAAGTGAGGCTTCCTAGAGTGCTGAACTATAAAAGAAAACAACTGAATTTGAAATAAACCTGCCAAAGAGAATGGTAGAGTTGGTAAATCTGACCTTTCATGCCGGTTGTCTAGTAAGAGAATCCACACACCCCTCTAGAATAAAGAGGTACTTCTTTAGAGAAAATGCATTAACTGACCCGTGAGCACAGCAGGCTGTGTTATATGCCATGGTCAGTCTCCTTTTCAAACTCCACTCTTTCATGAAAGTGATAAACACCACAATGATTATTTAAAAGAAAAAGAAAAGAATATTTCCCTCTGAGGATCCAGGCCCTCAGGAAGGCTGTCTTCCCACCAGCAGAAAGGCGATTTTGAGCTGCTGAGAGAGCCTGACTTCAAATATATCTTCCCTGCCAAATTCCCGTCAGCGTAGGGTCTCCATTTACCTTGGGAGCAAGGCTTCGAGATTTGACACACATCTCCCCAAGTCACACTTCATATTCAGCAGCTCTTTTATCCTTGGACGAATAGCAGAGTGGTCTGGGGGAGCAGGGAAAGGGAGAATAGGAAATGTTCAGTGCCGGGTATCAGAGGAACAGTTCCCATTGTAGGCTGAGCTGTGAAGTTAAACTGCTAATTGACCACTTGGCCTGGCTCCGGCGCTGCCAGTCTTCTATTTAAACAAGCCCACAGTGCCCCCTGCAGGGAGGAGAGCCGAGGTTTGGCTGGCTTTGTTCTAGGCTATTTCACTGTGAAGTCCTATTTGGGTAGACACAGGATAAGAAGCTGAAAAATATGAAATGTCTCGATCTACCAGATTAATGGGAGGTTTAGCTTTCCCAGCTTGACTCTGAGCTCGCCAAGTTTGTGGTCGGCAGAATCAGCACGGACAGGAATGACAATCTTTCTTTCAAAAGACAAGCAGAAGTCATTTACAGTTTACTCTTAGAGAAACACATGACCCCTTTCCCTTCACCTTCATAGACATATCTTGCAATCTTTATGACTTTTATGATTTTTAATTCTCTATGCTTAGTTTTAAATGATTATAATCATTTATAACATAAATGATCATAATTATATGTATACCAAACTTCATTTAATTTTTTTATCAATCTATTTTGTAATGCTTCCATGGCCACATAAGTCTATTAATATTCAGTTGCTGGTTAATAATTTACCAAATCATATGCATATTTTTGTGCCTTGACGCTTTGGCCTGTATCTAATCTTTTTTTTTTTTATAATGATTTTTTATTATATTATGTTAGTCACCATACAGTACATCCCCGGTTTCCGATGCTGGCCTGTATCTAATCTAAATGACGTGTACAAACACTTGTTTTTTCCCTTGAATTAATTCTTTAGGACAACAGTTATAGTGACAGATGTTCAGATGTGTAGACTCTGGGGGAAGAAAGATTTGAATTCAGAACGGGACTTTTCCACTTTTAGGCAACGTGCCCATGGGAATATTAATAATCTCTGAAGCTGAGATGTCTCCTTTATAACGGGGCTGGTAAGACTTCAAAACAGAAATACTGCATCTAATATGTGGTTGCAATGTGATAATAGCATAATGAAGGACAGCAAATCTGTTGCAGCAAAAATTAACTTTAAAATTAAGTAGGATGCCTTTCCTGATCCTCCACTTCCAAAACCCAGTCCAGTAACATAGTAAACACAATGCCTAGCCAGGTATCCCCATCTCTCATCCACTTAAAGAGGGTGTGTTTTTGATTGCTAGAATAGAAGTCAAGGTATCTAGCATAGTCAAGGGCAAGAAAGAGGGGCACCTGGGTGGCTCAGTCGGGTAAGTGTCTGCCTTCAGCTCAGGTCAGGATCCCAGGATCCTCGGATGGAGTCCTGAGTCAGGGTCCCTGCTCAGCGAGGAGTCTGCTTCTCCCTCTCCCTCTGACCCATCCCCCTACTCGTGCTCTCCTGCTTTCTTTCTCTCTCTCTCAAATAAAATAAATAAATAAATCTTAAAAAAAAAAAAAAAGAGCAGGAAAGAAGAGGAAGAGTTCAATGTAAGACAGATGGAGCCTGGAGAGACAATGTTAAAGCACTGATATAGTAGAGACCCTGGAGCATACAGGAAAATTGGAGAGTGGAGGAAGGGGATTTTAAAAGGTGTTGCCCCAGATTATGAATCATATATCTCTAATGTTCTTCACTGAATAAAAATAAAGAATGTAAACACTTTATAAAATTTGTGGCTGCTGATTCTGCCTCTGGAATGTGACTTTGCTCTGCAAATCATGTCGACCCCTAGATGTATAAGAATTAAGCCATCATCATCATCATCATGGATTTATTCATAGACTTGAGATTACAGTATGAGGGGTGGAATCATTTTCATGACTAACAGAGTTTTTTCTATTCAGAAAGAATGTTCTGGTTTACACTGATCTGACTCCCTTTCAAAAGGGAGTATCAAGCTCTTGCCTTGGTCATCTGCTGTGCTGGGGGCTCCCGCTGGCTGAGGTAGGTCAGTCATCAAGTGTCCTCTCTAGAAACCTGAGTATGTCTGGGCTTGCTGGTGATGGGGCTCATTTAATCTTTGGGGGGGGAAGGAATGCTTCTGGGGAATGCTGTTGTCTTCATGAGAAGCAAAGGCAAGGCAAGGCCTTGACAGCTGTTCTCTCTCCAGGCCACTTCCCCTGGCAGGCATATCATGGGGGCTGGGGATCATTAACATTTATTGTCTCAGCAACTCCACAGTAGGTATACACAACCACGGCACAAATCACGAAAAGTCTCATGAAGATTTACCAAGCTGCTCAGAACAGCAGTTTCAGCCTTGAAGGGATCCAATTCTTAAAGGCTTCTGAAGAACTTGTTTTCAGTTCAAGCAGGAGATCTGTTATCTTCTTGACCTGAATACCTAATGTTTTCATTAGGTAAAAACACACAGTGTCTGTATTAGCTCAAGGTTACAATTAAATGGAAAGCAAAATTTAGAACAAGAGCAAAACCATGGGTGTAGACCAGTTCACAAGAGTCATAAAACATTACTAGCTCTGTAAATAAATAATGCCTCTGGCCAGAGTAAATAATTAGCAGGTATCCATCTTTGCATTATGATTAGCAGTAGAACTGAGAACATTCACTTACAAAAGCAATGGCCACTCCAGTACCTCAGTCTAATTGAAGATGAAAAAAATGTAAGACATCTAGAAAAAGGAACTGTTTAGGTCACCACTGATCTATACTGATAAAAGTCATGGAGTAATACGATAGCTTCTGCCCACAGTAATAATTCACAACATTGCCACGAGAGTCAAGGTAATGTGTTGATGAGTTTCATGTGACATTGGAATCTCTTTAGTAAAATACGATAGATGTTTGTGGAAATGTGAAGTGTCAAAGATGTCATTGAGTAGCTTTCAAAAAAGAAATTATTTCATATATTTAAGCCATTTTAAAGGGAAGCTTGAAGTTCTGTTGACTAGATTAAGTTTAGCAGAAAGTTCTAATTCAGAAGCATTAGATGAAAAGAAGTTTGGAATTCTTGAGATGGAGGGCAATGGCTAGGATAGTGAAGCCGGAGGCATAGTAACCCTTACTCTCACCTTTACACACACACACACACACACACACACACACACACACACAGAGTGCATACTAAAAACATACATGTAATTTTAGAAATTAGTCATAATGGCCATGAATGGAAAAGAGATGCCTTACTACCTGGGAGGACCAATGGGTGGGCAGAACTTGGAAGGGCAGGGATGAGTGGCTGGCTTCAGCAAGCTTGTCTACAAGTGAAGCTTGGATCTTTCTAGTACAGGGGTGAAATTTCCCCACCCATGCAATCACCACCAGCAGCAGCCCTCTGCTTCGTCTGTTCCCGCTGGCTTCCCTCCGACTCACGCCTCTTCCTGCCAAATGCCAAGACTTTCTTTATGAGCAGGAAGGGAAGTGGGAAGGAGGGGCAGGTAACAGAAGAGTGGACCTTGCTTTGTCATCTTGAAAGAGGGCTACTAATGGGGTGCCTGGCTAGCTCAGCAAGTAAGGCATGTGACTCTTGATCTCAGGGTTGTGAGTTTGAGCTCCACGTGGAGGGTAGAGTTTACACAAAAAAAGAAAGAGGGCTGCTAAGTAAGCCTCTAGAACTGTCTTATTTTGTTTAAATGCTGGCATTCTAACAAGATATCAGGCTTGATTCCTCATATTGGCTGATAAAAGAGAATCGGGTATGTAACTATACCTCTTGCATAAGGTATCAGCCTTTTAAGAATTTAAGTCATCTAAGTACCTTAAGAAATTATGGTTTTTATTTCATACAAATAAACACCCCTTCTTCCTCTTTATTGCAATACCATAGACTTCCAGCATAGTTTATTCTCTAGACCCCTCGTCGTAGATAGGGATCTGAGAACACATTGGTTATAAAGAAGGATTAATTGAAAACCATTTCCTATAATTAGGGATATAAAGCTGTTTCTCTGTTACTAAAGATTATCTACTAAATACCACAAAATAAAAATTTTAAACAGAATCCTTCCTTCCACATTTTAGGCTCATATCCTGCTTAAGACAAAGATGAACACTTGGTACAACAGACGCGGTACTGTCCCTCTATGCACGTTAGCTAAACGCACTGCGAATGTTCTGCCTCGCTGCCCTGACTTGACTGACCTCTCATTCTTCCATTCATTTTGTGTTCTGGGCAGCACAGAACTTTTGGCAGAGCTTTGGGCCACAATGACTGAGGGATTAAAAAGGGATGTGCCCTAGTGATAGTTCTTAATCTGCTGCAAAAATAAAACAGAACAAAAGGAAAACGTCATGCTGGGCATGAAAATGCGAGTTTTACAGTGGCTTGAAATCCTGTCAAGGAAATTGTCAAGGGAATAGAGAAGTGGGTGGGCAATCGGTTAGGAATAGGTGGAAAAGTGCTTTGACGGGAAGGAAAACACCGGTATCATCAGGACTTGCTGACAGTGGACAAACAGCCGAGGGGAGAAACTATTGCCTGGGGCACGGTCTGACCTGAAGGGATTTGAAGAGAACAGATGCTTGGGGTTAGGTCTCCATGGGAATTCTGCCAAAAAGCAGTGGTTCTCCAAGTGTGGCCCTGGACCAGCAGCATCAGTATCACTTAGAACTTCTTAAAAACATTAACCCTTGGGCTCGCTTTACCTACCAAATTAGCTAGGTGATTCTAATGCCTGCTGAAGTTTGGGAACCGTGCAGTTACGTGTCCGCTGGGCTCTCATTTCCGTGCTGCGTCCCCTGGTATGTGCGTGTGTCCATGTTTAAAATCTTGGATTGGAATAGAAGCCTTTACAGTTTTGCTTGTTTTAAGCCGGAGATGTTAGTGGAGGAATAATAAACACAAACTGGGGTCACTAAGTTATAATAAGTAATCTCAAATGATGGAAAAAGGCTGACAGGAAAATAGGCAAATAGTGGGGGGTTTTTAATATATTCTTTTCCTTAGCAGTCAAGTGTGAGTCACTTGAAATTCTCTTGATTTAAACATCATATTTGTTTTCATTTGGAAGGAACCTTAAGAACATCTGTTACCACCTTCTCGTTTTACAGATGAGGAAGCCAATGGGGTAAGGATATACTGACGTGCCCGCATTAATCAGAAATTCACCATCCTACTTCCAAGGCAGAGGGATTACAGGTAAAAGTTTAGATTCCATAGCTATTCTTGATTTGAAGGGAAAATAAAATGTTTATGCACGTTTTATAAAATTAAATGGGTCGTGTAACTGTCTTCCCCACTCCTGGCTGCTGCCCGTGGCTGGTGGCGAAGCCTCGGATCATAAGAGGAACACATGCTGTCTCTCAGGAGGCCGAGGCTCAGCGGAGCAGACCGTGGCCCCAGCTGCAAGGCTGCCTTTGCCAGAGGAATGAAAGAGTCTTTTCACTCCCTGGTTCTTCCTGCCCCCATGCCAGGCATGGCACCAGCAGCGGCCCCACTTTCCTTCTGCGAATGCATTCTTCAATTCTAGAAGGAAATCATAAGCGGCTTGCCCGGGGAGGATTGCTCATGAGTGAGTAAAGGAATAAACTTTATGATAATTATTAATCATTATTATTTTACTTAAGCACTCTATCCCTCCTTTCAGAAGGCACTTAAGGGAGCATTTTGTTTTTTAAGGGCTGGATGTCTGTCCCATCCTCTCCCAGGCCTCAACATCTTCTGAAGGCAAGAGCCTGGAGGGTCAGCCCTGCATCCGGGTCTCAGTGCTTTCCTGCAGTGCCGAGTTGGCTGCCTTGCACACACTAAGTGCTCCGTGGATATTTGGTGAATTACTGAGTGAGTGTGAGAGACGAATGAGGGAAACTGGGAATGGAAAGCATAGGGAAACTTTACCATTTGTCAGAGGAGAGTGATAATTCCTCAAATCCTTTGGTTTTTGCCTTACTTTTAGGAGTAAAAATAATAAAAGTACACAAAGTCGTGTTAGGGTCACCCTAAAGTCAAGCATGGCAACCCAGATCCTTATGTATTTCCAAGCCTGAGCAAAGATTATTTTGAAAGAGGGTAATGCCTGGGTTGGGAAACATTCCAAACCAGAATCCAGGCAATCTTCACAACACGGACATTATATTTATGGTCAAGAAACTTATGGTTTGATACATTAGGGTTTAAAATGTTCACTTTAGTAAAAATTGATTGGAAAATACAAAACAAACATCTGAATATATAGATAGCTTGACTTCTCTAAATATTGAATTTGACACACACAGTAACCAACTGATTAAGTTGACAAGATGTTTTGGGTTCTAACACCTTAGCTTTCAACTCTATTAGGAAAGGCATAGAAATAACATATTAGAAATAACTTCCTATTGGCAATTTTTTTAAAGTAAGGAGGAATAAAAATATCTTGGCTGGGAATCACAGAGATTGTGGGGAAGTCATATTGTATTTCAGTGATTGAGAAACATGATCCGAATGCTGAAATCCTCTCTGTTTTATTTTGGATGGCCCTTCTTCCTCAAAAGCTTTCTGGCTTGGTTTGTGTTTATTTGGAAGCTCGTGTAAGCCCCGTGAGGGGAGAGGACATGCCTGTGTTGTTTATCCCTGCATCCCCAGCAGCTAATGAAGCATCCGACTCCTGTGGGTAAAATGGAAGGGAGATAGGAAGCAACCAAAGAAGCAGTACTTTTGTTGTTGTTGTTGACGTGTTTACAATATCTTAAACTGATCATTTCCTTGAAAGAAAGCCAATGAGCTTTAAAATTTTGTAGCCGTGATCATTTTAGAGTTTATGAATTGTCATATACGTGTCTCGAATCCCCTTTCTGTTTGTAATATTTAGACGTCAAACATGTTGCAGCAAGAACAGGGAATGCACAAAAAAATTATGGACTGTAAATTTGCCGAGGCAAATGATTATTTATACTTATTCAGAGAATGTATTATTTTTTAAAAGTTTAATGAAAGTAATTGTAATATGCGTGTCTATTGTTTGTTTGAACCAAAAATTCTTTAGGTTAAGGACTATACCAGAAGCAGAGAAGTTCTGCTTCTCCTTTGCCTGTTTAACTAACAAGGCTGACAAAACAAGGACATCTACCTCCCCATTTGTTCTCAGATCCCCGGCTCTAAGAGGAGCTCAAATTACACTATTTTAAAACCACACACACACACACACACACACACACAGACACAGAAGTACACTGAGGCTTCTAGCCTTTTATAACTAATATATTTTCAGAACTCAGCTGTGCTCAAGATTTCAGCTGGAAACTGAGTTGAGTATCAGAAATAGAGTCGGTACTTCGTACATAATAGGTACTGAGATATTTGTTTCTTTGAAATTGCTGAACCAGAATTCCTATGCAGGCAGGAAGATGGGATGGGGAGAGAAATAGGAGATTAGCTTCAAAATAATGAGAAAGTCCAGAGACTTAGAGGGAAGTGCCCGAGGCAAGGGTGGTTGTGGTGGCGCTGGTGGGGCTGATGGTGGGGAGAGCAGTGTGGTTATTTTGGTGCAAGGAGAGGACAAGTCTCCAGGGAAGTTGCGGCATTTGAGATAGATCTAGAGAGCAAAGATCATAGAAAGTCTAGTCTGTCTGGAGCAGAGAAGGTGCAAAGAGAGGGACGGAGAAGGGATGGGGCTGACATGGGGCATCTGACCAGATGTTCTGGAGGCTCTTAGACCCTTTCTGAAGACTTTACATTTATTCTTCAGGCAATATGGAATCATTAACAGATTTTAAGCAGGAGAGTGAAGTGAACAGATTTTATTTTAGAAAACTGTGGTCACAGGGGAGCCTCAGTGGCTCAGTCGGTTAGGCGTCTGCCTTCGGCTCAGGTGATGATCTCAGGGTCCTGGGATCGAGTCCTGCATCGGGCTCTCTGCTCATCAGGGAGTCTGCTTCTCCCTCTACCCCTCTCTCCCTGCTCGTGATCTCTCTCTCTCTCTCTCTAATAAATAAAATCTTTTTAAAAAGAAAAAAGAAAACTGTGATCACAGATGAAGAAAAGATTGAGTTAGACCAGAAAGAGGAGCCTATTACAGAAGTCCAGGTAAGGAGTGACAATAGTCTGAACTAGAGTGGCATCACTGGGATGTTTAAAGACATTTTGAAGGTAGAATTCACAGGATTTGGCTCTTAGTTCTCTGTGAGAAGGGATAAGGAAATCAGAGGATGAGACCTTATCCCCAATACACTGGGCACCCTAAAATGAAGTGATGTGTCTTTAGACCACTCATTCATTCCCCAAATATTTGTTCACCATTGATTGTATTGGGCATTGTACTCAATTGTGGTGCTGCAGAGGTAAAAATATATGGTGGTTATTCTAAAGGCGCCAACTGTATATGAAATTACATCATTCCAAATTACATCATTACAAAGTCAAAGGACTACAGGTAAAGTTGAAAAAATATTGTAATGTATATAACCAATATCCTTAGTAGAAGCTCATCAGAGAAGGGTAGATATCTACAGGCAATTCTTAGTGGAAGAAACACATAAAGGGATGCTTGGCTTTCCCAGTAACCAAAGAGATGTGCATTAAAATAACAACAAAGTATTTAGGGGGAGAGTCCAGTAGACTGATAAAAATGAAAAAAAAAAAAAACCCAACATAGTAACATATCCCAATTCTAGAGACTAGAACACACACACACACACACACACACACACACACACACACACTCTGACATTCAGGAAAAATGGAAAGTGTATACATTCAATTGTTAATAGTGCTTCTTCCCAGACAAGTGGGTTACAGACCTAGTGGTTTTCATTTAATTCTTCATGCTTTTTCTGTATTGTACATATTTTTTTCTTTTAAACTATGTATTACTCCTATAAGCTAAAAGTGACTAATAATGCTATTTCTAATTCAGAAAAAAATTGGTAAAGAGCATTGAGTGTAGAGGGGATGGGAAGAGAGCCGTCCCGGCAGTGGGAAGGGCATGTGTACAGGAGTTGGAAGTGTGGAGTGTTGGAGAGCCATTGACATTTCAGCATCCCACAGCATCAAGTGCCAGAGACAGCCCAGAACCCATGGAAAAGAGTTTAACACTTATCCTAAAAGTAGTAAGGAACTAGGTATGGCTTCCGATCAGGAGAGACATGGTCTGTGCCCAGATGCCTCTGGGGTCAGCGTGGAGAATGGACAAAGGGGAGTTGTTTAGTGGTCGGGAGGTCACATTCGGAGGCCAACGGGCGACGGGACCTCCCATGGCAGGAGGACCCTGGTCAAGTATACAAACTTTCTGTGCCTCAGTTGCCTCATTATAAAACAGAAATAAGAATAACCCCCTCCTTGAGGGCAGATGTGTCCTGAAACTAATGAGGGTCAATATTCAGAACCCATCACTTGTGCCAATCCAAGTATTTATTTTTGTAAGTACTAATTTTGATATTTGTAATTTTCTTTTTTTTAATTTTATTTTCTTGTGATAAGAACACTTAATTAACATGAGATCTATCCTCTTAAAAAATGTTAAGTGTGCAAATAGTGTTGTTAACTATGGCACTACGTTGCATAGCAGATCTCTAGAATTTATTCATCTTGTGCAATTGAAACTTTATATCCATTGATTAGCAACTCCCCATCTCCCTCTGCTGCCAGCCCCTGGAAACCACCACTCTAGTCTCTGATTCTGAGTTTAATGATCTCAAGTATCTCGTGTAAGTGGATTCATGCAGTGTTTGTCCTTTTGTGACTGGCTTTGTTCACTTAACACAATGTTTTTCTTCAAGGTTCATCCATGGTGTAGCATACTGCAAGATTCCCTGATATTTGTATTTTTCTGTTCTTTTTCTTTAAAAGGAACCCTAAAACTGTGCAAGTCTTAGGCTTCAGGGAACTTGGAGCCATTTCTGACAATGCTTAGGATTGCTCTCAGGATGAAATGAGCAAATTCACATTGAGTGTGGGGCACCCGGTACCCACCAGAGGAGTGTCAGCTGTTTTTATTATGTGAAGGTGAGATATGGCTGATGGATACATCTAGGATGATCCCTGGGCATTCTGGCTGGGGCTACGGGGTGCTAGGCCCCCATAGACAGGCTAGTTTAAAAATGAAGGAATACTGGTTCAATTTTGAATATGTTGAAGTGCGAAGTGCAGATAAAATATTCAGTGGGTGTCTGGAAATGGGCCATGAAATGGTTAGGAATAGAGTTCAAGGGAGAGGTTAGCGCTATCAATTTGGGAATTATCCAAATAGAAAAGATAATTAACGTCACAATTATGGATGAGAAGGTTCGGGGAAGAAAGAGAACTGAATAGGGCTCCGGGCTGAATCCTGGGGGACAATAGACTTTAACAATCAGATTGTGGTGGTGGTTACATGAATCTATATAATTTCATGGTCCTGTATACTCTCCCCGCTAAAAAGAGAAGAGCACTTGTCAAAACTGGTGAAATCCGAGTAAGTCTTGTACTTAACTGTACTGTGCCCGCGTAGATTTCCTGTTGTTAATACGGTACGATGGTTTTGTAAGATGTTATCCTTGGGGAAAGCTGGCTGAAGGGTACATGAAACCACTATTCTTGCATCTTTTTCTTTGTTTCAAAATAAAAAGTTAAAAATAAAAACAAGGCTGTAGCATTTAGATTGGACTGAGCCAAAGCAGCCAAATAATTTGGAGTAAGATATTGTGTGCTGATATTATTTTTATGGCTGTTTTTAGTGGTGATCTAATTTCAGGCTACTCTCAAAAGAATGTGACCAACTGCACAAGCTAAAACAACTGTGACATTCCTGCTATAATCTGTCTCTGGTCAATAAGGACCTAAATCTTTATAGGGAAAAACATCAGGCAGAGGTGAGAAGACTAGACAGGAAAATTCTGAGATAGGGGCGAACCAACAGGGAGCAGCTCAGCCTTTCTCTGTGGCACTGGGGATCGAAGAGAGGGAGAAATGCCTATTCAACCCAACACCTGACTTATTCCCAAGACACTAGGAAAATGAAGTCTTCCACAGAAAAATTAATAAAGGAAAAATGAAATCAGACAGGTTTTTTTTTTTTTGGTTGTCTGTTGCTTTGAGAAAAAAATAAAATCATTAATGATCTTTAGATTTTCTTCTTCTCATAGATCCTGGGGGATAGAAGGACAGTTTGAAGTGATTTGGTTCCATGCTACTCAAAACTTGGTCTGTAGATGCCACAACATTGGCATCCAGAAATACAGACTCTCAGGCCCCGCCCCAGACCCACTGACGACTCTGCATTTCTCAAAGTATTCAGAGGGTGTGCATGCACACTAACGGATGCAAAGCCCTGGTCTTGCCAATCCTGCGTTCCCACCACATTCATCATCACCAGCAGAAAATTAATAAAGAGGACAATTAACTGCCAGCAGTTGGGAAAATAACCTCCTATCACCAAAAAGATCCGTGGAGTAAGATACTAATCTTTAAATTCTCTATTAACAAAATCTCATTTAAAAAAAAAATCTTCCTGGGGCACCTGGGTGGCTCAGTCAGTTAAACATCTGCCTTTGGCTCAGGTCATGATCCCAGGGTGCTGGGATCAGAGTCCCTGCATCTGACTCCTTGCTCAGCGGGGCGCCTGCTTCTCCCCCTGCCTCTCCCTTTCACTTGTGCTCTCTTTCGTGCGCTTATTCTCTTTCTCTCAAATAAATAAATAAAATCATTTTTTTAAAAAAAGTCTTCCTATTCCATGTGATGGTCTGCTTTTCTCTGCTGGTTTTGGGTTAGCAACTGAGAGGCAGCAGGCGTGGGGGGGGGGGGTGGCCTTCGCAGGCGCCAAGCAACCCCTGTGGTGGGTGAGCTTGGTAGACGGAAGGGCCCACACTTGTGGCCCCTGCAGCTTCCACCTGGCCAAGGTCGGGAGCTTTCTCTTCCTGTCGCGTGGAGGCTGCCTGCCAGGGGCTGGAGCTCAGAAAGAGCCAGAGAGGAGAGAGGCGGTAGGGATCCTACATCCTGAGGTCTGTCCCTGTCCGACAGCAGTGTTTCCTTCTGAGTGTGATATTGGAATGCATGTTTTGTTCAATGACTGACACACTACTGGAGAGGTTGTTTAACGGAGATCTAGTGAATACATTGCACTTAGTTATGACCCAGGAGATCTGGGGTTAGCCGAGCCCCTCCAGGACGGGTCACTTCACCGAACCTCTGTTTCTTCTTCCATAATACATGGGTAGTATTTGCGCATGTCCGGTGTGATTGTCAATGCCCGCCTAAGTCGAAGGGCCATAGGGATTGCACAACACAGTATCTGCACAAGCCTGCTGACAGCCGTGAAGCATCACGCAAGCATAAAATACGTTTATCATTGATCTTCATGGTGACAAGAGTTGATCTTAAAACCAAAGAGCAAAAATATCAGTTGTAAATACATCTGCTGTAATTAATATAGCTTGAGTGTAAGAATGTTGTAATGTGAAAAGTAAGTAGTAACAATAAATAGTAAAGTTTGTAAGTTTTCAGTTTGGGCTTTCCATTAGAATAAAAAGAGGGCTTTTAAAGAATGCAGGGATTTTAAACATAGCTATGGTAGTTAATGTTCCTTGAGATTTGTGAGCTCTTTATGATCTATCCGGTGGAGCCACGCGAAAGTGCTTGTATCCGCATTTTAATATGATTCCATCCAATATTTGCACTATGGTAAACTTGAAAAACGATGGGAGATTTGCTCTGGTGGTGCTTTTGGTTGAAAACTTCATGGATTCTATGATTCAGAACTTTGTTGTTGTTGTTAGAGAGTTCAGAAATACCACCCTTCAAACGACAAATTCTTTTAACCATTTGAGGTTCTGCTTGCTGCATCTTGTTCCCCAAGTTTGAGGTAATACAGATGACATGCATTATTCAGAAGATTGGAATAGAAACGTATATACTTCGATTTACTTCCAGTTGGAACCAGTTACATTATATCAACAGTGAAATCGATATAGACGGCATTACTAGGTTAATGGGCAATATCGTTACACTGAATTTTAGCTCTGTGATAGTACGTCTGTGCCTACTGTAAGTATTGGAGAAAGACAGCAACTACCATGACATTTCTGGGCAGAGTAATCTAACTCTTACAGATTTCCAAGTTATAACTGAACTTTTAGAGCCTGCCTGGCATCTCAAAACGTTCTTTGTCCATGGAGGTATTAAAGGACTGCAGGGAATAGGAAAGTATCGCTTTGGGTTGAAAGTGTAGCTACGTTAACACACCAATGTAAATATTGACATGAACACGTTCAGAACTTAGCAGTATGGGGAGGGAGCAGGGGCTAAAAAAATTCTTACCATCTAATGCAAAAAACTTTTATTTGGCAAGTTGAACTCACTTGCCTCCATGGCACAACACACTTCAGAGATTTTTACAGATCTGTGAAACGGAGAGGGTAATACCCATAGGGTGTTTCGAGAATGAAATGAGGTAATACGGACACAAAGTGCCCCAGCATAATGCTTCGTACCTGGGAGATACTAAACAATCGTGAGTTCTCTTTCTCCCTCCTTTTCCCATATGTACAATCCTCTACAGTGTCTCCCATCTCAGTAAACAGCATCTAGAGGCATGTCCAGTCGCTTAACCCCAAATCTGAAAGACACCCTAACACCTTCCTCTCCCTCCACCTCCCCTCCCTGCTCCCAAACTTTAAGGAACCTATTAGGATAGCTCTAAAACGGATCATTCTGGGCTGCAGATTCAGTTTTCCATGTGATTTTATTGGCAATGGAGGAATTTTCTCCAAAGAAAAAAGTTTAAATACCAGTAGAAATATATATGTATATATCATTTAAAATCACCCAAGTGATTGTAGAGTAAAATAGCTACCATTTTTTATTCAGCATCTGCTGTGTTCAAAGCGCATTTTTGAAATTTCACAACCTCTTAAATAGTACTTACAATGTGCCAGGCACATTTGATTTAATGGAAACAATTTTTATCCTGAGCATTTTACACGTATTGATTCGTGAAATAGTTATCATTTTCTCGTTTCACCATGAGGAAACGGTGGCACAGATGGGTAAAGTAAATTTGCCCAAGATCACAGAGGCAGACTGAGAATTTGAACCCAGGCAGCTGGTTTTCAGGTCTGCGCTCTTGACCACTGCAGTCAGCTGTGAGGCACGGAGCACTGCATAAGTTATCTTATTTAATCCTCTGTGTAGGCTTATGAAGTAGCTCTTGTTACCTGAATTATACAAAGGTGAGAACTGAAGCGCTGAGGGGAAATTGCCCAAATTTAGGTAGGCAGTAGGTAAGACTGCTAGGATTCAAATACGAATTCATCTGATAGTCCGCTATTCTAGTATATATTTACTTTTGAAGCTAAATCAAAGAAACCAGCAAATTTGTAGTCTTGGCAATTTTCTCTGTCCTAGGGTGTTTCAGTTTCTTCCAAAGTATGTTACCTTTTGGGAACTGGATAACCAACCCTAAGATACTGTGTTACAGTAGAAAATGCTAAGGTTTTAAAGTCCAAAACTCCAGTTTAAATTATAGTTCTCCCACTTACCAGTTGTGAGACTTTGATCATGTTACTTAGTGTTAACAAACTTCATTCTGTATGGTATGGAGAGAGGGGGGATTCACACATAATACATGGAAACCACTCATACTGAGCATACAGTAATAGTTATTCAACAAAACATTGATTCTGACAAAACTGCGATTCTGAAAACAATCTTTGGGAATCTTGGCTTTGTTAGGTGTTTGCTGTGTTGTTTGGAATATATTAAACTTCTTGGGCTTCCATTTCTTCATCTGATGATAGCCTCCTTATTGGTTTATTGGGGTAGTGAAATAAAATGAAGGAGGTAAAATGACCAGCCGAGGACCTTCCACACAGGGGGGCTTCAAAAAATTGATACTACTCTCGCCCCAAATTTGACTTTTCAGAAAACTTAATGGAAATTCTTTTCATCTGAAAGAGCTAAATTCCAAAGTCCTTACTTAATATATCCTGATGGAGTAATCTATAGACTCTGAGAGTAGGCTTAATATGTAGTTTTGTGGGCTGTTTAAAACTGGGTCTTGTTAGCATTTTAATTTCTATCACTTCAGTAATGCCTAGGAAGCACCCCACTGTTATAAGCAAGGCTTGCGACTAAATACAGTTCAGTGATGCTTCGCTATGCTGTGAACTGATGCCATAGGGACTTGTCTATATGTAAATTAAAGAATTTTTTTGGATGACAGAACTGGTTCTTTTAAAAAGAAACAGGCATTTTCAAGTTCCACCTCTGTCCTGAATGTAATTTTTTAAAAAAGATTTTATTTATTTGACAGAGAGAGAGAGACAGCCAGCGAGAGAGGGAACACAAGTAGGGGGAGTGGAAGAGGAAGAAGCGGGCTCCCAGCAGAGCAGGGAGCCCGATGTGGGGCCCGATCCCAGGACCCTGGGATCATGACCTGAGCCGAAGGCAGACACTTAACGACTGAGCCACCCAGGCGCCCCATGAATGTGATTTTTTAATAGCCAATAACTTTTTTGTTGGTAATAACAATACCAATTGTTCCAAACAGACTGAGCCTATAGAAAAAAATAGATAAATTCAAATTTCTTTGATTTCTCATCTTCATATGGCACCAAGTCTTTGCAGCTATATTGGGTTGATGAGTGTTTTTTGAAGTTTCTGTTGCTTTAGGAAAAGAGACTTTATTTTTAAAGAAACAACTTCAATTAAAATTCCAAACTGACGAAAAAAAAAAAAAAGACTAAGAAACATAAACTGTTCAGGAAATAAATATGATTGAATGATGAAGAAAGAATTTCTGGAAAGAATTGCTTGAAAACGTTATAAAAATGTAACCCTTGGTATATTTTTGAAAAGTCTCACAAAATTAGGAGGCTTTTGTTTTTCTTTCCTTTTTTATTTCATGAACAGCATCTTTACTTATGACTCTCTATGGACTGATGCATTCAAATCTGTGTTTTGTTTGAGTATTGTGTTCCTGGTTATCTGCTATAACATCAGTTTGTTTGGGCAGTCAGGCAGGGATGGGCCAGGTCCAAGAACTGAGAGTGCTGAAGAAGGAATTTCTAGAACTAGATCTTTCCATTGAAATTGCCTGAATATTGCCAGAAAAGTGTTAGCTGTTCTGCAATGGGAATCCCTCCAAGGCAATCAGGATATCCAATAATGAATTCCTGGTGTTCAGTGGATTTTACGAGCAAGTCATCACACATTTTTTTCTTCTTAGCTCCCATAATAAGTGACATACTCAAGAGGGGAAGGGGCTAGTGTCTAACTAGAACCACAGCCAACCAGCACTAAATATACCTTCTTCAGAGTCTTTAATCTTATTATACCTAATTACACGGAACTTGAAAAACCTTTATAAGTATACATGGAATACTTAAAATAAAACCATCATTTTAATAATGTTGAAGATGTTTGGTGTTTTATCAAGGGGTTCTTTCACATTACACTTACAGGTTTCTTCTATAAAAAAGACAAGCAGGGTTTACACAGAAGTTCAAACTTCAGGTATATTCCTGGTGGTCTCTGACTGAAGGGCACTGACATTTTCTTTGAGCTCCATCTTTAGCTCTTGTAGAGAATCTGATGTTGTCTTGAGATGTCCAAAAATTCCTAGGGGTTTACAGTCTCAAGGACACCTCTGGGCCTGGGCCTTTATTTTCCCTAATTCAGTTCATGGATTCTCTCAGCATTATTCATATATTTTTCTTGTTCTGAACCATGTAAACAAGATGGGTACTAAGGCTCTTTTCTAAATTTCTCACCAAAACAAAACACAAAGAATTTTTTGAAAACTACACTGAAGGATTCAGGAAATTTAGTCTTCTTACATCACAATAGCAAAAACAACTTCAAATGCAATGTCAGGCAACTTTTTTCTTCTGAGTCCTTTGTAAATCTGCCATGTTGCTTTTCCTCCCTTCTCAGTTTCCACTGCCCCTCATTCCCCACTCCACCTGCTGCAGTCTGCTCATTTCTAATGTAGTATTACAAAATGCTCTAAGTGTTCTTTCATTTATTTTCTCTTATTTGCCTGTGTCTTTGGGGACTCACCCTGACTCTGAGTGGCTTACCAAGATTTCCGTAAAGCAATGCAGTTGCTATAAGGAGAATTTTGGTGTTTGGTTTTAAACTCTACCCCACCACCTCATTATGTGTTTTAAGTGTATAGAAAATGAGGTACTTTACTAAACTAGCCATTAGCCTCTTTATAACATAATATAAAAAAATATCAACTTGGCTAGAATGAAGCCAAATCAGGCTAGTAAGAAATACTAAAGGAATTGTTTTCCATACTTCAATAGGTTGGCTTTTTTTTAAGAGTATATATATTTGCTAAGGAAGAGATCTAATATTTCATATGGAAATATAAACTTACAAAGCCTACATAAGTATCTCCAACTCTATGAGTAAGAAATTACTTTTATCTGTTTATTACTCAGTTTTTAAAATGCTGCATTTGTCCTCTGCGAGAGGAAAATTATACTGAACTAAGAACATTGCAATTATTGACCTTTGGTCAAATTTATGCTTTCCATATGCAAAAAAGTTTAAGGAAGTAAAGTGTAATGACATCGTACATTGAAGAGCTAGCCTCATGTAGAACTTTTAGAATATTATCATCACATTAGCCTTCAACATGTTGTACTTACCAGTTTTATTTTACATCGAGTCATTCTATTGAGTTTAACATGAGCTGGGAGCAATTAGGTAACATCACCAGTGATAACCTAAATCAATTCATTTTATGTGGACAGAATTTCTCAGCCTTTACATTTATAAATATTAAAATTAGAATAGAATTGAAGCTGAATTCTGTCCTAGAAATAAATGATAATCATCTAGGAATATAGGAATTAATTGAAAAAAAGTCCCTGTCACCTCTTCAAGATATATTTCCAATAAATATACACTTTTTGTTCAATAAATATCCAAACTTAAAATACATATAAATACAAATAATTATAATAATCCCTCTACTCAGGAGGTGTTTTTCAAATTGCTTTAAATATAATAATTATACCATAAAGTTAACTCATTTTAAATGTACAATTCAATGAATTTTATTATATTTACAGAATTATACAACCATCATCACAATCTAATTTTAGAACATTTCTATCACCCTAAAAAGAAAACCCCATACCCATTTACAGTCAATTCCAATTACCAACTGTAGCCCTAGGCAACTACTATTCTACTTTCTGTCTCTGTATATTTGCCGTTTAAAAAATTTAAGAAACAGAGTCCTCACAATATATGTTCATGTCTGGCTTCTTTCACTGAGTTTCATCCATGTTGCAGTATTTTGGGGACTGAATAATATCCCACTGTATGGATTTACCATATTTTCAAAAATCCATTCATCAGTTGACTGATATCTGTTTGGGTTATTTTTACTTTTTGGCCATTTTAAATAATACTTTTATGAACATTTCTGTCATGTATACCTGTACACTTTGTATATGTGTACCAGTTTTTGTACTGTTTGTATTATATGTATTATAGGTCTTCTATTACCAGAATAAGGCAGGATTCAGCACCATTTCTATCTCAATTTTAACATTTTTAGGTGAGAAAGCTGAGAAACTCTATCCACCTAAACTAACCTAATAAAGAGAAGTGGAAGAATTTTATAACAGCAGCATCACTTGATTGTTTTGAACCAAGAGAAATGAAAACACGCATACAATTTCACTTCTGATGGGAAATGCTGGTCATAGTAAGTCTACATATTACTTTTTACGAAATAGTCAAATTGATTACCAAAATATGGCTGCATCATTTTATATTGGTACCACTAAAACATGAGGGTTTGAATTTCTCTACATCCTTGTCAACACTTGTTAGTACCTATCTTTTTTATTACAGATATCCTAGTGGGTAAATAATGACATATTGTGGTTTTTTTTTTAATTTCCATTTTTCTAAAGACTAGTTACATTGAACATATTTTCATATGCTTTCTGGCCGTTTGTATATTTTGGAGAAATGTCTACTCAAATCCTTGGCCAATTTTTAAATTTTATTACATATCTTTTTGGTTATTAAGTTATAATAGTTCTTTATATATTCTAAATACAAGTCATATATAATGATTTGAAAATAATTTCTCATAGTCTGTGGGTTGTATTTTCAATTTCTTGATGGTGTCTTTTGAAAAGCAAAAGGTTTTAATTTTGATGATGTACAATTTACCAATTTTTCTTTTATTGCTTATATTTTGGAGGTGGTAATTAAGAAATCATTGCTTCACCCAAGTTTACGGAGATTTACTCATGTTTTCTTCTAAGGGTTTTATAGTTTTAGTTGTTACATTTAAGTCTTTGATCCAGTTTGTGTTAGTTTTTTAGTATGGTGTGAGATCAGGGTCCAAATTCACCTTTTTGAATGAATATCCAATTGTTCCATTTATTCAAAAGAATATTTCTTTCCCATTGAATTTTCTTGGCACTTTTGTTGAAAATCAGTTAACTGTAAATGGGCTTATTTATGGGCTCTTAATTCTGTTCCATTGTTCAATTCTATCCTACATATGTCTGTCCTTATGCTAGTGCCAAAGTGAATTGGATTACTGAAGCTCTGTAGTAAATTTTGATGTCAGAAACTGTGGGGGGAACTAAGATGGCGGCATAGTGGGAAGACCCTAGGCTTGCCTCACCCCTTAAACACAGCTAGATTACTATCAGATTATTCTGAATACCCAAGAAATTCACCTGTGGATTGACAGACAAACTGTACAACTAGAGGGAGAGAAGTGGCCACATCGAGGAAGGTAGGAAATGTGGAGATGGGCTTTAGGGGAGAAATGGATCATAAGTGCTGCAGAGGGGAGGGAGCCCTGGTTGTGGAAACAGGCAAGAGAGAGTGGAGCACACAGGGATATGCACAAGGGGAACACTTCACCAAAGCCATTGGCTGGGTAAACAAGAGGGGCTGATTTTTGTGAGTTTTTGCAACCAGTGGGGCTCAAAGATTGGAGTTTTAGAGATCCATGGGCTTGGCTGGGATAGAGCCCTGAGGGCACTCCCTTACTCCAGGAGAGAAGGCACACAAGCAACGCTGAGGTGGACGACACAGTCTGAGGATCACCAAAGACACATGGGAAGAGACTGTTCGCTCTTCGTAGAGCACATCTGTGAGAGGTGACATTTGCAGAGTTGCCTCTCAGGTGACAAAAGATCCAGCAGACACCATTTCCCTCTGCCGCCCCTCAGCATAGGCATTGAGACACCTGCTGAGAGTGGCTAACCCAGACGCTGGAGCTTTAGCCTGCTTTGCTCCAAATTCCACACCTCTGTGCTCTATCTAGCATGATTGCCCTTCTCAAGTCAAACCTGCATCAGCCCCAGCATGGCAAGACCTTCCCCTGGAAGACAGGTGCCAGGTCCCCACCACACCAGGTCCCTAAAGTTTGGAGTTTTAAAAGTCAGCAGATTTGGCTGGGATAGAGCCCAAAGTGCAACGCACTGCTCCAGGCAGGCAAGCAACCTGGAGACAGCAGGAAAACAGAGATCTGAAAAATGCCTGGGAGGCACTAGGAGAAATTATTTGCTCTTCTTGGAGGGCTTCCCTAAGAGCAGCAAACACTGAGTCCCTTCTCTGGGGACAAAGGAACTGGTTGGCGCCATTTCCCTTCCCCACCCCTCAGCATAAGCCAACTTCACTAAACAGTACAGTGCCAACCCTGGCTGCCTAACCTGCTTACACCAAGTCCCACCTCCTTGCACTCTGCTGGTACTGATTTTCTTGGGCAAGTGTGCCTAAGGAACAGCACAGCAGGCCCCTTTCCTAGAAGACCAGCACAAAATCCTGAATGTACCACGTCTACTGACCACTAGTTCTACGAGGCTTCAATTCTAGTAGAAGTAGCACCAGGTCTCATTTAACAAGCAGACTAGAGCACATCTAGTTAAAACTCACCACTCTGGCCAAGGTACAAACACTGCCCACACTGTAGGCAAGGAGAACCTTTGCAGATGACTGCTCTCAATTTAAAACAACAATCATAAGGATATTCACTGGGCTTGAGAGAAGCTGGAATGACCCTTACCACAGAGATAAAAGAGCTAAAAAAAAATTAGACTGAAATTAAAAATGCAATAACTGGGGCGCCTGGGTGGCACAGCGGTTAAGCGTCTGCCTTCGGCTCAGGGCGTGATCCCGGCGTTACGGGATCGAGCCCCACATCAGGCTCCTCCACTATGAGCCTGCTTCTTCCTCTCCCACTCCCCCTGCTTGTGTTCCCTCTCTCGCTGGCTGTCTCTATCTCTGTCAAATAAATTAAAAAAATCTTTAAAAAAAATAAAAAATAAAAAAAATAATAAATAAAAATGCAATAACTGAGATTCAAAACCAACTGGCTATAATGACCTGAAGGATGGAAGAAGCAGAGGAACAAATAAGTGATATAGAAGATAGAATTAGGAAAATAATGAAGCTGAACAAAAGAGAGAAAGAAAAATTACAGATCACAAGAGCAGACTTAAGGAACTCAGTAACTATATCAAATGTAGTAATATTTGTATCATAGGAGTCCCAGAAGAATAAGAGAGAGAAAAGGGAGCTGAAGGTTTATTTGAGGAAATAATAGCAGAACACTTACCTAATCAGGGGAAGGAAATAGACATCCAAATCTACGAGGCACAGAGAACTCCCATGAAAATCAACAAAAACAGGCCAGCATTAAGATAGATTGTAAATTTGCAAAATATAGTGATAAAGTAAAAAATTCTAAAAGCAGCAAGACAAAGTCCCTAACTTGCAAGGGAAGGCCCATAGCCTACCTGCAGATCTCTCCACAGAAACCTGGCAATCCAGAAGAAAGTAGCATGATATATTCGACATGCTGAATGGGGAAAATTTGCAGCCAAGAGTACTCTACCCAGCGAGGTTATCTTTCAGAATAGAAAAATAGATAAAGAGTTTCCTAGACAAACAAAAACTAAAGGAGTCTGTGACCACTAAACCAGCCCTGCAATAAATATTAAAGGCAAAGCTTTGAGTGGGAAGGAAAGGCCAAAAGTGACAAAAACCTGAAAGGAACAGAGAAAGTCTCCAGAAGCAATGACAGAACAAGTAATAAAAAGGAACTAAATATATATTGTTGGTGTTAATGTAGAGCATGAAATCAGCCATAATACCTGGCTCACTAAAATGTAACACAGAGGCTGCTGGGGGTGGTGGAAGATTTCGGAGAAGAGCATAGGCCTTTGGAATGCTTGTCACTTAGGCTATGTTTAGCAGAACTCCTAGAACACACAGATTAGCATATTGTATCTTTCCCGTAAACAGTTCCTCCCAGTTTCCGTGAGACCCCTTGTCACACATCACCTGCTTGAGAAACAGTGATAAGGATTTGTGATTATCCTGAAGGACCAATAAAAGCAGAAGCAAAGAAGAGCAAAGGGTCTTTGTCTCTGAGCGTTGACCCCCTTGCCCTCTCCTCTCTTTCAGAGCAAAAGTTAGAGTTATCTTTCATTGGTCGGTAGAGGGATTGCTGGCCATTCCCGGAAATATATCTATCAATAATTACTCTAAATGTAAATGGACTAAATGCTCCAATCAAAAGACATAGGGTATCAGAATGGAAAAAAAACTAAGACCCATCTATATACTTCCTATAAGACTCATTTTAGACTTAAAGACATGTGCAGATTGAAAGTGTGGGATGGAGAAACATTCACCATACAAATGGACATCACAAGAGAGCCAGAGTAGCAATACTTATATCAGACAAACTAGATTTTAAACCAAAGACTGTAACAAGAGATGAAGAAGGGCACTGTCTTAATAAAGGGGACTATCCAACAAGAAGATTTAAGAATTGTAAATATTTATGCCCCAACTTGGGAGCACCCAAATATATATGAAACAATTAATAACAAACATAAAGGAATGCATTGATAATAATACAATTATAGCAGGGGACTTTAACACCCCACTTAAAGCAAGGGACAGATCAAATAAGCAGAAAATCAACAAGGAAATAATGGCTTTGAATGACACACTGGACCATATGGATTTAACATGTATATTCAGAACATTCCATCCTAAAGCAGAATACACATTCTTTTCAAGTGCACATGGGACATTCGCCAGCATAGATCACATACTAAGTCACAAATCAGTGCACAAATAAGTACAAAAGGATTGAAATCATACCATGCATATTTTCTGACCACAATGCTATGAAACTTGAAGTCAACCACAAGAAAAATTTTGGAAAGATGACAAATACATGGAGGTTAAACAACATGCTGCTAAAGAATGAATGGATCAACCAGGAGATTAAAGAAGAAATTTAAAAATACACGGAAACAAATGAAAATGAAAACACAATGGATTCTAGAAACTACAGATCATTCCTGAAAGACACTGAAGAAGACACAAAAAGATGGAAAAATATTCCACGCTCATGGATCGGAAGAATAAACATAGTTAAAATGTCTATGCTACCCAGAGCAATCTACACTTTCAATGCCATCCTGGTCAAAAAACCAATGACATTTTTCAAATAACTGGAACAAACAGCCCTTAAATTTGTGTCGAACCAAAAAAGGCCCCGAATCACCAAGGAATTGTTGAAAAGGAAAAACAAAGCTGGGGGCATCATGTTGCCGGATTTCAAGCTATAGTACAAACCTGTGATCACAAAGACAGCATGGTATTGGCACAAAAACAGACACATAGACCAATGGAACAGAATAGAGAACCCAGAAATGGACCCTTGGCTCTATGGGCAGCTAATTTTTGACAAAGCAGGAAAAAACATCCAGTGGAAAAAAGACAGTCTCTTCAATAAATGGTGCTGGGAAAACTGGACAGCTATATGCAAAAGAATGAAACTTGACCACTCTCTCACACCACACACAATGATAAACTCCAAATGGATGAAAGACCTTGATGTGAGACAGGAATCCATCAAAATCAGAGGAGAACATAGGCTGTAACCTCTTTGACATTGGCCACAGCAACTTTTTTCATGACACATCTCCAAAGGCAAGAGAAACAAAAGAAAAAATGAGCTTGTGGGACTTCATCAGGATAAAAAGCTTCTGCATAGCCAAGGAAACAGTCAAAAAAACTAAGAGGCAGCCCACAGAATGGGAGAAGATAATTGTAAATGACACTACAGATAAAAGACTGGTATCCAAGATCTATAGAGAACTTCTTAAACTCAATACATGAGAGACAAATAATCAAATCAAAAAATGGGCAGAAGATATGAACAGACACTTTTCCAATGAAGACATACAAATGGCCAACGGATGCATGAAAAAATGGTCAAAATCATTAGCCATCAGGGAAATTCAAATCAAAACCACATTGAGATACCACCTTACGCCAGTTAGAATGGCAAAAATTGACAAGGCAAGAGACAACAAATGTTGGAGAGGATGTGGAGAAAGGGGATCCCTCTTACACTGTTGGTGGGAATGCAGGTTGGTACAGCCACTTTGGAAAACAGTGTGGAGGTCCCTTAAAAAGTTAAAAATAGAGCTACCCTATGATCCAGCAATTGCACTACTCGGTATTTACCCCAAAGATACAGACGTAGTGAAGAGAATGGCCATATGCACCCTAATGTTCATAGCAGTATTGTCCACAATAGCTAAATCGTGGAAGGAGCCAAGATCTGCCCTTCAACAGATGACTGGATTAAGAAGATGTGGTCCATATATACAATGGCATATTACTCAGCCATCAGAAAGAATGATTACCCAACATTTGCAGCAACATGGACAGGACTGGAGGAGATTATGCTAAGTGAAATAAGTCAAGCAGAGAAAGACATTTATCATATAGTTTCACTCATTTATGGAACATAAAAAATAGCAGGAAGATTGGTAGGAGAAGGAAGGGAAGAATGAAGGGGGGGGGGGGTAAACAGAAGGGGGAATGAACCATGAGAGACTATGGACTCTGGGAAACAAAATGAGGGCCTCAGAGGGGAGGAGGGTGGGGGATTGGGATAGGCCGGTGATGGGTATTAAGGAGGGCACATATTGCATGGAGCACTGGGTGTTATACGCAAATAATGAATCATGGAACATTACATCAAAAACTAAGGATGTACTGTATGGTGACTAACATAACATAATAAAAAATTATTATTAAAAAAAAGAAGAAGAAAACACAATGGTCCAAAACTTTTAGGATGCATCAAAAGCAGTCATAAGAGGGATGTATATTGCAATATAGGCCTACTTCAAGAAGCAAGAAACATCTTACATAAACAACCTAACCTTAAACCTAAAGGAGCTAGGAAAAAACAAACAAACAAACAAAGCCTAAAGCCAGCAGAAGAAGGGAAATAATAAACATTAGAGCAGAAATAAATGATATACAAAGTAAAACAAAACAAAAACAAAAAACCCCAGAACAGATCAATGAAACCAGGAGCTGGGTCTTTGGAAAAATTAATAAAATTGATAAACCCCTAGCCAGACTTATTAAAAAGAAAAGAGAAAGGACCCAAATAAATAAAATCACAGGTGAGAGGGGAGAAAAAACAACACCACAGATGTACAAAGAGAATATTATGAAAAATTATATGCCAACAAATCAGACAATCTGAAAGAAATGGATAAATTCCTAGAAATGCATAAACTACCAAAACTGAAACACGAAGAAATAGAAAACTTGAACAGACCAATAGCCAGCAAAGAAATTGAATCAGATGGGGCGCCTGGGTGGCAAAGCGGTTAAGCGTCTGCCTTCGACTCAGGGCGTGATCCCGGCGTTATGGGATCGAGCCCCACATCAGGCTCCTCTGCTATGAGCCTGCTTCTTCCTCTCCCACTCCCCCTGCTTGTGTTCCCTCTCTCGCTGGCTGTCTCTATCTCTGTCAAATAAATAAATTAAAAAAAAAAAAGAAATTGAATCAGTAATCAAAAATCTCCCAACAAATAAAAGTCCAGTCCAGATGGCTTCACAGGGCAATTCTACCAAACAGTTAAAGAAGAGTTAATACCGATTCCTCTCAAACTGTCCTAAAAAATAGAAATGGAAAGAAAACTTCCAAACTCATTCTATGAGGCCAGCAATACCCTGATTCCAAAACCAGACAAAGACTCCACTAAAAAAAAAAAGACCTGCAAGTCAATATCCCTTACAGTAAAAGAATCTTTCACCATAATCAAGTGGAATTTTTTCCTGGGCTGCAAGGGTGGTTCAATATTCACAAATCAATCAATGTGATATATCACATTAAAAAAAGAACAGAGAAGAGCCATATGATCCTCTCAATAGATGTAGAAAAAGCATTTTACAAAGTACAACATCTGTTCATGATAAAAAACCCTCAACAAAGTAGGGACAGAAGGCACATACCTTGACATTACTAAGGCCATATATGAAAAGCCCACAGTAAATATCATTCTCAATGGGGAAAAACTGAGACCTTTTCCCCCTAAGATCAGGAATACAAAAGGGACGCCCACTCTCACCACTATTGTTCAACACAGTACTGGAAGTCCTAGCCTCAGCAAGCAGACAACAAAAGGAAATAAACGTCATCCAAATTGGCAAGGAAAAGTCAAACTTCCACTATTTGCAGATGACATGATACTCTACATAGAAAACCCAAAGACTCCACCAAACAATTGCTAGAACTGATACATGAATTCAGTAGGTTTGCAGGATACAAAATCAATGTACAGAAATCCATTGGATTTCTATACAGCAATAATGAAGCAGCAGAAAGAGAAATCAAGGAATCAATCCCATTGACAATTGTACCAAGACCCATAAGATACCTAGGAATAAACCTAGCCAAAAACATAAAAGATCTGTAGTTTGAAAACTATAGAATGTCAATGAAAGAAATTGAAGATGACAGAAAGAAATGGAAAAACAGTCCATGCTCATGGATTGGAAGAACAAATATTATAAAAATGTCCATACTACCCAAAGCAATCTACACATTTAATGTAATCCCTATCAAAATACTATCAGCATTTTTCACAGAGCTAGAACAAACAATCCTAAAATTTGCATGGAACAACAAAAGACCCAGAATAGCCAAAACAATCTGGAAAAAGAAAAGCAAAGCTGGAGGCATCACAATTTTGGACTTCAAGTTATATAACAAAGCTGTAGTGATTAAGACAGTATAGTTCTGGCACAAAAACAGACATAGATCAATGGAACAGAATACAGCACCCAGAAATGGACCCACAATTATATGGTCAAGTAATCTTCAACAAAGCAGGAAATAATATCCAATGGGAAAGATACTGTCTTCAACAAATGGAAACATGGACAGCAACATGCAAAAGAATGAAACTGGACCACTTTCTTACACACCATACACAGAAATAAATTCAAAATGGATGAAAGACCTAAATGTGAGATAGGAAACTATCAAAATCCTAGAGGAGACCACAGGCAGTAAACTTTTACCCTGACCATAGCAAATTCTTACTAGATATGTCTTCCAAGGCAAAGGAAACAAAAACAAAAATAAACTATTGGGACTTCATAGAAATAAAAAACTTCTGCACTGCGAAGGAAACAATCAACAAAACTAAAAGGCAACCTATGGAATGGGAGAAGATATTTGCAAGTGACCTATCTGATAAAGGGTTAGTATCCAAAATACATAAAGAACTTATAAAACTGAACACCCAAAATACAAATAATCCAGTTAAAAAATGGGCAGATGGGGGCAACTGGGTGGTACAGCGGTTAAGCGTCTGCCTTCGGCTCAGGGTGTGATCCCGGCGTTACGGGATCGAGCCCCACATCAGGCTCTTCTGCTATGAGCCTGCTTCTTCCTCTCCCACTCCCCCTGCTTGTGTTCCCTCTCTCGCTGGCTGTCTCTCTCTGTCGAATAAATAAATAAAATCTTTAAAAAAAAATGGGCAGATGACATAGAGATTTTCCCAAAGAAGACATATAGATAGCTAACAGACACATGAAAAGATGCTCAACATCACTCATCATCAGGGAAATACAAATCAAAACCACAATGAGATACCACCTCACACCCGACAGAATGGCTAAAATTAACAACTCAGGGAACAACAGACATTGGCAAAGATGCAGAAAAAAGGGGAACTCTCTTGGACTGTTGGTGGGAATGCAAATGGGTGCAGCCACTCTGGAAAACAATATGGAAGTTCCCCCAAAAATTAAAAATAGAACTTCCCTACAATCCAGCAATTGCACTACTAGGTATTTACCCAAAAGATTAAAAAAAAAAAAAACTAATTCGAAGGGATACATTCACCCTGATGTTTATAGGAGCATTATCAACAATATCCAAATTATGAAAAGAGCCCAAATGTACATCAACTGATGGACGGCTAAAGAAGAAGTGATGTGTGTGTGTGTGTGTGTGTGTGTGTGTGTGTGTGTGTGAGTGTTTGTATATCCATGATGGAATATTACACAGCCATCAGAAAGAATGGAATCTTGCCATTTGCAATGACATGGATAAAGCATTATGCTAAGTGAAATAAGTCAGGCATTGAAAGACAAATACTATATGATTTTACTCATATGGAAATTAAGAAACAAAACAAATGAACCTATGAAAAAAAAAGAGAGAGGCAAACCAGGAAATAGATTCAACTATAGGGAACAGATCAAGAGTTCCTGGAGCAGAGGTGGGCAGGAGTATGGGTTAAATGGGTATTGGGTTATGGAGGGCATTTGGGGTGATGAGCCCTGGGCATTGTATGTAAGTGATGAATCACTAAATTCTACACCTGAAACTAATATGACAGTGTATGTTAACTAATGGAAATTTAAATTAAAACTTGAAAAACAAACAAAAGAAGCAAAACGAAATGAAGAAACAAAAAAAGGAAGTGTAAGTCCTCCACCTTTGTTCTTTTTCAAAATTGTTTTGGCTATTCTGGCTCCCTTACATTTCCATGTGAGTTTAGGATTAGCTTGCCAATTTCTGCAAAATAGTTGTCTGTGATTTTCTTGGGGATTATGTTCCATCTGTAGATCAATTTGGGGAATATTGCCATTATAACAATATTAAATCTTTCAGTCTGTGAATGTGGAATGTTCTTCCATTGATTTAGGTCCTCTATAAACCCTCTCAGCAATGTTTTGTAGTTTCTGGTGTACAAGTCTTGCACTTACTTTGTTAAATTTATTCCTAAGTATTTTGTTCTTGATAGTATTCTCAATGACATTCTTAATTTCATTTTTGGAGGGTTCATTGCTAGTGTTTAGAAATACTATTGATTTTTGTATGTTGATCTCTTACCGTGCAACCTTGATGTATGTGATTAGTTTTAGTAACTTTGTGGTAAATTTTAGGGTTTTCTATTTAAAATGATCTTATATTTAGAAATTTTACATTTTAAAACACTTTTATGGCTATCGCAAAATTTTAAAATTAGATTTAAATTTATGTACTTACAATGCAAAGAAGTATGATAGATGATCAATAAAATGCTTTCCAGAATAAATATTTCATTGGGATAAAATTTCATGAAGAACTATGGAAATACAGGTTCAGGAAGAAAAGGAATGATGTAAAATTTCATATTAAAGAAAAGCTTGTTTGTGTAGTTTTAAAAATTGAAGAATATCAAATTGCCTGGTATTTAGGTTGCACTGGCTACATATAAAAGGGTTATGTAACAGTTCTATTTTAAAACGTCAATTTACAATAAAACAATTTGCATCTTTTGCAACTGTTTAAGTCAGATCAAAATTTTTACGGATGGTCAATCTAAAATTGAGGGAAAAGGTACAGAGTCACATTTTCCAGAATTCTTTTAGGGAGTATAAGAGCAAAATCATTTAAACCATTGTATTAATGTATACCTTCCTAAGCTAGGCTTTTCTCTTTGGGATGACTGTTACCTTTCTTCAATTTGGGGGAAATTTCCAAATGGCCCCTAATTTAAGTCTCACCCAGTGGTCATCCAACAGTCCTCATCATTAATTAGTTTTGATTGAGGTAAACAATTCATCTAGAATTAAGTCCCTGTCATCCCTCAACAAGTCACTTAGCTAGTCGTAAATCCTCAGGATACTGTATACATAATTTTTTAAAGGCAAGTCTATTGAAGAATATATAATCTGTCATCTATAGCATTTTAGTAATTTTAAAGAAGTTTTGGAGAAAGCTAAGGTATGTCCACTTTGATTTTCCCCCTCTTAGCTTCTGATAATCATAAATGGTATTAGCACAGTTGCTGTTTATCCTGAGGAGCCAGGAATTTAACATTGACCATACTGCTACATAGACTTTTACCGTGCGCAGGTGCGCGCGCGCACACACACACCCACACACCCCCTCCAGACTTTTACCACTGGAGGTAACTGTCTTAGAATACATTAGTAACAAAGATTAGGTTCCAGAAGAATTGAATCAGCCTTTGTTCTCCCACGTGCACTGTGTCCAGGGCTCCCTCTAGCCGTGACCGCTCTCACTGCCCACCGCTCTTTCCTAGCCCCTCCAGCGGCTTTGGTTCCGCTGGGGAGAAAGATATTGCGCAAGCGCGGGGGCTGACGACGTGGCCGCAAAGACCAGGGTTGGGGGTCCGCGCTGAGCGGCTGGTTCACGTGATTCTCTGAGGGGCCTTCCGCCCTCGTCCTTTTCTCCCCAGAGTTTCACCTTGACTCTGGGATTCCAAGCTGACATACCATTTAGAAGGTCAGCGTGGGAAAGACTTATGCTGGGCGGGCCGGGGTAAGCTGCCCGAGTGGGCGTCACGCGAAAGCCGACCTGCGGGCTCCTGCCGCGGGAGCGAGGGCTGACGGGCGGGGCGGCGCGGCCGCGTGACGTGGCGCGCTCTGGAGCGCGCGACTTGGAATGCTTTGTGAGTCCCGGCGTTGGGTCGCGCGCGCGTGCGAGACGCTAAGAACCTCGGGACCGGTCCCGGCCCAGCGCGTTGTAGAGACGCGGCGTCTGAGGGAGCAGGTTTCTGGGCTGCGGCAGCCGGGCGGGGACGCTTCAGGTAGCGCCGAAGTGCCCGACGTCTGGAAGGCACAGGTGGGGCGGCGGCCGGCAGGGAAGGATTCGCCCTTGGCGCGGGCCACCCCCCACCCTCCCGAGGCGGGCGAGTCGCGTGAGCTCCGTGGCCCCCGCGGCCTGGCGGGGCGGGGGGAGGGGCAGGGCAGAAAGGGCCCCGAGCCCTCATCCAAGTATCAGACATGAAACTTTCGTTGAAGGAAGCAATTTCGAGAGAATAGTTTGAGAAGTTGTTCTCTTAGTTACCCCGCCTCTTATATTTATGGAACCTTCGAGCGCCGCGCTTCCTGTGCCCTTCACTCCCATTTACTGGCTTACGCTGCCTCCCACTTCCACCCCTTTGATCGTGCTCTTGGAACATCTCTGTCGACTATTCTTGCTGCCTCATACGCGCTTGTTTACTTGGCTTCGAAAATGGCTGTGGTTTTGCGTCCTTACAGCTTCGTGAAAGTTCGGTAGCCTTTACAAAATATCAGCAACCAACAGCAATTGTATTGGGAATGGATGGCACACGATTTTGCTCTTTCGAATGCATTTGTTCGTGTTCGTTAGGGACTGAGCATCGCAGAGGCTCTCTCCGACCTAATTTTTATGTCTGGAAAAAGTTTCTCTTGGAATGTGCACTGTTTCGTGACACGGCATTATTGCGTTACCTTACGGTTGGCCCATTTTCCACTAACTAATGAACTGTTTTACTCTGTCCAGGATCCTCGAAATTTACTTTATTGCGTTGTAATTTAATGGATTTGTGTTCAGGATTGTTGCTACTTCTGAAATATTGGTTTAAACGTTTAAGAATTCAGGTTTTCTTTGAAATTTCCAAAAGCAAAACCAAGAAAAGGGGAATGTAAGAATGTCCCCAGTTACAAACGGAGCTGTTTTTTTGATTGCGCTCCTTTGCAGTAACAGACCCCGTTTGGTGACTTTACTGGAAACCTTTTTGAAACAGGAAGGGTTTATGTTGGTTCTTTCTCACCTGTGGGGGTTTGTGAAACGTCATTTATAGAGTTCCCCTGACAAGAATGGATGGGATGCTATTAATAGGAGGGAATTTCATACAGGTATTTGAAGAAGTTCCGTGTTCTTTTTTTGTAAAGGGCCAGGTCGGCAGGCATTAGAGCACCTTCTTTATTAGAGACTATTTGTGATGTTGACCTTAGCTTGATTGTCACTGCTTTTAGGGTCAATGGGATTGAACTAAGTTGTCAGGAGTTTGATTCAAAATTTTACCTTTTCTCCTGAGATTTTTTTTTAAAGCTTAAACATATGCACACCCACACATCGTTATGTCCGAAACAAACACGTTTGACTTCTTTTATTAGAACCTTTTAAAAAATAAATGCGCTATTTCTGTCTGGAACCAGGGTTTGGTTTGGGATTTAAGACGATTATACTGATGTGGGTACTATTTTATTTAATACTATAGATTGACATTTCAAAACTTCCTGTTCTCAACTTTAAAAATGAAAGTATGTGAGGGGCGCCTGGGTGGCACAGTCGATTAAGCTGCCCGACTCTTGGTTTCGGCTCAGATGGTGATCTCAGGGTGGTGAAATAGAGCCCCGCCTTGCGCTCCATGCTCAGGGGACTCTGCTTAAGATTGTCTCCCTCTCCCTGTGCCCCTCCCCACCTTAAATAAATAAATCAATATTTTCCCCCCTTTTTTAAAGATTTATTTGAGAGAGAGAGAGCACAAGTTGGGAGAGAGGGAGAAGCAAGCTCCTCGCTGAGCAGAGAGCCTGATGGGGCTGGATCCCAGGACCCCAGGATCATGAACTTAGCTGAAGGCAGACGCTTAACTGAGCGACTCAGGAGCCCCTCGATCTTTAAAAGATATTTTAAAAATAAAAATTAAAGTTTGTGGAATCATGTAATATTTTTGTCTTTTCAAGCCACTTGATAAGGTCTTAACTGTGATTAGGGATATGACAGGCATTATTTTTTTTAAGAACTATTCTGCAGTTCTTACCCCTGTGAAATGGATTTTCTCAGAGACTGCTGAGAATATATCAAATCCTGGAGTAAATCCCAAATTAAAAATACAGTATTTCATTACAAACTTTTACTTTCTTTTTTCTTTTTTTTAAAAAAGATTTTATTTATTTATTTATTTGACAGAGAAAGCCAGCAAGAGAGGGAACACAAGCAGGGAGAGTGGGAGAGGAAGAAGCAGGCTCCCAGCAGGGAGCCCGATGAGGGGCTGGATCCCAGGACCCTGGGATCATGCCTACCCTGAGCCGAAGGCAGACGCTTAACAACTGAGCCAACCAGGCACCCCAAACTTTTACTTTCTGTACAAAAGTTCCCAACTACATTTCACCTGATAGATAGATTTTCAGGTTTTTTCCCCTGCTAAACTTTTTTTTTCTCTCCCAAGATGGAGAGGCCAGCAAGAAATGCTATTCAGCAACCGACCCATGGAATTACGCCACTGCCACCGCCACCACCACTCCCCCAGCCCCCCACACTTTCCTTTTCAATAGGCAACCCATTGCCTCCACTGACACGTTATTTCAGGAAATCTTTCAGCACACTATGTAACGTAAGCTTTGAAATGTAGGTATACACAAGATCAGGTGTTGAACACCTTTTCACGTGCCATTTAAAAATCCTCTTTTGCGAAGTACCTGTTCATGTTTTTTTCTCATTAACAAGAAGGAGAGGTTATGCCTTTTTAATCTTGCTAGAGTTATTTTAGTGGAGTCTTCGGAGGGAACAGGGCTAACCGCATGTGAGTAACCTGCCACCTTTAAGTGGAAGTGGATAACTTTAAAGCTTCATCCAGATAATTTTTTCTCGTTTCTGTCCTCTCCAGTGTGTGACTGAACCTTTTTTTTTTTTTTTTTAAAGATTTGTTTATTTGAGAGAGAGCGTGGGCATGAGCAGGAGGGACAGAGGGAGAGGAAGTGAGAATCTAAAGCATACTCCTTGCTCAGCACAGAGCCCAACTCAGGGCTCAATCCCATGACCCTGAGATCATGACCTGAGCTGAAATCAAGAGTCTGATGGTTAACCGTCAGAGCCACCCAGGTGCCCCTGAACCCCATTTTTAATTAGGTGGATATAATCTGGATTTATATTATAATGAATTTTAGAATGAGGCTCTTTGGTTCTAACATTGGATACATGGTAGGAAACATTTATTTATTATAAGAAACTGTAATAAGAAAATTATTCAGTAGATATATTCTGACTTATTCTCTTCTGTTTTTAATTAAAACAATTTTTAGGAACAAGAGCATTATTTATCTATTCAACAAATACATATTGAGTGCATTCTCTATGTCAGATCTAATAATAGGGTTAGGGAATACAAGAGTGAACAAGACAGACCAGCAAGACTCGTAGCTTCTTGAAATATATTTAGGTAGGAGAAACTGATAATAATTCAATAAACAAATAGTTAAATTAGATAATTAAAGATAATATTTTCTGTTTGACAGAAATGGAGCAAGAGCCACAAAATGGAGAACCTGCTGAAATTAAGATCATCAAGGAAGCATACAAGAAGGCCTTTTTATTTGTTAATAAGGGACTGAATACAGATGAATTAGGTCAGAAGGAAGAAGCAAAGAACTACTATAAGCAAGGAATAGGACACCTGCTCAGAGGAATCAGCATATCATCGACAGACCCTGAACACATAGGTGCTGGGTGGGAATCTGCTAGACAGATGCAACAGAAAATGAAAGAAACACTACAGAATGTACGTACCAGGTTGGAAATTCTGGAGAAGGGTCTTGCCACTTCTCTACGGAATGATCTTCAGGAGGTGCCCAAGTTATATCCAGAATTTCCACCTAAAGACATGTCTGAAAAGTCACCAGAGCCTCAGTCCTTTAGTTCACCTCCTCAGCATACTGAAGTAAATGGAAACATTTCAACAACAAGTACAGGGTTGGTTCTGGCACCTAGTTCTTTATCCTTACAATCTCAAAGTCATCCAGCAGAAGCACCTCCTGCTTATACTCCTCAGGCTGCTGAGGGTCACTACACTGTATCCTATGGAACGGAATCTGGGGAATTTTCATCAGTTGGAGAAGACTTTTATAGGAATCATTCTCAGCCACCTCCTCTTGAGACCTTAGGGCTAGATGCAGATGAGTTGATTCTGATACCAAATGGAGTACAGATTTTTTTTGTAAATCCTGCAGGGGAGGTTAGTGCACCTTCATATCCAGGGTACCTTCGAATTGTGAGGTTCTTGGATAATTCTCTTGATACCGTTCTAAACCGTCCTCCTGGGTTTCTTCAGGTAAGCCAGAGAAAAATGTAAACATAATTTGAAATATGTATAGAATACATTGTTTTTGTTTGTCAATATTTATTATGTGTCCAGGACAACAAGTGCAAAAAGATCATTCTAGTTCCTTATTAATATATTCTGTGAAATTTATGAGCCTTAAATGCCTAGATGTTTAATTTTTTTTTAAGATACAAAACTGTTTTGTTTTATTTTTTTTTCGAAATTGTGTTTTATTATTAAAATTGTGGTGATAAGACCTGAGGGACATTGGAGCATTCATCCTTAAATTTTTAATTCTTTATTGAAGAAGAAACCTAGTAACTTCAATTTCAAAAAGGATTTATGTAACTCATGTGGGTGTGTTACTGTAAATTTCCACAAATGTTGTCAAGCCCCATCTGAGGGGTTGATCTGGGCTAAACCTAGCCCAGTATGTAGAACAGTGTTTCTCAACCAGGGGTGATCTCCCCCCACTCTCCAACCCAAAGACATTTTGACAATGTCTGGAGACATTTTTGGTTGTCACAACTGGGGGGTGAGTTGTGCTACTGCTACTGGCATATAGTAGATAGAGGCCAGGGGGACTCTAAACCTCTAAACAGGATCACTTTCGTCAATCAAAATTATGTAACCCAGAATGTTAATCATGCAGAGGTTAAGAAACTTTGGTATAGAAGTAGAGATAGCAATGATAATTTAAGATGCATTTCTAATATTCCAAGCAGGTAAATTTATTGGAATGCCCTTGGTCCAAGAGTAAAGAATGGTGCTAAATAACAACTGGTGTTGTTAGGGCACTGCTGTGGAATTAATGAAATATTCTAAAGGCAATATTTTGAAGGTGATATTGTAATAACAATCTGTTTTTAAAAGATTGGACATCAGTACAGGGAGTTGGGTTCTAGGATTGAGGACTCCATTTATACTGGGTATAACAAAGAAGTTTGCATGCATGTAAGGAAGATGACTATTTGAGCAAAGCAGGTCTTTTTGTCCAGAGTCCAGATGATGTGGTTGGTTTAGTTACAGCACTAGTTACCTAGATTGATTTTGTCTTTTGGTATACTCCACTTTCAATTCTTAGGTAGCTTTTACATGGAATCAACTTGAAAGTTGTTTAAAGGGAGTTGGAGACTTACTAGATATATATGAAGGAGTTATTTGGGGGCATTGCTGGGGAAAGAAAAAAAAAAGACTTCATTATTGGATAGGAAGAATATTGTGTATCCCGTAAGTTATTTTGGGAAATAATCCTTGAGGTAGAAAGAGTAGTCATATTGATCGGGATTGTGAAGAGGCTGATAAAAGCTGTAATACTTTCTGCTGACCTGGTAATATAGCTGTGTTGTAACAGTGGAATTTAAAACCTTTGCGGGGTGGGGTGTGCGTGGATGGCTCAGTCAGTTAAATGTCAGACTCTTGATTTCAGCACAAGTCGTGATCTCAGGGTTGTAATATGGAGCAAGGCTCCACGTTGGGCATGGAGCCTGCTTAAGATTCTCTCTCTCCTTCTCCCTCTGCCCCCCAAACATAAATAAATAAATACGTAATACAATAAAATACATTAAAAAATAAAAAAACTTTTGGGGCCCAGACTACTGGAGATATGGGAAATGAAAATCAGAAACACTCTACTTGGTTACATGAGCTCAACCATTAAAATGACTTGTTTTCTAGTAAAAATTTGTCCGTTTGAGTGCTTTAAAGAAAGTGTTTTTAATCTTTCTAGTATCTCCTATTTTTGGTCGTAAATAATAAGTAAAATTTCACTGAAGTTTGAGTTTCTTGAAGGGGCTCTCATTTGCATGTATTCAGATGTTTGTAACAGTGACCTAAAAGGCAGTTAACATGTATTTACTGAATGTCTCTGTTCTAAAAAACAAACACTGAATCAAGTGAATATTAGAAGTTAAGTATAATTTTTTTTAATATAACTTCTTATACCTTAAAAATCACTGTAGGTCTGTTAATGAAATTAGAAATTAACATTTGTTCTTAAGTAGGCAGGCATAGAATTCTAGGGTTTCTAAAAATGATTTTTCTCTAGGTTTTAGTTTAATATACTTTTTAAGCCTGTTAAATTTGTAGTCAGTTCATTAGAACTTAGGCATAAGGTTGCTTTCTAAAAGTGAATCTGGGAGAAATCTGCCTGTGGTGGATAAGCCCTCCAATCTGCAATGATCTACTCTGAGAAATGTCTATAAAGTTTCATTTCAGAAGATTTGGGGATACTCCAGTTCAATCAAGGTGTCCAGAATGTAGTTAGTCTTAGAGAAATCATGACAATAAAAGAAAACTTTCCCAATTTTAGTTATTTAAGTACAACCTTTGCAACTTTTTTTTTGTCAGTCTCATACCTCTGCTATTATTACTTTCTAAATCATTTAAATGTCTCATTTGTTGGGGTTCCTGGGTGGCTCAGTCGGTTAAGTGTCCAGTTCTTGATCTGGCTCAGGTCATGATCTCAGGGTTAAGATTCTCCCTCTCCCTCTGCCCCACCACCCCTCTCTTAAATAAATAGATAAATAAATGTCTCATTTGTTAATTTTGTCATCCCAACCAATAACAGCGGTGAAATTGAGAGATAGATGTATTTTTTCTTAATTTATTGAAATATATTACTATTCAAATTTAAATAATCTGGTGTATTACTTAAAGTCCTTTCATATACCACTCATAGTAATATACTTTGGAAGACACAATAATCAGTTTTATTATGTCTTCTCTGAGTTTGACTTATAAAAGATGGAGAATGGTATTTGAGATGACTAAAAAAGAGAACCTATAAAAGAAGAATTTGAGAAGGCTTATTAAGGACTCTCCAAGAAAGAATCAGACTTGGATACTCTGATCCTTATAGGTTTATATTCTGTTGATCAGAGATGATGGCAGTGTACCAGAATTTTCCATTTTTTATATGAAATCTTCCATGCTCTTTGACTCATTTACACAATATTTTGATAATAGATTATTCTCCCAAGTTTCTTAATAATTAGGAAAGCAATGTGTCCTGGATGAGCAGCACAATTAGAATATTCTCTTCGCTCAGAGTGTAATCTCAATGGAAATGAATGCATTTGGATATTATGATTTAAATTTAGTCTCTTCTGAATTTTTATCTTCAGAAAGTGAGCTTAAGTCTTAGTGTATGGACAATCTGATGATATTGCAGGGCAGCTTTGTTTGTTTTGATAGAACTTAATAATAGATGGTAAATCCATAAGCATAACTTAATGTTCTATTCTAGCTATGTCAGATTCTCTTGGACTTAGTGAAAAAAAAAAAGCAGCATTGTGAATGCTGGTTTTCTTTTTTGTTTTTTGTTTTTGTTTTTGTTTTTTTGGTTTTTTTAGATTTTATTTATTAAGAGAGCGTACTGTGGGGGGAGAGGCAGAAGGAGAGGAGAGAGAGAATCTCAAAGCAGACTCCATGTTGATCGCAGAGCCTGACACAGGGCTTTATCTCACGACCCTGAAATCATGACCTGAGCCAAAATCAAGAGTCAAATGTTTAACTAACTGAGCCACCCAAATGCCCCTGCGAATGCTGGGTTTCTACTTAAAGGAATTGTTTGGCTTCTCTGGTGCCAGATTGCTTGCGTCTAAATCCTAGCTCCACTCTTCACAGACTCTGAGCAACTTAATTAACCTCTCCGTGCCTTAGTTTTCTTGTACATAAAATGACAATATCTAACTTCATGGAATTATGTGGATTAAATCAGTAAATACACGTACTTTTATTTCCACAAAATCATGTCTAATTTGAATTATAAAGAAAGTCTTAATTTACTTTGACTTATTTATTTAAAACTAAATTCATTATTGGTTATTTGCTATTTAAGGCTACTACTTTGAAGACTGTATAGTTAGTGAAGCAATAACATTTTTAGGACAGTTCTTGTGAGTGATATGCACAAAGATCAGACTAGCAAGTGGCTAATTTTTAGTGGGAATTTATTGATGCTAATGATTCTGTAAAGCCTTGTAAAATGCATTTAGAATTTTGAAATGTTTATTTTCTGGTATAACAATTCTAAAACCAGTGAAAACCGTGTATATTCATTGATTTTTTTTTTTTCCCCTGACTAATCCTTTCAGGTTTGTGACTGGTTGTATCCTCTAGTTCCTGATAGATCTCCAGTTCTTAAATGTACTGTGGGAGCCTACATGTTTCCTGATACCATGTTACAAGCGTCAGGATGCTTTGTGGGGGTTGTCTTGTCTTCTGAATTACCAGAAGATGATAGAGAACTCTTTGAGGATTTATTAAGACAGATGTCTGACCTTCGGCTTCAGGTAACTTGTGTGATCATCTTTAGAATGAAATCTACTTTAACGTAAGCACTTACGCTTTTAAAGAAATTGTAGTAGGGTCCAAAGTGATTGAAATTCGAAAAATGACAATATATAATTTGCCCGTGTGTACACAAATACTAGTTGGAAATTGGCTGTAAATGGTGATTAAGATCGTGGTTTCTGGGGTCAAATTACCTGGGTTTGAATTTGAACTCTTGTACTTAATAGCTGTTTTACTCAAGTTATTCATCTTCTTTTTAGTTTCTTTATCATAAAATGGGAATAATATCTACTTCACTGGGCTGTGGTGAAGATTAAAGGTTAATACATTAACTGTCTTCTATCAGTGCTGGCAAGTAGTAATGTTTTGTGAATGTTAATTCTTGTTATCACCACAGTCTTCCTGCTCAGTTGGAAAAATAGCCTAATGGGACTAAATGGTGAAGCGAAGGTAATTTGGGCATCAGCAGATGGTTATGTTGGACATTTTAGGGGTATGATTGGCATTTTGAGGAAGAAACAGGTTTTAGTTGAGGGAGTTGTCTTTGTTCTCATGATAAATAAAGCTAAGTAAAGAGAAAATAAAGTACAATTTAAAATATGGTCTGTCATCCTATGAACTTGCCTTATTAAGCCTGTTTTTTCCCTCCCCGTGTGTTGATCTGTCATAAGGAGTTAAAATATAGACTGTTAAGGAGAGCTGTTCTTCAGGTGTTCTTGCGCATCTTGATGTAGGACAAGGGGGGGAAATATTTTTGATTGTGAATACTGACAGTTTTCTGAAGTTGAAGGAGATTGACAGCATGATAATATACTCTTTTACTCTCTATTTCAGTCAGTGTGTATTTAGAATCCATTATTTTACTAGGTATTGTGTTAGATGATGGATGGGAAGACAGAACAAGAGACTGAATATAAAGATACTATTTAACAGCTCCTATTCTCAGGCACTTATAGTCTTCTGAATAACCACAGTACAGGATGATGATAGGTGATGAAATAAAAGTATACACACAGTTAAGGAGATCAGGGGATATTTCACAAAACAGTTTCCTTTGAGTTCAGTCTTAAAAGTTTTGTTCCTGTTTTCTCAGAAAGTAGAATACACTTTCATTCCATACCTATGTTGAAAAGATCACAGGTGACAGGAGCAGGCTAGTAGCTAAGCAAAAGGTCAGAGTCCTCTCTAGCATTAGGTTGTATGAACTGTATATGAGAATGACCTGGTGATCAACATAAACTTTAGCATAGCCAATGCTAAAAATTTAAGCTATAGTAACAAAACTGTGGTCCCCTTACAGAGTTGTGTGTAGCCTCAGTGTGCTCATAGAGAGTAGTTGCCAAAGGCAAAAACATGGTCAAATGGATAAGAGTTCAAGTCTTAGCTTTGCTGTTTACTAGCTGAATGAAGTGACATTCCTAATTATTTCAGGCCTGTCATGGAGCACTTTCTCCCTTCACCCCCTCCATTCATTGGACCTATATTACTGGGCTTTAGGAAAGAAATTAAACCAACTTTTACATGTTTACTTTTTGGTTGCACATCGTTTTTAGTTTGCTCTGTTGTCCCAGAACTCTAACTGTAAACAAAAATTAGTTACTAGCTATAACTTTGACTTGTCTTTACTCTTAAGTATTCATTCAGCAAAGTATATGCGAACAGAATATCTTCAGTATTAAGTGCAAAAACAGAAAACAAAATCAGTCTTCCAACAATGCAGAGTGGTTAAACTGGACATGAGTTTTGTTGATTGCCTTTAAACTCATTTAGTCTTACATGTGTTCCCTAAAACTTACCATTTGTTATTTAATTAAATTCAAATGTAGCTACATCTGACTTAATGATAACTTAGACAAACAACTTTTGTAAGTTTATCTTTTATGCTTTGTCTTTAGGAATTTGGTTTAGGCCATATGCTGTGAACTAAAGAACTCAAGGGGTTGGGATTTGGTGATGAGATAAAACAAAAGTATAGAGGAAAAACTAGCAAAAGTGGTTGTATTTGTAGACTGTCAAAAACATCAGTGTTTGAACAAGCACATCATTAGAGCATAGCTTAGAGAAAATTTGAATTTGATTTAAGGTTTAGTCTACCCCTTAGGCCAATTGGAACCGGGCAGAAGGAGAAAATGAATTCCAAATCCCTGGAAGAGCTAGATGCTCCCCTGACCAACTGAAGGAAGCCAGTGGCACTGACGTGAGACAGTTGGGTCCTTCATTGGACCAAGACAATAAGGACGTGCGTCATAAAGGAAAACGGGGGAAAAAAGTAAGTAAAGTAAGTAAAAAAGCAATAAGGTATATGTGTGTGTTCTATTCTAATTGTACCTTTCACCAGTTTCGATTATTTATAAGATCTTATCCCTGTTTACTAAAGCAGAGCAACTTTCAGAATCACAAAATGATCACTGGCAAAAATAATTAGAATCAGCTTTAATATTTTCCTTTCCAGTGTTTGTTACTTAAACTGTTTAAAACAAACTCTGTGTTTTGGGGGATAGATTTTTTTTTGAAGTATTTGAAAGATTTTTGTATTTACATTAGTGCATATCTTTTTGTTTTGTGTTGTGTTGTTCTCTACCTTCCTTTATACACCAGAATCTTGGGGCTAGATATGCTTTTCCTTACACTACCATTTTTATTCAGTCCCTTGTTTCTGGTCATCAGGAAAGAGAATGAATTTTTAAAAACATGTTTAGTAGTGGGGCGTCTTGGTGGCACAGTCAGTTGAACATCTAACTTTTGGTTTCAGCTCAGGTCTAGATCTTGGGGTCCTGGGATTGAGCTCCACATCTGGCTTTGTGCTCAGCACAGAGTCTGTTTGGAACTCTGTCTCCCTCTTCATCAACCCTTTCTCCCCGCCCTTGAGCACTCACTCTCTAATAAATAAATAAATCTTTAAAAATATATATGTTTAGTTGTTTTTTCTTTTATTTCTTAGATCCTGAATATTCGATATGCTCTAAATGGTAGTAAGTTCAGTAAGTATTTAGTGCTAGAATGCTAAGCATAGTGGAAAAGTTAAATTTCTTATCTCAAGGAATTTATTGTCTAGCTAGCAAAGAGCATTTCTATCCAGTGTGATCATTAGGTTATATAGTAGGCTAGATTGCACCATCTAATGTACAGCCTAGCCTCATAGATAAGTATGGGCCTAGAGAGGTGTGGGAAGCAGTAAGGAAAGCTTCTGAGAGGGTGTTATGGCTAAGATGAGTCCTGAAGGATGAAGCAAAAGTTGGTCATATATATAGCGGATTGAAGGGGATTCTGGGCGGAAGTAGTAAGATAAGCATATATGAAGAAAGAAAATAGCATTGTGCGAGTATTGAATTACAGTTTTGTATTGTTCATTGTTGTATTCCATATTATAAGTGCTCAATAATTATCTTAGAAGAATTAATTCATATCACTTGAATATTCTACATTTAAAAAAAATTTTTTTTAAAGATTGTATTTATTTGAGAGAGAAAGAGAGCACAAGTAGGGTAGGGGCAGAGGGAGAAGGAGAAGCAGACTCCTGCCCAGCAGGGAGCCCAACGACATGGGGCTAGACCCCAGGACCCTGGGATCATGACCTGAGCTGAAGGCAAGCACTTAACCAACTGAGCCACCCAGGTCCCCCTTGAATATTCTACATTTATCTGTGGATTATGTTGAATGTCTTAGACCAGCTTTATGGAGGACATTGGGAGTCCAAGATGGTTCCAAGAAATATATTTATTAAAAAAAAATTTTTAAGTTAATGCACAAAATGCAAATCCAAAAGATACTTAGTGAAAAGTAAGTCTGCCTCCATTCCTATCCCTCAGCCACCTAGCTTCCTGCTCCAGATACATTATTGCTAGCTTCTTATCCTTGCAGATATATTCAAACATCTATACATACACATGTTTATTTTGTGTGTGAATTATACATGTACATGCACACATTCATGTAATAATACAAATGTAAGCATGGGAGGCAAACTGTTTTGCTCCTTGCTTTTTTACTTAATATTAATGTTTGGAAATTTTTTACATCATTTGAAACTTCCATTTTTAAAAAATTTAATTTTTTAACTAAAAAAATCAAATCATATAAACAGGTTTATACTTTGAAAAACTTTACTCCCACCTTTGTCCATATCATTTTCCCTGCCACAGTAGGTAATCACTTTTTATCAAGAAGTTGTGTTTCTTCCCTCAGTTTCTTGAGGCAGGTAAAAGCAAATAAAAACAGATTTCTTTCCCTTTCTTATACAAAAGGTAACAACATGGAGTGTCCTGTGTTTTGGTTTTTTTATTTGATGATAATTCTGTCAATGTTAATAAATGGAGAAACCCTCTCAATCTTTCTTATAGCTACCTCATATTTCATTGTATGGATTTCTGATAGTTTTCTTTAACCAATCTATTATTATTTGGATGATTCTAGGCTTTTGATATTAGAAACAGTACTTCAGTGACTAACTTTGTAGATCCATTGATACAGACATTTGCCAGTAATTCATCGGGTAAATTCTTAGAAGTGGGGTTACTGAGTCAGTAAATAAATGCATTTGTAATATTGATAGATTTTACTAAGTTGCCCTCCCTAAGGACTATACTCATTCAGTGTAGGAGACCTATTTCTTCATAGCTTAGTCCACAGAGTGGGTGATCAGCCTTTCTGTATTTTGGCAGTCTGATAGATGAGAAACGGTGTATTGGAATATCTTATTTGCATTGATTTTATTATGAGTGATGTTGTGTATCTGCTTAAGGTTTCCTTGAATTTTGTTTCCTGTGTGATGTCTATCCTTGTCCTTTGTCCATTTTTTATTATTGGGTTGCTAGTCTTTTTCTTCTCAATTTCCAGGGGCTCTTTATATAGTAGGACATTGGCTCATTATTAAAGATAGAAGTTGCTAATATTATGTTCAGTTTGTCTTTGGGTTTTAATTATGAATGGCTTCCCCTTCTCCCTATAGAAGTTTTCGTTTTGCTTTTAATGTTGTTTTATGTTTAAATGAAGTTCTCTTCGTATTTCTATTGGGAAGCTTGATTTTCAAGTAATTTTATAGTATTATGAGGTCTGAGTTAGCCTGCTATTAAGTTCTTAGAATGAATAAATTTAGCTTTGACATTTTAAGTGTTGGCCCTAGTTCTCATACAGCTGTTAAATTAACAAAATACAGGTATATCTGTGTTCCCCATTTCCATTTAGATGAAGTAGCAGATTCTTCTGTGTTTATATATTTTTACTTGCTTTTACTTGATTTCTGTCAAAACCGGTTTATTTGGATACATCCTTCCTTACTGATTGAGTCATTTAACAAATCTTTTAAATCTTACTGAGTATCATGTGCATACTGTCATCAAGGGGTTGATAGGTTTATAAAGGAACTGATAGTCTCATCAGTTTAAATATGATTTGATAAATGCTGTATTGGAGGTATGTTAGTATTTAAACCTTACTCACCAGGGAGACCTTATATAAGACCAGTACAGTTTTAAGCTTTATGGCAGTTGTGGTATTTTGCTTTATGTTGTAAAATATACTGGTAACTATGTTGGCTGGAGATATTTTTATCAATTATAGCTAGTATTTGTTGGCTTAATATTTTATTACATAATGCTTATAATTTTTCCGCATCTAAGTTCTTTATTGTTTTACATTTTGAAAAATTTTTATTAGGCTAAAGACCCTCCAAGTGAAGAAGTTAATCTGAGTCACATTGTACCCTATGAGCCAGTTTCAGAAGAAAAAGCAAAGGAATTACCTGAGTGGAGTGAGAAAGTGGCTCACAATATTTTGTCAGGTATTACAATAATGTTAATTTTTTTTCCCCTATAATGTGAAACCTTTGGAATCCATAAGAGAATACTTAGAAAGATAGTATTTTGTATTTTGGTTCTAAGTGATCATTGTATGAATACTTAAACAAAAACAGAAGGAACTGGTCTTTTAGAATATTACATATTATCATATAGGTATAAGTTCTTCTTGCCTATTTTCTGTTTCATTCTTGGGAAAATTGATAGTGAAACGCTTCGGGAATCCCCATACTCTCAGGATAGCTCTTCTGAACATAAAATTAGTTATTTCCCTTTCCCCTTTGAAATTCCCCTTTAATCCTTTTCTTTTCTCCCCTCTCCCCCTTCCTCTTCCTCTAAAAAAATGGTAAGATACTCATACCGTCTTTGGAAGCAAAGTAGCACTCGCTAACCAGACTGCAGTGGAGGTATGAAGAGACCTGAGGATTATAATAGCTAAGCTTTGGGATGTAGGCCCTACTATTTAATTCTGATTAGAAAGGGCATCAGATCAGTTATTTTAAAACCAGAATGATCATTCCTGACATACATCTTTCCACTTTCATTGGTTAGCATTTTAGCTTTTCAGTTGTTGTAGCTCTTAGATTTGGACCTTCTATTTTGTTTTTAAAAAACACTGTCAGGGGCGCCTGGGTGGCACAGCGGTTGGGCATCTGCCTTCGGCTCAGGGCGTGATCCCGGCGATCTGGGATCAAGCCCCACATCAGGCTCTTCTGATATGAGCCTGCTTCTTTCTCTCCTACTCCCCCTGCTTGTGTTCCCTCTCTCGCTGGCTGTCTCTATCTCTGTCGAATAAATAAATAAAATCTTTAAAAAAAAAAAAAAAATAAATAAAATAAATAAAAAAATAAAAAACACTGTCATTCACACTTTAGTAAGCTAAATTCATGACCCTGTAGAGGAATCTTGATCAGTCATTTAAAAGACTGTCAGTGCAGATTTCCATCACTGTAATAAATACCCATTAAATAAAGATATCTTAATCAGAGGAAGCCTTCAACATGAAAAACCAACAAGTTAAAATAAGTGAAAATTAATTAACTAGGAACTAACATAATATTTTGCCCATGTCAGAGAGCTGCTAGAGATAAGAAAAGACAAAGCCAAATTTTTCAGTTATAATTTTAACAGTTAAAATTGAGCCTTGAAAAAGATTTTCAAAGAAGTGCTAAAGAAAAATCTTCACTCTTACTACCCGGCCCCATAACTTTACAGATTGCTAGGCTATTAGGTCAGCATTCAGAAAACTTGCCTATATTCACAAATATGTAGATAATTTCAAAGGTTATTTTCTTAAGTTTTTTTAATTCGTACTGCTCAAGATTGTTCTATTTACTATTGCTGTGTAACAAACCATCCCAAACTTAATGTAATGAAACAACAAACATTTATTTATACTTAGGAGTACTGTGGGCCAGGTATTCCAAAAGGTCATAACAGGGATGGCCTGTGTCTGCTTCATGATGGCAGGACCTCAGCCAAGAAGACTCAAAGGCTGACTAGTGACTCATTAGCTGGGGGCCAGAATCATCTGAAATTTCCTTCATTCACGAATCTGACGTCTGGGTTGGAAGAGCTCAAAATTAAGGACTGCCAAATAGAGTGCCTTGACATGCTCTCCACGTGTTTGACAGCTTAGCAACCTTAAGCTAGTCAAACTTCTACATGGTAGCTCTGGGTTCCAAGTATGAATGATACAGCAACAGGCAGAAGCTTATATACCCTTTCTAACATATTCTTGGAAATTTCTAGTATCACTCATTACAAGAAAATAATAAACATCAGATTTAAGGGGATGTGACACAGACCCCACATCTTAATGGGAGGAATGTCAAGGTCATGTTGAAAGAACATATGGAACAGGTGATACTGTTTGGCTACCTTTGGAAAGTATCGTATGCCATAAGTCTTAGGCCTCCTAGGTACCACAGAGATTCCACATACTGGCTCTATTCAGAGAGGTAGAGCATCCTTCGAATCAGCTAATCCTGGGGACAGATCTCTTTAGAGATTTCAGAAAAACTCTCAGCAGTGCATCATTTGAAAATGAGCAAAAACTACACTATGATAACACTTAGGGGCCTGCTTTACTACTCGAGACTTTAGTAGGCTTTTGTAACTCTTTTCTTTGCATCTTATCTCCTCAGTTCTAGCAATACCCGTAATAGTTGGTTACATTAAAATTATTTAACTACCAATCAGAGTACATATCTTTTATGTACTTTTTAATAGGTAGAATGAAAACCAACTAGCTCACCAAATACTTGAGGTACAAGTAACAAAGAAAGTGGCAGAAAATATCCAAGATTTACTCCAGGGAAAATGATCTGATCTGTCAAGAGACTGTTTCTACCTGACTCATGCAGGCTCTATACAAAGATAAGTAATCAGGGATCTAAATTGAGCTTATTCACTTTAGCCTATGATTGTTCCTGTCCAGTGTCTGAAGATCAGTAAAGATCAGTAAAAGCTATAGTATTGTATTTCATGAATATAAAAGGTGAAAAAATATGAAGTAACTGCTTAAAATTTAGCTATGTAGAAAATTGTCTTGAAAGGCAGAATTACACTTTTAAGAAGGCAGCTGCCAAACATTTTAGATGGAGGGTTTAGTAAGCTAATTTGGGAAGTGGTAGAGGATCTGTGACAATAGACCGATTAGAGCACCCCCTCACTGGGTTAAATTTGAATGAGATAATTTTAAGTCCTCTGCAACTTCTCATTTATTCAGCAAACATTCATTGCCTGCTCTATCTCAGCATTAAATGGATGCATATAATGCAAATATGGATAGAATAAATCTATATCTGGCACTACACATGCCATTTAAAAGATCTTAATAGCTACCAATAAATCATTACATTTCCTGATCTTCTATTGTAATATCTTAGGTTTAATGTATTATCTCTATAATGCACTCTTCCATGGTGATAGCTTCTTTGTAACTTGCATCTAGCATTTCTTTTTATCAGTCCTATGACTTCTCATTTATCTACTTTCCATTTATTCTTAGTCATTAGGGGACTCTGTCCCTCCTGTTTGTTTAATTGCAGGAATATAGTCTACTTAAGCTTTCCTTTGTTTCATTGTCGTTTATGATTTCTCAGTCTTCCTTCAAGCTCAGCTGGTTTTTTACTTCTTAAATATTTTCAACCTGAAAGTTAACTCTAAACCCCCTATGAATATTTTTAATAGAGGTCTTCAGTCCCTTTATTGTTATGGGAACTCTTGGCTGGAAGGTATTTGTCTGGGTTTGAGACCTGGTCTTCCCCCAGGGGTTGGACAGTGGGGGTAGTATTTGAGCTAGAGGTGGACATGTTAACTAAAAGAGGAAGAGAAACACAACAGTTTTTCTGATCAGTTACCACTTGGCACTTTATTTTTCATTGTTAGCATTTTTAAATAGGGTTTTCACATGATCACCAGATGCCTACTCACTCATAGGCCAAAGTAATTACATAAAAGCCATGCCCCAGACCTTTGGAGAATATACTTAGGTATTTTATATGTCTAGCTTTATTTAAAAGCTTGTTTTTTCAGGGTATAGCCAAAAAGGAAATATTTAAAATTATAAGCTCTCCAAGGCTGGGTAAAACTTTCTTCTTCCTCTTAGGAGAAACTATTCTCCTTGGTATTTTTTCTTGCTTTTCCCATCTCCTTTCCACTTCTCCTTTCCTCATGTGTACACAGGGCCTTTTCACTAGAGAAGTCTATGCTATCCTGCTTTCTGTCTTGACAGTCTCATTTTTCATGCATGCTGTAAGAAGCATTGAGCAAAGCAAAGGGCTAGGAACTATCATGAGAATTGGCTAAACCATTTAGGCTTCCGAGTTTTCTTCTTAGATCTTTTCTACTCATGTATTCTTTGAGTAGTCTTCTGTCTTTGTCATTCAGGTTTATGTTACAAACTGAAAGGTGCTGAGATCATGGAATTTGGGTTTGGGATTGAGGGAGGAACAGGACTCCCTGCCTTATGCCTTTTGTCTAAAGCAAGCAAGCAAGAGTTCTGCCTTGGTGTTTGAGATCTGGGTTTATTGGTTTCCAATTTGCATTATTTGTGTCTAAACCCCTCAGCGCTTCATAGAGGAAAAGTGGTACTTGGACTAAGGCAAGAACAAGAATACCTGAGTCCTCAAGCCAAATACTGTGTTATTGGCACCAAAACCCAGAATTAGTCCCTAACAATAGTAATAGTGTGGTAAGTAACATGTAGAGAGATACCTACAAGTAGTAGTAGCAGCATAGAGTAATACAAAACTATATTATTGAGTGATCTATGACCTAAGTACTGAAAGATGAATTTACCTAGAAAAAATATATTCCAGCAGAAAATTATAATTGTAAATTTGGCTTGAAAGTTTACGGTATGTTTGGGATCTGAACATTGAATGCCTTCTTTTTTTTCCTGTTGGTTTATTAAAGGGTTTATAGGTATAATCAGCTCTAATATTGTGCACTTTTAAATCTTCCTATAAAAAGGTGCTTCCTGGGTGAGCTGGGGTTTGGTCAAAGGTGCTGAATTTACTGGCAAAGCAATCCAGAAAGGTGCTTCTAAACTCCGTGAACGGATTCAACCAGAAGAAAAACCAGTGGAAGTTAGTCCAGCTGTGACCAGGGGACTTTATATAGCAAAGCAGGCTACAGGAGGAGCAGCAAAAGTCAGTCAGTTCCTGGGTAAAGTAACTTTGGAAGACTTTACTTCTTTCAGTTAAATTAAAAATGATCTTTTAATCCAGGTTAATCTAAATGTTCATAGATGGTTTAACCTTAGGAGTAAAGGATTAGGACAAAGCAGTGTCACCTTGCTACTCATAGTGGGATCTATAGCAACATCAACCTATCTGAGAGCCTTAGAAATATTTCAGGTACTTGGCACACATTACTGATTCAGAAACAAGATCCCTAGGTGATTTTTATTTGCTTATTAGTTTGAGAAACATTGGTTAAAGGGTTATTTTGATGTGTCGAGAGGGGAGTGTCTGTGTCTTTGAAAAGGAATGGCTCTGAATGTATTTGCTATCCTTGACTATGACACATTCTTTTAAGGACAGCTCACTGCATAGTAGTTGGGGTCAAGTGGGAGGGATGTATTGTTTGAATTAAGCTGATTTGGTAATTCTGGTGTCAGCCTTCCCAAGTAATATCCTACTAATTCCTTCTCCTTTGAGAATCATAGATCTAAAGTTTGGCATTTTAAGATGGCCAGATCACTCCTTCATGAATTATCATTAGATTTAGTAAGATTATCTTTTTGGTATTCAATATTCTTTGAATCAGATTTTGGATTGTTTACTTAAATAGGCTTAAATACTTTATTACTATTTCAGTGAGATATTTATCAATATGGAGAAAACCTAGAAATACACATAGCTGGAAAACATGAAAGATGGACCTACAAGTCTTTCATTGCAGCAGTCTTGGTTTTCTTTTAAGCAAATTTCCAAAAAGAACATTATATTTAAGAGGCAAGGTTTTAATCATTAGGTTCTACAAACGTATCTTTAAACCAAATAATAGGCTTTGTTTAAAAACTAGCCAGCCTTGGTTCTCATCCTTATATAGAAATGCTAAATTATGCAATAAAGCAACTTTAGATGCTCATGTAAGAATTTTGTTAAGTAAGAGTGGTAAAATCAAGGGAAGAATACATTTTTTCTAAGTGTTTCCTTTTTTTTATGGTTATATTAGTTGACGGAGTTTGCACCGTAGCAAATTGTGTTGGAAAGGAACTAGCTCCGCATGTCAAGAAGCATGGAAGCAAACTTGTTCCAGAATCTCTTAAAAAAGACAAAAATGGGAAGTCTCCCTTGGATGGTGCTATGGTCGTAGCAGCAAGTAGTGTTCAAGGTAACAAAGACCCATAAATTTAACTAGGAAGCTCCATTCGTTTAGCTGTAGTGTTACTGACTTTTAAATATATTTGCAGGATTTTCAACTGTCTGGCAGGGATTGGAATGTGCAGCCAAATGTATTGTTAACAATGTTTCAGCAGAAACTGTACAGACTGTCAGATACAAGTAAGTTGAGTTTTATCATTTTAATGACTAAATCTCCTATAGTATTTGCAGAAATTCAGGACAGTTAAAATGATCGTGTCATTATTGAGTATCTGATAAAACATTTTTTTACTCTGTTTTTCTTAATACTATTTTAGGTAAATGAATGGAATTACTGTGACTTTGTCTTACATTACTAATGGTTATATTTGTTCATCACTAATGCAAAGAATAAGTTTAATGAAAAAAAAGCCTGTAGTTTCTGAATACCTTATATTGACTGCATGTTCTTGATGGGTGATGTTTGCCGGCAGTTTTGATGGGAAAAACTTGAATTATATTAATGTATTGTATCTTGTTAACATTAGCCCCTTCTTTATACAAAGAATGTTGAATATTGTCACATCTTATTTGACTCTACCATTGTTCATTCTTATTGGAATGGACAGATGGTATGTCATCTATTTCATATATTAAGAAGTGGGCAAAAATAGAAATGAGTGATCTGCCCGGCTACTCTGATAACTATTAAAGGTGAGACTTAAAACAGGATTTTCCGATTTTAGCTCTTTGTTCTTTATAAGTCCTAGGGGAATCTAGGTCTAAAAAATCTAGTATGAAAGACCCAAGTTGCTTTCTTAGCTTTGAATTAGTTTAAAGCCTAATATTAAATTTTTATTAGAAACCAAAAAGTAATATTAATGGTATTCTCAACTCCCAGTTATTTGTATTAATTATCTACTCACAACATTTGAGTTCATACTTATGTATTAGACATTGTGTTCAGTGCTTTTCCATATATGTATTTAAGCTTTAACACTATTTTTCTTTGAGAGAGGAGAGAGAGAAAGGTGGGGGAGGGGCAGAGGAGGAGAGAGAGAATCTTAAGCATGCTTCTTGCCCAGCACAGAGCCCAGCACGGAGGTGCCATCTCACAACCCTGAGATCATGACCCCAGCCAAAACAAGAGTCAGACACTTAACCAACTGAGCCACCCAGGCACCTCTAGTCTTAAACACTATTATCTCCATTTTACAAATGAGGAAACCAAAGCATAAAGCTGTTAAATACCTTGTTAAAGATTACACCCCTAGAGCTGGGGTATAAGCCAGGTCTCTTTGTGTCATGCAGTATGAAAGAACAGTACTGGACCAACCCTGTCCTTGATGAGACATCTATGCAAGTTTAGTATCTAGGGTAAGAAACCACTATCTATCATACATTTACCTTCCCTCCCACTATAGTAAATTACCTGTGGCTTAGGAAAAACTAACTTAATTTCCAGTCTGAGTTGATTTGACCTCCATCTGGGGTGTGCATACATTTTGAGTCAAAGCAGTGTAACATCTTGGAGTGTCAATTTGACCGAAAGATTTGTCAAAGAAAATACAGAATAGATCTGAAATTCTTTTGGTGGAAATATAAAACCCAAGCATTCCAGCTTACCTCTTGGTACTTATAGCCTTGATCTCTAATATTCTTTGTGTTATGGCTCTGAGGATACTTTGGTGGATCAGTCGTAATTAGAAAAAGAGTTTTTTCTTTTGTTGCAAGAGTCCAAGTGAGTCAGAAGTGCCTTTTAGGCCAAAAGTGAATTATTTTTAGATTATCAGTATCATTTGTTAGCAGAAATAAGTAGGCAGTCATGTTAGAAAGTAATAAATGCTTCCAGTGGCTTTGCCCATTTCCTACTTTAATGAAAGAAAATGCTTATCTAAGTACAGTTAAGGAGAGCTTTATTAAAGATTTGGGATTCACATAACTAGCAAGGTTTTAGGGTAGATTTTGTATTTTTGGTCCTTAGGAGATGAAAAGGACATTTTAACTGTGGTTCTGAGCTCATTTATTTTTATTATGGTATGTATTGCTGTTCTTTTTATCCTTTACTCCAAAGATTCATGGAGTGAAAAAACAGGTGAGAATTTAGTTAAGTAGGTTTATATTTCTAACTATAAAGGTACTTTGGTCTTAGCAGTAATTTAATTAGAAACTTAGGAAGATGTGAGGGGCAGTGGGAATATAAAGGGTTTTGTAATACTGTTTCCTCACTTATGGCCCAGAAGTAGAAATTGTCTTTTAAAAGAAGAAACTGCAAGTATTAAACCAGTAATAACTTAATGATATTTATCACTGAAGAAATGGAAGAGCCAGTTACTTCATTTAATTTGGTTCTCATTTATTTACATAAATTTATGTTTATGAATTTACATCTATTTACACTTTGAAAAAGTATTTGATAGCATAAGCACTTGTGTTTTTCTCCTCTAATCCAACTGATGATAGTATAATAAAATTTGTATTTTTATTGCCTATGATAACTTATTCTCCCAAGTTTTGAATCTGCCATAATTATATGAATTATGCCTAGGAGAAAAACGAATGTATTATATATACTTCCTTATCTGATTTCTGGTGTTACAAGCCAGTACGGAAGATTATCTTTTCATTTAGGCATATTTAAAAGCAGATTGTGTTAGAGAAGTATATTGTTTATACGTTTCATGGTTTTGATTATGATTCAAGATAACGTTCATTGATTATGAATGGTTTATCTAAGGATCTATATAATTAATTATATTCTTAAAATTTTTAGGTAAATGTGTAGGAACTATTCATTAAGACTATTTTTGTCAGTTACATTAATGCTTTTGTCTTATTTTAAATTTAGGAACTTGAAGACCTACAAGAACAATAAAAAAGCAATAAGTAACTTCAAATCTGCTATATTTAATTGCAGTATGGTGTCTACTAAATAATTCATCAGTCTTCTAAATAGCTTCTAAATTTCACCTTTAAGCCCCTCCCCCCTTTTTTTCCATTTGTAATTGTTCAGAGGATGGGGTACCTTGCTGGCTGGCTCAGTCAGAAAAGGATGTAACTCTTGATCTTGAGGTCCTATGTTCAAGCCCCACACTGGGTATAGAGATTACTAAGAAAAATAAACTTAAAAAAAAAAAAAAACAGTTTAGAGGAAAAGCATATAAATTCAGTAAGTTAGATCCATTTTTGTTTTCCCCTCATTAAAATTTTATCTTGTTCTAAGATAAAATGTGTTCTGCATTTTTCTGAAGAATAACCTTGTAAAATTGTTTTTCTATAAGGAATTTACTTTTTTAAGATACAGTATTTTATTGGTTTGCTTAGTGAATTTTAATTAAAATTCCCCTTAAATTTGCACTAGGTGAAGGGGCAAATTCAAACTCATTGAAGGTAATTCTTTTGGCAGATGTCATATTACCCAAAACCAGTTCTATATAGCATCTGTTTAGGAGTTATATAAGATCAGTCTTCTCTTTCCCGTACGGTAACTATACAAGCATTTAAACATTATCATCATGTCCTTCACTTACTTATTCTTATCTCCTGAATACTCCCAATTCCTTTAACAATTCCATATATAGTACGGTTTCCACATCCTTCATTTATCAGTGTTTTTCTCAAAATGGAATCCAGAATTGAATGTAGTATTGTGTGTTGTGACCAGATAGAATACAGTGGGATTTGACTCCCTTGTTTGGGCATATTTAGCATTTGGCAAATATGGCACACAACACAAAGAGTGTATCTCTTTAGTAGCTGCTACTTTATTGACCCATATCAAATTTGGTTTGTTTTTTTTTTTAAATGAAACTTTTATTTAAAATCTGGGCCTTTATCTCATTTTTGGACAGTTGATACTTGTACCTAAAATTAAGAACTTTATATTTACACTTGCTTAATTTCACATTGTTGATTTTGACTCATCATTAAGTCTGTCTTTCAGTTTGGCTTCAGATTTGGTGTATGTCATATTAGCCAGGGTTCCATTTTATGCTATCTTAAGCTTTGAAAGACGTGTTTTTTTAATGTCTTAGATATCTTCCTCAATTTTTCATGAATAAGGTCTAATCACATACTTACTGTAGCCTCTCCTGATTGATCTTGCTCCAAGACTTACTGCTTGTTAAGATTAGTGGGTCAGCTGTCTACAGATTTTAACAGTATTCTCATTTAACTCACCATTCAATTTTATCTTATCAGACTACTTCTCAGGGTTGTTGTCTTCCATATCCATTCATTGAATATTGGTTCTAAGGTTTACTGTATGCTCAGTCCTTTTCTGTTGTTTGTGAATATTAATTATACTGGTGTCTGTAGTTACAACCTCTCAAATTCTATGTTTCCAGTTAATTTTTGTCTCAGTCTTTTGGCTTCATAAATCCCAACCCATAGCCCTACAGCTATTTGTTTGCCAAGTCCTGTTTTTTTATATTTATCCTTTTCTCTTCAGCCTTATGACCACTACTGTAGAATAGACCCTCATCATCTCTCATCCGTCTTATAGCTTGTTTCCTAACTGCTTCTTCTGTCTCCCTCTTACACCCTTAAAATTAACAATGCAATCTGAGTTAGAGCTGTCTAAAACATAAATTTGGTTGTGCCATTCTCATCGGTTTCAACATGAAGTTTAAATTCCTCAGTTTCACTTGTAAGGTCCTTCATAAATTGGCCACAATCCTTGTCTTGGATGGATAGACTAAGAAGATGCTATTTCTATTTTAAATATTTAAGATTAATATTTCCAAGAACAGTTTTGAAGGTTGTATATAAATTGAATTTTAGGCAGATTTACTTTAAATTTGTTATGACTGAAATTTTGCTATAATTAGTGAAATCTAGAATCACTGCCCATATGCTGTCTTTGTAGACATTACTGAATGTGCTGGAGAATTTTTTTTTTTCCTGCAGAAATTTCTGCAAAGTCTCATTCAAATTGTATATTAAGTCTCATTGACTTTTTTAGAGCATACTTTATATTCATTTTTTGAAGAGAATTCAATTGGTAGTGTTACTTGGTATAAAAAATCTGGTTTGATAAGCTATAATTAAACTTTTTAAAAAGTAAGAAATCAAACATAAACATTGTCTTTTTACCAGAAATAGGCTTTCTAGTTTTTAGCAGTGTAGTCTGAATCTACAGTTTAGTTTGAATGAAGAAAAGAACTGAGCAGCTCTTTATCAAGGAAGAGAAGAATAGATTCCTGCCAGGTATACTGGTTCTAAGGCATATTGGGAAGCAGAGGTGATAGGTGAGGATGTATTAAAGAAAATAAACACAACTGCCTAAAAGTCATTTTACACATTTTGTATAATGGAATTTTCAAAGTGCTTTAATCTAGACATCTCATTTTATGATATGAAGAAAAAAATAATGAGGCATAAAGAGGTTGAGACCTCACCAACATCATATGGTTAGTTTGGGGCACAATTGATATTAAAATGTAGTTTTTGGGGGCACCTGGGTGGCTCAGTCATTAGGCGTCTGCCTTCGGCTCAGGGCGTGATCCTGGAGTCCTGGGATTGAGCCCCACATCAGGCTCCTCCGCTGGGAGCCTGCTTCTTCCTCTCCCACTCCCCCTGCCTGTGTTCCCTCTCTCGCTGGCTGTCTCTCTCTCTCTGTCCAATGAATATATAAATAAAATCTTTTAAAAAATTAATAAAATAAAATGCAGTTTTTTGACTCCTAGTTTGGTACTGTTCCCAGATTAACAGGAATTGCTGTTGAAATGGAGCTAGCAGGGGAAAACAAGCAAAACATTAGCATATCAACACAGATTCCTTTTTGCACATTACTACTAATAATACAGCCTTTAGGATTGTGTTACATATAAAAATATCATGAGTGCAGTTAGAGGTATCAGATTGCATCAGTATAATAGGGAAGTGGAAGTTCCAGAATCTGAAGGATTTCCTATATTCAAAAACACTGATATGGCCAAATTCTTAAGTTAACCATGTCACTTTATTGTAGCTCACACAGACCTGGAAAAGCAAAGCCCTAAGAGAAACCTGCTCAACCAAGAGTTATGCTCACCCTTCCAGTGCTGAAACTGCTACCCCCTCTTTCTTCTCTTTTAACTTTAGCCATTGTTACCTGATGATAGTATTTGTGGGGGCTTGATTGACAGTGAGAAGGTTCCATGTCTTCTGCAAAATGAGCAAATGCTATGGAATACCGAGGGGTTGCAAAGCAACAGGGACTGGCAGACAGCAGTTAAGGAAGCTTTAATGTCTGGTAACTGGTGAGAAAGCCCCATTGAAGAGTGGTATGGGGGCGCCTGTGTGGCTCAGTCAGTTAATCCTCTGACCCTTGACTTCAGCTCAGGTCAAGATTTTGGGATCCTGGAATCGAGCCCTGTGTCTGGCTCTGCACTCAATGGGAAGTCTGCTTCAGGATTCTCTGTCTCCCTTTCTGTCTGCTCCTTCCCCCAATCATACATGCTTTCTCTCTCTCAAATAAATAATAAACCTTTTTTTAAAAGAGTGGTATAGACATATGGTTTGACAAATTGTAGGTTCTGTCCTCCTCTGGTTCTAATAACATTAGGCACAGGACAGAATGGAATCCTCATTCAGGAACTTAATAAGATTCACACTTCTAGCACTGAAATTGAAAAAAACAAGCATGAACAAGCTAGTAGGATCACAAACCACTGTTCCAGGCCAGACTAATGGTAATAGAGGACTTGTGTATTCAAAGAACAGATCCAGAATTAGTATAAAATGTCCAGATACAGGTCACAAAGCATTTAGGAGACATCAGTATGTCCTGGAAAAAATTGTGAAATGTTGCCGTTCTGTTGTTTGTTGTTTAAGTTTATGCTTGCTACGCAAGAAAAAATCTGGCAATTTGAAAAGGGTAAAGAGAAAAAGCAGTGGGATAATTTTTAGTATCTTTGTATAGGCCTTTAACTTGTATTTTCTTATAGAAATGGTATTAAACCCATATTGGTAATTGTCAATAATAACCGCTTTTGTATAGTGCTTTTATAATTTCCCAAGCACTTTGTTATACATTTGATGCTCTAAAGACAGTGTGGTAGATAGGGCAGGAATTAATCATTTTATTCATTCAACAAATATTGAATGTCAGGCAGTGTTCTTGGTGTGTAGGTTACATTAATAAGCATGCAGAGTCCTTTTCCTAATAAGGTTTATATTCTAGCAAGAAATAAGCAAAACAAAAACAATGGGAATTAATAATTTCTATAGTATGTAGCAGGTGGTAGGTATAGAATAAGAGCAGCTTATGGGTGGATTGATGGACAGTGGGGTGGAGCATGTGGGGTAAGGCAGTTGAAATAGGTGAGATAGTGAGAAGACAATAATTAGCTGATTTGAAGAAGCTGAGGCAGTGAGACATGTGAATATCTGGGATGAGACTAGTTTAGGCAGATACCAGCCAGTACAAAGGTCTTAAGGTGGCACGTGTGTTTGATGGGCTCACAGAACAGCAAGAAGCCCAGCGAGTCTGCAGCAAAGTGGAGTGAGGGAGACAGTGTTGTAGAATCTTTGCTTAAAGATAACCTCGGATTCGATACTTTAAAAGACCTAACCAGGGGCACTTGGGTGGCTTAGTCGGTTAAGTATCTGACTCTTGATTTCAGCTCAGGTCATGATCTCAGGGTCGTGAGATCAAGCCCCCTGCTGGGCTCTGCACTGGGCATGGAGCCTGCTTAAGATTTTCTCCCTCTCCCTCTTCTGCTCCTCACCTCTCTCATCCCACCCCCGCTTCCTCTTAAAAAATAAATAAATAAAAGACCTGACCAAAGTCTAGTTAAGATAGAACTCGAAACCATTTATAGTGACTATAGATTCTTTGTGTCCTATAGTTGCTTCATTGAAAATTCTCTATTTCCAGAAGGGGTGGGTTAAAGAAGGAAATAATGACTGATGAACAGTCTTTATTATAACCAACATAGTCTTTAATTACATTAATCTCAGCTAGCTTGAGTTTATTTTCACAGATTTTACTAAAGGAGAAATACAACCTTGGCAGTTGGATTTTATTCTTTACTGTATTTTAAGTTCTTAATTAAATTGAAACATAACCTTTGATTTTGCTTTCAGGAATAACATACTAAACGTGGGACTTATTTAATACTAAATCGGAAGATCTTAATTTATAATTTTAATACTTTTTTCGAATCTTTCTTTTAAAGATATGGGCATACTGCTGGAGAAGCTACACATGATGCAGTAGATTCTGCTATCAATGTTGGTGTAACTGCCTATAATATTGACAACATTGGTATCAAAGCAATGGTGAAGAAAACTGCAAAAGAAACGGGACAAACACTCCTTGAAGACTATAAAATAGTTGATAATTCTAAGGGGAGAAATCAAGAAGGAACAGCCAATGTAAGCATGAAAAGGGAGAAGGGTGAGCAGACAAAGGAACTAGAGAAGAGTGAGGCAAAGAAGAAAGAGAAATGAAGGAAGTGCTGTGAATCACCTATACCAAAGCCTTACAAGGTGGATGCATTTTTGTTAAATAGGCAAATGTGGAGTTCCCCACAGATTAACCAGTGTTTTAAAAATGTATTCATTCCTATGAAGTGACTGTTTCATAAGCTTTATAGCATGTATTGTACTTACAAGGAACAGAATCAGTATTCTTGCATCTGGCCTTTAGAAATATAGGTTTATTTTCTCATTAAGTTTATTTTTTCTAAATGTGGCTAAAATATTTTTGCAGTTAAAGTAAGACTAATAATACATGTGCTATAATTCTCATTAAACCTAATGTTAAACTATTTTTGTATTTGCTGTCTTTCAAAAAAGCAAGGTAGGAAATTATATATTTACATAAAATTTGGCATTTAGTAACCTTAGCTCTAATTATACTTGGAAGAATGACTTAAAATATTGTCTGTTGGCTTTGCATTTATTGTGGATTTTTTTCCCTTGGTGCTTGTCAAAAATTTCAGTGTGTAAGCTAAAAACAACTGTAATCCTAAACTAAAAGAATTCTCAGATAACAGTTAAAAGACTTTTTCAATACAGGGAATAAGCTAATCATGAAAAATAAGATGAGGTTCTGTAAAATTATTTGGTAGCGTATCTCTTTGTTAGGAAGGGAGATGGTCTTTCTGATTGAGAATGAATACAAAGAGATTTTTAAGTCTTCTGGATTTAGACTGGTATCAATCTACTAGGAGCCTAGGAAATTTTGGTGTATGATTGATATTATGTTAAAATTTGAAGTGATTATCACCACCTTAATTGGACAAAAAAGTACTTTAAGAAATCATTTTACTATATCTACTTCTTTAAGTTATTCCAAGAGGCTCAATTTTTGTAAAAAATATGAACAGAATTTTTTGGGTGGTAAATATATTTTTATTTTGGGATTTAGTCCTTAGAATTTTATATGTTAAAGCCAATAAATTATTAGAAAGAAAATCTTCTATTTATAATCATGGCAAAGAATGTGAAGGCTTTAGGCTTAATCCATGGTGGGAGAGGTATAACAGTTTCCACTCTGGCAGAAGACAGGACATTCACAGACCTATAAGGTACAAATACATAAGTAAATATCTAATGGCATTTTATTTTTGTTTACTGATTATAAATGATTGGTATTGATTTTCATAGCTATTGTCCATTCTAATATTTCTGAAGCTTTAGTGGCTACTTAGTTTATTAGACTTTATTTGAAACTGTCTTTACGCTTTATGAATAAACTGTTCCTGAATTACTTGGCCTCAAATATACTCACAGGATTGTATTTTGGGAACACCTAGAATTAATGGGTTCTTTCCCTAAGGCTAAGGATAATGTGGAAATAAAATTGAATTGGTAAATAGCTTCCAATTAATCTCTGCTCTTAGTTTGAGAAGTTTAAGTATTCTCAGTATTTACTGCTACCAGGTCTTTGCCTCATTTTGCCTCTACAGACTGTTCCTCCCTCATACTGTATGGGGTAGTTTCCTGGGAGCACCTCCAGGACCAGCTGTCTAGAAAGATCAAAGAGAACAGTATGAAAGAAGTCATATACTAGCCTCAAAAAGGAGGGACCTACACAATAGAGTGATTGTTCAGCCAGACATTTTTCTTAAACTGAGGTAGATAAGAAAGGACTAATGGCATTTATAGATATCCTTTGCTTCCAGCTGCTTAACACTAGTTTTTTTGTTTTTGTTTTTGTGTTTTTTTAATTACCATTCCACTGGCTTGATAGTTGGTAGAAAATTGCCCAAGATATTAGCAAATAGGTCACCAGTCCTAGATTTTGGTGATAGTGTGAGCTTTTGTCCTTTTCTCTGAATTCACAGGTATTTTAGGGCAAGCTAAGAAAAGCGAAGCTTAGGGCTTGTTAGCCAGAAATCATATTATATTTCACTTTTTAGGTAAACCTGAATAAAGCTCTGCTCAAACAGAAATTAGTTCTCTGATCTATTCTTGCCAAACTCAAGTTTAAACAGACTTCTAATGGATTTTGCCATTTTGTATTTAGTTTAGCAACAGAAGTACTTAAAATTGTGTGTGGTTTCTGAATAGCTTGCTTTCTTCAAAATTTTTTTTCTATTCATATTTAAAGATCTAGAAAGATGAATTTTAAAAAATCTTTATGAACATACATTAGGTGAAAAAAAAAAGGCCCCAAATATCTTCAGATGTATTCTATGCAAAAAGTTGTCACATGTGAAGAAATAGTTTGATCACCCCAGAAGCTATTCATCAGTGGAAACAGTGACTAATGGCAAGTGTCCTCTACACAGGTGCACACACACACATGCACCTCAATCCATTTTGTTCAAATTTGGAAGCCAGATGAGGAGCAAATTGCTAGAGTGTGCTATCAAGGAAGCAAGATCTCTGTGATAAGGGATAGGGTCCCAGTATTTGCAGGTTTAAGAAGCTCCAGAGACAGTATGCCTAGTTAATAAAACATTGCTATTTAGGGAGTAACTGAATTGGGAGCTGAAAGAATGAGGTTTTGGTAGACAGCAGATTTTGAACTTAAGTTTTCTGAGCTAAAGCCACTCTGGTGACAGGATTCAGAGTATTTATAGCTGTGGAAGTGGAGTGGAGATTCAAGCAATAAGAGTTGCAAGTTGAAGGGCAAGTTTATGGGCAAGACTCTGGAAAGACCACTTTTAATGTCAAAGTCAGTAGACAAGGAATGTTGGTGAAGTCTCTGGGTAGAAACAAGGAGAAGGAATAGATGGTTGTTACATCAGGAAGGCATGCCATTTATAATTGCACCAAAAATAAAATACCTAGGAAACACTTAACCAAGGAGGTGAAAGATCTGCACTCTGAAAACTAACATTGAAAGAAATGGAAGATGACACAAACAAATGGAAAGATATTCTATGCTCATGGATTGGAAGAACAAATACTGTTAAAATGTCCATACTACCCAAAGAAATCTACAGATTTTTTTTTGATGCAATCCCTATCAAAATACCAACAGCATTCTTCACAAAACTAGAACAAATCTTGAAGTTTGTGGAACCACAAAGAACCCTAAATAGTCAAGCCAAGCAATCTTGAAAAAGAAGAACAAAACTGGCATCACAATCTCAGATTTCAAGATATACTACAAAGGTATAGTAGTCAAAACAGTATGGTATTGGCACAAAAACAGACAACTCAATGGGATAGAATAGTAGGCCAGAGATAAACTCATGATTACATGGTCAATTAATATTTGACAAAAGAAGGGGCGCCTGGGTGGCACAGCGGTTAAGCGTCTGCCTTCGGCTCAGGGCGTGATCCCGGCGTTCTGGGATCGAGCCCCACATCAGGCTCCTCCGCTATGAGCCTGCTTCTTCCTCTCCCACTCCCCCTGCTTGTGTTCCCTCTCTCGCTGGCTGTCTCTATGTCTGTCAAACAAATAAAATCTTCAAAAAAAAAATATTTGACAAAAGAAGCAAGAATATGCAGTGGGGGAAAAGAACAGTCTTCAACAAATGGTGCTGGGAAAATTGGACAGCTACAATGCAAAAGAATGGAACTGGACCACTTATACACAAAAATAAACTCAAAATTGATCAACCTAAAATGGATCTCACCTAAATGTGAGACCTGAAACCATAAAAACCCTATTACATCAAAATAAAAAGCTGCTGCACTGCAAAGGAAACAACAAAACTAAAAGACAACTTACTGAATGGGAGAAGATATTTGCGAATGATATCCAATAAAGGATTAGTATCCAAAATATATAAAGAACTTCTACAACAACACCAAAAAGCCAAATGATTCAATTAAAAATGGGCAGAAGACATGAACAGACATTTCTTCAAAAAAGACACACAGATGGTCCAGATGAGATACCACCTCACACCTGTCAGAATAACTAAACTCCAAAACACAAGAAACAACCAATGTTGGCAAGGATGTGGAGAAAAGGGAACACTTGTGCACTGTTGGTGGGAACGCAAACTGGTACAGCTACTGTGGAAAACCACATGGAGGTTCCTAAAAAAGTAATTCTACTACTGGGTATTTACCCAAAGAATAAAAAGACACTAATTCAAAAAGATATATGTACCCCTATGTTTACTGCAGCATTATTTACAATAGCCAAATTATGGAAGCAGCCCAAGTGTCCATTGATAGGTGAGGGGATAAAGAAGACATTATATAATATATATATTTACATATGTAAATATATATTATGTAAATATATAATGAAAAGTTACTCAGAAAAAAGAATGAAATCTTGCCATTTGCAACAACATGGATGAATGTGGAGGATATGATGCTAACTGAAAAAAGTCAGAGAAAGAACAAATACCATATGATTTCACTCATGTGGAATTTAAGAAACAAAACAAATGAACAAAAAAGACCAGCCAAAACAAAAACAAACCCACCAGATTCTTAAGTATAAAGAACAAACTGATGGTTGCCAGAGGGAAGATGGGGGGGGGGATGGGTGAAATAGGTGAGGGGGATTAAGAGTACATTAAAGTGATGAGCAGTGAGTAATGTATAGGATTGTTGAATCACTATATATATCCCTGAAACTAATGTTGACTATTCTGGGATTAAGTTTTTTTTAATTAAAAAGGCATGCATATCAGAGGAATGGGTTTTTACATAAGGATGGAAGAATAGTGATCTGGAAATAGCATTAGAGGTGGACAGAATTCTTGACCCTCCTGGCCCAAAGAAGCAGGGGTTCTACAAAGAAACCAGAGAACAAAAACATCAATTCTTGGCTTTTGATAATTCAAAGCTGTTGTTTAGGGGTAAATCATAAAGACTTGAAAGAATACATAAGCATCCTTCTACTGTTCCCAGCTCACTCCCAGCTCCACCCCCACCCCTTCAGTCTATGAGAGACTGAAACTAAAAATTCTGGCTGGGGAAGAAAAGAAGGGAGCCACGAAGGCAGGGAATAGACCTGGTGAGTGTCCGAGAGGAGACCTGAACTTGCTCCCCACAACCTATGTCAGGCTGAGCACAAAAGTGGGAGTACAGGATTTGCCATACCACATGACTTGATAGAATTCTATCATATTAAACTTTTAAAATTAACTATAGGGTTTTTTTTTTTTAAAGCAGTGAACATCTTTCACATCTCTTACAAATCAAAATTTGTACATAATAAACCCTTGATTGCAATTAATTGAACTAATTCCTCAAAATGCTTCAAATTCTCTTTTTGCCTACAAATCTGGGTGGTTCTTTTGGACATTAAACAGTATCAATTGAATGTGCTACTTATTACACTTATGTTCAATTCAAACAATTAAATTCCAAACTATCCCCATGCTTGAAACATCTCCCAATACAGAGTCTCCAAATTTCCAGAATTTCCCTTCTCTCTTAAAACCCACTTTCTAATTGAAGACTTGACTTAGGTCCAGCGTGTATCTAATGAACCATTCTACGGTTTTATACAAAGTTTAAGCGTAGCAACCATAGATTCAAAACTTTTTTCTCTTTTTCCCATAAATCATCAAGTTTCCAAAAATATGTTGATAAGCAGCAACCAAATTAAACAAGCATTTACCACATGTGCTTTTTATGCTTAAAAAAAAAAATCTTTGAAAGAGTATCTTATGGGCATAATCAACATGTATTTACCACTACCAAGGGTCACTCTTCTCAACATTAAAGATGCAGAATAAAGAAATGCTTTACCAGAGTATTTGTGCTGATTTATGTCAGAAAACATGGTCCCAAGCTCACACTTCTCAAACTGATTCAGGATATGGAAAATGCACCAGAGAAGTCAGAGGTAAAGGCAGCCCATCTTTCTACTCAACGATGGATGGGAGCCAGGGGTAATACTAAAGCACGGACATTTCAGGAGCAGAATGCAAAATTTGTGATTACAAATATAAGCATGATACTTCAAGCTGTTGTAAGCAGCTTTGAGCTATGTCCACAGACAGTGCCCAGATTTGGCAAAACAAAGAATAATCTGTACTGGAAACTCAGAGTTCAGGCCCTGCCTCTCAAGGTCTGCTCCTCAGACACTCCTAACCAGAGCCTGTAGTATGCAGTAAACTGAAGCAAAGATAGGCACAGCCATTCTTGGATTCAGCAATTCCCTAACAAGGGCTGAGAGTAAAGTGAACATCAGGCCTGGGTCAGTGTTTTAAAAAAGCACCAGGGCCAACAGTTCCCTACTCCCCTACAGTCAGCCATATAGCTGGTATACAATCCCCTTCCACCAGTTTGGGAAAAGGAATGGGGCCTCAGCTTTTGGGCTTTGAGAGGTGCTTTTCTGACAACGTGTTTCCAGAACAGTGAGAGTTCTTCCCCTTTCAGCTACACTCCGGGCGGCACAGCCTGTGTCCGGTTCCCCCACTCGCTCCCTAAGCCATCCTTCGCCCCCGCGGCGAGCCCTGTGACGTCACTGGGAGGCGCCGGGGAGCGGGCGACCGTGAGTACAGGATGACGACAGCTCCTCACAATGCTCGCTTTCCCAGCTTGTAGGTGGCCCTTCAGGTCTTGTGGTCTTAGCTGTAAGAGGGGAAGGGCGTGGGGCGTTTCTGATCCGACAGTATGGAGGAAGGAAGAGGCGACAACTTCGACGGTGTGAGCACCGACCGCCTTAAAATGAAGTTACTGGAAGAAATCCATTTGAAGTGAGTTGGAGGGCGTCGCGCGGACTCCCGCCCGGGTGTAGGGTTCAGGTACAGGCTGCCTGAGAAGATGCACCTGTGTATGCCCGGCTGTTGAAAGCCGAAGCCACCGAAGCCCATGGGATGCCAGCAGTGTGACTAGGGCAGATCTGGCGACATCTAGAAACTGTTTGATAGGAAAGATTGATTTGCCTCTTTGATTAAGCGTTTGGTATTAAAAATAGGCAGATTTTGAGGTAGGATTTTCTGTCTTTAGGATCAAATTAAATGGAGTGTATTGTGTGCTTATACTGCAATGCTAAAATATGGGTTTGATTTTCATGTTTTACTAAATTGAGCTTTTTCTGATTTAGAGAAACAAAGGTTTTATTTAGTTATGCTTGTCTTTCATCCCTTTAGAAGAAATTAAGAAATGGTGTAAAATTTTGTAAAAATAATACCCCTCCTATATACTTTTAAAAATACTCAATATCCTACTTCGTGTTAAATCTTTGAAACATTTTAAGTATTTTTTTAAATACCCCCAATCCCACTAGCAGCTCCCATGAGATTTAGACTCACCTCTGTGTCCCTAAAGCTTCCTGTGCTTTCCTCTGTTGTAGCTCTAACAATACATTTTTAATTACTTGCTTATTTCTTGGTCTGATATTAAACTGTAAGCATTCTGAGGACCAGTTGTGTTCCCTTAGTCAGTAGAGTATAAAAGCAACACTTCAGAGGAATCCTGCACAAATTCAAATTGCAGTTCTTATCACTCAGTAACTACATGATCTTGGGCAAGTTAATGAACCACTAAGCTTCAGTTTTCTCAACTCTAAGATTGGTGTACAAATCATTATACCTCATGTGGTTGTTGCCAGGATTGAGTGAAAAGTATGTAAAGCACTTAGCATCAGCTTATAGTAAGCACTTAATGGAAGTTAGGCACTGCTATTGTCATTGTTCAGTTCATTTATTCACTGTAGTATTTTCAGCATTTAGCACAATGCCTTGACATAATAGGCAATCAAAAACACATATTGCATAAATGATTCTGCCATATTTTGATAATTAATATGCTAATTTACTGATGTCCTAAATAGATACTCTCTGGAATGCTCTTTGTGTGTATGTGTGTATTTTTTTTTATTAGTGTTTCTTTTCTCCTCTTTGTTTCAGGTTTTCAGTTACCTGTTGCCCTAGCTATTCCATTCTCTCATCCCAGTTAATTGGCTGGGCTTTGAGAAACCAGATTACAACTTCTTGGGATCATATTTAAATTAAGGGTAAAGGGTTTCTAATTGTCACCGGGGGGCCTCTGAGCTTTAGTGCATATTAAAGTCCTTATGGACCCTGGTAATCATAAGCCTCCATTTGCCTGATTTCTGATTCTCAACCATGCCTTCAATAAGTGACGTTTCATAATAAATTGTTCCTAAAGTAGTGGTATGTCACTATGTATTATTCTTTTCATATTATAATTGGATCATAATTAACAAAGTGTTTTTAATAATAGGGATATAGCACAACTATCAATGCTTGAATTAAGACGCCAGATAGCGGAACTGGAAGCTAAACTCCATACTGATGATGAAGGTATATAAGTAAATATTTTTATATGTGACTCTTGTATAATTATTGTTTATTTTGCCAAGATACCTATAATGTATTAAATTATACATAGGAAATAATAGTACCGAGGTCTCAGTACTGCTTTTTGGCAGCATTAATAATAATTTATTGTAGAGGCTTTTTTGACTCTAATATTTCAGTGTCAAACTTGTTACTGCATAATTATTCATCTGCTTACAAGTTCAAAATGTTCATTCATCAATTAGCAAAACCTTTATTACATAATATCGATACATTATTGTTTTTAGTAAATAATAAAATGCCACAAGTTTTCTATTTAACTCAAGTAATACTCCTTACATCTTAACTTCTGGATTTGGCTATAACTTTAAAATCTTTATCCAGGTCTTGGTTATTTGTGTTGGAAGAATGCCAGGGGAAAGGGGGTGGGACTCAATGACTGTTGTGTGCATACACACACATACCCACATGGCCACATACCCATATATCCTTAAAATTTATAATGTATATAAGATATTAATTCATTCCACAAATATTGAGACCTGCCATATGTCAACACTTTGAATGGAAAACCTTTCCCTATTCTGAAGAGGTTCACTGACTATTGGGAGAAAGTATCAAACAAAAATATGAATATTAGAAGAGATGTAAGGAGAAATGGAAGCTCAGTTAAGGGAACCTAACACAACTTGGATGAAAACACAAAGACAGCCTTTCCAGGGGAGGCAGAGCTTGAACTGAATGCCGAAGAACAATAGGAGTTTATTAGGATTATGGGGATAGACTTTGGTTCTCTCTCTTTTTTTTTTTTTTAAGATTTTATTAATTTGAGAGGGAGAGAAAGTCAGAGATAGCAACAGAGAGCAAGAAGGGGAGGAGAGGGAGAAGCAGGCTCCCTGCTGAGCATGGAGTCCAAGGTGGGGCTCGATCCCAGGACCCTGGGATCATGACCCTAGCTAAAGGCAGAGGCTTAACCGACTGAGCCACCCAAGTGCCCCTGGACTTTAATTCTTAAACCCATTTACACTTTTCTCTTCTTCTATTGGGGAAGCTATGAACAAATAGAATTAGTAACCATATGATAGATAAGTGCTACTTAAGTACCCAAGGCTCTTTTAAAGGTTGATTGGAGAACACTACTTTGTCCTAAGGCTGAAGTAGCTTCCTGTGTCTCCACATCTATATCTGGGATATATATAACTGGCTCGGTGGGGAGAGACTGTGAGTGCACTTACCAAATAGTTGAATTTGGTAAGGCTAGCTGGAATTTTCTCATCTATTCAGTTACAGACAAAACAGGTCACACTCACAGAAATGCATGCAATTCAATAACCATGCCCATTAGTAAAATATAAGCCCCCCAAAATCCTATTATCACTTAATCTTCTCATGGGGAGGAGCTGGTATGTGTGTATAAAAAGAAAAGGTAAAATGATGGACAAGAAAGTTATTTCCTCAATGGGCCAAAGCTAAACCCTAAGGTGAAGGGGTCAGAAACATATACCTCTTCTTTAAGGCCAGGAACTATGTCAGGTAAGGTGCTTGTTATTATCCCCATTTATGGAAAAATGGAATTTAGGAATTTAAATAACTTGCTAAGATTATATAGCATATCATTTCTTCCTAAATCATCTATCCACCAGCACCACTATTGCTATGACAACTGCTATCTACCACATGAGCACTGAACAGTTCTGGTTATCGCTGCATAGCAAACCACCTAATAACTTAGGGGCTTGAAATAGCAAATTATCTCACAGTTTTGTGGATTGACTGCGTTCACCTGGGAAGTTAGTAATTGGGATCTCATGTTATTACAGTCAGGTGTCTGGGGCTCAGTTATCTGAAGGTTCAACTGGGCTGGACATTCCCAGATATCTCACTCACATGGCCAGCATCTGATACTGGCTGTTGGCTGGGAGCCCAGCAGGGTACTGCCTATCAGAAATACCTACTCATGGCTCTTGTAGCTTTTGCTTCTCACAGCATGGTGCCTGGGTTCCAAGAGGATGTATCCCAACAGCAAGCATTGCAAAAGGCACAAGTGACAGAAACTGCCAGGCCAGTGAAAGGTTACTCCCAGAACTGGTACATCATCAATTCCACTATATTCTATTGGTCAAAACAGTCACAGATTCAAGGGGATATAGAAGGAAATTCTACTTATCAAGTTCACAGTACAGAAGATACAGGGGATGGGATATATTATTTTAGTCATCTTTGGAAAATACAGTCTGTCAAAGGGAGCATTAAACATAATGCCATTTTAGGAGAACTCTTATGTAATTGATAAAGATGGAATATAGATTGTGCTGAGAATATGACAGGAAATGAGATTAAGGTTTATGAAGAAGGCAAATGAAGAATAGTCTTTAATATGATGCTAATTAGTTCATATTGATCCTGAAGCCAATGGGGCAATATTAAAAGTGTTCTAAAATAAATTTATTACTTTTTAAAAGATTTTATTTACTTATTTATTAGGAGGAGAGAGAGAGCACAAGCAGGGGGAGCAGCAGACAGAGGGAGAGGGAGAAGCAGACTTCCTGCTGAGCAGGAAGCTGTTGTGGGACTCGACCCCAGGACCCTGGGATCATGACCTTTGGCTGAAGGCAGACACTTAACCAACTGAGATACCCAGGTGCCCATTTTATTACTTTTTCATATTATAAAAGAAATATGTGCACAAGTGGCAACTCTGGGTACATTTGTTTAGATGATTCTTTCATACTTACCCCTGTCCCCAAATCTCCATCACCTCTCTCCGCATCTCATTATCAGCTAATGAGCTTACCTTCAAAGAGAAAAGAGAAGCAATCAGAAGATTTCCACATGTTTCTACCAAGAAAGCTACCTACCTGCCTGCGTCTTTGCACATCCTCTTCCTTCCCTCCTGTGCTTCTGCGTGTTCTTATCTAAGGTGACTCCTCTACTTGTGTGATAGACCCTAACTACTCTACCCACCAAGGACGTCACTCCAGCGTTTGTCCTCTCTTTTTGCACCGTTTCCCTGCTCCCTTGGATCATTCCCAACAGTGTACAAATAGGCTGAATTTATTTTGTTGAAAAAACAAATGACAAAGTTTCTTTGGCCCCACATATCCTCTTCTACTGTCATCTTTCACCGATCTATGTACAGCAGAACTCTTCAAAAGAGTGGTTTCCATTTCTACTCTTACCTGTTTATACTTGTTTAGTCTGTCTGGCTTGTAACTGTGTTAATTTTTAGGCTAAATGGCAAATACAACTTCGAAGGGCTTCACATTCCCATAGTGGCCTCTTGAAGCCCTTTAGGGTTCATAGGAAACCATATGCAGGAAAAGTGGTTTATGTTTTATATATGTGCTGCTGAAGTGAGCACAAAAGTGGTTTATGTTTTGATTGAATCTGAAGTTCATCTTAAAGCTCAGTGACCACAGGGAAGGATGTTCAGGAGACTTTTTTTTAAAAAATGAGAAGAATCAGTATTTGTGTAGACATTTAAGTGTATTTTAAAAATGGAAACTACCCTTTGAGAAAGATATTATTACCCCATTTTATAAATGAAAAGACTGACTCAGGGATTCTAACTCTCTCTCAAGGCTACAGAAGTGGTGAGTGATCTGCATTTGAATCTAGGCATTCTGGCATCAAAGCCCACACACTTAGCCTCTACTTGTTCCGTCTCTTATGCTCGCTTGCTTCTCAATATTTTTTCATTTAGAGAAGAGAAACTTGATTCACTGAGGCTGTGGGACATTTGTTTATCTAGGGTTAGAAATGGGCTGGATTTGCCCAGCACAGGCATGATAGTTTTGTTCTCTCTTGAACTCATGCACCCACTACTTAGGTGATCTCTGATCATATGCTACTAAATCCCAGCTGTATACTGACAACCCAAAAATTTACATCTCCACCTGGGACCTCTTTTTGAGCTCTTTGAATCTTCATTTATAGGCTGGTTTCTATCCTCAAGCCCCTTTGGTAATATATTAACAGATCAAATAGTTTTCTAACTCATCTCAGTAAATGCTAAAAAATATTTTGATAAAATTCAGTTTGTGTTCCGTTTTCTTTTCTTTTCTTTTTTTTTAAACAGAAAAACACTTCTATTTATCTTGGACTGGCCTAATACTTAGTGATGAAACATTAGAGGCATTCCTATTCCTGGGAAAAAAAACAAAAACAAAAACAGAGATGCCAGCTGCTACCATTAAAATTCAATATTTTTGAAAGTTTCAGTCAAACAATGAAATTTGAAACAGACGTAAGAGTTGTAGCTTTTAGATAGGAAGAGATAAAATTATTATAATTTTTAGTTTTTATAATTTGATATACAGAATTTTCCAAAGATCAATTGAAAGACTACTATATTAGTAAAGAATTAGGAAATGGTTGGATGCAGTAATGGAAGAAATGCTTATTTAAGGAAAAAAAGAAAAAGAAAACGCTAGCAAAAACCAGTTCAAAGATAGGGTTTTTAAATGACTATGCTCCTAATTTCAGCCCAAACTATAAAATACCTGACAATATCCTTGATAAGAAATATTCAAAACTTATAAGAAGGATAGCAGAAGACTATGACTATAAGGCACTAAAAACAGTTTAACCAGAATGCTCACCTTTTTCAACATAAGAGATTTTATACTAGAAAGAAACCCTGGAATAAAATGAAATTGGGAAAGTTTGCAGCCTTAGTACATGCCTTGCTGAGTCCGAGATCAAGATGTTTGGCAAGGTTGGTTTCTTCTGAATCCTCTCTCCTTGGTTTGTAGACGGCCGTCATCGTGTGTCTTGACATGGTCTTCCCTCTGTACCTGTTTATATCCTAATCTCCTCTTATGAGACCGGTCATATTGGATTATGGCTACCCATACGATCTCATTTTACCTTAATTACTTCTTTTGTTTTTTATTAGTAGTATCTTTTCCCCTGAATTACCTCTTTTAAAGGCCCTGTCTCTAAATAATAGTCACATTCTGAGTCCTGGGGGTTAGGACTTAAGCATATGAATTTGGGAGGAGGAAGGGAGGGGACACAACTCAGCCCATAGCAGATAGAATAGAAACAGATTCTGGTTTATTAAAACAATATTATAATGCTGTGAAATTCAGGGTGACAATATTGTTAAATTTTTAAAAACTGCATCTTTTCAATAATCTTCCAATTACCTATGAAAAAAAGGAGAAAACTATTTTCATTTATGAGACTTATGGGAAATAGATTATTACAAAAAAACCTGAACCATACATTGAAATGGGAAACTACCGAATGTATGTTTTAGTCTTCTCTGGCTGCCGTAACAATATACCATAAACTGGGTGACTTACACAACAGAAATTTATTTTCTCATAGTTCTAGAGGCTGGGAAGTCTAAGATCAAGGCCTTGGCCAATTTGGAATCTAGTGAGGGCCCACTTCCTGCCTTGCAGATGGCCACCTTCTCATTGTTTTCTCACAGGGCAGAGACAGCAAACTCTGGTATCTCTTCCTCTTCTTATAAGGGTACCAGCCCTATCAGGTTAGGCCCCCACCCATTGTGACCTCACTTAACATTTAGCACTTCCCCATAGGCCCTATCTCACATGGGAGTTAGGGCTTCAACACAAAGGAATTTTAGGGGAACACAAAGATTCAGTCCACAACAACTTTCTAATTACTATCTGGCCCTTGTCCCACCACCAAGAAATTAGAACTTCAGCCTGCCTGCCCAAGTTTGAGAGAGGCTTCTGGGCAGAGAACTGGAACCAAAGAGCCAATTACCAATAATGTTTTATTGGAATTTGTGTCATCACATAGACCTTTAAAGAGCTAAAGGAAGAGGGATGAATAATTCAGAAAGTTCTGTTTGGAAAATTGGTATAACATTTTGAAAAAAATCCCTTTAGATCGTCACTCTATACTTAATTGTAAAACCTTCCAGATGCATTATAGGGTTAAACATTTTTTTTAATTACAAGAAAACATTTATGAATATATATCTTTTTATGGGTAAAGAAGGCCTTTCTTAGATTAAGAATAATAAATCACTGAGGAAAATATGTTTCTTTTTTTTTTTTTAAGATTTTATTTATTTATTTGACAGAGAGAGGGAGAGAACAAGCAGGGGGAATGGCAAGCAGAGGGAGAGGGAGAAGCAGACTCCTGCTAAGCAAGGAGCCCAATGCAGGCAGGCTCGATCCCAGGACTTGGGATCATGACCTTGGGATCATGACCTGGGCTGAAGGCAGCCGATTAACTGACCGAGCCACCCAGGCGCCCCCTGTTTAGGTTTGACAAATACCGTCCCTTTAACTAAAAAATACCAATATGAGAAGTCAAACAGCAATATGGGAAATATATTAGTAGCTAACATGATGGACAGAAGGTCCATAGTTTCTCTACATCTATATTCTGTGCAATTTAATTAGAAAAAACAAAGTTCCCAGTAGATAAATATGAGTAGGTGTCTTCTGCCACCTTCCAGATTGGATGTCCTTTTGTGTGTTCCATAGCATCCACTTAATCAGTTTTCTCAAATGTTCTGGTTGTATGTTTTCCCCCACCACCACATGTCCTACTGTTGATTGACTGCAGGGACTGTGTCTCTTATTTTTGTATCCCTAGTGCCCAGTACAGTGCCACATATTAGGCTTTTTCTTTTCCTTGTTAACATTTTCTTCTTTTATAAAGTCTTTGCAAATTAACATAACTTCATCACTGTTATCATTATAAATACAGTGACCAGGACAATTAAACTTGACTGAATTATTAAAGTCTACGTAGACTCAAGGTTCAACCAATTCAACTGTGTCCTTTTTAACACTTAAAAATGTATTATTTGGCATCGTTGCTTAATGGGGATTTGTTTGTTTTTGTTAACACTGTTATCTCTCTTTGGAAAAAAAAATCCATATCTAAAAGATAGGGCTCTACTGAATTTAATTTTTTAAAGATTTTATTTATTGGAGAGAGAGCAAGCACACGAGCGGGGGCGGGGGGAGAGATAGAGGGAGAGAGAGAAGCAGACTACTGTGTTGATTGGGGAGCCTGATGACTGGGGCTTGATCCCAGGACCCTGGGATCATGACCTGAGCTAAAGGCAGATCTTTAGCCAACTCAGCCACTTAGGCACCCCATAATTTAATTTTCTCTTACTTTATGAACTTCCTCTTTCAGGGTCAATTCATAAAATTGACCATGAATCAAATTTCTAGAATGTTTCAAATTTTGGTTTGATTTTGCTTTTTGTTGTACTAATCCTGGCCAAGATCCCTCTTTGATAATGCAAAGCAATTTGATTTTTCTTTAAAAACTGGTGCTTGTTTGGGACGCCTGGGTGGCTCAGTTGGTTAAGCTTCATATTCTTGATTTTGGCTCAGGTCATTACCTCAGGGTTGAGAGATCCAGCTGGCATGGGTCTCCGTGCTTAGTGGGGAGTCTACTCGAGAGTCTCTCTCTCCCTTGCCCCTCTCCTCATGCCCCACCCTCACATGTGCACTCGTGCTCTCTCTCTCAAAATAAATAAATCTTTTTAAAAAATTGGTGCTTGTTTTTTGTTTGTTTTTAGAATTACTGAAGAGGCAATGGTATTGCTCAGGGTATTTTTTCCACCAAGAGACACAAACGTTTCTGTTAAATTTTTATCCTCATAATCTGTATTTTAAATAATGACTTATTGTAAGTTTATTGTTAGCCTTTATAGGTTGGCTGCCGTTGTGCTGAAGGTCGGGGATCATCATTTTTGGTGTCAAGTGTATTGTAGCTGTCTCAAAGATAGCACCACATCTCTTATTTGGATGTTTCAGATGTCCCTTCACTTCCCTTAGTAAGAAGCCTATTCAAAAAACTTGCTATTTGTAATTGCCACTCTTATTCCCAATTGAAAACATAATTTAAACATTATGCATTTTAAGGATGGATAAAAATTATGCAAAAATTATAAACCTTAATATTTTTGGTACTTTTGGGTTATCCCAGAACAAAATGTGGTAGAGAAAGAATCAGTGTGGTCCTTTTTTAGAAAAAGGAAGTACTTGATAAGTAGGAAGTTGATGTGATTTGTGGGAGTTGATGCTATTTAGTGAAAAGAACACAATAATTTTATTAATCTCCAGTTTTGTGGGCCTCCATCTACTTGTTAAGGAATCAGAAGTTCTAACACACTTTGGTATTAGTCATGTAAATCAGTGATGGTTGCAGGTTTTGGTAAGTTATGTAGTCTTTATTTTTATGTAATTGAATGTTAATTGATTATTAATTAACGAATTGTTAATAACATACACATTATCTTACCAGGGTTAGGAACATAATTGACCTGGAACAAATCGATGTTAATTAACTGTTTGAGAGCTCTGTCTTGTCTTTTCCTTTTCAGTTCAACAATAGCAACAGATCAGTTGGGCCCAGTTAGTTTATGAATCTTAAGATTTTTCTAAAATAGATTCTCCTGTTTTATGTGTCTTCTTCCTCCTAGCAAGATCAAAACAGCAATGAATGCATTCTCAGGTCAACTGTGGCAATGTGGCAGTAATTAGTAGAGGTCGGATAGATTAGATTTAGATATGAACTAATTGCAAAAATATCAAACAACGATATTTCAAATTAACTCTGGAAATCAGTCTCAATGATTACCCATAGCCTAGATAGCTTAAGAACAGAGTATTCTTTACTCTGAAAAGATTAGTTCGTACTCTTTATTAAGAAGTCGACCTAGAATTAGCCAAGCTTGCTTTCCTATCTGCCCCAGCTGACTTACCCATTAGGTGCAGTAGGCACATTATGCAGGGCCCTTGATGATACTTTTAGAGACCAATAAGATATTTTATTTTAAAATCAGAAGAAAAATAAATATGATCCAGTCTGGACTATATTTGTCTTTATACCAGCATGGTAGTAAAGTAGAATTTTCAATATTTTTTTACAGAGGAAGAGGCCCACAAAGGCAAAAGTGCCACAAAGGCCCATGAAAGTCACAGTGTAACCCTACAGCAGCATAAGACTATTTTTTCCCATTTTTTATTGACACTACTATTTTAAAAATTTCTCCTATAATGCAGCAGTCCATATGCTTTCTCTTTGTCTTTTGTCCCCTGTAGTCTGGAGCCCTCTGGTATACTGAAGGAGTTACACGTTTGAGTGTGTACATTTGAGGTCAGTTTATCACATTGGGGAACGTGAATATTGACATCATTACCTCCAGGGCCTTGCACTTAGTGCTATTAATACATGACTGTATACTACTGGCTTACTTATATTTGAGGATCTCTAGACCAATAATATTTTAAAGTGGAGGCAAACATTTCTAAACTATAGTCGGATGTGCTAAAAATGAATTACATTCATAATTTTTTGGTAACTTCTGATTTTGCTCTGAAGCCCCCAGTCCCATGGTACGGAAAGGGGTTCAATTATAGAGACTAGCGAGCCAGTTATACAGATAATTACATCTATTTGGACTCATGGTATCTTTTGGATGAATGTTCAGTCTCTCAGGCTTCTCTTTTCTTCTTGTTCCCTAAAGCGTTTGGATTAATGACTTTCAACTTCAGTTTGGGAGGGTGTTCCTGCTCCTGTTTTGGGAACACTATATTTACTAGAGACGAGGGGGCTAAGGGAGACGGCCGGGTTGGGGAGGTTGAGACCAGTGGTATGTGCTAATACTCTTCCTACTTAGATTGCTCTGTCAACTACGATGCAGCAGAAATGGTCTCATATGTGTAAAGAGCATTTGAAGTTTAGAAGCAAGCCAACTTTTTTCTCTCTATAAAGTGTGACTTTCAAGATTAAAAAAAATTAGCTTTGGGCCTTGAAGCTGACCAAAGGTGTTTTAACTCTAGGCTATATTCTCCTCCCCTCCTATAGCAATAAGACAAATGTTTTGGCCTTAATGACCAAAGGGGCTTGGTGAAAGAAACCTGCTTAAGAATAAGAGAAGATGCCTGAATAGGCAGCTGCATGTATTAACATAGCAGTTAAGAGCAGACACTTTGAAGTTAGATAAAACCGGGTTCAAAACCCAGTTCCTCCATTTATTGGCTTTTTCATCCTAAGAGTGTTATTTGATATGTCTGAGCCATGGTTTCCTCATCTGTAAAACAGGTAACAAAGTTCTTTCAAATGAGGATTAATATATGTGAAACATTGTGTACTTTGTACATAGCAAACGTGTAAGTGGTAGTTGTTAAACAGACTTAAGAATTTGTTTGCAAAGAATAAAAAATGGACATGACATTGGATGGAAGCTTGAACTATTCAGGCTGTTATGTATGGATATTTCAAGTTCCAAGGAAAGAAACATGTTCCTGATAGTCCCTCTAACAGAATTCCTTGTAAGGATACGTGAGGAACTCAAGGACAAAGGGCATAAGCAGTGAGAAGACCAGGAATCACAGTAGTCCTAGCGAGGTCTGGCTGTGCGGTAATCTGTGAGTCTACTGTCTGCAACCGGAAAGATCCTATCTAACCGAGAAGTGCATACTTCAAAATTAGTTCACTCTTGTTCATCTACATTGCTAACAAAGTCAAATACAATAAGATTGAGCTGATTAATGTTGTTTTAAAGGAGAGTTAAATGAGTTGATTAGTGCTGTAAATAAATGAGAGGTGACAAGATGATCTTGATTTTTCCTCCTTTTCCGATCAGGCGGTGAATGGAAAGTTCGTTATGAGACACAACTTGAACTGAATGATCAACTAGAAAAGCAAATTGTTTCTCTAGAAGAGAAAATGGAAAAAATCCGTGGAAATCCTTTAGGTACAGAAGCAACTATATATATATATAGTTGAGTTATATATATAAGTTGAGTTAAAAGGGATAAAATATTAATTGTTAATATTTTCATATTTGTTTTGTTGTAGATAGATTGTCTTCTATCTTTGTCTATGAACAAATGCCAGTGGTGAGTAAAAGCTGGTTAAACAAAAAGAATAATTGAAGGAAAGAAATTATGTACTTTTTAAAGACAGGTTCCAAAAAACGTTTAAAGACTGTGGCAAGTTCCAAATAAAATATTTTGTGCAGTGGAACTGTTTCTAGGAAGTAAGGAATCCTATAGCAGATCCTTCAACTTAATCTCCACCTTATAAAGCTGGGCAGGGTTGCAGGTACAAACAAAATGGAAGAAACAGAATCTCAGTAGTCAGTCCAAGTGGAACCTGAGTGTGTCTACTTCCTGCAAACCAACAGAGCCTATTAAACACAGAAATATATTTCATACCTATCTAAAAACATTTCCATTCTATTTCCTCTGGAATATACATATATACATGTATAGATACACACATTCACATTCACACACACAGTGTATAAAATCCAACAAAGAACCCATAAAATTATCCTGTAACATGAAAGAAACCTTGTTGCACTAATCGACCTACTTTTTCTAGTGACAGCCTTTCCTCCTGATAAATTACTTGAATTTATATGTTTTATACTTTACAAAGCACAGTTATTTGTTTCTCATTTGTTTAAATGTTTATTTTTTAAAATGTAGAGAAGACCTAAAGCATGACTTATGCTGGGTCTAGAGCGTGCTTGGAAATAGTCTTTTCTTTAGAACTCATGCTGAATTTTTATTTCAAGAATATTCAGAAAAAGGTGGAAATCTTATCAAAAATCAAGTGTACTTTATATGAAAATGAAAATACAATACTCCACTAAAGTGGCAGAACTACACAACCCAATGAGATAAAATTTAGTATTATTTCCTTTAATACATGTGACACTAAGCTTAAAACAATTAAGTGATTTGCTGAGAATCACACAGTCTGGAAATGTGGAGGTCGATTCTCTTTCTCTAAAAAAATCTGTGCCTATTTGACTAGATTGTGCTATGCCAACGGCCATTCTATACTGCTTATCAGAAATAACTTTTTTTTTTAATAGCTTTATGTTGAGCACTTAACTGCTATATTCACAGAGGTCCTGAGGACCAGAGCATTATAGAGATTGCTCTATGAATAACTGCAGAGCTTTAGTGAAAAATACAGAAAAATATCATATTTTTTTAAAATAATGAATCAGGGGAGAAATAACCTAATTTGTACACCTCTGTTATTTTCAACCCAGAAATACCTCTATTTCTGTGTCTTGAAAAGTCAGGAAAAGTCATGGAGTCTTATCCCCATCTTGTGGTATTTAGAAATTGCTGCAAGGGCTATTTTAAGCCTTGTCTTTATTAACGGTGGATAGAATTTTAATTCCTCCTATAGCGTATGAAATATAGAATACTAGCTACAGAACATAAAATATTCTGACTCCCAGTTTCTTGAAAACTCATCCTCAGTGCTAGCTCGAGAAATTTGGTATCACCAGCCTTACAGGGAACAGCAGCAAGTGCTGGTGGGACCTGCTATGATAATTTACAAAATATGTAAGAAGCAATTGATTGGTTTTCTAACTGCTATCTCAGACTCTGTAACATACTCATGTTGACAAATTTCTTTCCTTTGATGAGTTTGTGTTATTCTTGAAAAAAATGTGGTTCTCTAAGAGGTTTAGATCTGGAGGCAGAGAATTCTATTTCTCTTCAGTAAAGGACTAAAGAAATGCTAGAAAAACCAAGAGTGGGGCCATGTACCAAGCAGAAAGGAAAGATAATGAAAGTTCAGGCTCTTAAGGACCTGGTTCTCTCTATTCTGTGGGCAGAGGCATGCAGGAGTATTTGGGTTTTCTTACACAGTGGAATCCGGGAGGAGATTGTGTGAACAGCAGGTGTTAGGAATCTAGCCAAGGAGCTGGTGGTGGAAGTAGCCAACTACTGAGCAAAAAGCATTGGGATCCAAGAATCCTATATCTAATAATGAAGTCTTTTATTCAAGGACAAAAGATAGTATACCACGTCTTATTCTTTATATAAAAACAATATTTATGAAATTCAGATACATACTCTTAATGAAATGCAGACATGTTTGGTTTTCTATTAGGTTGATATTTAGAGAAAAGGTTTTAAATTGTTTGGGGGGTATAGAATATGAATTCAAATACTATTTGTAAATTTACCGATTCTTTATCCTTGTCATTGATTGTTAAAAGTAACCTATACAGATATGCTTAAGAAATTGATGTCAGTTTGAACGCTGATTTTGAGTAACTTCAAATTTCAAGTTTGCTTGTGGGCAAAAACAAGGATGAGTACCAATTTTTGACCAGGATATATGTAATTTTTTAAAAATGTTACCATTTGAAAAAGAATTTTGAAGTACTAAGCAAGTAATTTACGACCTGGATCATTAAAGTGGACTTGATTTTAATATTTTAGAACAAGGATTCACTTAAGTGAGAGTGAATTTCTGGTCCTTGTTCTGATACAGACTGGCTTCAAGCCTTCAACCTTTTTGAAGGTTCTTATTCTCATCTTCAGGTACTATAGATTAGGTAATCTTTAAAGTGCCTTTCAGCAGCATAATTTATTAATATTTAATTTTAGCAAGATGTTTCAGTAAAGGGTTACATTTGGCTGCATTTAAGAGAAAGGGCTGGGGCACCTGAGTGGCTCAGTCATTAAGCATCTGCGTTCAGCTCGAGTCACGATCCCATGGTCCTGGGATCAAGCCCCGCATCGGGCTCCCTGCTTGGCAGGAAGCCTGCTTCTCCCTCTCCCGCTCCCCCTGCTTGTGTTCCCTCTCTCGCTGTGTCTGTCAAATAAATAAAGAAAATCTTAAAAAAAAAAAAAAAGAGAGAGAGAGAAAGGGTTAAACGAGTAAGGTGCTTGGTTTTGTTTTCTCAGGTAACAGATGTGTTAGAGGGATACAATTCAGGTTGGCACAGTGGCTCCTCCCAGCTCCTGACTTGAATTTCCACTCTGCCATCATTTAATGAAGGCTTTTGTTCGCCATACTCACAAGATGGCTGCTTCACTTTCTCACCTGGTTCACCTTCTCTTTCAATAGATAGAAGTAGGTGAAGGGAAAAGGGCAAAGTGAAGGCCAGTCAAGTTTGTTTTCTTTCAAAGCATTTTCCAACATGCCGCACCCAGAGTCTCTTCTTACATCTCATTGCTTAGAACTGCATCATATGACCTCCTGTATCTACAAGAAAGGCTGGGAAATTTAGTGTTTCACTGAGCATAGTAGTGGGAAGAAGGGTAGAATGAGTATCTGTTATGCCATTAGCTCTATTTGCCACACAAGGTCACTTTCAATGAGTACTTTTTTTTTTTTTTTAAGATTTTATTTATTTGAGAGAGAGAGCTCGCACAAGTGGGGGAGAGGGGTTGGGTGGAGTGGTGAGGCAGAGTCAGAGAGAGAGGGAGAGGGAGAAGCAGACTCCCCACCTGGGCAGGTGGCTTGACTCTCGAATGGGGGCTCCATCCCAGGACCCTAAGATCCTGACCTGAGCCAAAGTCAGACGCTTAAATGACTGAGCCACCCAGGCGCCTTAAGTACCATTTCATTTTAAAGTAATACATATTCATTTAATACCATTTGGAAAAAAAAAAGACAAAGATAAATATTAAGTCAAATATATCTACTGTTAACCTCTTTTTTTTAAAGTTCTGCATGCGTGTACATTGATTAAAACTTACAACCCAATAAATAAATGAACACCAAAAAGGAACAAATAAGGACACTTTAAAATATTTATATAATTTTAACCTTATTTCATGGACAATTTTTTATCCTGTACTTTAATTATGGACAATTAAACCAATAATTTCTTATGTTGTATTTTCTTCATATATATGTATATATATATATATATATATTTTTTAAAGATTTTATTTATTTATTCAACAGAGATAGAGACAGCCAGCGAGAGAGGGAACACAAGCAGGGGGAGTGGGAGAGGAAGAAGCAGGCTCTTAGCGGAGGAGCCTGATGTGGCGCTCGATCCTGTAACACCGGGATCACGCCCTGAGCCGAAAGCAGACGCCCAGCCGCTGTGCCACCCAGGCGCCCCTCTTCATATATATTTTTAACAGCTACATTATACATCATTGCATTGGATAATTGATGTTCAATTCCTTTTCCCTATAGTTGAATATTTTAGATTATTTGTGGTTTTAATTTGAATAAAATAAAACCCACAGAGGATATTATGGCAAACAGTATATTTTAGTATTAGCAAATCTTTAATTTTTGTCAGTTTTTTATTTCAAACGTTTTAATGAAAATAGTCTATAGAGTTGAAGACCCTTTTGTTCCCTTTGCTGTCTCTTTCCCGTTATAGGCAAGTATGATCATGGATTTGGTATATACCATTCTAATTTATTTTTAAATACCTTTTTACAGATATTGTGTCTAAAAGTGCATGTAAAAATATATTGTACATATCATCCATTTTTTTATTCTGTCCATGTTAATGCATAAAGATCTGGTAAATTTTATTTGCTACATAGTATTTACTATATATGTGTATATATATGCATATATATGTGTATATATATATATAGCAGAGATATATATATACACACACATACATATATATAGTAGATATATATATATACATACATACATATATATAGTAGATATATATATATATATATATATATATATACATACATATATACATCTTTATTTATTTCCCTATTTATGTATATTGAGGATTTTTAAAAATCTCACTGTGACAAACACTGCTGCAGGGAACATACTTGTACATGTCTCCCGTTATACAGTGTTCCTCCAGAATTGGCTGATTTTTCTGTGCAGGGCTAGATAGTTACTACTTCCGACTTTGCAGGCCATTTGATCTCTAGTGCGACTATTTGATGCTGCCGTTGTAGGGTGAAAGGAGCCATAGACAAAACCTAAATGAATAGGTAGGGTTTTATGCTAACAAATCTTGGCTTACAAAACAGCCTGTGGCTGGATTTGGTCTTCAGGCTATAGTATGCTGGCCCCTGCTTTAGGGCAGTGGTCCTCAAACTTTGGTAAGTAACAGAATCATGTGGGGAACTTCATAAAAATACAAAGGCCAGCCCTATCCTTCAACCATCTTGCCACTTCGGAGTTCTTTATTAACTCTTCAGATAATTCAGATATACACCAAAGTTTGAGAACCACTGCTCTAGTGCACACAGAACGAAATTTTTAGATCCTGGTAGATGCACATTTTCAAATAATGATAGATTCCCTCTGAATCAATCTAAAGACACCCCAGGTCTGCAGTTAGTTCAGTAGGTCTGTAATAAATAAAAGGTGATGGGAGATAAGACTGGAAATATAAGCAGGGCCTCGATAACAAAGGATTTTGTATGCATGTGAACCTTTTTATATGTGGTGGGAAGCTTTCGAAGTATTTAATGTACAGTTTAAAAGCCTTTTCCCCCCCACGGAGAAAGGCTTCTCCAGGAAGGGTGAGATTTGAGGCAGGGAAACCAGATAGGACGCTTTTGTAGCAGTCCAAGTAAGGGAAGGTGAGTAGGATATGGGGATGGAGGCGATGTGACAGATTGAAGAGATATTTAAGAGTGCGGATTTTATGAGTATGTGATGCTTGGGTGAGACTGGGAGAGGATTGGAGGAAGATTAAGGACTGTCCCTTGAACAATGATTATAGTGAACAGCACTGAAAGAATCAGAAGCAGGCGGAGTGTTAAGAAATGAGTTTAGTTTTGTGTGTATTACCCAGATGACAGTGATCAATAAGCGCCTGGACATGGTTTTAGACTATAGAAAGTTGTTAAATGAAATCTTTAAAAAAAAAAAAAAAAGGGGGCGCCTGGGTAGCGCAGTCGTTAAAGCATCTGCCTTCGGCTCAGGGCGTGATCCCGGCATACTGGGATCGAGTCCCACATCGGGCTCCTCCGCTGTGAGCCTGCTTCTTCCTCTCCCACTCCCCCTGCTGTGTTTCCTCTCTCTCTGGCTGTCTCTCTGTCACATAAATAAATAAAATCTTTAAAAAAAAAAAAAAGAAAGTTGTTTCTCTGAATAGAGAGATCATGGAGTCATCAGTGTCACCTGCAGTCATGAAAGTATGAGATTGTTCAGAAAGAAATACAAAATCTGAAAGGAAGGATTGAAGATGGAACCCTAGGGAATACTAACACTTAAGGTATTAGCTGAGGAGGCAATTCAGTGAAGATAACTGAGAAGGAAAATTATTGAGAAAGGGAGAGGGGAGAACTGGAAAAGAGTGGTATCACAGAAGCCAAGGGTGGAGAAGGGTTTAATGAATGTTCAGCAGAAGAATGTTCTCCAAGAAATTTCAGGTGCAGGGTAGATAAAGCACATGGTCCAAAGTTCCAGCACATTATCGACTCAAAGGGGAAGAAGGTAAGCAGGTTGAAAGGAAATTAGAAGGTAGGCTATTGAAAGAAAATGTGGTGTAGTGGAAGAAGGGGTGAGACAATGGAGTGGGTGTAACCCACTTTACCCAGAAACTTGGCTTTTAGAATTAGACTGTCCTGGTTCAAAGACTATGGAGCACTAAGGATATTATTTCATCTCTCTGAGGCTTAATTTCCTCATCTGTAAAATGGAGTTAATTAAGCTCTCTTGCAAGGTTGTCGTAAAGATTATTAGAGATGTATAAAGCAAATAGCATAGTGCCTAACACAGTAAGCGCTTCCCTTGATAAAGCGTCAGTTCCCTTCTTCCCTTCTCTTGATAATGGGAACTTTAGAGGGAGCTCTAAGTTTCATTAGAACAAGTCTTTTGTGAAATTAACCTTAGCCCATTTCAAGGAAATATGTTTTCACTTATTCAGCTTTTCTGTCATGTAAGTTGTGAATCTTCCGGTACCCCTTAAAACTATAGTAGAATTCTGTGGCTTTTCAGTACCTTTCCAGAAAGCAGGGGCTTCTTCAGGGATATAATAAAAAGCACTGAACTTTTACTTCTCTTGGGGTTGCTGGGTGGACATTTTTTAACCCCTTCTATTTACATCCACCAGAAGAACCTAGTGCCTACTTCCAGAATTTCCTGGTGTATTGAGCAAAGATCTATAGCCATTCACTGGAAGACTAGACTCTGTTTTAAGCATTCCAGATGGATATTTAGGATAATTAGGCCGTGTTTTCTCTGATGAGCAGTATCTGTTTTTCAGGTTCTGACATGGCACTCTAGGCTTCTTCTTTAATCTCCAGTTAGAATACGAAGCTGAGGATTCAGCTAAACTCTTTATCAGAACTTTATGGCTCCTGGTAGACAGCCCCATAGGTGGTTCCCCAGCGATGTTTTGAATAATCTTTCAGTGCTTTACTGTCACTATTAGCATACTGGTAGTTGATGTCTTCTCTCTTTGATTAGTTTATTGAGGCCCACTCAAGCTTAGTACCTATGACACTGTGCCACAAACAAGAACAGTGATTGGCCCCTCTACTTCCCTACTTTCTTTTACTGTCCAGCACTGCCATGTCCCTAGTTGCTGGTCAGTATATAAAGCTGTGGTCCTTTAATTTTCAAACTGTGTAAGAATCATGTGAATAGTTTATTAAAAGTGCATATTCTTGGGCTCACCCTTGGAGATCCTTATTTGGTAGGTCTGGGTTAAGGCCTCGACATTTGTATTTTTTAGCAGACATCTCAATAGGTTCTATTGCAAAGCACCATTAGATATAAAATAACAACAACAACAACAGATTTAGGGTATCTAAATCCCTCAGAGAAAGATGTACAAGATAGCTTCTCTTGTGAAAAGTTACTATAAAGTCTTTATCAAAAAGTTCTACCATACCCTTTGGTCAACTCTATTTCATGGTGGAAGTCCTGTTCCTTGATTCATTAGGAGTCATAAAATTGATGACCCCTTATCTTGAAGTCTGTTTTGGCTGCTTTAAAGAAAAAAAAAAACAAAAAAACCCACAGACTGGGTGGCTTACAAACAACAGAAATTTATTTCTCGCAGTTTTGGAGTCTGGAAATCCAGGATCATGGTACCAGCAGGTATGGTGTTTGGTAACAGCTTGATTTTTGGTTCAGAGATGGCTCCTTCTTGCTGTGTCCTCACATGGTGGGAGGGGGCTAAGGACCTCAATAGGGTGTTTTCTATAAGAGCATTAATCGTATTCATGAGGCCTCTACCCTCATGACCTGAGCATCTCCCAAAGTCCCCACCTCCTAATACCATCATATGAGGCATTAGGATTTGAACATATGCATTTGGGGAGGATACACATTCAAACCATAGCACTTCTATTTCTCTCTGCTTCTTTTTCCAATCAGTGCATTCACTTGTTTCTCATGACACCCAGACAGCTTGGTCTCTTCAGGGAAACCTCTCACCAGAACACACACTCTGTCAGTCAGATGGAGATAGCACAGAAGATCCTCCCAAAGCCAACAGGGCTGTCTGGTGATGGGAGACATGAAGGAGAAAGTATGGAAACAGAGAAACATTATTTAGGAAAATGTCGAGTTTCACATTAAATGTTCTCTGGAAGACTCTTGATCAATTTGTAGAAAATCAAGTCATAGGAAATTAATTGCTGAAATCTAGATCTTTGAATACACTCACGATTATAATCCTAGCATTTTAAAGAATGATCGATTTGTTAAAAACAACTTATGAAAATGGCTTAGCATTAGTATCATCATTGAAAAATATATTCAGAAAAAGAATAAGTTCACATGCATGGAAGACTCTCCTACAAACAAGTTTTTGATAAATTGGTGAATTTAGAGCAGTAGGTGAATTGGCCTCTTTGCAAGTTAATCCTTTGGTCAATTGACGTCTTGAGATATTACTTTTGGATATTTACCTAGTTTCCCTTCTGAAGTATGTTTCAGCTTTCCTTAGGACAAACCATAACATTTCTCTCCTTGCCCTGCTTAGCAAGAAGGAAGAGAGTTTGAAGTCTCACAAATTCTTTCATAGAGCCAGACTAGCCTCTTCATCGTACACTTGAGCCTTTAAAGAAACAAGACTCTCCCCTCATATCATTTTCTATTTTGGTCCATTCATGTTCTACATGCTGACTTCCGATGTCCTTAATCATCGCCCTCCTCTTTTGTACATCCTGATGCCCCATACCCTTTTCCGGAATGTGCTTCCCTTTATTGTGATTCAGATTCTTCTTTTAGTTACGCTGCTTCATGGGGTCCTGGACAAACATCCAGCCCAGTTTGGACCTCCCAGGGAACTAGTACCTCACTGCAGCATCCGGTCATGCTCCCAGTGGGTTCATTCTGGTCATTTCCACCTTCAGAATATTCTTAGAAATTTTGTTTTAAAAGACATAAATATGCGTTTTAGAACCTAATAACCAGGTGTTAATAGTAATGAGCCTAAAGCACTATTGACACCCCTAAATATATTTGTGTTTAAAGTGATATATCAGCCACATAGTGAAAATCTTACTGAAGGGATCTTGGATTCTCAAGAACGTGATACAAACAAAGCAAGAAGAGGAATTCCCACTAGCCATCTGGCTAGTGGCAGATCTGTAGAATCCATCTGAGACTGCTTCCTGATGTATTCTGTCCTAGATGTCACCAGATTTGTGTTCTCCCCAAAGGTCATGTGTCAGTTTGGAGACAAATCACAAAACAAGTAACACAGATTTTATATATAAATCTAATAACAATGTTGTCCACAAGGGGGCGCTTGGTATTTAAGCATGCATAGGGCTGTATTCATTCATTGCAATTGCCTTCATTGAAAAGTATTGCATATCTAGGAGCTGTGATGAATTGTATTCTCATATTTTTCTCTTGTAAGCATTCAGGAGAGTGATTTTTTTTACTTGTAGCTTTTATATGTTCTTTAGTATAGTATAGCAGTTAACATTGCTTAAAAAATAGGTGGCTAATAGAGCTTTGTTTTTATTAGGATAGAAGAAAGGGACTTAAAAAAAAAAACTAAGTATATTTGATTTCAGGTATGTAAAAGTGTCGCAAAATTTCTTATTCTTACCCTGTTGTTTCAATGTACCGTTGGGAAGTGACCTTTTCCAAGCAAATTAAGACATGAGCATAGGTGAAATATTAAGAACTGATTAGTATCAGAAACAAAACAAAACAACTCCTCTTTGATAAGACAAGAATTAATTTTTGTGTATGTAATTTCTTTTTGGTTAATTTCCAGTAGAATCTTCAATTTAGCTATGTCTTTACTATGTCTTTTCAGACTATAGTTTTCTGGTATGTGACCATTGATTTTATAATCAGCTAACAAGCTCCTTGGAAAGATGAAGAACATTAAGTTATGGGTCTTCTAATGAATCGTAAGTGATGGGATGACAGAATATGTGTCTTTGATAAAACCATTTTTAAAAAACAGTTCATTTTAGAGTCAGTAAAATAAAGAAGTAAAATCTAGAATGAACCTTGAAGTTACTGTAGTATAATTTTATAATTTTAAAGAATTTCTTTTGTTTATAATAATTTTTTAAATGGATAATTACAAATATCTTGCTTTTAATGATCCTGGGTATTTAATGACTAATACAGTTTTTACAAAACCCAGAATATGTTCTTGTTTTCTCCCCAGGACAATCTTTTAAATTAATTAATTAATTAATACCTTTTTTTAGAGCAGTTTTAGGTTCTTAACAAAATTCGAAGGAAGGTACAGAGATTTCTCACATACTCCCTACCCTACACATGCAGAGCCTCCCCATTATCAACATTATTCATTCCATTACTGGAATGAACCTACATTGGCTCATCGTAATCACCCAAAGTCCATAGTTTACATTAGGGTTTACTCTTGGTGTTGTACATTCTATGGGTTTGGAAAATGTATAATGACATATATGTGTCCTTGTAGTATAATATAGAGTATTTTCACTGCCCTAAAAATCCTCTGTGCTCCACCTGTTCTTTCCCACTATCCACCCCCAACTTCTGGCAACCACTGATCTTTTTACTGTCTGCATAGTTTTGCCTTTTCCAGAATGTCATATAGATACAGTCAGACGGTATATAACCTTTTCAGATTGGCTTCTTTCACTTAGTAATATGCGTTTAAGATTCTTCCATGTTTTTTCATGCCTTGATAGTTCATTTGTTTTTAGTGCTGAATAATATTTCATTGTCTGGATGTATCGTAGTTCATTTATCCACCCACCTACTGAAGGACATCTTGGTTATTTCCAAGTTTTAGCAGCTATGAGTAAAGATTCTATAAACATCCATATGCAGGTTTTTGTAGGAACATAAGTTTCAACTCCTTTGGTCAAATACCAAGAAGTGCAATCATGGGATCATATGGTAAGAGTATGTTTAGTTTTGTAAGAAACCGCCAGACTGTATTCTTCTTCTTCTTCTTTTTTTTAAGATTTTATTTACTTATTTATTTGAGAGAGAGAAAGCATAAGCATGGGGAGGAGCAGAGGGAGAAGGACAAGCAGCCTCCTTGCTGAGCGCAGAGCCTGATGTGGGGCTCCATCCCATAACTCTGAGATCATGACCTGAGCAGAAATCAAGAGTCCTATGCTTAACTGACCGAGCCACCCAGGTGCCCTTGTCAGACTGTCTTCTAAAGAAGCTGTACCATTTTGCATTCCCACCAGCATTATATGAGAGTTTCTATTGCTCCACATCCTCACTGGCATTCGGTATTGTGGATTCAGTGTTGTGGATTTTGGCCATTCTGATAGATGAGTAGTGGTATTTCCTTGTTTTAATTTGCATTTCCCTGATGACATATGATGTGGAGCATCTTCTCATATGCTTATTTTTCATCCATATATCTTCTTTAATGAGGTATTAGTTAAGATATTTGGCCTATTTTTAAATCAAGTTGTTTGTTGTTGAGTTTTAAGAGTTCTTTGTGTATTTTAGGTAACAGTTGATTATCAGATGTGTGTTTTGCAAATATTTTCTCCCAGTGTGTGGCTTGTCTTCTAATTCTCTTGGCATTGTCTTTCACAGAGCAGAAGTTTTTAATTTTAATGAAGACCAGCTTGTTTATTATTTCTTTCATGGATAGTGCCTTTGGTGTTATATCTAAAAAGATATCGCCATACCCAGGGGCATCTATCTAGGTTTTCTCCTATGTCATCTTCCAGGAGTTATATAATTTTGCATTTTATTTTTTTTAAAGATTTTATTTATTTATTTATTTGAGAGAGAGCGAGAGAGCACGAGTGGGGGCAGGGGCAGAGGAAGTAGGAGAGGTAGGGAACCTGATGCTGGGGTTGATCCTAGGACCCTGGGATCATGACCTGAGCTGAAAGCCAAAGCTTAACTGACTGAGCCACCCAGGCGTCCCTCATTTTGCATTTTACATTTAGGTCTGTGATCCACTTTGGGTTAATTTTTGTGAAGGGCGTAGTCTAGATTCATTTTTTTGCATGTGGATGTCCAGTTGTTCTGGCACCATTTGTTGGAGAAACTATCTTTGCTCCATGGCATTGCCTTTGTTCCTTTGTCAAAGATCAGTTGAAAAAGGATCTATTTGTTCTGGGTGGTCTATTTCTGGGGTTTCTATTCTGTTCTATTTATATATCTATCCTTTTGTTAATACCAATCTTGATTACTGTAGCTTTTTGGTAAGTCATGAAGTTGGTAAACATCAGTCCTTCAATTTTGTTCTTCTTTCTCAATGTCATTTTGGCTGTTTGAGTCTTTTGCTTCTCCTTTAAACTTTAGAATCAGTTTATCAATATCCATAAAATAACATTTTAGAATTTTGATTGAGATTGCATTGAATCTATAGATTATGTTGGGAAAAACTGACATCTTGACAGTATTGAGTCTTCCTATCCATGAACATGGAATATCTTTTCCATTTATTTAGTTCTTTGATTTTGTTCATCATACTTTTGTAGTTATCCTTATCCAGATCTTACACATATCTTGTTAGATTTTTATCTAAATATTTCATTTTGGGGGATGCTAATATAAATGGTATAGTGTTTTTTTAATTTCAAATTCTACTTGTTCATTGCCAGTATATAGGAAAACAATTGATTTTCATATATTAACCTGGTCATTCTGCAACATTGTTATAATCACTTATTAATTCCAGAGTTTGTTGTTATTGATTATTTGGGATATTCTACATAGATGATCACGTTATCTGCAAACATAGTTTTTTTATCTTCCTTCCCAATCTATACACATTTTATTTCCTTTTCTTGTCTTATTATATTGGCAAGGACTTCCAGTGTAATGTTGTAATAAGTGGTGAGAGGGGTCATCCTTGCCTTGTACCATCTGATCTCAGTGGGAAAGCTTCAAGATTCAAACCATTAAGTATGATGTTTCTATAGTTTTGTTGTTGTTTAAGATATTCTTTATCACGTTAAGGAAGTTCTCCTCTATTCCTAGTTTACTGAGAGTTTTTGGTATAAGTGGGTGTTGGATTTTGTCAGATGCTTTTTCTGCATCTATTGATATGATCACATAATTTCATTTAGTCTGTTGATATGATAGATTCCATTAATTGAAACCATTTATTTTTATGCTTGCCTTATTACCATGAGATTGCCCCAACGAACCACCCCACTTTCCTGAGTGATGGCATAATACCGGAGTATAGTGCATCTAAAATTCAACTAGGAAGCAGGCTCAGGGAAGAGTGAGATGGGTCCCAGGAATTCTACTTGTGAGAGTAATCCAAAGGCTAACCAGAGAAAATAAAATACTTTGTGTCTCTATGCTGAGTCTAGGGGAAACAAACAAGCACAAAGCTGGGAGATGGTGTGGTATAGGCTGGAAGGATAATAAATCAAGATGTTAAAAGTGAAGGTGGTTATGAAGAAAATCAGGACAAGGCAAGAGGTCCACATCTGATACGAAGTTTCTGCGTAACACATTTTTCACTCTCTACAAGTTTATGAAATTTGTATGTTGCCATTGTTTTTGTTGGGTGGATTTATAATTTTATTTATTTAGAAATAACTTCAAACTTACAGAAAAAATGCAAGAATAGTGCAAGAAACTTCTGCTTTCAAGAACCATTTTAGAGTAAGTTGCTATCACTTCTGACTACTTTACGATACACAAGGACTTTCTCCTACACAATCATAGTGTAGCCATCAAAATCAAGAAATTAGCACTGATTCTTCACTGCTCATACAGCTTCATCAGTTGTCCCAATAGTGTTCTTTATACAAAAAGACCCTATTCAGGATCATTATATTGCATTTAGTTGTCATGTGCTTTTAGTGTCCTAAATCAAAATAGTTCTTCATTGATGGGGAAAATCCTTTCACCATACCCTTTCACCATATCTATCTATCTATCTATCTATCTATCTATCTATCTATCTATCTATCTATCTATCTATCTATCCATCCTTCTATCTATCTATCTCAAATCATTTTGTCGTACATTTTTAATGCCTTACAATTTTAATTGCCAGTTAGACCTCAATAAAGCTGGGGAAAAAAAGTTTCTCAGTTTTTCTTTGACTTTCAACCTCAACATTTTTGAAGATTACTTGCTAAACATTTTGTAGAATGTTCTAGTATATGTGTTTTTCTGATGACTCCTCATGGTTAGATTACAATTATACATTTTTGGTAAGAATGCCACATAAATCAAATTGTGTTCTCATCCAATCAAGTGAGAAGTTATTTCAATTTGTCTCATAATTGTTAACGTTAACTTTGATCACTTAATTAAAAAGACATCTGTCAGGCATCTCCATTGCAAAGTTATTCTTTTCCCCTTTGTAGTTAAAAAACATTTTATGAGGAAGTATTTTGAGAATACGTAAATATCCCATTTCATATTGACTTACTATTTTATCATCTGTTGATGTTTCTTGGTTGATAATTACTATCATAGCCCATGACTTTCACTATTTATTAGTCATTGTTCTAGTATAGAGAAAATCTTTCTCTTCTCTATATTTATTATTATTTGAAAATTTATATCAGGATAAACTCATGGATTTTTATAATATAATTTTATGTTATATACTTTTATATAATTTTTAGCATTATTTAATTTGATACTCAAATTTTCCCAGCTTTAGTATGTTGCCATTTTAAAAACACTTAACACTTCTTAATTTAGGAATTCCTAATAAAAGTATCAGGACAGGTAGCTGACAACTCACATATAGTCTATTTTATAATTCATAGTGTTTGAGTACAAAATTATTGAAGAACTATTAGTGAAGTAGGATGGTGTTTTAAAAAATGTGCTTAACTATAATTGTTCCCATCTTAGTCAAGATTTTTTTGGTTATAAAATTAAGAAGGGAGATAGTGTATGTAGTAGGCTTTCAGGCCTGAGCTCTGTTAGCATAATTTTTTAAAAGACTACTACAGTTCATTGTTTGACATATTCACTCTTACATGACTCTGTCTCACAAACCCATACTCTTTCTTCCCATGTACAAAATTCCTTAAAAAACTCCCACTTAACCAAATCCAGATATCCCATGCAAAATTAGAAATCTATGCTTGGTACCATTAGAGCATTGAGTTTATTGGGATTTAAGTTGTGTAAAGTTGTAGAAAGTGGTTTTGGTAAAATTGAGCTTGAGGTGTCAAGCAAATGTTAAGAATAGGCACACAGATTTAGATTTGGTTGTGATATTTATTAGCGGAGAAATGATAGTTTGTAATTGAAGTGAATAGATAAGAAGAGTATAGAAGGACATCTCAGGAGGTGAGAGATTTAAACAAATTTTGGAAGAACCTTAGCTGGAGGAATAGTCATTCACTTGACAGGGTTGAGGAAGCAACAACAAAGCGCTTGACAAGGAGAAGGACTATTAGTGAAAACAAAGCAGTCACTCGTTAGACCTGCTTAGTGCTTTGGAACTTGGCAGCACCAAGTATTAAAGAAGGTGGAGGTGAGGAAGGAGTGGAAACTGGGAAATTAGTTGATCATATAGACATGGAGCAGTTGACTATGGGGACCCCTCTGCCCACCCCACTCAGGATACTCTCCTTCAGTTGGGAGTTTATTTTCTGGAAAAATAAAGCTGCAGAAGCTCTGGATTTTGGGCCTTCGGGCACAGAGGAGGATGAGAATATGATAGAGGTCTAAGAATGATGGAATTAAACAAAAATATGTCGTCTGAATAATGGAACTCTCAGCTTTCTTCCCTTGCTCTACTCCCAGAAAACCAGTGGCTAAGATGAAACTTCACAAGGGAGGAGATTGGACAGTTCTTCCGTTGAAAAACTGAAATGCCCTTAAGAAAAGACTGTTAGTGTGACTGCCCAGAGAAGGCACCTCACAGACTTCCCAGGATAGGGAAGTTAATTGACTGAGGACTTATTAGGCTTCAAAATATTTCACTACTTTTGCACCAAGACCACACCTCCCATGGGCCGCTCCATGCCCATATTGGGTACAGTGGGGATACTAAGGCAACCCTATTTCTGGGAAACATGGGACTCCATTGTCATTGACTTTGGCTTAAGGATTCGTTGATGGTTTTGCCAAACTTTCCTTAGGCTGCATGCCAGCCTAGGATGTTTCCACTTCCACCTGACTTTCTTTTCCTTTCCCCTTCACTAAGGCTCAGACTTGTATTATAATCAAACTACTTTCCCAGCCTTCTCCTGTTCGTTCCCTGTTTCCTCTCAAGACAGGCATTTCCGATAACAGAATCCTTTCACATTTAATCCCGTCTTGGTGTCTGCTTCTCAGAAGACTAAGTCTACGACTAGAGGTACTGGGAGTGATGCAAAAAAACCCCAGGAGGTACGGTGGGGGTTGGGGCCTGGCTTGCTTCCTTTGTGGCAGGCAGAGGAAGCCGTCCTGATTTGTAGATGTGGCACCAGTAGATCCTGGCTAAGTGTGCCAGTTGAACTACTAAGACTTCACTGATGGTGACCTTGGAAAATGTTATTGCGGAGGGGAATATTGTAGAAGAATCCATGATGTAGGCATTTGGAAAAGAGGTTTATTTTTAAGTTGTATTGACACCCTGTGTAAGGATAAATGAGACTGAGAATAGTTAACAATATCTAAGAGTGAAAACCAGAGAGTCTTGGTGGTAGAGGTCTTTTATACCAGTAGTAGAAGGGCAGACTTGTAGAACAACAAGGCTGTAGAGCTGATAGCGAGTTGCAGAGTTCCAGAGGCATTTAAATGCTCGGTCCATGCAGGTGTGTTACCCAAAGGGCAGGGCCCTAATAGGAATAACCAAGGATCCTGAAAAGTGTGACAGGACATCTGGATGGGTGCCCCTAAGGCTGTTGACTCCATGACTCCAGCTGGACCCTCTCGCCCACCTCTACCTCTAGTAAGAGCTAGAATACTCACTGTTTTAGACGGTGCTACAGAGTCCTCTCTCCAATAGGGCAACGGGTTCTCCCCTCAGGAGCTGGCACCACCTCCTCTTCCAGCTGCCAGGCCAGTTAATGAGGGTGCTGTTCAACATCTATTAAAAAAATAAAAAATAAAAAAAATCAATGGAGGAACAGGAGGCTGAGAACAGTCAGCCCAATAGAAAGCACAATTTGCTCATTTCCCAGATCTGAACTAATTTTCAGTTCTAGAAATCATTGACCAAAGAGGTGGCTGGGTTCCTAGCCTATATCATTCCACGTATATATCATGACCATATCTCCAGTCTTCCCCCCAAAGGGCCTTTGACCACTTATTTCTTCAAAAACTCTTCATACTTGAGCAGCGGTTTATTTCATAAGGGTCAAATTTCCTATAAGATAACTCAGTTTAACCTCTTAAATTTGTGGGGCTTTCATGGATTTTTTTCTGGAGCAAGTTTGTATTTGGGGGAGGGGAGACTGGAAGCCATTTATGACACCAGTGCATGATTTTCCAAGAGAAATAAGGCCTGCCTGCGAAATATCACCCAGTTATGTTTTCATGGTAATCAAATATGCATAGTAGAGAATTGTCACAACAAAGGAATTTGTATTATCACTGGTGTTATTTTTAGAGACAAGAACTTGCCTTGCTTCAGCTGACCTAATTATCCTATTGATATATTTTTTTTATATTCTAATAAGTATTACCAAGTCTCGAGGAGAGAATAAGTTTTTCTAGAATTAGCTGTTTTTCAGGAGGAAGGTATGAGCTCTAAAATATCAGGCAGTTTCGCTTTGTGGAGATTTAAATCAGCTGCTACTGTTTTTCTTTAAATGTTCCTTTTAGGAACTTCAGTGACCTAGATCATGACCAACAAGGGTTATGTAGAACTCAACTTGGAGATGTTTTTTAATGTTAATGTGGTAATGTGTAAGAATATGAGAAATAAATGGAGTAACAGCAAATAATTATTGGTTTAGAGATTAAAATTTTTAACCAAATTGCTGTAATGCAGTATTGCTCTGGCATTTGGCTAAATCTCGACTCAGCTCCAGCTGTTTGTGATGAATGGTATTTGGCTTGAGGTCTTAGTTTCCAGAACTGTCCTACTCTGCAGTATTTTCTCAATTCTCCTGGTCATCAACTTTATTGTCTGTTTTTCTACTGTACTGTTGTTACACTGGTATCAGTCATATGAAAAATATATAATAATGTTGTTTAGCATGTGTGGCCTTTGGAGTCAGATTACCTGGGTAATCCTTTTTTTTTAATTTAAGATTTTATTTTTAAGTAATCTCTACATCCAACGTGGGGTCGAGATCAAGAGTCTCATGTTCCACTGACTGAGCCAGCCAGGCACCCCAAACTACCTAGGTTCTAATTCCAGCTCTACCATTTATTAGCTGTGCGTCTTTGGACCAGTTACTTAACATCTATCAGATGCAATTTTCTCAACAGTAAAATGGAAATAAATATATTAGCCATCCTCATGGCTTTTATAAGGATTAAATGGAATAATCTGTGGAAAGCACTGAGCACAAGTACTGACTTGGAATATAGTTAGGGTTCAATAAATATCATAATTTTTATTATTGCTATTACTTAAAAGGTGCATATTATAGAATTTGAAGTCACAGAATGTTATGAGGTAGAGGCATTTGCCAGTGAAGAAATTTCTTACTGTTATTTAGAGCATGAGTACATGTAAAAATCTACTGTTTAAACTTTCAGGAATACTTAAATACATTACTTAAACAGCTAGAAAAGAGAAAAGGAGCCTTGAAAATCAAGTGAAAGACTGTGCACTGAGACGGGAACAAGAATCAAAGGTTTGTTTATATTCTATTCTAGACATTTCTTTGTAACTGTCATTATTTTTGGTATCTTATCTACAAACCTACTATACTATTATCACAAAATGCTTACAAAACTATTTCCTACACTATTTTAAAAAACAGCATAGAGACATAAACTTGACTTAGTAATAGTCTTGCTAGTATTGCAAATCCTCTCTGATGTTGGATTCTTTTGTATTTTTCCTGTAGGCTTACCACAAGGCCAACAATGAGTGCTGTAGATACCTAGCTGAAATGTCTCGGGTAACTTTTGTTGTCTTACTTCCAAATTTTAAGAGTTTCCTCTTGCTGTAAACTACATTTTTCACTTTTCTAGGCTTTTGATTGGTTTGGTTTGGTAGACAAACATATGTTGGAATTATGGGAGAAAATGTACCAAGTTTCTAAATATGGGAGGTGAAAAGGAAAATGTATAGGTTTTATAAAAAGGTAAAAAGGAGATAAAAGTTTCCCAGATTAAGGGAATATTTTGCATATTTGCTTCCTTAGTTATCCTTTTAGTTTGATCTATAATTTCTAAATTCAAGCAAATAAGCAGTTACCCCTCTGCTATCATGAAATTTATGGCATTTTATGTCATGATTATGCACAGTGAGGTCTCAGATAGCTTTGGCACCACTATTACTAGAAAGGGTGTACTTACAATACGGGATAGGAAAGTGTGTACATACAAATGACAGGACAGGACAGGAAGGTTATCAGTAAATTATGAATGATGTTGCACATATTTTCCGTAATTTTTCATTTGCATTTCAGTTTTATTTATGATGATGTCAGTATTACTGAGTTTTTGTTTTGATGTTGTCAGAGCTATCTTTTATTTATGGTTTCTGATGTCATAGTTTAAAAGTCTTCATCTCAATGTTTCATAATATTTATCACATCTTTTTGTAGTACTTAGCTAAATATTTTACATTTAGATATTTAATCCTTGTTAGCTTTGTTTTGATATATGTTTTAAAATCAGGATATGAGTTTAGTTTTCAATGCACATTATCTAAACGAAAGTGTCCAAAGAGCGGTTGGATATATGAATCTCAGGGTAGAAAAGATAAAAATTGGAGATAGAGATGTGGAAATTATTAGCACATAGATGGTAAATGAAGCCATGTGAATGACGGGAATGCATCAGGGAGAGTATGCCGGGTGAAAAGAAAAGGTAGTTTAGAATATAGCTCTGAAGAGTTTCAACAGTGAAAGGGGACGAAGAGCCAAAAAGAAGGTTCGAGTCTTCAGGACATGAACTTGGTGAGGCAAGGAAGTAGAGGAACTTGAGGGCTGGGTTTGCCATAAAGAGTGTCTGCTAATCACTGATCTGGTATTTCCAGAGGATCAATGAAAGGATTGAGAGGAAGGGAGTTAGGATTGGGGCTTGGAGCTGATAAGGGGATGTATAGATCAATTTGGCAATGGAAGGGCAGTGGTGGGTAAAGGGAGGCTTGGACTTCTAGTAATGACCAAGATTAAGTTAGGAAATTGAGACAAGATAGAACCGCTCCTTGTGGTCTCTTACCCATAAAACAATCAGTTCACACTTGCTGGTCCTGGACACTCAGTAGGCATCCCTGCTTACCCCTGCAGTGCAGCACCCTCATGCCCTTCCTCAGACTGTGACTCCACCTGGCCAGTTCTGCTTCCTTCGAGTTCTAGCATAAATGCTCATTGCTTTACAAGACCGTGATTTGAGGAAAGACCACAGGTTTTGGAGTCATTTAAATTTGGATTTAAATCCCAGCTTAGTACTTAATTGTAGTGTGACCTTTTGGGGCCTAATTTCTTTCCTTGGTAGAACAGGAAATAATAGTACTGTCTTATAGGGGATTTGTGAGTGTTTAGAGATGTAATGTATGTAAAGTGCTGAGTAAAATGCCTGGCCCATAATATGTTCTATATTCTAGTAAGTGGTGCACAGTATTTTCCTGTTTTCTTTCCTGATCTCCCTAGCCTCTCTCTCTCTGTGACAGGGGCATTAGAGTTTCTACTTGCCCAAGCCTCTCTCCTTTACCTTTGTTTATCTGAAACATTCACTTAGGTGAAATAGGTTCTACTCTGATTTTACAGGATCACTGAACATACAATCAAAGCCTATTTTAACAGCTTCCCAGGAAGATGTTAATCCTGTTCCCAGTATAAATGTTAATAAGGATTTTCACTCTAGAATGAATTGTTAATCTTTATAGTAAAAGATGGTTCTGACCATGTGGATATTAGGGTGACTGGAAAGGTCAGCGGATGATCTCAGTTCTTTCCGTGCTGAATACATAAGTAATTGATTCTCAGGTAGATAACTAGAGCTGTTTGCTGAGGCTGCTGTTTATACGTCTGCTGTCTTCACTGTTTTGAATGAAACTGTGAGTTTCCATATCTCAGGATTGTTCTAATTTATGCAGTATGTGTACAGTAAAGACATTGAGTTTTAAGAATACACAGGTTCATTGCATTGCTTAAGTCAGGCAGAAAGGCTGATTAGAACTTGTCTGTTTCCATAAACAGAATTTTAGCAGTAGATCGGAGACACTGTTGAATATAATGCTTTGGTTTACAGAAAACGAACCTGAGGCTATTGTGTCTCATCGTCAGTTAATTCTAATTATTAGAATTATTAAACCATCATATGATGTTCCTTATTCTCCTTCCTTAAAACATATTGGTTTTAGTTCCCTCCTCTGAAGAACACAGAACAATTCTATAAGTCTCCTATGTGACAGCTTCTTAAAGATATGAAAACAACTCTTAAGTGTTTCCATAGTTTTTTCCCTAAGATAAAATATTAAATTACCATAAAAGTTACACTAGCAATTCCTTATGACATAGGTTCCAGACTATCCAGCTGTTTCTGTTGTCTTTTTGGACATCTCTATTTTGTTATTGTTCATTTGAAAATAGAGCTCCCCAGATTTATTTTTATTTTCTTTTTAAAAGATTTTATTTGTTTATTTGAGAGAGAGTGGGAGAGAGAGAGAAAGAGAGAGCATGAGCAGGGGGAGGGGCAAAAGGAGAAGCAAACCCCCTAATGAGTGGGGCTTCAGATTGGGGGCTCAATCCTGGGACTCTAGGCTCATGATCTGAGCCGAAGGCAGATGTTTAACTGGCTGAGCCACCCAGGAGCCCTAGAGCTCCCCAGATTTAAATCTAGACTTGAAATATAATCTCAACAGCATAGCTATTAAAAATTTGCCTCCACCATACTCAATTTTTTCTCCTTTGCTGCCTGAGCAATCATTCTGAAATACAGATATGCTGTTGTTCCCTATTTTTTTAAAGGTTCATTTATTTATTGGGGAGGAGGGACAGAGAGAGAGGGAGCCCAAATCAGGGCTGGATCCCAGGACCCTGAGATCATGACCTGAGCCGAAATCAAGAGTTGGACGCTTAATTGACTGAGCCACCCAGGCATCCCAGTGATGTGTTCCCTATTGAAAGTCTTCAGTGACTTTGCATTGTCCAAAGGATTTCAGCAAAGCTCAGTGTAGTCTACAAGGTCCTTTCCAACACGCAGTGCCTAACTTTCCAGCTGTGTCCCTACTCACACCCTGTACTGCACCCAGATCGACGATGTATCTGGACCCTGCATATATCATGCTGTCTTATATTTGTAGGCCCTTCTTGCTCCTTCTGCCTGGAATGTCCATTCCTTAGCTCTTAATTGGCTACTCTTCCAGGCCCTCTGTGGCCTGAACTAGCATCTGCTTTATGCTTACAAAGCACCTGTGCAAACCTCTGCCAAGGCAGTGAATTGTGCAATCTATTGTACGATCTATTTATTATGCTCCAATAGATTGTAAGAACTATGACTTATCTTTGTGCCCCAGTCCTAAACAGGAGGTGGCACATAGTGGATGCTCGATAGCATTTGCTGAGTGAATAAATGAGTAAATTCCATCTTCTGGTTCAATGTGCCCAAAATTGTCCCACTTAGCAAAGGTGATCCAACATCTTCACAAAGATGCTCATCTCTTCCACCAAAGTAAAGCCAACTTTTATTTTACCCCATCTTAATAAAACTACTACCTTAGCTTTCCTTTTCTCAGTCAAACTTCATGCAAGTGTGAATATACTCACTGTTTTGCTTTTAGTCTTCGACCTCTTTGAACTCCTTTCTAACCCCCAGTACTGGGCTCTGGCACAGTTTACTTTTTAATAGCCAAACATAATGACTCCTTTTCAAGCCTCCTGGTAGTGTAGACATCTCTGAGACATTTCATATTGCTAACCACGCTCACTTTTTGAATATCACCCACCTCTTGACTTCCATGACTGTATTTTTTCCTGGGTTTTCCTAAACCTAAAGGATGGCCTCTAGTAATTCTCCTACCCCTTAAAAGTTGCATTTTCAAGTTTAAATCATCAACTCTCTTACTTCCCTGTGTGTTCCTACTGAATGATCTCATTTACTCATGTCTTCAGTTGCCATCTCTAAGGTCACCAGCCTCAACTGTTCCTGTACTGGAAATTTTATTTATACCACCTAATGGAAGTCTCCACTTTCGTATCACAGAAATACCTCAAAACAGACAAAAATGAAAATATGATCTTGTTTTCCATTTCAATATACATACAGCTTCTATTGTCATATCTTTCTTAATGGCAGAGTGTATGTATTATTTATGTTCAGTGTCCATTACAAAAACTTTTAATGATCTTTATATCACAAAAATGATATGATTTTCAGTTTCCTCTATATTTATTTTAAAACTCACATGGAATGTGGGGTTGAGATAAAGGAGTTTCCGTAATCTTTAGGAATGTTTTAATACTGAAGAAGGCCAGAATTTCCCATTATTCTTTAGCTTCTCTTATACATACCACTTAAGGGCCTGGTTATAAAAGAGTTAATTGAGAATGGACTGTTCCTCTTATCTCCAAAACCAGTCATGAAATAAGAGGACAAATGCTCAAATGTTTATATTTCAGGTCTCTGACTCATACCAAGTTTCTAAAAGGCAACAGATGGATCAACTGCCTAGAATGAAAGAGAATCTAGTGAAAATGTAAGTCTAGCTACATCTTTCTTTTCTAATTAATTATATTTGAATTTGAATGGTACTGACAAAACAGGTGTCCATTATATTTTGGAAGTTGAACTTCTAGATTTTATAGCAACGGTATAAAATAACAAACAGATGGTAGAAGAACTTAAAGAAGTTTATGCTCTCTGCTCACTATTTATATACATTTTTGTAGATCCCAAGAATATGTTCTGGCTTTCCAACATGATAAGTTCTTATTTTCTAAGCTAAAACAATACCCTACCCATGAAGAGCCTAAATCTACACCGTTAACAGTATTATATACAGTATTATATAAATACAATTAAATTACCAGCCTTAACTTTTTTACTGATGAAATATAGACACTGAAATTAGTATAGAAGATAGTGCAGTTTAAACTGTGTTTTCCAATGGAAACAAAAACAATTTAGGATGAATGAAGAACAGAAGAATGTTTTATGGGTTTAGAAAGTTATATCTACACATAATTTTTCCTTTTCTGTACTAAGTACAGAATAATTAGTCAGGCAATCCTTGTCTTATATAGCCTTTTCTATGTAGGGGAATATATTCAGATATAACTTAACAATATCAAAAAAGTAAACCAGGGTATAAATTAACTATAAATCAGAATTCTTTTCAAATACAGACATTCAAGATATATGCAGTACAGCAAGTGTTTTTGGTGGAGATTCAAGGGATAGCAACATTTTGTCCAGTATGTTGTTAGATGGAAAGAAGTATATTCTTCCTTGAGTATGACTATTTTAAATTATAACTTATTATCCTGTACATTTATATCAATAGAAATATAATATAGTTAAAACATTAAATTATAGAAAACAATTTCCCTCTGAAAACTATTATACCTCTGTGCTGGGGGCCCCCAAGACCAGTCCCCTGTTCAGTGATTTGCTAGAACGAATCACAAGACTCAGCATATATTTGTGCATACAGCTAGAATGTATTGCAGCCAAAGGATACAAAGAAAATTCATCAAAGGAAAAAGGTGTATAGGATGAAGTTTGGAGGAAACTAGGCACAAGCTTCTAAAAGTCTCTAGTGTAGTCACATAGACACACTTCATTCCTCCAGCAGGAAGTCGTGGAACAAATGTGACAGCACATGAAATTTTATCTTCCAGAGAAATTCATTAGATACTTAGTGCCCACTTTTTTACTGGGGGCTAGTTGTGTAGGTACTCTCTGCTTAGCACATACCAAATTCCAAACTTCCAGAAGGAAAACATGTTCATAGTAACCATATTGTTTGTACAGTTCAAGTACTGTAAGCCATTCCTTTTCTTTTAAGGGAAGTTTTGTATCATTGTAGGGAACTTTTTACCACTAAGTTCCCAGACACCAGCCAATGACCAACCTTGCAAGAAGGCCTTTCTAAGGAGAGCAATTTCAGGCCTGCTACAGTAACTCTTTCTGCACAATCACCCTACATATTTCTTTTTTGTTTTTACCATTTATCTTCCAACTCATATTTCTTTTTTATTTTTACATTTGTCTTCCATTATCTTTTAGAAAGATAATACCTCTTTTATTCAAATTTGCTTAAATAATGGACAAATATTTTGAATATACAAATAAAACTCATTCTACTCATGTATTAACACACATACACATCTATATCACTAGACTACAGGTCTATTAGGGCAGTTTAGTTTTCCACTGATACTATTGTTGGTTGGATCTCTCAGGGAGTAGACTCTGAAATGGAAATCAGCATGTAGGAAGTTTACTCGTGAGCATTCTTAGAATGAGTACCTCGAGGGGAAGGAAATATATTTGGGCAGAGAGAATAGGGCTATGGTGCAGCTGCAGTCTCACGTATCAAGCTGATTCATCAGTGAATGAAGTGTGGGCCTTCTCTTCCTCTGATGGGGTGACCTACCCTGAGAATCAGAACCCTGGTTGTCACATCCTTTCCAGGCCATGTATAAATGGTTCTCATCCACTTAACTGTCAAATTGGGCAAGGTGGTACTAAAAGACACTCAAGTAGACGACCTGGATGCCAAACCCATTCCTCCTTGTCCCCTGCTATATCATCCTGATGATTGGTTTCTCTTTGGAGCCCCCCATACCATAGGTCTGAACTGAGCCGGCAGTGCTAGTGCATCAGAGGTGGATGACATGGTCTAGGATCCCTGCGCAGTAAGCTGGTCTGTGCCCTCTGGCACTGCACATGCTTGATCTCAGATACGTCACTTCCATCTTTGGTAAAGCCTAATGTTGAATACAGTGCCTGGCATAAATAAATAGGTGTTTACTAATTTTTTAATGAATGCATGAGTGAATAAATGGTCATACAAATGGGAAAAAAAAAACCAACTTGACTTTCTGGAAATACTAATAAACCAAATAACTCAAATAATAGAAACATTTCTATATACCTATAACCTTCCAAATTAGGTATATATAATTGGTACTACTTTAAAGTATTGTTGTTCTGAGTTATTGCCTCAACTCCAGAATTTAGTATGCTTTTTGATTAAAGTTTTAGTCTTTAAACCAAGTTTTAGTGTTAAGTACCTCACAGAGGAGGATATCCAAATGGCCAATGGACTCAACACCATTACTTATTCAGTGGAATGCAAATTAAAGTTATGAGAGACCACCACAAATTTTAAAGATTGATGATTCCAAGTGTTGTCAAAGATATAAGTAAAAATTTATGCAACCACTTTGGAATAGTGTTTAGTATTACTTTCTACATTTAGCTGATCATACAGCTACTCTATAACCCAACAATTGCAGTCTTAGTTATATACCTAACAGAATGGTGCATATATTTACACCATAAAACCTGTGCAAGAATGTTCATAACAGCTTTATTCATAACAGCCATAAACTGAACTCAAATATCTATCAGTAGTAGATCAGATAAAATTTTTTGAGAGATACATATTCGTACATATATGTTATTCTTATATAAAAACATTTGTATATTTATGAACAGTAACGTGAATATATTATACACACACACATATATATATGAATAATAACAACAATAAAAATGAACTACAGCTCACACGACATCATGGAAAATTATCACAGTTTTGGGGAAAAGAGGCCAGAAAATACAATAATATGATTCTATTTATATGATGTTCAAAGACAGGCACAACTAAACTGTGTCAGAAGACAGGACAGTGGTTACCAATGGGAAGGAGAAGGGGAATGATAAGTGGGAGGAGCACAAGGTCTTCCAGTGTGATGGCAACGTTCTGTTTGTTGACCTGGGTGGTGGTTACCTGAGTATTTGCTTTATTATAATTCATGGAGCTTACATCTCTATTTTGTGTACTCTCCTATATATGTTATACTTAAAGCAATGTTTTAAAAATCAAGTTTTAGTGGCTTTTAATGTTTGCTTTAGTTGATACTCTTACATATGCTAATGGTAAATACTGACTTACGGAGTTTTCCTAATGTTTGGAATAAATGAGAACATTAGAAAATACCCACGTGGGATACCTGGATGGCTCATTCGGTTGAATGTCCGACTCTTCATTTTAGCTCAAGTCATGATCTCAGGTTCATGAGATTAAGCCCCGCATCGGGCTATGCACTGGGCCTGGAGCCTGCTTAAAATTTTCTCTCTCCCTCTCCCTCACCCCTCCCCCCACCCCGCTCGTGGGCACACTCTTTCTCCTTCTCTTAAAAAAAAAAAAAAGAAAAAGAAAAAGAAATAAAGAAAATATCCATTTGACTGTGATATACTATAAAAAAAATCTTTCAAAGAGGAATACTGAATATTAGCTATTACATATATTCCTATTTTGTGAAACCATAGTCACAAAATAAACGAGATATCTATACTGCTATTGAAAGATGTATTCTAGAGATCCTTGTATATACTTATTTGAAAAAAGGATATGGGGCACCTGGCTGGATCAGTCAGTGGAGACTGCAAATCTTGATCTCAGGGTTGTAAGTTCAAGCCCCATATTGGGTGTACGGATTACTTAAAAATAAAATCTTAAAAGGATAAATAAGAGATATCATCTTTAAATAGGAGAAATCATGTCTTTAGGATGAGGTTTAGAAGTTGCCAAGTTAATAGGTAACCTTATGGCTATGACTTATGGCACATATTAACTATAAAAAATCATATTCCTGCAAGCAAAGACTTCGAAAGCTGATACCACAATCAGTGGTTCCTAAAGGTAGAAAACCGTAAATTTTTTTTTCTTTAGTGTGAACATCCTATTTTTTTTTCTCCTTAGTAGTGTTCTAGAGTGATTAAAAGCTCTAGAGAAGAAAATAAGGCAATCCTTAGTGCCCTGGAATCACAGGACCTGAGGGAAATTGATTCTGGGACTCATTAAGAGACAGATTATTTAGGGAACCACCTTTTGATAAGAAAAGCAGCTAGAGGAGGGAAAATACAACCAAAATATCCAACATTAAGGGAATAATTCAATTAACTATAATGATATTATAAAGTTACAAAAAAAATACATTCTAGGAAAATATATAATTGACACAGGAAAATGTTTACCTAGAGTAATAAATAAAAATTATAATATGAAGTAGTATATTGGGATCATGGATAACTTATATTTATATTTTCTGGTATTTTCTATAAGAATATGTGTACTTTTAACACAACTTATAAAGCACCCAGCTCATAAAGGGTGTTCAAGATGTGGCGCTCTTTTTATAGGATTCTGTTGCTTCTACTAAGGAAAGAACAATAAAGATTTTAAATAAGCATAGAAAAAATCTAAACCTTGATAACTTCATTTGGGACTAGATTTATACAGGAAGTCAAGGTAATTATTAATGGGATACTTGTGTCTAATTGCTTTAGTGTTTCCATTTGTTTTTATAGGGTAAGATTGGGGCAGCCAATAGAAAAAAGAATATGTGTACTCTATAATCATTTTTAACTACATCATATTAAAGGAGAAAAATAGGGGCACTTGGGTGGCTCAGTTGGTTGAGTGTTCGACTCTTGAATTCGGCTCAGGTCATGATCTCAGTCTTGTGAGCTTGAGCCTCACGTTAGGGTCTGTGCTCAGAGTGGAGTCTGGTTGTCCCTCTCTCTCTGCTCCTTCCCCCACTCGTGCACACTCTCTCCCTCAGATAAATAAATAAAATCTTAAAAAAAAAAGAACAAAAATCAAGAGGTGCCTGGCTGGCTCATCAGTAGAACATGCTACTCTTGACCTCGAGGTTATGGGTTTAAGCCCCACACAGGGTGTAGAGATGACTTAAAAATTAAAAAAAAAAAAAGAAAGAAAAATTAAAAATTAAAAAACTAAAAAATAAAAATTCAATAACAGGAAAATAAGAAAAAGTTCATCTACTAGAATGACTATAGAATACCTCAAGTAAAATAACAGTGTAAATATTTGTGTAGCTAATGCAGTATGATAGTTTTAAAACTAGTGAGTGGGTGGCACAGCGGTTAAGCGTCTGCCTTCGGCTCAGGGCGTGATCTCGGCATTACGGGATCGGGCCCCACATCAGGCTCCTCCGCTATGAGCCTGCTTCTTCCTCTCCCACTCCCCCTGCTTGTGTTCCCTCTCTCGCTGGCTGTCTCTATCTCTGTCGAATAAATAAATAAAATCTTTAAAAAAAAAATAGTGAGTGTGGTAAAAGTAAGGTGGTAAATGAAAATTCGCACTGGGTTTGAAGCAGGTGGATGGATCAATTTTTGCCTCTTGTCACTTACAATTTAACGTGGCTTGATGTAAGTAACCTCCTTCAGATTGTTCATTCACCTATAAAATGGGGATGACAAAATCCAAATTAAATGGTTAGTATGACATTACAGATTATTGAAAAATCCTAGTTCAATAAATATCAGCTATTATGATTCTTCTACAATGTATAGTATTTTGTTGAATATAAAGAATTAATAAAGTAACAAAGAATTTATTTGTGGGAAGAGAATAAGACATATGACAATAATTTGAAACTGCAAGTGACAAAGCTACAACACTGTTAAGCTAGCATAATCTTGCAAGGGTTTTAGCTACCATCGTGTCTGTAAAAACTACAATACTCAGGAATGGAAAATGGTTTCCAAATTTTGTTGACCATGACTGATGTCATATTGTGACCCAGTTTACCCATATATATATTTATATATAACTGAAAAAGATTATGAAAGAGTACTTAGGCTTATTATGTGTGAACCATGCTGATATTTTCTATTTCATTCTATTTTTTATATTGCTGTTATAATTCACTGAATCAGTCCACTATTGAGTTGCATTCTGTAGTTTGAAAACACTGTTCTAAACGAGGTCTAGGAAATTAAACATATCTTTAGAGTTATGTACCTCAGCTTGATGATTAGTGTCATCATGTCAATTAGATCTTATAGAAATGGTTGGTATTAAGGAAGCCATTTAAAATATCCTTAGCATAATATAAAAGCATTTAGTATAGTAAACAATAAATATCTAGAATGAACTATTAATTGAATATGATATAATTAAATGCTTGTGGTTAATTCCATATTACACCAGAAGACGAAATTATTCTGAAGCATTGTTATTTAATTAAGGAAGCTCTTTGCACAGGAAATGATTTATTCCCAAAGTACAACATTTAAAAATATTTATATTGAGATATAATTGACATGCCCCAAAATTTACCCTTTTTTTCTTTCAAGATTTTATTTAAATTCAAGTTAGTTCACATATAATGTAGTGTTAGTTTCAGGGATAGAATTTAGTGATTTATCAGTTGCATATAATATCCAGCGCTCATTACATCAAGTGCCCTCCTTAATGCCCATCACCCAATTGCCCCATCCCCTGCACACCTCCCCTCCATCGACCTTCATTTTGTTCCCTATAGTTAAGAGTCTCTTATGGTTTGCCTCCCTCTCTGTCTTTATTTTATTTTTCCTTCCCTTCCCCTATGTTCATCTGTTTCGTTTCTTAAATTCCACATGAGTGAAATCATATGGTGTTTGTCTTTCTCTGACTTATTTTGCTTAGCATAATACTCTCTAGTTTCATCCGTGTCATTGCAAATATCAAGATTTTATTCTTTTTGATGGCTGAGTAAAATTCGTGTGTGTGTGTGTGTGTGTGTGTATACACACATACCACAACTTCTTTATCCATTCATCAGTTGATGAACATTTGGGCTCTTTACATGTTTTGGCTATGTATATGTATATGTATATGTATATGTATATATATATGTGTATGTATATGTATATGCCTTCGAATGGAATTGCTGAGTCAATTTATAAGTGTTTTATCTTTTTGAAGAACTGCCAAACATTTTCCAGGGCTACTGCATCATTTTATATTCCCACTAGCAATGTATGAGGGTTCCAATTTTTCCAAATCTTTATCAACATTTGTTATTGTCCTTTTTTTTTTTTTAAGCCATCCCAGTACTTGTGAAGTGGTACCTCATTGTAGTTTTGACTTCTCCAAGGACTAATGATGTTAAGCATCTTTTTATGTACTTGCTTGCCATTTGTATATCTTCTTTGGAGAAATGTCTGTTCAAGTCTTTTGCCCATTTTTTAAAAAGATTTTATTTATTTATTTGTTTGTTTGTTTGTTTATTTATTTATTTGAGAGAGAGAGAGAGAGAGAATGAGAGAACACCGGCAGTGGGAGTGGCAGAGAGCAAGGGAGAAGCAGGCTTCCCACTGAGCAGGGAGCTGGATGCAGGACTCAATCCCAGGACTCTGAGATCATGACCTGAGCTGAAGGCAGACACTTAACCTACTGAACCACCTATGTGCCCCTTTTGTCCATTTTTAAATTGGGTTGTTGTCCTGTTCTTGTGTTATAAGAGTACTTTATATATTCTGGTTGCTAGACCTTATCAGATACATGATTTGCAAGTATTTTCTTACATTTTTGTTGTTATTTTTTCTTTCTTGGTGATGTCCTTTGAAGCACAGAAGTTTTGATTTGGATGAAGTCCAGTTGACCTTTGCTTCCTAGGATTTTTTTTTTCTTCATTACTTATGCTTCAGGTATCATATTTAAGGAACTTTTACCTAACCCAAGAGCACAAAGATTTTTACATATATTTTCTTCTAAGAGTTTTATAGTTTTAGGTCCTTTTAGGTCCTTTTTGATTCATTTTTGAGTCAATTTTTATGTGTAGTGTGAGACTGGGGTACAGTTTCAGTCTTTTTCACATGTCTATTCCATTGTCCTAGCACCATTTGTTGTGAAGACTATTCTTCCCCATTTGATTGTCTTTGCACCCTTTTAAAAAATCAACCATAAACATATGAGTTTATTTCTAGACTCTCAGTTCTACTCCATTGATCTATATGTCTATCCTTATGCCAGCACCATGCTGTCTTGATGACTAGCTTTTCAGTAAGTTTTGAAATAAGTAAGTGTGATTACTCCAACTTAATTCTTCTTTTTCAGGATTGTTTTGGCTTTTTGGAGTCCCTTTAATTTCCATATGAATTTTAGGGTCAGTTTTTCAGTGTTTTCATAGGGATACCACAAAGCTGGGGAAAGGGGGCTAGGGCAAGTAAAAATGTTACAAAATTCAGTGTTTTTGCTGAGTTTCAGCTGTGTGTGGGTGTGTGGGTAGGTGGGTGTGGTGTGTAGTGTGTTTAATAAATTCTCCAAGATTGCTTCAAGTCCTTGGTTAATTTCCAGAACTCTGAAAAAGTCACTTCTGACCATTTTTGCCAATTTTTCCACAGCTTTTATGGAGGAAAGATTTTTCTAAAGTCATTCTGTCATTTGTCCTGCTATCACTCCCTGAGTAAGATATTTTTGAAAAGCACCTTGCAGGGAATTGAAGCTGACTCTACTCTTAAGTAAGAGTGTAGGGAAGTTGGCTTTATAAAGATATGTAAATCAATAAAGGAAAGATGGTCCCACGGAAATCCAAGAACAGGAATTCCAATATAATTTGTCCCACAGATATTAAAACTAGAGTTCAAGGAAGCTTTGAAAATCTCAGCAGAACTTCATAGTTCTTCACTTTAGTGGTCTGATATAAAGAAAAGTAAAGGCATAGTCTTTGAACTCAGCCTTTCTGGATTCAAATTCTAGATCTCCTTACTATCTATATAACCTTGTTTTTCTCATCTGTCTAAACAGGGCTAATAATAGTACATACATCATAGGGATTTTGTGACGTTGATATGAATCAATTAATAAATAGAATTTAGAACAGTTCCTGACATAAATTATGTGCTTCAAAAATGTTGCTGTTATTATTTCAACTAGTTCAATCTATACTTCACTTTTCTTCTCATTACCAACTACCATCTTCACTCTCTATATCTTTTTAATATCACAGACCTTGGTATATCCTCGTTCCAATTTTATTATAATTTTAGGTAACATACCTTTGGCTTACTCATGGATCCTTATTTCTTTATTCTCCCTGCCCTACTTCATGGCTTCTATTTCCTTAGCTTTAATTCGTATTTCCAGAGGCAGTATCAGAATGGTCCATCTCATTCTTCTTTGGTCAGAGCTTTCTACATCAGGCCACGTCATGGACTACTTCCTGGCCTTTGGATTATCTGCCCTTGAGTTGGTTTCCTCTCTATCTGTAATGAGATAATATGGTATAATATATGGCTGTTTAGGATGGTACTGTAAGGATATAATGTTTTTGTTGTACACAAGGTTGACTGAAAAATTATGATTAACACTTCTTTTATTTTAGGGGAAGATATAATCCAGTTAATCAGAAGACAATGAATGCCAAGAGAGGACCAGTAAAAAAGATTACAAGATCAAACCATCTTCCAAAACTCAATCCGTAATTCTAGAACTGGGAGGATTTCTATTTCTTCCCTTTTTTCATCTGTAATATTCAACTTGTGAAGTTAATGTTTAACACATTTTTCAGGGAATGAAATAGACAAGAAAGAGCTATCAAACTTCTCTTAGCTCCTCCTCCAGAAGTTTGTTCCTTTGTTTGTATGAAAGTAATTTTCTCAAGTGATCCTAAAATATCTAATAGCATTGCTTATGATTTAAAAAATATCCTAGAGGGGCGCCTGGGTGGCACAGCGGTTAAGCGTCTGCCTTCGGCTCAGGGCGTGATCCCGGTGTTATGGGATCGAGCCCCACATCAGGCTCCTCCGCTAGGAGCCTGCTTCTTCCTCTCCCACTCCCCCTGCTTGTGTTCCCTCTCTCGCTGGTCTCTATCTCTGTCAAATAAATAAATAAAATCTTTAAAAAAAAAAAAAATCCTAGAAAGCCTGAAGGTTGGCATTATTACACTTATTTTTAATAGTTTATCCATAATCTGTGCTGATAATAACATTGCTATTATATTTGGTTTCTAGTTGACTGTCAGCTAAAAATGTGAATTCATCAAAACATTTTGCTATTATAGGCCATATCATGTTCAGGTCTTTTAAACTTATGGTTTAAACAAAGCTACAAATAAGATGGATTTTCAACTTTGATTTGAACTATCATGGTGTTATGGAAATAGCCTTCAATCTGTGATCGGCTTCGTTATAATTCCTACCCTGCCATGAATTTAGGAGATCTTGGCAGGTTCCTTTTCCCACATCTGTAAAATGGTGGAGGCAAATGATACAACTTCTAAGGTTTGTACTTTTCTAGAAAACCAGTATTTATTCAACTACAAGGTCCTACCACTTAGCACATAGTGATTTAAATCATTTTATGATGTTTCTTAATTCATAGTGATGTTCTAATTCTTTAGACCAAACATTGCAAGCATTCACATAAGTCTCTATGTGGAGTTGGAGGAGAGGAGAAGGGTTTGTTTAAGACATTTATGCAATTTATTGAATTTTTCTCTTTATCTTTAGGTGGTTTTGTAACTATTACCTTGGTTTGGAACATACCTATGATTTATTTGCCCAACTTAATAAGTAAAATTATTGGACTTTATATTTCTGGAAATAACTCACAGCTAACTTAGTTTTCAGCTAATGGTGTTCACCTTATATCTGGAACCTAACTTCTATTCAGTATCAACAGTAATGAATACTAAATGCATTTCTATAATAACTTTTTATAGATATTCACTTTCTTTCTTTGAGAAAGAATTCATAAATTTCATATAGACAAATAATTCCTTTATGTGACTTTATAAAGTAATACAGAAAACCATAAAGTAACTTTCTATAAATTATTCCAAATGCTAACTGTTTGGAACTATCTCCCCTGTTTTTTTTTTTTTTTTTTTAAGATTTTATTTATTTATTTGGGGGGGGGGCTGAGGAACAGAGGAAGAAGCAGACCCCCTGCTGAGCAGGGAGCCTGATGCAGGCCTTGATCCCGGGGCTTGATTCCGGGTCTCTGGGATCATGACCTGAGCCAAAGGCAGACGCTTAACGAACTGAGCCACACAGGCACCCCTGTCTCTCCTGTTCTTAAGCTAACTACAGAGATCAGATATTGTGGCCCATATTATTAAACAAATATTAGATTTTTAAGTCTTGTACAATCTTTCTTAGCATTAGCAGCAAACCGATGACTTAAATATTCATAATATAATCACAGTCATCACTGAAAAATGAATTTATTTCTGTCATACAGGGCAAGCCATTGTGGGGATTGAATTTGGAACATTTAAATTTATTTCCATCACTAGGATGGGATATTAGTTGAATATCTTATTATGGGGACTCTGTCATGTTTAAGTATTAGCTCTGCAGGAGCTACTCTGGGATAGTTTCCAATGACAGAAAAGGCCTGTCTTTTTTGTTTTTGCCTTTTAGAGAATATATTTTTTATTATTATGTTCAATTAGCCAACATATAGTACATTATTAGTTTTCGATGTAGTGTTCAGTGATTCATTAGTTGCATAAAACACCTAGTGCTCGTCACCACACATGCCCTCCTTAATACCCATTACCCTGTTACCCCCTCCCTTCTGTAACTCTCAGTTTGTTTCCTGGAATCCAGAGTCTCTCATGGTTTGTCTCCCTCTCTAATTTCTTCCCATTCAGTTTTCCCTCCCTTCCCCTGTGGTCCTCCATGTTATTCCTTGTGTTCCACATATGAGTGAAACCATATTATAATTCTCTTTCTCTGCTGGTTTAGAATAGTTGGCACTATTTTAAAAACAAGTAGTAGATTAATCTGATGCATGAATTAGAAAAATTTTGAATTTACAAAGTGAATTATTTCACTTAGCATAATCCCCTCCAGGTGCATCCATGCTGATGCAAATGGTGGGTATTCATCCTTTCTGATGGCTGAGTAATATTCCATTGTATATATGAACCTCATCTTCTTTATCCATTCATCTGTTGAAGGACATCTAGGCTCCTTCCACAGTTTGGCTATTGTGGACATTGCTGCTATGTACATTGGGGTGCATGTGCCCCTTCTTTTCACTACATGTATCTTTGGGGTAAATGTCTAGTATTGCAAGTGTTGGGTCATAGGGTAGCTCTATTTTTAATGTCTTGAGGAATCTCCATATTGTTTTTCAGAGTGGCTGTGCCAGCTTGCATTCCCACCAACAGTATAAGACAGAGGGATGGGGTAGCATAAAGAACTGATATGGGGAATTCTCTAAGATCTAAGTTCTAATACCAGCCTTGCCACTTCTAAGCTTCTAACTTTGAGTAAGTCACTCTGCATTGCCTTACTTTAATCATTTATAGAATTGGGAATAAATTTCTGTGCAGATCAAGGATACTTACTACATATTTACTTACTTTTTTATACCCTATTTCTAAAAAGGATTGTGTTAGCTTTTACTAAATGTAGAGGTATAAAAACAATGATCATAAGATAACAGATAAAAGTTAATGTTTTGTAAGAATTGCCAACTAAGAAAAGCTCTAGCTTTTAAGCTTTCTAGCAATTAGCACAAAGAAGGAATGAATTATCCAGCTCTCATTTTTGTGTAGAAGGAAGTTACAAGTAGAGAAAAAGTTTTACTGAATTCTGAGCTTTAAGGATAATGCATCATGTGAAGTTTTATAAGAAAATGAAATTATTTATTGAAACAACCAGTGTAAAAATGACAGCTTGAGCTTTTAACTTTAATAGTGAAATATGTATTAATATCAGTATTTATTTTAAAGAGTTTAGAATTCATAAAGCAAAATATCAGTAAACAATACTTAATATATTTCAAAATTTTAATGTGTAAATATATTACAAAATATCAGTATCATTTATAAAAACAAATGTTGCTATAAAAAAGGCAGATGATGGTGAGTGAAAACGAGGATGTAGAGAAATTGGAGCCCTCATGTACTGCTGGAGGGAATGTAAAATGGCACAGCCACTTTGAAACAAAGTTACCACACGACCCAGCAATTCCACTCCTAGGCATATACCCCAGAGCAATGAAAACCTATGTCTACATAAAAGTGTGTATAAAATGTTTATAGCACCATTATTTATAATAGCTAAAAAGTTGAAACAACCCAAATGTCCATCAACCAATGTATGGACAAACAAAAGGTGGTCTATCCAAACAATGGGAAATATTACTCAGCGATAAGAAAGAATGAAGTACTGCCATATGCTACCACCTGGATGGACCTTGAAAAGATTATTCTAAATGAAAGAAGCCAGTCACAAGAGATCCTATATTGTATAATTCCATTTATATGAAAAGTCCAGAATAAGCAAATCCATACAGACAAAAAGTAGGTTAGTAAGACTTGCCAAAGGCTGGTGGGGCTGGGGGAAGGGTGGGCAATGGGAAATGACTGTTAATGGGTACAAGGGTTCTTTTTGGAGTGTGATGAAAATGTTCTAAAATTAATTGTGGTGATGGTTGGACAACTCTGTGGGTATACTAAAAAACATTGAGCACTTTATTTATTTATTTTTAAAGATTTTATTTATTTATTCGACAGAGATAGAGACAGCCAGAGAGAGAGGGAACACAAGCAGGGGGAGTGGGAGAGGAAGAAGCAGGCTCATAGCAGAGGAGCCTGATGTGGGGCTCGATCCCAGGACTCCAGGATCACGCCCTGAGCCAAAGGCAGACGCTTAACCGCTGTGCCACCCAGGCACCCCAACATTGAGCACTTTAAATGAGTAGTGCATGTTATATAATTTGTACCTCAATAAAGCTGTTATAAAAAAATGTTAAACTTGGTAATATTTTAATAAATTAGCAGATAAATTTTAACGAAATATTATTTGATCTTTCTCAGAAGATGTGATCTTAAAGATTAGGATGCATTATCATTTGGTACTATAGTCGGATGAAGAGCATAATTTTGAGCATAATTTTCCAACTAAGAAACTTTCAAATACGACACTAGTCAGAAAAATCATGAGGATTAAGGGCTACTTCCCAATATTTCCTTGACTTCTTTTGAATAATTTCATCTCTTGCTTGATAACCTTGTGGAGATATTTATAAAACACCTTTTGATTTTTGACTAAGGCTAGATTTTTTTAATTTAAAAAGTGCTATGTAGTTTTGCTTCAAAGAAATTATTTCTAGTTTCATCATCTTCATTAATTTTATCATGTGCAGCTAGATATTCCAAAGCAGAGTTACCTATTTCAATTTTAGTACCATGATATTTGTATTCTACTGGCCAAGAGATTCTTTATTTTGGGCTGAAAACTATCCTTGTAACAGAAGCTTATCAATAACACTCTTTGGTTTCTTTTTTGCTATATGCACAATAAATAAGGACCTGTCTAGACTTATAGGCCACCTATTACGTGTCTTTTTTTCATAAATTGAGTGTCTGAGTTATAGATATTTATTTCAAGATATAAACAATTTAGATTTTTTTTTATTTATATATATTCTTAAAGATTTTATTTATTTATCAGAGAGAAAGAGAGCGTGTGCACAAGCACAGGCAGGGGGAGTGGCAGGCAGAGGGAGAAGCACTCAATCCCAGCACCCTGGGATCATGACCTGAGCTAAAGGCAGACACTTAACCGACTGGGCCACACAGGCGTCCCTAATTTAGATTAAAAAAACAAAAAACAAAAAACACCAGAATAACAGAATTATGACAACAACGATGCTAGGGTTTTGGTATTTAAAAAGCACAGAGTGGGGCACCTGGGTGGCTCAGCTGGTTGAGCAGCAGACTCTTGATTTCGGCTTAGGTCATGATCTCAGGGTCTTGAGCTCTAGCCCCATCTTGGGCTCCTTACTGAGCACAAAGTCTGCTTGTCCCTCTCCCACCCCCTCTGCCCCTCAAATAAATAAATGAATAAAATATTTTTTAAATAAGTAAATAATAAAAAATGCAGAGTATACCAGAATACTAAAACTCTTGTTAAAATCACTAAACATGATTGAAGTATGAAAAAGTATCTTTGAAATAATAAAGTATTACTTAAATGTAATATCATATCATGACAGTTGGGCACTATTTTAAAAACAAGTAGTAGATTACTCTGATCTATGAATTAGAAAAATTTTGTAGTATAGCTTGAAATCCGGCAACGTGATGCCCCCAGCTTTGTTTTTCCTTTTCAATAGTTCCTTGGCGATTCGGGGCCTTTTCTGGTTCCACACACATTTAAGGGCTGTTTGTTCCAGTTCTTTGAAAAATGTCATTGGTATTTTGATCGGGATAGCATTGAAAGTGTAGATTGCTCTGGGTAGCATAGACATTTTAACTATGTTAATTCTTCGGATCCATGAGCATGGAATATTTTTCCATCTTTTTGTGTCTTCTTCAATGTCTTTCAAGAGTGATTTGTAATTTCTAGAATATAGATCCTTTACATCTCTGGTTAATTCCGAGATAATGTATGATTTTTGGTGCTATTGTAAATGGAATGGATTCCCTAATTTCTCTTTCTTCAGTCTCATTGTTCGTGTATAGAAATGCAACTGATTTCTGAGCATTGATTTTGTATCCCGCCACATTACTGAATTGCTCTATAACTTCTAGTAGTTTGGGGGTGGAGTCTTTTGGGTTTTCCATATAGAGTATCATGTCATCTGCAAAGAGAGACAGTTTGACTTCTTCTTTGCCTATTTGGATATCTTTTATCCCTTTTTATTGTCTGATTGCTGTTGCAAGGACTTCTAGTACTATGTTGAATAGTAGTGGCGAGAGTGGGCATCCTTGTCACGTTCCTGATCTTAAGGGAAAAGCATCCAGCTTTTCCCCATTGAGAATGATATTTGCTGTAGGCTTTTCATAGATGGTTTTTATGAAATTGAGGAATGTACCCTCTCTCCCTACTCTCTGAAGTATTTTAATCAGAAAAGGATGCTGTATTTTGTCAAATGCTTTTTCTGCATCAATTGAGAGGATCATATGGTTCTTGACTTGTTGATATGATCTATCACACTAATTGATTTGCGAATGTTGAACCACCCTTGAATCCCAGGGATGAATCCCACTTGGTCATGACGGATAATGCTTTTAATATACTGTTGGATCCTATTAGCTAGGATCTTGTTGAGAATTTTGGAATCCATATTCATGAGGGATATCGGTCTGTAATTCTCCTTTTTGATGGGGTCTTTGCCTTGTTTGGGGATCAAGGTAATACTGGCCTCATAGAATGAGTTTGGTAGTTTTCCTTCTGTTTCTATTTTTTGAAACAGCTTCAGGAGAAGAGGTATTATTTCTTCTTTGAATGTTTGGTAGAATTCCCCAGGGAATCTGTCAGGCCCTGAACTCTTGTTTTTTGGGAGGTTTTTGATCACTGCTTCAATCTCTTCATAATTAATCGGTCTGTTTAAATAATCAATTTCTTCCTGTTTCAGTCTTGTCAGTTTATAGGTTTCCAGGAAGGCATCCATTTATTCCAGGTTGTTTAATTTATTGTCATAAAGCTGTATGATCCAGCAATTGCACTACTGGGTATTTACCCCAAAGATACAGACGTAGTGAAGAGAAGGGCCATGTGCACCCCAATGTTCATAGCAACATTGTCCACAATAGCTAAATCATGGAAGGAGCTGAGATACCCTTCAACAGATGACTGGATTAAGAAGATGTGGTCCATATATATATAATAGAATATTACTCAGCCATCAAAAAGAACAATTTCTCAACATTTGCTGCAACATGGACGGGACTGGAGCAGATAATGCTAAGCGAAATAAGTCAAGCATTGAAAGACAATTATCATATGGTTTCACTCATTTATGGAACATAAGAAGTAGGAAGATCAGTAGGAGAAGAAAGGGAAGAAGAAAGGGGGGGATAAACAGAAGGGGGAATAAACCATGAGAGACTATGGACTCTGGGAAACAAACTGAGGGCTTCAGAGGGGGGGGGGTGGGGGAATGGGATAGGCTGGTGATGGGTATTAAGGAGGGCACATATTGCATGGTGCACTGGGTGTTATCCACAAGTAATGAATCATGGAAGTTTACATCAAAAACTAGGGATGTACTGTATGGTGACTAACATAATATATTAAAAATATTATTAAATAAAAAAAAGAAAGAAAATGATTGAAGTTTTAACCCTCCCAAAATTTGAATTTACAGAACATCCTTTTAATTTTATTAAAGCAATTTCATAGATATTACCTCAATTACAGGGAACGTCTTATTATCTGAAGAACCACCCAATGGTGAGTTTATTATTATTGGAAGTGTTCAAGGCTAAGATACCCTCTGTCAGGGATATCATAGAAAGGATTCCAGCAGTGGGTAGAAGTTGGATTCAATGACTGCCAATATCCCTTCTGTGATTCCCTGCTCATTTATCAGATAAGGAAACTAGAGACAAAAATCACTTCCGGGGCGCCTGGGTGGCACAGCGGTTAAGCGTCTGCCTTCGGCTCAGGGCGTGATCCCAGCGTTCTGGGTTCGAGCCCCACATCAGGCTCCTCTGCTATGAGCCTGCTTCTTCCTCTCCCACTCCCCCTGTTTGTGTTCCCTCTCGCTGGCTGTCTCCATCTCTGTTAAATAAATAAATAAAATCTTAAAAAAAAAAAATCACTTCCTAAAATACGACTGTATCATGTAAGGTGTAAGTATGGACTTTCAAAAATATTATTGCTTTACCAGTAGCCACAACTAACAAAATCAGCTGTAATATTATTAATGGCCATTTGTTAAATATAAACCAAAAATAGATATAATTTTTTATCTATAATAAGCAGTGGTTTTCAAAAAGATAATTTTCAATGCTAATACATCTGAAGTTAAAAAGTTCTAGTAATGTATGTTATATAGATTATATAAATTAATATAATTCTTTTGGAAAATAATGTGATTATATTCTTGAATAGTTTTAATGTTCATACATTATAATAATTGTATTTCTAATAATCTGTTCTAATGAAAAATCGTTACATACAGAAAACACAAGACAATTGTTCTATCAGCATTTATAATACCAAAAAATGGAGGCTTCCTCAATGTACAGTTATATGCATAAGTGGATTGTGATTCATCCACATGGTTATTATGCAGCAATCAGCACTTTCTATCTTATATTCAGATTATTTCACCTCATGTATTTCCTGCATTTGAAGCACTTCAATGTCCTTTATCTCTAGCACTTGATTGAACAATCTTATTCATCATTTGTCACCAGCTAGCTTAGAACATAGTATATGACAGGTACTTAACACATTTTGCTTAACTTAAATAAATGCTTGCAAAACAGAGTTTATAATATCATGGGATGACTTAATGTTAGAATGTTAACACAATGGTACAAAGTCATACAAAATCATTGATTTTAACTATTTAAACATATCTGTAGGAGAAGCTTACAAAAAGGGGACTTTATGTCTACTGTTGCCAAAAGACGTGTTTCTATTCTACAAATTTGCTCTCCAACTCTACAGAGGAATGTGAGTTAGACTCCAAATGATGATCTAACGAAAGGGAGAAGGGAGAGGAGGAGACCTGTGGAGTAGAAGGGAACAACATACTCTAATACACTGTCTAACTTAGGAAAGCTTGTTTAACTTCCTGTCAAGTTTTTACTTAGTAGAATGAAGATAGAAATAATTTATTTCAAAGGTACACTTACACGTGTGTGGCACAGAAGAGGGGTATAAGCCTTTCAATTGCAATAATTATGATATCTTAATGTCATTAAAACAAGTAATAGAAATTACAGAATATCGTAAGGTGTCTGGGAAACGTGTATTGACTTGCCAGTGTATAAATAGTGAAGTCTCGAAAGTAGCTGCCAGCACTAGAGTAATTTGTCTGTATGATGTAAAGGAATTGAGGCCAAGAATAAGTAAATAGTGGGAAGAGGTCAATGAAATAACCACTCTAGGATTTAGGAGATTTCAAGGAGAATACTTTCCTTTATTTCTGTCCTTTCCTTTTTCTTCTCATTGCTACAACTTAGTTAAGCCTTTATTATAGCCAGATAGCTAGACAAAGGAGAAAAAGGTGGTAAAAACTTCATACTAGGGGGTTGAGAGTCAGTTAATAATACTTAACTGCTAATGGACATGGAGAATCCTTTAATCTTCCTAACTAGAATTGACCTCTTTAGTAACTGAACTCCTATGATTCACTCCCTTGCTTACGCCACTTTTGTGGCTCTAACCACCTTCTATCCTAAATAATAGGTTTCTTTTGTTGTATGCTTTCCATGTCTTTTCTTTTACAAGCGAGTTAGCTTCTAGTGCAGGTTTTGAGTCGGGGAAGGGCAGGGTGTGGGTAGGGCCATGACTTACACATCTTTGTATCTCCATCAGAACTTAGCTCAGGGACATGCATATTTTTGACACTCAGTAAATATTTGGAATAAAAAGGTAGATCTAAACATAAGGTATCTATAAGGATGATTAAGCACATAAGAAATTAAAAAGACTTGTAGTGTATGAAATATAAGAATGACATAGCAAAATATGAACTAACAACCCAAGGATCAAGGCCTTGAGAATAGGAACCCTAGTTTGAGAGTAACACTTATAATGATAACCTGCCAAGACTAGAGTTAAATGAGAAATATGGGGACATTGCTCTAAAAGAATTTTTTAAAAAGATCTTATTTATTTATTTGACATAGAGAGAGCACAAGCAGGGGGAGTAGGAGAGGGAGAAGCAGGCTCTCCGCTGAGCAGGGAGCCTACTGCAGGGGCTCGATCCCAAGACCCGGGGATCATGACGAGCTGAAGGCAGACACTTAACTGACTGAGTCACCCAGGCGCCCTAGTCTATAACATTTTTTTATGTTATCACCTAAATAAATTTTCCTCACCTTAATCACTGAAACTTACACTGGATAAAATGACTAGACAGGGCTTTGTCCTGTCTTTCTTGGTGGGCAGGTAAGTGTATTCTGGAAAGAAAGGAACAAAAAGATATTTGGTGATCAAATTGATAGACTGTGGTGCTTACTGGACTTAACTTTTTTCTAATGGGACAGAACTAGGCCACATTTTCCATGTGTGAAACACAATGTCTACCAGTGTCTGGTGCATACACTACTTTTTTTAGTGATTTATTTGTGAAAAACACCGTTTAGTAGTGAGTAATGTGTATGCTGCCATATTTAGAAATACAGTTGTGAAGCGTTGTGTGCAGCTAGGTGTGGCCTTGTGACTGACTTTAGGCCAACATAATCTAGGCATACGTGATTCATGTCGTTTCTGTGACTGGCCCGTCAAAACCTCCCAGGTGATCATTCTTCATTGTGCTCTTTGAACATTTTGTTTGTTGGGTGGACGTCTAGGGTCGAGAAGTAAATGCCAAGGCTCTAGGGGTTGGTAGAGCCACAGATGGAAGAAGCTCGCAGGCCTGAATTATTGCATGTGGCAGATCCACTGATCTCGCCTTGCTCACCCTCATTTGATTGTGGTGTATGTGAAAAGTAAATCCTTTTGTGAATGAGTGAATGTGCTTGTGCGTGTGTTGTCCCTGAGGTGTGGGTTTTATTTGTTGAAACAGTTAGCTGATGCTCGCTAATATAGTACCAAACAATATTTTTAGTAAGGCTTACAAGTATTTGGCTTTTTTTCTTTTCAGTAGAAAATGATACTGTTCTTTGAAACTACATAGAGATAAATTCAGCTATTCATTGATAGTGATGGCTCCTGGCCTGCCTGCATCATTGAGTCAAATTCTAGAATATCAATTGATTTTTTTTTTGAGGAGGGGGAGGGGCAGAAGAAGAGGGAGAGAGAGAATCTCAAGCAGACTCCATGCTGAGTGTAGAGCCTGACGTGGGGCTGGATCTCACGACCTTGAGATCATGACCTGAGCCAAAATCAAGAGTTGGATGCTTAACTGACTGAGCCACCCAGGTGCCCCTCAACTGATATTTTAAAATTGGTTCTAACTCTGTGTTTTCCAGTTTGCTGAACATAACTAGAATTTAAATCTTTTTTTTTTTTTTTTTTTTACTAACCAGAATCTCTTGCTTTTCCATCAGTGACTCTCAAGGATATTGTTCTTTTAAGGCTAGTACAAATGCTGTACAGACTGATAGCCAAATACAGATTGTGCCCAAGCATTGGTGGAATGCACCAAACAATGCCTGAGAGGGGAAGGATACCCATACTCAGTTTTACTCAGGAAGGGAAGACTGCATAGTGTCACTGGTCCATAGCATTTATGGAATCCCGTTAGGCAGATATGGTAAAAGCTCTCTTCCCTAGGAATATGCGGTAGGTTCCTTGATCAGACTCTGGTTTTGCTTCCAGGGATGAATATTCTTACCCATTTTTCTCGGTGGCCTCTGGCACCACTCCCTGGGAGTTTCTTCCTTTTCAGTCCTCCTGCTCATATTTGAAGGGGGTGTTGGAAGTGAGGCCCTCTTTTGGGGATGCACAGCTTTTAGAGTTCATTTTCTGTTTGAACAAACGTAAGTATCCTGACATGGCTTCACAGTTCAAATAGTCAAAAGCTTTTAGTCAAAGTTTATGGTTTCTTGAGTAAAATAACTCCATCAAAATAGTGGCCAATTCCGTGTATAAAAATGATAATTTCAGAGCATGATTTGTTTCTTTGGCCTCTTACCTCTTTCTACCTAATGGCAGCTACCTTGCAGCTAATAGGTTAGAGTGTCAATTTAATACCCATAATCTTTTTTTTTTAAGATTTTATTTATTTATTTGACAGAGACAGTGAGAACGAGAGAGGGAACACAAGCAGGGGAAGTGGGAGAGGAAGAAGCAGGCTCCCAGCGGAGCAGGGAGCCTGATGCGGGGCTCCATCCCAGGACCCTGGGATTGTGACCTGAGCCGAAGGCAGACACTTAACGACTGAGCCACCCAGGTGCCCCTAACACCCATAATCTGATCTTTGCCACAAGGCTGTCGTAGTGGCCTCCTGTTTCTCAAAACCCTTCTCTGTCTTATCTCTTGCTTTTTGGGGTCTAAAGGTATTGGCCTTTCCAACCCTTGAATGCCCTTTGATGCCCCAGATTTCTAGATTCTCCCTCAGACTCTCTTTATTTCTCCTTACGAACTGGCTAGTCATATCCTAAGCTCTTTTCTTCCGCCCTGTCAAAGGCAGTCAGTAACATGCATCACAAATTGTTAGTAGTAGGTTTTTGTGAACATCTTTTCCTTGAGCTACAGGTTTGGCAAGCACTTGGTCTGCTCTGTGTTACAGGGATGTCCAGGAAAACACACGGCCCGGCCTCCCACTACAGATCTGCTAAGTTAATGCCGCACCACTTGCTTTATTTTAGTATTTTGTTAATGCAGCACCTAAACCCAAGTTATTCTGTATTATGACTATAAGAAACAATTCCAGACTTCAGAGCCTTCACACAAAGGTTTATTTCTCTCTCAGAGCATAATCCATTTAGGTTTTAGTAGCTAAAAAAAATCAATCAGTAAGTAAGTAATCTTTATACCTTGGGAAAGAGAAAAGAGAAGGGGAACGGGAGAAGTACATAAAAGATTTCAAAATTGTTGGTAGTATCTTTTAGGTGGGGTCATAGGTATATACACATTTAGGTACTTTATATCCTACATCTGTAATCTATGTACTCTTGGATATGCACGAAATTTTCCATAATAAAAAATAAAAATTACTCCTGAATTTTAAATCCTTAGTATACATCAAAGTATTCACAAGGAAAGTGCGAACTACGTTTTTTTCTCCTTCACTTTCTCCCCCACCTTCACATACAAGAAACTTCTCTCCTGTAAGACGGTCTGACTTGTGTTATAGAAATTCCTCATGACTTCAAGTTGGTGGTCATTGTGACCAAAGAAAAACCAGTTATTTTTGAACTATGTGATCTGCTCAGGTAGGGGAGCCCTAATCCGTCATCCCAGGGGGGGCTGCTTCTAATGGCTGTGAGTGGTGTTGCCCTGGGAGGATGCCCTCCCAGTTCATCGATGTGGCCAGCCTCTCTCTGAACCTTGTGTGACAGAGCCGCCTCCCCCAGAGCTCCAGTGTCACTTTGGGATAGCTCCACATTTCCTAGCAAAGACTTGTGGTTAAAATGAGGCTTTTGCCTCATTTTAATTCGGAAAAACGGACTCCTGTTTTTGAAGACAAATTGGTGTATTGGATGACGAGAAAACTGTCACTCTTATTGCAGTTGATTGCAGGACATCACTGGAAGTTGCCATTTTCTGACCTTTATCACTGCCTGCTGGCGATGGTTTCTAACTCATCAGGGAAAACATGTATGTATTGATCGCCCTCTATATGCTAGATACGAGGATATGAAGTCTAGTGAATCAGCCTCTGCCTTGACACTCTACTGAAACACGATTCTAATGGTTGAGCGGAGGTATAAGATGGAATTAGGAATTCTGTGAGAATTTTCCTGTTGTCTTCCTAGGTTACTCAGAGAAGGAGAAAGAGAGAGGGTACTGTGGGAGAGACCCCGAGCCAGGGCAAAGGAGAATGCTCAGGGCAGGCGGATGTCAGAACCGGACCTACAGGTTAGGAGACCTGAGCCAGAGCAGGAAGGAGGCAGGCAAGCAGGAGAGGCCCTAATGCCACAGTGAGGAATGAGAATTTAATTTGATAAACATAGGAGTCCTTGCACACTTTTAAATATGGAAGGGACGGGATTAAAACTGATCTTTCACCTTTCCTGTGCCACAACCAACACAGTTTATACTAGTTCCAACTTTGACATACCAAGCTTGTCGTTTTGGTGCAAACAATATTTTTTCCTTTCCTCCAAACCTTGTCTTTTTCTTTCCACTACAAAATGAGTGGCATTATGAAATAGAAGACAGATCACAGATAGCCAGAAAGACCCAAACCCAAGTCCACATATACCAGTCAGCTACTGAAGGAATTTTAAGTCATCTATTCAAATAAGTGCTGGCTATGAGCCAGGCTAAGGTGATGGCAGCAGGGAGAAAGATAAGAACAAATTCCTATGCTGTATAACATAGAAAAGTGATATAAAGAAAAGTAAAGGGTTAGATTCTGATAGGGAGTGCTTGAGGAGGTGACTTCATAACAATTTAAATGAAATGGAGCAATCTGGGGGGGGAAACGGTAAGAACATTCTAAGCAGAAGGAAGAACAAAGACAAAGTGCTTTGCACTTACCTGATATTCTCAGAAGGCAGTGTGACTAGAGGTCTTGAAAGGTCGTAAGAATGGCAAGAGATAAGATTGGAGAGGTTAGAGTCAGATGATATAAAGTCTTGTTGGACATGGAAAAGAATTGGGATTTTTCTCTGAGGGGATGATTTTGAGGAAGGGAGCTAATGTTTCAATTTATATTTTAAAAGATTATTCTGGCTATTCTATAATGGATTGTCTGAAAGGAGAGGGGGAAGTTGGCATAAGTGGAAGCAAAAATCACCTTCCTCAGTTAACATTATGAAAATATCCTTGTTTATAATTCTGCAATAGAACTTAATGGTTAGTAAAGTTAGGGTAGACTCCTGGATTTAATATTCCAAAGATAGTGTAAGCATGGTGTTTAAAAGTGTAAGTATTTATTCTCCCCCAGGTTTCGACACCAAAAAAAAAAAAAAAAAGAAAGAAAGAAAGAAAGAAAGAAAGAAAGAAAGAAAGAAAGAAAGAAAGAAAGAAAAATGAGTTCAGTACATTATTAAATGTAAAAAATTATTAGTAAAATGATTGCAGTTAGTTACTTCTCTGGCTTATAACCACTTCTGTGGTTATAGTCCTACTTACGAGAACATTGTTTGGGCCTCAGCATCTTTGAAAGGGAAGGGCAATTAGGTAATCCCTAGGGTGTCATGCAGTTCTAAATTTCTGTGTTTCTGAGAACAAGCCAGGTAAGCAATAATACTGGACATAGCTTTACATATATTAGTTCCTGTAAAATAGCTGGATGGAAAAATTCCAAACATTTTAAGCATAGGTTCTTTACAAGAGCTCATTTGAACAGACCATTATACTGTAGTACTTAAAAACCTATGCAGGGTTGTAAGCATATTGTGAAAAATACACAACTGGAAGGGAAAATAATGTCAAGCATATACTATGAATGCTAATAATCTTAAATGACCAGAAAATTATATTTTAAGAAGCAATTTAATTTTGAGTGCAAGTTTTATTTTTATTTATCTGAGAGAGAGAGAGAGAGAGAGAGAGAGAGTGCAAGCAGTGGGGAGGGGCAGAGGGAGAGGAAGAGAATCTCAAGGAGACTCCACATTGAGGCCAGAGCCCACACAGGCTTGAATCCACGACTCTGAGATCATGACCTGAGCTGAAACCAAGAGTTGGACACTCAACTGACTGAGGCACCCAGGTGCCCTTTGAGTGCAAGTTTTAAAATATATTTCTCTGTGTTGAATTATTCTTGTCCAATTTTATAATTCATCATATTCAGTTTTCCATCAAGAGTACAAATAGCATATTTTTATTTTGGGGAACCACAGAGAGCATCCATCTGCCCATTTTTCTGCCCAGTAATATATGTATGATTCATGAATGTTAAAGGTGACAAAAAATTAAATGATTTGCATTCTATAACTTAGAAGGTTTATAGTAGAGTTTCTCAATCTCAGCACTCAGGGCATCTGGGGCCAGAAAGTTCTCTGGTATAGGAGGCTGTCCTATGTATTGTGGCATGTTTAGTAGCATCCCTGACCTCCACCCACTAAATGCCAGTTGTGACAACCAAAAAATGTCTCCAGACATTGGCAAATGTTCCTTGGGGGGCAAAATCACCCCCAGTTGTTTTATAGTAGATGCCTGCTTATTTATAAAGTAAGCTTGCTTTGTCCTTTTAGGAGATTGTAAACTATTAAAATATCTTAGTTGATTCTTATGAAGCTTGTAATCTTATATTTTGGATACTGGAGAGATTTCTTTTTTCTTGCTTCTTCCAACACAGAAATGATTACTTCCTCTCACATAGGCTTGGGGGCATTGTCCCCTCAAATTTAAAAACAATGGATCTGTGTCAATTCCAGCAATGTCTTTGTCAACATTCGAATCAGATTTGCTCATCTAGAGCCCTGGAGCAATGCCCTGCTTACCATACAAGGGGGAAATGCTCAAAGCTGCCTCAGTTCATACCCCACCCCGTGCTTGGGCAGGACTTCACTTTTGTCCAGTATTGGTGAGCAAACAAGCTGCCTCAGAGATATTTATCTACATACTCAGTTTCCTGATTAACTGGAAAAGCAATAAAGAGCCAGAATTCATAACTATTAAAATGTGTACAAAAATATTGCAGAATGATTCCATCAGAAACATCTGCACTTCTTCTGCCCAACAAAATCAGAGAACCACAATAATATTTTTGCGTGTTCTCATGGTCAAAAATCAGGCTTCAGAACACAACACCACCTGCTCAGAAAGCCAAAGCCTTGCCCAGAGACAGCAGGCACTGGTGATTCAAGGAGAGCACTTTTGTATTACATGTCCAGGTGAGATCAAGAGTCTAGGGAAGGGGCGCCTGGGTGGCTCAGTCGTTAAGCGTCTGCCTTCCGCTCAGGGCGTGATCCTGGGTTCTGGGATCGAGCCCCACATCAGGCTCCTCTGCTGGGAGCCTGCTTCTTCCTGTCCCACTCCCCCTGCTTGTGTTCTCTCTCTCACTGGTCCCACTCCTCCTGCTTGTGTTCTCTCTCTCACTGGCTGTCTCTACCTCTGTCAAATAAATAAATAAAATCTTTTAAAAAAAAAAAGTCTAGGGAAATGCGTAGTGACAAACCATCAGATACCATCCATCCTCTGCCTCATTCTCACGCCCCCCCCCCCCCTCGTGGGCAGTGGTAAGGACCTGCAAGAGAAAGCATTCCCGTACAGGTCCTGGCACCCAATCAAACCTCTAGCCAAGGCTGAACAAAGTGAGTTACATAGCAGCAGCTACCAGAAGACTTTTTGGATTGTCTTTCTCAGTTGAGAATATGGGGACCATGTTGGGTCGCCAGACAAAATGAAATACTTCTAAAAAATTTAATTTCTTAGTGATTTGGAAAGAAAGCGTCCTAACAGCACTCGCCTTCTCTAGCCTCTACATATATTTGTCTAGGAAAAAGAAAAAAAGAAAAAACAAAACAAAACAAAACACATTGGCTAATCCCTGATATTCAAACTTGAAATTTCCCATGAGATACTCCAGCCTGAGGCGAGGCGGTGCTTCCGCTTTCTCCAGGCGAGAGTTGCAGTTCTACTAAAGCCTGGCGCTGTGACCTCCCCGCGTACGGGGACTGGAACTGTGGGTGGGCAGCGTGTCAGTGACAGGGTCTACCAAGGACACCCTGGGCAGCCCCCCCACACCCCGGAGTCTCCCGCAGCCCCTCCCCCGGCCCAGGTCCCACAGGGCCCCTCCCAGCAGCCTGTAGCTCCCCCAGGTGCCGGGGCAGCAGGGCCACTTTAAGCCGGGCGGGGGTGGGGGGTGGGGGCGGCCGTGCGCGCCCACAGCTGCGGACCACGAGCCATCAGTGAGGCCGAGCGGGCTGCCGGACGCGGCGGCTCCGCCGAGCTCCTCCTGCAGTGAGGCTGCCCCAGGACCCGGCACGTGGGCAACGGGCCATGGCGGCCTCAATTACCCGCCCAGAGCGCGGTCAAATCTCTGGCCAGGTAAGAGGCGGAGGAGGAGGAGGAAGGGGAGGCAGCTGCGTTTATAACCGTGGCAGGCGCTGGGCCCGGTGGCCCCCCTTGGCCCGCACAGGCATCTCTCATTTCGGGGACGCGGAGGAGCACGGCTTCGAGGAGGGCCACTTCCAGGGGCACGAGGCGGTGCCCGAGGCGGGGGACCAGGCGGAGTCACCCCGGGCGGGAGGCCAGAGCCGGAGGGCGGACTGCGCCGTTTTATCACACAGACGTGCTTCTCTGGCTCTTGACGCTTGCCAAACTCGAGTTTTCAAGCCAACCCCTCCGAGGTTTACCCGGGAGCAGAGTTTAGTAGGTATCCAGACAGAATGTGCGTGACGACAACACTGGTTTTACTTCGAATACAGGAAAGTTTATTTTCAGCATGCTTGTCTCTGCACAGCTTGGCATGCTTTTTTCAGTTTGCTTACGGGCATGGGGTCCAAAAAGTCCTTGCATGTCCTTCCTCAGGCTTATACCCAAACCGGCAGTTGTGCCTGGAAACCAAAGCCGTTGGCGGGAAAAGGCATCTGCGCTGTTCACACGTCCTCCCACCCTCCGGGGAACTCAGAAAGCCCACTGGCCTCTTTTGAAAGCACCTGATTTATCTTCCCCTTAGCAGAAGCATAAAATCACTTCCACGACTGTTTTAGATTAAAAAAAAAAAAAAAAGATTAGCCCTCTAGAAAGAGAGCATAAAGCCTCGCCCACCCCAGACAGCGAGGCAAGCTTGGCTTTCTTATTTCATGGATCTTGATAGAGAAGTAGGAGAGGCAAACCTTTGGGCTGCCTGAAGTTTTGCGAGCCCTTAGAATGTTCCGCGTACTTCAATGTCCTCACTCCTTAAGCACAAGCTTTCTGAAATTACCACTTTGAAGTGGACCAGTTTAATAGGTTTTCTTAGTTATTTCAAAATGGATGCTCCTATTTAAACTCAAAGTGAAAATAGTATTTGGTGGTGCAGGATTAGGCAAAGCTGCACAAGATGGAAGTCAATAAAATTTCTGATTATCTAGTAGTACTTAAATAATCAAGGCTTCCTATCCTTAGGAAAGTCTGAAGCCCCCACTGAACCTTTTGTTTGCATTTGAAGAGCAGCTTGCTCAGTTTCTCCAGATAGAGCTGTTTAAATCCCTTGACTCCTGGGGAAACCAGAGGCCAACAATTGCCCTGTGAGAGCATCAGCCCATGCAGCTGCTGCTGATTGTCAGCACTGCTCCTGGTGATAAGAGTGACATAAATAACAACTCACTAAAATGTAGGAGTGATTTGCTTTAAGCACTTCAGCACCTGCTGTTACTAATTAAGGGTTTAGCCTGCTGCAGATTGCAAATGGAAATCCAGTGTTTTAAGCATTGTAGAGACTGGCGTGCCCTGCGTGGTGCTGTGATTTAGAAATCAAACTGAGTGGATAAACATCAGTGGTGATGATGATGTCGAAATATAAAAACTGCCCACACCTCAAAGATCTACACCAAGGTGTTAGTAGTGTTTATCCCCGAGTGGTGGAATTACAAATGCTTTTTATTTCCTCTTTAGGCTTTTTTTAAAAAAAAAGTCCAGTCTTTCCCAATGAATATGTATTGCTTTTGTTTAAGAAAAAAAAAAGCCATAAAAGGTACAGTAAGCAATTCAAATAGAAAAACATTTCCCACCTAATGAGGTCTCACCATCAGTTCAAGTTGTGATGCTCACAGGTGAAGAAAATCTTGGATGTACTAAAAGCAGAAACAATATACTAGAAAGTTTTGTTCGTTTTCCTTTTATAATTCCTATCCGCGGATTCTTCTCATCACCTGTGTTCATATTACACTGCCAACAAGATATTTTTAACTGAATGAATATTCAGATTTAAGTTGATTAGAAGCTATTCAGTTAATTCAAGTTACCTTGGGATAGTGGACTAGGGCAGTGTTCTAATTTGTCTGATTGTTAACATTCCACGTGTGCTATGGCACCGATTTTGTAGGGCAGGGAAGGAAGCCTTTGGCAGGAGAGCAAGGCAGTTCTTTCCAGGGCTGCTTTATTTCATGCTCCCCTGGCAAGTGCCTTGCATCATTGCAAGAACTGTAGACTCCTATGCAAAACGGCCTGTTAGTGGTGCTGCACGACCTTATCCCTTTCTAGATCTTTCCTCTCAAATTTCCCCCCAGTACCCATGTTCTGCTCTTCAGAGCTTGCTCTTGACTTCTCGCCGCAGTAGCTGAGAGATTCTGGGGAAGTTAAGCACTGAGCCTCTGATGGGAATACTGCAGTCAGAAGCATCAACCCTAGTAGGAAAGGGTTCAAGTTAGCAGCTGCTTTCTGTTATTTAAGGCTTTCCTCCTCTGTTTCCCCTTCTCTATGGCTCAATGTAATGCAAAGAGCCGTTTGATTTGGGCTGTTTTCATCGCTTGATGGAGACCCATATTCCCCCTCTAATCCACTTTCTCCCTTCCCCATGAAATTGACTAAATGTTTTCTGTGCGCAGGCTTGGTATTGAGAATACATGGCAATAACTACCAAGTACAGGGCATTGTACTAACATGGTAACAGTCTTGGGATTTAAGTATTATCACCTTCCAGACGAGGATCACAAGGGTCTTACTCAGAGCCAATAGTAAGTGGCTGGACTGGACAACAGCACCTGGTCTGTGTGCCTCGAAGGCCTTTGCCATCTTCCCACTGCATCCAGCTGTTAAGAAAGAATCCATAGTAGCTTTGGTAGAACCAAGGCTTATACATGAGTCTTCCTGTGTTCCAAAGACTGAAAGCTATACTTAGCAGCAGAAAAAAGGATTACTAGAAGGTCAGCCCTATGAAGGCAGGGACCTTGTCTGTTTTTCACTTTGTATTCCCAACAAAGCATCTGCCACGCAGTAGGGGCTCAATACACATCTGTGGAGAGAATAAATAGATAGCAATCATATTTAAGCAGATGCAAAGTGGCAGGATGTTTTAAAGGAAAGAGAAAATAAATCTCGGTAGTAGAAAGTTTTACAAGTTATTCATAGCCCAGGACACCTTGGTTTATATGTATTATTTTAGTGCAATCATTAATAGCACCCAATTTCATTCTCAAAAGTATCTCAGTTCGGAAGGTAAATAGTCGCCTTGTCTGTAGTAGATAGGTTAGTTTTGGACATTCATAGGTTGCTTCAGTTAACCATGTTAATTAAAAAGCAAAACTATAACCACTTCTTTTAAGACCACTTGTTAATGACCATTACAATTCTTGGCATTTGGTTCACAAAGGAATATATTGGTATAGAAGTGGTCCTGTGCTGCAGTGGAGATAAACACTCTGGACTCAAAAGCATCACAGTAACTTTGAGTCTCACATTGCTCCTAAAGTGCTATTGGAGATAAGGGATGTTTATAAAATGAAAAGGAAACACTCTAGAAGGGTCCTGATACTCTGTACTGCAGAGATTCCAAAGTGTTATGCTGCCTTCTTAGAACATAGGGCATTTGAGGGAGATGGAAGGAAATAAGGCTGGTGACATGATTAAGCCATTAAAAGGCTACGCTACGGAGTTTGAATTCTTACCTGTTTAAAACCGGGTGGGGCAGGTGAATGAGATTGGCCGCTGATGGTGAATGGAGCACGCAAGTCACCTCCTGGTCCAACCCAGACCCCAGAGTAGGACATACTTAAACATGTGCTGATACGTTCAACAAGGAGAGATCATGGGGGGAAAAAAAAGTGTGTGTGTTGGGGGCGCAGGCAGCAAGTATTCCAAATTAGAAGTCCAAGTGTGACCTAACCAAATGCAATATATAGTCCTTCATGGAATCTTGGTTTGAACAAAGCAGCTTCTTTCTGAACATTAAAAAAAAAAAAAATCCACAGGAAAACTTGAAATTTAGAAAGCAGATATGATTAAATTGCCACTAAAAGAAAAGTACAAAAACCACAGCTTAAAAGGTCTAAAGAAGAAAGGCAAAGGGAAAACAATTGTAGGGGTAGCCCAGGCTGAATGTTAGAAGAAACCAATGAAAGTTGACCAGAGCGTGCTCACCTGGTGATGAATTAGCTGTATGCAGAGCACCTGGCCCAGGTGGGCCCCTGGATTCTCCCAGCTAACCCCTACTTCATCCTGAAGAGAATGAACAGTATGTGGGACCAGGGTTCCTGGTGTTGGTAATTTCCTGACCTTTATAATTGACTAGGAGGAAAAAAGGAACAGCAGCTCTGCCCAGGAGGGAAATAAACTAAAGTACTTGGCTTTCAGAGTAATGCTTTCCATTATTATTATTTTGACATTGAGCTGGCCCCAGCCTCTCTGGTCTTCAGCCTTGTTTCCACTGTGTTACCCACTCACACCAAACCCACAGTCGTTCCTTCAAAGAAGCAGCTACTGGGGAGACTACTTGTACATGTCGACTTCGTCCTTGATTCGTATTTATGTTTGGATAACCAAGGATCACCAGACATTAACAGAACTAGACACAAATGCAGACACTAGACACAACTATTCCAGAGACAGGTCATTAAGGGGATAGAAAAAACTTCTAAAATTCTAATTTGTATTCTCAGGGTGTCACATCCTAAAAATAGCAGGTTATGAGGAAATACCAAAAAAGAAAAATCTTAGAAGTGATCAATTCACGTTAAATGAACTGAAATTATAAAAATCTTTGGGAGGACTAAAGACTGAGCTGGTGATATGAAAAATAAAGTTAAGGGACTTTCTTTGAGAAAAGGAGAGACATGTAGGATCAATTGTGGGTGTCCCACATCTAGTGGAAGATTGCCAAGGAGGGGTGAAGACAGAGGGGATTGGGAATAGAAGGAAACGTACAGAGCCGAAGATCCACTGAGTGCCGAGTAGGATGAACAAGATCCGTACGCAGACACATCCTAGAGAAATATCAGCACCCACAGCACAAACAGAAAAGCACAGGAAGGAAAACAAAGCAGCTTATTCTTTTTATCCACAACTGGATGCTAGGAGAAAATAGACCAACAGTTTCAAGGTTCAGAGGCAAGGGATTTTTGACCTTGGAAGTACCAGGTAAAACTAGTACTGAATTGTGGGCCCCGAATGCCACTATTAAGTAATAGAAGTAAGGGGCTTAACTCCCGAAGTCTTATAGGAGCAGCAGGAGGGAAAAAGGAAAATCCAATTGGCCTAACAGAAGGCATGGGAAAAAAGAAACAAAATTACTGTTGATGGGAAACGTGAAATAACCAATGAAGGGAATAAGACCATTTCACATTAAGTTATAAATGTTTCACAATTAATATTATTACATGACATTAATGCACATTACTTAATGCCATTAATGTAATTAATTAAATTCCTATGTTAAAAGCTAAAATCACAGGTTGTGAAAAGAAATCTAAAAATTCAGATATATGCTATTTACCAAATTCACACCAAATCAAAATGATATAAAAAGGCTCAAAATAAAGAGATATGAAGAATTACCGTATACCAGAAAAAAATTTTCAAGTGAAAAGCGTTAAAAAGGACAAAGAAGTAGATTTCAAATATATAGTTTTCTGTCCATAAAACTATCAATGTATGATCTATATATTTAAAATATGCTATATAAGCATTGTAGGTTATTATATAATATATATGAAATATTATAATTATGTTTTTATGTGAATATGTATAATTATCATGAACCTCTATATACCTAACCCAAAATTAGATACAGCGTCTGTAGTTGGAGAAATTGATAAATTCACAAACTATGATTAGGAAAGATTTTACCACATCTCCTAGACTGAAAGATCAAGTAGACCTAAAGTAAGAAAGAAAACAGTAAGTTCTGTCTAAAAAATAGAGAATATATGCCCAGCAGAAAATACGCATTATTTTCAAGTATCCGTGGAACATTAACAAAAACTGACTATGTATTAACACCACAAAGAAAACACCAACACATTCTAAGAAGAAGTCATGTAGGATACATTCACTGTTGACAATGCACTGAAATAAATGACCAACCAGTTAATAGCTAAAAAAAATTCAAAACCAAAAACACCATACTGTTGAAAAATAAAAACATTTCATATAGGCGTTGAATGTAACTCTGAGGTTAAAATGGAAGTATAAAGTGAAATCACGAACTAGCAATGAATGAACATAGACACAATACATATCAAAAGCTGTGGGTACAGCAGAGTGCCCCTTGGGGGCTGTGCCGCCCAAACGCACTTTCTGCAGTGATGATGATGTTCTGTAATTATGTTGTCTGATACGGCGCCACTTGCCATATGTGGATATTGAGCGCTTGAAATGAGGCTAGTGCAGCTGAAGGGAATTTCAAGCTTTAGTTAACATAAATTTAAATAGCCACGTGTGGCTATTATGTTGGGCCACACGGTCTATAGTCTCTGATAAAGCATCACCAAAAAAAAAAAAGATAAAATTTAATTATATATTAATCTCCAGTTGGAAAGCAAGAATAACAATGCACGTAGTAAACATTATATACATTTAAAAAGAGGTAAAATGGATTAAAAATATATATATATATGAACAAAATTCACTTAAGGTAGAAAATCTAAATTTACTGGTAATCATTAAGGAACTGTAAAAGGTACTCTAAAATCCATCTCTGTAAATGGCTTCAGGCCCAGATTCTGCAGACATGTTTATCTAAATTTCAAGAAGCAGATAATTCTGTTTTATAAAATATTCAAGACCACAGAACAATATTGAAACTTTCTGTTTCATTCTTCAAAGCTGGCATAATCCTGAGATACCCAAACCAGATAAGACAATACAATAAAACAAAATTGTATCCAGTTTTACTTATGAACATAGATGGAGAAATCTAAAATAATATGAATGAATTTAGTCTACACATTATAGATTTATCCCAGCAAGGCAATTATGGCTTGACGTTAGGAAATCTATTAAAGTAATTCACTACCTAATAGAGTATAGAATAAAGGAGAAAGAAGTATGATCCTAAAGTATGATACTAAAAAAGCATTTGGTAAATTTTAGCATCTATTTCTGATTTAAAATTCTTAGCTTCCAAATAGAAAGAAACTTCTTGGTAGAGGGTATGGACCAGAAACTTTCTGTATCATATTTAGTGGCAAAAACATGTGAATCATTCCCACTAAACTCAGGAACAAGACAAGAATGCCCAGTGTCACTCCTGCTATTCAACATTGTTTTGGATGTTCTAGCCAGTGCTTTAAGATCAATGAATAAAAAGCATAAATTCTGAATATAGGGACAGAAGTATCTCTCTCTCTCTCTCTCTTTTTTTTTTTTAGAGAAAGAGTGCATGCATTCCTACTCACAAGTGGAGAGTCAGGGAGGAGCAGAGAGAGAGGGAGAGAGGGAATCTCAAGCAGGCTCCTTGCCCATCTTGGAGCCTGTCATGGGGCTTGATCTCATGACCCTGAGGTCATGACCTGAGCCAAAATCAAGCATCTGATGCTTCACCACCTGAGCCACCCAGGTGTTCCCCCCCCCAAAATGTCACTTTTGAAGACAATATGATTATATATCTAGAAAATTCAGGAGAATCAATTAAAACATATTGAAACTAAGGAGAGAGTACCATAAAATTCTTGAAGCAAATTCTTCATGCAGAAATGAGTAGCACTCTCTGTATTAGTTGTATCAATTAGAAAATATAGTGAGAAAAGCTATCCCCTTTACAATGACTCTAGAACTTTGAAATATCTAGGAATAAGCATGAGGACATGTGCAGAATCCATATGAAGGTAACATTTAAAAAGACCTGAGGAAATCTTGAACTATAGCGAGAAAAGCAACTCACTTTTAAGGGTATAATACCCCCTTTATGAAAGTTGTGTGTGTGTGTGTGTGTGTGTGTGTGTGTGTGTGTGTGTGTGATGATGTAGAAATCATCTGGAAGGATATAGACCAAACTGTTGACAGTGATTGCTTCTGAGGGGGGATTAAATGGATAAATGAAGACTCACCTCTTTTTCTTTTTTTTTAACAAAAGAAGAAAATTAGAAGGCAGATAGAAAGGAGGAGTGCCGAAGTTTTGCTTACTTTGAACTTGACTAGTTTCCTGCATCTCATATGTTCCTTCCAGCAACCCCTGAGAAACCAGGCTGAAGGGGAGAGGAAGCCCCATATCCGGACAGCCTCATTAGCATCCTGCCCCGCAGGGTTTGTGTCTTTGCAAGCTGCCTTTCTCTTCATAGGTATTTCCAACTCTTTCACCCACTTCTTTAGGCTTCAACTCTGCTCAGCTTCCAAATCTGTTTTCTCACGTGGACCTGTCTGCGGCCTGCCATTTCCAACTGTCTGCTGACTGTTCGCATTAATTCGAGCATCCCTATTCTTTGACAGTTTTAGTGGATTGTGTTCAATAGCTATAAAGAATAAAACATAGGAAAATAAAAGGTGAAGAGGGAAATTACATTTTTCCTAACTGAATGCACTTGAAAATAACCCAAAAGGAAAGAAAGTTGCTTTTTTGGCTCCAAAATTTTGGGTTTTGAATAGCATGTATATTCCATTTAAAGAAAAGACTATGAATGTCTCTTGGAATTTAGGAATTTGGATCTTACTCTGTTCTCTGGAATGTGTGTTTCATCAAAATAAATGGTTTGGGAGAGCCACCAGTTTGTTCTTCTCACTAGTAAACAGATTTTTCAGCAGGATGAGTGATTGGGAAACTGGGCCTTGAGAATCCTACCTGTTGTTCCTAGAACGAGAAAGAAACGGGGGGAAAACCACAGTAGAAAAGCATTTGTAGGCAAAACTTTTAAAAATAGCATGACCTTCAGATCCATTCACCACCCTAGGTACTGAAGACAAGAAATTATTAGTTCCCGTCCCTGAAGTGCTTCTAGTTGACTCTTCAGTCTACTTGTAGATCAGTCATTGTGTTATTTGTCACCTTTATTAATTGTTCCTATGGTACATGACATCTTCTCTGTGCTCAGATATTAATTGTGTGGTGCTTCTGCTTTTTTCCTTCTCTTTCAGGCAAAAATAGACCTGTTGTTAGTTGGAGATATCACTGTTCAGTACCTGGCAGATATTGCAAAGAAATGCTTTTCAAGTATTGCAGAAGTCACCGTAACCATCAGGGATGTGGGGCAGGCAGCCGCGCTTCTCAAGGACCTCCCATTTGATATGGTTTTCCTGAAGATGACTTCTTTACCAACAGCCGAGGAGCTGGGAGCTATGAAATTAATTAGGTGAAGTTCAAATACCTTGACTTTGTACCTTTATAATAGTTTTTATTGAAACCCATTTCTATAAAAAAAAAAACCTTAAAAGATGGTACTATTTATGCTTTAATTTTTAAAATGAGAGATATTTTCGTGGGCAGAAGAGGTATACATATTGTTGTTTTTATTGCCAGTTTGACGTGCTATTATAAGAATTATCATTTTCATTTAAAAAGTAATTGATGTGGGTGAGAATGTGAGAATTAATTGGTCATAGAAGTTTATTTGGTGTACAGTACTTTAATCCCATAGGTACTCCTTTTTAATAACTATGTCATTTAAAATGGCACATCTTTTCAGAGTTCATTAATTGTGATGGCAGATACTGAAGCAGGTGAGCACTCTTAGCTCCATGTCATGTTAGCAATGGACTAAAATTACCTTTTTCAAAGATGTCCTAATGTGGACGAGCCCTGAGACTCTCTGGATCCGCCAAGTCCAGATCGATATCAACTCCAATATTTTTGTTTCATCTTGTAGCTCCATAGACATTCTGCTTCTGTATGACTCATTCCACTCTAGAGACCTGGAGTCTGGTGGTGGGAGAGTTAGGTGCTTTTTTGCCTGACTACATAGGATTTTGAGCCATCTGGGATTGATTGATTGATTGATTGATTTATGAGAGAGAGAGAGAGAGATTGAAAGAGGTGGGGAGGGGCGGAGGGAAAGGAATCTTAAGCAGGCTCCACACTCAGCCTGGAGCCCGACGTGGGGGCTGATCCCACAACCCTGAGATCATGACCTGAGCCGAAATCAAGAGTCGGATGCTCAACCAACCGAGCCACCCAGGCGACTTTTTAAGCAAGGTTAGGGCAAAACAAATTTGTTCCCTTTCTACGAGCAGATTTGATAGCGAAAGTATGATTGCAGATAATATTGGAATATATAAGTACGTGTAATAATGACAGGACGGGCCTTTCATGTCTAAAGGAGAATGTTCAGAGACAATAGTGTTATCCCTGAATAGAAAGGAGCAAGCGTATTATGTTAGGGACAAGAAAAGTTGAAATGGGAAGAAGCCAAACTGATGAGTTCCTTGTTAAAAAGAGAGACAGATGCAGCTGCTGCGGTTTCTTAGAACTGGTGATCTTCTGCCCCTCTTTTGGCTTCCTGCTGGGAATATGAACTCTAGACAAACCAGGTAAACTCCTCAAAGTGGATTTCATTCCAAGATATGAGGTGAACTGTCTTGCTTTTGAAGATATGCCTATTTTATTACATACCTTTAAAAATCAACTCCTATAAATAGAGTTCCCCTGGCTGGGACCTCATCATAATAACGCAATTATTATAGTATTTCAGCATGTTTACAGCAGTGTTCTGAGGGAGGTGGAGCAGGGTTTTGTCATCCCTCCATGACAAACAACGAAGGGTGAAGTGATTTGCCTAAGGCCACATGACTTATTTTTACAATACTCAGACTAAAAAACTCTTTTCTCTTCATGTTCTTTGTAAAACTCTGTAATTCCTTGGCTCCTGCGTTGAAGCCCCTTCTTTAACACCTCGGATTCAACGTATGCCACACTTCGTATAAGCTAAACATACGTATCATTTTGGAAGAACACTGGGCAGATGAGGGTGGCTGATCTCTTTCTTCATTCCAAGAGTAGGAGCCTCGCCAGGTCCCTCTGAATGTAGTCAAGGCTTTGTATTTGCTCAGCATTGAAGCTACATTTTGAACAGGATAAGATTAAAGTTCTACTTAAGAACCAGTTTTACGTCTAGTTGCAATTATTCAAAGCTCGGAGGTTAGAGGAGAGAACGCCCTGTCTGATACCCCTGTGTGGGTTCTCCCCACTGGTGCTTTCTTTGCTCTGAATAACACAGCTGAAGACTTCTCAGGCAACAGAAGGTAGATGAAGGTACTAGTTATACAGAAATGCATGTGGTAGTTCTCTTTTGCTAAAAAAAAAAACCACATTTGTTTGAAAAGAAAAAGAGGATCATTTGAAAACATCTGGATGTGCTTATCTCCTCTCTTGTTCTTTTGTTCCCAATACCCAGTAGAGGACTCAACGACTAGCAAGTATTCAGTACCTGGCTGTGGGTGTGAGCGAGCGACTGTGAGGACGTGTGGGAGAAACGCCATTCAGGGCAGCGTGTTCTAGCTTTTGTCTTCCTCCCTAAAAAAGGGATAGTTTTCTTTGCAGAATCTGTGCCTTTTGTGGCGCTGGCCTCAGAGACGTAAGAGGTCTCTGGAATTCCCTTTCTTGCCCTCAGAACTGTTACGAGTTTTTGACTTATGAATTATTTAAACACTTGTGGGTTTATATATGTTTATTTTTTTTTTTATATTTTTGAACCTATGGTTTTTCTTAGAGTAATGAGTCCTATAAACTTACTGCCCCATTTGTGAGGCATTTAAAACTTCATCGTTCCTAAAGCACTGTATCTTTTGAGTTTGAGCTGACATTTAATGTCTAAACCAAAATGAAATGTCTTGTTTAGCTTTTCTTTTGCTGTATTTTAGACTTTTCCCTCTAATATCCTTGTTGCTTTGTAATATCTCAAAATCTGGATGAGTTCTGCAAAGTATAAGACTATTTATCTTACTTTTCTCTCTCTGGGTACTTTATACGTTTTACCAGTTAATGAAGAGCCTAATACAGAGTAGAAATGTCCCCATTTATTTGCAGTTTTAGAGCCCATAATCACAAATCTATGTATCTATAATACATATGGATTTCTATTGAAGGTAAGAATGAAGTATATAGCCTGTTAGTTATAATGTTAGGTCTATTTTAGAACAAAATATAAGCAGACTATTTAAAAATATTTTTAAATTTATGCTTATATAAGAACTACGTTTTTAGCTTGGAGCTAATCAGTGATCAATTTTAATCATTCATAAAAACATTGGCACTTTACAGACTGACATTCTCAAGAATGGCACATCTTAGGCGTGCCTGGGTGACTCAGTTGGTTAAGCATCTGCCTTCAGCTCAGGTCATGATCCCATCATCCTGGGATGGAGTCCTGTGTTGGGTCCTTGCTTGGCAGGGAGCCTGCTTCTCTCTCGCTCTCTGCCCCTCCCCCTACTTGTGCTCTCTCTTGTGCTCTCTCTCTCTCAAATAAGTAAATAAAATCTTAAAAAAAAGAATTATGGCACATCTCAATACAGAATTATGTTCTTCATAGTATTCCCCAATTTGTTTTCATTTTATGAATACATTTTTATTGAGCAGGATGAACTCAAATACTACCCATTGATAAAATATTTTAAGAAAGTCTTAGGGTTCATATGCTTGGCTTCAGACTTCCAAAATTGAACCACACTCAAAGAGCAGATACGTGATAATTCAGACATATCCTGATACTTTATCTTCCAAAGCCAGGTATGGAAAATTAAAATGTGTTTTAAACTCATCAACGATGTATGGCTCCTGTCTGAAATTGGGATCTTCCATTACGTGAAATGTCTCTGCAGTTCTTAGAATTCTGTGATCCTTGTGAGCTCCAAGTAGTTCAGCGGTAGCAAAGGAACGCAGAATGTGCCTCCATCTGCTCTGGCTACAAATCGAGTTTGGATCTGATTTTATTGTTCCCATGTAGTTTCAATTGTCTGGTCAGTTAACTTATTAATTCACTAAGAAAACCTAATCCCGTGAGCCACAGGGATCTACCTAACAAGCTGTCCTTTTGTGTCCCCAATTCCAAAACATCTTTGACTTGACGGTGCAACTCGGTAAATCTTATTAGCCAGTTGGCGTGACCTAGCCCCCTGAATGCTTGATGATAAACAGAAGAACAACAAGATGTCGAAATAGTTTTACTAAAATCATTGTTCTATAAATTGTTGGTTGAGTGTAAATGTGGTGACCCTGACTTAGGAGGTTCACAGCAGGAGCTCTTCTGAAGAATAGCATAATGGTCACTATTGACCAGAAGAATAAACTCTCAGAACTCAAGTGTATTTTATCACAGGTGCCCTATTAGGAGCAAGTGAACTTAGTGTTTTCACTAAGTAAAGCTCTCAATTTTCTCATTAAAAATGGTCGTTTTAATTAAGTCATTAGCAAAGAACATTATTTGTTACAAGTCCCAAATTGGCCAGCCAGGTTAGTTTGGCTGCATGTGGCCCGCAGATGGCATAAGGGATAACTGTACTCAAGAAGGCTACCACCCAAAAGTGACACTGGCTTTTGTCCCTTGAAGTCCTTGTGAGTCTAAAGGAAATGAGTTAAGAAATTTCTCCTGGCTTCACAGGGACTTATAAGACCCCACTGGTCCTCTTATTAGATGATAGATTTCAGAGGCCAGAGCTTTCATGAGGTTCTTTAGTCAGCTGAGTGTACAACTCAGCTCAAGACACTTTATATGATCTTTTTTTTTTTTTTTTTTCAGCTACCAGGAACCAGACCTGGGGATAGGGGCACGATGGGGGATCTGTACTGCTGCCCTTTGAGCTTATTACTCTAGTTCCAGAGAATACCAGAGACAGGCATAAGAAGGGACACTAGAATATCAACATCTAATCTTGTATGTAGAGTATGGTCTCAAGAACATCTCGACATTTAAATGGTGTATTGTGTGAAACATGAGGAGAAATGAGCTGTCCCCCAATGAACTGCAAATTTTTAAAACCCAAGAGATTTCAACTGAGAAGGTACTCATAAGGTCTCAGAACCTGCGATTTGATTTTGGTATATGGAAGAAGTGCTATTAATTGGGGTGGATGAAAGAGATTTTGGCTTTATTTTTGTGTTGCTTAGTTTTAAGGAACATTCATTCATTAGGAAGAGGACATTTTTTTGGTGATCCTGGAAACTCTTAGCTTATCGATCTGTAGAGAATGTGAATGAGCAGCTGAGCTCCAGACCAGTGTGTTGGATTCTGGGAATTCTATTGATTAGTGGAGCTCCTGTACAGCATCACAATTAGGGTTTCACTGGCAGGGGAAGTGTTTGGGTTGGTAATTGATTCTGTGCTAATGACAAAAATCCTGGAATTCCAGCTCTGTCTGATGTAAAGCTTGACATTTGAAAGTCATCAGGAGGGCATATAAATTCACTATCCAAATCTAACCTACTTTTGTGCCAGTAACATCAATTTGTAAAATAAAGAAGTAGACACAGAATATTTCTAAAAGCGAAGAATCTGTTTTATTTAAAATTCTCTAATTCTAGAGTATTTTAGCTTATAATTTACTCTGTGAATCAGCAAAATATTTTTTTATTCCAAAAGTTTGGCTAGGCTAACTCCTAGTCAGCCCCAGAGGCATTTCTGCCTGGAAGCCTGAGGCCGCAGAATAGGGTTGTTCCCAGGTATGTACTTCTGCTGGCCCCTACGACTTTCCTTCACAACACCAGGTACATATTTGGCTACTTAATTATCTACAGTGATTTGTTCAACGTCTGACCCCCTCAAGAAACTGTTAACTCCATGAGAGCAGAGACCTTGTTTCCCTGTCTGTTCATGGTTTCCCCTAGAGCCTAGCACAGAGTTTGGCACATGGTGGGTTCTCACTATATATGACTCAGATATATAAATTATGTATACAGTTGACCTTTAAACAACATGAGGGATAGGGGTACCAATCCCCTGCACAGTGGAAAATCCATGTATAACTTTTTTGCAGAGGGTATTTTTTTGTGCATGATAAAATCACATAGCACAAATGTTACCATCTTGTCCATTTTTTAGTGTTCAGTTCAGTAGTGTTAAATGTATTCACATTGTTGTGAAGTATATCTCCAGAACTTTTTCATCTTGCAAATCAGAAATTCTATTCCTGTTGAACAACTTTCCCTTTACCCCTCTCCGCATCTCCTGATAACCAACATTTTACTTTCTGTTTCTATGAATTTGACTACTTTAGATACCTCATATAAGTGGAATCATATAGTATTTATTTTTTTGTGCCTGGCTTATTTCACTTAACATAATGTCTTAAAGGTTCATCCATATTGTAGCATTTAATATCTTTTCCTTCTTTTTAAAGACTGAATAATATATTCCACTGTATGCATATAACACTGTGATGGTTAGTTTTTATGTGTCAACTTAATTGGGCCATGGGTACTCAGACATTTGGCCAAACATTCCTCTGGGTGTATCTGTAAGGATGTTTCTGAAATATTTTCACATCATGTTCACAGCAGCACTCTTCACAATAGCCAAGAGGTAGAAGCAACCCAAATGTCCCTTGACAGATGAATGGATAAACACAGTGTGGCTATGTTAATCAGGATTCTCGAGAAGCAGAACCAATAGGATGGCGATCTATCTATCCAACTATCATCTATCCATCTACCTAGAGATAGAGAAGGAGAGAAGTTGGTTTATTTTAAGGAAGTGGCTCATGCCATTATGGAAGCCAAGATCTGTAGTTGGCAAGCCAGAGACCCAGAAGAGCCAATGTGTAGTCAGGCTGAATGCAAAGGTCTGAGAACCAGGAAAGCTGATGGTATAAATTTCATTTGTAAAGCTGGTAGGCTCAAGATCCAAGAAGAGCCGATATTTCAGTCTGAGTCTGATGGCTGGAAAAGGCCAATGTCTCAGCTCAGGAGTCAGGCTGGAAGAGTTCCTTCTTACTCAGACTTTCTGTTCTATTTAGGCCTTCAATTAATTAGACGAAACCCACCCACTTTAGGAATGCCAGTCTGCTTTATTCAGTCTATCTCAATTCAAATGTGGTTCTCATCCACATATAACTTTTGACTGTCTCCAAAAACTGAACTACTAATAGCTTGCTGTTGACCTGAAGACTTACTGATAATTTGGAACAATTGTTGAACACATATTTTGGATGTTACATGTATTATATACTGTATTCTTAGAATAAAGTAAGCTAGAGAAAAGAAAATGTTATTAAAATCATAAGGAAAAGAAAATACACTTACTACTGTACTATATTATATTTATCAAAAAAAATCCACATGTAGGTGGACCCACATAATTCAAACCCCTGTTCAAGGAGCAACTGTAATGTAATTTGGAGCATAGAGTAGTGTCTTCACTTTCAATGCATATGTAAGATAACCTAACAGTGTTATTTAGTGAGGGTCCTTCCAGGTCCTGTCTTAAGGAATAAATAATAACCATGCATAACCACATACTAGTATAATAAATGATGCTTTGAGTATGAGAGAATAGTTATATTTTTCTTAAGAGCTGAGCTGTTCTCTTTAAAGTCTGGTTCACAGTAATAGTCTCCTTGGAAAAGAATTTCTTTCTAGCTAATGCCAATCCTCAGTACCCTTTAAATTATCAGAAATTCCAACTTACTAAACTTCTCAGTGTAGTTTATTGTAATGCCACATTTCTTTATTTTTTTTCGACTTCAAGCATATAAAAGTAGAGAAAATAGTATAATGAACTTGCCTTTACCCATAATGCAGCTTTAACAGTTCTAAAAACATGACTAATGTGGTTTCATCTCTGCCTGCTCCTAACTTCCCACCCCTGCTCAGTGGTGAATTATTTTAATGCAAATCTAAGATATCGTCTTCTTTCATCCATAAGTACTTTAATAATACCTCTAGAAGATATTCTAAAAAAATAACTACAATAACAATATTACACCTGAAAATTAATTACAGTTCTTTAAATTATCAAATATCCAGTGTTCAAATTTTTCTGCTTATCTTATGATTTTTTAATTTTTATTTTTTATTTTTTCATTTTTTAAAACTTTTATTTATTTAAGTAATCTCTACACCCAATGTGGGATTTGAACTCGCGACCCCCAGATCAAGAGTCGCATACTCTTCTCAGCCAGCCAGCCAGGCATCCCATCTTATGATTTTTTTAAACTGTTAGTTTATACAAATCAAGATTCAATTTTCCCTTTCCTCTGTTTTAATTTCTTTGTGTTTTACTCTTTATTTTTATCTATTTCTAAAAAGGGTCATTTGTCTTACAGAATTTTTCACATTCTGGATTTTGCTGATTTCACCCCCACAGCATTCTTTAAAATATTTCTCTTTTCCTTAAATTTCTTGTAAACTGGTGGTTAGGTCAAGAATCTGGATGTGATTTAGGCTCTTTTTTTTTTTTTAAGCACTAATAAAAACGGTCCAGCTTTTTAAATATCGCTAATCTGAGATACTACTTTTACTAAATTTCCGTATTAATGCCTCCATTTTAAGTTCTCAGGAATAAAGAAAATCACTCTAAGGCAATCTAATAAGGCAAAATATTGAATCCCAATTTTTTAAATGATGATTGTGCTTCATTGTAACCCTTTCTTTCTCTCAGATTCGGCAAGAAGAAACATACACAGTTGCTGCTTGTTTTTATCACCCCTGAAAAGTTGAAAGGTACGTGCCTGTTGGACCTGTTATTTGTTTTTTCTCCAAATAGAAATCATAAGGCCATTATTTAAAACAAAAACTCTTAGGTTGTGTTTCAGGGTATGGAGCTGACATTACTTTAAGTGAACCCCTGACCATCGAGAAAATGAGTATTGTCGTAAAATACTGGAAAACCTATTTCTCAAATACTGGTGAGTGAAAACCAAATATCCAAAGGTTTTAAAAGTTCTAATTAAATTCTACAAAAACTATACTTATACATTTTTAAGTTGGTTTTCCACTTCCGCCTTTTATTTGCTAAGGATTACTATGTTGTGTACTGTAAAGCACATGTAATCCCTATTAATCGTAGTCTAAAGGGAAGACGTGTAACTAAAATAAAAGAAAATATACGTTCCCTACCTGTGAAGAATACATTTACATCTTCCAAAGTTGAAAATGTGTTGCCCAAGGACAAACACAGTGCTCTGGCAGGCACGAGGTTTTTCTTTTTAGTGCCCTAGTTGCTACCATCATTTCTTATTCTTTAAAATAGAGTTAATCACGTCATTGTATGAGTGTCTAAAGGCCAGGGCCACTGACCTTGGAGTGTATCACACTGTCTGCTTTGCAAAACACTTGCTCATAAGTTAGTTTACTTCTTTAAGTTAATAGGGTGGTTATCCTTTCTGTTTTAGATTTTTAGATACAGATAATTAGTGTCAATGCTTCAATTAGACCTCCCATTTCTAAACTCTTCACCTACATTGTATTATGTGTATCACCAGCATCTAAGCACTTAAGCTAATTAAATTCACTTTAATTTGGCTTATAAAAGGACAGACTCCAATTTCTGAAATTAAATTCTCCTGGAATCATTGTTGATCAATGACTATATATGGTTTTCCTAGGCCTGGGATACTAGCTAGGAATTTTTTAAAATTAAGATGATGTTCTTCTTAAAATGGGCCTGAAAAAACACTTTCAGGATTATCCTGTATAAACTCTTATTCCAGATGATGTAGGACTCAGTACACCGTTCCTTTTCATGGTTTTGGGTGTTCTTTGTGTTTTTTTTTTTTTAACATTCAGGGAAGATTAGTGAGTCTGTTCTGTAACATTCCAATGGCTGCCAGCCACTGCAGCCTCAGAGTTCTTCCTGGAAATGGCTAGCTGGTGACCCAGATCCTCTCTGCAACCTCTTATTTGGCTCTCAGTGGAAATAGAGCAGCTGCTCATCACCACCTGTCCAGCACCCTCCCTACTGGTCATAACCACGTCTGCTTCTGGTCATCTCATCTTTGCTCTGAGGATGAGCAGCTGCAGAAAAGAAAAGAAAAAGAAAAAACATCAGATGTCGTATTTTGACAATACAGCTGTTTACTGTAGACTCATACATATTTTCTTTCTCTGACATTTACCCATAAATAAAAACTTAATACATAAACTCAGCCGAATGTGTTTTAAGCACACCTATCTCTAAGTTACTAGAATCTGGTTGGAAGAGGATGTCCTGGAGTGAACAGAATGTATATTTTCATTTTGTGTTCTAACCTGGGTGGTTTTGTGCTTTACAGACTAAAATCTATAAATTGCTTTCAATTTAAAAAATACTGCTTTGTAAAATCTGTTGAATAAAAAGTGGCAAGTGCTTTTTGATGAGGGCTTGTATGTACAATCAACAGCATCCCTACCAGTGATTTTAGAATTAAAATAGTCCCCCCTTTAAAACTTTCAGTTAAGAATGAATATTCTGTGAAGCCTGAAGAACCAGGATTGCCCTTGCAGAAGTCCTTCAGTGAACAATTGGGATATTTTTCTGCTGATCTATTTGCTTGGTTAGTTTTTTTTTTTCACTTTTTCATAATAACAATTTTTACGGTATAACTTCTAGAGAACTTATTGATTGTGGAACACTAGTTCAAGTGCTAGGGGTGATGCAAAAGGAAAAGGTTATGTTATAGAAGAGGGATGGGACTTTTTCTGTATTTCAGAGTCCTGAGTTGGGACTGTGGGTACATACTGCAGAGGTATTCACTTCAATACAAGGAAATACTTCCTAACAATCAGAGTTGACCACAGGGGACCAGGGTGAATTGCAAGGTCCTAAGTTCCTCAGCACTGGAAGTGTTAGAAGTCTGGGTTATCATTAATCAAAGTTGAATAATAGCAGTGGTATTCAAACTTTTTAGAAACAGTGGAATCTTCTTCAAACAAAACTTTTACGTCCAACCCCAGTATTTAAACAGACAAGAGCAGCCTCAGATGTTACCCACCTACCACTAAGCTTCTCTCTGATATCTTTTTTGAACTCATGAATCTATCCCCCCGATTATTGAAAACAACACTTAAAAATGTCTCTCCGTCTCTGTCCCCACCTCTCCCAGCCTGAGATATTAGAACTGGGACTCAAATCTGTGTCGGATAGGTGGTTGAACTGGGGTCAGACCTTTCTAGTGCTAGCATTATCTGCTTATAAAAATTCAATTTTTGTGAATTTCTTTCATTCGCTTTACGCTGATTTCCAAGGAGGTTTTAAATAGCGCATAGGGCTACAAGGAATGAACATAGCTGCTGAGGACATGGTGATGATGGTGAGAATTTTGAGTCAGTCACTTCCGGAATTTGTAGAATGTGACCATCAACTATTTGTAGAAATGTGACCAGCTACTATTTTGAATAAGGAAAAGACTTGGCAACCAATAAGTGTGGATAAACCAAAGATGTGCTCACTTAAATAATGCAGAGATATCAACAGGTTTCTTGATCTTATTTAACATTTTAACCTGAAAGACATTTATTGTATTATACCTTATCTGGGATATGAGGTTGGAAAGCGTTTTGGAAGGCTTTGTGATTTTCTTGTATTACTTGTAACTGCTTTTTGAACCCTCCTGGTCTTGAATCTTTATTTTTCCTCAGAATTCTACCACTACAGATAAAAGTAAATTTTCAAATCAGGTTATGTCCCTTGGGATAAAGGAGATAGTATTAGTTTATAAGTTTCTTAGGGAAATATTTTTTTAAAACATTAATCAAAATGCTTGGAGAAGTTTTAGAAAAATGGTAGAACCAGAAGATATCTAAATGGAAGGAATCTGACCTCTGCGGATCAAGTTGGAGTAGTGTACTGTGGCCCTTTAACCCTTTGTGTTGTTTTCCTGTAATATACCTTTCAAGACAGTCGTATAATTTGGGGTAGTCATAATCAATGAGGTTAGAATATTTTAATCCTGTTTGTCTTTGTTACTCTTTACCTCTATATTTTAGAATTTTGATTAGTCATTGGATTTATGATGATCTTGATCATAAATTCTTTAGAGTCTCTGAAATAAAATATTCTGCACCAAATATGTAAGGTAAAGTGCTGTGGTATTTTCTGCGCCTTTGCATAAAGCAAGGGACTTAGAGAAGCACCTTTGATTAGCGTATTGGTACTTATTGTTTAATATTGCCTGACAATTTTCCTCTTAAATCTGTGACATGATTTTCTCTTGTTTCTAGCTCTGAAGCTCTAAGAAATGACATTGGGCTTGAATTAAAGTCTCCATTGCCAGATTTTGAGAAGAGCAAAAAGATTTCTCTTCTTCATTCAAGCAAGGAAAAGCTGAGAAGGTGAATTATGGTACAGTCTGTTTTTAGTATTATTCCTTTCAAGGAAGAAATTACTTTCATGAATTTCATAATTTTTGGTAGTACTGTTAAAAGTCTCTGTGAAACTAGTAAATCTGGCAACTAAATACATGCCACTTGCTCATTCATTCCTTTATTCATTCAGCAAATATCTGTGAGTAGCTGATATGTGCCAAAATATGACTAGAGCACCAGATAAAACAAAATTAATCCTTGCCTTCAAGATCTTAGTCTAGTGCTCAAACAGACTTCCAAATAGGCTATTACATAGAAAATTATGTTTTCATAAATGTCGTGATAGAGAACAGCACATAGTAAGCACACTGGGAAAGTTACCTAAGACAGAACGAGGGAGCAGGAAGGCTGTCTTGAGGAAATGATAGCTAAATTGAGCTTCAAATGCAAAGTGACTCTTAATTTGGTTTAAAAGTCAGGGGAGGATCTTTCATGTGGCAGGAATAGAGGTACAGACGCTGGCAGTATAAGAAAGTTCTGTGAATTTATGAACCTGCAAGTGTGTCCATGTACTTGGCTATAATGGCACAAGTGGGAAGAGGCAAGAGATGAGAAGTAGTAGGTACGGTTTGTGCACATCATGTTAAGGAATTTGAATCTGAAACTGGTGGGGAGGCACTGAAGGATTTTTGCAAAGGAGTGATGTGATAAGATTTATACCTAGAGCGAACACTCCAGCAGGATGTTAGAAAGTGAGTTGAATATGGAAGCCTGTGGAATCTGTCAAAAGAAGTAATGAATCCTAACTATGGTTTTAGAAATGGGATAAGGAAGAATAAACCAGTTCCAGATACACTAAGTGGGTAGATTCAATGTAAGCATGGATGCAGGAGGAGTCAAGTGTAACTTGCAAGTAGATGTTGCGTCCACCAACTGGGAAGTCCAGTAGAATGGCAGGCTGGCAGTGGGAGATGGTTTTTGCTCCTGTTGGGTGTGAACACCTCCAGGTTTACACGTGTCCATTCAGGAGTTGGCCCTTAGGTTCTAGAGAAAGATCTAGGCTAGAAATATGGACTTAGAACTCTCAGGATACAGTGTCTACTTGGTGGATATGATGACTTTGCAAAGCATGTAGAGAAGAGAAAAGTGGAAAAAAGAGAACCTTGGGGAAAATCTATGCAAAGTATGGGAAGCAGAGAAGAAATTGGGGAAAAGAAAGATCAGAAAACCAAGAGGGATTGGAATTGAGGGGACCAGGAAGAAGAGTTTCCTAAAGGAGTAAGTGTTGAAGAGTATCACATGACACAGAGAACATGTAAGGGGAGAACTAATAATTAACTATTTGTGTTTGGCAAAACCTAAACATCATTGGTCTTGGCAAAAATAATTTCATTGGCATGGTTAGGGAAGAAGCACCATTGTGGAAAGATGGAACACGAAAGGTGGGAGCATAAATGAAAGGAAAGAGAAAATGAGGGGTGTGTGATATGTAAAAGGAGAGCTAGAGTAAAATGAGAAATTTTGATAAGATTGGGCCAGACTTGAATATGTTTATATTTAAATTCCAAAAGAAAATAGCTGGAAGAGAGATAGAGGTCTTAAAGAAACTCATGTTCTGATTACCTATGTTGTAAAAAATGGCATATCCGTGGTATAAAAAATGAAGCCAGAATTTGTTGGCTTGATACATGGTTTTATGGATTAACAATTTGAGCAGGGCTCAGTGGGCATTTATTTTGCCTACATGATATCAACTGGTGTCACTTGGTAGTATGCAGCTAGTGGATGATCTAGTCAGGACAGTCCAAGACATTATGTCTGGAGCCTTTGCAGGGATGGCTGGAAGGCTAAGCTCAGCTGGGGCTATCAATTGAAGCTTCTTCAGCATGGTAGTCTCAGGGTTGTCAGTCGTCTTACATGGCAGCTCAGGGCTTCACTGTTCCAAGAGACAGGGAGAAGAAGCTGCCATTGTCTTAAGGCCTGGGACCAGAAACTGGCTCAGTGCTATTTCTCCCATATGCTGTTGGTCACAGCAGTCACAGAACTTTCCTGATCTAAAGGAAGGATACATAGAACCCCAACCTCTCAGTGGGAGGAATGTCAAATAATATTAATCCCCTACAGCTGGAGAGGGGGTTGGTGATGGACTTGGTATCCCTAAGTAGATAGAAGCTTATGGAATCTAGAACCAGGTGGGAGAACACCTCTTCTACTAAAATGGAGAGAAGCTAAAGCTAAATGTGGATAAAGATGAATCTTTTCATGGGGGTCAGAAAGGAGGAGGAAGTTGAGTAATTTCTGCAAGATGGCCTCCATTATCTGCTGAAGATCAGTTGATAGATAGATGGGTTTTGGGCTTGGTGAGATGGGCTGTTGGATGGGCTAGTTTTGTCCGAAAGACCTTCACTCACATGTTTGCTGCTTTGGCCGAATGAAGACTTAGGTTGTGTCTGCTGGCTAGTGCTAGCCCATAGATTTCACTGATTGGCACTTACCGAGAAAAATACAGTGCAACGAGTGTGTTTATATTTTGCAATTTATATACATATAAATTGCATATATATATATATATATATATATATATATAAAATGCAATTTATAATCTAAGATTTTATTTTCCATATTTTATTTGGTGTTAAAATTATAATATTTCTAATTGGTTGCAATGAAAGGACATTGGGAGATGCTACCTCTCTTATTTTTCATGTTGAGATCTAATGTTGGAAATCTTTTATTGGTCCTCCAAACTTCTGTGTTGTTTGTATTTTTTTACATTTTAATGGTTGATGAAAACTAAAATCTGAGGACCACTCGTGTACCAACTAAAAAGATGCTTTGGAGGGTGTGTACCCCTGTGGCATTATTTAAAGAACTATAAATCTTTGTTTCCCAAAAAGAAAAGCTATAACCAGGGTGCCCCATCTTCCCCTTTAGAGATTTGCTTGAGAGATAACAGAACCCATCCCTAATTATTTTTTTGCCTTTTCTCCTCTTAACCCTTATGATGATGCCTGTGAATCATAAAATGGATGCTTCTAGTCTGTTTCCCTTCCTTCTTCTCCTCCCAGTCAGCTGCTTTATACATGCTTTTGTCTTGTCTTGATCCTTTTGTAACACAATGTTGACTAATGTTGAGATAATGGTCCCGGCTGATGGTTTTGAATATTCACATTTGGAAAGTTCTTTTTAAAACAAGTCTGTTTTCTTTATCAAAACAGATTAATAAAAATTGGCTACCTCATTCTAATATTCTTGGTGAAATCCCTTTTGTCATACGTGTTTTAAATACATTAAAAATGTTTTTATCTTGTTAAGGTGTACTTTTCAGAGTACACCATTTTGTTTGTGTCTCTGTGAATCTGAAATGATAGCGGTTTAATAATTTTGGGGATGTCTACTCCCTTGGAGAGATGTGAAAGTGATAGTATCTCACAAACGAAGGCTTTTCCAGGACAGAGCAAGTCTTAGAAATTCAAGGAGAGTAGAACAGGGAGTTCTCAGAGGTCCCAAATCCTGTCTGGCCAAAAGGCTTCCCTTTGTGAGTTCTTGTTTGCTTGAGACACATTTGTGCAGAGGCGAGACCCAAGGACTTAGTTTGGATGAGATCTTTGTCCTCAGATCCCTTATGGCCGCTCAGAATCACTCTTAAATGGGGGAGAATGAAACCAGATTGGTTCTTTTCCCGACTCACTTGGATTGGATCATAACCAAGCTGGCTACTGGCTACTGTGATAAGACAAAACATGCCCTTTGACCTGTTGTTGTCTATTGCTGTTCCATATACAAAGGAAAAAGAAAAAGACAAGAATGTATGGAGTCTCTGGAGCCTGTTATCCTACATCTTTGAGCCAACAATAATATCCTTCAAAGTTTCACTAAACATGTCCTCCCTCATTCTTTTCTTCTGTTTTCTCTTAGTTAAAAAAAAAAAATCATGGTATAATTAACATACAAGGAGATGTAATGAAGTTAACCTACAATGAAATCTTCAGTGTATGTTTTTTAAATCTCTTTGGTGAAGTGTTCATTTTTTTTGTCTATCTTTCTCCTGGGTTTTTCTGGGGTTTTTTTTCTTGTTGATTTTTGGAAATTCATTATATATTCTGGATATACTAGCCTTTTGCCAAAATCCATATTGCAAATATCTTCTCTCAGACCATGTGTTGATATATACATATTTTAAGTTAATACATAAGACTTGAAAGAAATTCTGCTCACAGGAGATCACTTTGAGTTGAGTCCCACTCAAAGGATGAAACTTTACTTAATCTATTTGCTCCACTATCACTTAAGGATACAGGTATTATATTTTCCTGCCCTGTCCTAACCTCAAGTTCCTAATCTTGATGTGAGAGCCAGAAAGATTTGAGAAGCAATGAACAAGGCTAGATCCATAATGTTTGCTAATACACTCTATAGTCTCAGGAATATTCGAGAATTTAGGATAAAGAGTTACACTTAATTGATAGCAGATTAAATTAGTGTCTGTGAGAGGTAAGTTGCATGTGTTTCGGTGTATGGTTTGATGAATTTAAAAAGGTGGTTTGTTACCCGCTGTTCCCAAGAGGAGGTATTATCACGCCATTTAGGGCTACATAGGGAAGCACCAGGGTTGGTCACGAGGCAGACAAATGGATACACCCATCTAAACCACAACATTTCCATTATATTAAATGTTCCCTTGTGTATTAAGCATGGCTTTTTATTCTGATGTTTCCACATCGGGGAACTTACTGACCATGGGGAGACTGCCCATCCCATGGGTAGCCAGATTCTGGAGATCGTAAATGACTTGCCAGTGAGCATGACTTGCGTATGTGCAAACTGACCCATCCAGAGACCACCCCATGCCCACCCCCTCTATCTGGCTCTTATGCTCCAGCCAATATTCCCCTGCCCTTATCACCTCAGGGTGAAGTGCTACCACACAACTTGGGACAGCCCCTCCGTCCCAGAGCCTGCTGAAATTATTCAAAGTAGCCTATCCTAAGCCCGCTTATCTACCTTGCCTGTTCCTTCTCTCAGAAACTGCAATAAAGGCTCCTGCCCTTGTTTTCATCTGACTCCCTTCTGCCTCCTAACTGCCCCTGGTGCTTTCCCATGTGGTCCTGTGTGGTGTGAAGCGGCTCCCTCCTCTTGGGAACTGTGAGTAACAAACTGTCGTTTTAATGGCAACCATCTCCTGATCTGTTGGCCTCCCCATACCTGAATAATAATAAAACCTGCATTTTAAGTTACCTCATGCTCTTTCCTGGTCTATCCTCTCCCATCCCCTAGAGGCAGCTACTATTCTGACTTCTATCAGTATAGATTTGTTTTCCTTGTTCTAGAACTTTATATAAATGGAACCATCAACATGTGCAGTTAGGTCTGGCTTCTTTTCACCCAGCAAATGTTTTAAGATTCATTAACGTTGTTGTGTGTTTTAGCGGTTCTTTCTTTTTTACGGTTGAGGAACATTCCATTGTGTAAATATACCACACTTTGGTTATTCATTCTTCGGGTTTTATCTATTAAGAATAAAGCTACCATGGGGGAGCCTGGCTGGCTTAGTCGTAGAGCATGCGACTCTTGATCTCAGGGTCCTGAGCTTACTTAAAAAAAAAAAAGAAAAAGAAAAAGAAGAAAGCTACTGTGGATATAAAAGAATATAATATATTCTTTATATAAAAGATATAAAAGAATATATTTTTTTAATTTTAATTATATCTTTATATAATTTATTTTAATTATATCTTTATATAAAAGATATAAAAGAATATAATATATTCTTTAATATATAATATAATATATAAATATATTAAAAAAAGGATATAAAAGAATAAAAATTATTTTATATATGTTTCGTGAACTTAGATTTCCATTTCCCTCAGAAACAGAGTGGTGTACCACAGGATTAGCGTAAGTTTCTCTTTTTTAGGAGACTTCCAAGCAGAAATCTAAAATAGTAGCACCATTTTGCACTCCCACCAGCAATAGATGAGGGGGCTCATTGCTCCATATCCTCATCAACATTTGGTATTGTTAGTCTTTTCCGTTTTAGTCATTCTTGTGGTTGTGCAGTGTGATCTGTGATTCAAAATTTGTGTTTTCCTGATGATTAATGAGGTCGAGCAGCTTTTCGTGTGCTTTTGGCCATTTGTGTATCTTTTTTTGTGAAGTCTGTTCAAATCTTTTGTCCCTTGGAAAAAACCTTTTGTTTACTTGTGTTTTTATTATTGAGTTGGAGGAGCTCTTTAATATTCTGGATTCAAATCCTTTGTCAAATGTCTTGAAATATTTTCTTCTAGCCTGCGGATAACTGTTCATTTTTGTGAACTCTTACATCTTTTGATGAACAGAAGCTTTTAAAAATCTTTGATGAAGTCCAATTTATCGGTATTTAAAAATATGTATCATACTTCCTCTGTCCTGTATTAGCAATCATTGCTAATGTTGCAGCTACAAGTCGCAATTACATGTCCCTATGTTGTCTACAAGATGTTTTATAGTTTTAGCTTTTATGATTATCTTAAATTCATTTTTATGCATGGGATGAAGTGTTGAGATTGGGTTTGTTTTTTTTTTCAGATGGAGATTTTCAAATTTTTATTGAAAAACCTTTCCATTCTTTAGAGAATTGCTTTGGTACTTTCATAAAATTCAATTACCATATAATTATCAGTGTATTTCTAGATTCCCTGTTCCACTGATCTACTTATCTATCTTCTCCGCCAGTATTACATGTAGTGAATAATGTAGCTTTACTATTCTCAAAATCAGATAAAGTCCTCCAACTTTGTTCTTCATTTTCAAGTTGCTTTGGGTATTAAAGGTCCTTCGAATTTTGAAATAAGCTTGTCAATTTCTTCCTTTAAAAAATCCTGCTAAGATATTGATTAGGATTGTGTTGAATCAGTAGATCAGTTTAGGGGATAATTGATGTTGAACAGTATTGATTCTGGCAGTCCATCTCTCCATTTTTTAAAGGCCTTTATTTCAACAGTATTTTGTAGTTTATTAAATTTATTTCTGAATGTTTTGTCAGGTTTAAAAAAAATTTTGTGAGCAAATTTTTATTCACATATCCAAAATTTTCATAACTAGCATCTAGAATTAAATTTACTTTGTATGTTGACCTACCATCCCCTGACCTAGCTTTACCTATTCATCGCTTCTAGTTATTTTTTTGTGGATTTCTCACATACACAATTATGTCATCTGTGACTAAAGACATCTTTTTCCCCCAATCTTTGTGGCTTTTATTTCTGTTTCCTGCCTTAGTACCCTGGTTAGATTCACCAGTTTGTTTGTTTTTTTAAATTAGAAGTGATAAAAGTAGCATCCTTGCCTTGTTTACAATCTTACAGGGGAAGTGTTAAGTCTTTTATCATTACTTATGATGTAGGCTCTGTTTTTATACACGCCTTTTATCAGCTTAAAAAAGTGTTCTATTCCTATTTCAAGTTTTCATCATGAATGGATGTAAAATTTTGTCAGTGTGTTTTTGGTATTTATTATCTTGAATACAGATGTTCTTTTCTGTTAATGTACTGGTGACATTGATTATTTTAAAATGCTTATACTCTGTCTTGAAGTATTCTCTTACATATTGCTAGACTTGGTTTGCTGATATTTCATTAACAATTTTTGTATCTGTGTTCATGAAGGTTATTGGTCTCTAATTTTTCTTAGGCCTTTATTGGATTTTGGTATCAGGGAAATGCTGACCTCATAAATGAAATAGAAAGTCTTCTTTCTTTCCTCTTCTGTTTTCTGAAAGAGTTGTGTAAGATTGATATGTTTTGTAGAATTCAAATGTAAAGTTATCTAGGCTTGGAATTTTCTCTGTGGGAAGTTTTAATTAAAAATTCAATTTCTTTAATGATTACAGGACTAGATTTTCTGTTTTTCCTCTCAGTTGGTTTAATTTATGTCTTTCAAGAAATTTGTCCATTTAACCTAAGGTGTTAAATTTCTTGAATGACTCTTTGTTCATAATACACTCTTATAGTCTTTTTAGTGTCTGCAGGTCTCTGATGATATTCCTTCTTTCATTTCTGACATTGATACTTTATGTTTTCATTCTTTTTTTTTCTTGATCAATCTGACAAGGGGTTTACCAGTTTTATTGATTTTTTTCAGTGAACCAAATTTTTATTCATTGATTTTCTATATTATTTGCCCATTTTATATTTGATTCCACTGTCATTTCCTTTCTTTCCCTATACTTTGCTCTTTTTTCTATTTTCTTAGGTATAAACTTAAATAATTGATTTTAAACTTTTCTTCTTTCTTTTTAAAGATTTATTTATTTTAGAGAAAGGGGGGGAGGGGGGAGAGGCAGAGGGAGAGGGAAAGAGAGAATCCTTAGGCAGACACCCTGCTGAGCACAGAGCTGAAAACCCTGAGATCATGATCTGAGCCAAAATCAAGAGTCAGTCGCTTAACCAACTGAAAAAAAATTTCATAAAACATACATATAAAAGAATATGTATGATAAATACTGTTGTAAGCAATTTTTTAATTCATATATCCAAAATTTTCATAACTAGCGTTTAGAATTAAATTTATTTAACCAACTGAATCACCTGGGTGCCCATCTTTTTTTCTTTTCTAATAAAAGTGTTTAAAACTATAAATTTCCATTTATAAAAGTTTTTTTCTTATCAGTGCTTTAGCTGCATCTCATAAATTTTGACATATTAGATTTTCACTATCCTTTAGTCCACAATATTTTTCTCGTAGCCCTTGTAATTTTTCCTTTGACCGCTGGTTATTCAGAAGTGTGTAACTTAATTTCCAAATGTTTGGAGATTTTCTAGGTAATTGATTTATAATTTAATTACATTATCATCTGAGAATATTCTGTCAGGTTTCTATCCTTTGATATTTTCTGAGCTTTGTTTTATGGCCCAAAGTATGGTCACCCTTGATGAGTATTCCATGTGTACTTGAACAGAATGTGTATTTTGCTGTTTGGGGGTATAGTGTTCTAAATATTAATAAGGTAGAATTGGTTAGTAGTGTTTTTCATATATATTCTGTATCCTTATTGATTTTTCTGAGAGTTAAAATCTTCGGTGATGACTGTAGATTGCTCTATTTTTTACTTCATTCCTGTCAGTTTTTCCTTCATGTGTTTTGAAATTGTTAGTTGCCTGTCTTCTTTTTTTTTTGAGATTTTATTTATTTATTTGAAAGAGAGAGAGAGAGAAGGAGCATAAGTTGGGGGATGTGCAGGAGGGAGAAGGAGAAGCAGACTCCCCACTGAGCAGGGAGCCAGATGGGGGACTCAATCCCAAGACCCTGAGATCATGACCTAAGCTGAAGTCCAGAAGCTTAATCCTGAGCCACCCAGGTCCCCCAGTTGCCTGTCTTCTTAGTGAATTGACCATTTATCCTTAGGAGGTGAAAAGCTCTAATTATCTATGTTAATACTTCATCTTAAAATCCACTTTGATATTCCTAAAGCTTTCTTATGAAAGCAAGGTTTTTTATAACCTTAATATGTCTTTATATTTAGAGTATCTCTTGTAAAGAGCATGTAGTTGAATCTTATTTTTCTTTTTAATTTGCCCATTCGGACAAACTCTGCTGTTCAATTGGAATGTTTATTTGATTTACATATAATTACTGTTAAGTTTGACCTTAGGTCCATGATTTTTCTATTTGTTTTCACTAGTTCTGTTTTCTTTTCCTTTTTCCCCCTCATTGCTTGCCTTCTTTTGAATTAATCAAGTGTGTTTTGCCTTCCTTTTTATCTCCTCTGTTGGCTTTTGAGCTAAAATTATTATTTTTAGTTGTTGCTCTAGGGTTATAGTATGCATCCTTAACTTACCATAGTCTACCTTGATTTGACATTATGACACTTAATATACAATAGTATATTTCCACGTACCTCTATTTTTGTTATTGTTGTCACATATTTTACTTTTACATATGTTATCAATCCCACATTTTTATTATTTTTGTTTTAAATTGTAAGCTAATCTTCCATTTATCTTTTACTATGTAACAAATTACCCTAAAACTTGGTAGCTAAAAACAATAGCCTATTCATCATATCTTACAATTTTATGGATTATCAATTTGAGTAGAACTTGATTCTGTGATTCTTCTCCACATGGTGTTTACTGTGATTACCCCCATGGTGTTCAGCTGACAAATGGCCTGTCTAGAGGCCTAGCCAGCTTCATCCACACAGATAGTCTCTTGGTGGGGGATGGTTGAGACATTGTGCTCAGATGGGTTGCTCTCTTTCCCTGTAGTCCCAACACCTCTCCACATGGTCTCTCCAGCAAGCTAGACAGACGTCTTCCCTGATGGCTCAGGGTTTAATGAGACCAGTGTTGAAGCTATGCCTTCTTAAATGCTAGTCCTAGAACTGTTGTAGTTACTTCTCTGGATGTCTTTTGGTTAAAGCAGGCACAGGCCAGCAGAGATTCAAGGAGAGGGGAAATAGACCCTACACATTTATTGAAGAAGTGGTAAATAATTTTCAGTCATTTTAACCTATAACTATTGTTTTTTCTTTCAGCTCAAATTTTAGGGTTTTTTTTGTTTTTGTTTTTAGTAAAACAATATCTTCACTGTTTACAAGGTTTTTTCTGAGTTGCAAAAATTCTCTTTGTGTTTTTTTCTGTATTTCCATGTTTTTTTCCCTCTGTGTTCTCCCATTCAATCTTGGCTGCCACAGTCAGACAGGTAGAAAGTATGAGAACACTTTGTTCTTTCATCTGTAGTAGAAACCTCAGCAGCAAACATAACTGCTCCAGATCTGTCAGAGGACTACTTTTGGCTTTTAACATATTAATAAATTGGAAATAAATTAGCTTTTTATGTATGCTACCATACTTCTGATACCCACCGCTTCTTTGTGTAAATCATATTTCCATCGGGTATTATTTCCTAACAGTAAATAATGAAATAAGTTACTTTCACATAAAAGATAACTAGGAGATTTTGACATCAGCAGACCTGCAGGGTAAGAGAGCTAAAGGATATTCTTTAGGCTAAATGGAAATGATAACAAATGGAAACTTGGATCTTTAGGAAGGGCTGAATAGAATCAGAAATGACAAACACGTGGATAAATATTAGAAAACAGATATTTTCCCTCTATACTTCTATAAAATGCTTCAGACTGTTACAAGTCAAAATTATGGCATTATATTGTGGGGCTGGTAATAAAGTTGACTCTTAAACAGCACATGAGTTAGGGGCACCAATACCCATGCAGTCAAAAATTTGTGTATAACTTTTGACTCCCCCCAAAACTTAGCTACTAATAGCCTACTGATGACCAGAAGCCTTACCAATAACAGAAAGTTGATTAACACATAGTTTGTATTATATATATATATATGTACATTATACACTGTATTCTCACAATAAAGTAAGCTAAATAAAAGAAAATATTATTAATAAAATCATAAGGAAGATAAAATACATTTAAGGTTTACTATACCGTATTTACTGAAAAAAATCTGTGTATAAATGGACCTATGCAGTTCAAACCCATGTTGTTCAGGGATCAACTATATACATAGATGTAGTACATATGACAACTATAGCATGAAGGATGAGTGGGGCAAAGGTACTTACGTGATTGTAGCATTTATGTATTTTATGTGATGTCATAAAATTTTAACTCTAAATAGACTATGAAAAGTTATACATTGTAATCCCTAGAACATCCCTAGACCAACAAAGAGATATGCAGAAGGTATAGCTTTGAAGCCAATAAGCAAATTAAAATTGAATTTTAAAAATTATTCAAAAAGAAGACAAGAAAGGAAGAATAGAAGAACAAAAAGCCAAAGAAACACAGGGGAAAAAATCATAAAACAGTAGACCATTATCCACCTATATCCAACTTATAGCACAGATTGTCAGGATGGATAAAAACAAACAAAAAACAAGATCCATCTATCTGTTGTCCACTATAAACATAGACACAGTAGGGTAAATAAATAGAAAAATATATACTGTGAAACATATGTATAAGAAGACCAGACTTGTTACGTTAATACCAAATAAAGTAGACTTCAAGACAACCAGTATCACTTGAAGTAAAGGAAAACTTTTCATAATGATGAAAGAATCAACTTATCAGAATGATATAGCAGTCACAAATAGTATGTGATTATGTAATTGAAACAATAGTTCACAGAATTAAAGATACAAATATCAGTAAACATTGTTGGAGATTTTACATCCCTCTCTCAGCAACCGATACCAAACTAGACACCAAAAATCAGTAAGATACAGAAGATGCGAACTGTTAACCACCTTGATCTAGTAGGTATTTATAGAACATTGTGTACAGCAACTGCAACAGGATACACATTCTTTTCAAAGGCACATGGTACATTCACTTAGATAAATTGTATGCTGGAGGTTATAATATGTTTTGATACATTTAAAAAAGTTGAATTCAGGAATATGTTCCCTCACCACAATGAAGTTAAATTAAAAATCAGTAAGAATTAGATGTAAAGGAAAACCTCAAATATTTGAAAGTCTAAAAACATACTTCTACATAGTCCATGGGTAAAAGAAAAATATCACAAGAAAAATTAGAAAATATTGCAAACTGAATGATGGTGAGAAAAGAATATTTCAAAATGTGCGAGATGCAGCTAAAGGAAAGCTTATGGAAAACACTATAGCTTTAAATGCTTATATTGGGAAAGGCAAAAGGTCTAAAAATCAATGACCTAAGAGTCTATTTTAAGGAGCTAGAAAAAGTACATTTAAAGCCAAAGTAAATAGAAAAATGGGGAAAACAGGCAGGTGAGCAAAGAGACTGAAAGCATTTTACCAATATCTTGAATGAAAGAGGAATTATCACTATATATCCTATTAATATTTAAATATAAAAAGGATATATTTTGAAGAATTTTATGCCAGTAAGCTCAGCAACTTAAACAAAACGGGCACATTTTTGAAAAACACAATTTACCAACACTGAGATCAGATGAAGCAGAAAATCTGAATAGTTCTATATAAAAAATAAATTGAACTTGTTATTAAAAACCTTACCAAAGAGAAAACATTAATCTTAGATGGTTTTACTGATGAATTCTGTCAAACATTTAAAGAATACCAACTTTAAATTCTTATAGGAAGTGGAAGAGGAGGGAATATTTCCTAACCCATTTCATGAAGCCAGCAAACCCTAAACTTAAGACATTATTAAAAAATACAAAATTACAGACCAATATATCCCTCATGAATGGGGACATAAAAATACTTAACATAATTTTAGCAAATCAAATCAAGTAATATACATGTATGAAGATGTAATACATCATGACCATACAAGGTATATCTTAGAAAAGCAAAGCTGGTGCAACATTTAAAACATCAATCAATGTAATTCGCATTAAACAGAATAAAGGAGAAAAACCATATGATTAACAGATTCTGAAAAATTATTTGACTACATTCAATACGCTTTCAAGATTAAAACAAACAAACAAAAAAACCTTTCAGCAAATCAGACATGGAAGAGAACTTCCTCAATCTGTTAAAGGAAAACCTATAGCTAGTATTGTACTTAATGATGAAAATCTGACCATGTTCTTTAGAAAGATCTGGGAAAAGAGTGTCCATCCTACCGCTTCTATTCATTATTGACTAAACTGTCCTAGCCATTGCAATTAGGTAAGAAAAAGAAATATACTGATTAGAAAGGAAGAAGCAAAACTTTCTTATTTATAGATGGCATGTTTATAAAGTCCTAAGACACCTACAAAACAACCTCTAGAACCAAAAAATTAATATAGCAAGGTTGCTGGATGTAAGATCAATGTACAAAAATTAATTGTATTTTATATATAACCAACCAACAATAAGGAAATGAAAATTAGGGGTGCCTGAATGGCTCAGCTGGTTAAATGTCTGACTCTTAATTTTGACTCAAGTTGTGATCTCAGGGTCATGAGACTGAGCCATGCCTTGGGCTCCCTGCTCAGCAGGAAGTCTGCTAAGCTTCTCCCCCCCCCACCACTCCTCCCCCTGCTTGCATTCTTTCTCTCTCTCTCAAATAAATAAAATCTTTTTTAAAAAGAAAATTAAAATTAAAAATAATTACATTTGCAACAGAGTAAAAAAGCCTTATAATACTTATGGAAAAACATGCAAAAGACACGTAGGATTTATACATTGATCACTCAAAATATTGCCGTGAGAAACTAAGGAAAATCTAAATCATGCATTATACCATAACTACAAATTGAAAGAATCATTATTGTTAAAAATGTTAGTTCTCACCAAATTGAAATATAACTTTATTTGCATATAAATGGTAATTCCAGTAGGGATTTCTTTGGTAAAAATTGATAATCTGATTAAAAAATAAAAAAGACCTAGAATATAAAAGGACTTAGAATAAAGCAGTCTTGAAAAAGTACAACAAAATTGGAAGAAACTAGCTGACTTCAAAACTTAATATACAGCTACAGTAATCAGTATGTTACTATCATAATAACAAATAGATCAGTAGAACATAATACCCCAATACTGGATCCACACATTTGTGTAATTTGATTTTCAGTAAATCACCAGAGCAAACTTATTGGGAAATAAAAGTCTTTTCTATAAATGGTTGGAACATCTGGATATCCAAATGGAGAAACAATGAACCTTCACCCCTTATTCATACCATATAAAAATTAATTCAAGATGGAGCATAGACTGATCTATACCATAAAGCTAAAACTATAACACTTCTAAAATAGCACTGTTTAATAGAACTTTCTGCAATGTTAAGAATTTCCTATATCTAAGTCATTGTACAATAAAGTAGCTGCTAGTCATTTGTACACATTGGAAATGTGTCTATTGTAACAGGAAGTTAATTTTAAATTTAATTTTTAACTAGTTTATATAGACTAATGGCTATAGATGTCTGTGTAGACCAGTCTGTTGGACTGTATTGGACAGAACAGTTCTAGAAAAAAGCATAGGAAATGTCTTCACAAGCTGAGGATGGGCAGCTGTTCCTTAGACACAGAAAGCAATAACCATAAAAGAAAGAGTAGACGAATTAGACTTATCAAAACTTAAAACTTTTGCTATCAAAATACACCGCTAAAGAAAATAAATAGGCAAACCATAGACTGGGAGAAAATATTTGCAAAACAAGTATGCTGACAAAATTCTGGTATTACACATAGTACAGAACTCCTAACGCTCAATACCAAAAAGCCCTGCAATCCAGTTAAAATGGAAATAAAATACTTGAACAGACACTTCACAAAGGAAGATCTGCAAGTGCACAATAAGCACCAAAAAAAGTGCTCAACATAATTTTTTGTCATGGAAATGCAAATTAAAGCACGAGGTACTACTGTGTATCCTTCAGAAAAGCCAAAATGCTAAAATTAAAACTACTGACAATATTAAATGTTGTCAAGGTTTTGAAACAACAGGAACCCTCATACACTGATGGTAGGAGTGTGCAATGGTACTATTTTGGGAAAAGTTCTGCCAGTTTCTTATAAATTTATAAAATTAACCCATTAATTCTATTCCTAAATATGTTCCCAGAGAAATAAAAAAACATGCATTCACAAAAAGACGTACAGAATGATCTAGCACTTTTATCCATAATGACCCACAACTGGAAACAGCTGAAGTGTTTATCAGTAAGAGAATGTATAGATAAGCTGTGGCATATTTATACTATGGAATACTGTTACTCAGTAAAAAGAAACAAACCCCTGACACTAAACAGCCACATGGACAAATCTCAAAAATATTGTGCTTCGTGAAAGAAATCTTACATAAAATGGCACGTGCTGTAAGTTTTGATTTATATGAAGTTCAAAGAGAAGTGAGACTAATGTGGGATGGAAAAATATCAGAAATGTTGTTGCCCCTTTTGAAAGATAAGATTGGGAAGGAACATAAGGAACTTTCTGGAGTTGTAACAATGTTAATTAGGGTTTTTGTTACATAGTTTTGTGCATTTGTCAAAACTCATAGAATGGTACCCTTAAGATTTGTGTATTTTATGTAACTTTTATTTGAAAATAAAATAATTCTAGCTAATGATCTGTTTAAGAGTTTAGTACCTTAAATTTACACCTTACTTTGAAATGCTTCAGTATAATACAATGGATTGATGTATGGCCAGTGGGATGATTTATAAATGACAGAGCAAAGACCATGAATGTTCATTGTAGATTCTAGGTAGGTGCAGTATACACATGTTCTCTGCACAAATTCTTTCTTCCAACTTTTAAGAATTAAGATTCTTCAGTCTTTCTGTGTGTTTGAACATTTTCCTAATGAATGTTGGGAAAAATTTCTAATATGATTTTTTTAGTATAAAAGTGACTTGTACCTAGCAAAATATTTAGGAAATATAAAAAATAAAAGGAAGAAATAATAGTTTCCATAACCCAACCATCCAGAAATAACTATTACTTGATGGTTTCACTTTCAAGTCTTTTTCTATGCTTTATTTTTACTTTATTTAATGTCTATGATCATATTTTATATACTGCCTTATATTTTATACTTCTATCCTATAAAATATTCTGTTTTTCCCTAATAAGATGTATAGCTTTTCATTTCCACTGCCAGATAGTATTCTACTGAGTTAGTATACTAGAGCTTACTTAAGTAAACTATTTTGTGTGTGTAGGTTGTGTTTTTATCTTACTGATATACTGCTATAATGGATATCATTTTCCAAAAAGTTTGTTCTGTGTTTTAGGTCCTTGTAAGTGCAAGTACCATGTCAAAGGGTATGAAAAGTTTTGAAGCTCTTCATACACATTGTCAAATTGTTGACATTTTTTCTAGAGTAGTCCCTGAGACACCTCTATAGAACCCTCAGAGCTGCTCAAAGTCCAGTTAAAACACCACTGACCTAGAATATTTGAGTTATTCACAGGCTATCTATCAAATTGAATTTTCTTTAAGATTTATTTTTTTTAGAGAGAGAGAGAGAGTGTGTGTGTGCACATGCACATGCAAATGGAAGAGGTACAGGGAGAGAGAGAACCCCTAGCAGACTCCCCACAGAGCATGGAGCCCAATGCAGAACTGGTCCCACAATTCTGAGACCATGACCCCAGATGAAATCAAGAGCTGGATGCTTAACTGACTGAGCTACCCATGTGCTCCAAATTGGATTTTTTTTTTTTTTTTTTTTCTGTTTTGAGGTTCAGAAAGGCTTAGTGACTTGCAAAGATTCCTGCTGGTAATTGATAGAGCCACCATTTGACCCTGCATATGTCCAGGAACACAAATCAGGTGTTCAATAATGTTGGTTAAATGAACACATGCATAAATGAAGGTACCAAAGGCTTACATCAAAGGCTTAGATTTACATTTCCAATGCATTTCCCTTCAGAACTAGGAAAGACTTAGGTTATCAGGCTGACACGAGCCTGAATGACATTCTCACTTGTGTATTGGTTTATTTGTTCCATTCATACCTACCTCATGTGACGAAAGCAGCTTTCTGATTTTTCTTTGGCTCAGAACACGGAATTACATGTAAAGCACATGTAATTACAAGATGCTAATTGATCTGTTGTTGGAAATGTGGTCCAGGTTACAGTGACTTGAGTATCTCCTGATGATTCTTTGTCTGCTAGGCTTCTAGTGTGAATGGCAAAGCACTTATGCAGAGCATGCCACTCCCCCCTCTGAGGACAGTTTCCATAGGCAGGGTCATTCTGCACACTGCAGCAGGCCTGGGGCAAGTGAACTGCGGCTACCATCATACAGACATTGTACTCGGCAGCAGTGTGAGCAGATGCCCCAGGAAGCTGTGGTTCCAGGGGCTAAGGAGACTGCTGGCTTATGGGGACACGGCCTTTCTGGGAAACAAACTCAATGGGGAGGGAGGCAGCTCCTCTGTAAGCAAACCCAGGAGGAAGGAGTGTTTGTCCTTGTGTACAAGGAAGAAAGACTAATTATTCCTTATTCACAATTCTCTGCTCAGAGAACGAATCAAGTATTGCTGTGAGCAGCTGCGTATTCTGTTACCATATATAAAGGGAAGAAAGAATGACTCGGCTTCGATTCTTGAGGCAACAGTTGATTATGTGAAGTACATTCGGGAGAAAATCCCTCCAGCCATTATGGGCCAGGTATTTGACTCCATGCCCTTGAATTTTATCCTCATGCACAGTGCTTTAAAGCCACAGTTTTATTCTTTTTCATTGGAAATGCATGTGTGTTTGTGTAAAAGAAAAAATATCTGTATCTAAATAAACCATTCTCTCTCTCAGATTACAGAAGTACTTCAGAGCAATAGGAGGTTTTGTAAGAAACAGCAGATGTCCATCCAGCTATCCCTCCCAGGCACGATCATGGCACAAAGGTACGATGAGGGCTCTTGTGAATTGGAAGTTGGCTTGTTAGTTTCCTCTGATGCTAATGCTAGAAGTATTGTATAAACAGCACCGAACCCACCCATAATGAAAACTCAAGTATTTTTAAGAATCGATGAACTTGGGGTGCCTGGGTCGCACAGTCAGTTAAGCATCCAACTCTTGATTTCAGCTCAGGTCATGATATCAGGGTTGTGAGATCAAGCCCTGTGTGGGGCTCCATGCTGGGCATGGAGCCTGCTTAAGATTCTCTCCCTCTCCCTCCGCCCTTCCTCCCCCACCCCGCCCCCTATGGTGCCTACACACTGTCTCTCAAAAAACAAAAACAAAAACAAAAAATTTGAACTTTTCCCATTGCCAATGTGTGTCATTTAGTCACAGTGATAAAATATGTAATATTCTCAGACCCATGATCCTTTCATCATTTGAGTCACTCTTATTTCTTCTCTTGTTAATTCTGAAGATCTTAAAATACGGCTTTATCAGTAGTGATGGTCGTGACTGGCAGACCGACAGAGGCAGGATGCATTCTAGCATTCCTCTGTCCCAGGAGGTCATGGGCCCTGGAGTAGTCCAGCCCTATTTCAGTTGGGAGATTTTAAAGAATTTGCTAGTACAAAATGTGGCATGCCAAATGAACGCTTTCTTATTTAAATGTATTAGAATATATAAACAAAGAAAACCTATAAAACAAATCATTCCTCCACATCCTAAACAATCATCACGAATCCTGTTCAGCCATTTGTTCTTATGCCTAAATTATCCATAGTTTAGGCTCTGTCTGTGTTATTTAGAACTTGAATGATAGAAGAACAATTGAACTCAGCAGTGTGCATGCACTCTTCCTTGAGAATTGTGTAAGGTGTTTTTTTTTTTCTGTCCTTTTAAGGGAAAATGGTGTGTTGACAAGCACTTATTCGCCTGTGAGAGGGATCCGATTCCTGGCTAATAAGTGCTTGAATGTGTACTCTGTTCCTGCCTCGGGGGGCTCCTTGGATGAAGCTGTGAGAGGTGAGCTCCACCTGACAGCCTGTGTGGTCGTAGTATGCTTGGCTTACGTGGCGTCCTGGGCACCCTCGCACTTCTGTGCATTTACTGCCATTGCCAGGGAAAGGAGTGTAGCTAGAAGATTACACCTTGAGCCCTTTTGGTATTACCTGCTTGAAGTACACAAGATGGCCACAGGCATTTAAATGGTGTTATCTCAGAAATTGGGTTTAAAATTGGCCGTCGTTCCCAGAAAGCTTATCTTCTTTTTAGTGAGGAATAACTGACATACATTATATCAGCTTCAGGTGTACAACATGATTTACGTGTACACATTGTGAAATGATCACCACAATACGTCCGCTTAGCATGTGTCAACGCGATTACAGTATTTTTTCTTGTGATGAGAAGTTTAAAGATCTAGTCTCTTAGAAACTTTTAAATATGCAGTATAGTATTATCAATTATAATCACCATGCTGGACACTATATACCCATGACTTTTCTATTTTGTAACTGGAAGGTTTATACCTTTTATACCCATTTCATCCACCTGCCCCAACTCCCACCTCTGGAAACCACTGGTCTGTTCTCTATATCTATGAGCTCCATTTTTATATGTTTGTTTGCTTTTTGAGATTCTGTATATAAATGAGATCATACAGTATTTGTCTTTCTTTTTCTTACTTCACAAAGCATGATGGCCTCAGGGTCCATCTATATTGTTATAAATGGCAAGATTTCATTCTTTTTTATGGCTGGATGATATTTCAGTGTGTGTGTATTTATATATCTATATCACATTTTCTTTATCCATTTATCTGTCAGTGGAGACTTAGGCAGTTCTTGGCTCTTGTCATTAATGCTGCAATGAACATAGAGGTGCCTATATCTTTTTGAGTTAATATTTTCATTTTCTTTGCATAAATACTCAGAGATAGGATTGTTGGATCATATAGTAGCATTATTTTAATTTTTTTGAGGAACCTCCATTCTGTTTCCAATAGTGGCTGGATCAGTTTACATTCCCACCAACAGGACACAAGTACATATCCTTGCCAACACTTACCATTTCTTGTTTTTTTGATAATAGCCATTCTAATGGATATGAGGTAATATCTTGTGGTTTTGATTTACATTTCCCTGCTGATTAATGATGTTCAACATCTTTTCATGTGCCCATTGGCCATTTGTATGTCTTCTTTGGAAAAATGCCTATTTAGATCCTCTGTCCATGTTTAAATTAGTTTGTTTCTTTGCTATTGGCTTATAGCAAAGGAGTTTATATAGGAGTTTATATAGGAGTTCTTTATATATTTTGGATATTAACGCCTTATCTGTTATATGATTTGCAAATATTTTCTCCCATTCCATAGGTTTCCTTTTCATTTGGTTGATAGTTTCGTTTGCTGTGCAGAAGCTTTTTGCTTTGATATTATATCCCCACTTGTTTATTTTTGCTTTTGTTGCCTCTGCTTTTGGTATCAAATCCAAAAATCATCTCCAAAAACAATGTCAAGGAGCTTACCCCCTGTTTTCTTCTAGGAGTTTTATGGTTTCAGGTTTTATGTTAAAGTCTTTAATGTATTGTGAGTTAATTTTTGTGTATGGTGTAAGATAGTTTCATTCTCTTGCATGTGATGTCCAGTTTCATTCTCTTGCATGTGATGTCCAGTTTCATTCTCTTGCATGTGATGTCCAGTAGAAAGCTCATCTTATAAATGATAAGCACATTGGTGACTTTATTACATGAATAGAATCTAAAGGAAAGGAAGTACTCAAATTAATTGAGTACTAATTATGTACTGAGCATTTAATATTTAATAATTCAACATTAATATATATTAACATATTATATGTAGTATATATTAATATATTAATTGTAGATAATTATATTATATATAACTATATAATTGATACATATTATATATTAATATATAATATATATAAAATAAAATAGCATTTAATAATATAACATATTAACCTTTTACCTCCTTCACATCTTTGCTTAACTTGCTTAAATGTCACCTTCTCAGTGAGTCTCAACCACTCAATTAAAACTGCATGCTCCTTTCCAGCATCACATAATACATGGGACTTCTTATCCACTTTCTCTACTGTATTTTTTCATAGACTTATTTCCTTCTAATATTCTTTATTTGTATATGTTCTTATGGCCTGTCTTCTCCCACTAAAATATCAACTCCATGAAGATAGGGAATTTTTTTCCCCTCTTTTGTTCATTGTTGTATTTCTAGTACCTGGAGCACTCACCATCATGTAGTTGGTACTCGAGAAACCTTCACTATGTGACTATTCCTTGTGAAAAAACATACCCACTGTGAGGCATTTTTGTTGTTTGTGTTATAAAGTCTAGGCGTGCCCATGTACTGGTACAAATCTGAAGATGGAAAAAAGCAGAGCCAGAGTAAAAGAGCACAGTTACCGGTTTGTGACTTTTCTGTTCCTGAAGGTTCCTCTTCACTGAGAAACCAGTAAGGCACGGAGCTCCTAATCATCATGTTGGATGCTGACCTGTCTCTTCAGTGCCCTGAGTCTGAGGTCACTCTTGTGCTGACTTACTTGAAGGGACTCCACTCGCTTACGTCAGCACCTTCGCTGTGCCGGGAATGTCCTTTCCGTACTCTACCTGGGGAACTGCCCGTTCATCCCTTAGTTCTCAGCTTTAACGTCCCTGCTTGAAAGATGGGGGCACAAAGACAAACAAGACGCATTCTTGTTCTTACGGGGCTCGCAAATTAGTAGCAGAGAGGGTCACAAAACAAAATATGATTCCTACAGTACTTTAAATGCTGTAGTAGAGACACTGTGCATAATATGCGGACGTAGTAAACGCCGCAGGAACAAATGATGTTACTAGGGACAGTGAGCAAAGTCAAAAGAGAAAGAGGCCAAAGATAGAACACAGCTCTCCTTGTTCTAAAGTCAAATAAGCTTCAGGGTGCTTTATTAGTCAATTTAGTCTTTTCTCCTGACTTGGGGCAGAAGGGAGGAGAAGCGAAAAAAGGGTAGCCATGAGCCATGGTTAATCTACTTCAAGTAGTTGTGGCTGAGTATCACCCAGAGTGACTAAAGCAGCTCAGATTAAATCAGAAAGAGATCGGGCCATATGCCTGTCAAAGTTACTTCGGGAACATACAGTGCTTACTTCTGCACTCTCACTGTTCATATTCTGCAGAAACTCTGAAACACTGTTTTCCTGGTGGTAAGTTCTGGCCTCTCTGTGCCCCAGCGTCTCTTGGTTTTCATCACATAAAGCAGCTGCTCCTGGGAAGACACAGATGCTAGGATCCTAGACTTTATGCCATGTTTAGCCTGGGGAAGACCTTGAAGGTCACTGAGTCTGACCCCCCATTTTAATTTTATTTATATACAGTTTTCCATTTGGAAAGCAATATTAGTCCTTCAGTAGTCCAGCTAAGATAATCACTGTTCATTTTTAATGTATTCCTTCAAGGCTTTTTCTATGTATATTTTTCTACAGTAGTACTTATATTGGGCACCCAAGTTTGTTGCCTTCTTCTTTTACTTAACATTGTGTCGTATATACTTTAATTTTTTCTTGTTCAGCCCTTACCACCATTTTAATGGTTTTAGTGGTTTATCAAATAATTTCTAGAAGAATCTTCTTAGCCATCCTCCAATTGCTACATTTAGTGTTTGTAGTTTGGTGGGGAGAGTGATTCTATATATATATGATGAAAGGAAGTATTTCCCCATAAATAGATTTTTCTTTATTTTGGACTTTTCCTTGGGCTACATACCTGGAAGTGTGTGGTGAATGAGTTTGGGAATGTGAGCACCTATATAGCGCATAATGCAGGTTGCCAAATTGTTTTTGAAAGAGCACTGGAACCGTTGAAATCACTAAAGTCTTCCAACGTCACTTCCTAGGTCAGTAAATTGGAAGGCTGGATAAATGAAATGACTACCTGAGGTCACCAGGTGTCTCTTCACGTCTGACTGGTAACACAGAAGCGCTGAGCCAGCTCAGTGTTTAGATTTTATTAGGTCACCTTTACCTGACCTTTCCATAAATCTCTGTACATATTTGCTGAAATGATTCTTCACAAATATTCTGGGTACATTTGTATGTAAAATGGACATAAAATTTCTTTACTTTCATTATTACTAATGTCCAATAGAAAATAAAGAGGTATTCACAGTGTTACTTCAGATTACATTGGTAACATTCATAATATATTAAAAATTTTTTCTGCCTTCTAGTTACTGTGCAGAATATAGATATATATTATACAACCCACTTCATTGGTAGAAAATCGACCAAACTTTACTTGTGAGTGAATAGAGTTCTACTTTTGGACGTTCTTCCTTGCTTCGTAGGGATCATAGGGACGGTCACTATCTTGATTATGATGAAAGCCGCACACACACACAGGCACAGAGATTTGGTGTTCCTGTAAAATCTGTCTTCCGATGACACACTGTTACTGATTTATGGTATGTGTATCGCGCTAACTGCCACAACTAAAAAGTTAACTGTGTTTTTCCATCAGCATTGGCGTGTAAGAATAGTATAAGTTTGTAACATGAGGAAATGAAATAGAAGACAATTTATTTCAAATACAGTAATTCCAAGTTACAGAGTTGTGAATACTGATGGGTATTTGTTTTCTTTTTTATTAAAGGTCAGTCCAGCTCCACTTCAGAGAATGCAGTTGGTGAGATGTATAAAACTCGAATTCCCAGCAAAGCTCTCTCCCTTAATTCCTTCCATGCTGTCAGATACTATTCTAAAGTCATCCCTTCCTATGATGCAGCTGCCATAACAAATCAGAACATTTCAGTTCATTTTCCAGCAGCTGTGCCCAAAGTCTCAAAGTTTCTTCCTCAGCACTGCAATTCTGTGCTGGGCCAGACGTGCACAACGCATCCCAACTGTCTGGTAAGTCTGCTGGGGTCTTAGCTCAGATTGGATTCTTTTGTTCCAGCCGTCAGGGGCCCCTGGCTTGCACTGTGTCGTTCATACTCTGGTCAGAAGTCTCTTAGGCTGGGACCAGGTGCACTTAACCCAGGCTCTCATTCCCCATGCTGCAGGACTGGTATCTAGATATCCAGGATCAGTGAATCTGGATGGGGCCCTGCTGGTATGACCTGAAGTGTCCAGATGGGACCTGATTTCCTCTAGAGTCCCTCCCTTTCGCCCCTCTGCTTCTAGGATGCCACATCCCATTTCACCAGCCTCACCCACACCTGTGCTCTAACTGCCTGCTGCTTTATCTATCTCTTCGGCTGGCAGCACTGGGCTGATTTCAGATCCCAGATGTCCTCGTATCACGGATATTTTTGGAACATCCCCTCTGTTCTAGCATTGTGCTAAGCACCAAGAATGAAGTGTATAAATAGATGTGATCCCTGCCTGAGTGTCAGAGGGAAAGAGACATCGAAGCTAGTAATTGTGATCCGTGCTGGGGCACGTAGGAGGCACACCCTAGTATATACAGTATAATCTCGAAGAAATACTGGAAGAAATACTATCAAAGCTGAGATCTGAAGAATAAGAATTAGCCCAGTAGAGTGGTCGGGAGTTGGGAGTGAGGAGGGCAATAGCATTCTAGGCAGATGGATCAGTATATATAAACAGTGGTATCTTTTTTTTTTTAATGTTTCAAGTTTTTATTTACATTCTAGTTAGTTATAAATGGTGGTATCTTTATTTTTTGGAAGAACTGTCCCGTTCTAGAAAAAGACCCAAACCAGCCTGGCTTGTTTTAGATGGACTTCTGATAACCTTAATATAGTTGCTAATACTTTTGTGTATTAATAATAGCTAACACGTTTTGAGCACTCAATAAGTAATGTGCCAAATACTCTGTGTACTTAATGTGTATGAACTAATGAATCCCTGAAATAATTCTTTGAGGTAGGTGCTATTATTATTTCCCATATAACATCTATAAAATAGGAATAATAGTGACCTTCCCAAAAAATGTTTATCAGAAAAATACTTTAAAAATAATTACAAAGAAATTTTGAAATATGAATTATCTACAGATATAATACTGTTGCTAACGATCATCATTGTACAAATAGGAAAACCAGGGTAAATGAAAAAGAGATTGTAACATTTTTTTTTATTGTTGACCTATACTTCTGTGTGTAGTTTTTGTTGGAGAATTGTTGTAAGAGAATAATTACTTTTAATAACAATAAATAATACATATTTTAATGGGTTTATTCACCTGAAGATTCCACATGGTTTTATAAATCATTTCATATTGCTTTAAGACATAGAAACTATATTTGTGACATTATGAGTAAGAACAGGCCAAGAATCAATTAATGTGGCTTTCTTTCCCCTTTGCAGCAACAGTTTTGGGCATATTAATAGCACATGTTTGAAATTCACACTCTAGACCACCTGTTGGGTACAGTTTGACAATCCAGGAAGAATGGAACAAAGAATGATCTTGAAAGCTACACCCAGAGACCTAATATCAAAAGAGTTTGCACTGTAAGGCTTCTGATAAATGTGCTAAAAGCTTCTGCAGACAGATAGCAAAAGTGCTAGCCACCCACTTTCACTGATCTTCACATATGCTTGGATCTCCCCAGCCAGAGCACTACAAGAACAAATGGCCTGGTGATCTAGACTTTTTTTTTTCCCCTCAAAAAAGATTCCACAATTTATGATCCACTTGATAAAATGATAAGATTAGGGAGTACTTTGATACTCCGGCATCACTGAGTATAGATGTTGCAACCTGATTCTTTTTTTTAGTATCCCTGTGAATTACTGTCACTCATTTCTAGGTGGTACCTGTCTAGATTTGACATTTCAGAGAGCTTCCTTCGTTATTCACCATCCAAACTAAGATATCTTAGTTTGAGAGAGGTGTTTACCTCCTCACTTGACTCCTAATGAATAAATTGATGTGTTGGTTTTTGTATCTCGTAATTCCATGAGTGAAGTGAGAGCGAATAGGTCGATTCTCCTTTCCGGATCGTCAGTTACAGCCTAACAGATCTTTCTCTGTTTTTCATCTCCTCCTCCCTACTGATATTAGAAAAGACTGCTGAATATAAGGGGAGAAAAATATTTGTTTTATATTTCACTGAAATGTTCTTATGCATACTATAAGTTTTATTGTTAAAGAAAATATTCAGTTTTGATCCAAAGATCTGTTTTTGTTTCGTTTAATAAATATGTGTTCCCTCTTTTAGTAGTACAATGTAGAGAATTTAATTTTAGTTTGAAAAGTAAGTGCGATTTTTGAAAAGTTTAAAAATTACTTTAGGCATAGCCTAATTTTTATGTTAGATTGTATAACTTTTCTTTGAGGATGCCATGATGATGGAACCTGTAGATGTTTGACACACTTTATAAAGGAACTAAAAGTTTCCAACTAAGATTCTATGCTTATTATTATGAATGTGTGCTCGACTCACTTGGTTTTAGGAGTGATTGCTTTGACATTGTATGAGAACCTGTTGAGGTATTTTGGGCACTCGAGACTACTTCCTGTGTTCACGACTGGTCTCATTGTTACTGGGACTTTTACTTTGCATTGGGATTTCCCTAGGTACACGTGTGGATCATGAGAGACAGTCTGTGGCTGGGAACTCAACAGGAGACCTGAAGAGTTCAAGCCATACATCCTGGCTCCTTGCTGCTCTCAGACCCCCTTTCCTTTCAGCATGAAGAGCAAGGCTACTAGATCCATTGTTAAAGCTCTGTTTTTTCCATTGCTGCTTCCCATGATCCTGAGCTTCATGCAGGTGTCTAAATTTGTTTCTAAATTATGCTCTTCCAAGTAAGTTCAACTCTCAGCCAAGGAGGAAGAGTTAGTTGAGCAGGATTTTCCTTTGTAGAATCAACTTGGCTGGTCATGAGACAGTTGCAGTGTTACTTTTATAATGAAAAAGGTGCAAGGAGTTGCCTAGAAAAAGTGACAGCTTGCAGATTTCACACTGGTGATATAGCAGACACTGTCCCTGTTTAAACAAGGAGGAAGGGCAGAAACGAACATTTATTGAGCCCTTTCTGTGGCCCAGAGAAGTTATTAGACTTTTTCTCAAGGAGAAGGACTTAGTCTTACTCACTTCTATATCCTTAGTGTCAGCCATCTTGCTGGATGGATGGAAGGGTGCACAGGGGCTTGGATGTGGAGCCAAAAGGTAGAAGGGTCTGAACTTGAGTGATGACTACGAGAAACGAAAGGAAGAGACATAGTCAAGCCCTTAGGAAGGCATTTGAAGTAAAGACAGATGGGAGAATGAAAGTTGATGTTTAGCCATCACTATAGTGTTCATTAATAGTTTAGCAGTCTGTTTACACCTATTTCCTTACCCCTCTTTTCTAATATAAGAGTTAGATGGTCTCCCAGCATTGCAGAAATGACAGTAATTGGTAATGTTTATAAACAGAACTGTTGTATGTTTAAAGGAGAACTCTCAAATGTTGAATAACTCAAGAATTATTCAGTCATTTATTAATTTGTTCAGCGACTATTTATTTGGGAGGCATTGTCTTAAATGCTGGGAACACAACTATACATGAGGCATAGTCTTTTTCACCTTCTATATCCAGAAGCTTGGAGTCTACTGGGAGAGACAGGTAAAACAGAATTATGGTGGAGTTTGGTGAGTGTTGTGACAGGGGAAAATATAAGGTACTACTAGGTACCTATAAGCATCACACATCCAGTTAGGGGACTCATGGGAGGCTTTTGAAGATAGTTAACATCTAAGATATCCTCGTCTCATAAGTACTTGCCTCCTAATGTTGTTGAGAAGGTTAAATGAGATATGTATAAAAGCCCCTAAAACAGTGCCCTGGCACATACAAAACATTCAATACCTGGTTGTGATAATTGTGGTGATAATGATTAAGCTGAGATTTTAAGAACCAGGAGGCATAGCTAAGCCAGATGGCAGAGATGTGGGGACCAGTGAGGGAGATGAGTTTTCAGGCAGTGAGAACTGCATTTGCAAAAGTACCAAGGAAAGGATTGCATAGCACAAATGGAGGAGTAAAGGAAATTCCACAGGGCTGTTCATGGAGTTCAAGTGTGGGGTGGAGAAAGAATGAAACAAAGAGATAGCCAAGGGCCATGCGATACTGCCTTGCTGGGACTTATCATGGTGCTCACTGCTGTCATGATATTGACATAAGCAGTTTTTTATTTTAGAATCACTGCTCTGGCTTCAGCGAATAGAAGGCAGAATGAATTGAAGGGGTCTAAAACCAATTGGCTGTTTAGTAATTCAGGCAAGAGATGGCCAGAAATAAGTCATTGGCAGTGGGGATGAAGAGAAGTAGACAAATCTGGTTAATGTTAAGGGGGCAGACTTAGCAAGACTTGATAGATGATCCAGTGTGGGGGTTGTGAAGAAGTAAGGCTAACACCTAGGTTTCTGGCTTTGGTAGCTGGACAGGTAGTACTGATGGCCACTGAGGGAACACAGGAAAAGAGCATTTGGAGGTCTGGTGCTGGAGGATGACAGTTTTAAGTGCGGACATGCTGTGTGTAGGATATCCTAATGAGGTAGCCAGGAGGTGTTCAGATTTGTGTGGCACAGGTGGGAGATCTAGATGAGAGATGACATGGTCTGGGGAGTCATCAATCTGGGGTAGGGAGAATGTTAAAGTTGGGGATTCAAACATTAAATGGAGGGATTGGCCTGGATGACTCATAAGGGCCTTCTAACCCTGCAATTCTATTATAATTCATCGTTGGGCAGGCCCACAGTGTTTCATGATATCGTAAGTTACCAGAGATTCAGGATGCTCTGGCAAAACCCTCAAAGGCAGAGGGCACAACTTGCCAGTGGCAGCTATGTTTATTTGCTGGTTGTTTTCTGAATTGTGGGAAGTTTCTCTGAATCTGTAAGTTCTGAAAAACTCAAAACTTGGGCAATACTGGATCTATTTCGAGTGTGACAAAATAGCAACAAACCGCTCAGGTAGGTAGTGCCTACCCCCTCTTTTGGGGGCATCAGTTTTACTCTAGTCATTTCCCACCTAGCTTGCCTCATTCGTTGAAGTGACTTGCCTGGTCTGTGTAGGTATTCTGGTGTGACTCCCATATAGCGAAATCACTTTGGGGAAGGAGCACAGCATGTTAAAATGCGGATCCCCAGGCCATACCCCACAGGGTCACATTGGCAGACTTGGCTGGGCTAATACTCAGGAATCCTCATTTTAACATGGCCAGATGTGTTGTGGGTATCTGATTATCCTACTTAAAAACCCAATGCACATGGGGTGCCCGGGTGGCTCAGTTGGTTAAGTGTCCAACTTTTGATTTCAGCTCAGGTCATGATCTCAGGGTGATGAGATCGAGCCCTGTGTTGGGCCCTGTGCTGGATGTGGAGCCTGCTGGGAATCTCTCTGTCTCTCCCTCTACTCCCCCTGCCCCTACTCATGCACATCCTCTCTTTCTCTCTGTCTCGATCTAAAAAAAAAAGAAAAAGAAAACAAAACCAAAAAACAAAAACAAAACCCCAATGCACATAAATGGATGCAGATCCTCATAGAGAACACATAAACAGAATAGACAGTAAAACCATACATCACTGACTTCCAGACCTGGCAGTGCATCATAAGCACTTGTAGATTTGTGAAAACTATATATATTGGGACTGCTGATTCCATATTTCTAGAATGGGGCCTAGTACCCTGCATAGAATGATCGTGATAGGCAGCCAGGTGTGGGAGCCACTGCTAGATTTATAACCTGCTAATCACGTGCATGTTAAGGGCTGATGTCAAGAGGTGAAGCACAAGGAGCGTGGCTCTCCTAAACTAGACAGGTCAGCACTGAGAATAATTACTTCCACACTAGTTGATTGAGAAAGGTTTTGCTGAGGAGGTGAGTTTCAGAAACTGCTTTGGTGAGTCAGAAAGATAATTAGGTAAGAACATTTCATGCCCAGAGTATAGTTGTGGGAAAACTCAAAGGTTCGAGAGCAGACCCAGAGAGTTTTGAGTAAGTATAACTAAGAAGAGTGAAAACCAAAAAATAAGTAAGGTAGGGTTTTGCTCCCTTTGGTTCATATTGATAGAAATTGCCTGCATGAAGGCAGGTTCTTTCTCATTTTTATTAAATCTTTCACGTTTTATGAAATTACTCTAAAGGCATTGTTAAAAGCAGAACGCCACTTTTGCAAAATAATGAACAAAGGAAAACATTTTTGAATACTCGGCATTGACATATAACAAAATCTTGAGGCCAGAATCTGTCAAGTTTCTGTGCAATTCCTGAGCACACTGTTGGTTTTCCCCTTTCCCTTCTGCCAGTCTGCCTGTTACGTGGAATAAGGAAGCAGGAAGCCCACGGATCACCTTGGTTAATCCGGTATCAAGAGCTTCTTTCATCACCATGGAAATATGACAATCCCACGGAAGACAGCAAAACCTCTTATCTCTGTATTTTTCAAGGCTCTTTTTACATCCCAGAATAATGTCCTTTCTGAAAACAAAAGAACAGGAAGACACACACATGATCACATTACTTAGTATCGTGTATGCTGTGGAATTTTATTCAGCAAACTCCAGAAAAAAGATTTTTCGTATTTTGCTGGAAGCAAAGATTTCTAGAAGTCAGATTATAAGCTAGGTGGGTTTGAGCCCTGCTGGGAGAAACTTCAGGGAAACGGACTTCAAAAATGCACGATAAACTTGTTCTGAAAAGTCTGCTACACTGTATATCCTAAGAAGTCCCTGCAAACAGATATTCCTTTCCACTTCTTCCCCAAGTAGTCTTAAGGCTAATGTGACTGTGTTGGGAGGAGTGTGTTTTCTCAAACACTGAATTCTTTCTCCTTTCATCCTGTCTCACTCAGGCTGTTTTCTTGTGTCTCTCAAAATAATAGCCAATATCTTTAAAAATTCTAGGGCTTAGGCCCTAGGAGACCCCATGCCACTTTTAAACCCCAACAACAGATCTCAGTACCGCAAGCACTCTGAAAAGTCCTTGCTTGTTCTTTTCCCCCATAGACCTGAAGCTGATCTCAGTTTTGAACTAGAAACTACTGGAAAGGAGAAAATCTTTCCTATAGCCTTGCGTATGTCAGGATAGGTGCCCAGAAACGAGAATAAACATTGATTTCCCCCCACCCCCTACTGCTTTGGTCTCATACTGCTTTTCTCATATTGCAGTATTCGAATACTCTTAAACCTGTTGTTTATAAAGCATTAAGGGGTGAAAATCCCATGGGATTCACTTCCCTATTAGTAATTAGGTTTGTAAAAATGCTTTTTGATTTTATTTAGTGGAATCAAAAAAGAAAGCCAATGTGATTGAAGTATTGGTTTTATCTCCTCATGGAACGCTGTAGACCTACCCTTTTATGACATCTAATGGGTAAAATAATGGTTTTAAGTATCTTGCTGAAAAGACACTCCAGACTTTTTTCCAGTGTAAAAGAAAGCTCAATTCTTTTATAGGGGTAGTGAGTCCAGACCTGGACAAAAATGCCTCTAAGCTTTCCATAGAGACAAAGGAAGGGGTAAGAGGGGAGATATCAATTAAGTTATTTTTCTTTAGAAGTAAACAATGGTGGGGCGCCTGGGTGGCTTAGTCCTTAAGCGTCTGCCTTCGGCTCAGGGCGTGATCCCAGCGTTCTGGGATTGAGCCCCGCATCAGGCCCCTCGGCTGGGAGCCTGCTTCTTCCTCTCCCACTCCCCCTGCTTGTGTTCCCTCTCTCGCTGGCTGTCTCTCTATCTCTCTGTCAAATAGATAAATAAAATTTTTTTTAAAAAATCATGGTTTAAAAAAATGGTGTTTGGAAAATTTGAATATGAACATATTATCTTGGCATTTAAAAAGCCTTTTTTTTAAAAAAGAGATTTTATTTATTTATTTGACAGAGAGAGACAGCCAGTCTGACAAGCAGGGGGAGTGGGAGAGGAATAAGCAGGCTCCCAGCAGAGCAGGGAGCCCGATGCAGGGCTCGATGCGGGGCTCAATCTCAGGACCCTGGGATCACGCCCTGAGCCTAAGGCAGGCAGTTAACGACTGAGCCACTAAGGTGCCCCTAAAAAAGCCTTTTTAAAAAATTAATCTTAAGTAACTGAGAAATGATTGCAGGATTTGCTCTGGGCTCAAAATACTCCTTTGCTTTCTTGAGTCATGTGAGAAGAATTGTATATGGGTAAGGGAATTCTTTTCCTGACCATCATTGCCCTCACCCTCTGCAGCAAGAGCTGAGTTTCAATGTAAATATTATTTCTGGCCACAAGACTTTCAGCTCCTTTTTAAAAACCTCGCCACAGAACCTGACTGGCAGAGAATGTGTTTGTACTTAGTATCACTATCAATTCTCCCTGAAATGAAAAACTTACAACAATGGATGCAATAAAATGCTGCTCTTGGGGTGGGATTGTGTCAGCCCAAGGGGCAGATACAGGGAGATCATGTTGAAGGATTTGTACTTACAACCTTGGCTCTGGTCCAGCTAAGGCTGGGAAAAATACTCCCAGTTCCCCGCTCTGCAGCAAATGTTGTAAATTCACTCTACAAGGAGGCTCGTCCTCTGGCCTTGTTTGGGGAGATGAACTTGAAGGTGCGTGTATGAATGGTTTGCTCGTTGAGGCTCAAAATAGTTCGCAAAAAGAGGGTACCTAACCAGGTTAACTGTATTAGAGAAATTGAGTTAAAATGTTAAATCTCAGCCACTAGAATTGGCTTTGTGTCATTTGGGTATTTCCTTCAAATGCTAATGGAAGCTCAAGAATACTAATCAGGTCCCATTGGCAAAGCCAAGTGAGTCACAGCAGGCTTCCAGCTGAAAATTATTTTTCACTGTCTACACATGGATATTCTGCTACCCCTTAAAGGCAGGGCAAAGCCATGGGTGACTGTGCTCCTTCTTTGGCCAGTCCAGGCTTCCCACAGTGTGTCCTTAATGTGACTTGCTCTGTTACATTTCCCGGCCCTCACCTCTTCATCGTCAATGCCTGATGCTCTTGCTCTGTGCAGCTCTGGGTGACTGCCTTACCCAGGGGCCCCTAAGCTTCCTAGAGTGGCTGAGTGTCTTGGAGAAAGCATGAGGTTAGAGGTCAGAGCAGCTTGATCGAAGCCTAGGTCCACCACTTTTTAGCGGCGTAAATTTGAGCTAATTTTGTACTTATTTAAAAATGGAAGTGACAGTATTCACTTAGTTGATCAGGTTCTGAGGACTGAAGATAATGGTTATAAAGTTCCTGGTATGCAGTAGACCTTCCCTACGTAGTAGTTGCTGTTATTTTGGTGCAAGAGAATTTTTGCTTCCCTTCCTGAAGCCTCTCTGCTCACCAGGACACCGTCTACACAGGAGGAAGAAGAATCACAGTTCTCAGTAGCATTTCATGTGACTCTTCCAGTTTTGTAGGACCCTAAACAGTGAGGGTCTCTCTCAGAAGTTTCCTTCCTTCCTCTGTGACTAGCCAGAAGAGCAGAACACTTATACTTGAGACCCTCTTCCCCATCGCCCGCCACTCCACCCCACACCTCCCACCAGAGTCAGGCCGAAGCCTTTTTGTAGCAGGGAGGGATAAGCAGTTTGAATTCTCCACATGATGCTAGGGTTGCTAAGGAGCCTACTCCTGGTTTATTAATCTCCAGGTCCAGGGATTCTCTTCCACCCTCATATGCCAGCTTTAGGGGCTCATGTGAGAGGCAGCACGGCACATTTGAACCCCAACTCCATTGCTTCTGGTCTTTATTCAGGGCTCATGAGTACTCAGTTTCTCTGAGCCTCCTTTTTCTCATCTGTAGAGCTAATACCGAACTTGCAAGTTTGTTCTGAGGGTTAGAGAAAATGCACACAACATGCCGTTGAGGATAGCGCCTTTCCCAGAGTAGGGGGTCAATAAATAAACTGCTCATTATACTTTCTTACTGCTTTTTGCACAGTCTTTGCTCTCTGTCCCTTCTTTGCTGAAAGCATGCAGCACCCCACTGGTCGTTTCCCTGCATAATTTCTGCTTTCTTGCCTTTCTTATTTATACTCACAGGCACCATCAACCAACACTTATCATTGGTACCTTTTTGATCTTTTCGAAGATTTTCATTTGTTTTCTAAAAGTAACATGGGTTTATAAACTTGAAATAAAACTGTATAACATAGAGTAAAAATCTCTTTCTTCCCCTGAAATCTTGCTCTCTCTGGAGGTAACCACTCTTAACAGATTGGTATGTTTCCTTCTAGATTTTCTTTTATACACACAAAAACATATGAATTAGCATGTGGAGAGACATTTAGATTTCTTACAAAATTAGAATCATATATTGTTCTGCATTCATGTTTTTCCCTATTTAAACTGTTTATGGACATTTTCCATACCGGTATGTCAAGACTTCATTCTTTTAAATAGCTGACTTCGTGTTCTATTTTAAGAATATCTCAAAATATATTTAGTTAGTTTCCCAATGACAGAGATCTATTTTTTCTTCATTTTTAAATTTTTTATAAACTATTACAGTAAACAACATAATTATATCTTTACATGGTTATGAAAATATATCTGTGTGATATATTCAGCCAAGAAATACTTATTGAGAACCCTCCACATAACAGGCACTGTTTTAGCAAACTCCTTAACTTCAAGGAGCTTAATTTCTAAGGGAGAATACCTGAAATAAATAAATATAAAATGCCATGTCAGCTAGTCATGAGCTGTGATAAATACATTAAGGAAGAGTGAAAGTGGGGACAGGGACAGTTGGGATGCTATTTTAGATAAGCAGGTCGGGGGAGGGAGGTTGAAAAGTTGGCATTTGGAAGAAACTTGAGTAAAGTCAGATAGCAAGCTGTTTTAGTGATCTGGGAAGAGAGCATTCCAAGTAAGCGGCACAAGGACTACAAAGGCTCTAGGGTGGGTGTATTTGAGGAGGAGCACTGAGGACAGTGAGGGTCGAGTGGAGTTGAGGAGAGAATGGGGACCAATATGATGTAGATCCTTAAAGGCCTATGGTTTCTTAACAGATGGAAGCCAGTCTAAGAGCAGGGAGGCACGTGATCTGAGGTACATTTTGAAATGGGCAGTGTGATGGCTGGGCAGAGCATAGACTGGGGACCCAGAGCCGAAGTGGAGGGCTGTAGTTAGAACACTCAGTAATCCAGGCAACTGATGATGGTGCTTTGACTGTGAGCACTGAAACGTAGTTACTAAGAATAATGGTTTGGATGGCCTAGTGAAGATACAAGTCTGATGGGAGGGATTCTTGAGAGAATGGGAGAAGATGTAGAGGCATCAAGAATAGACAGCTCTACATGGAGTTTTGCCATGAAGGAGGATTGGGAAATGGGACAGTTGCTAGGAGGTATGTGTGGTTAGAAGAGGAGAAATTTCTGCATGTCTGTATGCTGATAGAAATTAGCCTGTGAAGAGGGACATATTTATAATGCAGAGAGGTAAGGTAATGCTGGTGCAACTTCTTTGAGTAAGCCAGAGGATTGTGGAGACGAGCAGGTGGTGGTAGGAGGGAAGGCAGCATACATGGGCCTAGGTGCAGGAGAGAGGATGGATGCGATGGTGGGAGTTTTGAAAGGCTGAAGAAGAGAGGAGGATGTTTGACATAGCTTTCTAGGAGAATGGGAGCGTGAATAAACTATGGCAACATACGGTTGCTGTGCAGCACGAGCCCTCATTTGAAGCATGTGGTCATGAATTAAAGTGAGACCGGTTGGCACGTGTTTGTGTGTTTTTTCTCCAGGCAGATTCAGCTGTCTGGAGGATGGTGTTCAATAGGCAGAGATTTAATTGGGGTCTCACTAAGCACTTTCAACAGAGAAGATAGGGTCTAGAGAGTCAATGGAGTATACAAGAGAGGCACGATAATGAAGAACTGGGAAGCACGACATAATGTATAAACCTATCAAAAAAATCTGTTGTACACCTGAAACTAACTTAACATTGTATGTCAACTGTACTCAAAAAAAAAAAATATATATATATACACATATATATGTGTATATATATATATATAGAGAGAGAGAGAGAGCGTGCACATGCATGTTTGTGAGAGGGTGGGGGTTGTGGGGGCAGAGGGAGAGAGAGAGAATCCTAATTAGGCTCCATGTCCAGCGTGGAGCCCCACATGTGGCTCGATCTCACGACCTTGAGATCATGACCTGAGCCAAAATCAAGAGTTGCATGCCCAACCTACTGACCCATACAGATGCCCCCTGAATTTTTGTTTTAAGTATTTAGGGGGAAAAAAAAGAACCAGGGAATGTTGCCTAGGTAAGGAGGGTGGGAGGGCACTGTAAAGAGGATGAGTGGATTGAGGTCTTTGTCCTGTATGGATAAAAAAAATCATTGGCATCACAGCACTAGATAGAGCACTGAGATGTAAGGATAAGGTGGGGGGTAAGATCAGACATAGTGGTTAGAGAATGGGCTACTCAGCATTGTGGGTATGGAGTGGGTGATCTTATTGGTATAACCTTGGGAGTGTTCTTTCTCATTTGTGAGAAAGTGATCATACAAGGTTATTGAGAGAACATATACACCAGTAACTACAGCAAAGCCTCATTTATCCAATACTGTTGGCAGTTGAGAATCATATTCTGGAATATGAACATTCCAGAAAACAAATACTTAAAGCATATGTTTTATTTTAATAATTTTGATAGAATTCTTTCTAATGGCCATTTAACTGAGTAGCTTCGATCTTATCACTAGGAGAGATTGTACTCGAACAGAATATGTGCACAGAGAGAGAAAGAGCACAAGAAAGTGAGAGAGATTGTGTGAGTACTTTAAGGAAGTGCCAGTATTTTCAGAGAGCAACCATTTCCAGGGAGTTAGACTTTATAAGGTAATAAGTTTCTATTTTATAGCAGATGTAGGAAGGGGATTCTATTTGCTGATCAATTGTTTATTTCCAGTCAATACCAATTAGTAGGAAACTAAAGACACAGAAACACAGTAAGAGACCCAGATTAATGTAACCCCAGATACAGAGTTCAGGAATATGAAATAAGTGCCAAGTACTCAATGTGCTGAGAAAGAAGGATAAGTCCTTAGGTTGATAGAGTGTGACTGGATCCAGATGAGCCCTCCTCTTGAGTTGAATGGTCAGTAGTTTTAAACGGGAGGATAAAGTTAGCATTTCAAGTATGTTAAGGGAAAGTAGATTATTTCAGAAACAGTGATGGGATCTCTGCTAGCTATTTGGGAGAAAAGATAGAAGCAGTAAACCTGCACTCCTACCTCATTCAACATAATTAATTCCTGATATATTAAAGAGTTAGGAATTAAAAATCAAAACCAAAACAGTTATTAAAGAAAACAGATGTATGTTTTTATAAACTTGAAGTGATGACTTCTTTTAAAGAATGGTAATGAAACCCAGACCCATGTGATTAAACACATACACACGCACCATATTTTCAATTAATGTAACTGGCAAATGGCTTGTTTCTCTAGTATGTAAAGAGCTCTTTAAATCAATAAGGAAAAGACAAGCAACCAGAAAGAAAAATGGGCAAAGTTAATAACATTTTCATAAAGAAGCATAAGAAAAACAAATGTATGAATAGATGTTTATGATAATCATTGATAAATAAAAATGAGCTGTTTTCCCACTACTATATTTGGAAAAGTTATAAACTTTAACTCAGTATTGACAAGGGAGTGGGGAAAAACTATCATGTAGACAGGAGTTTAAATTTTCATCACCTTTTTAGCAGTGTTGGTCAAGATTTTAAAGGTACATACTTTAAATTCCACAATCCCATTCCTAGGAATTCATTATAAGTTCAAGACCTTCTTCTTCAAAGGTGACATAAGGGCCATAAAGACAGCTTGCCTTTTTCCCTCCAATCACAACACAATCTGCCCTAGCACTACAAGTGAAACCAATCCCCAAAGAGCCAATAATTAGAAACAATTGCCCCTAACAGGCCACGGGTACTAAGTCATCCCATGCCTGTTGAATTTAGTCTCCATCAAAAGTCCTAAGGTTCTCATGTTACTCTCCCACCATTATAGCTCTTGACATTTCTTATTTGGACCCAATCTCTCACACCACCTTGAACCCAAACACTTCCGGAATCCAGTCATCAGCAAAATCCTTTGTACCACACTCCTTTCTAGGCCTCCCCTTGTATCCCCATCCTGGGTCTCAGCCCCTCTTGACTACTCAAGGACATTCCTCTAGCAATTGTCCCCTGCACCTCTTGAACACTGGATAGTCCCTTTCTACAGAGTAGATCGCATAGCACAATAAACATGCTTTAATATCTCCTATTAAAAAAAACCCAAAGGGCACCTGGCTGTCTTAGTTGGTAGAACATGCAACTCTTGATCTTAGGGACATGAGTTCAAGCCCCACATAGGTCAGGGATCCTACTTAAAAAGCAAACAAACAAATAGAAATCTTCTGACTCTTCTTCCTTCTCCACACTCCACTCTCCACCCATACTCACTGCCTTCCAGTTACCACTCCATTTCTCTAGTCTCCTTAGGAGTAAAACTCCTTGAGACAATTGTTTTATGCTTACCTTCTTCATCACCTCATTCTCTTTCTGTAAGCATTTTTACTGAAGTTTAATTAAGCTTCTGGAAGGTGCACAAATAGTGGGTATACAACTCAATGAATTATCACAAAGTGAATATACAGTGAACCAAACAAACCCAGGTTTGGTTCTACACCCCAGAAAACTTATTCCTTCTTCTACTTACTATACACTCCCTCCTCCCGCCCAAATAACTATCATTACTTTTAACACATCATTTTGCTTGTTCTGAAAAATTGCTTTGGAATAATACGTATTTATTTGAAGTAATATGTATTTCTTTGTGTGTATTTTTGTTTGCCCATTATTATATTTGTGAGATTTATTCAAGCTGTGGTGTGTATCAGGGGCTAGATCACATAGGGCCTAGTAGGGCCTGAGGATTTCTTTTCTGAGTGAAATGAAGCCCTTGGAAGGTTTTAACAGAGGAGCAACAAGATATGATTTTTGCACTAAAAATCTCATTCAGCTGCTACCTTGAGAATAGATTGAGCTGGAGAGTGAGGACGAAAATGAAAGCAGAGAGATTGCTTAGGAAACTGTTGCAACAATCCGATCACATTATTCTCCAGCTTTAAAAAGAAGAGGCATTTTAGGTCAGTCCCTCAGTGGAGCTAAACAAAGCAATAATAAACCAAGCTCAGTGTTGGACTGCAATAATTAGGCCAGCTATCACAGTTTAGGCCCAGAAAATAATTAACACCTTCACAACAAAAATAGCCTTTGGAAACAACTGTAATTTTAAAAATTAAAATAGGATCATTTATGGCTGAGAATAAATAGAAGCTTCAGTATTTTGAAAATTTGTGTCTTAAAAGTAATTAATACTACATCAAACACAAAAAAAAAACATACTCAAGGCCAGAAAATCAAACTGATTTGAGCTCCAAGGGGAAAGGACAGGATGGTAATGTTCATCAAAAACTGATTGATAAACACTATTAAATCTATAGATTGCCTGGACATACATATTGGAGATACAGTAGCACGCTATCCAGCATTTTGCATCACTGTTTGCATTTATTCTTGTTATTCTTAGCACTTGTGGCAAAGAAAAAAACCAAAGATTTGTTTTCTTGGTAAAAAGTGTTTTATTTTTATTTTTTATTTTTCGAAGATTTTTATTTATTCATTTGAGAGAGAGAGAGAAAGAGAGAACACAACCAGGAGATGGGGCAGAAGGAGAGGGAGAAGCAGGCTCCACTCTGAGTTGGGAGGCCAACGTGGGGTTTGATGTGGGGCTTGATCCCAGGACCTGGAGATCATGACCTGAGCTGAAGGCAGTTGCTTAACCATCTGAACCACCCAGGTGCCCTGGTAACAAGTGTTTTTAAATGACTTGGTTGAAACCAAGGATTACATGTGGTTGGGTTTTCATCTATGACTGCACATTTTGTCTAGGTCCTGAGAGTTCCCAGCTTTTGAAATGGAAATTTTAACATTTTTATTCAGATTCAAATATTTGGTTTTGTGTTGGTTTTCATAGCACTCTGGACAGGGAATAGGGCTGGGACTTGATGGATTTTATATCTGGGAACATGACAGACCCCAATTTAAACCATACAGAAAAATCAACTAAAATGGATTAAAGACTGGAACCATAAAACTCCTAGAAGAAAACATAGGTGGTAAACTCCTTGACGTTGGTGTTGGAGGTGCTGTTTTGGATTTGACACCTAAAGCAAAGGCAAAAAAGCAAAAATCAACAAGCGGGACTACATCAAACTAAAAAGCTTCTGCAAAGGAAACCAACAAAATGAAAAGGTAGCCTATGGAATGGGAGAAAATATTTGCAAGCCACAAATCCAGTAGGGGGTTAATATCCAAAAAACACAAAGAGCTCATGTAACTCAATAGCAAAAAATGAAACCAAAAACAACCCAATTTAAAAACGTGCAAAGAATCTGAATTTTTCCAAAGAAGTCATACAAATGGTCAACAGGTACCTGAAAAGATGCTCAACATTGCTCATCACAGAGGAAATGCACATCAAAACCACAATGAGCTATCACCTCACACCTGCTTGGATGCCTGTTATCAAAGGACAAAAGATAGCAAATGCTGGCAAGAATGTGGAGAAAACTGAACCCTCATGCAGTGTTGGTGGGAATGTAAACTGGCATAGCCTCTGTGGGAAACAGTATGGCGGTTCCTCAAAAAATTGAAAATAGAACTATATAATTCAGCAATCCCGTTGCTGGGTATGTGTCCAAAACCATTATCTTGAAGAGATATGTGTATTCCCATGTTCATCGTGGCCATTCATGACAGCCAAGGTATGGGAACAGCCTGTGTTGATGGACAGATGAAGGGATAAAGAAAATGTGATATGTATATGATAAATTTATTTTATATATTTGTATATAAATATATATTTATATACGTCTTAATATATTTACACATATAAAATATTTAGTCTTTTTTTTAAAGTTTGTATTTATTTATTTGAGAGAGAGAGAGAGAACAAGAATACAGGGGAGGAGCAGAGGAGAGAAACAAGCCGACTCCATGCTGAGCATGGAGCCCAACACAGGGCTCGATCCCACAACCCTGAGATCATGACCTGAGCTGAAATCAAGAGTTGGATACTTAACTGACTGAGCCACCCAGGCAGCCCAAAATATTATTTAGTCTTAAAAAAGAAAGAAATCCTGTTATTTGCAACCATATGGATGCACCTAGAGGGCATTATGCTAAGTGAAATATGCCAGACAAAAAAAGACAAATACTGCATGATACTACTTATCTGTGAAATCTAAAAAAAAGAAGAAAACTCACAGAAATAGTAAAAAAGTGGTTGCTAGGGGCTAGGATATAGAGGAAATGGTGAGAGAGATAGGGAGGAGAGCGAGGGAGGGGCAAAGGGAGAGAATCTCAAGCAGACTCCCCACTGAACACAGAGCCAGACTCGGGGCTCAGTCTCACGACCTGAGATCATGACCTGAGCCAACACCATGAGCAGGACACTCAGCCGACTAAGCCACCCAGGCACCCACCCCATGGTTTTCTTCGGGTAACTCAAAACCTGAATATTGCTGTCCCTACATCAACTGCTCAGAATCTTTATTTTATCTACCAAGCAGTTGAAGACAATGCCTTTGTATCTTCTGACCAAAAAAGGTAAATCAAATGACACTCTGAAGCCAGGTTAGACATGAAGCCAATAGTGCAAGAGCTTTGGAGTCGGACCAACCTCCATCATTTATGAGTGGGTGGCTCCCAACAGGTTGCCTTACCCTTCCACACTCCAGTCTCCTTATTTGTGAAAAGGAAACGTTTAATAGAGCCTGACTCTCCAGGTCGTGGGAAAATTCAGTGGGAGATTGGGCCTGGCACACAGTCACCATTCATTCTGTGTTAGCTGCTATGATTGTTGTTGTTGACGATGTTCTCGTTCCCATCTGAGGCTGGTGGGGGCAAATGAGTTTTGTGTCCATAGATACTCCCCCCCCCCCCAAATCCTACTGGGTAAGCAGCTGCCTCTGCTTCTTTCTCAGGCTGCTTGGTGGGACTTCGGCCTGCTGGAGGCACCAATCAATGACACGGTTGGAGCCCGCGTGTGAGATGAGGCGGGGGAGGGGGCTTGTGAGAGAGGGCGGCGATCACTGAGAAAGTCACGGCAGGTCTATAAACCCAGCACCATGGACACAGGAAACGCTAGCAGTAAATTGGTCTTTCTCTTTACATCTGGAGTCTCCAATCAACTTTTAAGCTTTGTAAAGACAGCGTGTCGTCTCCTTCTCGAGTCCCTCCACATGGCTGATGTTAGGTAGCTAAGTCAGCAGCCCTCAGTCTTTTTTCTGCTGATTCACACAGGGGATGCCATTCACAGGACTGCTCCGGTGCACAGGGACGCTCAAGATTCCATGACATTCCCAGCACACCAGCAGGTGGTCATTCCACCTTATTCCCTGTCCAGAATGCAAGGGAGAGTGACAGATACAGGAACACACCTTAGCTAGCTCCAAGGCACTTTTCAAAAAACAATTTTCATGTCTATCTTTACTGTTAGTAATAAGTTACTTTTGACACCTCACACTGATCGGTGCTTTCCGGATGCAGTGTGCTTAAACCGGCAGGGAGCTAGCTATGAGGAGATAGGATGAGAAGAGTCTGGGGGTGTTTATCAGGGTTTCCCTGCAAGTGTTATGTGGCTTTTCTTTTCAACTTGACCCTCCTGCAGGAACAGAAATTTTCTTGCCAAAAGGGGCTTAAAGGACTCTTCCTTTCTCTTTAGCCGATCACAACCTGCATAGAAAACAGGACTTAGTTGCTCAGATGGGAGCAGTGATTTCAATGACTGGTGTTCAAGATAAAAAAAGAAGAATCCCAATGTTTGTATGATACCAACTTTTGAAAATAATGTTTGGCCAACTTTCTTGCATAATGGGAATATGAGAAAGGCACAGAATAATTACAAAAGGGGGAGACCTGGAAGAGTGAGCTGTATCAGATCAAAGAGGATGGCCAGAGGATTGGGGCCCAATTAAGATACTGTGTGAAAAGACACCGAGTCATAGAGAGGGCTGTGGGTTAAAGAAAAGCAGAAGCTGAACTCCTGATTATTTTACCCCAACCAGCCCTCTTCCTCCCTCTTTGTATATGAGCCAGAAAACTTTGAGTCATCCTTGACTCCTCTCTTTCCCTCAGACCCTCCAACTGATTGATGAGCAAATGCTGTCTGCTCAAGTTTTAAACTCTCACTAGAACCTGACCACTTCACACCATTTCCTCTGTAACTGTTCTCGTCCAATCCACTAGTATCTCTCACCTGGGCTATTGCCACAGCCTCCTAACCAGTTTTTTGGCTTCCCCCCTTTCCACTTACAATCTGTTTTTTTGTGGTTTTTTTCCCCCCCATACAGTAACCAGAGTGATCTTTTTAATATTTAAATCAGATGTCATGCCTTTGCAAACCTCCAGTGGCCTCTCACTTCATTCACTGAAAGCCAAAGGCTTTGCCTTGGGTCTGAGAGACACTGGGTGACCTTGACCCTTGCAACCTTTTTCACATCATTTCATACAATCGTTCCCTCAGACAACTCACTCTGCTCCAATCCCAGTGGCCACACCATTGTGCCTTGAGTAAGCCTACTTCAGGCACTTTGCACTTGCAGTTCTTTCTACAAATTATTTTCTTCCAGAAATTTGCTGGGCTAACATTTCATTCAAGTCATTGCTCAAAGCCTTCGTTACCAAAGCAGCCTTGCCCTCCTTTACAGGCACCTTGATCTTAGGCACCTGCTTCGGCAGGCAATACTTGTGAGCAAACTAGCAATGTTGAACTGTGTAAAATTTCTAGACCTTTTTTTGTTTGTTCTGTTGTGTTTTAAGGACCTCAAATGGAAAGCTTCTGTATCAGAGATTAGTGAAGGTCAATTTTTTTGTTTATTATCCTCAACACACTGTTGCATTTCCATCACAAACTCCTTCTTTAAAGAATGGTAATTTGGGGACTTTAGGAATTTAAATCCATTTTTAAACACAGGTATGTATTTTTGTAACTGTTGTTTTGCACATTGGCACTGATTGTACTTTATCCACCCTTAGTTCCAGAGACCCTTAATTATGGAAAGCAGAGGGAAGCACAAGATGAAGCAAATTGTATTGTTGAGAAGGAAAATAGCAAATTAATTGACCTAATGACTTGGAATCTAAGATATTTATGAAGGGCTTTTTTCTCCCCACTTCTTCCAAACATAGGTGGGTATTATAATGTTATGTGGAGTCAGGAAAATCATAACTCATTTTGACAATTTAAACTCCCAAAGCTATTTATTTATGAGGCTTTGGGTATTTTGTATTCACCTAATTCAAGCACGTGGTGACAATTATGCTTGGGTGTGGATTCCTGCATGGAAATAGCCCTCCTCTTATTGTGTTCACACAGACCTTTTGCATCTCAAGGGGGATGAGCAGCTGTTGTGGGCTCTGATGAACCCAGTTCTGAGTGAGAAAGAGCCCTGAAGAGACCCTGGTGGTGTTGGAGGGAGGGCACAGCGCGATTTCCATTTGGGGAGCCCGGTGGGGAGAGCACAGCATGCCCTCATTAGGGGACCTTCCCACCGGCCAGGTTGTTGATCCCGCACCAGCCTCCTGGCAATGCTCCATGCTCAGGGCTGGGGGAGGATGGCCAGGGTGTACCGCTGCCCCTGGCAGCATCCTCCTGCTCTGGGGAGACCCCATGGTGACCTCTGCCCTAGGGCCTGACAGCTGGGGGCCAGTGCCCCCCATGCCTGCTGTCACTCTTAGGTGGCCAGTGATTAGTAATCAGCTCCATCGTCCATGTGGGAGGCGCATGACCCAGCTTGATAATGCAGCCTGTGAGCCAATGCCTGGAAATTTCCTTCGTGGTTGGCTTTTGCATCTAGAAACCCAAGGTTATTAAAGTAATATGTTCAACTCCTACCCCTGGGGCTGGGGAAATCGTTATCGCTCAGTAAACCACTCCTTTCAGGGAAGAGTTCTTTCTTTCTCTGCCACCCTAGTTGTAGTGACATTCTCTCAGTTCTTTCTGTTTCCCTCACCAGGAAGATAATGAGGAAATACGGCTGTAGTGGCTGATGATAGCCAGCTTGGGGAGGCAGCCATACTGGTTACCACTAACACCCTGAACACCCCAGGGCCAGTAATCCTCAGCTTCCTCTATTGTGAAATAAAGCATTTAAATAAGTTGTTTACATTTCAGTTGCTTCCTGAGCATTCATCAGACTCCAAAAATGGAGGCAGTTTCTCACACTGAGGTCAGTGGCAATTCCATCTGCTATTTCCATATGGCAATATTTTTGTCAGTATAAGGGACAATTGACCAATTTGCCAGGTATCAATTTTGGTAAAAATTTTTACATTCTTTTTTTCTTTCTCTCTTTCTCTTATTTTTTTTTTCTTAGCTTCCTTGAGGTACAATTGACAAGTAAAATTGTGATGTATTTAAAGTGTACAATGATATAAATGTGTGAAATGATTCCTACAATCCAATTAACACATCTATCACCTCACATATTTACCTTTTTGTGTGTGCGTGAGAACACTTTTCTACTCTCTTAGCAAATTTCAGGTATATAATACAGTGCAATCAACTATAGCCACTACTAGATCCTCAAACTTTATTAATCCCACAGCTGAAAGTTGTGCCCTTTTACCAGCCTTTCCTCCATTTCCCTCACCCCCTAGCCCCTGGCAATCACCATTCTACTCTCTATTTCTATGAGCTTGACTTTTTTTATGATTTCACATATAAGTGATACTATGAAGTATTTGTCTTTTTCTGGCTTATTTCACTTAGAATAATGCCCTCCAGTTTCATTTATGTTGTTGCAACTGACAGGATTTCCTTCATTTTTGAGATTGAATAATATTCCAGTGTGTGTGTGTGTGTGTGTGTGTGTGTTTGTGTGTGTGTATACACGCATTTTCTTCATCCCTTCATCTGTCAACAGACACTTGTTTTCATACCTTGGCTATCATGAATAACGCTACGACGAACATGGGAGTATAGATATCTCTTTGAGATAATGGTTTTTTTTCCTTTGTATCAATACATATCCAGAGATGGGATGAATTATATAGGAGATCTATTTTTAATTTTTTGAGAAACCTCCATTTTTTCCCACAGTGGCTATGCCAGTTTACATTCCCACCAACAGTGTACAAGAGTTCCCTTTTCTGGGGCGCCTGGGTGGCTCAGTCCTTAAGCATCTGCCTACGGCTCAGGGCGTGATCCTGGGGTCCTGGGATCAAGCCCCACATCGGGCTCCCTGCTCCACTGGGAGCCTGCTTCTTCCTCTCCCACTCCCCCTGCTTATGTTCCCTCTCTCTGGCTGTCTCTCTCTCTGTCAAATAAATAAATAAAATCTTAAAAAAAAAAGAGTTCCCTTTTCTCCACATTCCTGCCAACATTTATCTCTTCTGTCTTTTTGATAACAAATATCCTAACAGGTGTGAGGTGATAGTTCACTGTGGTTTTGCTGTGCATTTCCCTGATGATTAGCAATGTTGAACATCTTTTCACGTACTGTTGGCCATTTGTCTGACTTCTTTGGAAAAATGTCTATTCAGGTTCTTTGCCCATTTTAAACTGGGTTACTTACTTTTTTTCTATTGAATTATATGAGTTTGTGTATTTTGGATATTAACCCTTATTGGTTATGTAGTTTCCAAATATTTTCTCATATTCCATAGGTTGCCTTTTCATTTTGTTGATGGTTTCCTTTGCTATGCAGAAGCTTTTTAGTTTGATGTAGTCCCACTTGTTGATTTTTGCTTTTGTTGCCTTTGCTGTAGGTGTCAAATCCAAGAAGTCATCACCAAGACCAATGTCAAGGAGCTTACTACCTGTGTTACCACTACTTCTTCTAGAAGTTTTACAATTTCAGGTCTTACGTTCATGTTTTTAATGCATTTTGAGTTGACTTTGTTATTGGGTAAGATAGGCATCCAGTTTCATTTGTTTGCATCTAGATACCCAGTTTTCCCAAAATCATTTGAAAAGACTATTCCTTCCTCATTTTATATTCTTGGCACTTTTGCCAAAAAATTAATTAATCTTATATGCATGGGTTTATTTTACGTGAGCACCATCTTGTTTCGATTACTGTAGCTTTGTAATATAGTTTGAGATCAGGAAGTATGATGCCTCGAGCTTTGTTCTTTTTCAAGATTGTTTTGGCTGTTCAGGGTCTTTTCTGGTTCCATACAGATTTCAGGATTGCTTGTCTTATCTCTGTGAAAAATGTCATTGAAATTTTGTTAGGGACTGAATTGAATCTGTAGATCACTTTGAGTAGTATGGACACTTTAATGATATTATTTCTTTCAATCCATGAGCACAGAATAACCATTTATTTATTTTCTTCAATTTCTTTCATCAGTGTTCTACAGTTTTCAGTAGATGAATCTTTCACTTCCTTATTTCTAAGTATTTTATTCTTTTTTTTATGAGATTGTAAATGGTACTGTTTTCTTAATTTCTCTAATAGTTTATTATCAGTGTATGGAAATGCAACTGATGTTTGATATTGGTTTTGTATCCTGCAACTTCACTGAATTTTTTTATTAGTTCTAACAGTTTTTTGGTAGAGTCCTCAGGTTTTCTATATATAGTATCATGTCATCTGCAAGTAAAGACAATTTTACCTCTTCCTTTCCAATTTGGATGATGTTTATTCTTTTTTTTTTTTTTTCCTTTTCCCAATTGCTCTGGGTAGGACTTCCAGTACTATGTTGAATAAAAGTAGCAAGAGTGAATATTCTTGTCTTTTTCCTGATCTTAGAGGAAAAGCTTTCAACTTTTCATCATTGAGTGTGATGTTAGCTGTGGGCTTGTCATATATGGCCTTTATTTTGTTAAGGTATTTTCCACCTATATTTAACTTGTTGAGAGTTTTTATCATGCATTTTTTCATATTGAATTTTATCAAATGCTTTTTCTGCATTTGTTGAGATAATTATCTGATTTTTATCTTTCCTTTTATTAATGTGTTGTATCACCTTGATTGATTTATGAATGTTGAGCTATCCTTGCATCCCAGGAATAAATCCCACTTGATCACAGTGTATGATCCTTTTAATCTACTATTGAATTTGGTTTGCTAATATTTTATTGAGTACTTTGGCATTTACTATCTTGGTTTTTCATATTGCATTAGAGTTTCCCAGGTCACTTGGTCTTGGGACAGAAGGGGAGAGTTAATAGTCACTGTGGGGCTTGGTCCTATTTAGTTACCTTGAACATTTCCCAAGTGGGCTCTCAGGGCTCGTGTACTTTGTTCCTACTGCTACTCTGCCTCCATCCCCTGCTCCTTGGTATTTACTCATACCAGGCCCCAGGGCAAGAGTGCTTAGGGTCTCAGTATATTTTGCCTTCCCCATTTGCTCTTAGGATGGTCTCCATCTTCTTTATGCATTTGTTCATTTTATTAATTTCAGAAACCCCAGAATTTGATCTTGTCCTCCTCCATCAGATTGGAGGAAGTTCAAGCCTCCTCCAAAGTGTTTCTTGCAGAGTGGCTCACACAACTGCTTATTTAAGTCAAGCCTCAGGGAAGATCCCTGATTCCATCATCAGTTACTCCAACCCCTGAGAATAATCCATCTCATAGTTTACCATATTCCACAACATCTGTTTTAAGTTCCCTCAAGCATCTGGCAACTTGGCCTACTAGAAGAGACATGGAATTTGGGACCCATAGACTTGACTTTCCATTCCAGCTCTTCTACATACAAACTTTGTGACTGGGACAACTTGCTGGTCTGAATCTTAGTCTGCTCATCTGTATAATGGGAGTATAAGAGTTTTATAGGAATCAAATAAAAGAATGTGTGACAAAGGAGTCTGTGGGCTTTATTTATTTTATTTTATTTTTAAAGATATTTTATTCATTTGAGAGAGAGGAGAGGGAGAGGGAGAAGCAGGCTCCCTGCTGAACAAGGAGCCTGATGCGGGGCTCAGTCTCAGGGCCCTGGAATCATGACCTGAGCTGAAGGCAGATGCTTAACTGACTGAGCCGCCCAGGTGCCCCTGGACTTTAAAGCATTATACAATGGTTTTTGTTTGTGCTTATTTATTTTTTGTTTTAATGTAGTAGAGTGTGGTAATTAGGAGCATAACTTTTTGGAGTTAGACTTCTGTTTGAAGCCAGGCTTTACTGTTTACTGATTTTGTAACCATGGATAAGTGACTTTAAACTCTTTTTACCCCAGCTTTAACATCTATAAAATAAATGAGATAGAGTAGATAACAATATCTGTATTTTAGAATTATTGAAATATTAAGTGAGATCATATATGCTTAGGACTTAATTATAGTTTTTAACATATCATAAATACTGGTTGCTTTTTTTCATTATGATGGTGATTTTGTCTTCATTATAAGAATATTATTGACTCTGAGGATGTTTTTGGCCTCAGAAGTGGGTCCTTTAGGCTTTTAATATACCCCCTTTTGTTATCCACCTCAGAATGTTTATTTTTGGAAATAAATGCATATAAATTTGTCTCACTTAATTTCAGTGTTTAGAAAATATTTTTTCAGTCGTTTGAAAATACATAAAAATATAGTGCACTAGCTTCTTAGCAGCTGAGATTATTTAAGGTGACTATTGATTCTTAAATTCAATAAAAAATTTACCAGGAAACTCATGAAAGAATCAATCCTCAGAACCGGCATTCTGAGGGAAGGCCTTTCTTATGGGAATAACAGACCTGAAGTAAGTCTTTTGAGAAAACAGTTGAGTAAATGAAACTAACAAGAGCTTTTGCCTAAACCCTTTTGCCAATAAACCAGAGGCTTCATAATTTGGTATGTGTGTCAAGGTTGCTCAGGGGCCTTCTTGGGGAAATGCAGTCCTGCATTAGGGTGGGACCTCTAGGAGGTGCTGTCATGGGGCATGTCTTTTGTGTCCACAAGTGGCCCTTCTGAGGAAAATGAGATTTCTGACCGTGAAATATTTGCTTCTGGAATAGAAAACTATAGCTACTTGTGCTCACGCATCTGGGGTTAGCTGAAAGGTTGCTGGGGGCTGGCTGCTCTAGCATCATCTCAACTGGGGCAGCTAGTCTCTGGTGCATCTAACTTCTTCAGCAGCCTTGTTTTCAGGGCAGTTACAGGAAGCAAGAGAAAAAGTGAAAGGTGTGCTTCTGTTTGAGGCCCAGGTTACAAAGTCTCTTTCGCTGCGTTCTGTCGGCAAACGCAACAGAACGGAAAGCCAGCCTAGATAGAAGAGAGCAAAGAGACTCCCTTTTGATGAGAGGAACTGCAAAATCACATTGCGAAGGGAGAAACAATGGATCATAGCCATTTTTGCAATCCCCCACATATGGTATAACTGCTACGTTGTTCTCTAAATAAGCTGTAGTGATTTTTCTTCCCTCTTGCTTGTATGTGAGAGTTTCTGTTCCCATACATTCTTGGCAACACTAGCTAGAATACAGTCAATTTTTTTTTAATCAGTCTGATAATAAAAGCTAACTGGTATCACATTGTTATTTTGAGGTTAATGTCCTTATTGCTAGTGAGGCCGAGCGTATCTTTATATGTTAATTAGCCATTTGGATTTTTTCTGAGAATTACCGAATTATATCCTGCTAATTTTTATATTTGTTTGACTCGTTTTGCCTTATTTTTATAATTCCTTTCATATTCTAATTCTTTAAATGCTATATCACTGCAAACTTCCTCCTGTTCATTCATTTGTCCTTTTAACTTTGCCTCTCGTGTCATCTGCCGTAGGCAAAAATGTTGTATTTTTATGTAGTAAAATATGCCAGTCTTTTCTTTTATGAGTTGTGCTTTTTGTGACTTAAGTCACTCTCAATTTCAAGACCTTTAATATATTACCCCATTTCTTTCTAAACATAGTTTTAAAATGTGCATTTTTATATTCAATTCCCGTGTATATCTGGGATTTATTTCTGTATATCATATGAAGGCAAGGATCTAATTTGACTTTCACTTTACCAATATCCTCAATCCACTTTTTAAAGGGTGCATCTTTCTCCCATTGGTTTTTGGTGCCATCCCTGTCACATATCAAGGCTCCTGTGACACAAAAAAATGTGCTATTTTATTTATGATAATTTGACTATGAAATAGTTTCTAATGAATAAGAATACTTCCTATTATTTTTCAAGATTGTTCAGCTATTTGTATATCTATACTTTTCTAAATGAATTCTATGTATACCAGCATTTTAAAAAATCTACTTGACTTTTCTGTTCTGAAGTGCAGTGGGCACACATCCAGCAAATGGCTGTTTTCACTGGTCTGATAGAGCTTACTCCTCCCAAATTCCTGGCCCTTTCTTGTCAAGGGGGACGTGTGCCCAGTGGACAAGGACTAGAACTATATTCTGCTGGACCACCTCTCATCCTGGTGGAGCCATTGCTCTATGTCTCAATGTTCCTACTTGTTGAGTAATGTTACTAATGTAGAATCTTAAAAACAGTAGGAATGTTTCTTTAAAAGTAAATAATTACTATAAATCCTATTTCTAATTAGAGCTCTAGTACTTTTTTGAGTTCGTATATAATTCCTCATCTCAGATGTCTCAGATTTTAGCCTCTTCACTCAGTCATTCAGCAAATATTTACTTAGGCCCTAGTACATGGCTGTTACTGTTTTAGGGTCAAGGGATAGAATAGCTTACTCCATAGTTCTCTGATAAAGAAGAGACAAGATTATTTTAATTTTATGTGTGAAGAAACTAAAGCACACACAAGAAAATCTGTTCAACTAATTTGATTCAATACAAGTTGCATTTGTGGAGTGCTGACAAAAGTTCCATATCAGACTTTAAGGTAATGTGTTAGGTTCTCAGGGATGGGAGTGGAGAAGATGAAGAAGAAAGGTCTTCCCTTCAAGGCTGGTCTCATCCACTATGACACATTACAGTCTACATGTAGACATTACAGTTGAATCCACAGAAGACCACTTGCCTCCTTTCTGGGCAGATTTTGATTACTTTCTCAAGCAGGTAGACTCTGAATTGTCTTTTGAAGAAAGGGAGTATCATTGTCTGATTCCTAAGGAGATTATCATGTGAGACATATTGAGGGCCAGAGGAGATATTGGAGCAAAAGAGCCTTGGGAAAAATACCTATTGCACAGATAGGGGGAGAAGAGGATGTTATGCTGGTTGGAGCACAGCTAGTATTTGGAACGTATAGAGGTGGAATGAGTCAGTTCTCTTGTACCTCCAGGCTAGTAGAAGTCAGTGGATTAGGAGACCTGACATGAATTAAAATCATGTGCTGGCTCTCAATGCTTTCTCATTACAATGCTAATTCTTTCCAAGAAGTAACTCCAGTGTAATCTCCTCTTCAAAACCTTTTATAATTCACCTAGATTTAACCATTCTTCCATTTATGCCCGCTGTACTCTGTGCATTTTTTAAATCACAACATCTGTAATTGGCAGCACACGTGTCGATGTGTCTATCTCCCTGAGAATAGGGACTACGTCTTTTGGGCTTTGTGTCCTTAGCAAGTAGCGCAATGCCTATTAGTCGAATGAACTCTTGTTGACCAACTCACCAGTTAATCCCTGTTTTCTACATATCCCTATTTCTGCATATTTAATGATTTATGAGGTAGTAATCTGTAGCACTTATGTGACCCTTTGGTCACAGAATCTTGTGATTTTGTGGGTGTTGATGCAGTGTGTGATGCAATTCTGAAAAGAAAACTCTAGAGAGTAGATTTGGCCAACAGTGCAGAGAGAATGGTCATTGAGCCACATGTCTCAAACTAGTCTAGGCATTGTTGAGATTTATAGGAAAGATATTTTCTTAGTAATTGGACATTTTCTTCCCAAATCCATGTATTTACCTTGTTCTATAAACTTCAAGCTCAAATAACTCAAACTTGTTTGAAAAAAAAGTCTAAGAAAACCAAATAAGTCTGGTGCTTCCTATATTTAGATTTTCTTCTGTTTTTGGAAAGTCATTAACTATATCTTCCCTGAGCAAAACGGAATTTGATTTTGTCAACTTGATAAGCATTTACTAAGCCTTTGCCATGAGTCAAGTGCCATTCTAAGGAAGAGAAGACATATATTGAGGTTAAAAATTTTAAAAGTATACTTATACCCTTCAAAGGGCACACTATAGTTCTGTTGGGGAATCAAGACAAAGCTCAGAAAGCTGCAAATAAGACAAAATAAAAACATAAGGCACCGCGTAGTTCAGAATATAAGTGCTAGAGGGATCAGAGGAGGAAGCAGTGAGTGAAAGGATCTTGAGAGGAGGTAGGACAGATTCATGGGCTTTGGAGTCAAATAAATCTTGTTATGAATCCTGGTTCTGCTATCACTAAGTAGACATGTAACCTAGGGCAAGTGACATAACCTATAAACCTCATTTTACTCATTTGCAAAACCGGGCTACTATCTACCTCACAGGTTATTACAGATAAAGAATAGGATAGTATATGTAAAGCACAAGTGTCTGGTACATCAGTGGGCTCACTAACTAAAAGCTACTTTTATAACTAAGAAAATCAGAGAACCTGTTTTCAACTACAGTCTCCGGAAACATAGTTAATAATATAATAAGTAATAGCGAACCCCCATGTGCCAGGCATTCTGTTAAGTACTCTCTATGCATTATCTCCTGTAATGCTTACAACAACTATATGAAAAGTATCATCACTTTAATTTTACAAAAGGGAAAAACCAAAGGGAAATTGCTTAAGTTTTTAAAAATTTCACAATAAGTAAAATTGACTTTTAAATAGGTCCTATATGTAATTGATATTAGACAAGTTTAATCTTCATTCAGGATCAGAATTTATTATCTGAGATTTGAATGCTGTTGCATTCAAGTATGATCTCTACATACTTACTTAATCTTTGGACTTCAGTTCCCTTCTCAGTTTGAGTATCATTCAACAAAGCCAAAGTCCTGTTTTATAAAGTCAGCTTCACGATGAACTCCAGTCTGCTGTTGGACTCTCATTGGAAATTGAGGCATAACCTGGTAGCTTGATGATATTGCTGATCTCAGCTTATTGATTAGGACCTTAGGAACAAAATCAGGCCATATTATGTTAAAACCTCCTCTGGAGGACTAGCCATGATCAACACTTCCATTAGCCTGCCAGAGAGAAAACATGTCCAAGCAGGCACATGTAGAAGATTGGGAGTGAGTGTCAGGTACCTGGCTAGGCTAAGGATGAGATAATGAATATAAGAGAAACAAGACATACCAACACCTCGCTTCCTATCAATATTAAAGAAAGTTCACTTTACAGACAGAGGACTAGTAACTCTGTCCAAAAATTGCTCAAAGTTAGAAAAATATCAAATCAACATGAAGCTACTATAAAAAGAAAATAAAATTAAACATTTCAGCTAGTAAGAATTCTCCTCCAAAAACTAACAATGAAGCAGTAGAACACTGTAACACTACATTCCAAACTGAACTAAATAGTCTCTAATAAGCATTTTGAGATATTAAAAATAATCCCAATTAAAACTTACAAAACTAAAACCAAAAATGGACAAAACAAATAGTGCAAAGAAATGCAATAAAAGATGGTCAAGTTCTGAAAGAAATCCAATAAAGCATTCGGGACCAAAAGAGAGTAGAGTTGAATGGAAGTCTAATGAAGACATTTAGGCAAGAAAACAACAAAGAAAATGAAAATGAGATAAATAGAAGTAAAAAAGGAGTGCCTGAGTTGCTCAGTCAGTTGAGCATCCAACTCTTGGTTTTGGGTCAGGTCATGATCTCATGGGGTGGGATGAAACCTTGTGTTGAGCTCCACACTCAGCAGGGAGTCTGCTTGAGATTCACTCTCTCTGACCCTCCCCCCACTCGTGTGCATGCTCGCTCTCTCTAAAATAAATAAATCTTTTAAAAAAAAAAGTAAAAAAATGTTAAAGTGGTAGAAGTGAACAACAGACAAAGAAGGTCTGATACATATATAATGGAGTCCCTAACAAAATAATGGAACAGAACTAATATTTAAAAATATAATATAGAAATCTTAATGAAGTCAACTTAGTGCAAAGGCTGAGCAGGCACCTGGAAAGATTAACTATGATACATAATCCTAGTAAAATAAAGAAAAATCCTCAGGGCCTCCAGGCAAAAAGACCACATTACCTATAAAAGTAAGAAAATTAGGCTAGCATCAGATTTATTGAGAGCCATACACAAGGGAAAGAAATAGTGAAGCAACATGTTCAAGAAACTCAAGGAAATAAAATGTGAGCCAAGGACTTTTTTTTTTATCCTGCCAAGTACCAAGACTATTTAAAAAATCAAAACAAAAACAGTTTTGCACATGCAACAACTCAAAGCATACTGTGCACACAAGCACTTTCTGGGCAATCTACTAAGGATGAACGCATCCAACCAACAGAGAACTGGGGGGACTTGGCAAAAGATGGTAATAATTGAAGATATTTAAGTGTAAAGCTAATATTAAAGCAAAGATGGGGACATTAGTGGAGGAATAATATGTAAAGGCAATATGTTTTGACGAAGTAGAGTGAATATAACTGAAAAATGAGAGAAAAAAGAAAAAATAAGATCGTTGACTGACTCTCATCGGTAATGGGTGAGTATGGAAGGGTACCATTTTATTTTATTTTATTTTATTTTATTTTATTTTATTTTATTATTTTTAAAGAATTTTATTTATTTATTCGACAGAGATAGAGACAGCCAGCGAGAGAGGGAACACAGGGGGAGTGGGAGAGGGGGAAGCAGGCTCATAGCGGAGGAGCCTGATGTGGGGCTCGATCCCATAACGCCGGGATCACGCCCTGAGCCGAAGGCAGACGCTTAACCGCTGTGCCACCCAGGCGCCCTGGAAGGGTACCATTTTAAACTGACAGACAAACTTGTAAGAGGTTAAATAAAACAAAAAGATTAATGGCACTGTAAATGATAAAAATACAAAACGCTCACTAGAACAAAAATGCAAATCTTCCTAAACACTAAAATGAATGAAACAAGGAAGACACACCAAATAAAGATAAAAGCAAAGTAAATGTAACATAATACACATAAAATGATTTGACAGAATTAAGACTACACAAATCACTCATATCAATAAACGTGAGTGGGTTTTAACTCATCCATTAAAAGATGTCAAGTAGGCTCCTAAGCAAAACCCAACTCTATGCTGTTTACAAGGAACATAGCTAAAGCACCTCTGCTTTAAGCCAGAAAGGCCCCTGGGCTGCGCAGACCTCGCTCATTATGCTGGTCCCCTGCACAACTGCTCAGACAAGTGTCCTTGCTGCGTGGACCACAAATGTATCGAAAGATGCCGGAAAAAAATATCTTGTGCGATTTATTGCTGTATCTATTGGGGATATTTAGAATGTTTTAGCCCCCAGGGTCTTTATTATAGAGCCGTGTGGGGTAAATTCCTGCCCAGCTTTTATTTTAAGAAAAATTTTGTGTCTTTTGAGTAATGTGTTAGTTTTTAATTTTAAAAGCGTGACACTTGGAATGCTTGGCAATACGTTATATCTTAATTGGAAACAAGTGCATATGTCATGAGTTTTGTTGTTTCAGCCTCATTCTACTCTTATTTTATATGCTCACCTTTATTTTTCTTGTATAATTTCCAGCTCCACCTTTTGTAATCTTATTATATTTTATTTATCTTTTTAAGCTGCCTTAAATACTTTATGGAAAGGAAACAGCATAAAAGAATAAATCAGGGAAATATTTCAAATGTTACTTGCTATTACAAATATCGAAAAGATTAAATTGCTTGGGAAGGAAATGAAAATTTTCTGCCTTAAAAGAGAGCAGTGGTATCTCCATGCCCTCATCCAGGCAGTGGGGGGTGGGAGGGCTTCCGAGGTCCCTGGGAGGCTCTGAGAGGTTCCTCGTTGCTTCCAGAACTACTTTCATCAGTACTTTTTGCTTTGTAAACATTTGTTTTATCTTCCCCATCGACATTTTTTTTTTAAGATTTTATTTATTTGTTTGGCGGAGAGAGAATGCACGAAAGCAGGGGGCCAACAGGCAGAGGTGGGGGGACAAGCAGGCAGAGGCAGGCAGAGAAGCAGGCTCCCCGTTGAGCAGGGAGCCCTATTTGGGGACTTGATACCAGGACCCTGGGAGCATGACCGAGCCGAAGGCAGACGCTTAACCAACTGAGACACCCAGGTGGCCCTCCCTGTCGATTTTTAAGGCTGGAAGGCTTACACACAGTGAGACAAGTTTTTCTATGTTCTTGTTAGTTTGTTTCTTGCTTGGGGAGAATATTTTAAGATCCTTAGTTTTATAACTTTTTCTCAAAGGGCTTCTCTTCAATAAACTTGAAAAAAAATTACATTTTTAGCCTCCACTGTGTTTTCTTCTTGTGCTTTTTCCTCTCTCAGTTTTATAAAGAGAGAGTCCAGTGCCAAATAGTGTTTATATTTAAAATACACTGTACCTAAGTATTTATAGATATGAATTTTGGTTTTTTATATTTTTGACTACTTTTTCTGTACTTGCATCCTCCTGAAAGATGAAACTGGCCTTTTCCGCTCGTTCTCCAATCCCCCTCTACACCAGTGGCCAAGTCAAGTTGCTGTAGCATTGATTCTTAGTGAGAAAATGCATAACTGATTGGAAAAAAAAATAGTAACAGGACATACTGTAAAACTTCAAGGATACGAGGACTAACACATAGCAAGAGAAAATATATTCGTTCACTATTCAAGAGACATTTATTGACCACATACTGTGTTATAGTCACTAACCCCTCTGGGGACGAAGTGCTGAGAAAACACAGCAACATCGTTTTTGACTTCACAAATATTGGCAGGGAAGACAGCAAGCAGGTTTGCAAGAGGGCAAGTAAATAATTTAGTAGGTATTGTGATGGGGTAGAGCGCACAGCAGAGGGTACCCAGCCTCGACTTGGGTCAGAAAGTGTTCCTGGTGGAAGTAATGTCCAGGATGAGAACCTGAGAATGAGTAGGCAGAAGAAAGAAAAGGAAAGAAGGAAGTAAGGGAGGGAGGGAGGGAGGGAGGAAAGGAAGGAAGGGAGGAAAAAGGAAGGAAGGAAGGAAGGAAGGGCGGGCAGGAGAGAGAAAGAAAATAAAAAGAGGAGAAGAAGGAAGGGAAGAAGGAAGGAAGGAAAAAAGAAAAATAGATAAAAGGGAAGTGAAGAGAATGAGAAAGTTTTAAGCATAGAAAACAAATTACTGTTAAGAGAAACCTTGGCATGGGGCACCTGGGTGGCTCAGTCTGTTATGCCTCCGATTCTTGATTTCAGCTCAGGTCATGATCTCAGGGTCGTGAGATTGAGACCCATGTGGGGCTCTGTGCTGAGAGTGGAGCCTGCTAAAGATTCTCTCTCTCACCCTCTCCCTCTGCCCCCCCCCAACACCGCGTGTGCGTGCTCTCTCTCTCTGAAAAAGATAGGAAGGAAGGAAGGAAGGAAGGAAGGAAGGAAGGAAGGAAGGAAGGAAGGAAGGAAGGAAGGAAAGAAAGAAAGAAAGAAAGAAAGAAAGAAAAAGAAAGGGAAGGGAAGAAAGAAAGGAAGGAAGAGGAGAGGAGAAGAAGAGAAGAGAAGAGAAGAGAAGAGAAGAGAAGAGAAGAGAAGAGAAGAGAAGAAAAAGCTTGGCATGTTGGGGAACTGAATATGCATTATTATGGCTATAGTACAGAGTTCAAGTTTGAGGATAGTGTAGGAGAGAGACCATAAAGCTCTCAGTGCTTCTCAAGCTATTTGTTGTGAAAACCAGTTTTTAAAAATTTCCCAATCTGTTGCCAACCTATACTTTAGTAAATTACTGGGTAAAGGAATGACTGATGGCATGTTTGCATGTTGTGGCAACAGCAAATGACGATAAAGGTTCCTAACTGCTTACTCTGTCCTGTCCTGTTGGGGACCAGTAACAGCTAGCCAATAGCCCAGGGCCACACTTGAAGAGGACTGTTGTGTGTCGTTATTTACATCCCCATCCTGAGAGTAGTGTGGAACCAGGGAACGTTAGTCTAGGGAGGGATACTTGACTGCAATGTGCAAATGTCTGGTTTTCCCTTTAAGTGTCTTCCCCCTTTTAATCACGTTTATCTGCCTTAGATATTCTTTCCTATAAGTCACCCTTCCCAAACCGTTCGTGAAGGGATTAGCATTGTCTGGACCTCCTCTGGATCATCAGAAATCAGTTCCATATACGCAGCTCCCAAGTCTGGGGTTGGGTCCTTTGATAATCCCTAGCATTTTCACTTGACTCTAGAGCTTCCAGAGTTGGTTTGGGGCCTGGTGAGGCTCAGGGGCTTGTGTCTCTAGTAAGACTTCTGTGTCAAATATGAGTTCCTAAGGCTTTTCTGATCTCCCAGTTACAGTGGTCTTAGGACTCTGTTCTTTATTCAGGGCTAGGATATGGAAATATGCAGAAATTCCTGAAACACTTTATTCAGTAGCAGTAGTTATACGGATTTCTACCATCTGGAATTATAAATTTTCAACAGAAAATCTTCAAGAGGGATTAAATACCATTTAGACTCAAGCTGAGAAAGCAGACGCTTTTCTTAGATATTGTTAAAGCCCAGATAAAGTAAAATTACCACATAGGAGATTGCTTTTGGATAGGATGTACAAAATTGCAAGAGAGCATCAATGCTACCCTAACAATAAGAAACAGAGGATATGCTATCAAAAAAGAAGGAAGGAAGGAAGGAAGGAAGGAAGGAAGGAAGGAAGGAAGGAAGGAAGGAAAAAAGGAAGGGAAAGGAAAAAGGGAAGGGAAGGGAAGGAAAAAGGAAAGGAAAAAGGGAAGGGAAGGGAAGGAAAAAGGAAAGGAAAAAGGGAAGGGAAGGGAGGGGAGGGGAGGGAGAATCAGAGAATTGAAGGTACAAAGAAACCTCAATGAACTATTTCCAAAAATTGATGGGCCCTTCCCAGAAGTAGAGACTCATGATGCTTTCATCCCCAGTGGAGTGATAGGAAGAGAAGCAATAGATCATGGAGGAGGAGAAATTGTCTAGCTGAACTTTTGTATAAGTATAAACACATATTTATTTATTGAAGTATAATTGTACATATTTAAAGTGCACAATCTGATAAACTTTGACAAATGTCTATACCTGTGTAACCATCACCACAATCAGAATAATAAACATATCCACGGCCCACACGTTTTCTCCTGCCCCTTGATGATTCCTCCTTCCTGCCCCTCACCCCATCTCAACGCAACCATCGATCTGCTTAATATGACTAAGGAATAGTTGTATTTGTTAGAGTTTGTATGAAATTCTTCTCTTTTTTTTAAATCTGGCTTTTTTTTTACACAGCATAATTATTTTGAGATTTACCTGTATATTATGTTTCAGTATTCCATTCCCCCTTTTTAAAAAAGATTTTATTTATTATTTGACAGAGAGAGAGAGCACAAGTAGGGGAGCAGCAGGCAGAGGGAGAAGTAGACTTCTCGCTGAGCAGGGAGCCTGACTTGACTCCATCCCAGGACCCTGGGATCATGACCTGAGCCGAAGGCAGACACTTAACGATTGAGCCACCCGGGTGCCCCTCCATTCCTTTATTTTTTTTGCTAAGTACTATTCTACCGTACGTATGTACTACAATTATTGATCATTCACTATCTGGTGGACTTTTGGCTTGTTTCCAGTTTGGCACTATTACAAATAAAGCTGCTACAAACATTCCTGACCAACTATTATTATGGAAATGTACCTTTATTTCTCCTGAATAATTAGGAACAGAATGGCTGGATCATATGATAGGGTATTTGTTCACATTTTAAGGAAATGGCCCAAGTGTTTTCTGAGGTGGTTGTGCCATTTTACCTTCTCCCAGAAGTAAATGAGTCCAAATCTCTCTACATTCTTGTCAACAGCTATTAAGTCCCGTCTTTTAGCCATTCTAACGGATGTTTAGTGATACCTTGTTGGCTTGGTTTACATTTACTTCACAACTAATGATGTTGACCTTATTTGCCATCAGTATATCTCCTTTGGTCCATTCAAATATTTTCCCCACTTTTTAATTAGGTTGTTTATCCTCTTATTGAATTTTTAGGGTTGTTAACATATTCTGCATTCACGTCCTTCATCTTGAAGGACTTCAAGAGATATGATATGCAAATATTTTCTCAAATCAATGACATCATATTTTCATTCTTTTAATTTTAATATCTTAATAATTTGTTCTATTTCTCTTAGTATCTTTAATTTTGTTAAAATATATTTTATCTTTTTCTTTTTTTATGGATTGTGCTTTTGGCATCGTAGCTAAGATTTGCCTGTCCCAATGTCACAGAAATTTCTCCTATGTTTTCTTCTAGAGGTATTATATTTTTAGGTTTCACAGTTTTTCAATGGCTTATTTTTTTGATTTTTATTTAAGTATAATTAACATATAGTGTTATATTAGTTTAAGATGTACAATATAATGATTCAACAGTTCTATACATTATTACTCAGTGCTCATCCCAGTAAGTGTATTCTTAATCCTCTTTATCTATTGTCTCCCAGCCTACCTCCACTTTGCTATCACCAGAATCAGACAGAGTATTGCAGTTTATGTAGCTTATTGTAGAATGGTATAAAGCCTGTGCATAAGTTCCAACTTTAGCATTTGGAATTCTTAGATCCACTTTTGACCAGTGTGATAAATCATGTAATTTGAATAATAGCAAACATTAGGAAAAAAGAAAATAAAAAAGAACCCGATTTCTGGACTTTGGTATTTTTTTTTGCAAATATAATAATCATTGTAGGACAAATTCTCTTGATGTGTTTACTTGTATTAGTTCCATTCCAACTGTGAGTTACGTTATGTTACTCTACCCTTCAGTACATTTCTTTTTTATTTTCCCCACCTCCTTGCTTTTTATTCGTCTTCCCTGAAATGCATTTGCCCTCTAGGCACTTTCCAGGCTTAATGGTATGTAGAAGGAGCTCTGAATTTTAGAGACAAATTTGCCCACAAATCTTTATTCTCCCACCTTATAATTATGAGAACTTTTGGAAAGTTACTTTACCTGTCAGTGAACATAATTTTCCTACGTAAAAATGGAGCTGAGAGCCGATGTCAGACAGTTGATGTGAGGATTAAACAAGGGAATACATACAAAGTGGCAGCCGTACTGTACGCCCTCAGCAAATGTCCATTTTCTTTTTCTTCGTTATGCAGTAATATAATATAGTAATATAATATGTTGATCTGAAGTTATGATACCATACATTTAGAAGGTTAGATCTATTTTTTTTTAGTAACTCTTGCTTCTATCACTAAATTTCAGTGTTTTTGTTAATTTCAAACTCTTTTAAACCAACAATTCACACTCAAAAGGTGAACTCCTAAGATATGTCCTGGTACTTGTTGTAAATATAGAATTTAACATATAAGTAGATAGATTTGGAGCCAATATAGTTCACTCTTCTAGTGAATTATGCCTTCCTGATAATACGTGCACAATTGTATTGGTATGAAAAAAAGCAGGGGAAACATGGCATTTACTTTTATATGATATGTTCCATAATTGGGAGATGAAGTGGAAATAGAAGATATTCTCTCTCTCTCTCTCTCTCTTTTTTTTAAAGATTTTATTTATTTATTTGACAGAGAGAGAGAGAGAGCACAAGTAGGCAGAGTGTCAGGCAGAGGGAGAGGGAGAAGCAGGCTCTCTGCTGAGAAGGGAGCCCGAAGTGGGGCTCGATCCCAGGACCCTGGGATCATCACCTAAGCCAAAGGCAGCTGCTTAATCAACTGAGCCACCCAGGCACCCCAGAAGATATTCTTTTTTTTTTTTTTAATTTATTTGAATATAGTTAACACATGATAGTACATTAGTTTCAGGTGTACAACATAGTGACTCAACATCTCTATACATTATGCTATGCTCACCACAAGTCTAACTCCCATCTGTCACTACACAGCACTATTACAGTATCATTGACTAGATTCCCTATGCTGTGTCTTTTATTCCCGTGACTTATTCCTTCCATAACTGTAAGCCTGTATCTCCTACTCCCCTTCACCCATTTTTGCTCATTTCCCTACCACCCTTCCCTCTGGCAACCATCAGTTTGTTCTCTGTATTTATAGATCTGATTTTGGTTTTTGTTTGTTTGTTTATTCATTTGTATTTTAGATTCCACATATGAGTGAAATTATATGGTATTTGTCTTTCTCAGTCTGATTTATTTCACTTAGCATAATACCATCTAGGTCCATCTATGTTGTCACAAAGACATTGCAAATCATATATCCGATAAGGGGTTAATATCCAAAATACATAAAGAAGTTACACAACTCAACACCCAAAAAACAAACTACAATTAAGAAAATAGGCGGAAGACCTGAATTTTTCCAAAGAAGACATATAGATGGCCAACAGATGCATGAAGAGATGCTCAACATCACTCATCGTCAGGGAAATGGAAACCAAAACCACTGTGAGATATCACCTAACACCTGTCAGAATGTCTAGAATCAAAAGGATAAGACATAACAAGTGTAGACAAGGATGTGGAGAAAAAAAGAACCCTTGCGCACTGTGGGTGGTAATGTAAATTGGTGCAACCACTGTGGATAATAGTACAGAGGTTTCTCAAAAAAATAGAAATACCGTATGATCCAGTAATTCTACTATACTGGGTATTTATCCCAAAAAATGAAAACACTAATTTTCTATTTTTTGTAGATTTGGCAAATTATATTTTCTAAGAATTGATCTCATCTAAGCTTTAAAGTGTATTGTTATAAAGTTGTATTAATATCCTCTCATTATCTTTTAAATACCTACAAAATCTGAAGTTATGTCCATTTTTTATTCCTATTACTATGAATTTTCACCTTCTTTATTTTATTGTTACTTGATATTACCAAAGGTTGATCTATTTTATTAGTATTTTTAAGGAACCAACTTTTGTCTTTGGTGATTCTCTGTATTGTATCTTTGTTTTCTGTAACATTAAGTCAGCTCTGTATTAGTTGTCTGTGGCTCTGTGATAAATGACCACAAGCTTAGCAACTTGAGCAATACCCGTTTATTATCCTAAGTCTGGACATGGGTTAGCTGGATGCTCTGCTCAGGGGCCCCCCAGGCTGAAATCAAGGTGTTGGCTAGAGCTATGATTCTCATCTGAGGCCTGGGATTCTCTTCCAAGCTCACTGGTTTTAGCAGAATTTGTGGTTACATGACTGTGGTCCCCCATTTTCTTGCTAGCTGGTGACTGAGACCATTCTCAGCTTCTAGCAACCACAGTTCTTTGCCATGTGGCTCCCATGGGCTGTTCGCAGAATGGCTATGTGCTCTGTTCCAAACCAGCAGGAGAATCCCTGCTGAAGTTCTGAATCTCTTTGACTTCTGTCTCTGATCTCTAGATCCTCTTTTAAAAGGCTTCTCCCAATTAAGTAATGCCCACCAACGGGACTGGATTGGGTATGTGTACAAGGACAGAAATCTTGAGAGTCATCTTAGAACTTTCCTACCAGAAGTTCTTGTATTGATTTTTTAAAGAAACACTTACGTTGGTTTTATTCTGTTGTTTTCTTTATAACTTCTGAAATTAGATGCTTAGTTCATTGGTTTTCTAAAGAATTTTTCAAAATCCATTATAATTTCTTCCTTAAGCAATGCATTATTAAAAGTATGTTTGAAAATTTTTAAATGTATGGATTTTTAAATTTATTTCGCTTTAATAATTAATTTCCTTCTTAATTGCATTGTAGCAGAGAATATATTGACTGATATCAATACTTTAAAACTTGTTGAAATTTTTTCCATTTTCTTATTATAATGCTGTCGATGTTTTCCTTATATTACTGAGGTTATGTTATTTTGTGCATACCTACTCATGACCGTTGTATGTTCTTGGCCAATTAAATCTTTTATCACTATGTAAGACCTCCTTATCACCAGAAACTTTTACCTTAATATACTTGTCTCAACTTTGTTAGTATTTGTGTGGTATAATTTTTCTATCCTTATATTTAAAATTTTATTGTGTCATTATAGTTTAGATGTGTCGCTTATCAACATATGTACCTGGATTTAATAATCAAGTCTAGCAACTTGGCCTACTAATCAGAGTTTTCAGCGCAGTTATATTTTTGTCATTACAGGCATATTCTGGTTAATTCCAGCATATTATTTTATACTTTCCTACTGTTCTATGCCTTTTTAAAAAATTCTCCTTCCATATCTTATTTTACATTAATTAGAAAAAAAATAGAATTATTTTAGAGTAAGACTGTTAGTAATTAATAACATAATTATTATTTTGGAAATTACACATCCTAATCTATTTTTTTTGTGATTCTTTTAGATATGTAAGCATTGAAGTTTAACCTGTTAATACATAAATTTAATCAGCATTTTAGTTCTCCTTCGAAACATTTAAAATTTTAACCACCTGTCCCAAACATCGAATTCTAGGTCCATTCTTTTGCAACTCCACATTATTATTTTTACACACTTAGTATTATCATTTTCTTTGCTGTTCACTTCTTTTACCACGTGAATGAATTCTTTTATTCTAGAAATGCATTTTTTTTAGAATTTAACTGAGATTCATAGGTGGTAGACATTTTCAGTTTTAGTTTCTCTGAAGAATATTTTTATACCATTCTTATTTCTTTTTTTAAAAAATATGTTTTGTTTATTTATTTGAGAGAGAGAGCAGGAGTAGGGACAGGGAGGGGCAGAGGGAGAGAGAGAAGCAGGCACCCAACTGAGCAGGGAGCCCGACATAGGACTCTATCCCAGGACCCCAAGATCATGAGTTGAGCATAAGACAGACACTTAACTGACTGAGCCACCCAGGCATCCCTATACCACTCTTATTCTTGAGAATGATTTTCTTTGGTTTGCAATTATAGTTGATAATTATCTTGTCTTGGCGCCTTGCAGTTGTCATTCCTCTGTTCTCTGGCTTCCATTTCATTCCCTTCTGGACAAAGTTGGCCATCATTATTTGCCATAGTTTTGTTCTATGAAGTTGCTGTAAACACTGAATTAGCAAATACTGAACTACTGTTCCTAGAGGGAATATAGTGTTAGGTTCCTGTGAGCTTCCGGTCACAACATTTTCATCAACGATATAAGCGTGTTTTATATGCATTTCATACATATCGTTGATTCATTAATATTGAACTCACAGCCAACAGCGTGATAACCCATGACTGAAGGAAGCTTATCTAACATCTATTTGTCAAGCCCATCACAACCTTCTCGCACTTAGGAACAGTAAGATAGTACTTCAGCACCAAGCTTGGGAGGCATTTTCAACAGCAAAATCACCAGAAAGAAAGAAAGAAAGAAAGAGTACAAAAATGGGGAAGATGAGACACTCAATAGACTGTGAGAAAGACAAAAGTTTGCGCTGCGGAGCTGAGACGAGATGAGGCCTCCCAGCTGCACCTCAGTGGGGAACATGTGGTGGGAAACTCTAGTACTTTGCCACTCTGAGCATGTCTGTGAATAACCATGCAAGGGCTGCAAGTATTGATTTTGAGGTTACAAATAAATTTTAGTACATAGATAAATTTGGAAATAGGGAATCCATGAAGAAGGAGGGTCAATGTAATTGGTCCTGTTTTCTCTGTTTTTGTGCTCTACAGTTTCACTATAGACTCTAGTTATAAACTATAAACGTAAACTGTTACAGTGAAGAAAGAAGCTTCTTCAAATATTCCGTGTCCCAGTCCCTCTCTCTCTCTCTCTTTCAGGAACTCTACCTAGATGTATATTTTTAAAATTTTTACTAAATTAGTATTTATGACTCTTAATTATTATTTACTATCTTCTATATCTTCATTTCTCTGTGTTACATTATGGATTAATTCTTTGGATCGAATTTCTAGTTTGCTAAATCTTTTCTCAGCTGCACAAATCAGCTGATAAAGCCATTGTTCAGATTTTAATTTCAGTTATTTTATTTTTAATTTTTACAAATTATTTTTGATACATTTTTTCAAAGATACTTAGTCTTTTTCATCATCCCTTGCTCTTGGTTTACACTTTGTATCTTCCCTTTTATTTCTTTAAGCATATTATGTAGTATTTATATTTTTATATCCCATGTTTGATAATACCACTAACTGAAATAATTTTGATTCTATTTTCTGCTATTTTTTTTCCTAACTCATAGCACCTACAATGCCTTCTTTACTGATATATTTTATGATTTTTTTTAAAACCATAAGCCTACCTATTTTGGAAGTTTATTAGTAATTTTTTGAGGCCTAGACTATAGATGGGTTTCTTCAATGAGGATTTAGTTTTCTTCTCCTAAGTGCTTGGAGACCATTTAAACAGAGTTGAGTACTTAAAGGTATTTCAAGCGACCAGGGCCGTAGAAATTTAGGCAGCCAACCTCCATGAGTCCCAGCTTGTGTATCTAAATTCTTAGGGAGTATTTTTCTTTTCTACCTAACACCAAATTTTAAGACAGGGACTCTTTTGCTGAGAGTGCAGCCCTTTTAGGTCACAGCTTTATGAATAGGGTTTCCTTTTCAATGTTTCCTATTGTGTTCTAGGCTTTGCTTCCAGTCCTCCTGCCTGAGAGACTGTGAATGCTGAAACTCAGGGCGCTCAGGATAAAGCCAATTCTGCTTCCTTTCCCTTTTGTGTATTTGTTACTTGAATCATGCTTACTGATTAACAACAACAACAACGACAATGTATTCAATCATTTGACCTCAGGTTTTATTAGAACCAAGAAGGGTAGGGTGGTGTTTAGTGTCACATATGTTATATATGCTAACATACCACTTTTTTTTTCCTATTTAAGACTATATTTTTGCATGTGTACATATGCATGAAAAAGAGGAATACAAACACACACACACACACACAACTTAGGGTTTTTTCACCTAGAAGATTATCAACAGCAGAAATTTAATAAGTTTCTCTTTGGAAGATATCTTTCAGAATCCATTTCCACAAATATAAAACAAAACCAAACAAAATAAAATACAACTTGAGATACATTCAAAAGTTGCCCAAGATTCTTTGACTTTATGGATGAAGTTACTCAGTCCAGATGCATATTTGCTATAAGGACAATCACTGTTGTCTGAGCCCAGGTCTAAAAAGTCCTAGGTGTTTCTGGTTCTGTAGTTCTGCTACATTTCCAGAGTACTTACATAACTAGCATTATTTCTTAAGTATGTGTGTCCCACAGAATCAGTAAGAGATCTCAGTGAATGAGAATCAGCAAAGTGGTATATTTTAATATAAGTGTGCATTAATGCATATAAAAAGTGTATCATCTACTTAAGAAACTTCTGGAAGAATGTGGCATAATAAAATTCTATCCAAATATATTTTAACAAAGGTGACTATTTAGAGGTTAATTTTAGGATCGTTAAGTAAAATTTTCCTTTTGTTGGGAGGACTCCTCCATGCATTGGAGCAGTGATAGGATGTACAAATATACACTTAAAAATTTTTTTTCTGACATGACTGTATCAAAAACAACCTATACCTTTTAAACGTTTTTCACTTGGAGGTGCTGTAGTTAATCCATGGACTTAAAAAACTCCATGTATTTAGACACCTTAATAAACTCAGATTCACATCACAAGAGAAACATAGTAAATACATAGCCGGAAGTTTCACTCCCACCCACTGTTCTTCCCTGCCACCCTCTCCAAGTGAGACCTTGAAAGTGAAATTGTTCTTATTCCCCTGTGCTTCTCCAATATGCTCTATAGCAGCCAGGAAAGCAAGAGAAGCTTTTAAACATGCAACTCTGATCTGGCCCATTTTCTGCTTCCAGCCCTTCAGTGGTTTCCCTTTTCTCTTAGAACAGGGTCCACATTCCTTAATATGGCTCACGGACCTTGGACCTTGAAGTGGTGGCACCTGCCCACCTTCGCAGCCCACCCCCCTCCAGCCTTCTGCAGCCACTCCGCCCACCTCTTGCTCCTAGAGCAAGCTACTTCCCACTTAGTCTTCACAGGGCTATTTTTTTCTGCTTGGAATCATACTCTTCCACTCTGTTGCCTGGTTAGCTTCAGGTCTCTGCTTAAATGTTACTTCCTCGGGGAAACTTCCACTGAAGCTCTTTGTTCTTTTCTTTCCCAGCACTCAGCCATTTTGAAATTAAATAATTATTTGTGTAAGTATGTGTTTCACATCTGTCTCCCTACAGGCTGTCAGTGTCATGGGCAGCAAATACTTGTAATTCTGCCTCATGACTGCATTCCTGCCACCTAGCACAGTGCCTGGCACATTGGAGACCCTGGAAAATTATTTATTGGATGAATGGATGAATGAAAAATGGTATGGAAGTCAAGCACATAACCCTAGATTTAAGAACACAAATTGTAGCTATCACTGGATCCCTAGACATTTATTTGCTGTAGAGAACATATTTAACCTCTGTAACTACCAAGTACATTGAGAGAGTCATTTGCCATCAGTGGTGAACCTGGAGGGAGATCTTGGGCATCTTGAGCTGACAGAGCCTGCTGTGCCCGTGTTCCTGTTGAAAGATTTTATCAACAACTGAGATGAGGATGTTGGTGTAGCATTAATGAGACTGACAAAAAAAGCTGGAGTAAGTGACATAATGTGTCCAAAGGATCTCACTCAACAGGTTAGAAAGGTAGATCAAATAACAACAGACAATTTAATAAGGAAAAATACAGAACATTGGACTTAGGTGCCCCACATCTGATTAAACAAATACAGGATAAGAGACCTTAAGAGCAAAATATGTGAACTGCATGGAGATTTTAACGGACTGCATGAGTCAGTAGTGTGGCCTGTCTGAGATGCTGACTTGATGTTAGGCTCCTTTAATAGAAGCAGCGTGTGGAGAAGGATGGAAGTCATGGAACTTCCCCAGCTGGACCACCCTTGCGGGGCCATGTCCAGTTCTGAGAAGCAGACCTTGAGGGAGAATAGAATTTGGTAGAATATAATAGGGCTGTCAAGTAAAAGGCAGGACCACTGGATTTTTTCTCTTATAGATGGAAAGAGAAGACCTGGGGCCACCAGGGAAATTCCAGGGAAGTGTCTCTCATTTTAATGTGAGGAGCTGCCCAGCAGGGAAGTGGGCAGCGAGCTCCCCTCTGCTAAAGGAAATGACACTTTAGGAATTACACAGGAAAGTGCAAACTGAGCTTTGGGAAGCTCTCTGTTGGCTTAGGGAGGGCATCTCTAGGGGGGAGAGTCCTTTCCTCCTTCGTGCTTGTCCAGAACCTGGTGTAGTTTGGCCCCTCGGCATATTTGGAGTGCCAACCTAGAGATACATGGCCAGTTAAATAATTATTTATAGAGATCTTGTCCATTGTGTCTAGAATTCCCTGATCTAGCCTAACTCTTAGAGGATAATCTTTTTTTTTATAATAATATTTTTATTATATTATGTTATTCACCATACAGTACATCCCTGGTTTTTGATGTAAAGTTCGATGATTCATTAGTTGCGTATAACACCCAGTGCACCATGCAATACGTGCCCTCCTTACTACCCATCACCAGCCTATCCCATTCCCCCACCCCCCTCCCCTCTGAAGCCCTCAGTTTGTTTCTCAGAGTCCATAGTTCTTAGAGGATAATCTTATTTGTCCTTATTTTTGTCACATGGGCCACCATTAGAAGCAACAGAGAGGAGGCTGAAAGACCACCTGTTATAGAGGGAATTCATGCATGGGGTAAAAATTGGACAGGTTGCTGTCACGGTCCCTCATCAGTAGGAGTAAGTGCTTTCCAGTAGAAGGCAGAAGAAGTAAGTGTTCTGTAATTAGGGGGAATTAAGAAAAGATGTGGGAAATGCCATAAAGTGCCTTTATCATACACAGGACGAAATACAAGGAAAAGTATATGATGACCCTATTCTATAAAGCTGTTTCTCACAATTGTGGTGGTTGATAAATATGCTTGGGTACCCCAACCCAAGAGCACTTCAAGCCCTTGGCCCCAGAGGAGGACTGCAGAGAGATTATGAATGAGACAGAGTAAATTCCCCTTCTATAGAGAAAAACAGAAAGTCCATCTCTTCCTGCTTATATTCCATTTTCTATTATTCTCTTTGAATCTACGTGATGGAGGTTATTTTCTATGAAGAAGCCAGTAAAAGGTACCTGAAAAGAGCTACATGGTCAACTAAAAATTATTTTTCTTTAGTTCTCTTTCTCTTCCTTGGTTTGTACCTGAAAACTTACTTTTGGGGGGGGGAGGGAAGCAAACACGGGTAACTAAGATTGTCCACCAACCTGTGTCAGAGGGTGACCTGCAGATATTCTCATGAAAAGTTTAGCTCAGAAAAGATATATTTGATGATACCTATCACTAAAGGAAACAGTATTCACAACAGCAAAGAGTTGTTCTCTCTGTTATGAAATATTAAATTCATTGATTAAAAGACTGCATTTTCCAAAAGAGAGTACACTTCAGGCTAGAATTTGGTATTGCTTTCCAAGCATATGGCCACAGCAATTGGAAAACTGACTTGAATTTTAAAACATAGGGATTTTAAAAATGGAGTTGGGCTTGACATTTATTATTAGCTGCCTGACTATTTGCAAATGACGTTAACTTGCCCATGCCTAAATTCCTTCATCTGTAAAGGTAAGGATAATGATGCCTACCTTGAATGGTTGTTATGAGTGTGAAATAAAGAAAATATATAGATGGCCCAGCACAGCAAAAAGCAAGTACTCAGCTAACAGGAGTCACTGACAGAGCTGGGGCCACACCGCTATCAGTCTTACGGGGTGCAGAGCTGTGGCAACCTGGAGCAGCAATGGGGCACAGGGCTTAAACAGCATTAGCTTATGGACTTTCATAACTACTTCCACCCGGTCACTGGGTGCCACTTAGCACCAGCCTGCTGATCTGACGAAGTGATGTGACCACAGTGCGGAGCCAGTGGGGACTACTTAGTGTGCCCATCTATTCTCAGTGCCCCTGGTTCCCTGAAAGAGTTAATGATGTCCCACTACATCTAGTGAGAGCAATCTGAGAGAGTCAAACTCAAAGGTGGTTTTTTTGTTTGTTTTTTGTTTTTTTAAACACATTATGTGTTTACCAAATCATACCATACCATACCATACCATACCATACCATACCATACCATACCATACCATGTCCTACGTATGTCAGCTAGGAAGGAGGTAAGATATGGTTGAATTACTTAAAGTGCCTAAGAAATGACCCTGATAGAATATCCATAGGGGTCAGGAGATGGAATTTATTTCTTGGTTTAGCATCTGGCAGAAATTACTTGGCATTTATCACTTGAAAGATAGAAGTTCTGATTTCTGTTCTCAAGAAAATACACTTGGCTCCTTACTTTTCTCTGGGCTTACCCCTTGGCCACCATTTCTATTAGAATTTGAAGGAGTGGGCTCAGTACTTTGCATTTAGTCAATTTGATGAGTACACGTACTCTCATCCCTGGGTTATTAAATAGTTCAAAAATAAATATTGCAGCAACTTGTTGAATATGCAACATGCATCCCATTTGAGTGGCATTTTATAACAAATGGTGATTATATAGTATTTACATAATCTTCAAAAGTATTTCAGATTAGCTCTTATTAATAATGAGTAGTAAAATATGTAACTGGGTTCAGTGGGCAAGAGAAAAATAAAATTTTGATTTTCCACTAAAAGGTTCGAGGTCAGGAAGAGAGGAAAAATACGTATGTGTCTTTGTATTAGTATGCATATGGGGACAAATACATGTCCCAAGCCACGTGACTGAAGGAGATTAACTGGACCAAAATTTAGGCTGCCCAGTGAACCAGGCTAAGTTTTAATGGAAGTCAGTGACCTGCTCTCAGTCCCTGGGCTTTTGTGCAAAGACTGGTGGTAACAGCCTGGGTTCTGAGAACATTCCTGCCCCAGGAGGGAAGGCTTGTGATGAGCTCACGGGGCTTTCCAGCGCTGACCGCCAGCCTTGGCAACCATAAGATCTCCAGTAGTGAAACCTGGCCTTTAAATTATCAAGCGCCTATTGTAACATATTCGGCTTTAAGCAGAGGTCACTATTTTAAGGGTGACTCAAGTCCTGGGGTCAAATGGAGATGACTGGTGGGGTCTATGAAAAGAGCTGGTCCTTCCCAATAAGGGGACTGAGGGTGACACTGGAGTGTGTAGATTGGGAGGGTCCGGGGTTGGTCCTCCCTGGAGGAACTACCTGGATGCGTCTTGGACAAGAGTGATGAGAGTGCGTTACGCTGACTTCCATAATCCTGGCAAAAGTGTTAAATCATGAAGTCACATAAAGTGTGTGTGGGTGGGTGGGTGGGTGGGTGTGGGGTGGGGGGGTTGTGCAAGGGGAGGAGGAAGTAACTGTTTCCCTCGTCTCCCCTGAAGGAGGAGGACTCGCCCTTGCGCCACCTCTCACCCCCCTCCCCCATCTCGCACTTTTCCTGGCTCAGACCTGGCCCAGTCCGCGTTCTCTTCCCCTGTCCCCAGGCCCCCACCCGATCTTGCCCTATCTCCGGACATCCAGTCCTGAGGAATGGGGAGGCTTGGGGGTTTGTGCAGGCCAGCTGCATGGAGGTCGCCGCGGTCGGAGAGGGCGCAGGGAGGAGGAGGACCCCGGGCGCAGCCGTGGTGGGTGCGCCCTGCCAAGAAGGGCGGGGGCGCCGGAGCGCGCACGCGGAGGCGGAGAAGGAGGGAGCGGGGAGGGCGTGTGAGAGAGTGAGCCACAAGAAAAGGGAGCGCGCCCGCCGCCGCCGCCCTCCTCTGGAGAGAGGCTGGAGTGAGGCTGTGCGAAGCGCAGCATTTCAATGAGAGCCGGCAGAGGCACTACCCTGCACTAGCGGCCGCAGCCGAGACGCCCGCGCTCCCGCAGCTGCTGCCGCCCAGCCCCAGCCCCGCCGCCGCCCCGCAGCCCCGCAGCCCCGGCCGCGCCCAGCCCGGTGAGGACAGCACCAGGAGGCGGCCCCGAGCGCGGCCACAAAGACCCCCGGCGGCGTCTCTCCGCGGACCGGTGCGTGGTTTGCCTTGGCTGGGGAAGGGAGCTGCGGGCAGGGCCGGCCGGGGGCCCCCGCCGGGGGCTTGTAGAGCCCGCTCCTCCTGCAGCCGCCGGGCGCCGAAGAAGCCCGGGGCGTGGAGGGCCGGGCGGGCGCCCCCCTCGGCCCGCCGCCGCCGCCGCCACCCCGCCCGCCGTTCCTCGAAAGGCGCTGCCCTGCCGCGGCCAGACTGGCCTCGGCCGGGGGCGGTGTGTACGGGAGGCTCCGGGGCTGCTGGCACCTGCCTCTTTTGTCTGGTGCCACCGGGCTTAAAACGGGGAGTAGGGCGCGCGCCCCCCACCCTCCCCGCCAGGCTTTTCGCCACGTTGTTAGTGGAGATGGAGAGCCAGGGCGGAGGAGCTGGTTGAGGTGTTTGTCATTGTCAGAACTGGCCGCGGAGCGAGGACCAAGTCTGCGCCTACAAGGAGTGGCCGGGCCAGGCCTCTTATTGTGTGTGTGCTTTCCCGTGTGCCCGGGAGGGTGGTGTGCTTGAAGATGGGGCGATCTGTGCGTGGTGGGTGGCTGCGGTGTGGGTGTTGCAAGTACATTTGCAGGGTCTCAAGTTCCTTCAGGGACAGCGAGGCTGCCTCATGTACAAATTAGTACCTGCAGTGCTAAAAGCATGCGGAGAGGAAATGGCATTTTACTCCTAGTGGGAGCGCATGCACAGCCCTGCATTGCCCCACAAAAGAGACTGCTTTTGAAACCCAGGTTTGCGCGGAATCGCTGCTGGATTTGGAAAGGCAATGCTTGTAAGAGATGGAGCAAATGAAAGGTTTCATTCAAACCGGCTCCCTCTCTCCGCACCTGTGAGTGTGTGTCCAGATTATGGTGCACATGCGTTTAGCGGCCACACTGCAGGGTGTTCCGTGAATACGCTTTATGAATGTTCCTAAATATATCGCCTTTCCACTGGAAAGGAAAGTAGGACAGTCTTTTAAGTATAAAATGTCACATGAAGGCGGTCAGAAGGGATTTTAAGAGGGGTTATGTGTAGGCACATTATAAAAGATTGGCACACATCCTGTGATATCCGTGTCCAAGGTGGTACATGCCCTTGGAAGGTGTGTGTATGTGTGTGTGTGTGCGCGCGCGCGCACCTCTTATTCCACGCCTGCCCATCCACCTGCAACCTAATCCCACTGGCAAATTATCCCTTGGGACTTCCAAGTCCAGCATCTGTTTCAATGTGGTAATCTTTATGCCAAATTATTTCTTGGTGTGTGTGTGTGTGTGTGTGTGTGTGTGTGTGTGTGTAGAAATGTCTGAAACAGGAACTCATATCCTTATCTAGAGAAGGATGAACACAGAGGTTCCTCAAAATGGTGAGAAATCCCACAGAAGACAATTGAGGATGCTGATTTCTTGGCATGGCAGTGTTTATAGGAAAATCTCTGATAAGAGCCAGGCCTCCTTCTTCCCCTCCCAAGTGTCTGTGATCTCTGTGGCTCCGGCCGTGTGGTTACCTTCTTGGTACCATCACATGTGTGTACCCAGGCCCCTAGCCACTGATGGTCCATGAACGTGTGTCTCTGTGCTTTAGCGGTTTCTTGTGCAGAAAAGCAAGAACCTGTGGAAGCCCAGTGAATCTTCTCCAGGAGCTTATGGTTCAAATATATGACAAAGCCAACTGAAGAGCTGAGCCAACCAAGGCAAGAGAAGGAACACCTAGTTTGACGTCGCACATGATTATGGGAACATTAGGGTGTGTAGTGTGGTTTTTGACATTCATTTAGTGGTAGCTGTAGTCTTGAAAATGATTCCACTTTGAGTGTGTTTTTTCTTGGTCACCAACATCATTTCTTACTTTTGGGCAGGCTCAGTGAAGGGAGGGCAGAGATGTGCTTGTCCTGGTTGAACATATGATCAAGTGTGAGGACATACACAAATAAAACAAAATCAACTTTTGTCTATTTTAAAATTGACTTTTTTTTTTTCATGTGGTGTAGAACTCTTGGTTCAAAAGCCTGATTCCTCTAGGGAATTCCAACAGTTGCTAAATTGTTTGGCTTTTGCAAATTGTGAATCCATATAAGCCCCTTCAGACCACATCGGCACTCTCTGGTGACACAGTTGTGCCGTCCTTTGCTATGGTCCTGCTTGTTGTCTCTTGGTTCATACAGATTTGGGAGGAAACCCCTAGGGTTGGAAGATTGATTACTGCCTTTAAAAATAAAACAGAAGCTTCAAAAGCCACCCTCGCCTTTATAATAGCGAGGTTTGAAGAGCTTAGTGAGGTGGTATGACTACTCCTCCCCCGAAGGACCAAACACCCCTTTTGAAAGACAAAAGAGCTCATTTTAAGAGGAGATAAAAAGAAGTGGAAGCAATGATACCATGGGGAAAATATTGGTTCTGTTACTCAGTTAATAGCTGCCTGAAGAACTGGATCACTGTTTTGAAGTTATCCAACTTCACAATGAAACTGGTTCATATCTATCTATGTATGGTATCGCTTTTTCTGGAAAATACAAATTTAGGCTATTATGAGTTATTAAGAGACATGAGGTAGTTTTCATGTTTGGAGGAAAAAAATACACTGAACTAATAGTCCAGGTTTGAGTCACACTCTACCCCCCCCCCCCCCCCCAGCAATTGAATGGTGAAGACTTTAGCAGCCTGGTGGCCACCGCCCCCTCTGTCTGTGGAGGAAGCCTTCCTCAGTTACGTGGCCTCCCCAACCTCACAGGCCTCGGTAAGAATGAGGGCTTTAAAAACCCCTATTTTTATGGGTGAAGGGGTCTAGAGAGGGTCTCAGGGGGTCTGGCCTCTAAGACAGTGCATGGGGCAGAAAGGAGGGAGCGCCAGCTTCAGAGTCCATCAGAGTAAAGCTAGGTTCAAATCCCACCTCCCTCAATTATGACTCTGGGACCCTGGCTCTATCTCGTACTCGCCTTCCGTCCTAATAATATTACCAATGTCTTTGGATTGTTGTAAGGTTTAGAAGGGAAGTTTTAGCATTTTATACAATTGATTGCTGAATAATAGTGTCAAGCACATCATAGACATTCAATAAACACACTAAACACTAGCTTTTTCCACTTCATTTCAGGACTACACAGTCTCTAGCAGTGTTTTTAAACATGAATTTTGAGCCACTCTGAAGGGATCAGAGGTTAGTCTACCGAGGGTCAAGGAAAGGGAGGCTTGGCAGTACTTCTGGTTAGGCAGCATTATCTATGGTGGGATTTGGAGAGCACTTACAAGATTCTTGCCCCAGATTTTCCATTTCCCTTATATTGTATTCCAGCATGCCTGGAAGTTTGTCATCAAAACTTCTTTCCTTTGAATGCTTTCTAGATTGACCTGTTAAAATCCAGATCCCCTGCAAGGGTCAACATCACAAGCCTTAATCACCTAACCCCTTAGCAAGGATGAATTGATCCCACAGGCAGCTTGCTGATGACAGAGCTCCATAGAAAGAAAAATGGGGACCATGGGAGTGCAAGCATATCTTTCAGAAGGTCATGAGATGAAAATCAGGCAGACTCCCAAGGAGCTTTCCTCACCAGAAGGGGGAGATTCTATTCCTACTAGTTCTTTCTGTGACTGAGTTAAGCACAGAAAAGCAGATTTCATTAATAAAAAACATTAATACTTATCACATGCTAGACACTCTCCCAAGTGCTTCATGTATTCGTACTTAATATTAGTTATGAGGTAGGTATGATTAGCATTCCTATGTGTAGTTGAGGAAGCAAGGCTTTAAAGACGTTGATCCCAACGTGATCCTGTATCAACCTTGGGAAATGTACTTGATCAACATCTCTTAGCCTCAATTCCCTCAACCACGAAAATAGAGTGGAAGGAAAGGCAGAGCCCTCCCCAAAGTAACTTTCATCCCTTCTGTTCTTTTTCCTCTTCCTCCGCAACCTTTTTCTGCTTTTTTTAACCCAACTTATCCGAAGCACGAAGTGTAAGCAAATGAGTTATGGTGAAATCACTTTAAAAAAAGCTGCTATCGAATATGTGAATATGTTGGAAAAATCTTAAGTTGGTAGAACCTGGGGATTGATTCAGTTTGCTCTCCATCTGGCCGGGGGAGCACAAAGCTTCGTGAACTGTTTATAATCTGTTAAATGCTGACCCCCTCCTTTTGTTTCCTGGCCCACCACCTCTTGGTCTCATCAGCCTGATGGTAATAAGATGGCTTACCTTCTGTCTGCCCCCAGAGTGAGCTCGCTGTAGGGAGGTCTGGGCTTTGGAGTCAAGCAAACCTTGGTGGGAGGTCTTGGTTCGAGCATTTCTCAATTGTATGACTTGGAGAAATTTAGGAGACATTTTTCCGTGCCTCGTTTTCTTCATCTGTAAATAGGGATAACACTACTTTGAAAGGTTTGTTGTGACTTGGCAATAAGAGCTGTCCAAAGCCTGAAAGGGGTAGGTGGTCACTACCTAGGAGCTGATTCTCACTAAACTGGAGTTGATTGATAAGCTCTTTCCACAGGGGCTGCCTCTTCTACTTCTTCCTGGTCTTCCTTCTCTTCCAACTTGATAACTCATATTAAATATATCATCAATTACAGCACTATTTCCACCAGCTGCTCTTGAGCTAAGCCTTTCAAACCATGATCTTAAAATAACATCAGTATGTGTCTCTGTTTTTTTTCTTCTTCTTCTTCTGTGCCTCCTAGGTTCCACTTTAACCCCATCATGTCCTTCGGCAGAGACATGGAGCTGGAACACTTCGACGAGCGGGATAAGGCCCAGAGGTACAGCAGAGGGTCGCGGGTGAACGGGCTGCCCAGCCCCACGCACAGCGCCCACTGCAGCTTCTACCGAACCCGCACGCTGCAGACCCTCAGCTCTGAGAAGAAGGCCAAGAAAGTTCGTTTCTATCGAAATGGAGATAGATACTTCAAAGGGATTGTGTATGCCATCTCCCCAGACCGCTTCCGATCTTTTGAGGCCCTGCTGGCTGATTTGACCCGAACTCTGTCGGATAACGTGAATTTGCCCCAGGGAGTGAGAACAATCTACACCATTGATGGGCTCAAGAAGATTTCCAGCCTGGACCAACTGGTGGAAGGTGAGCTCACTCCCAAGTGACCCTAGAGGATGTGTTCTCATGTGTCCACATTGTTCTAGGCACCTGCACTTGATTGCTCTAGTAAGAGGTAGCAGCCAACCCAAGGCTGTGATCCCTGTTGTTTACACATTTAAGAGTGCACTCTGCTGTACTGCAGTGTAAAAAGAAAAAAAAAACCACTAATGGTATTAGGTCAGGCATTTTGTAATAATGGACTGAAGGAAAAAGTGTCTTAATTCTCCAGCATTCTCTGTTCCTTTTGTGATTCTCTTGTTACATTTTTAAAGTCCCTTTTCATATCTTTAATCACGGTGTTCATATTCATTTCTAGATGCAAATGAACTTTTGCTGTCATGACGTCTGAAATTACTTGAACTGAAAATAACTAATGGATTGTGAAATTTTTGAGTGGAAAGGAACCTTATATAGGTATCAAACCCATTAATTCTATCACCAGAGACTGAGGCCCAGAAACTTCGAGTGACATGTTTGTGGTTACACGGTGAGGTCATGTTGATACTGGACTAGAAATTAGGTTTTCTGGCATTTCTTTCCAATATGGTGCTTCCTTTTAAGTTTAAAGGATTATTGTCTTTCTGTGGTATTCGAAGATAAAAAGGCATTAATCTATTCAGTTCAGTGCGTTGTTTTTCAGAGTCGAATTTACGTTCACGGTCATTATGTTTTAGACATTTCATGTGGAAGGAGGCCTGTGTGAGTCCTCGGGTGAGACCCGGAGTCTTGGGCCAGGAGAGTAGGTAGACTCGCTTCAGTACCAACCCCGTTTGAGCAGCACAGAAAGCCGCTAATCACCTTAGAAATCATAAGCAAAGTAAAATGACATGGAGAGAGATAATGGGTTAAATTCATGCCAAGGTGCAAATGAGGTTGGCCGGTCATCTTTGGAGAGCGGGAGTTCCTACGTCTGAGGTGTTCGGGTCACGATGAAATAGCACTCAGCACAGAGGAGCATGGGAAAGGAAGTTTCAAGTTTGGGAAGTGCTTGACTTCACCCTGAGTTCCTATTTACTCTGGATATATTTGCCCGGGCCGGTTGTCTTCCTGGATCCTGGGGGAAGGCCATGCGCGTCATGTCCTTTCTCTCGCGTGCAGGTAGCAGGAAGCATCCCTTTCAGGGTCCCATGGAGTTTGGGGTTCCTCGGCCCTGACCACACACAAGCCAGCCCTCTTGTCCTCCTGTGGAACCGGAGTTTGTACGTGATTCAAGGCTGAGGGAGTCTTGTGTCTTTCTCCCATTTTCCTTCTCTTTATCCCTTGGCGGGGATGCCAGTCCGGTCGCAGTATGACGGGACTTGAGAGGGTGTGGAGAGCCTGGCTCTGGTGTATTTATTATGTGGGAATTCACATCTCTTTTCAATGACTCGTCACCCTGCCAAGATGCCTGTAGACTTGGCCTTTTTCCTTCTATTCAGATGTTGGCACTTTCAGTAAATTAAAGGGGAAGAATGAATATGAAATCTCTCTGCATCGGCTTTGATTTTTGTGCTCTGCCCTTTTCCTGACCTTGGAAAATACAGGGATAAATAAAACATTTGGTGGGCTATTCTAAGGGACCTGGATAAAGATGAAATGCAAAGTCAGGTGCATAATCGGTCACCAGACCATCCCTTTGAGGACTGATGGTGGTAGAGACAAAATATGCCAAGATCCCCGAGCACATTGTGAGCCGGCCGGGCTTGGCTTCTCGCTCTTTCTAGAGTCACTCACGCAGCATCTATGGGGCGGGCAGTGTACTTCAATCAGTTGCCCACCCAGAACGTACCTTCCCTGAGAAGTGGCCAGAGATATTCCCACCGTTCCTGTCCACCCAGGAGAGGGTGTGAGCGGTGGGAAACAACGGTTCTTTACATACAAGGATCAGCAACACCATGGCATGCTTGTCACCGTCTTCTTTATCGGTTTTTTAACACCAAATAATGCCGGCTCTAAGAGACTGCTGTCCTGAGGATTGTAAGGACAGCTCACAGTCATGAGCATGTGTCTTGCATATATGAATACATTTCATTCACACAGCGATCCTAGGAGCTCCCTACTGTGACCATCCTTATACTACGACGAGAAAAACGAGGCACAGTGTGGTTAAATGACCTGCTCAAAGTCACACAGCAAGAAATGGTAGAGTTAGGATTTGAACCCAGGAAGGCTGGTGCCAGAGCTTGAGCTCATAACTGCCACTCGTAAGATACCAAGTGGGGGTATTCTTAGTGGCTTTAAAGGAAATTTTAGTGTATTAATTATTCTTGAAAATAAATGTTTTTAACCTTGACTTAATTCCAGGAGTGACAGCTACGGCTCCGTTTACCTCCAAATACTTTTCTCTCCAAACAATATGAAGCAACTGCATATTGACTATTCTGATGTTAAAAAAATGACTTTTTTGGAAAAAAAATACTTTTTTCTGATTGAATGATAACTTCAGTACAGTGTGTAAGTTCTCATATTGGCTGTGTTTTTTTAAAGAAATCCAGTTTAGACTGATTTTTTTCTCGTCTATAATTCTGACAGCATGCAGCTGCACTTAGTGTTGAAGTAGCTGGAAATCCATTTAGATTGGCCTCTTTGTCAATTACATTTTTGCTTAGTCTGTTAAAATGCAAACGGTTGCTTCATATCCATCATTAGGTTCATATCTCTCACTTTACATACTAATTTTATGTAAACGTCAATGCATGTTATTAGCTTCTCATTTCCCCTTCCAATATGCTGATGTTTGAGTTTTAAATTAAATCCTTTTAGTGGATGCAGTGACAAGTGTATTCGACTTGTAATTGTCTTTTTTTTTTTAAGTTTGTTCTTTCTCACTTACCTCAGACTCAAAATTCTGAATTGCAATGACATATGTGAGTTTCTTTATTTATAACAGTCTCATGGTCACTTGCACCGTTTTATTATTATTATCCACAGATTATTATGCCTAAATTTGGTTTAAGCGCATTGACAGAGCTGGCTCTTTGCCTCAAGCATAAATGTATGAGTGAGTGTGTGTGTGTGTGTGTGTGTGTGTGTATGAATAAGGTGTGTCTCTTTATGCATGTATGTATACCCACACACACATGCACACGCATATGTAAGAGCAGACAACGGATAGCAGTTTTAATTGTTTGCTTTCAAAATGGCCTTAATACATTAAAAAAGTCAAGATAATTAATAAGGAAAGTGGAATTGCAGTCCTGTTTCTGCAAGTGGTTCACCTTGAGACTTGGCCTCATTTTCCCAATATTGCCTCTTTTTCCCCAATTTTGCACTATTTATGTTCCACCGTAGGTGTGTAAATGTGAAGGTAAATAAAGAAATAACATTTAAAACCTTTAAACTCTTAGGAGAAAGATTGATTTTTGTCTTTACCAGACGCTCAAGCATCGGTGACGTATGTGTTGGGGGTGAACCATCCATCCCCCCCACGTTTACATAGGCTTAAAATTTTAAGTGTAGTTTTAGGTTCACAGCAAAATTGAGCAGAAGGTACAGAGATTTCCCATCTACCCCTTCCCTCAACACACGACCAGCCTCTCCCATTGTCATCAGAGCGGTGCATTTCTTATAACTGACGCATCGACACTGACACATCATTAGCACCGGAAGTCCAGAGTTTACGTTAGGGCTCACTCTTGGTGTTGTGTGTTCTGTGGGTTTTGACAACAGTGTGATGACATGCGTGCATCATTGTAGTATCATCCAGAATAGTTTTACTGCCCTAAAAATCCTCTGTGCTCCACCTTTTCGTCCCCACCCCCAGCCCCTGGCAACCATTACTCTATTTGCTGTCTTAAATAGGCATTCTTTTAACATCTTGTGTGACTGTAGGTATAAGAGGGCCAGGGCATTTCCTGTAAGCATGAATATAAATGCTACTCAGGTGTGTTTTCTCCTGGATATAAATAAGTTAATTTGTACATCAGTTCTGTATGTATTAGAAAGGAGTCCCCTTCTTTCTTAGCTCTCACGCGCCTTGACGCCCCACTTCACCATGGACACTGACTCCGGAGCTGGAGTGTTGGGGCTGTTCCCAAGTCCCCATCGGAGCTAACCTCTCAGGAACAAGCCCACATTTCACCGCACAGTTAGGGGATCTCTAACCACTCCTTCCGGTCACCCAGTTCTCCTGGCCATCTTTCTTCCCCTTGATGTGGTGTCATCGATTTCTTTCTGTAATTCACTGGCTTCTTCTGTGCCTCTCCCTGCTGTAGTAAAAGTTTTAAATGAATTCGGGAATGGCTCTAAAGTGTGCTCTCTCTAAAATTCCCCTCCAGCAAATAGTTTACTAGTTTTCTTGTGTTGTTGTTTTGTTTGTGTTTTGAGTATCATCTCAGAGACACCTGCGCGTGTTAAGGGTATACATATCATTAGCCCAGAAGGTGACTCAGTGTGCTTACAGTTCTGCACCTTGCTTTGTGCGCCTAACAATACACCGTATCATACAGCTGGAACTACTGTGTCCTTTTTACTGACTTCATAGTATTTCTTTATATCAATGTACCCTGCTTTATTTAATCAGTCTTTTACTGATGGGCTTTTATTGGTAGGTTGTGACCAATCCTTTGTTATCAGACACAATCTTGCGGTGAATATCCTTGGATTTAAGTTTTCCACCCATGTAGGAGAATCTTTGTAGGACAAATTCCTAGAAGTCATATTGCTGGATAGAGAGGTACAAGCATTAGACTCTTAAGAGCTGTTGCAGATCTTCATAGACGTGGTAGTGGTTTATGCTCACATCGGTAACATATGAGACGGGCTGTTTTCCTATACCCTCACCAAGACAATGTCTTATCTGATGTTTTCCTACTTGCCAACCTATTATGAAAAGCAAAGCATGTATCCACTTATAGTTTTAATTTTCATAATGATTAAAAATGCAGTTGTGTTTCTTTTTCTATGTGTTGTTTCTTCATAGCTTTTGACCATTTTTCTACCAGGTTGGGGTCTTTTTTTTTTTTACTGACTTGTAGGATTTTTTCTTTTAGAGATATTAGCCCTTTGGGATATTAATTCAAAGTTTTTTTTCCTGGATTGTCCTTTATCTAGCGATGTTGTTTGTTATGTTTTTTGCCACACAGATTGAAAAAAAATTGAAAAAATTAAATGTGTCAGCCTTTTAATTTATGGCATGGTTTTCATGCTTCTTGGATTTTACTCTGAGATTAAAAAGCTGTTTCCCTCAATTTCTTCTAGTATTTTTATGTTTTCATTTAAGAAAGTATTCTAATGGATGTCATATTAGTACAGTGTGTGAGCTAGGGGTTCAATTTAACCTTTTTCTAGGCTACATCCTCATTTTTAAAAGTTTGTATTTTGAAACGAATGTGGGCTTATTAGAAGTGTCGTAAAGATAAGGAGTCTCATATGCCCTTCCCACAGTGGGACCTCATACACAACCATGACACAATGATCAAAAATAAAAGTTACCTTTGGAACAATGCTAGTAAACTATAGGCTTTTTTCAGCATTCACCAATTTTTCCCCTACTGGCCTTTTATTTTGGGTTCCAGAATCACCTGTTGTATTCAGTTGTTATGTCTTCTTCATCTCTGCCAAGCTGGGACAGTTCTTCAGTCTTTCCTTGTCTCTAATGACTTGACCATTTTGAAAGGTGCTGATCAGTCATAGAATGTCCTTCAATTTGGGCGTAGCTGCTGATGAGATGGAAGTTAGGTATTTGTGGCAAGAATTCCACAGAAATGATGCTGTGTTCCTTTTGGTGCATCATTTCGGGGTTCAGGATGTTGCTGTGTGTCTTATTACTGGTGAGATTAGCCACGATCAGCTGGTGAAGGTGTTGTCTACCAGTTACCTTCACTCTAAAGTTACTATTTTCCCCCTTTACAAAGAATATATATTTGGGGGAGAAACTTTGAGGCTATGTGAATATCTTGTTTCTCCTCAAATTTTGCCCATGAATTTTGGCATTTACTGGGGGGTTTGCCTACAGCAATTGTTGCGGTGGTGTTTGAATGGTGAATTTTGATCTCCCTCTTTACTTGTCTCACCCTTAAACATAGATATCCTCTACCTTTCCTGTCTTTGGATCTACTGTGAGGTCATCAACTCTTATTACCTTAACCACTCTTTTAAGGTCCATTTCTTCCAAATAATAATAAAACCTTTGTTCTTGACTCCTACCACCTGGATATACTTAACTGATACTCTACTCCTCAGTCCTTTCAAACTCAACCTGCGTAAATGTGACCTCATTCTTTTCCACCACCCAGAATTCATTCCTCTTCTCATATTCCGGATCTGGTTAAATGGTGTCACCATCTAACCTAACATTCCCCTTGACTTCTCTTTCTCTTCACCTGTCAAATCCAAGCTGTCAAATTCTGCTGGTCCTGCTTAAGACATTTCTTCAACTTGTTCTCTCCACCATCGGTATTATAGTTTTCAAGTTCTCATCAGTGTTTTAGCAACATTACTATTTTTTACTGCAGGGGAGTTACATTCTTAAACAGTGAGCATTGTTGAAAATTTGAAAGATACAAAAACATTTTAAAAAATTATATAATAACTCCTCATATTCCTACCACTTAAGTATTGTCATCTCTTCCCTGCACTATTGCAAAATGTTCGTAAGCTGAAAATACGTATCTTAGTTTCTTAGTCTCTCTCTTGGAATTCGTTTTTCTCTTCTTTATGGGATCTGTATTTGTCCCTGCTTTTCCATTCCAGAACCTCTCTTAGGTCAGATCCTTTAGGACACACATGTGTCCCAGACAGAAGTCTTTAAACGAGTTTTCCTGCCTATAAACCTGGCCAGAGACAAACCACTTTGTGCCATCCTGTTGCCTCATAATGGCTTTCCACTTAGATGTAGAATACAGTCCACGGTCTTTAATGGATTTCTCTCTGTGACCCTGCTCCTGCCCCTCCCATTCTGTTCATGTCTCCTATTACCCATTGATACACTTAGCAGTGAGCTTGGCTACGCTCTTTGCTTGTACTCTCCCATCTCCAGGCTTCCCTTCTCTCCTGCAAGGATGCTCTCCTGAGGGTGCGTAATACCATGGTTAAGTTATGGCTCTGGAGTCAGACTACCTGCATTTGAATCCTGGCTCCACCTTTGCTAGCCATGTGACCTGGAGCCAGCTGCCTATCTCTCTGTGCCTCATTGTGCCCTAAGATAAGTGGTGTCTTAATACTTAGCTCATAGGGTTGTGTTGAGGATTACAGGTTAAACAGCATGGGTTAGAACAGGATCTGCCTCATGGCAGACACTCACATAACCTCTTCTGCCAATGGCGTCCCTGTCCTCATCCCTCAGCCTACAGATACACAAATCTCCCACAATCTAAAAAATTCTTGCCTTGGTCTTTCCGACTTCTCAAACCCAGAGGTCTTCTGTGATAAGAAATATCTGTATATGCTATCTATAGTCGGCTCAGCTTCCAAGCATACTTCAACTCCTTCATCACGACTAGCATCATGACACTGTAATATACTTATTTATTTTATACCAAAGGCAGGGAACCATTGGAGTCCTTTCCGCCTAGCATGGTAGTTGTAAGTACTCAATAAATATTATGGGAAGAAAAAGGAAAGAGAATGAATGGATGGAAGAATGGATAAATAAATGAAAGCAAGCCAGCATCACTACCCAATGGAAGTGGCCATTATAGGGCCACACGTGACCTTTTAGTGGCCAGGCCAGTGATCTCTTAGGAATCCTTCTCGATGCTGTCCTTGGAGCATTGGATACTCATGTCTGCGTCTCTTCCAGTCACACACTCACCACCTTTTGGTTTCCATGGCTCCAGGCACCTGATTTCTCTTCATTGCCTTCAGTGGCTCCTCCATCTCTGGGCACTCCTCAGAGACTGGTGTTGCCCTGGACTTCTTGTCCAGCTGGGCGTGGCCTCCCGGACTGTTTTCTACAGTTCCATCTCTGCAGCTGCCATGTGCATCGCCCTCCAAACTCCAGGTTTATGTTTCTAGCTGCTTGCTGGAAATCTCCAACTAGCTGCCTCCTAGGAACTTCAAATTTATTATGTGCACAACTGAATTAGTATCTTTCCTTACTGTCAAATCCAAACCTGGTTCCCTTCATATCCGACCTATGGTGGTATATAGGAAGTCAAGCAAAATGGAAGTTCTGATGTCATCATTTCATTTTCGTCATTTTGACTCAGATTCCCTTCGTTTCCACGTCCAGACAGTTGCCAATTCTACCATCTAGTCAACTGATTCTATCTGCTAAGTTCTCCTCATTGCACCCACTCCTCTCTGCCCTCCGTGCAGATGTGTAGAGTTCAATTCTCCGTCTCCTCTCCTGGTCTGTTACAGTAGCTTTCTCACCTTCTCTCTTCGCATGTTTCGCCTTCAGCCCTCCCTTTACACTGAAGCCGGTGCGAGCCTTCTGAAACCTGGGTCTGATCATGCACAAAAACTTTGACCTTGGGCCCTACCACTGTCTTATTCTAACTTGTTTGTCAATGGAACCATTTTTTATTTTATTTTTTGAGAAAGACTTACTAATATCTCACAGACTATCCCTTTACTGTACTGTGTAGTAGGGAATATTGCTGTTTTATTTTTATCTGAAATGCTGTCCTCTTTCTTTTCTGTTAGTGGAAAATCTTACCCTCACTTCCAAGGCCAGCATGAATTCCATTTCTTCTTTATTGATTGCTCCGTGGGAAGTGGGAAGTGATTTCCCTCTCTCCTGAGTTAGGGTTGCCTGGACTGCTTATTTAGCAATTATCGTTTACTGCCTTGTGGTGAAATCTTTTCATGTACACATCTTGGTTTCTAAGCTCTTTTGAAGACAAGCTCTTCACTTAGGAGTCTTTTTACTTCCCAGAGTGGCAAATTCAGATTTTGTACTTCTTATTGAAGATTTAGGAGTTTGTAGTTAATTTTTAGTTTTCATGGCTAATGCTGTATCTGCTTGTTGCAGTTTTGTTGTTTATTTTATTTTATTTTATTTTTTTAATTTAAAAATTTTTTTAAATTTTTTTGCAGTTTTGTTATTCTGTTATGTCCTTAAGAGAAATTTTTAGCAATGAAAATATACATTTTCATGGTTCCAAATACAGTTGGCCCTGTTGCTTTCAAAAAAGATTCTTATCAATTTATAATGGCCCTAGTAGTGTTTTCTATTTTCTATGTATTTTGTCTTTATCCTTTGTCATATATTTTGGTACTCTGTGTTTTTGTAAATTATAATATATTTGCCCATTGTAGTAACCCATTGTTCTGTGTAGACCCTCAGTCTGTTTTCCCCTTTTCGTTTTAGTTTCTCTACTTTTCAGTTATGTCACTTTTAAATTTAAAATTTTGGATCTCTCAGTTTTTTTCTTTATGTTATTTTTCTGTTGCTTTGATTTTGAGAACTTGACATTTTCCACAGGCCTGACGTACACATTCAAATTTTATTTTCTGGAAGCTTCTTTTTATGTACTATTATATTATGAAAGACTTGTATGGAAGAATGACCCAAAGTACCTTTGGGGAATCTTTTCTCTTGCCTTTAATAGCACTATCAAAATCCTCTTCTTAAAGCAGTGCCTTTTAGATAGATTATGAAATGTCGCTGTGTGTACTTGAGGTAAGCTCATAAAATATAATATCCAGAAGGCAACTTTATATTTTGTTCTGTAAATTATATCTTTATGTAGTTTTACTCAGTTTATTTTCAGAGGTCTCAATATATATTTGAGTCTTTCCCAGTTTTTACTATAATTCACACTAGTAAATTTTAATTGCTAGAGTTTTTAATGAGAAACTTTTTTCTCTGGAAAAATGAAATTTTTATAGGTATCTCTCACCTAAGATACTTTTGAATATGCCACATTTGAAACTTAAAGAAGTCCTAGAGGAGGTAACAACCAGAGATTACGTCATTTTCAGACTGAGGTCAAGTGACGTTACATATGACATTTACAAGTCCTACCCTGAGCCAATGAAAAATCTCCAGCAGTAAGGGGAAATACAGCAAACTTCTAGAATCTCCACATATGGGATCTTGTGGAGGGATACCTTCCTAGCTCATTCATCATAGGCCTGGTCAATGAGGAAGCTGATAACCCATTTCTGGAAGTTTTCAGTAGTGACTTAGATAATTTCTTTTAAGTGGAAATCCTTTAATTTCATAATGGAGTTGATGGCCAAGTAGAATTAACTTTGCAGATTTTTAAGTAATAAGCTTTGTTAGAGAACGTTTATTTCCATACTTTGAATAACAGCAATATAATAAATTTACAAATGCTTGTATGATTTTTTTGAAAACGAAATAATACATGGAGCCTTCAGTATCTCAAAAATAATCTAATATGCTTCCACAGAAATCATCCATTTCTCCAAAATCCCCAAAATACTTAGATCTTTCAGGGAAGAAATTACCATATTCTGTTATTTTTGTAGGCATTGGTCAGATCCAAACATAATATCATGCTTTATTTCCTTACTTTTTTTTCTTCTGTCATTTTCTTTATCTTTATCTTTGCTTAAAAGCAAATATTAGTTTTTTGGCATTTGTAAATGCCACGGCAATTCGGACAGATGCTGCTTCGGCAGCTCTTGCTATTTGTTGGGGGTGTCTTGGACACCCAGAATATTAAATTTCAACTTGAGGATCAGTCTTAACACAAAGATTTTTGGCTTGAATAAACTGGAACAAAACCATCAGCATGATAACCAACCAGCAAGTCATTATGTTTGGTAATTTCCAGCTCTACGTCTAAATAGACTGTTACACCATTTCCTTTAAACCGTCTATGATCTTTCCATCTTGCCATCCTTGTTAAGCTTCACCTATAGTAAGTGATCCCAAACTTTCAAAGCAAATTTGGGGTCCTAAAATGCTGGTCACCTGTTCTAACCCGTGTGTGGGTTGTCCCCATACATCCACCAATCAAATCCAGGTTGTCACCGTGCTTCTGATGGATTGGCCAATAGATAAGAGGTTCTCATGACCCCCTCCTTTGGTTCAATTAATTTGCTAGAGTGGCTCACAGAACTCGGGGGAACATTTTACTTACTGGATTAGCAGTTTATTATAAAAGTATATAATTTGAGAACAGCCAGATGGAAGAGATGCATTGGGCAAGGACTGGGGAAAGGGCTTGGAGCTTCCATGTTCTCTGAGCTCACCACTCTCATTGAATCTTCGTATGTTTACCAAGCGGAAGCTCTCTGAACACTGTCCTTTTGGTTTTTTTATGGGTGCTTCATTACACAGGCATGATTGACTAAATCACTGATTTAACCACTAGTGCCTCTTCCCTCTCCAAAGTCAGGGAGGTGGACTGAAATGAAAGCTTCTACCCGCTCATCACACGGATGGTTCCCCTGGCATCCAGCCCTCATTCTTAGGTGCTTTCCCAGCCTCCTCATTTAGTAAACTAAGCTGTGGTTGAAAGGGAGGTGTTATGCATATCAGGATGTCTTCATTGCTCTAATCGCTTAGGAAATTCCAAGGGTTTAAGCAGCTCGGTGCCAGAAATAGTTTGAAAAACCAAGTATATATTTTTTATTATAAATCAGAACATCAGACCGTTTTGCTCAAATATACTTTGGTTTTGCTAAATTAACTTTTATTTTATTGTTGTAATATAAATTACACCATAAAACTTTGGGATGGTTTAGTGTGTATAAGAAGTTTATTACAGTAATTATAAGAATTACTTTATTTTTTTATTTTTCAATGGACTTTAATATCCATACCTCTGTCAGGACTTGAATGCAACCTCTAATCAAGATTAGATGATTCTCTAATCAAGAATATAACATACCTCGTAAGTCTTGGCCCCATTTAGGGAGAGATTAAACACTGGATAACCAGAGCTATTTGACCAAATTAAGACTATGTATTCTTTCCATTGAGAACAATTACGTTTGCTAATTTACAGTTGTCGATGGTATTAGCACATTAATTGAAAAGTTATTTTCTAACAAAGTCAGAAAATAAATCAACTTTAAATTGAATTAAGACAAGACAGTATCCTTAGTGGTGGGAAGAAGTTCAGAATCATGATTAAAAGTTGTCAAAATGTGGGGTCAAATAAGTCTTTAATGTAAGTATATTTGCACAATTTAATGGAAGCTTTTTAGCATAAGGAAACCATCTGGTCTTACTGAATTCCTGAAGAGTGTAGTGGATTCTAAGCGGCAGCACTGAGTGGTGTGTGTTCTTGGCTTTGGTGGCCAGCTCTGTCCTCTCCCGAAAGTGCTGTCACTTTCCTTGTAGCCCAACATCATTCTATATTGGAGTCTCACACCTGTCCCCAAGATTCCTTTGCAATCTTTGAATCTGGTAAACCAGGCAGAGGGGTCACAAAGTGATAGAACAGATTTAACAAGAGTTTCTTCCCATTGTTGTTGCTTGAACCAAATCAGCATTAGCTTCTCAAAGTTGTCATGCCTTAAAATTTTGTCAGTATTCTTTAAGAAGATATAAAAAAAGGTATTTATTTTCTTTTTTAACAAACCGACTCCACATTGTTAATGTGAGTACTTTAAAATTTATCGCTTTTCTAATTATGTATTTTTTAAAGTTAAAAAGCTTTTTTGTTGTTGTTGGAGTGTAAACCATTCACTTTGTTTTGATTTTAATTATTAGCTTAGGATATAAACTTACAAATAATCAGACAATTGCCTATCTCCAATTAGCACAGAATTCTGACAGACGGGTTTGCCTGCACTGTTTTGGGCTGTGTGTGCCTTGCCGAGGACCATTTGGGGCACCCTCATATTGAGATGGACCCAAAGTGATGCCTACTGGTAACTAGTTAGAAACAGTTAACACCTTAAAATGGACGACCCGCTCACTGATTTCTAGTAATTTTGTTTTTTAGTTTTCCTTTCAGGCTTACTGCCCAATCTGGGTAATGCAGCCTTAGAGGGGTTTTTTTTACTTGTGTAGCAGTTTTGTATTTGAGATCACTCTGACCTCTGTTATATAATTTGATCTTCACAAAAACCAGGTGAGATGAGTAGCCACTGAGAAGGCTAAGGGACTTGCCCGAGGTCGCATGCTTGGAGAGGCCAGAGCTCAGACTTCCATTTCTCACCAGAACATTCACACAGTCTCTCCGCAAAGCCTTCAGAAGCACCACTGTCCTTGTGACCCCTCCATGCATATGTTTCTGATATCTATATATATCTTAAGAAAAGCACAGTTAGGACCAGTAATAATCCACTAGGGGAATGGAAAGGGGGTTTGCTACATTTAGTATTTGTACAACTTCTAGTGGGACATGATGTATAAACACACAGTAGAGTGTATTCTAAAAGCACTTAAAGAGTAAATGTTTGATAACATGTATAACTGCACTTTTCTATTTTTGAAACCCCGGTTCAATTATTTTTATGTGGATACTGTGGCCTTGGATGCTTGCACAATTAATTTAAAAATAGGACAAGGATTTAGATAAAAGTAAATGGGCTGTGTAGGATTAGTCCTAGGTCACTTTACCTGCAATTATGAAAGCTTTTTAGCATTTTAACTATTCCCTGTTACAAAGACTAACACACAAAAAAGCCATTATAAAATCTTTAACTTCAAAATGCGTTGACCTAACTTTATGAAATATATATATGGGATCATTCATCTTATGATTTATCATCACTTGGTTCATGTGTTAACTTCTTTTTTGTGTGAGCCACATTTACTTAATAGAGTATTTTCATTAAACGGTTCTCTGTTAAGGAGTCATTTTTAATAAAATCTAATTTAATTAATTAATTAATTTCTTTTCTTTTTTTACCCCAGCTTTATTGGGGTGTAATTGACAAAATTGTAAGATATTTAAAGCGTACCTCATGACGATTTGATATATGTATACATTGTGAAAGATCCCCCCATCAAGTTAATTAACACATTCATTACCTCATATATTTATCTTTTTTTCTTTTTTTTTGTGAGGACATTTAAGTTCTACTCTCTCAGCAAATTTCAGTTATACCACAGTGTTATAACCATAGTCACCATGTTATTCGTTAGATCCTTATTCATCACATTTATTTTAGAGTCAGTTTCTGAAGCTACAGTTTATACGTTAACCATTCTCAAAACCTTTTATCTGTAAACAAATATGAGTTGGCTTCCTAGTATGTGGATCACTGTGCTTGGCCCGTGGAGATGGGAGGAAAGGCAACGTGGAGTCCTTGGACCCAGCAACGAGGATGGACCCAGTGTCTAAAAGCACATTCACGGCTTTATTGGGGCAACAGCTGCAGCTGAAGGTGTCAGACTGACTCCCCGAACAACAGCCAGGGAGAGTTTCAAAGGAGCCCAGTCAGGAAGGGAGCCCAGTTTAAGCGTCTAAGGGCAAGAAATGCGGGGAATTGGGCGCGCAGGCGCAGTTGACAGACCATGCTGCCTCAGACATCATTGTTTCGTTTGCATGTTAAGTCTCCACCTCGGCTGCGATTTTTAGCATTGCAGTGAGGTAAAGGTTGGTCACACCAGTTACACACCCCCATCTGCAGGGCCCTGATTTAGTGATTAAAACTCCAATGGTCTGGGTGGTTTGGGTGGCCCCAGTTCCTCACTATTGCTCGAGGGGTAGTTTGGGTTTCCTTCAGAGGATGCTATGCCCCTCGGGGCTTTTGCCTGATTAAGAGATAAGCTGGAAAGAAGAGCTCAAGGAAAAATGTGGGACAGGGGTTGGTGGGTCCAAGCAGGTGAGCAGCAAAGGTCAGGTCTTGGGGTCTAGCTGGTGACAATAACTTTGCTTGCTTTGGGAATTTTACTTGACTTTACAAAATGTTCAACACGCACTCCCATCAGAGTTATAAATTGCATAGCTTTTTGTTGTTGTTGTTGTTAGATTTTTAAATTTGAGTATAGTTGACACACACTGTTACATTGCTTTCAGGAGTACAACATAGTGATTCAACTTCTCTGTATCTCGTGCTGTGCTCAGCACAACTATGGCTACCATCCAGCCACCCTCAATGAATTACCTAGCTATTTTAAGAAGCTGTTTCCCGATCCACTGTAAGTTTTCAAATTATGTTACTTACATTATTACTAAATGTAGGTACCTCTGATTTTGAAGTTTTCTGCAAATACAAATACCCCCAAATCCCAAAGCACACATTATTTTTTTAATTCAATTTTATTCCTGAGGTCTATTCAATATCAGTATTTCTGTCAGAAAAAGCAGTCGGAAAATGAAGAAAGGGAGGAATGATGATTTCCCTCCTCTAGGATATCAATCTACTGTTGACAGAGCCAGATTAGAAGTAAAAAGAACCCTTTCTTTTCATTAAATGTTAATCATGCTTCCAATGTTTAAAAAGTCACAACTCACTCTCACTTCTAGTAGCAAAGGAAACATCAAAGACTAGGAAAAACGAAATGAATTTACCTTCGTGTGAATTTAAGGATATTTCTGTCTTCCTTAGGGGAGAGCTATGTGTGCGGCTCAATAGAGCCCTTTAAGAAGCTGGAGTACACCAAGAACGTGAACCCCAACTGGTCTGTGAACGTCAAGACCACCTCGGCTTCCCGGGCGGTGTCCTCGCTGGCCACTGCCAAAGGGAGCCCTTCGGAGGTGCGGGAGAATAAGGATTTCATTCGGCCTAAGCTGGTCACCATCATCCGAAGTGGGGTGAAGCCACGGAAAGCTGTCAGGATCCTGCTGAACAAGAAGACCGCCCACTCCTTTGAGCAGGTCCTCACTGACATCACTGACGCCATCAAGCTGGACTCGGGCGTGGTGAAACGCCTGTACACCCTGGATGGGAAACAGGTAAGGCAGGGGTCGTGCTATGACCTTGACTTTACAGGAGAGAACCAGGGAGTGGGGGGATCTATGTGGCATGGGGGTGGGTTGGGGGAGGGAATCCGAAACATCCATGTTGCTGAAGTTGAGGGAGTGGGTCATTTGGTCAACGAACACACAGCCGTTGGCCTCAAACCAGACCCAGGATAGAGGGAGACAGGATTAAAGTAGGAGTAAAGTAAAATACCTATCTCTGAGGCTTAAATGATTACTCACAGATTTCTATTTTTTCAGTTATTAATTGCTTAACATAAAGGTCCTTTTTTGCCATCTGTTTTCAATTTTTTCATGTAATCATGTCTTGTTGCCTTAAGCATGACTGAGATGTAAACTCTGACCAATAGAGAAAAATCTAATTTCCTCTCTTTGGCCTAAATAATACTTTATGTCTCAGTAATGTTCATTAGTGAGATTTATTTAAATTTTATAGATTTTTAAGTACATATCGAAGGGATGAAATATTTCCGTCTGAACGGCTTTAAGAGGCATATTTCTAGAATATTACGCATTTTGTATTGAAAACATAATTTCAGAATTAACATTGAAGGGGGGTGTTTCTTTAGCTACGGAATGGACATTGGTTGACTTGGATGAGAGGACATTAAATGTGAGTTGCTCAGGTGAACTTAAAGGGAAATCTTGTGTGGACTTTTGTAAAGGTTTGACAGAATCCTGATAATGAGCTGAGTATAGATATATATATATATATATATCTATATATATATATATCTATATCTCACTGATATATACTGGTATGTGTACAGTGTGATTTGCTGGTCATTCAGAGTTTATGCGTCTTTTTGCTTTAGATGATAATTTTTAGTGTACTATCTTTGCTTGAAATGTAGTTTTTAATCTGCATCTGTCCACATGGTTTTTAAAAATTATTTTGAGGGATAATTTGTATGTAGAGTACATATTAAAAATCAAAACTAGATTCATAAATTAAAAAGTTAATCTTTAAAAAAATAAAAGGTTAATCTTTATTAAATAGAAGACAAGTTCTTGAAGGCTAACACACATTCAAATTTTATGAATTAGAAATAGATGCAATTACTAGAAAGAGTGTTAGTCATGAAAGAATTCCTCCCCTAGGGATCCATTCAAATGCTCTAAATTACAAAATTCATTAGGAAAGAAGGAATATCTGCCAGTTGTTCATTTATATTCGCCAATCTTCTGCTTGTCTCATAAAACTTGTCTCTTCTAAGTGTCGTGTGGGGAAGAATTCTGAGGGATGAAATTCTCAGTCTTCTAGATCTGCGAGGGTGTAGCCTGAATGTCATTGATCAAAACGCCCATTGCTACCTTGTGAATTCGCAACATAAGACGGCAGGGCTCACATTTAAACATTTGAGCCCTTCGGTGGCTCCTTTTGTAAGGAGTCACTGAACCATCTTGTAGTTCTTCCTTTTTGTATATTGGAATTTCTCAAGATGACAGCTTACCTATTTTCACAAAAAGTAAAATTGACAACAACGAATACGAATTGATGTATCTTCCTCCTCCCCCCTCACTTCAGAATTCTGGGGGTTCCAAACTGCTACACACTGAATCTAAAAATGAGCTTTAGCTTCGTTCGCTCAATTCTGCCATCAGCTCATCATTTGTTTATTCCAAGAATGAGTTCCTAGATTAGGTACTCTGACGTTCTCAAGAGTTTTCTTCTTTTCAGGAATTTAATCTAGCGTCTGTATTTTATAATAGCTGTTTTTGCTGTTGTTTACATGTAATAATACATGTAAATAATACAATGTAATGGAAAAGAATCCAAGGTTTAATGTCAAAAGACCACAGTTCAAACCTTGGGTTGGCCAGATTGTTTATGTGTTTAGCAAATCACTTCACTGAACCTCATTCTCATCAGTAAAACATAGATAAGATGGTCACCTCTGGGGGCGCCTGGGTGGCTTAGGCATTGGGCATCTGCCTTCGGCCCAGGGCGTGGTCCCGGAGTCCTGGGATCGAGTCCCACGTCGGGCTCCTCCGCTGGGAGCCTGCCTCTTCCTCTCCCACTCCCCCTGCTTGTGTCCCTTCTCTCACTGGCTGCCTCTCTCTCTGTCAAATAAATAAATAAAATCTTTAAAAAAAAAAAAAAGATGGTCACCTCTGTTTCATAGAGTGCTTGTGGGGACAATTATAATAATACATGTGAAAGCAATTTTGAACTATAATAACAACGATCATAGCTTTATTTGTATTATTCTAAATGTTTTGCATGTATTAACATGTTTAATCCTCATAAGAGCTCAATTGCTATCCCCATTTAACAGAGCAGGATGCTAAGGCACAGGACTTGTTAAAAAAAAAAATGTCCAAGACCACACAGGTGTAAATGGCAGAGTTGGGATTTGAACCTGTCTCTCTCCAGAGCTTATGCTCTTTACCACTGTACCACAGAAGATTATATTAAAACACTAAAGGGATGGACATGTACTGAGAAAGAATTTTCCAGTGAGTAATTTGCCCAAGGAATATCATCTGAAAGTTTTCTGCTATGTATTATTTCCCAGCAGTCATTCTTCTGATGGTTTTATTCATCTGTGTGTGTGTGTGTGTGTGTGTGTGTGTGTGTATGTGTGTGTGTGGCATTTGATTTGCTGCTGTGGCATTTCCTCTGTTGTGGCATGTTCTCTTCAGAGCAGGAGTGGTGAAAAGCTGCAGAGGAACTGGAAGACAGAGTGGAAAGAACATAAAGACTTTTTGCTTGCGTTCCCAGTAGGAACAAAGATGCTTCCTCGTGGACCCCAGGAGTCTTTAGAAGCATTTCTGCTCATAGGAGAAAATGCCCCCATGAGAGGGTTGTTAGAGTAGAGTGCTGTGACAGCCCTGGCAGAGACCAAGCTTGGTAAGCTCTGAGAGTGAACCGCTTTCCTCCAACCCTTCCTGCGGCATGATGCTCTGCCACGGGGCACTGGCACCCCATGCCGCCACCATTCTACCCTGCCCACTATGGCCTCGGGCTCCACGTGCTGTCACAGGACAGTACCCTTAAGATCACTCGTCTCACCTCTTTTTTGTTTGTTTTAATCGTGTAACAATTCTCATGTCAACTCCAGAAATGCTATTGGAAATCCAATGGCCAGTAAAGCTTTTAATGGTATTTTTAATTTTTATTTTTTTTTTTGTATTGAGGAAATAGAATTGCTTAAAAAATTAATAGGCTGAGTGCGTTGAGTAAACGAATAGAGAGCCAGCGACGCGTAAGGCAGGGGTGACTTTTCAGATTGCCTTCACGCAGCTTGCGGATGTATTGTGGGGTGTAGCTCGTGACTCCGGGCTTGGATAACGCAACAGTGACCCGCGAACAGTGAGAGCACGTGCCTGCTGTTACATCAGCCACCCAGACAGGGGCACGGAGGGTGGAGGCCACTTGCTATTCTCCCTTGTTCCTCCTACCACTCGGCCCCCTTGCTCAGTTGCCTTGGGGTGTGCTTGAAGCCCCAACCAGGAGTTCAATATACGGTGCTATTGTTGTTGTTGAGGTTTTTAGGCCCACATGAGGAAATCGACATATTGGAAACATGGCACCGAGGAGAAAACGCTTTGCAGGAAGCTGCATTTCCCCAGATGACTGTTGAGGCTCATAAGCACCTTCCTGGGGAGCAGACCTTTTCTAATCATTTCAACTCCATTCTTTATTCAGGGCCGTTGAAGCTTCAGTCAAAGGTTGCTGCAACTCTGCCGCCTCCTCCTTCTCCTCCTCACACCTTTCAGGGGGCCTCTGCTCACTGTGATCAGGCACTTTTGCCAGCAAGGCTGGGAAGTCAAGGAAATGCTTGCTTTGTCTTCATTTCAGTGAGCATTACTTATCTGGGCCTCGATTAAGGGCCCGCGAAGAAGGAAAGGGCATTTTCTAGCTGAAGGTTATAATCACGTTCCTTTTCTCCATATCCAAAGGGAACTTTTGCCAGGTGTGGGGATCTTTTCCTCTTGCCCCAGTGTAGGCACTGGGTGAGTTATTCACTCACCCTGCCAAGCAGCTACTCCCAGAGGTCGTTTAGGGTATGACTATTTTTTAAGTGATTGAAATAAACTCAAAAGGTATGAGATTTGGGGGCACCTGGGTGGCTCAGTTGTTAAGCGTCTGCCTTCGGCTCACGGCGTGATCCCGGGGTCCTGGGATCGAGCCCCACATCGGGCTCCTCCTCTGGGAGCCTGCTTCTTCCTCTCCCACTCCACCTACCTGTGTTCCCTCTCTCGCTGGCTCTTTCTCTCTCTGTCAAATAAATAAATAAAATCTTAAAAAAAAAAAAAAAAGGTACAAGATTTGCTCCAAAAGATACACTCGTATATCTCCTGACTCCTGTTTTGGAACATCTAATCTGGCTGTCTTGAGCTGTTAAATCTTCTAAGTCTGTGATTACTGAATCCTTGCTTAGAAATAAAAACAACAGCAAATCTTAGAATAGCTAGAGCTTAAGCAGGCAATTTATACTGTAAAAATCACAGATAAGGCACTTCCCAGTGACCTCCCTTTCCCCACTGAAACATAGCAGCGATATACTTAGTTGCTCTTTAAGTAGGAAAGGTATGCACATCCCCATGGTATCTTCTCCTCGATATTGTAGATCCGTACAAGATAGCAGCGTACATAGTAGCAGAGGAGAAACTCACTCAAAGATGTTATATTTTTATCTTACAGACATGTCACGTAGGTCATGCACTTTGCAAAATCCGCCACCGCCAGCGTGCTAGAGTGAGCAAACAGCTTATTGTCTTCCTAATACAGAACACACTAGGAATCACTGAGCGGAGGTAAAGGTGCTCATAAACTGATTTAGAGGGCTAACCTGTGAAAACAGACATCATCACTGCTGCCGTACTCTGGGGGCTGTAACAATACCACAGACTGGGGGGCTTAAATACAACAAAAATTTATTCCTCACAGTTCTGGAGGCTGGAGTCCAATATCAAGGTACCCGCAGACTTGGTCTGGTGAGAACCCACTTCCTGGTTCATAAGAAGTGCCTTTTACAGTGTCTTCACAGGGCAGAAGGGGCTAAGGAGCTCTTGGGCCTCTTTTATAAGGGTACTAATCCCATACTTGAGAGCTTTGCCCACGTGTCCTAATCACCTTCCAAAGGCCCCACCTCTTAACACCATCCCCTTGGGGGTTAGATCTCATTATATGGATTTGGGGGACACAAGTATTCAGCCTATATTGCTGTGTAAAGGAAATCCCAGTAGCTGTCAGTGGGCTAATCAGTCACTACATTGTCTTCTCTGTATCTTTTGATGATTGAATCCCCTTGTTTATTATAAATACAAAGCTCGAAAGATGCTTGTAAATGTGTGATAATAATTGCAGCCGTATACCAATTGTGGTAGATGAGCTTATTGGAATTCAGGAAATGGTAATCTGATCAATAGGAATCTATCAATCAGATATCACAAGATGGTCTTTGATTTTTTCCTTTTGGCTTTTTTTTTTTTTTTTTTTTTAGGATGTATTGATTTGAGAGAGAGCAAGAGAGCTTGCGCTCATGTGCGGGAGTTGGGGAAGGGACAGAGGGAGAGGGAGAGAAGCTCAAGCAGACTCCCTGCTGAGCCCAATGTGGGGCTTGATCCCAGGACCCTGAGATCATGACCTGATCCCAAACCAAGAGAAGCCACTTAACCAACTGAGCCACCCAGGGACCCTTTCTGTTTTGGTTTTTAATACCTATTTTTAATCTGAAGTAAGAATGATTTGGTTCAATCTTGAGTTTAGAGACCTCAGAAAGTTTCTTCCCCCACACGTTAAAAGAAAGTGGTACGTGTTGCTACTGTATCTACCTTGGCTGTAGCAATTAATGACCATAGAAAATGTGGAAGCCAGACGTTTTCAAGTGGAAAGGAAGGAATTTAGAATGTGTCAGGATTTGGTTGGACTAGAAAATGAGATTTTCTGTAGCTGTTGGTAATAGTGGCTTTTTTCCTTTTTTTTTTTTTTTTTTTACATAAAACTTCTGTGACAGCTCTAATTAACTTCTTCAAGCATATTTAAAGCCTTCGTTCTTGGTCGACAGATTTTTTTTTTTTAACTATATGATTTGGTATATTATCTATGTTGTGAAAGTGAATGTAACACCTTTTAGTTTTGTTTGCAATTGATATAAAAACACAGTTGATACAAATAATTTAGCTTACATTTTAAAATGTCACATTAAAATTTCCTGCAAAGCTCAGAGCACATGTTAAACCGTCCTCATGATTTGTGAGAGCTCTGAATTGATGGGAAGTCTTAGCTGTTTTCAAAGAAAAGGGGGCTTAAGAGTAATTATGATACTTCACTTAGAGAATTAAAGTGTCTGGTATAGAATGGGCTATTTTAGGTTACATACTTTATGTTGATATTCAGGATTTATAAGCTACACCTGTCCTTTCATAGATATTAATTCCCCCAAAAAGAGAAGAGTTAAGTCCTTTTGTTCCAGTCTGAGCAACTCTGATAATGTAATTAATTATGTGCTTCTGCGGTGATGTATATTTTAAGGCTTAGTCTCAGCACAAGTCAGTTTTCTGGAAATTGAATACCGATTTGCTATAAAATGAACTCTGAGTTCCCCTGTGTCCCACTCTAGAACTGAAGGTGTGTTCCGAGTCCTCTTTCTAGTATGCTGAGGGTGCTTTGAGCACTTTCACAGGACTCTGGGTTTGGGATCATCTCCTAACGGTGATTTCTGCTTTGCAAAGGCCAAGAGCCCTGATCTGGCCCGTGAGTCTCCCATGCCCTGAGGGAGCATGCTGGAATGATGTAAAGAACTTGGACTTTAGAGTCTGCTGGGCCTCCGCTCAGATTTCTGTGGGAGAAATCTCCCTTGATCTAGTTTCTTGTTCTGACCTGAAAAATTAACTCAGTTCCCCACTTAACTGATGGTTTAAGTTCAAAAATTCTTTATATCGAATCTACTTGTAATGAGGAAATTTGCTTAGGTATGCTGAAAATTTAAGCATGGGTATGTGAAGTAACATAATGTAGAGGGAGTTCACTAGTTTTTATAGACAAGTTTCAGACTCCTAGTGGTCTGTCCTTTACCCCTAGACGCAGTGGAATCTATTCTTCCATTGGAAAGAGTTAAGTCTCTGATACTCAGTTTTCTCATCTGTACAATGGGAATAATACCAATACTGCTTTATTAATTGTCATGAGGATTAAATGAAACAATCCACATGACAAAACTCAGCACTGTGGTAGGTACTGAATAATCAGTATTTATTATACCTGAAAAGCTCAGGGTAAATGGTTTTTGAAAAATAAATCATATTTTAAATGTGTTGAGGGAGCGAACTATTTAAAATGATCTTTTGGGGCACCTGGGTGACTCAGTCAGTTAAACATCAGGCTCTTGATCTCAGCTCAGGCCTTGATCTCGGAGTTGTGAGTTCAGGCCCATGTTGGGCTCTACGCTGGGCATGGAGTCTACTTAAAAAAAAAAAAGATAAAATTATCTTTTAATAATGACTAATCATATCTACCTTTGTAAATGTGGCTTTTCATGTGAAAATACTTCATAGTGTAATGAGAACAGCATGGAATTTGAGATAACATGCTTATAAGATCAAATTCTGATTTTTTTTACTCATTAGCTCTGTGGCCTTTTGCAAGTCAGTAACATTCTCTGAATTTCAGTTTCCTCTTTAAAATGGCAATGATGATAAATACCTCATAATATTGGTGGGATAATTAATTAAGAAAATACATAGAGGCGCCTGGGTGGCTCAGTTAGTTAAGCAGCCGTCTCTTGATTTCAGCTCAGGTCATGACCTCAGCGTCCTGTGATCGAGCCCCGTGTTGGGCTCTGTAACCAGCAGGGAGTCTGCTGGAGATTCTTTTCCTCTCCCTCTGCCCCTTCCTCCCCCCTCCCAAATAAATAGACAATATATTAAAAAGACAATATGTATATTAAGGCCCTGGCTTGACCTATGCTAAGTCCTCCATAAATATTAGTCCTCCCTTCTGCTTTCCTAGTCCAGGCTTTCTTAAAAGTATAGGACATTTATAGTTGCTTAATTTTCTCGGTGTAGATTTGGTCATCTTGTATGGTTTCCATTGCCTGTACTGTAACTAAAACTACTCATGACTCTATTTTTATCGTTCCATTTATTGTCAGTCAGTTGTGAATGTAACCTAGATATTATTTTCTTTACTTGCTTCTTCAGTTGTTATTCCTTAAGGCTATCTTATCGGTGACCCGTTATACCAATATTGTGATAGTAACAGGAATGTTACTATCACTGGTTGAACACCTGTGTGCCTGGGGCTCTGGGCTAGTTGCTATATGTATATTTATCTCACTGAATCATCACCATAGCTCTGCAGAAAGCAAGAACCTTCTTATTTGTCAAGATTCAGTTCAAAGGTGGCCTCGTCTACGAAACATTTCCTGACTTGCCCATGTAGAACTGACTGACAGCTCTCTCTCCTTGGGAGAGGGCTCTGTTCCTGTCCATTGTAGATACCCCTGCAATTCTTGATTATGCTGGCCTGTTGACTGTCGTCATGCCACGTCTTCCCCCTTAGAATTTAGAGGATGAGGCTAGGGAAGGTGTCTTCTTGGCCTCTGAATCTCGAAGGCCTAACCTGGTAAATGCTTGTTCAGTAAATGACTGAAAGGATGATTGAGTGGTTGGCCATGCGCTACGCACTTGGCACAGGGCATTGCTTCCTGTGTTCTGTCAAGTACAGGTCATGGCCACTTAGGAACTCCGTGGTCACCGCAGGCGGCGGTCGTGTGTAGCTGTCAGCCCCGGTGGTGCTTTCTGCCATGAAACCACGGCTTGTAAGGCACTCGTCATCATGGTGCTTGTTTTCTAGCTCAGGCTCCTGCTTCATTAAAGACGCCAGGATAATTAAAAAAAAATTTCATCTGCCAATTTTAGAGCATTTCCTCTATTGGAAAAACTTTTATCCTGTGGGAAAACAATATTCTGTTAGAAAATTTTCACCGGCTGAGCCAGAAGAATTGCTCTAAATCTTCCTGACATTGCCTCAGCCATCCAGTGAATACAGAGAAGAGCTAATCAATATGTCCTATGGGTTCAAAAATTGGTGACGGGCCAGGAAGAGATTTGCATGAATAGCATCTGGCCCAATTATTGCAGAGATGCAAACCTACAGTGTTCAAGGGTATTTGTGGTGGTCGAGGACAATATGTTACAGCAGATTTTTCTGATTAGTTTAAATCCTTGAAACCAAATTATATGAAAGAAGGCAGTTTCAGAAATTAAATGGAACTTAAAATATCCAATTTTAAATCTGAACTGTGTTGTAAACAACATGCCATAGAAACAAAGGGACAGATGGGAGATTTATGTTTTAATTGGCTTTTTCTATTATAGGATTAATGTAGATCATTGTAAAGAATTTTGAAGTAAGTGAGAAAATATTAAGAGAAAATGACCCACAGTCTCATTGATGAGGTGGCACTCATTAATATATTGACTTTATTTCCTTTGCTTTAAAAAAAAATTCTGATCCTACTCTATGTAAGTTGATCTCTTGTTTATAATTTCATGTGATATTATGCACAGTCATGTAAGGAAATGTCTTGAAATTATTAAGCCATTTCCTCTCTAATTTTGTTATTGCCCAGTGTAAGATCCTTGGAAGGCAAGTTGTCTAATATGCTTTCCCCTCTAGGGGAAACTGCAGAACTTCTATCTGTGTGCTGACTTATGGCTGAGAATAATAGTGTTCTAAAATCAGATTGAAAAGCAAACACGGAGTAGTGACTCTTGAGATGTTGTTCAATATAATAAGTTAATTGAGGTTAAAAGTATCTCAGAATTCATCCACACTGACTAGAAATCTCTTGGAAAAAAACTATAGACATTTTCCAAATAAGCCTAGTAGTTTTCCATAAATACTAAATAACTTAGGCTTATTGGGCAACGGGAGCATAATAACCACGATCCTTTATGAGTCTTTCCCGGAGGAAAAAAACACAAAGTAATTTTCTTTCTATGCCAAATCATTTCTGTTTTGTGTTATAACCATTTGTGCAGTTGTGTAAGACAGAAACATCCTAGGGAAAGAAGACAATGCTTTATTGACTTCCGTATTCTTGACTATCCTTGTGAGATGCTTAATATTTACTAGATGACATTTTTTTTTTGTTTTTATTTAAATTCCAGTTAGTGAACACACAGTGTAATATTAGTGTCAGGTGTACAGTATAGTGATTCAACACTTCTTTACGACACTTGGTGCTCATCACAGCAAGTGCACTCCTTAATCCCCCTCACCTGTTTCACCCATGCCCCCACCCATAACCTTCTGGTAGCCATGTTTGCTCTCTATAGTTAAGAATTTGTTTCTTGGTTTGCCTCCCTCCCTCCCTCTCTCCCTTTCTCTCTCTTCTTTCTTTCTTCCTTTCTTCCTTCCTTTCTTTCTTTCTTTCTTTCTTTCTTTCTTTCTTTCTTTCTTTCTTTCTTCCTCCCTCCCTCCCTCCCTCCCTCCCTCCCTCCCTCCCTCCCTCCCTCCCTTCCTTCCTTCCTTCCTTCCTTCCTTCCTTCCTTCCTTCCTTTTTTTCTTTCTCTCCCTTGGTTCATTTGTTTTGTTTCCTAAATTCCGCACATGATTCTTGATTTTAACTTGTGGCTCAGAGTCTGTTATGTATGTAGAATTACGGAACGTTAGGGCCAGGACGGCCTCTACAAGAGATTGTTCTTCTCTTTCTTTTTCTCTACTTGGAAGACCATAAACTAAACTTACCTTGGCAGGTAGTAAGATAAAATCAATATTTTATTTTTAGAAAATCTCTTAGGAAGAAAATAACTCAAGGTAAACCTTATCTTAAAAAAAAGTAGACATTTAATGTATTTTCAGTATAATAGCATAGGAACTGGTGTCTGCTTTCAAAGTAATAGTATGGGAACTGGTAACTAGTTATACAACAGAAACAAGTTGTAAAAAGTCTTGCTGTACACTCGGGTAAACCCTTCGACCATGTTCTTAAAAGCCTTGCTACCAAGAGTGGTCTGAGGACAGCGGCAATAATGCCACCAGTCTGTAGAAATGCAGACTCTCAGGCCCCACCTTAGACCTACTGAATCAAAATGTGCATTTTAACAAGATCGTTATGTGATCCATGTTCACATTAAAGATGAGGAAGCAGTGCTTAGGCAACTAAGCAGTACGAATGGAACATTAATCCAAAGACCTAAAGATAGTAAATCCAGGCTGCTACTTGGTAGATGGAAAGACATTAATTTTAGCTGATTTAGCAGTTTTATTTGCATACTCTGAACATGAATGTTAACACCAACTAGCAAGATATGATGGCCATCCACAATGTTTTGGAAGGCTGCCAGTCCATTAGTATGAAATGTGTGCCCACTGCAATCTAGCCTCAATGGGCTGCCGGTGTGTGGGGGATGGATAACTTCCTCTATGGAGAATAAATGAAAGTTAAGAGATTCAGGGAAGGCTGAGCAATTACTGTGGAAATGCTGATCCTGATGAGAGATTAATGCACATGGTGGCCACAGAGTCCATATGCATGCTGTTAGAAGTTATCTGTATGCTCTTCTCAATAGGCTGCACAGATTTAATATTTTCCTCATGGTTTTTCTGAATCTCTTCCATGGGGATGATTGGAAGTCATTAAAACTCTTCCTGAGAGTTGATTTTAGATCTCCCAACTGTTGTCAGGCAGAATTTCTATGCATGGGAAAATTCTCAACATGGACAATGTCCCGAAGAGCATGGGGGACATTTTTAATATGCACAGGGAATGAAAAAATTATTTTGAAAAAATAATTTCTTTCTAGCATGCCTAGGGATTTAATGGCCAAGAGTCTTATGTATCACAGACTCCGCTGCTGAGAACAACAATGGTTGGGGTAAACTGGTGTGACGTAATGACCTAGCAATGAAAATTGTAGTGGTTTTCTTATAATGCAGCCCGGGTGGTTAAGGGACTGAGGAGATGAGGAGATGTACCCTACTTAATCCAGTCCGGCCGGCGATGACCGCAAGCCACTTAGGCAGATATGGCTTTGCAAATAGCCACACAATGCCTGGTGACCGCGTGAGTAGGAACGTCTTTGAATCGGAAGGTCAACTCTATCTCTGGGGTTATGGGTCCAAATTGGGGGAAAAAAATAAGCTCTAGAAATAAATGGAGTCTCTATACAGAACCAATAGAAGGTTGATTTTTGCCATTGGCTAATGCAGTGGCTCTGGGAAAAGTAAAATTACATATTTCTCAAGACTCTTCTGGAATTGGTGTGCTGTGAAAGGGATAGCATGGGCATGTTAGCCATTTCATCTTTTGGTAACATCATTATTTTCTTCTGTAGCAAAAATTCCTTTTCTCCTTTATCTACCTTTCATGACCAATTGGTAGGTTAGGCCACCGTGTATTTGAAAAATACATCTGTTTAGGGGTGTCTGGGGGACTCGGTCAGTTGAGCATCCGACTCTTGATTTTGGCACAGGTCATGGTCTCAGGGTTGTGAGATCGAGCCTCGTGTTGGGCCCGTGCTCAGCATGAAGTCTGCTTGAGATTCTCTCTTTCCCGCTCTCCTGCCCCTCCTTCTGCTTCATGTATGCACGTGCGTACTCTCTCTCTCTCTCTCAATAAAATCTTAAAATAAACAACACAACTGTTTATTAAATTCTTGTTGCAGTTGGCTACAGTTATTAACCTTATAGGAAAAGAGAAGATCTTATGGCATGTACCGATGCCTCTGTGATGCTCTCAGGTGGAGGAAATCTAATCTCATACATTGTTTTATGCGTGGTGCCCATTGTTAATAGTGGTCAAAGAAGTGAAGACCTGTGGCAGAGTGTGTTAGGTGAACAGATTATTGACAATCTTTGATTTTGCAAAATTGGATCAAGAGTTTCATGTGGGTTCTGTTGAGATGGTCGTGCTTTGATGTTTTAAGTGCCTTCTAGTAGTAAGAATGCACATATTCTTGTAGATTGGTGAGATCAGTAGACATCTGTTGAGCAGGGACGCTGTGCCAGGTGTTGGGAATATCACAGTTTTCTTTCACTGGGTAGTGTGAACACTTGGAAGAATTTCTCATGATGGGGTCATAAGAGACAGAGACCTTTTAGGACTCTCTGGATTCGCTGCTTGAGAAACTTGCATTTTCATATTTGTATGTGCATGTAGGCAGGAGATGATTGGTATAGTTAATTTTATTTGAGGATATCCTTGTATTATTTGGAAATGTGATCATCAAAAACCACTCTTAAGCAATGTTACCTTTGCATTTTAAATAACTAAAGGATATATTCTATTTTAGACTATAATTAATAACACTTCCAGTACATTCAGATTATAAATAATATTACAAGCTTTCTTTTGTGAGCCAGCATGCTAGTAAATGACTTTACATTTAAATCAGTTCCTGTGCTCAGAGATTGTGGCATATTTTTAGAAGCCTTGAAAATAAATAATAATGTGTTAGCCCTCAGTTTTACCAGCCTGTACTTTCCTAGAGGTGTGACTGGCAGTCAGATCTGTAAAATCACTGTTTATCTCCTCTATCAGTCAAATGAGATGGAAGTTATTGTCAAGACTTTACAAGATTGTCAAAATGTATGGGAACTTGACTTGGGAGTTTTTACCTGGACATACATACATTTTGGGACACCAGAGGAGAAGGGGAAGAACTAGGGGAAATGGTAATATGTTTTGAGAATCAGCAACAGTAGTAAGTTTTAAAATAACTTTAAAATAACAGTAAGTTTTAAAATAACTTTTTTTAAAAAAGAAAAATGAGGCCATACCCTGTGTATTTAAATTATTTAATTAGAAATATAATATAGAAATATAATATAGATAGAAATTTTCTGGTGCTCCTCTCATCTAGAAGGACCTTTCTATAAATGACCCCACTGTAAATGGATTCTGTTCATCTGACCTTTCTTTTGTCCTGTCTGCCTTATCATTTGGTTTAACAGCAGCTGAAGAAAGTGTGTCAGACCCGTTCTGGGGTGGAGCACTGGCTCTGTGCCAGCAGATGAGCACTGTCATATTGGGTAATGAATCCAAAGTTGGAAGATATTTTCTTTGAAAACAGTTGGAAATAGTTGGCGTGAGCATTGCTGAGTAATTGGCCCTCCAGTAAGGTACAGGACCGGAGACATCCCTGGGTGTGAGGCTTTGTAGGAAAGAGAATAAATTCATCTGTACATCGAACCCAACCCAGGGATAATAGCATCAACAAGAACAGGACAGCAGCTAGCATTTCTTGAATGCTTCCTTTATGCCAGGCCCTCACTAAAGATTTCCCTTTTTCCATTTCGACAAAATTGTGTGATGGACACCACTGTTATCTCCATTTTACAGGCGCAGGAACCAGGGAGGGTAAAGTAACAAGCCTACCCATGTGGTTAGTACGTGATTGAGGCCAACGTACACTCATAACCCCAGTGCCCTACCTGGCTTTATATGGTGTTTTGAAAATGTTTTCAGTATATAAAATTCACATGCATCCATATTTTTTTGGTAAGAGTGCTCATGATTCATTGCTGTTTTATCTACTTTACCATTGGAGTTTAAAAATACTTCCCTTCTGAAATTATCAAATTCTAGTGATCTGTCAATATGAAAGCTTGAGTGGGTTGCCAAAAGAGTAGTAAATGTTGAGAAATGTCTTAAATGTCTTGCTTCAATTTCTTCTCAGTTTTTCTTCCTATTTTGATTGTTGGTTACAAAATTAACCCATTTCCAGTAATTTTTAAAAACATCTAAGAATCTTTTTTTTTTTAAGTTGTCATAAAGATTTCTATTCCCAACAATGGAAAAAGAATGTTCTTAATGTAACTCACCACCAAGAAATATAACTATTTTATAGAACGGGAATATTGTTGCATTTTTGAACATGTCAACTTTAAGGATTTCATTTGTTTGACACAGAAAGAGAGAAACAGGGGGAGGGGCATAGGAAGAGGGAGAAGCAGACTCCCTGCTGAGCAGGGAGCCTGACATGGGGCTTGATCCCAGGACCCTGAGATCATGACCTGAGCTGAAGGCAGATGCCTAACCAACTGAGCCACCCAGGCACCCCAAACATGTCAACTTTAAAAAATATTTATAGCTTTATTAGAGTATAACTTATATACCATAGCATTTATCCGTTGTAAGCGCACTTTTCAGTGCTTTTAAGAAATTTCAAGAGTAGTGCAAGCCATCACCACAACCCAGTGTTAGGATGCTTTCACCACAAAGGTTCCTCATGGGCCCACTGGCAGCCATTCCTCACTCCCACCCCCAGCCCAGCAACCACGGAGCTGCTTTTAAATTGCCTCAGCTTTTAAGTATTGACCTCACCTTTCAATATGCGTTTATAGAAAAGACTCTTTCTTTTACCTTTGAAGTCCTGTGTATCAATATGGATTTACTAAGTGCATGATGCTTTCACCTTCTACTGTGATCTCCATCATCTGCAGCTCCGTATGGAGAGGCCTGGGTTTCACCGAGGTTTTAGAAGTAACTTAGAGCAGAGAAGATGATGCAGCCGGTTTTAGCACAGTGAACCACTTATTATCTTTGCACTCTTTGCACATATGGCATTTCTGAATTAATTCCAAACTTAGGCGGCTAAGAGGAAAAACTCTGACCGTTCATGGCAGGATGGAGTAATACTTGCTGTCCGCTCATGCCCCACGGGTCCTCCGGCGAGGGCTGCTCTGCACTCCCGCGTTCTGCACGCTCCGTCTGGCGATACTTCGCTACAGTCCAAAATACCATTTACAGGCTGATTAGATTTCAAATTATATTAACATATTTTAAGCTGTATATCTTTTTGCTTTTCATAGTTAAAATATGCTTTCCATGTGCTTTGTCTGTTTCCTGGGTGAGATCCAATTATTTTGTAAATCTCTGCCTTCCCCTCTTCATGGCGGTTTTCCCACTTATCCTTTCATGGCTTTACTATTCAAGATCTTTGAGGGCTTTTTGATGACCTAGTTCTCTCTTCTCAAGGAGAGAGACTTCATTGTGAATTCCAATATGCAGCCATACAGTAAAGCTGCACCTGGGGGGAGGGGGAGGGGGTGGGATTCTGTTCCTTGCACCGTCATTGAAAGTCTTTGTAATTCAGGGTTCAGGTGCCACTGGCTTTTGGAGTCCAGAGAGGCTGTTATATTCATTATAATATTTAATATTTATATACATGTATTTATATCCTATATGCTTTTTCTTGCTTTTCAAGGCCATCTCTAAACCCAAAACAAGACTTAGTCTCCCCTGTGAGGCTTCTCACAGGGTGGGGAAGAGAAGCTGGTCCCTGGCCAAGATCCAAAGGCCCTGGGCTCGAGATGTTCAGATTGCTATCCAGAGTTTTTTCACTTTCTTACCTTCTTGGTGATCTGCCCATCCACAGAACCAAAGGATTTACTGTGCTGGGTAGCTACATTGGAAGGAATCATGTATAGAAACTCTTTATAACTCGTTTACAGTTTTTAAGGTCCCCATTTTTTGGCTAGCTCTCTTGCCGAGATGAATGGTCTTTATTATAATTCCCTTTAGCTAAAGGTGACAACAAAGAATACCAATAAGAAATGGAAAAAAATGGACTAATTCCAATGATTTAAAGCAAAATAAAACCCTTTATCTTTAACTGAGGTTCTCTTGTTTCATCTACAACAATGGCTCTTAAATTTGGGGGTCACATTCCCCTTTGAGAGTCTCATGAATGCCATGACCTGGGAATACTAGCCCCAAGAGAGTTGCACTTCCCAGTTGAGGTAGCGGTTAGTTTTTCTATCATGTGCTTATTAGTGTTCAGTCTTTTATTCTTGTATCCTTTTGGGGGGAGTTTATATGTCTTTGTTATTTACTGATCCAGTGATATAAATCAAATCTTATTTTAGATCACTTTTAATTTCCTTGCATTTAGTAGTGATTTTCTGATACAACTAGAAGATTGAGCCCAGAAAGAGAGATGAGAGGGTAAATTGTGCCATCTGTATTCTTTCATGCCTTTGATTACCCAGAGAAATTTCTGGTTCTTGACAAAACATTTCCTATTCATGGAGGGATTATTGAATTCAGTTGGTCAAGGGATTGTTTCCTTTCACTTGCCTCTTATTTAAAACAGAAAGTCTCATGCTTCTGTAGAAAGGAAGACACATCTCCACTTTGTTTTCTCTTTTTTAAATATTTTATTTATTTATTTATTTGAGAGAGAGCAAGAGAGAGAGAGCACACAAGTTGGGGGGAGAGGCAGAAGCAGAGGGAAAAGCAGACTCCTGGCTAAGCGTGGAGCCCGATGCGGGACTCGATCCCAGGACCCCGGGATAATGACCTGAGCCCAAGGCAAACACTTAACCCACTGAGCCACACAGACGCCCTTCCAGTTTGTTTTTTCTTCTTCATTTTCCTTCACACCTTAATTTTTTCTTTCCTTCCAGCCTTTAGTTTGTGTGAGATCATCTCATTTTTGTTCTCATCTAGTTCTTGCACTTCTAGGAAATCACATTTCTGGCTTTAAATTGAACTTTCTTTTACAACAGATGCTCACCAGGGCTCTTCATCATTTTGTTCTGGACAACAGATTTTCAAAATGGTTAAGTGCTTCCCAGCTGATGGTTCTGGAAGTCCTTAGGGGGCCCATGAATGTGTCAGTAATGGCGTTTGTTTTAGTATCTTAAAAAAACTGCATATTTGCTGCTTAGAAACTTTACACTTTTTAAAAAAAAAAGATTTTATTTATTTGACATAGAGAGAGAGAGCGCACAAACAGGGGAAGCGGCAGAGGGAGTGGGAGAAGCAGACTCCCCACTGAGTAGGGAGCCTGATGCGGGGCTCCATCCCAGGACCCTGAGATCATGACCTGAACCAAAGGCAGACCCTTGACCCACTGAGCCACCCAGGCGCCCCTTAAAAACTTTATCCTTAAAAAGGAATAAATTTTAGAGCCGCTGAGGGTGTGTCAAGTAGCCTTGCAGAGCAGTGAGTGGAGATCAGGTGAGAGCCCCGAGGACCTGTTTCTGAGTTGGCCTCTGATTCAGTGAGACTCTATGAGTGAATAGCATGGTTTTGACCATTATGTAACTTTAAACTGGCTTTATTCTAAACCATATATTGTGAAATTTATATTCATAATGAACCATTGGTTAGGTATAGGAAGTTAATAAGGAGTAGAATATAAAGCGATGATAATACCACTTTTTATATAGTAAAGTTAAGGTATTTCTACTACTTGAGAAAATGTAATGATAATTTTATCCAATTTAGTGTTTACTTACTGAGGTTAAAACTATTGACTTTGACTATTACTAAACAGGGTGATATTTTTTGGTGCAAAATGTAAATCAGGTCGCAAAGGCAGGTTTTTGTTTTTGGGTTTTTTTTATAACAGATATATTAATTGGTCTACATTTTAATAAAGAGTTGACTCTAATACCAAATAAGATAAATAGTCATTTTTTCGTGATCAATTATGTATTTGCCTTATAAATTAAAACTACTCGGAAACATGTAACAAATGTTGATTGGGAAGAACAAACTTTGTCTTCAAATTTCATAAACATTATCCAAATTCTTTGTTATTTCTAATTTACATTAAAACATTTTGTTTAAAATAACCATCATTCAAAAATGTCAAAATTATTTAACAGTTTTTTAGGGTGTTCAAGCAGTCGAATAGTTCTAGAAAGGTATTCTTGGGAAATAAAGGATGGGTACATTATAGAAGGGTGACTGAATGTCAGGAAGCTAATGTGCCAGGTGAATATCTTGAACCTTGATGTCACTTTGATTTTATCAGAGTTTGGTAAATGAAAGGAATTTACATTTAACATGTGGTACTCTAATCCTATAGTAGCGTTTTCACTTAAAACATGGAGGCACACTACAATATATGGGAAGTTAACTCGGTGGCTTGGAGCCAACGTGGGAACCTCAACTATAAGATTCGCGATAGCAAGATATCCTTTCACGGATTCCAAGACCTAGTATTGCTAAATGAGGTGTTGGTTTTACACACATGGTGACTTCTGTCAACCTAAGGGAAAAATATGCCTACTTTATTATTCCAGAAGACTTCTTAAATAATTTGCCAATCTCTTCCAAATAAGGTACCTTGCCAACTTTTTAAAAGTCAGCTATGTGGGCATTCCCACGTCCACTGTTTTCAAGTAATAGTAACGTGAACCAATTACATATTTAAGGTTTGGTATAGAAGAAAGAATTTCTAGAACCCTTCATGACCCATTGTGTGAATAGTTCTGAAGCACTGTTACTGTCCCTTAGTCAATACGGCCTAATTATCAAGGCTGTTAACAGTACTTTCCTATCTACAGTCACTTTTTCCCTTGACTTGTCTTATTTTCAAGGTCTCTTTTACTCAGTTCATGCCCATTTTGTGTGGCCTGGACTCCTGACCAGTATTCATGGAAGGTTTGGAAGGTAGAATTTATAGAATTTCGGGTCTGATTAGATGTGGGCAAGGAGAGGGAGAAGCGAAGAAAAGGTAAAGGAAAGAAAAGTCATCTCAGGTAAATGAAGAAGGCTCTGCTTAGGCAGCAGGGCGGAGACAGGTGGTATTGAAAGTTAAATAATAGAATATGCCTGAGAACTGCTGACGGGGGGTCAGCAATTTGCTGCGTGCTAGGGACTGTGTTACATGCTTCATACCCATCAGTAAATTAAATCTCACACTAATCTTGTGAGGCAAGTTCTATTTTTTCTCTTTTACAGCTGAGGAAACTGAGCTTTAGATGGGTTTGTAATGCATTCAGTGTAACACAGCTAGGAAAGAATTTGAAAGCCAGAACCCTTACGTACTCTTGCCTTCCAGCGGGAAAAATGAAGCAGGTTTGGAGTTGTGTATAGTCAACAGTATCACATGCTGCCAAGCAATTAAACAAAATAAAATCTGCAGAACATTGGCAGGAAGCACAGATAGCGGACATTCTAGGCAAAAGGAACAGCATATGGTAAAGGCCTGGGGTGGGGAAGCAAGGGAATTGGCCTGGAATGATGATGGATCTATTGGGTTTAGGGAGGGCTGGTAGCAAGTACAGGAAAGAGGAAGATAGAGGAATAGGTGAAAAGTGAGAGCTGTGCGGGGGGGGGGGGGGGGGAGGGGAATAGGTAGCTAGTGGTGAGAATGGGAAGGGGGTCCGGTTAATAAGACACGACAGCTTTCTTAGTGTCTATGTAGAGTGCTTCATCATACGGGACATTTCACGCTAGGAGAGGTGACTGTTTTCTTTATGTACCTCGTTTCATATATTATACATATGCGCACCTGGGGCGTGTTGCGACTGAGAGAACTTTTCTAGATTAACTTTACACACACACACAGAAGCAAACAGAAGATGTTTCTCTGAAGTTTGGGTTGGCATTTTCCATGTTTATGGCCAAACGTGGATTCAAAGTTGACGATGAGGCAGCTGTCACATCAGAAGATATCATGCGCCAGGCATCGAGGGTGCAAAGATGAGTAAGACAGGACTCCTCCTTCAAGGTGGGGGCCGCCTTCTCCCATTTCTTGCCATTTCTCCGTGCATACCCTAAATCCCAGCTCTCTAAAAGCTCACCGTTTCTAACCCCAGTGGTCTGTGCAGCCCCAGTCCCTCTTCCTGAAATGCCCCGCCCCTGGTTTTCCTGGGGACTCCTCTCGTAAGACGAGCTCCTCTCGTGCATTTAGACATCTCTGCACATAGACAGTGAGCCGCCCTGTCAGACGGTAGGCCCAACCTCTCCAGCTGTGAGAATTTTCATCCAGAAAGCCCTGAATGTCCAGACCCAAAGATAAAGTATTTTCCTTTTTGTCTCTATCCTTCACCAGACCAATAAAGCCCGAATGCTTTTCCTTCCCACATCAGTAAACCCACAACTGTTATGTCAGCTGTAGGGCATCTGACAGTTTATCAAGATAAAGTGCGTTCCATTTTTTTTTTATAGCAATAACTTGTCAATATGATGTTCATTCCCACAGAGCATGCGGCCCATTTGGGGACTATGGTAATTGAAAAAGCACACTCTGAATTACTAGAATTAACAAATTCTCCAGTCTGACCGCAGTCGTGATTAGTCGCCAGCAGAGCCGAAAGCTCTGGTTCTTTCATGCTGGTAAGTGGAGATCAAAGTGGCCTCAGCCTTTCCCACTAGCTATTGTGGGAGCCACTCTGGTACCAGACGAAACAAGATTTTGTCTTGTTTCATAGCTTAACTGTTGGAGAGAAGAAAAATCAAATTGGTTGATAGGTGTTATTGGTGTGAAGCAAGAGCCGGTGTCTCAGAAACAAAGAGGAATTTAGAGAAGTAAGTGACCAGCCCTGCCAGTTGTAGGTTTCTTTGTACAGAGAGGAAAAAAAAAAAAAAAGAAAAAAAAAAAAGAAAAGGAAAAAGAAGGTGCCTTTGCCAGAGAGAATTGCAGCGGAAAGAGGCGGGTGATGGGAAACTTGAAACAAAAAGGAACATTTCACAAACGGACAGCTTGGCGCTCCCGTTGGAAGACTGTCCTGTGGAGAAGGTCGTGAGGGAGTGGAATAATTGGAGAGTGTTGCACAGGGAAGAAACATGCACAGATTCTGTTTCCAGTAGTAGTTCAAGTTGTATCAACTGTAGCACGTATGCTGGGGAAAGGCCTGTGTTTCTATCCGGGGCCACCAGAGCAATGGGTCCCAGGCCATTGGGCCTGTTTCTCCTGGGTCACCCAACTATTTATAATGTGGGCTTTTCCAGTCAAGCAGGGAGGAGCTTCCCTATTTATTCATAAATAATAGGAGATTACAGAGAGGAGGAGTGATTTGAAGTGGGCCAGAAAGCAGGCCTATTGAAGATAGTATTAGAAAAGAATATATGAAATCTACTCTAATTCATATTAATGATGCTGGTCAAAGTCATTTAAACTGATTTTAGACTTTTCCCTTTCAAATTTGCATATATAAATAGCACCAATGAGGGTAAGTAAATTGGAAATGTTTTTCAAAAATATAGACTAAAATTTTATTTCTTTTATTGGTTATTGGTTTTTCATGTTTTTGAAAAAGTGTTCAGAAAAATGTAAAATCCATACGAACATGGGAAGAGAGATTAGAGGTGAGAAGGCGTATGATGTGCTGAGGAAATGGTTGCACTGGAAAGCTGGGCTAAGAATAGTTCGTGTTCTCCAGTTCTTATGAGCTAAGACATAAATGGAAATGTGGTTGTCATGGGGCTCATTAGCAACAGAATGAAGTATTTGGGTTTGTCGAGAGATACAGATATTTTCCTAGTGCTGGTGTTAAGATTCCACTCCCTCAGTATATCCAGGTACCCCTGGGAGCCCTCCCACTTCGCGCAGGCCCCCTGGCCTTCTCTCCCCGCCTCAGCCGCCGTCTGTGCGCCCTGCTGCTCTGCTCTCCTGCAGGGCACGGCTCACCATCTTACCACCTGCTTCCCCAGATTGTGGTTCTCTGCCCCGCACCACTTCCTCCCCAGCGTGGAAAAGAGCCCACCCTTTCATTCCCCACAGCAGAGCGAAAGCCAAATGATGGTATTTAACAAAGCTTTCGGAGAGGCTTCTACATGAAAGGTGTGGGAAAAGCCTTCAAACTGGACCCTCCATGGGACTGCCCCTAAGTCCAGGGCCAAGTTCCTCTCTGGCGTGGAGAGGAAAGCAGGAATGCCGTCCGTCTGTCTGCCCATTCCTCCCGGGATGCGGGCCCCTGCCTGCAGACCCTCCCCTGCAAATAAGAAGGAAATTTCGCTGAAAACAAATGCTGTGTGCAGAGCTGCGCCTCACCCGACACCCTTTAGTTACCGTGTGGGGCTGCTCACTCCTTCCAGTCTTGAACGCTCTTCTAGGATGGAACACTGGCTTTACTTTTGCAGAGCCACAGGCCCTTAAAGTGTTTTCTATCATGTCAGTAATCAGTCTCCAAAGGTGAATTTGAATCTTTAATTCTGAAGAAACACCTAACTTTATCATTTTACTGCATCACATTAAAAAAAAAAAAACATTATCAGGCCCCTGCGTGGCTCAGTCGGTTAAGGATCTGCCTTCAGCTCAGGTCATGATCCCAGGGTCCTGGGATCGAGTCCCACGTTGGGCTCCCTGCTCAGTGGGGAGTCTGCTTCTCCCTCTTCCTCTACCCCTTCCCCCTTTTTGTACTCTCTCTCTCTCTGGCTCTCTCTTGCCCCCATTCTTTCTCTCTCAAATAAATGAATAAAATCTTAAAAGAAAAATTGTCATTCAGACCCAGCCAAAGCATCCTAGATGCACGGGAATCCTGGTCCTACCCAAGGGCTACCCTACCATTTTTGCTAAAAGCAAAAACCCACAGGTTGTGTCTCTTGCTCTCTGGTCTCTAACCACCTTCATTGCCTTCTCCTTATTTTCCCAGGGGAGCTTTGTCATCGGCCCTGTTGGAGTCCTGGGAGTAGGGTGTGTCCACAGCCGGACATGGGTGCGCTAATATTAAGTATCCGCTTCACCCTGCCTATCCCTAGCCAAGCCCTTCTCTTGTTGGAAGAGAGTCAGGACAAGAGAGGAGCAAATGTCAGACTTCAGGAGGCTTCTCAGTGGGACTAAGGTGTCACTATCCACGGAGCTCCTCCTGGGCGCCAGCAAGTCCCATGGCCTTGTCTTCCAGTCACAGCTTTACACATCTGTATCTGTCATTAGGCTGCAAATTTCTTACAGTCATCGGATGGGTCTTTTCATGTTTCAGTGCCCACCAATGTTTTCCTGTAGGAGATGCTCAGAAATCGATTACCCAATTACTACCTCACACCATTACCTAACACTTAATTGCAACGTAGGTGAAGAAATCACAGGTGCCTTCACAAGAGCTTATTTTCTTTGTGGCAACACCTTTGCTGGAAGATCAATGCCCTATTTTGTTGCACACTTTGCATCCCATTTGGGTAGATATGCGAGCAGTCTCTATCACTTAGAGTGTTTTAAAAGCTGTCCAGAAAACAGTTTATTTCCAGCTGAAGTGTGAAGCATTGAAATCTTCTTATGCAGACTTGTCTGGGGACTGATTCTCTCTCCCCTGTGCTTTGTCCCAACGCCTCAGGTGTTCTGGAACCCAGAGGATCCCGGGTTGTACAGAGGGGAACTCTAGTGTTTTTTTTTTTTTTTAAGATTTTATTTATTTGACAGGGAGAGACACAGCGAGAGAGGGAACACAAGCAGGGGGAGTGGAAGAGGGAGAAGCAAGCTTCCCACTGAGCAACAAGCCCAATGCGGGCCTCGATGCCAGGACCCTGGGATCATGACCTGAGCCGAAGGCAGAGGCTTAACGACTGAGCCACCCAGGCGCCCCCAGAGGTGAACCCTAGAGGGCCAGCGCAGGTAGTGTTTTAAGTCACAGAAACAGCTCCCAACACTGACTTGGTTTGTTGAAGGAACTAATTAAATAATGCTCGTTACTGGCAAACAGTGAGGTCGGATGGCTAAACAGTGACCCTGGCTGTTGAGTTGAATGGGGAATGAAACACACAGGAAGAGGATCTAGTTGTAGCTGGTGAAGGAGGCGCGTTTTCTCCCTACGTAGAGTGATAATAGGAATTTTTTATTAAAGGTGGCTGCCTTGTAGTGAGTGCCACAGATTTGTTTGGGTAGAGATTTTTCTTTGAGTATTTCTTCACAAAAGTGTTTTATTGCTGGGTTAACTAACTGAAAAGAAACAATGTGCAAGTGAAATACTCTCTTTTGGGTTCCTGTCTTTCCAGCATTGCTAGAACACGGAGAAAATAGGAATCCAAAGGAAGAATGAGGGGGCAGCTTCTGGAGTTAGTGCCAGGCGCCCGTGAGATGCCCATTGGGCCTGTCCCACTCTCGGTTTGCCCTTTCCAAGGCTTCGCTAGCAACGAGCAAGCTTGCTGTGCTTAATGGCAGACGGTAGCTTTCTTGGGGTATCCCAACTGTCATTTCACTTGATAACATTAAGGATATTGGTAGTTGTCCCCTCAGTTACAAAGAACAGTGTGCAGGCATTTCGGGGCTTGATTTCTGATGGCCAGTGTGAGGGTAAGTGGTAGCAGACAGGAGCAGTCATGGGAATTTTACGGTGGAAGCTTGACAGATCGTCGTAGATGGACTTTTACCTCTTTGGAGATGGTGCTACAGAGCTGGTGTCTAACCTTTGTTTACCATTCGTAATTTTTACCTTTGCTAAAGCAATTTGCAGAATATGTTCAGTATGGTTTCCTTCATAATAAAAATAGTAAAAAAAAAAAAAAACCCTAGGAAGTATATTCATGTGAAATAAGGTTTAGAAAACACAAGAAGTGAATGAGATGTTCCCTCTGAGAAAGACAGAGGGACTGAAGTCTATAAAGGGTTCATTTGTTTTGCATCATTTGATTTATTCACAATATACATGTGTTTTAAGTATAAAGATAAAAGGCAAAATCTCCAAAACCAACTTTTAGAGCACATAGGCTCTTGCTTCAGACTTTCCCGAGGGGCAAAAATCAGTACATTTCATTTACATAATTTTGAGGTAAAAATCATTATTTTAAAATATTGATAGCAAAAGTGTTTTGGGAGTCATATTTATAGTATCTAAGTTTGCCTAAAAGTGGATACTTAAAGAAAACATCAGTTATTAATAATTTATCTTTGGCAATAAAGTGATAATAAGACATTTGTTTTCCCTGACAGGTGGTATATATTTGTAGGGTAGTTTTGGCTTCAAAGGCTTATTTTGACTTATAGAATCACATAACTTTTTTTAAGATTGGAATGGCAATTTGATTTAATTTTTGATGGGAAAGTGGTGTATGTAAATCTATCCTAGGAGTAGTTTAAAAAAAATTAAGCCAGATGCCGTATAATCAATAGTAGTGAAGACTGTTTTGCATTGGCTTGTTGCTTTCCCATCAGTTTTTATACCTTGCTTGTTTTACATTTTTCTTCATGTGACACACCGATCCCTTGTTCTAATAGGGATTTAGTGGGAACATAGATAATGGCAGAATGATTGTAGCTTTCTCAAGTGTAATTAACTTCTTGTAAAGTACAGTTCTGCAGGACAAATCTTGAAATAGAATAACTATTTCCAGATCTGGGCTTTTATCCCCAGCCTTTGTAAGTTCCTCCCACCTCTATGCTGTCAGCTTAGCGATTCTTCTAAGAAGACTTCCAGAACCTCAGGTGGCTTCTTGCCTCTTCTCTTTAACCACTTCTTTCAGCAGACTATACATAAGAATTTTTTTAAAGATTTCTGCAAGATCTGTCTGATTCCTGTGAGCCCAGTGACGTATATCAATCGCTTGAAAAATCAAACATCCAGCTGTTGTCTTTTGGAGTCCAATTTCTAAATCCAAGAATCATGAACTGTCAGGGAATAAAGGAGGTGGAAGGAGATGTTCCCAGCTACTATCTGGTGATTCTTGCATGTAGCCTTTTTCCTCACGCTTTTCATTCTGCCAGGGAAAAATCATTCATAAATGTTTACCACCATTTCTGCATAAGTTTTTGAAAGCCTCAGGCATCATTTGACTTTTCCTTTGTGATAGTCTAATCCCAAGTGTCTGTTTGCCTTAATCTATTTTTAATGTCAAGAGACAAATAAATTTAGTTTTCCTTTTGATAAAAACAGTTGTTTGAGAAAGGGGAGTCTCAATTTGACCTATCTCTGTGCTTTTCTAGCACATTTTAATTAGGTACAAAAATACCAACAAAGAAATTTAGAGAAATCCAGGAGGAAAAGAACCTGTTGACTTGGAGACAGCAAATATATCTCCTTAATCCTGGGCTTAATAGAATACAGAGTGTCTTAAAGAAACAAGTTTCCCATCCCCACTTTAGAAGACCAACAGCGGGGATAAGAAGCCCAGATACTAAATACCATAGTGAATGGCACATAAGTATCTGTTGAATTAGAAGAGAAAGGAATGAGGAAATGCAAGGGAAAATACCGTTCCTAGGGGAGTTTCATGGAGCATCTACTTGTTACGTAGTGATATTGCAGATCGGCTAGAATGTGAATAACACGATTTTATGTTTCTTAGAATCTACTCTTAGACTCTATTCCATGTTCAATCCTGTTGAGTTGCATTTGTAAAGTTTACAGCACCTATGTTTTGATTATCGCATGGTCATTAATTGGCATTTTATTACAGCCATCTAAATTTTCTTTATCATCACGGACAGTGAATCCCTCTCTGTTTGTTCCGTAGGCTGGTCTGTCAGACTAGGGGATTGGAGTTGAACTGACAAGAGGCCCAACAGAGTATTTAATCATAAGATTGCAGAAAAGTTGCAGAGACTTGAACACATGGGACAGTTGAAAAGACACTAGAATTTTTCAGTATATTTTAGACAATTCTCTCACCCTTTGAGGTCACTGACCTAGGACTTAAAGTCTCTGACAGAAACCATTTAGAGGCCACCATCTTGGTCTGTTACAATAACCTACCCTTTTCCTCCTTAAATAAGATGCTTCCTTATGGCCTAATGAAGAATGGATTGTTCACTCTTTAAACTATCCTTCCATAAAGACTTTTAAATATCAGTTTGGAATGTGTGGGTACATTGTTGAACATTGGGCAGGTGGTTGGGGAATTCAACCGAGATTTCAGATTCTTATGCTCAAAAGATTTTTAAAGGAATAGCTTTTGTGGTCAGAACTCATTCCCTATAACTCTGACTCATTAAGAGTTGGGTTTCTGAGGCAACTGTTGTCTTTTTCTAACTGGCCATCTACTTGTATTCCCTTCTGTCCACATGGAAGCAAGGAAGCAAAGTGAGGGGTGCAGAAGAGAAAATGCTCGATGGGTAGCCGGAGTTTATCTGGCTCAGGTTTTCATCTAGTCGTGCATGGATTTGACTCTTTTTCATAGGAAAATATTTTAGTAACTTTGGTGCTTCTGCCAGTTTCCATTGCAGTGAGGTGTGAAAACTGTGCTCTCTTAGGGTAGTCTAACCAAGAACTGTAACTGTTTGGCTGATGTTCTCGGAGAGGAGGCATTTGATGACACTGTCAGGCCTTCTTGATGCAGGGAGTCTGGGGAAAACGGCTTGTCTGTAGGCACTTTATAGAGAATTTAAGTGACAAATGACAAGTCTAAGTAATTGCTAAAATAGCAACGCTGGAGATAAGATTATCTAGAGAGGGCAGATTGCAGACCTCTCCAACCACATTAGTTAATACTTATCCAGTGTCTGCGGCTGGTAGGATGCCACCAGTTCTCTTCCAATCATTTTGATCTGATAGCATTGTTGTTCCTTACCCCAGATGACTGGAGCAAATGGAATGTTAAAGGAAAACCAAGTTTTCTCTAAGGGATGCCTGTCTAAGTCAGTCTCTGCTTAATTTCTACAATCTTTCTGCTTATGTTGAATGAGTGTTATTTTTCCTAGAAGAGGTGAGAACATAGTCAAATGATGGCTTGATGCTCTCCTTTGTTCACTGTAAGACCTTTGTGTGCTTGTGTGGTGGGGGTGGGAACAGGAACTAGAGACAGTGGTTCCCAGTACTTTCTACCCAGACATACATTAGAAGTCTAGAACAATGAAACTGGCCAAGAAGGCCATTTCTGTGAAGTGAGGACCTACTTTTTAAGGCCACATTTTCTGTATATGACTTTTAAATTAGAACTAGGAAAATTTGCATTTCAAAGCTGCCCATTAGCCTTGTATACTTTTGAACTGTTGGTGGTCTTCTTAAGTAGATTTCAGCATACTTAATTTTTTAAAAATATGTGACTTTGAATTTTTTTCTGCTTCATTTGATCTTTTTATAATCTGGCCAAAAAGTTATTTAATAAAGCACTAAGTAATGATGGTGTCTTAAAAATTCACATTATTTCCATAAGGCTTTATGATACTAATGAGGTGTTAGGAAAAAAGGACTAATTTGAAGGAAAATATAATTGAGTCAAATTGAGTGTTGTTTTCATTATGTTAAAAATTATTTAATTCTGTTTTTTTCTCTTAAAAGTTGCTTTCATTTTAACCATTTAATTAATGTTACACTAAATTTTTATATGCACTGAAATACTTATTTGGTGGTATGAGTGATACAAAGCTTCTATCAAAAGTCTCTAAATTTAAAGCAGAGTTTCTCAACCCTGCACTACTGACATTTTGGACCAGGTTTAAGTCTTTGTTGTAGGGGGCTGCCCTATGCTTTGTAGGATGTTTGCCAGTATTCACAATCTCTACCCAGTGTAGTCAGAAAAGAAAAGGAAATTCGTGGAGTCCTCACTGCAGCGATGCCAGCTGGCTGTAAAACCTTGCACTTTTCGTGAAATGCCTTTTTATCTTGTATTGAAAATGCAGCTTTTATGTGGGTGCAGGATTAGTATAAGAAAGGCATATCAATAAACTCTAATATGATTAGAGACAAAGTAAATTCATTATATGAGAACTTAAAGCAGAAGGAAGGTGAAAGATCTAAAGCTGAAGACTCTAATGCTACCAAAGGACAGTTTGGTAATTTAGACAGAAGTTTGGCTTAAAAAATGTCAAGATGACAGGAGAAGAGGCCTCTGCAGACCACGAGGCAGCAGAAGAGTTCCCAGATATCATTAAGGAAGTCACTGAGGAGAAAGGATGTCTGCCTGAACAGTTTTTAATGTAAATGAAAGTGCCCTATTCTGGAAAATATTACCACAAATGATAGTTATTAAAGGAAGAGAAGCGAGCACCAGGATTTGAGGCAGGAAAGGATAGGCTAGCTCCAGTGTTTTGTGCCAATGCAGTCAGGTTTATGATCAGCACTGCCCTTATTTATAAAGCTGGCTAACGCCTGAGCCTTGAAGGGAAAAGATAAACACCAGCTGCCAGTCTTTCGGTTGTACAGCAAGAGGGCCTGGACAACAGGAACTCTTCTTCTGGATTGGTTCCATTGATGCTTTGTCCCTGAAGTCAGGAAGCACCGTGCCAATAAGGAACTGCCTTTTGTAGTTCTTTTGATATTGGGCAATGCCCCTTGGCCACACAGAACTCCATGAGTTCAACACTGCAGGTGTCATCAAAGTGGTCTTCTTGCCTCCAAACACAGTGTCTCTAATTCAGCCTGTAGCTCAGGGGGTCATAAGGACCTTTAAGGCTCATTACACACTGTGCTCTATGGAGAGGATTGTCAACATTGTGAAACAGAACCCCAACAGAGAGAACACTGTGGAAGTCTACCAGGATTACACCATGGAAGATGTCATCATTGTTACAGAAAAAGCTGTGAGTGCTATCGAGCCTGAAGCAATATTAATTCCCGCTGGAGAAAACCATGTCCAGATGTTGTGCATGCCTTCACAGGGTTTATGACAGAGCCAATCAAGGAAGTCATGGAAGAGATTGTGGATATAGCAGAAAAGATTGGGGGGCTGAAGGGTTTCAAGATATGGATCGTGTAGCAATTCAGATGCTAATAGACATCACACCAGAGGGAATGAACAGAAGGCCACTTGATGGAGATGAGTGCTTCAGAACCTGTGCCAGACGATGAGGAAGAAGACACAGAAGAAGCAGAGCCAGAAAACAAATTGACATTAGAGCAATCTGGCAGAAGGGCTCCGATTAGTCAAGACCGCTTTCGACTTCTTTTGTGACATGGATCCTTCTATGATATGGGCACTGAAACTAAAGCAAACAGCGGAAGAAGGATTGGTGCCATGTACAAACATTCTCAGAGAGATGAAAAAGCAAGTAAGTCAGACAGAAATTACGGCGTATTTCCATAAAGTTACATTGAGTGTGCCTGCCTCCCCTGCTTCCCCTTCTACCTCCACTTGCTCCCAAGACAGCAAGACTAGCTCCCCCTCTTCCTCCTTCTCCGCAGCCTACTCAACGTGAGGATGACAAGGATGAAGACCTTTATGATGATCCACTTCCCCTTAATGAATAATAGTCATCATGCTGTACAGTGAATAAACTTACCTGTTGTGGATGTGTGTGAGTGTGTTTGTGTGAACATCTAGTAACTGTACGACAAAAACCTGTATGAGACATTTTCGTATCATCGTCACCATCGTCACCATCGTCATCATCACCATCGCCTAAGTTATTCATCATGTAGAACATTGTGTGCAAGACTTGTAGGGAAGTGGACAGCCCATCATTACATAGGTATAAGGTTAGTGATATTTAATATAAAGCTAATAATGTGTTAGCGTTCATACTGTTTCAAAATTTTGCTACCTTACCTTACAGTACGCCTCTCTCCTAATTGGAGAGGCTGGGTATCAGCCTATCTTCCCAGGTAAGTGGTTTTTGAAAAAAAAATGTAACAATGTTTCCAAAACTGTATTATGAATTTGACTGTAATACTGTAAGCCATAAAAATTTCATAACAATCAATTCATTAGTGTATAGGCTAGGCTACCGTGAGACAATCGTATTGATTACTCTAGGCTATCATAAAGCAAACATATTCCTGCTTCTTTGTTATCAGTGCACAAATTGTTATACCTGTAAATAAATATGAATTTCTTTTTCATATTATCATTTCATTTTCGATGATTAATGTTAGTAATATGTATAACATCTACAGCATTTTGTATCATATAAGACAATTGATGTAGGTACTGACATGATTCATCTTGTAAACAGGCAACATAAAGTATTGATAAATATAGTACAGCACTGTGTGTTTTCTCTTCCTTATGATTTTTCTTAGTAACATATTCTTTTCTCTAGTTTACTTTATTGTAAGAAAAGTACAATACATATAGCATAGGAAATGTGTGCTAATTGACAGTTTATGTTATTAGTAAGGCTTTTGGTCGACTATGGGCTATTTGTAGTTAAGTTTTTGGGGAGTCAAAAGTTATTTGGAGGTTTTTTTAGCTGTGTGTGGGGTCATTGCCTCTAACCCCCACATTGTTCAAGGGTCAACTATAATTGAACTTTAGACTACTAAAGGAAACTGACACATCAGATTCAAAATGCTATTGACCTCGATGACGATTTCCTTATAATATCCTAGACCTAAGTAGGAGAATCCAAGATGGACTAGAAGCTTCTTGTTTCATTCCTAATTTCCATGTTTTGATTTTTAACATTGATGTTTCTGTTCTCGATCTTCCTGCTTTGATGTTCGTTTATGCCATCTTCTCTTGGTTTTTATGCTTGTCCTTTGATCTTTTGCTTTCTTTTCTGCCTCTCAACCCTACTACGGATTATCCCCCACAGGCTAGTTAGTCCTGGTCTCCCTTTTCTTTCTTCCTTCTTCATAAACTGTCAGTCACCTTAAATACAGGGCCGTGGTCCCTTTTCTGCTGTTCCCAATCCGCAAAAGCTGTGGAAAGGGGAATGTTGTCATTACTCGTTTGTTGGCAAACTTGACCCCAGTAGATGTGAGGCTATTTCATAGTCTAGTTTCTTGCATCCAATATAAACGTATGTACATGTCGCTGCAGACTTATTAATATGCTGATCATGGGAAACCGCCCGAGATACCCCCGGGAGGGGATAGGTGTACTCTTCTATTTTTTCTAAAATCTGAAAAATCCAGAATTCTCAAATGCTACCAGTTCCCCAAGCATTGGATAAGGTGTGACTGTATTATGTTCATGTGGAATATCGCAAATCAGTAGCTTTTAATGCACTCTTTCTCTTTTTTATTCATACCAGATCTCACTAAACTAATTTTGGACCATATCCTTTGAATGAGTAGAATGGAAATTTTGGTTGATAGGTCCATTAACAAATGTGCACCAGATGACATGGAATAGTACCAGATAAGCAACTTACTAGAGTTGTATGATTCATTTAAATGATTAAGAATTGATAGTCACAAAATGAAGAAAGATATTTTATTCACCAAGGAATAGGATTGCAAGTCAAAGCTTGCCAGGGGCATCTTACACCTGAAAAAGCTAAGACAGTCATCCATCCCACTGCTAAGTGTAGGCTTATTTTTAGTTCCAGAACCCAAGAAGAAGTGCTGTTTTAACTGACTCCTTTCTTCAAAGCTACTTAAACTTGTGCCCTATTTTATATAGATTGAGTATCTGGAAATCCAGGATGTGGTCATAAGGAAAATCAGTGATTATTTATTTTACAAGAGCATTCGTACTAATCTCCCTTTAAATAGTAAGCTTCTGTAGTGTGTTTTTAAATTGAGATGTAATTGATAGAACGTTGTATTAGTTTTAGGTGTACAGCATAATAAGTTGATAAATGTATATATTGTGAAATGATCACATAATAAGTCTTGTTAACGTCCATCGCCACACATTGTTACAATTTTTGTTCTTGTGATGAGAACTTTTAATATTTACTCCATTAGCATCTTTCAAATATATAATAGAGTATTGTTGACAGTAGTCACCATGCTGTACTTTACATTCCCGGGACTTCTTTTTTATAACTAGATGTTTGTACCTTTCAACCTCCTTGGCCCATTTCACCCACCCCCATCCCTCATTAATGGTCCTTGCTTGCCTTTTGTGTAAGTCCAGCTCTCGATGGAGCCTTTTTTCATGCTTGAAATAAGGTATTTAAAATTATGGCGATTCATTTTCCTTGCTTTTGGAAACAATATTCCTATTGGTCTTGTTGCTACTGAGTACTCCTGTCCTCAAAACTTGGGATTGTCTTAATTGTCTCCTTTTCTCTACTTACCCTGCCTGTTCACCTCCTGAGCCTTTCTAAGTCCTCACGCACATGTTTCTTTGCATTTCCATTATTGTGGTCCGTGATTTTAGTCTTGAGCTGCCACAGAAGCCTCCATTTTGCACGTGGTCCTTTTCTCCTTCAGGGACGTGTTGTGAGCCCGCAGAGCAATGGTGGCGGCATCTCCATGACCACCCACACGCGGCCTTAGCTCCAGCCATGGGGCACCTGGGCTCCTCTGCTCCAGCAAGACACACACACCCTTTAATGTCCTGTATTTGGATGCTGTATCCTGTTTTTTGTTTACTTTCTCTCCCTGAGAGGAGTGCCTTTTTCCTCAGAATCAGTGTCCATCATGCCCTGCAGTTTCATCTCCCAACAGCCCTCCCGCAGTGTGATGAGTCACGATGTATTGAGGGATGGTTCCTGAGGACCTAGGAAAATGGCAGGGTCATCAAATTCAAGCCTGATTTTCTTGTATGCATAAATGGACAGCCTTATTAATGTTTTATATGAGAATTTGAAGTCTATATAAAGTAAGGACATTTGGGGGCGCCTTGGCGGCTCCATCGGTTAAGCGTCCTGCGCTTGATTTGGGCTCAGGTCATGATCGCAGGGTCTTGAGATCAAGCCCCATGTTGAGCTCTGTGCTCAGTGGGGAGTCTGCTTCTCTCCTTCTTCCTCTCTTTCTGCCCCTCCCCCTGCTCATGCTCGCGTAGGCTCTCTCCTCAAATCAATCAATCAATTAATCTTAAAATAAAAATAAGGCCATTTGGGAACTCTACCAAACTCACCTGAATTGTACTTCCATCAGCCCTTTGCTCGCGGTTCGTGGTGGTTTACCAGCCCCCTTACTCTAGTACTCAGATACTGCATTTACACAAGCTCGTGTCTCCAAACACCCTGAAAATTTTTCAGTATAAACTTGTAGATCACTTTTAATAATGGTTTGATAACATATCATGGTTTTCTCGTGACTGAGATGAAAGGCTAGTGGGAGGATTTCTACCCTCTAAGGGCTCTAACCGGCTACAGCACAGAGCAGATCATTGCCGACGTGGAGGGGCTTCAGCTGCACACCAAGCCTCGGCCCTGTGAGCATTGTTTCGACGCTTTTAACACACTTCGGTCTGTGTGCTCAAGAAGACGTAACTGGTAGGCTTATTGTCTTAGTCAGTTAGGACTGCTGTCCCAAAATACCATCGACTAGGTGGCTGGAGCAACAAACATTTATTTCTCCCGGTTCTAGAGGCTGGAAAATCCCAGATCAAGGAGCCGGCGGATTTGGTGTCTGGCGAAGGACCTCTTGTTGTCCTGTGAATGCCCACCTTCTCGCTGTATGGCAGAGAGGGTTGCTCCAGGGTCTCTTTCTCTTCCTATAATGTATTAATCCCACCATGGAGCTTTACCCTCATGGTTTCCTCAAAACCTAATGATCTCCCAAAGACTCCACCTCCAGATACCACCACTGTGGGAATTAGGGCTTCAACATATGAATTTTGGGGAAGCACAGACATTCAGTCCCTAGTACTTATATTACTAAGATGTAGATTAGTGAGAGAATTAGATGATTATGACACATGAAAATGACGGGTCACACAAAATCGTATTAATGTTTGTGACATTGCAAGCTCTCCATTTATGTCCCCAATATCGGTTATGTAAGTATTGGTCAGGGCAATGGCTTGACATTAATTTATGGGGAAATGACATGGATTTTGTTAACCAGAATGGGCCAACCATGTATTATGACTTGCTAAGGCAAACCCAGAGGGGACATATGCAGCAGAGTGTGTGGCCCTAGGGCGTTGACTGTCTCACTGCATTCTTCCAAGTGATGAGTCTGTGTTCACAATGCTGACTACATCTGGTTCTCCTTCCACTTTCTTCCATTACACCTTCTTTGTGGTTTTAATACAGCATTTTAAAAAATATTATTTCTTCCTTTTTACATGTCTTTTTTACTCTAATAGACTTTCAGCTGCCTGAGGACAAGAACTATTTGCCTCTGCTTTCTCAGCACTAGCAGAGTGGTTGATATTTAATACCCTCTTAGTACACAGTTATGGAAATGTCTCAGTGACCCATTTCCAGGGGGATGTTGGCAAGCCAGTGTGCATCGGGAGGGGGGGGAGGAAGTAGACTGCTGAAAATTCTTGAATCCAAATTACATAGGAAGTAGTTGGTGAACTGGGATTGTTTGGTCTGGAAAATAATTATGTGCACTCAATATGTTACAATTTGGGGAGCAAAGAACATGAGATACAGAAAGGACATAAAGCATAGTGGTTAAGAGTTAATAGCAGTGTGACTCTAGGCACGTCTAGGTATATCCATTTGTAAAATGGTACAGAACACAGTGAGCACCTCACTGGCTAGTTGAGAAGTACTTAGCACTTGGAAAAGTCCTGGTACCAAGTGCTCAGTAAATGGTGCCACTTTCTCTACTCCTCTCTCTACTTTTCCTCTTTCCCCTCTTTCTCTTTCCCCCTTCTCTATAGCCCTCAGCAGGAGGATTATTTTATCTGTTTTATAGGCAAGAAAAATAAAGGTTAGGAGAGTTAAATGATTTGTTTGAGATTTCTTCAGAAGATGTGAGAAAAGGAACTATAGTCTAGGTGTTGGTCCATTCTTTCTTAAAAAAACTTTTTTTTCTAGACAGGGAGGGGAGAGGAGCAGAAAGAGGGAGAGAGAGAATCTTAAGCAGGCTCCATACCCAGTGTGGAGCCCCATGCAGGGCTCAATCTCACGACCCTGAGGATCGTGACCTGGGCCGAAACGAAGAGTCGACGCTTCACTGACTGAGCCACCCAGGCGCCCCCGTCTATTATTTCTTGGACAGGATGGCCACCTTCAGACATCTGAGACAGCATCTTGTAGAAGATAGAGACAAGTTAGAGCATGTTGCTTGAAAGGGCAGAGCGAGGACTAATGAGTAGGTGTTACCCAGGTGAAGTATAGGGCGGCAAGTGCAATGTGAATTTCTAACCATTGGAGCTGCTGTTGGAATCAGGAATTTCCTATCATTAGGAAAGTGTACGTGCAGTAGCTGGGGAAGCAGACTAATAATCCACAGGGGTGGAACGAGGTAGTTTACCGATTGGGGCAGGCACCATACTAGATGCCTCTAAGTCCCTTCTGAATTTAAACCTATACTCTTCTTTCATCTTTCTGTTTCCCTCACATCTGCAATGGCGCTGTGCAGATGACAAGGGATCAGCAAATCATTGAATTAATGTAATTTCAGTAACGATACAAGAACTGGGGTCTTTTATATTCTGCCAGGGAGAACCAGGTTTGAAGAATTGTTCTGTTAAGACATGTGGAGGAAGAATTCTCAGGACTATATGATGAGATCTGGCACACAATAGCAGAGATGGAAGGAGAGCTCAAGTGCAATCAGAGCTTTTCAGGAATCCAGCAAATGACTACTTGCATTAATTCTCAGATTGTTTTTGAGAATTGAGCCTTCTGCAGTTTTTAGGCACTGGTTCCATTCAATAAGGAAGACTAGGGAAGTGAAGATGATATTTGAAAATAAGGTATGTGACAGTTGTGAATGTGTCCATAAATACTAGTGTAAGTTCTACCTGTTCCAAAGAGACAACAGAAAGCTGATATGTTTTACGTTACTAACATACTGAATTGGCAACCCTACGTCAATCAGCATTTTTTTTTAAAGACTTTATTTATTTGAGAGAGAGAGAGAGAGAGAGAGAGCACGAGCGACAAGAATGGGGCAGAGGGAAAGGGAGAAGCAAACTCCCCACTGAGCAGGGAGCCCGCCATGGGGCTCGATCCCAGGACCCTGGGATCATGACCTGAGCCCAAGGCAGATACTTAACCAACTGATCCGCTCAGGCACCCTGTCAGTCAGCATTTCTTTGCATAAATTTCAAAACATAATTTTATCTTTGTGAAACACTGTTTTTCCACGCAACAATTTCTATTCATTCTATTTCCTTAAGAAAAAGAAAGTAGTCTTTTGGATTAAAAAATGTGTGATAGGGGTAAGAAATACAAAATATACTGAAAGGAGGTCAGTAAGACAGCTCTAGCATTTATTAAATGCCTACGCTGTGCTTCAGCTATTATTCGTACAATCTCATTTAATTCCATCTACATTTTATGTCTGAGGATTTGAGGCTCACAGGTTAAATAACTCAAGGCTTTGCAATAAAGAAGTGCTGATCTGTCTTAAGAGGCAGACAATAGAGAGAAATTTTTCATAGAAATGGTTCATTCCTTTGCCTTCATAAAATTGTTTGGGAGCTCTAAGTTATAAGGCAGTTGGTGGCATGTGACATATGTTTGATTTCCCAGAATAGTCAGATGTAGCTTATAAATAATGCCGAAGTTTACTGGTTTCATCCTCACTCATATTTCCCCTCATTCTGTGATCCCATACACTACTCCCTACGTGAGGAAAATGTGTTTTTCAGAAAGCCTAGTAATAGTGTACAAAGAGTAATGGAAACAAACCTGACAATATCTATCTCCTTGTTTTATACAGGAATGAAGTCTGTAGAATTCCCTTCATGACCTGGAATTTATATTTCACAGATGATTCTAAAAATATTCTTTACCTTCAAAAACCATCTGTTTTTTTAAGACAGTTTTTTTTTAATGCTATTCCTCATCTGAATTCTAAAAATGTATTTGCCACCCTTTTTCAGAAAGATGCAGTGGATGGGGGTAATGTGATATACTTGAAAAATTCATTTTCCCCCCCTAAACATTTAAAAATAAAATATTTGTGCCATTCCACTGGTAGGAATTCAGCAGCAATAATAAGAATAGAGTTACCTTCTGTGTCTAATATTGCCTTTATAGTTGCTTTGTTTCCTAGTTTTATAAATTGAGCTTTCTGGTTTCCGTGGAAACCCAATTGTCGACATGGGTTGCTAAGGAGCAGCGTTTGCTGCACAAAGCATAAGGAGCTGTGAGTCTGCTACCGAGTGACTTCATTCTTGGCAGTGACAGGCAGTGGGAATCTTAGTACTTTTTCAAGTGGACCTCCATCTTGATTTTCAGCCTGAAGGATTCTGATGGATTTCCCTTACCTTTCTTAGCCTGACAGTTTTCCTTAGGTATAGGTGCTTATGGGAACTGACAATTGTGTGGTATTCCAGAGCATCTAAGCTCTCATCTCTGTTTCATCAGTCACTTGATGTCAATGACTTATTCAACAAAAGAAAACCTATTGCTGCAGTTATAAGACATCAAAGAAGTTGTACAGTCTTTTCTTAAATTGAGCATTGGGCCCGCATGAAAGGAAGCCAAGCGGTCATCTTTGTAAATCAATGAGGGAGTATGATACTGATATTGGGTTGTGTATAATCTACATTTTCTAATATTCCAGTTGGAAGTGGTATAAATTATAGTGCATGTACCCCTTTCCCAATTAAAAAAATAACCTAGAAACTGTAACTGACCTTTTTCTGCATTGGTGTACAACAGATATTGTAGTTCTTATAGAAAACATGTCTTAACTTGGATCATACAGATTTTTGACAATGATTTTATAAGCTATTTTAGGCATAGTAATTCAAGTGCAGATCTGTCCGTCACGGTCCACGTCCTTGTCTATTTCATGGGTGCATGTTGCATTAGGACGTCAGTGATGTGTGAGTGTTTGAGGTCAGAAGTAGAAAGGTCCTTATTTTTAAAATAGATGGCAAGGACAAGTGCAAGCTCCATTTCCATATCTCAGGTGTGAGTCAGCCAGAGCCATTGTCCTCAGCTGTCAGGCTGGAGGGCTGATTTGGCTTACGGCAGGTGGTGATGCAATTAAACCCTGACTGAGCACCATTCACCCTCCTTGCTTGGTTTTGGTTGATAGCATTCTGTAAATTCCTCATATTATATTAATTATGTATTGGAGATCCTCAAATATAAGCAGACTATGTTGTAGCCCCAAATAATTGAGACCTTTGTTCCTCATTAGACACATTAGTTACCCTCTCAACCTCAAGTTCATCATCTGTAGTGTTGGACAAATAATAATATCTCATATTTATTGTAGGTTACCGTAGGACTAAGTGAGATAATATATGTGAAATATATGTTAGGTATCTAGGCCATACAAGGCCCTTAAAAATAGTATCTGTTTCCCAGAAGAGGCAAATCTATACAGATAGACAGTAGATAAATTGTTGCCTGGGGCTGGAGTTGGGAGCAGAGGATGACTGCTCACTGACATGAGGAATCTTTCTGGACTGATAAAAGTGTTCTCAAACTGGATTGTGGTAATGGTTGCACACTGTGTATATATATATATATATATAGACTAAATATCATGGTACACTTATAAGGGGTGAATTTTATGACTAAAAATTATTGAGCTTTACACTTCAAATGGGTGAATTTTATCAAGTGTAAATTATACCTTAATAAGGCTGTTTAAAAAAGTAGTAGCCATAAGTAATAGCAAATCTGTTTTCCCCTTCCTTTTCTCATCAAATTATTTGTTGCTTAACTTGAAATTATTGAAATGTAATTTAAATGGAGATGGTATGTACCATGATTTTTGGATAAATTTTAATGGGTGTGTATGTAAGAATGAATTTGAGTACGTCTGTATTTCTCCAACTATGCTAATCCCAAGGCGAGAAACAATTAAAGCATTTTAAGTTGATCACATTCTTACTAACTTTGAAAATAAATCACCTCGATAAGGCAAGTTACTTCGTGGTGTGAAGGGGTAAGTAGGTGTGTCTGAGAATGACACCCTCACACAGTGGGAGATCTTCGCTGTGCCATAAGTTGTTTCTCATAGGCTGTCTTTGATGTACTAGTAACATTTTAGAGGATGTTATTTAAGCCAGGAGATTCCAGAATTCATGTAATGATGAGCATGGATAATAAAGAAATTCTATCGTACGTGTACATATTATGCCACAACAGAACATAATTACTTTTGTGATTGTCTTACAGAATTTCTAGTTATCTAGAAAACTTGACTTTTCATGAATGTGTGAGGGTAGCAAAATAATTACTGTGTTTTTATAACTGACTCAGATCAAATCTTCTTAAAGCAGTAGAGCTGCTAGTTGTAGAGTATCTCACTGTTATTCTGCTTTTGAGACTTGTGTTCATTTGACTGGGCTGTATTATTTATTCCGTGCCACCATTTTATTGCATGCCTAATACATGTGAGTGATTTTCTAGATGTTGTGGGTAGAGCTGTGAAGAAGATAGAAACTCAGCTCTAGATGTGCTAAGTTTAAGACCTCTGCTAGTCCTATAAGGAGAGATGGTGAAAGGGCAGTTGATTCAAGTTCTGGAATTCAGGAAAGAGACGTGGGCTGAAGATATAAATTAGGAAGAGTTAGCAGATAATGTTTAAAGTCATGAAGAGCTCACCAAGGAAATGAGAGTCATGAGAGAAGAGTTCCAAGGAACAACCTTAACTTCTCAGTGATTCAGAGACAACAGATCAAGGAAAAGACAAGACACCACATACGGGACTGAGGAGGGGTGACCAGTTAGAAGAGGGAATCAGCAGATTCTAGAAGCTGAGTGAAGGCAGTACCCAGAGGGCCTGTGACACCTGGACATGTGCTACCAATGGCTAAGGGAAGATAAGCCCTGAGAACTGATGATGGAATATGATAACCGAGGGGTCATTGACAATCTTGATAAGACCAGTGTGGGTGGAAAGGTGGGGCCAAAGCCCGATGTAGGTTGGGAGTCTAGGAAGAAGTGAGAGGGGAGAAATTGGAACAAACCGAGACAACTCTTTCTGGAAGGAATGGGGGCGGGGGGAAGCTATTGAAGGAAGTTAGGTAATATGGATGGCTTTAATCAGATATTTGAGTCTGTAAAGGTTGAGTATTTGGTCTACATAAACTAATTTAGATAATAATGTCTTTGTTATGCCTATCTCGATTATACATAATTACTAGTATTTTTTGAGTATCAATTTGCAAGTTGTCAGTTTCTACAATAAAATTCAAGTTACCACGTTGTATGTGGATTAATTAATGTAAATATTCTCCACAACCAAAAAGCAGTATAATCTAGTGGTTGAGTCCATTCACCTGTGTCATTCAGCCTGGGATTTGAGTCTCTGTTCTGCTCCCTCTTGGCCACGTGAGCCAGGAAAGTTGTTCAGTTGTTCTAAGCCTCAGCCTCCTCATCTGTAAAATTGGGGTGGCAGAAATTCTTACCTTGTAGAGTTTTGTGAACTTACATGAAATAATGCAATTACAGGGCTTAGGCCCACAGTAACACCTGCATAAACTTCCCAGGAAAAGTTAGCTGTTACTATAACTATTAATTTATATTTTGACATGAAGTAACGTAAGGAAGTAGAAAGAACACAGGATTTGGAATTGATCATCCTTGGGTTTCTACCCCATTTCGTCACCCACATCTGTGCATGTTACTCCACATTGTTGAATTTGTTTCCTTATGTCTGATGATGATGATGATGATGATACTTAGGGGATTAAAGGCTATGTTTATAAGCACGTGGTATGTTATAAAGTGCAAACAAATATTAATTTCACTTATTTAAAATGAGATTGTCTTTTCAATGTATTAGACCTCTTACATTAGATTTATATATTAAGAGAGAATGAATCTTAACACACGCAGTTTTAGGTGTTTAATTTCAGGGGAGGTTTGGGTTGCAAAGAGAATGAAGATATCCAATGACAATGTAAGAAAATATGTTAACATTATTTTTGGTAAAAAATCCTGAAATGTTAAAGATGCTACAAAAGAGAAGAATAGAAATGTGCACCCTATTACATATATATGCAATTATATAAAATTTATTTTCCATATGGACTGGCTCAAGTGGACTAACCTACCTGGGGCCAAGGAGGTTGTCTTTTATGTTTCTACCAGAACACTACGTCCCTTAGGTCTCTTTAGAAAGATGGAGAAAAATGATACATAACAGCTGGTAAAAAAACAAAGATACGGGAAGTGAGGTCAGCCAATCATCTAAGAAACCTTCCAAGTTAAGAATAACCTAATGAGAAAAAGAGAGGTTTGTGTGGCCTTGTTTGGTAAAAATCTGTCCCAATTTCATACAAATTCTCTGATTGAAAACTGAAGTGACTCAAATCACTTTTGACCCCTCTTGGTCATCTTTCAGGAATGTAGAAACAGCTAATAGTAGGGCTGTTACCACAAGTTCATGTTTATGTAGCACTCAGATCTTTTCAAAAACACTTCTCTGGGCTTTGTTGCCTGTAATTCTCAGAACCACCTCATGAGATCAGTTTTGGAGTTAGCATTACATCCATTTTAAGAAGAAGCAAACTGGTTTCAATGGGAGATGGATGACATTATTGTCTTTGGGTCAGAGCTGGGACTGAAGCCACTTGGGGAAGTTGGTGACCTAAAGACTCGTGTTTCACCTTTTCAGGTGCCGTGCAGCAAATGGAAATTGTAAAGTTCTGACTTCCTTAGAGACCCGAGGATTTAATTTTTTCTTAATAACACAAGTCAGTTGGGTCGAAATTACATCTAAACTCACTCTCTTTTCACCAGGCACACAGTTGGTCCTCAAGAACTCTTTGCTGACTAGCTGAGTGCAGTGTTCTGTTGGAGCGCAGGTGATCTTTCTAGTTCATTGTTGCTGCTGCTGCTCAGCACTTGTTTTAAAGGAATAACACCGGATTCTAGCGTTTAAATCCTTTGCGATCGTATATCTTGCAGGTCACTATAGAACATACACAACAAGTTAAATACGATCACTACTCTGAGAGTGAGAGGGACTATCAAACAAGAAGACAGCTAGATAATTCGCAAGCAACATCAACATAGGCATTGAAGTTGTGACACAGCCTGAGTGTATGCAAGATCATGGTGGGAACAGGTGGATGGTGGAGGGACAAGAGGCTGGACCTATTTCTTGGAAGGGGGGGTCAAAGTTGATGAGTGGAGAGGAAGGGAAAGGGTGTTTCGGGGGAAGGGAGCAGAGAAAGCAGTGGTGCCAGTGAAAGTGGGAAGGGGAGGTAAGGCCATCTTGGTGGAGGTCATGCAAGAGTCATTTCCTGTTACTTTCTCAGTGACTCAGTGTCACCTCAGGAGCAAGCTCTGTGGCTTTCACGTGGCTTAATAACTTGGTGATAACCAAAATACATTTTAACAAATAAAGTCATGTTCTCATGGAAGAAAGAGTCTTGAACAGCATTCTTGGTTTCTTCATTTCTTGTTTTTATTTCTCTTGCATGTTGGCTGAGTTAGTTTGCTTAATTTGAAGTCAATCTAATATCATTTGGGTTCAGGAAGAGGATTGTATTTAAAAGAATCAAAATCCCTGGAAGCTTTTACCTCCATTTTAATTATGGTTCAAAATAACATTTTCCAAGAATGGTTTTCTGGACCCTACTTTTACAACAAAACTTTGTGCCTGGTTTCCGTCTCCATCATTGCTCAATTCTTCTAGTACCTCAGTTTCTTCCAACAAATGGAAATTAATGCTAAGTATCTCATGTGAGTAAGAGGATGAAATTATTATGATGTTATGTGCAAATCATGTACACTGGAAAGTGCTTTAGACTACCCTAAATTGATACTATATCTATAAATTTTACCGGACTGCTGTATTTGACTATACTACCCTAAAATGATATATATTTTTAGATGTAAGTCAGATGAAAGCTATACTTTTATTTGATTGCTATCTTTGGAATTAGTCACATGCATTTTATTATTATTTTTTCCCTTTGTCTTAGCTTATCTTCACATAATCCTGATGTTTTTAGTTCACCCAAACTAGGTTAGTGTGTTTTGAAAGACCGTGTACCTCATAGCCTCCATTGCTCATGCTCTTAGAAAGGGGATATGAAATAACCTGTTTTGAAACTAGTGAAATGAATAATGGATTTTTTTCCCTGCATCTTTTAAAGAAGCACTCCAGAAGGTTATTGTAGTGAACACATTTAATTTGAATTATTGTGTCTCAGGCCCTGTCATGAGGAGTTTTTTTTAAAGCTTTCTTTGTTGATCGAGTTAACTATTTATTAAATATTGAAGATTTCTTTGTACAAGAATTATGAAAGTTTGTATAAAGGACTGCTCTGCCAAGATTCAAAGAAAAAGCTTAAGAGTAGAATTTAAAAAAATCTAAGGATTTGATTTTTGGCCTGTAAAAACTGTATTATATGAGTTTTACATAGGAGTCATTCAAAGCTGAGTTGAAGATTTATTTAGAGAGGCTTATATTCACTGAATACCAAATAGTTCTTTTTATTGTGGCTTCGTTTAAAGAATTTAAGATTGATTTACATGGCCTCTTATTTATAACCTGAGACCAAGACAGTGTAGGCAGCCAAACTGATGTACAGTGTCAAAAGCATTTTAACTAGACACAGAGAGATTCCTCTTTATTGCCCAGCATGAAACTAACCAGGTCATCTGTTGCCAAAATAATAGGAACGGTATGCTTTTATAGGCTTAGCACATTTGGCTGTGCTTTTTTATACCATGAATTTTCAAAAATCACAATATAAAATGCTGAAATCCAAATTTGGTATTGTGGATTTTTTTAAATGTTCATCAGTTTGGTCATATTTTCTAATTATGTTCTTCTGAATACTTATCTTTTTCTTTCTACACTTTAAAAATATGAACACTTTTTATGCACGTAGTTCTTCTGTGCTCTCTAATGTTCAGACTAGTAACTTTTTGTTTTTCACTAAAGCGTATGCCTAGCACCCCCCTCCAACTGAAGAACAAAACTGGTTTTGGGGAGCGAGCTGGGGGGGGGGGAGCTCTTCTCATTTAGTAGAGTGGTTTTGGATGAGGTAGCAGGGAATGTTTCATGTTGTCATCTCCTAGGGCAGAAGGGATAGCCTAAGAGAAGCAGATTGGAAATGTAATGGAAAGACAGCCCTGGCATTTTGGCTGCCCTGTAGGAGGTAGAGCTGTATGGTACCAGGACCCACATTCTTCAAAGGTATTAGCCTTACTTGCTGAATTATGCCAAAAAGAAAGGAAGAGTGGAAGGAAGGGGGGAAGAAAGAAGGGAAGAGAAAGGGAAAGAAGGGATGAAAGAAAAAGGATATGAAGGAAGAAGAGAGAAAGAGAGAGAGGGAGAGAAAGAAAGAAAGAAGGAAGGAAAGAAAGAAAGAAAAAGAAAGAAGAAGGACGAAGGGAAAGAAGGATGGAAGGAAGGAAAGAAGGAAGGAAAGAGAAAGAAGAGAAAAGGAAAGGAAAGAAAAAAAAAAAAAAGAAACCTGTTATTAGCACAGATTCTTTCCAGACCTCCCAATTTATGATGGAAGAAAGTGTAGGTGCCTGATTTATTTGAGCCATGCTGAGCTCATTCAGAAAGGAATGTACTAGTGGTTAGTTCAAAGGCTAGTACAGTATCTTGTTTCTTAAGTGACAAGATGTGTTTGGGAAAGTGGTGCCATTTACTCTCGTTTTACAGTCCAGGGAAGTAATGTTGTTCCCAATGATTGACAAGGCAGCTACAGCTGTGGATTCTAGTATTCTGGGTCCAGTCTGGTCCAAAATGCCCTCATGGGAAGACCTGTAACTTGGGTGGGAAAGCCCTGGGTTGACCTCAGGCCCCCCTACTTACTCACTGCATTATTGTGGAAAAGGACGTGACCTTTCTAACCTTCGGATGCCTGGTCTGATGGAAATGCTATGCGTTCAACACACACCATGAGGTTATTTGAGGTGCAGATGACCCCGTGTATATTGTAACCCTTGGAAAATTGCAAATTGCTACTCACACTAGAAGTGATGATGTTGTTGTTATTCTAATATCTGGAACTTACTTCTTTAGTGTCTTTTTTTTTTTCCTGTGCAAATACAGTATTTGCTAAAAGAGGAAAAATTTTAAAACAGCCATAATTGTACACCTCAGACCTTTACTATTGCTATTAGCATTTTGGTATAGTCATATATAAATTATTAAGAATGTACATAGATATCCTTCCATATATTCAATCTGGTATATCCTCTATTCCTTTTCCATAATATAACGGTATGTATTTTTCTGTGTTACAATGTAATTTCCATGGTTATTTGACTGTTGGCAGTTTAGAGTTTGCAAAATTTTAAGAGTGTCATACTATCTAGATGAGTCTTTACCTAATTATCTTAAGTCTTATCCTATAGGTTCTTAGAGGCTGGGCGGAGGTGGAGGTGGGGGGGTTGAGTCTCTACATCAGTCATGGAAGGTTGTCTTCCCAAACCATTCTTCCTTTCGTATTTTCTTTTCACTCTTATATAGGAAGACAATCCAAATTCCAAGTTGTAGGAATGAAAACTAGCTAGCATTTATTGCATGCTTATTCTGTATAGCTGTATAGCTGTTTTAATCATCACAAGAACCCTAAGATAGGTGCTATTATTATCCCCATTGTATGGATGAGTAAACTGAGGCACACAGCGGTTAAGTGACTTAGCAAAGATCACATAGTGAGTGAGTTTTGGAGCTAGGGTTTAAACTTAGGTATCTTCTCTGGGAAGTCCTAGGCATTACGTGACACAGGTAGCTGAGAAACATGACCTATATATTTTGTTCAACTAATACATATTTATAATCTGTCTAAGGTCAGAAATTCCACAGACAACATTTTTTATGGGAGAGTGTTTGGTGAACATTTCCAGCATTATTTAGGAAAGTGGATGAATCATTAGGACCATTGCCTTTCCTGATTTAATCATCTTTGAAGGAAGGTAATGAACTCAAATTAATGGTGTTGCAATCCTGGTTTTACTTGAAAATAAAATCCTCATGATTGGAGTTAGGTACTGTTATTATGCAATAAATATGAAGATTTTACACAGAATTTTCATGTTTCTTTTTCTTTCTTTCTTTCTTTCTTTCTTTCTTTCTTTCTTTCTTTCTTTCTTTCTTTCTTTCTTTCTTTCTTTCTTTCTTTATAATAGACCCTGTTATTCTTGTCCAGAGTAAGGATGACGTTACCTCTTTCCTTCGCTGTTTTCTGCCTTCTTATAAACTAAAGTTCAGTGGACCTTTGTCTTTTCTGCAGCTCAGCGGCATTAGTATTGAGCAAGAGCAAATTTATGATGAACAAACAGTTCGCTATACGTGTTTGCCTCTGGCCACTTGCTTGACTGCAATATACTCAATGATGCTTAAAGCTTTGTAGGTTTTCAGATGAGCAGCTGCATTATTTTACCTTATTTGCTAAATCCATGAATGCCTTTAGTCAGTCTGGGTACAGCAGGAATGTGATATATGAACAGTATTCATCAAATAACGCAGGGCTCTTCCCTTGTGAGAACTGTTCCTTTCCTTTCCTTGTGAGAACTGTTTGGCATACCTTTATTACTTTTCATTTTACTTGATTATTACAGATTAATTATAGCTGTCAAAGCGCCAAAACCTACCCTGTAAGTCATGTTTTAAAAATGTAATCATCTGTTTAATGGATTTATGAAACCTTTTCTGGGGATTTCTTGCAACAACATCCACTAATCATTTCACTTATTCATGCAATAAAGATTTACTGCTTGTATTTTACGTGCCAAGGTGAGTGCTAGGAACTGGGTCTATGTTAATGCATAAGCCTGTTAAAAAGGTGGAATTCCTAACCTGATACTCTGAAAATACACCAGATATTATTGTCCAGTAAGAGAACAGTTCTCTTCAGCTCTTTCCACATTTTTTTCAGAAGCGTACCGACAGCCCTTCCTCTTCTGGTGAAAATCAGTGAATCCCCTTATACTGACCATTTCCCTAACTCCCATCTGGCAAGGTGGGCACTTCGGCAAATACAGTAACTTCTGAAATATCAGACACACCTGTACTCTTCTTAGACCTCCTTGCCCCTTTCCCAAGCGACCTATGCCACACCTTCTCCAAAAACAAGAGTCTGAGGGCATTGAAATTTCTGGGAAGCAGAGTAACTATGCATAATTTTTCTTTCATATGTTTCAAAAATGGCCAGAGCCTAACTGAAGCCATAATCTAACTGATCTAACTCCCTCATGAGGCAGGGAAGTCGTTTGAAAGGAAGACGATTCTGAATCCCCTTTGGTTTTTCCTTTTTTCCCCTACCCTTTGTAATGTCCCTGGGACATCCGAGGGCACTGAACCTCCAGCTTGAGAAGGTGTCATCTAGAGCCTTCCAAGGTACCTAAGAGTCCAATCTAAATGTACTTTGCAGTATCCTGGTGACATTGGAGGACCTTTCCGTTAAAAGTTAATAATTTTTAGCTTAGCTTAGATGATGGAAATCACGATCAGTATCAAAATCATTTTGTTTCCACATGTACACAGTGCTGTATTGGCTCCAGGCAAGTCAAATTAAACAGACATGGGCCCTGTTCTTACAGCGCTATTGGCAGCATTGTTACAGACAGGCAACCAAAGGACATCAGATGCAGACATCAGCAAACAAACGCATGAATGAAGACCTTGCATTGTTTGTGGCCATCTGAGGAAATGTACTCATTAAGTGTGTAGGTAACAATTGGGTCAAGGTTATTGGTTTTTAATGTTAGGAGATGTCAGAGTGAACATATTATGAAATTGGAATGTCAAATTTGAATGATGGTTTGTATCTTCAACTTCTATTTAAGATAGACCAAGGCTTGTCTCAAAAAAGTTTCCACATGGACTCCTTTCTGTGGCCAGTTCTCTTCTCTGTTGCTTTTTAATCTGAGCCACCAGAATGTGCATTTGCCATTAATCACTGTCAACAGCATCATCCTCACAGCTATTATTTGGGCGTCTTTGTGCTTCAGGCAGGCACTTAATGTAATTATGTCTAATTCTCACAGAAGCTCAGCTGCAAGGTGTTATTATTTCCATTTTAACAATCAACCAATAGGTTTAACTTTCAAAGGGACATATTAAGTAATAGTTGAGACTCCCAACTGTCAGGACCCAGTGCCCATGCCCCTCTCATTCCAGCACAGATGGCGCTTCCTCATGCTTCCCTGTATTGTTCCCTCCTGGCTTTGTGTTTGCCTGTGAACCCTGTCTCTTCCTCTGTGAGTTCAGAGATGATCCACTTATTGAGTCATTTAGCAGTGATTTATTGGGTACTCTTCTCAACATTGACAGTAGAGCAATAAACAAGACAGCAAGTCCCTGACCCCAGTATGGGTATTCACATTCCAGTGGACGCCAGGCAACACCCAGGTAGCCATAGGAAAGCTTGGGCAAGGGGCATGATTTAGGGTTGTCTGAATCTTTCTACATAGATCATTGATGAGTGAAGTTTAAAAACAATTCTGTAACCCCTGGGCTTCTTAGAATTAAGTACAGTGTTTCTTAAACATCAGAGCCACCATATAAATAAATGTGGTTGAAAGAACTGGGGTGTTTCCAGACAAGAATGACATTTTAAGATGACAGGGAGCTCAACTGAAGTGCGAATCACAACCAGGACTCGAACAGAATTGTACCTGACAGAAGCATTCCAAATTCAGACAGAGTTCTCAGAGGGCTGCTTAATAAATGAAAAGTCTGAAAAATAGGACTTTTGGGTTTCCAAGGCATTGTGGTGATTTGAATGGTATTTTATGAAAGATGACACATTGATGGGGGACTTTGAAATTTACTATGGTATGATTTAGTGCCAAAAAAATCTCTGGCTGCCACTTAGTTTTGAGTAGATGCTAGGTTACTGTATTAAATGTTTGTTTGTTTGGAATATTGATGTTTTGGGCTTCCTGTCAAGCACTAAATTGACCCAAACATTGACACATCGTCCCTTCACTTCTATCTGTGTTATGGCATTGAAACTAGAAATTGTCCCTGCCAGTTCTTCCAGATATAATATTATTCTTATCAAGAGTCCTGTGGACTGGTATACCTCCTAGGATTATTTGTCAGTCACATTTTAGGTGGAAGGAGAGATGGAGAGACAGTAGCTAACAACAACAACAACAACAAACCACAAATGAACAAACAAAAGAATCCAACTGGAAATTTGTGGAAAGTGGGACTTTAAAATATTTTTATTATAGTTCAAGTGCTTTCTCAGTCATCAGAGTGTGTGGTATGAACAACTAGCTATTTAATCTAATTTCAGAAAAGAGACTAAGCATTTGTCTTTAGATGCCTCTTTACTTATTATAACAAAAAGACATGTGTAACAGGGTACTTCTTTTTTTAATGTGCTAGGACTTATTTAAGATTGGATCTTGCAGCTGGCCATAGATGAGAAGAAATTTCAGTTCTCAGTTCAAGAAAGTCAGGGTGGAACTAGTTTGCCGTTCTGTATGCTGCTGACCTCAGTTTTAAGACTTCTATCCAGCCTCCTTGCCTTACATGCCCTCCCTCAACGCCACCACCATGACCATCCTCACGTGCTTTTTCTTGGTTTTGTACGGTTTTACACCTGATTTCTAAGCAGGTGTTGCATTCATTACAACTGATGTAATGATTACTTCCTCATCTAGCCTGTGGACCATTTCTGCCTGTCCTTGCAGTAATTGTATCCTGGTATTTGCTGGACTCAAAGTAAATACTCTGTATGTTTTCCTGCCTGCATTCTTGGTGGTCTGAGCTATGGCCACAGCTGCATATTTCTTTGATTGGCATTCTATCAAGTAAAATATGGAGTGTCTGTGTTTGATGAACATCTAGAAGTCTATATTTGCATACTCAAGGAGAGCTCAGTGATTAACTGCTCTGATATATAAGGCTGATAAAACAGAAAAAAATATGCTTTCTGGTCACTGTACCACTGAAAGTGGGAAGTTTGTTTTTAAAAAGCAATCGTGGGGCTATGTCAGAGTAACCTGATACAGAGTAATTAATCAATGGTTGAATAAATTGATTAATAGGCATTTTATTCTTAAAATACTGGAATTTACCAGAAACACATTAGATACCTCACTTGAATTGGATATTGCTATCCTACCTTTAGATACAATTTTAAAATTAAGTCCTATTCATTACAGAAAACCTTATGTACTAATATGGAGTTCTTTCAGGCTTTGAGGTATTCTGAAAGTCAGGGAATACCTGGATTAGCACAACAGAAGCAAGAGTTTCCCCCTTATTCCAACTACTTGCAGTCCATCTATATAACCACCACCTATGGTGAGTGGAGTTAAGGATTACGCTGGTAAACCTGTCAGAACTCACCTTCAGTTCTTCCTCCCTGCTTCTGTTCAAGTTCTTTATATTCTAGAGTTAAATCCCACAAATGAAGATGAAGGGTTATCTTTTGTGTTTATATTTTTTTTTCCCCTGAAGCTGGCAGCTGGCCACTGGGGTCTACTGGAGAAAACAGTTTCCTGGAGGGATGAAGACCTTGATTTTATTTCCAGGCCCACTGTGATAAACTGCTTTTGGCTTTTTGAGAGAAAGGTATTATTTAAATGTCAAGTTTCTAACATTAAGATTTCTCTGTGCAGCAATAAAGTGTGTATTTGTATTACTGTGTGAAGGGAGAATGGATGAGAAAGTGGAGCAGTGCCATTGGGAATTAGAGGGAGAGAGTGTTCCCAGTTTTCATCTTCATCTGAATTAAAGAATATTTCTGTACAAATGACCCCAAGCATACAATAGCATCATTCTGGGGCATAGTACCCCTAATTTTATTTGGTTTCTTATCAGCAAATGGAACTATATGGCCATACCACCATGACTGATGGATTTTAATGATGGGTTTTGCAAAACATAATTTGCCATTGGATTTGAAGAGGTCATTCCAACAATTCTAAACCTACAGGGTGGTCTTCCTATGTAGGCAGAGTTTTGGGAATGGAAGATTTTTTAGAAAAATCATGGAATCAATCGGATATTACCATTATTACCTGGGTGCTAATTGAGAAATCTATTAGATTTTCTAATCATTAATAACCTGTTCTGGAGAAAAATAAAGGAGACTGGATCTATTTAGGGAGTTCCAACCCTGTATCAATGATTGAATGAATTAAATGTTGGCCTGGAGGTCAGATTCAACATAAGCAAAATCAAATGCTCAATCAAGTTCTTTCAGTGGCCTTCCCTATCAATGGGACCTTCATTCTTCTAAGCCTCAAGTCCTTGATATGATTCTTGCTTCTTCTTTTTCTCCAAATAACCATTCACGTACCAAACTATGGGTCCAATTTTATATATTCCTTAAGTTTCTCCTGACTGCCGTCACCCCATTTTAGTCGTTTCTTATACCCGTGGACTTCTAACATCCTCACCTTGTTCTCAGCCTATGTCTACAATTGCTTCACCCTTTCTCGATTCATGCCTCACTCCAGACTAATTTCAGATACTAGCTTCACATTTCTTAATTTGCCTTCTGATTTTATCCTTCTCTCAGCCCTAAGTCCTGGCACTGCCTTTGGCACTGATCTCTAGCTTTTATCTCCTACTAAAACTCATTCTTGCTTCTCGCACAGCCCTGCCCTTGGTTACTCTGCAAGAAGTTTACTTTCTCAGTCACTCGGGCTCCTAGAACCCTGTCCCAGCTCAGACATTTGTGGCCAGTATTACAAGGAGTTTGGCTCTGTCCACTGAATGGGACCTGGACTTTATTGCCCTCCACAAAGATGTCCCTACCCCATGTGTGCTTGTATAAATTCTATTCTTCTTTAAAAACCTAGTTCAAATCCAGTCTGTGCCACTAAGTTTCTCAGTACCATCAGCCAGCCCACAGGTTTCCTCTCTCCTCCAAAGGCTTTCTAGAACACTTATGAACTGTCCTATTCTATTGGTGTTTACTGCTACTGCTTAGGATAGGTCTAGGTACAAGGACAAAATGAAGTGACTATTTATATGCAGCTTGTTTTACCCCCACCCCCAATCTGTAAACATCTGGAGGGCAGGAGGCATGCTGTGCATCTTCACATTCTATATAACCTTTATCACAGGCTATACTTTTAACAGACAGGTATTCATGACTGGCTGACTCTCTAAACGCTTCTCAAAGCCAAGTGGTTATAGGAAGAAAGATAAGCTCAGCCTGAATACAGAGCTTTGAAATCCCTTTTTCCCCTCATGCTTTATTCTGCAAATGAAAACCCATGCTGGCTAAAGAGCATGGCTTTAGTTCATTATAGTTCCATATAGTAATATTGAATAATTTCAGTCTAGTCCTCATCTGAACTCTGCATGGGCTAAAAGTACAAATAACTTTTCATGGGTGCCTCGCATAAAGCAAGGCTTAAGCAAAGATTTAGATCTCTTTAAAGCAGAAAGTGTTGTGGCTCGTTTTCCCTTTACCAGGGGCTTTACAGTGGATTTTTACACCTTACTTACCAACCTCATTGAATAATTGAGGCCTGCCTTAAATCATGTTCATTTCCAATGTGCATGGTTTACATACATAAATAAATGTATATGGCATTCATACATTTAAGTAAGCAATTGCTAATATTTAGGTTTCAGCCCTCTGGGACTTCTTTAACCTTACCTATATATGCAGGTCTTTTTGTTTTGTTTTGTTTTTAAAGGGAAGTGGAGATTGAGTGAAGTCACTCCTGTGAAAGAATAAATCTTTCTGAAGTGAAGGAAAAAGGGTGGGAAGAGTTATGTTGCTGTCCATGGTTCTGATTCATGTTGCAAGCGAAGATATATTCATTTGTCAAACACACCACTGATAGTAGTTTACAGAGTAATAATAATGGTGGTGATGGTGATAAAAGATAATAAGAGAGAACTATTTTAAAACAACATTAAAATTGTAAACACTGACCATATTTCACATGTACACACCTACTTAGGGGTGATCCTTGGAAGTGGTTCTAAAGTAGTATCTTTTGATCCTCAAGGTTTGAATAATATGCTGCCATTTATATAAAAAGGGAGAATATATACACACATAAACATACATACATACACGTATGTAAGTATATATATATACATACTTGTATTATATATTTTTGAGGGCACTTTGATGTTTGAATGATATAATTTTATTACCTATTCAACAGTTAATTTAATAAAGCTTATACCTTCTTATATTTATGATATTCCCTGTTTTTAAAATTCTGTGATAAACTAGAACTGTTTTAAAATAGAAATGAAATAACTCTTACCCAACTTTAACCCCAGTGTGATCTGGCAAACTCTACAGAAGTTAGAATGAAGTGAGATGGTCCTACAGCTGTCATGAAGGGATAACATGTGACATGGATTTGTGACCATGTGGTGTCTGAATTTATAGACCTAATAGAAGCAGAGGAGATAAATCAAACACTAGGACGTTGGTGTTTTTAGGAACCTGTGAAGTGCTGAGAATTATGTTTTTCCCCCTTATAATGATTCAGTTCCAAAGGGAAAGAAAAATGTAAATGCTAGTTAAAAATAGACACTGAGTTTATACTTCAGTTTGTTGAAAGAAAGGGAGGAGGCTGGTTAGGAACAACCGGCATGGGGCAGCTAATTTGCTCCTGCTGGTTTTCTAACAGGGTCCCATGGCTGGGATACAGCTAGAGTTTGAACATGATAAAAGTAGCAGTAGAGGGCAGACAAACAAAGTCTGTGATACCTCAAATCTGAGGTGACATTTCAAAGCCTGTTCTGCTAGTGCAGCAAGCTTGTTATGTCAGAAACTGAGTCATTATTTCTCCATTTTCCCATCTTCAGCCCGGCACCTCCTCCTTGAGCCCCTATATCTGGTAATGGTTGTTCTCCTGGCCATTCAATCTCAAAGGCTTCCATTCCTTTCAAACCTCTTCTCTGTGTTTGCCTTTCAAGTAGCCCTAGTGGCCAGTATTGTGAAATCTCTCTCATATCTGCCCCTTCTGATAATTCCTACTGCATTTCCCATGGCTCTGGCCCCTATTAGTCTTACAGGGATGAGTAGCCTCTCACCTGGTCCCCAAACCAGGGAGAATAGTGTGGCAGTAGAAATGCTGGGGCTGAATCTAGCTTCCTAGTTTCATATCCCCACCCCATTATTCATTAGTAAGTATTTGATAGAGCCTTCCCTAGCTTCAGTGTTTGCAGCTTTCAAATAGACATAGTAATAGTAGTTATCTCATTTTTTCTCAGATCTCTTCTCATGCTCACCTCCTCTGAGAGGTTTTCTCTGACTCTCCTATCTAAAATAGCATCCCCATCATCTGTCCCTTTGCCTTACTTTATTTTGCTTTATAACATTTTTGACCACTGGACATTCTATTAACTCTTTGGTTGGTTGGTTGTCTGTCTATATTCACCCCTATATGTGAGTTCTGCGGACATAGGAATCTTGCCTATGATTTTGTTCATGGTTATAACTCAATGCCTAAAGAATTCTTGGGATATAGTAGATACTCAGTAATTACATGTGGAATGAATGAATGAATAAATATACAGTCTATTGTAAGGATTAATTGAGATCATGTATCAAAGTGCATTACCCAAAAGGTATGAGCTTTCACAGTCCTCATATCATTTTCTCCTCTAGGTGATCCCAATGCACCCAGATAATTTAATCTTACCAAACATTGTTCTGCTCAAAGTCCATCACTGACCTCCCCTTGCCCTCTCCCAGGTTGGATGAATGTTCCTCAGCTCAGTGTTCAGCTTTCACTATAATAAGGACTCAGCTATGCTGTGAGGTTCTGAGATTTTACCGTACTTACAAGCTAACAAGTTAGCCTGCAGCAGTTTCTCAGAGGCTGGCTGAAGACATGAGCTTCCTTTAGTCAGAGGCAAAGGACTCTGTTATTCCCATCACGGCAGGCAACATAAGCTTCATGTTCTCATTAGTTTCCCCACCAGTTCCATGGAGGTGATGTGGAGTGGCCCAGATGAATGCTGTGTGTGCAGTGGCGTTGTGTCACTGCTGAGAAATCCCAAGATTAAAAAAACCCCCAATCTTATAATAAGGATGCCACCAAACCCTTGCCCCAGAGAGAGAGAGAGAGAGATAGAGAGAGAGAGAGAAACACATTTAATATGCTGATTGGGAAACAAATCTGCCCTCTACCCCATAAGACATCACCTATATCTTCCAAGACTGTTTCGTTATATACATATTTTTGGAAAGATAGTTTAGGACTAAACAGATGGGTAGAAATGTCAAGGAGAATTGCTCCCCATTTCTCCCTTTCTATACTTATCTTCCGTGATTCTCACATTTCTCCTGTATTACACCAAACCACAGCACATGCTTTTTTGCTTTTTTTTTTTGTTATATGTGGTCTCCTTGCTTTATGCCTCTGTATATACTTTAACCTTCTAAGTTCTTCCAGGTGAAACCTAGTCTCCTCTTTAAGATCCATCTATTCCCCTAATATCTGCATAGGTCTGTTTGCTTCCTGAAGGTCTGTGCTTGAAGTCCCCCTTAACAGAGAGGCCCTTCTCTTACTTAAAATAGAAGCCGATCCCTGCCCAGCAACACGATCCTCTTTACCGTTATCGTTCTGTGAAATACATTTCCTTGTTTGTGATCTGTCTTTCCCAACAAGAATCTAAGCTCCTTGAAAATAAAGATTTTGAATGTTTGATATTCTGCTACAACCTCAGCCCCCCCGCCGCCCCCTCCTGCCAAACATAGTCGGTGGTAAATAACTATTGGTTGATTCTTTGAGTTCATTTTGTATTTCATTTTCTCCATGGCTTTTTCCAGGTTTGCTAAGTGGAATGTGATCTCTCTGTCTGCTGAACCTTAATTCTGTCTCACTCATTCTTCTCTGTGATGATGATTCTTTTCTGCCTCTCATTATAGATATTTATTCTCCATCAGACTGTGAATTTGTTGAAGACTAAGCCTTTCTCTTATTTGAGTAACTTCTTAGTACCTCACACAGTCCTTTTAATATAGTAGACCCTCAAAAAACGTGTATGGTATTTCACTGCAAGTGAGGAGACCAAGTAGCCCAAAATATAACACTCTTTTTGAGCTAATCATGTGTCTTGGGTAATTGGAATGCACTCTTCAACAGAAGTTAGAGGAAATAATTGATGTCAATTGGTAGAAACTAAGGGAAAAGAGGTTTTAGCTGAATATAAAACAAATGGAATTTTCCAAAGGTAGTGACTGCCTCAAAGCCACCTGAATGTCCCTGAATATGCTCGGTCACAGAACTCAGGCTAGGTGACTACTTAGAGGAAGGCTGACAGCAGATTCAAGTACAGAATGGGGTCTGGAGAGTGGGGTATGGTTTGACTGGGGCTTTCGAGGAAGTCGCTTCCAATATTCAGATTCTGTAACTTGTATGTGCATATAACTTACCCATCCATCACGTAAGGATCTGGAGCAGCATATTGTGAGCCAGGAGGACAGCTGCCTTTCTAACCTTCAGGTGGGGCTTCATTTCTTTTGTCTTTTAAATCCCACAATGCTTTGAATCTATCTCTTAAACTTATCTACTTTTATTTCAGTATTTGTTTACATGTCTGTCTTTCTAGGAAACTATGTGCCCCTTAAGAGTGAAAACCATGTCCTATTTAAATTCTTATTCCTCGTATCTGACCTAGAGTCTTAATTGGGGTCCATTGGATTTTTATAGAAGGAATGAATAATCATTTTGAGGTTGGCACTTTCTCTATCATTGATAACTCAAGTTTTTAAGCTCTATTTTTGCTATCTGGACTTGTTGAGTGACCCAGAAATATTGTCTTTCTTTGCCAAATGTTGTCCCCACTACTTTGCTCTTCTAAAATGAATTCGTCCTTGACTCTCTGTAGGATGATGATGATTTTTTTTTTCTGCTAGTAGTAATGACTTTCAAAGAGGATAGTTCTGTTGTCAGATCAAACAAAGACATTCAATAAAAGGAAGCATCTTAAAAGGCTATAAGTGGTGGGAGGATATTTACAAAATTAATAGCAATTGCACTGGTTACCTTTAGGGTGATAGGAATGGAATAGCAGGTGGAATTGTATTCTAAATCACCTAGGAGACTCAAGCTCCCTGAGAACAACAACCTTTAATTCTGTGGAGGTAATGGAACTTTCATTAAAGTTCTTTTCCTCTTATGTAAGATAGGGTCTTTTTTTGAACAGATTAATTCCCTTCTAAGGTTCTTTTAAAAAAATTAATCTGTAAACATAGCTCTCTAGATGGCTATCACTATAATAAGGAAAGTATTGAAATTCAGAAAGCTGCTATTGAGAAAAAGGGGTCATTGTACTTTTAGTCTAAAGGAAGATGAAGGTGAACAGTACCTTAGTATTCATTCTCAACGTTACTTTGATTTTTCACTTCTATAAAGCAAACTCTGTTTCTTCTGCTCACATCAGAGTAATTTCAGAGGAAAAAAACATGTGCTGGATGAGATTTGGTGAATGAATGAGCAGAATGAAAAGAACAGTGAATTTCAAAAAGTTGTCATAATTATTAACAAATAAGACTGCACTTGAGATTAGAGATGGAGATTAATAGACTAAACAGAGGTTTTTATGACCTAAACTGGCAAAAGTCAAGTGAGACAAATGTACATATGTGTTGTTAAAGAAAAAGACATTTACTTGTCCATAAATGGAAGTAATCTTTTGTTACCTGAAGCGGTGAGTATGGTTGAGCAGTGAGGTGATCTGAGGTTAGTTATTCAAGTGGGGTGATTGGTGAGGATTGGCAATTGAGGAATCATTGGTGTTTTTCATTCTGATGTGTTGAAGGACGAGGATTCTCTGGAGACCTGATAACCGAATAGGCAAAAAATGAATCCTTGAAGATTATGCAAACATGAGCTAGAAGGATTAGTGTGTAAGGAGAGGATATTCTTTCCCCCCATTTTCTAAATGTCTGAAGTATCTATTTATTTATTTTATAGTAAATGAAATGAAAGGAAATAACTGGTGCTTTCTCATTAAACACAGGTAGTGTTTGGGGCGGAGTAAAATGTGTCTCTGCCTCTGTAGCGTCATCCCGAGTTAACTGAGGTATCATTGCTGTGGATGACTCATGAAATGTCACAGTGCTCACAGGCAAAATCTGGAGCTTAAAGGTTTTGTGTTTTTTATATGATACCATTGGCATTTACCTGGTTCACCAGACCGCCAGACAGCAGATTATGTCCTCCATCATCCTTGAACCTGATACAGTTTTTAACAGGCAGAAGACACTCAGTAAATGTAGAAATGAACTGAGTTTAATCACAAGGGACACTGGTCAAGATGGTGTGCACCAGTGCAAATCCCATAATTTGAAGGAAAACTCAAACCTCATGCATAATGGAGGAAGGGATTAACTTAATCCTTGGATATAAAGGGAAAGCACATTTAAAAGACAAATGAAATAAAGGGGTCTAATCCTCAGATGTCAAGACTGTCTGAATGTGTAGATTTTATGGCAGATAAAGGAATTGGCATTGGGATTCTTAAATGTTGAGAACGAAATTATGATTTTGATTTTCTGAGATTGGTTGGTCATTACTCAATGCTTTAGAAAGAGTATTAAAATTAAAATAAACTCTCCCTGATTCTCACTGTTAAATTTGATTTCTGCTCCATCATTGTTGCTGTTCAAGTCCACCAAGAATTTAACTTCCCAACGCGAACATCAGATTCATATGCTATGCCTGTGTTGACGACTTCTATTCGATGATGTGCTTATTTAACTTGTGTGCTTTCAAGTAGCTTTTTAGTATAGGAAGATATAGGTTGACCAAGAAATCCTACTTCACTCCACAGATTTAATTATTTAAAAGTTACCATTAAAGAATCAACTACTAATGGGCTAAAAGAGTCTAATGATGACACCAGACATGTGGTAAATTTTTATTCCGTGATACAGTGAAAGTTGATCGATACTTTAAACACAATAAACACCAATTATGTAGTAGAGGTGGCTTGTACCGGCTTGCTAGAGCTGATTGTTAAAATTTCAAGGATTTTCTGAACTAGTTGTTAAACATTTGGTAGCTTGAAATTGGCCATAGATTTCATGGTGGGAGTATTTACATCACGGAGATCAGCAGTGACCACAAATCAAGACCCTCCACCCACCCACCCCCACCAGGAAAGCCAGTTGTTAAACATTTGCCAGCCCTCCACTGGTAGTTAACTCCCATTTTTATTAAATGATTTTTAAATGAGGCATAGTATGTTAGAGTGCTTGTTCTTTATTTTCATCATGACAACTCTACAATTATTGCCACGTTTGCTATCTTTCCATAACCAATTTATTTAAGGTAATAGCTTACACATTTTTTTGAACAATACTTTTAAAAAACACAAATATGATCCTAAAGAAAATTCAATTATAAAACTGAATAATTTAGCAGATCTTTCAAAGCATCTTTACCTAAGATAAAATTTTCAAGAGATGAAATTTGGTACACGAAAAATAATATACAAAGGCAGTAGATGATGAAGGTAGAAAAATGTGAATTTTGATTTAATTTTTTAGATAGCAATTGGCCAAGAGTTCTGTTAGACCACATGGGACAGCCAGGGAGCTGCGTTAGGGGAGTGGAGCCCTGGAAAGTAGGATGGACAAAGAATTGGAAAGTTTATTTTAGAAAATAATACTTTAATGGAAGGGATCTAGCAATTATCAGATTCTCACAGTGCATTAAATGTCTCCTGAAAGTTTCCTAGATGCTTTCAGATATGCATCTACTCTTTCAGGTCATTAGGGTTTGGGCACAGATCGGCGAAATCTTAGAAAATAATCAGAATATGCTCATGTTTCTTAAGCAGGCCACACTTGCCCCAAGTGGTCAGGTATAGTACAAACCAGTCTAAAATAATTCAGTCTCTTCAGCCCAGCATCTTATCATCAGCCAGTCCAGACATAATGGCTTCCTTTTTCTGCATGTGCTTTGTTACATTTTCTTGGGCTCACTATTGTCTTTGGAAAGTGGTGTGGAGGAGGATAAGATGCAAAGTGCATGGAAGCTATGAGATAGAGTTTGAAGGGAGAGGGGAGAAACAGAATGGGGTAAGAGGAGAAGAGAGAGTAAATAATTATGGGTAGGAAGTAATATGTGAATCCGCTCCCAGCCCCCTCCACTTCCAGCCCGATGTCCCTGCTGAATAGACTTACAAAGCCAGGGCTATTTCCACAGCAGAAGGAGACAGAGAATGGAGTTCTGAGAACTTTGAAGTGATTGCTCACAGGTACTGTGACCCCTGGCTTATAAATGCTCAAGAATAATAAAAGCTGTAACTTGACCACTGTGAGGGCTCTTGGCCATCACAGACAAAGACAGAGATAAATTGACTTTCCCAAGAACACACAGCTGTACGCACAGAGTCTACACGTACCCTGGAATTTATTTTTGAGTTGAGTGGAACACTCTGCCCAATGGCTCTTATAGGCTCAGAAGTTCATGACTGTGAGGGAAATACAAGACTGAGAATATACAGTCTTTATCCACAGGGGAATATTCAGAGTCCGGAAGTCGAAATGTAATCTACATGCCATAACCATGCACAGGGAAATCTAATTAGCCCACATAAAGTAAAATAATATTGTCTTCAAGTATATATTAAGATATATAATAGTTGTTGATTCCCTAAGCAATATAAAAAGTATGTTTTAATTTTTTTTAGTTGTTTGTTTCTTAGATTAAAATGTAAAATATTCTCAAGAACTTTGTCAATAAATGCTTCTTCCCTGGTTCATGGTTTCCAGTTTTAGCCCCTATCCAGTGCTGAATATAACACTTGGCTCTAGCTCAGCTACCATGGAATATTTAGCCAGGGAAAAGCGTGAGAGAGGCATGGAGTGCAGAGAGGCATGGAGTGCAGCTGCCCATGCAAAATGCCTGTGGGTCTGGCAGCCCCCTCCCTAGGCAGGTGCATTTGCCTTCTCATTCTGAGAGCTGATTTTTCTGCATGTAAACTTGATTCTCGCTATATCACCACTGCTGGCCTTTTTACGACATGTTTATGAGTTTGGAGTTTCAAGTTTCAATTTCATTCTGTTGGTCTGATTTCATTAGTCCCAGTCCTTCTCCCTGAAGTTAGTTATTTTATATTTTAAGTCAAGCATTACTATGAATAGAAAATGAAAAATCATTAACGTGAAAGGAATGGGGTCATCACACACTCCCCTGAGAGCTGCGAGTCTTGGATTTCTGTTAAAAGATTTGATACAGACACTTTGTAGGATGTCCCACTTAATTTTCTTTGCCATCACTTGTCCCTCATGTGCTCTATGCTGGCAAAGCCATTTCAGAGCAAAGGGTTAATGAAATTTCAAACTACTGATTTATTCTTTGGCTTCTTAGAGGATGTGATTTATGGATCTGGGCAATGCCACAAAGTCATGGAAGTATTTTAAGAGATGTGCTAGATTTAGCATTGTCTTTTAAGCCATAGTCATAAAATTATCACTGTTCAGGCACTCTTTGGCTGTGTATGTTATAGTTTGCATTAATTTAGACACTATTGAATGATTAGAGAACCATAAAGTACCATTAAAATTACTTCAGCAGTTTGCATTGTGACATTCAAATTAGTCACATGTTTCTAACTAAATGTTAGGCCACAAAAAATTGTGTGTTTGCTATGGCAAGCTACTAGGCAAGGAGGGAAATATTAGAAAAGTAAGTAAATATTCATTCCTGCCAGTTCTGGTAAGTTCTTTCACTGAACCGACACTTAGGTTTTTGTGATAACACTTGAGGAATCTTATTATTTAATGATAAACTTAAGTTTTGTTTAAAAACGCCACACTGCAAAATGGAAGCTCGTCATCTCGCCTAGAATTGGGCCATGAATTAACTAAACTGTGCTCAGAGAGTTGAAATTTCAGTTTACTTCAATATACATTTACTGGGCTCCTTTATTAAGCACTGCATTTGACTCCGAGAAACACTTATTAGATGGGAAAAAGTTTAAAGCTGAAATATACAAAGTCAGATTTTGACTGAGGATATTGGTACTTTATTGTATTCTTGTATCTCTATTTTGTTCATTAATTTGCTTAATTTTTAAATTTTTAAAAATTTTTTTTCTAAAATATATATATGTATGCTGATGTGCTTAGAGGAAGTGGGCTGATGTCTGCAACTGACTTTAAAATGCATCAAAAAAGAAGATGGATTTTGGACAGAGAGAGCAATAAATAGATGGATAGGTATTCATGAGACAAGCAGGACCAAATGCCAATGGCAGAATCTGGGTGTTGGGTGTATAGTTGTTCACTGTAAAAATTTTTCAACTTTACTGTATGTTTGAAAATTTCCAAAATACGATTTTGAAAAAAGATGATCTCTACTTCTATTCAACTTAAGAAGGAGAATATTATTCCTGCCTCTGAAGCCAGTTTCATTTTATATTAAGGGATATATTTATTTTTATTTGTGTAACAAAGTAATAGTTACATGTACTTAGAAATCAAATGGTGCTAAAAGATTTATTGCAAAGCAAAGGTTTGCTCATCTCACTTATCTGTACAAATTTGGTGCCATAGACTTTTTTTTTTAAGTTATTTTGGGTATTTACCTCCATATTCTTTTAAAAATGTGTTTATTCTGCTATTTCTTCATTTAGCAAATTTTGACATTGTTTTTTACTTTTTTGATAAATGAGGATTTATTTTCATCATATTTTCCTTAATTTCCCTCCCTCCCGCCAAGGCATCCACCTCACAAATGTTTATTAAGTCAGTGGTCAGATTTTACATTTTATTCCTGAGTCAAGTAGTATACTATCACTGTTTCATTTCTTACACAATTTCCTTTTCTTGTTTGGAGTTATTAATCCTTCATTTTTTAAAAATTTGCCTAGTTTTCTGTGTACCTATCCACACGCTTCTGAGATATGTCAAACACTAATAAAATGATTTGCATATGCTTAACATGCATCAGAGTTTCCACTAACCACATTTCTTTGGAAACATTTCTAGGAGGCCTCCATTCTCCTATTCATTATTGCATTGAACTTTGACCTTCTGCACAACCATCTTTCCCTTTACCATTTTCCTGGGACTCTCCTTTTGACCTTTCAACTGCTCCATAGTGAAAGGAGTTGTAAAACAAACTTAACTACCCTAAATATTAAGCATGGCTATGTTCCTCCATTTGAATTTTTAAAAAAGATTTTGTTTATCTATTTGAGAAGGGGGGAAGGAGGAGCAGGAGGAGAGACAGAATCCCAAGTAGACTCTGTGCTGAGCACAGGGCCTGATGCAGCGCTGGAGATCATGACCTGAGGGTTATGAAACCAAGGGTTAGATGCTCAATTGACTGAGCCGCCCAGGTGCCCCTCTTCATCTGAATTTTAAATTGACCACAAATTTAATATGAGTTAACAAATATATGTTTTTATGGAAGAAAGTACATAACTAATCTCAATAATTGAATATTAAACACATTAAATGCATTTGGATGTTTTCTCACCAGAACTCATTGGGAGAAAAAGTTAATGAAGATAGAATAGAATAAACAGAAAGTTTCTTTGACTTCATTTAAAATGAATGACTTTGAGTTTCCTTATGATCCCCTTTGCTTCTTCAAGATGCAGAATGCATGAGGCACAACTTTTATTTAGTGGTCCCATTAGATGTCTCTTGGAGACCTCTTTAATGAGGGAATTCACTGGAAAGGGGCTGGCTTAGTGGTGTTGTCCTTAACATTGGTTGTTTTATGGACTTGTGGCCATTTATGTGGGTTAGTAAGCCCGGATCACAGTATTGTTATTTGAACATGCTCTCTCTTCAGTGTTTTAGAGAGACATTGGGAACCACCCTACCTTTATCAGTTCTTGATAATGCTAAGTGTGTGTACAGAACAATGGATAGTACCTTCAGTGGGAGATAGAGACTGTTCCCTGAGGATGGGTAATTGTGACTTTCTAAGTCTAGGTGGTGGTGGTTACAAATCTGGCCACTGGTTTCTCAACCAAATGAATAAGTAAATATCCTTTCTTTAAATCAGGTTACAATTTTTAAAAAAGGAAACATGAAAGTAATTTTAGGCATACTTTATTATGTGAGACATATGTAGGCAGACATAATTTAACATTTGTGCTTGGAAAACTTGAATATGTTTGGAAATAGCCTGTGACACAGTCACACAAATAACTATCGTCAGTACGTATATAAAACTGGACAAAGTGCCAGATGTCCTGGCTGTGTGGCCCATGCTTATTTTGTATGTCACCGTCCCTTCTGGGGATGCAGACCTGAGCCACTCACTGAAGCAAAGCTCTGGCTCTGCACTTTGCTCACAGCCCCTAGCTGTCCGGTCTTCAGTTCAATTTGTTCCAGCAACGAAAGGAACAGAGTAGCCAAGGCAACATTTCCCTTGCTCTTATTTTTAAAAGTAAGAAAAGAAGAGGAAGGAAAATAATGAAAATTTTTATAGATGGAGTCATCTCTGAGAGAATGTGTTTATAATCTTATGTTCTTTCTAACGCGGAATTCTTTTCTTAAAGATACAGTTTATCTCACTAGAAGCTAAAATGTGAAATGTTCCAACATGTAGATTTATATAAAATTTATTATAGAAAATGGGTTTAGTTATAGGTGTGCGTGTGTGTGTGTGTGAACTTAATGGCTGGAGAGATTAAACATAGTGTTCAAAATACCTGGGAACCTAGAATAAAATATAATTCTATTTTAAATATTCTGGCATCTAGAATAAAATAAAACAGCTTAATATAATTACCTTCCTTTTCTTTTTAAAATACAATGGATATGACAAAACAATCTAAGTGTATTACAAATGCGTGGAGTAACCTCTCTGCCGGAAGTGGGGGAAAGGTCCTGACCCAAGTGACTTTAGGAATGAGTGGAGTCTGTAAGACTGAAGGCAAAAGAAATAGTGCATAAACACTGTGCTGTAGTTGATAAAATTATTTCCTATCGCAGTACATGTTAAGAATTTTGATACGACCTTACATATATGGTGGAATCAAACAATTAAGTAAAGGGATGGCAGGTGGTGAGAGCCTGGTTTCTCCCTACTGGAGTGGAATTTTACAGATAAGCAAGGGGAGAAGGCTACAGTGACCCAGGGACTTATGGATTAGAGTTGGAGACATCAGTATGACTCACGTTGAGCTTAATATAGATACAGATATTACATATGCAAATATTTACAGATATGTGTATTTACATGGGAGAGTATACACACATATATTTCCTTGATCTATCAGTTAAGGAGGTTTAGAAGCAACAACATCCCAGTAACCATGAGTACATCTACTACCCAGTCTTGGGTTTTAATACCATTGTCCAATAAAAGGAACCAGGGCTCCTTGGAGAAATGGCTGATTTTAGGACTGGAACAGAATATTCACAAGATGAATTTGGAGCATCTTGTAGTGCCAGAAAGTGAGGAAGTGCTTTAAAAAAAAAACAAATCCACAATGTCAGAGGAACACAGGAGCCAACTGAAAGAGCTCCCAGTGGCCAAATTGGAACAATTTGAGCAATACATTAAATAGAGTAGTATTGGATTTTTTTTTTTTATTAATAATGATTTTTTATTATATTATGTTAGTCACCATACAGTACATCCCCGGTTTTCGATGTAAGGCTCGATGATTCATTAGTTGTGTATAACACCCAGTGCACCATGCAATATGTGCCCTCCTTACTACCCATCACCGGTCTATCCCATTCCCCCACCCCCCTCCCCTCTGTAGCCCTCAGTTTGTTTCTCATAGTCCATAGTCTCTCATGTTTCATTCCCCCTTCTGATTACCCCCCCTTTCTTTATCCCTTTCTTCCCCTACTGATCATTCTAGTTCTTATGTTCCATAGATGAGAGAAATCATATGATAGTTGTCTTTCTCTGCTTGACTTATTTCACTAAGCATTATCTCCTCCAGTGCCGTCCATGTTGTAGCAAATGTTGAGAACTCATTCTTTCTGATTGCTGAGTAATATTCCATTGTATATATGGACCACAACTTCTTAATCCAGTCATCTGTTGCAGGGCATCTCGGCTCCTTCCACGATTTAGCTATTGTGGACATTGCTGCTATGAACATTGGGGTGCATATGGCCCTTCTCTTCACTACGTCTGTATCTTTGGGGTAAACACCCAGTAGTGCAATGGCTGGATCATAGGGTAGCTCAATTTTTAACTTTTTAAGGGACCTCCACACTGTTTTCCAGAGTGGCTGTACCAACTTGCATTCCCACCAACAATGTAGGAGGGATCCCCTTTCTCCACATCCTCTCCAACAATTGTTGTTTCTTGCCTTGTCTATTTTTGCCATTCTAACTGGCGTAAGGTGGTATCTCAGTGTGGTTTTGATTTGAATTTCCTTGATGGCTAATGATTTTGAACATTTTTTCATGTGTCTGTTAGCCATTTGTATGTCTTCATTGGAAAAGTGTCTGTTCATATCTTCTGCCCATTTTTTGATTTGTTTATTTGTTTCTTGTGTATTGAGTTTGAGAAGTTCTTTGTAGATCTTGGATACCAGTCCTTTATCTGTAGTGTCATTTGCAAATATATTCTCCCATTCCGTGGGCTGCCTCTTAGTTTTTCTGACTGTTTCCTTGGATGTGCAGAAACTTTTAATCTTAATGACGTCCCATAAATTCATTTTATCTTTTGTTTCTCTTGCCTTTGGGGATGTGTCATGAAAAAGGTTGCTTTGGCCGATGTCGTAGAGGTTGCTGCCTATGTTCTCCTCTAGAATTTTGATGGATTCCTGTCTCACATCGAGGTCTTTCATCCATTTGGAGTTTATTTTTGTGTATGGTGTGAGATAGTGGTCAAGTTTCATTCTTTTGCATGTAGCTGTCCAATTAAATAGAGTAGTATTGGATTTTAACCAAATGTATAAAGTAAATACCCAGGCATCCATACTGATATAAGTAATTGACTGAAGGAATAAATAAATGAATGGCAGAGCAGAGACAAATCTTCCGTGCAAAAGGATTCTAGAAAACTTCTGTGGATATTCTGCCCTCAAGAAGATGGAGCATAACTCCCCAGTCCTTCAGTGTGGGCTGCAAGTAGTAACTTCCTTTCAAAGAGGACAGGATGGAAAGAAGAATAAAAGAGTAACGTTATGGTTGGGAAACCTGACAAACACTCCCTCCTCCAGGTGCTCAAGGTCAACAACAATAGTGGTACTTCATGTCGATAGTATGTACTCTAAATATAATGTGATAAGAACTCAACTGTTGTGGTCTTCCTCCTCCCAAAACCCATTCCCCAATCTAAACACAAGAAAAACATCAGGCAAATCCCAAACGAGGGATAGTCCACAAATATCTGGCTAGTATTCCTCACTACTGTCAAGGTCATCGCAAGCAGGAAAGTCTAATTAACTGCCCTGTCCAAGAGAAGCCTGAAAGAGACATAATGACTAAATATAATGTGGTATCGTGATGGAGAGCTTAGAAAAGAAAAAGTGGAAAAGGTAAAAACTAAGGGAATTTGAATAAACTCTGCACTTTAAAGAAGTTTGGTGCATTCATTGTAATACTAATGCAAGACATGATACCAGTACTAATGCAATTTTAGAGAGAGAGAGAGCTTGAGTGGGGAGAGCAGCAGAGGGAGAGGGAAAAGCAGACTCCCCACTGAGCAGGGAGCCCAACGTGGGGCATGATCCCAGGACCTTGAGATCATGACTTGAGCCCAAGGCAGATGCTCAACCGACTGAACCACCCAGGCACCCCTCCAGTTTATTTTTTGAAAAAGTAGATGTTTGGGTGTTCATAGCAAAAGTCAAACTAATAAACAATAGTATACATGCTTAGTTTACATTCGAGACTCTCTCTCATTTAAAACTAGAAAAAGTTAGGGCACCTGGGTGGCTCGGTTGGTTGAGGGGCCGACTCTTGATTTCAGCTCAGGTCATGATCTCAGGGTTGTGGGATCGAGCCCTGAGTCAGGCTCTACACTCAGTGAGGAGTCTGCCTAGGATTCTCTCTCTCCCTCTCCCTATGCTGCGCCCCCTCCCAATCAAATGAATTAAAAAAAAAAAAAAACTTAAAAAAAAAACCTAGAAAAAGCTGTTAAAAAATATTGGGGGAAATCTCATCCAAAAAAATCCTATAGATTTCAATAGATGGAAATCCCTTCTAGACACTCACTTTTCTGAAGATATTTTCAGTACGATAGATGTAGTAATTTAAGTATTGTCATTTTGCGGAGCCAAGGGGTGGAAGAGTATTGAGTTTTATAAAATTAACTTTGGTGCCTGAATCTAACTGATAATCTGATAAATTTAAAGAAAAGGAAAGTTATTTGTGTTATATAAATGTTACTTCGTAGAGCCACCTCAATTTTAAATTTAGGGCAATAATATATGCATTATTAGACACCGAGTTCAGAAGCATTTTGCCAGTAAAGACTTACTTTATGCAGCAATATATAAATGGCTCTCAGGCATACCTTCAGAATTTTGTGATAAAATTAGGTCTTTATATAACTGAGTCAAAGATCATTTTTTGGGCTTGTAGCTTGTTTTGAAGCTAGAAGGGCAGTGTATCTGTGTATGCACATGTGTGTACACACATGCATACCAACCTTGACTGTGTCGCACTGTAAATACAACATTTTACCAAGAAAAATGACAGAAATTTAAATTTAAAAGGAATTTTTAAAAGACCGTGTTTGCCTCCCTAGTTTAGCTTTAGAAGAAAGCAGTGCCGAAAAAAAATCACCAGTGTTCGCACATTTTGAAGAGTGTGAATTTTATTCACCAATTTGCTTTTTATACCAGAGGCCAGCTGCTGCTTTTTGGAAGAGTGAAACATTTCAACCAGAATTGTCTGCATCTTAGTATAGTTCTAATGGCAGAAGAAATCCTACCAGATTATGTCCTTTGATTTTCACAGATTTTATTCAGAAGATCTGGCAATGGATTGCAGTTCCACACTTCAGAAATACATGGTTGGCCAAGAGTTATTTCTGGAATTTTCTTTTAAAGCCTTAATGTTTTTGAGATTCTCTGTGTTCCTAAATCCATTCCCTAGTCACTCCTTACCTGAAGTGAGATATTTGTATCTTTTTTTAAAGTCACTTTTAAAGTCAAAAACTGCATTTGCTAGAACCAAAGACCAAAAAGCCAGCCTACCATCTGAAAGGGTTCTCCTTTCGTAGGCACCTTGACTCATGATGACTGCTAAGTCACGTAAGTATGTTCTTTCTTCATAGAGTGTGGGATGTGAGGTGTAAAATTTTAGACTTGAATTCTGCCCACAGAGGTTTACTTTCTAAAATGGATGACAGAGATCGTTGGCTCTGGTGTTAGAGAGACTTCATTCAAGTTTCAAACCTGCCACTTCCTAGCTACGTGGACTTGGGCACCATCTCCTTAACTCCTCTATACTTCAGTTTCTTCATCTGCAGGGTGGAGAGAAAAAATAGTGTCTAACGCACTGGGTTGTTTTTAGTATTAAATGAGGTAGCTTTCTCCTGTGCTACTCGTGATACCCAGTAAAAATTCAGTAAATGTTGGCTATTTTCATCAATATGCTGGCATTTATGGAAAACACACCAGGACCTACCTGAATAGTGCCACCAAGTACATGGCTTCTAAAAGATCAGTTGTGGATACATTGCTGAAGAACACATACCACAAAAGCCTCCGAGATTATGTGCTCGATTAAAAGAAGGAATGTGCCAAGAAATGCCAGTGCTCCTTTGGTTCTTGACTTACAAGAAAGCTCTGTCCCAGAGGCCCTCAGTATTTTCACTTCTCTACCCCAATCAGAACCAGACTCTGGAGCTCTTGCCACTATGTTCAGATCTTGGGATTCTCTGCCTCGTGCCAGGAAGCCCTTATTCCTTTAACCACTGAGCAAACAGGCTCTCAACCATCCCATGGCTCTGGCACAAGCCTCAGGGGGACAGGAGTGGACCCATGCACATCGTCCACCACCTTGGCTCTTGCTCCTCTGTGCACAGAGCCCACCTCTACCTCTCTGAGTCACCGCTGTCCCTAAGGGCCCAGCTTAGCAAGATAACCTTAGGCAAGGCACTGAGCTTTTCTGGGACTTGGCTTCCTCCTTCGTAAGATGAGAAAGCTCCATAAAGTTGATGGCCTCTGGCCTTTCTGTCGTTCTCTCAGATTCAGTAAATTATTGGACTTACATTAAGTAAAAACTAATGGCCCGGTCAACTACCTTCAAGAGGCTTTCCGTCTCCATGAAACCTTCCTTTCTCTGCCATCCCAGGCTATAGGTCACTCTCTCTTAAAATTCTTAATCTGTGATACACAATTTTGTACTTTCAGTGTATATTTCATTTCTCGAGTTGTTTGTGCATATAAGCTATATTTCCTCACCAACACTGGAAGTTCTTTAAGGGAAGGGATAACACTTTTTTTTTTTCCCTTTTTATCTCCCTAAGGAGCCTTACCAAAATGACATTCAAAATGAACTTATTCATTAAAATTATAATTATGTATATATAGTATGTAATGTTTAACATATATGAAATCCGATAGCTTAACATGTAAATGAACTATAATTCTACACACACACACACACACACACACACACACACACACACACACTTTTTGGCTCAAAAACATAAAAATATAAGGAGTCGTTGTTATTAAAATCTGTAGCAGATGGGGTTATAGTAATTTGTAGAAAATCAAGATATTATTAGGTTTGCCATTCAAGAATTCCAAGAAACAACACATTATACTCATAGAAACATTATCTATTTGGAGGATATTATTATCTTTACAAGTGTCAGCATATAGCCAAAGAGAGAAGTGATCCATATTCTTGCTTTATCACTTTTATGTAGTACGTAACTCAAATTGCCCTAAAATCCATGCTGACCATAGCTAACTACTGCTTTTCTAGGAATTAAAAGGATACATAAAAATAGTCAGTGGCAAAAAAAAAAAAAAAAAAGTCAGTGGCGTAAGTAGCAACCTGATTTCCTTTTGCAACAAAATGATAAAAGCACAGACTGAATCTTAAATAAACAGATTCAAGCTCTAAATTATCTGGAGCCCCCAACACGACTTAGTAGCCCTATTAATGAAAAATGCTGGGAGAGACAGAACAGGATAATTAAGAAGAAACTAGTCACCAGATATGTTATGTAAGTAATAAGACTTAGGTTTCTGTTCTAAGTTAAAATTTCAATCTTGGGAGGCCAGGAGAGACCTGAAAAGATACTCAAGAGTGTGACTCTGTAAACACTGTGTAATAGATGTTATGGAAAAGAAGTGAAGGGAGCAGTGTGAGTAGAGACTGGGAAAGGAAGAAAAGGACAGAAACCCAGAGAGAGACAGAGGTAGACAGGGAGAGGAAACAAAGCCAAAGATGGACACCGAGAGAATCAAGTGAAGGTGAGCTGGTGGATGGGGAAACAATGAGCTAGAGTCACACCGTGGTGGGGAAAGAGGCAGAGAGGCAGAGAGGGAGAGCAGCTGACCTTGGTGGGCAGAAGTGCTTGAAATGGCAGAGTTTTGTGGTGCCCCTTGACATCTGGCTGATATTTTCATATTTTCCTACACTTGCACCTAAACAACACCTTTTATTTTAAATGGCAAGTGGTAGTGGTATGCTTGTCCCTGGCCCACGTTATATATATACAGACATTCTGTGAGCCGGTCATTAAATTTTTAGTAGTTTGGAATCAGCCAAGGTGGGAGAATTTACACCTTGGAAATTGGCAAAGAAAGCTTTTTTTGTTTTTTCCCCCTAGAGGGCCAGTGTATCAGCATACCAATGAGATGAGGACTTGGCTAGATAAAATTTGCCTGAAACTCATTTTATTTTCCTGCTCATTTGTATGCATGCTTGATGTCAGGATTTATCTCCTTCAAAATTTAAGGGTTAGAATTGATCATTGGGCCAATTTTACAATTTAAAACAGTATGCAAAACCGAGGCTCGAACATGTGCAGTTAGTATTAACATTAGAGTTGTACTTACCATCACTTCCAGGAGAGCATCTCAAGGAAAACTGGATAAATTTAGGAGAAATGACTTTTGTTATTTCAGACATAAAAACAAAAGTACAAGAAAAGTATATTGTACAGGAGTTATTCATGTTTATTTTGTTGTGAGGATATGTTTAGAACCTTGGTTGTGGTGACGGTATCATGGGTGAATGCATACGTCCAAATTCATCAAGACATGTACATTAAATGTATGTAATGTTTTGTATATCAGTTGTACCTCAGTAAAGCTAAAGAAGACTTATTCATTTTTAAATCAAACTCGAAATGCTAATGTTGATAGGCAATAACTTTAAAATTCTGATTTAATTATTGTTAATTCCATTTTCAGGGTATACCCCCAAGAAGTCTTCCATTTGTTTGTTCATTCTTATAGTTGCATTAATACACGTGATACTTCTTTCTAGACTGGAGTTTGTTTCACATTTTTTATACTCATGACTTCAATGATAACATTTTGAGTTGGCTGTAAAATATCTTGTTCAGGGGTGCCTGGGTGGCTCAGTCGGTTAAGCGTCTGCCTTTGGCTCAGCACATGATCCCAGGGTCCTGGGATTGAGCCCCGCATCGGGCTCCCTGCTAGGCAGGGAGCCTGATTTCCCCTCTCCCTCTGCTTCTCCTGCTTGTGCTGTCTCTCTCTGTCAAATAAATAAATAAATCTTTTTTTTTAAAAGTTATATAAAAAATAACATAAAATATCTTGTTCACTAGTGGACATGCCTGGATCAGTACCTTCACCTTCCGGCTCTCTGCTTTTTTCCATGATGTGTCACATAGATTTAAAGGATGACTGGCTTGCTCATTTACTTATTACACTTATATTATTTTCAGGAAATGTTCAAAATACTTTATATTTGATGAAGTTTTATATTTTAAAATAGAGCTAATAGTTATTGACTGCTAACTCTAACAGGCTCTAGCTGGCACTTTATCTATTTTGTCTTTACAAAACTTCACAACAATCCCATATGGTAGGTATTATTACCCGCTTTTCCACCCCCAGAAAGTTAAGTTACTTGCTTAGTTAGGGTCACACCCACAGTAAGTTTAAGCAGTTTAAATTCTAAAGCTTAAATTCTTTGCACCATACCAGGCTGCCTCCCATGTATTATGTGATCTTAATCTTCCTAATTCCTTGTGAAGAATACAGAGCAGGTATTATCACTGTTTTATAGATTAAGTTTTTAGAAAGGCTGAGAGGCAACAAGTGACTTAAAATCAGAAAGCTAGAAAGGTCTTCTGACTCTCTTCCAGTGCTCCTCCCCACATGGCCAAAATTACAAGAGCAATAACAAAATTAAAATGAGGTCATCATATCTAACTTAATGTGAAACTTTAGTAGGACATTATTTCAGACTCATAAAAGCTTCTTCTGGATTGAATACAAACCCTGTATAAATGTCTTTAAGTGGTTCATATTTCAAAAGCAAGTGTGCAGGCCAAGAAAAAAGTCTTTAGTTGCTGTTTGCCTGCTTCAGTCAGAGTATGTTTGGCACACAGTGTATTGTGTTCATCAGTCCTGTTGCTTCTGGGAAATACTCAGTTCTCAGCCATCCACACTCCCCTGTTACTGGGCCCCTGCTCCTGCCTTAGGAAAATGAGACATTTCATTTTTGTTTTTATTACAAGGGATTATTCTTAAGGAGTTGAAAAGAATTCTCTGTTCCCAAGAACTTTTAGTCACCCCAATTCACACCTTGCATTTGTGACAAAAGGAAGTAGAAAGTAGAGACAAAAATGCATAAGACATCGAGAGTGTTGGCTGAGAGGGTGTCCCTCAGTGAGGCTGAATTGAGAGGAGCCCCTTTTCTGCTTTCCTTTCCTGGCAGGGATCAAGGGATCACTGGACACTGGGAAAGGGGACTGTTTCTCCCAGGGAGCGTGATGAGGCCAAGTTGGAATCCGCTTGGCCTACATCCCTCAGAACTGCCCAACTGATGGGGGGGAGGGTGGTTTCTTGCAAAAGCAGTTACAAGAGCCACAACTCAATGTCATGGTAGGAATTTTCAGATTTGCTTTTTTTTTTAAACTACAAAAAATGGTAGTAGATACTTGGGCTTAAAAACTGATATTTAGAAACATGGTGCCTAATTTCTAGTTGACAACCCACCGTAGGGTTCTGAGCCGCCCAGAGCAGTGGAAGAAAGATGAACTGGTGGTTTAGAAGGGGCCTGCCCCCACAGACTGTCCCCTGCCTTTTGTTCTCCTCTACTTCTGCCTATCTTGCTGGGCTGCCCTTGAGCCTCATCCTCAGCCTCTAACCCCACCTGTCTAACAGGTGGGCCCGGCAGGGAGCCGACAGGAGGGTTCTTTCGGAAAGGAAGAGCAGCCAGGCTGTGCAGAAGCCACACCCAAAGCTGTTCATTACCCTGGGCGAGACGAACAGCCACAGATTTCAACAACAACAAAAGATTGCGGGGGAAACCAGAAGATCATGCGTTGCAGCTTCCTGCTGCCCAGTTAACAGCCCCCTACCATTAAATGATCATCTGTTTATGTCACTACAAATAACACCATGGGACAAAATTCATTTTTGCAAAGTAACAAATGATGCTCTTAAGTGCCTAGTAAGAATAAGGAGCCTCCTTATATTATTAAATTTATTATTGGGAAATAATTTAGGGTCTAGTGGCAGTAAAATCATGGGTCTGATTTTTTAAAAACAAATTTGAGGGGTGCCTGCATGGCTCAGGTGCTTAAGTGTCGGCCTTCAGCTCAGGTCATAGTCTCCGAAGTCCAGGGCTCCCAGCTCAGTAGGGAGTCTGCTTCTCCCTCTCCCTCTGCCTCTCCCCCTGTTTGTACTCTGTCTGTCTCTCTCTCTAATAAAGAAATAAATCTTAAAAAAAAAAACCAAACAAGTTTGATGATGATGATGGTGTTTGTGTGAATGTGTATGTATACCCACACATATAATACATATTCTATATACATGTGATTCGTATATATAATAAACGTACACATATACACATCTATCTAAGTGAGCCCCGATTCTTTCGAAACCATCACCACTGCAAAATTCAAGCTTCTTGCCACCATGTTATAGAAAAGCAAAAATAATTTTGAAGGTCCTCCTTTTTTTGTGGCCAACATTGGAGTCCATCCTTGAGCCTCCCAAGACAATTACTCTTCTGTATTTTTATTCCTTTAGCCTAAATGGAATTATCCAGATTAATCACACATATTATTTGCTAATTTGATTTTGGCTATTTTCCAAAGTCAAATCCAGATTTAAAGGCTGATGACTTACCACTCTTTAGGGTTTTGAGGAAATAAGCCCAGCCTAGGAAGGCCTAAAACTCCAGAGATGAGGTTTGAGCAATTGTGGTGGTGTTGGGGCAAGTGTGTGGGGGGACTGTTTGTATAGATCACAGCATGTTTGTCTTCGTAAGTTGTTCAGAAATAAGTCCTGTGGCTTTTGAATTATACTTGCAGAACACAGAGTAATATTCTTTCTTCAAGGTGCTAAGGGAACAGTACCTCTAAAGACACAGAGGTCTGAAATAATAAGGTCCTATCAGGGTATTATAAGATTGGGGTGGTGAGATCTCATGAATGAATGAATAGGGTGAGCTGATTCGGTGGTGAAGTTTCCAGGGACCTGCACTCTACTGCAAGCAGAAAATCTGAGAAAAGAAGCGTAAAGAATTATTACTAAGGCTAGCAGTCTGACTTCCTTTAAGTCTGATGTATATAGCAGGCCGGCTGCCTGGCCTGGTTATTGTAGATAAGGGGTTGGTCTCCGGGGCAGGCTGCTGTAGGCTCAGGGTCAGAGTTCTGTTTTTATATTTGCTCTGGCCAACGTCTGTTCAAATATTCCGTTTCCCACTGGGTCTCTCTGTCTCCTTCCATTGCATTCCCTGGTGTCTGGCCCTGAACCAGGCAATACTTGTTGAATGAATATGTATATCTAATACTGGTTTACTACCTTCAATTTTTTCTCAGCATTATGCCAAGGTAAATTCAATGTTCTTTTAATATTAAACATTAGACTCTACTAAACAAGTAACTGCATATTACTTTTATTTGAGATATAGGCAGAATTCCAGCTATTTCAAAGAACTTAATTTTGAGACACAACCATAACAAAAAGAAAAGCATAAAAGAGTAGGTTTGAGAGAGAGCTATTAGGAGACCCCCAGCTCTATTTGGGGCCACTACATTTTAGTTCTAAGTTTATGTACATTGTGTATTGGAAACAACAGAAAAATAAGAATTGCTAAATAGAATTTGCATTTCAAATAACATTTTTAGACATTCATGTGTTTAGTGATGGCGACATTCTGTTTTCATGTTGGGGAAATATTGTCTGAATGCCTCCTCCATGCCAGGCATTGTCATGTGCTTACACAAATTGTTAAGTTTTATGTAATCTCTACAATAACCTGGGACCCAAAATGATTAACCCAGTTCTAAAGATGTGGTTCAGAGAGGTGAAGTAACTTGCTCAAGATGACACAGCTAGCACTACACTGAAGTAAGGCCTTGACCCAGGAACTCTTTAATGAGTAATAGGTGGTTGAAAGTGGGATGCATTCAAAGGAGGGGTCGCCCATTCAAAAGCTTGCAAATATTGACTGAAGTAGAGAGTTAAACAATCACTAGATTTAAAAAAAAGTTTAGCATCTCATTCAGATCAAAAGAATGTACTTGTCTGAACCATTCTTTCAAACTCTCAAGAGTTCCTATTCAAACATTTAAGAGTTATTAAGTGACCCAAAGTCTTTTACTTTGTTTCTGTTTCCCGTTTCTTTCAAACAAAGGGAATCCGGATAGTGCTTACGCATTAGGGGAATAGTATCTTAGCTTGTTTACACTTAGGGGAAAGTACCTCTCTGAAAGGAAATGTTAAATTCCAAAGCTACCTTTTCATCAGAGAAAAGCTTCCCTCTGAAGCTTTCCCATTCTTCAGCCTGCGCTGGAGTTTCTCCCAAAACACAAATGACAATGGCTGACATTTTTTCTATAGCAAGCCCAGGATAAATGGTCTTTGCTTTTCTCATTTGATTGGTCTTCCTTTAGTTTCACTCCAGACTCTGCTGCCCCTGGCACCAACATGCATTAAATAGCCACACAAATAAATGCGTAACTCACCCTTAGTGATGTTGTGAAAGCTACGAACCTGGTGCTGTCTGTGTGCAGTAGAGAGTTGTGACCTGTGCAGGGAGGTCAGGGAGGGGATTCTTGAGCTGAGGACTGAAGAAAGAGTAGGCATCAACTGGGTGAACAGAAGGCAAGCATTTCCCAAGCCAAGGGAACAGCATGTGTGAAGGCAGGAGGAAGCAAGGCACACGGAGGGAATAGGGAAGTGCAGCAGAATGGGGGGGGGGGAGGGGAGGCTCAGATTGTCCCAGCCAATGTATTAAGTAAAGAAATATTTTTCTTCACATATAGAAATTTGTGGGACTTTAAGGGCACCTGGGTGGCTCAGTCGGTTAACCATGGACTCTTGGTTTCAGCTCAGGTGATGATCTCAGGGTTTGGAGATTGAGCCCCATGGGGCTTTGCACTCAGCACAGAGTCGGCTTGAGGTGCTTTCCCCCTCCCTCCCCTTCTGCTCCTCCCCCTGCTCAGGCGCACACACATGCTCTCTCTCTCAAATAAATAAATAAATAAAATCTTTAAAAAGAAAAGAAATTTGTGGGACTTTAAATATTTAACTCACCTGCTCTACATGGACCCCAGAACTGCAGTAATTATTCTGGAGGCTCAGCAGTTGACACATTCATCCCAACGGGCACATGTTGAAGCTGTCAAATTTATGCACTCATCCAAGGCTCTGTAATATTTCTGAGGTCATGCTTTAGCAATACATGTCCAATCTCATTACATTTAATGTTATCACAGAGAATGATGGTGCAGTGAAAAATCTCACTGTTGGAAAATAGGTTGAAGACTTTGATAGTAACCCTATTATTTTTGCTGGTATTTGAAAGTATAAAATTAGAAAACAAGTAAAAGAATTTTAATACCTTTTAAAGTTTATTAATAAGTAGATTCAATTTTCATATAAATATAGCTTATTTTGGTTTAATGAAGCAAGCTTATATATTTTCTCTAACATCATATTAATACATTATAAGATAATGTATTATATCTGACAGTCAAGTGAATTATCCTAGTTTGTTACAATGCCCAAGAAGCTGTCGACTAAGGATTTTCCGGCTCATATTGAATTTTGAGTAGTTTTGTTTCCAAGGAAACTAGTTCGTTGTCAGGAAAAGATGCACCCAAAGCAATGCAAAAATATTTGCCAAAAGTAATCAAATCTATTATAAAATGTGAATTCAGATGTCCCCCACAGTCCTAAAGCAGCAATTAAAAAAGGTTTAAATTTCTTGCAGAATTGACTCCATTTAAACTCATCATAAAATGTATTTCAAACAAACCTTTATGTAGTACAAAGTACAATGATTCACCTTTAAGATGTATCCATAGTTTTGAAAGTTAACATCTTAGGTATAGTATTGATCTGCTAATGAAGAATTGATCATAGACTTTTGCTTTCTTAACCAATAAATATGTTATGTCATTGTATATAGTGAAATCTCATTTGTCTCAGATTTGTGGAATTGGATGTGGGCTGAGTTATAATTTGTTTTGCATTATGTTATAGAAAGTCTTTGTTAATGTAAAGTTCTTGACATATTTGAAGATATATATATATATATATTTTTTTGCATGGCTAGTAGTTATGGCTCTAGGCATATTTAAAAAGAGAGAGAGAGCTGACAAATGTCAGGTTATTTCTAACTTGGATAATGCTGAACCAGCACGTTATTTCCTGCCCAGTGGCAAAAGCATCAGAGAATTCTCAAAATACCTCGTTCACAAGCACAATCTAATATTTTATTTGTAATCATGTATGTAATATGAACAGATGTGTAGGTAACATGATAGTTTCATTTAAATGTGCTTAAATTGAGACAAATTTACCAATCAAACAGAATTGGTGGGAATCTACAAAAGGAAACCTACATTTCCAAATTCATTCCTTTCCCTCTCTGCACTGCTAACACCCTGCTTAGGCCCTAATCATCTCTGATTTAGGTTTTCAAATGGTAAGAATTATCTTCATTCTCCTTCATGTTACTCCCAGAGTGATTGTTTTGAAAATATGGATTAAATCATGTCACTTTTGATTTTTAAAGACAATTCAATTTTTCTTTAGAACAGTATCAAAAGTTTTAATCATGGTGTTTAAAGCTTATCCCCACCTATCTTTCCCTACCCCTCCCTTTATCATCTTTAGCATGAGCTATGCTATAGTTTGCCCAAATATGCCTTCCACTTTTGCCTCTTCTGGGCATTTCATATAAATGGAGCTAGGTAGTATGTGATCTTTGGGTTCTTTTACTTAGCATAATATTTTCACAGTTCGTTCATGTTATAGTCTATATCTGTACTTCATTTTTTTATGGCCAAATAGTATTCTATTGAGTAAATTCACCTCATTTTGTTTATCCCTTAATCAGTTGTTGGACATTTAGATTGATTCTACCTTTTGTCTGTTAGGAATTATGCTATCATGACCGTCCATGTACATGTTTCTGTATGGCCATGGATTTTAAATTCTCTTGGGAATGTACCTTAATTCTTTTGCATGTGGATATCCAATTGTCCCAGAACCATTTGTTGAGAACATTATTCTTTTCCCCCAGTGAATTGTCTCGGGACCCTTATAAAGAATCAATTGACCACTAATGTATGGGTTTATTTCCAGACTCACAATTCTATTCCATAGATCTGTATGTCTCTCCTTACGTCTTGATTGCTGTAGCTTCATAGTAAGTTTTGAAATTTAGAAGTCCGAGTCTCAAATTTTATTCTCATTTTTCAACATCGTTTTGGCTATTCTAGGTTCCTTGTGTTTCCACAGAATTTTAGAATCTGTTTGAAATTTCTGCAAAAAAAAAAAAAAAGAGAGAGAGAGAGAGAGGCAGGTTTATGGGGATTGTGTTGCATCTGTAAATCAGTTTGAGGGAGTCTTACCATCTTAGCAATAGTAAGTCTTCAAATCCATGAACATAGTATGTCTTTCCACTTATCTAGGTCTTCCTTAATTTCTTTCAATTATGTTGTATAATTTTCATTGTATACATTTTGCACTTCTTTGTTTTCTGGGTTTTTAATTAATTAATTAATTAATTAATTAATTATTTTTGGTGTCACTGTGAATGGGATTGTCTCCCTAAATTAATTTTTGGATTGTTTATTGCTAGTTTAAAGAAATACAGTTGATTTTTGACTTAGGATTGTCTATGTACAAAATCATGTCATCTACAAATATAGTTTCATTTCTTCCTTTCCATTCTGGATGCCCTTCATATCTCTTTGTGTTCTAATTGGCCTAGCTGGAACCTCCAGTCAAACAACTAGATAGAAATGGCAAGAGCAGACATCTTTGTTGTGCTTCTGATCTTAGTGGGAAGGCTATTTAGTCTTTCCTTCCTGATGTTCTTAGTGGGGTTTTTTGCAGGATGCTCCTTTGTTAGGTTGTTAAAAGTCCCTTCTAGTCTTCTTTTTCTCTTTAACATATTTTTATGAAATGGTGTTAGATTCTGCCAAATGCTTTTTTCTACATGTATTGAAATGATCAGGTGTGGTTTTTCCCTTATTCTAAGATGTTAAACCAATCTTGCATTCCTGAGCATAATTGCAGGTCATGATATACAGTCCTTTATATATGTTGCTGGATTCAGTTTGCTAGTATTTTGTTGGCATTATTGTATTTATATTCATAAGAGATTATAGTTTGTAGTTTTCTTGTGAGATATCTATATCTATATCTATCTATATCTATATCTTGCTTTGTGATCAAGGTAATGCTGGCCTCATAGAATGAGTTGGGAAGTGTTCCCTCCTCTTTTATTTTTTTAAAGAGTTTGCGAAGGATTGATGTTAACTCTCTAAATGTTTGGTACAATTCACTAATGAATCCATGTGGTCCTGAGATTTCCTTCGGAGAAGTTTTTTTTTATTACTAGTTAATTCTCTTATTATAGGTCTAATCAGAATTTTTGATTATTTGGTAGTTTGGTTTTCTAGGAATTTGTGTAATGTCATCAAGTTTATTGGCATATATCTGTTTTTAGTATTCCCTTATAATCTTTTTATTTCTATGAGGCTGGAAGTAATGACTTAGAAATTTGAGGCTTCTTATTTTCTTGATAACTCTAACTAGAGGTTTGTCAATTATATTGATCTTTTCAAAGAGTCAACTTGGTTTCATTGATTTTCTACATTTTGGAAAATTCTCTATTTCATTTATATCCACTCTGATTTTTATTATTGCTTCCTTTTTGCTTTGAGTTTATTTTGTTCTTTTTTCCATTTTCTTGAAGTGGATGGTTAGGTCATTGATTTGAGATCTTTCTTCTTTTTAAATATAGGCTTTTATGGCTATGATTTTTCCCTAGGTAATTTAGCTCCATCCCATAGGTTTGTGTTGTGTTATCATTTTCATTCATCTTGAACTATTTTCTAATTTCCTTTGTGATTTCATCTTTGACTCTTTGGTTATTTAGGAATGAATTATTTAATTTCCACGTATGTGTAATTTTCCTTCTTTATCAGTTTTAAAATATAATTCTGATGTGATCAGAGAAACTACTTTGTATGATTTCAATCCTTTTAAAATTGTTGAGGCTTGTTTTATGGCCTAGATATGGTCTATCCTAGGGAATAGTCCATGTCCATATATGTTTATTCTGCTTTTCTTGGATGGAATGCACTGTTAGGTACATGTCTATTAGGTCTAACTTTTATAGTGTCGAATTTTTCCATTTCCTTTTTTATTTTCTGCCTAGTTCTAGCCATTATTGAATGTGAAATATTGAAATCTCCAAGATTATTGTTGAATTGTCCATTTCTCCCTTCAATTCTGTTCATGTTTGCTTCATGTAGTTTGGGGCTCTGGGAGTAGATGCATGTATATTTATAACTGGTATATCTTCTTGGTAGATTGACTCTTTTATCATTATAAAATGTCCTTCTTTGGCTCCAGGAACAACTTTTCTCGTAAAGTTTGTTTTTTCTGATATTTGCATAGCCACCCCAGCTCTCTTTTGGTTACTGTTGGCATATTATATCTTTTCTTATTCTTCTACATTCAAACATTTTCATATTTTTGACCTTAAAATGTATTTCTTGTAGACAGTATATAGTTGGATCATTTTTTATTATTAATCATTCTTCCAATCTCTGCTTTTTGATTGGAGTGTTTTGTACATTTCCATTAAATATAATTACTGATAAAGTAGTATACATTTTAAATATGTATATTGTCTTTTTTTTTGGTTCTATTAATCCATTACTGCCTTCTTTTGTGTGAAATACATAATTTCTAGTAAATCATTTTGATTTCCTCATTGTTTTCTTTACTATATTTTTAGTCATTTTTATAGCAGGTACCCCCCAAAATACACATATTTTAACTTAAAATAATCTTGTTTGGTATAATGCCAGCTTAATTTGAATTCTATACAGAAATTTTGCTTCGATATATCTCTTTTCCCTTTTGCTGCCTTTGTGCTATTATTGTCATACAAATTACACCTTTATACGTATTAGCCTCATCAAAACATTTTTAAATTATTGCTTATGCAGTTATATTTTGAATCAGGTAGAGGAAAAGTGTTACAACAAAAATACATTTATAACTCTCTTTTATATTTATCTCCTTTGATATCTAACTATGTACTTACTTACCTTTGCTGGTGCCCCTTATTTCTTCAGGTGGATGAGTTAATGTCTTATGTCCTTTCATTTCATCCTGAAGGACAACCTTAGTATTCCTTTTAAGCGTGGCTACCAGTGATAGATTCTCTCAGTTTTTGTTTATCTCTTTTTGTTTTTGGAGGATTGTTTGCCGGATATAGAATTCTTAGCTGACAGTTTTTTTCAACACTCTGAATATGTCATCCCACTGCCTTCTGGTCTCCATTGTCTGATGAGATGTTAATCTTATTTAGGATCCCTGTTACATGATGAGTCACTTTTTTCTTGCTGCTTTCAATTCTCTCTTTGTGTGGGTTCTGACAATTTGACTATGATCTGTCTGGATGTTGACCTTCCTGATTTTATTCTAGTTGGGGTTCATTGACCTTCTTAGGTATGCAAATCAAAGCTTTTCATCAATTTTGGGAATTTTTAGCCATTATTTTTTCAAATATTCTTTCTGCTTCTATCTCCCTCTTTTTCTCAGGCTCCTGCTATGTATATTGGTATGCTTGCTATATCCCACAGGTCGCTGAGACTCTGTTCATTTTGTTTCATTCCTTTTTCCTTTCTGTTCTTCAGACTGGACCTTCTCAGTTGACCTGGGGAAAATTGGATGGAAATAGGGCAAGGAAAATGCCATAAAAGCTCTCAGTTCTTACTGGGAGTCAGCCATTTTCTCTAACAAATGGTCCTTAATCCTGCAAAGCCTTTGGTTCATTTCCAGGCTTCTGGGGAAAAGTTGATTTTGATCATTTTTGTTATTGTTTTTCTTTGTTATGGAGGGGTCATTCCAGAAGTGCTTCCCCACCGTATACTTACTTTACTCAATGCCTCTTCTCACAATTCTCTCAACCTAAAGTTTGTGGCCATCTTTTATGTAAGTTATTCAGTAATCATTTATTGCATAATACCACAAGCCATATATTGGGTGCTGAGGATTACAATGTGCCTTTCACTGGTTTTTCAAACTAGGTACTTCTTACATTAATTCTTTTCATAGTTGCCCTTGTATATTATTAAGAAAGAGGAGGCACTGAATAAGAGGAATGTGAAGAAACAGGTAGAAAAAGAAAATTTCTGGAGTACTATAGACACAATTTCTACATGAAATTTCATTAACCATGTTTGGAATTTTGAGAACTGCTATCAGGTGCCTGAGTGCTTTAGAGCTATGAAAAAGAGATGCAATGTGAACAAAGACGTGTTTTTGTTAAATGCATAAATGCATACTTTAGTGATGGATATATACTGTGTAGTGAAACAAAGAAATAGGTTGGCTTAATACTTTTGATAAGACCCAGGATAATTATCTGTTAATCTATCAGTTTCACTTATTCAGGCCTAGCATTTGAGACTAGAAAAAGATATATTTCAATAGAAAGCTTCAAAGCTTAAGATGACAGTGGGCAAGATATTTGAAAATTGTGTTCTGTTTACTGCATGGGTCTGGTTTGTTTTTAATCATGGAAATCATCTCATCAGTTCTTGTGATAGCAAAAAGAGCAGGATCTGAGAAGGTGAAGAAGCAGCTTAATTAAAATTTTGGAGAAAATGACAGAAAGAAATTAATTCAGAAGGTATCTTTGACATTAATCATGGAAACATGCAACTCATTTTTCATGGAGCACGTAGGAAAAAGTAAAGTGAGAATAAATTTACATGCCAATTAGATAAGAAGATACTACATATACCTCAAGATAAATTTAAAATCCAGAAACAAGCGATTGGTATTATAATGTTCTAGAACATACCCATTTGAATATGTGCTATCTGCATTTTTAGTGAAAGGAAATGCATTCAATCAAGGGCATATGGAAAATGCTATCAATAATATTCTAAGAACTAAACTGAACTTGGAAAGGATTGTACAAGTTCACTTATAATTTATATGAGAGTAAATTAAATATGAATAAGAAAGAAACATTTGGGTGGGAAAGGGATAAAACTTGAAAAAATTGTTCAATACTGATAGCTAATTTTTTTCCTTTAAAAAATCATATTCTTCCATAAGTAATTCCACATGAGAAAACTTTTACATACAGCCTTTAAAAATGTCTGTAGTAAATTAGCATATTTGAAATAAAAATTGAAAAGATCTGGTTGTATGTAAAAGGAAGGTGTAAATTTTGATTTGTGAAATTTATTCGATTGAGCAACCATGTAAAAAATAAACAAACCTTTAACAGATTCAATTTGAGATTATTAAAATATGATTAATTTATCAATAATCATAGAAATTTTTTTTAAATTTATTTATTTATTTTAGAGGGAGAGAGAGAGACAGTGTGAGCAGTGGGAGGGGCAAATGGAGAGGGACAGAGAAATAGAGAGAGAGAAGCAGACTCCCTTCTGAGTGTGGACCCTGTCATGGATCTTGATCCGAGCACCCTGAGATCATGACCTGGACCCAAATCAAGAGTTGGGCACTCAACTGACTGAACCATCTAGATGCCCCCATAGAAAAATATTTTAAACTGATTTCTTAGGAAAGCTTAAAATAATTATTAATTAACTTAAAGTTACAGACTCCACAAGAAAATGAATTATACATTTTAGCCATAAATCAAATTTGTTCCCTTAAAAGAGAAGTTTTTATTTATATTTAAATGAAAAAAAAATACAGGATCAGTAGAAAGGTTATCTACAAAGTGTGATTTCTATGTAGGGATATGTGCGAACTGAATCTATAGGGCACACAAGACAATTAGGTGTGATTTTAAAATCATAATTGTGTAGTGTAGAGAAATCACTGGAAAGGAAGAACCACCCCAAGTATTAGAGTACTTGGTCAAATACACGAGATTCTTCCGTTGAAAAATGGAATTTAAAAACTTTCAAGTGGCAGAAGACATTATTAAGTTTTCCTGGCAATGGCAAAAGTAATGACCAAAAATAAACCATCCCCTTCCATTATAGTGGCAAATAGAATAAAAGTCGTCAATATCCTAGCATTGACTGAGCATACCTGGGAACTGAATCTCCTAGCTATTAATGTCTCTCATAAGTCAGGGAGATGATGTCAGTGAAGGGTCAGTGTTTAAAGTCTTTTCTTATGACAAAGATTTTTTACGTGTGTGTGTGTGTATGTGTAAGTGTGTGATGGGGATGTTCAGGTGGTGAAGCATAAGAAATAAAATACAGCCGCTATCTGTATAGAAAACAAAAAACTGAGTAAATAGTCAATTGTGGTGCCTGGCGGGGTAGGAAATAGGGAGTTCTAGTAATCCATTGCTGTGGTTAGTGAAACATTACCATAAATACCAACGACCAGTTTCAGAGGTTAAGAATACAATTAAATACCTACCATAAAATGACAGTGAACATCATTACATTCTTAAATTAAATTAAGTTAAATTAAATTAAATGATTCTAAAATCACATTTGGCCCATTTAACACCTCAGAATAATCACTATAATATTAGTTGTTGAGTGGCACATTTTTGTAGATGTGTTGGTTAGAAGAGAATTCTGGTTTTCCAGAAAAATGGATATCAAACTATCTACTGCCTTGGGTTTTATTTAATTTCGAAGGTTGTGGACTTTCCTGATTGTGTTACATTCAATCTTCATTTGTCTGAAATGACATTTTGTTCATGACATTCCTTCTCCGATGTCTAGCCTTGGAGTTTCGTCTCAGTTACCTGAGGGTATGCTAACTTCCTTCTGAAAGGTTGTGGAAACCATGACTCCACCTGTAGAGCCTGCAGTTTGGAGCTAAGTTCTTATATCAAGAGCTCCAATTTTGTATTAAAGATTACTATGACCGCTGGGAAAGACTGAAATTACAATTAAAAAATTGTAACTGGTAATTGTCTTCTTCCTTTTTTTTTTTAAATTAATTCTGAAATTTTTATTACCTTTCCAAAAGAATTTATCTTTCTTTCACAGGTACGTGTTATTTTATCCAGCTTCTTAATAGTAACCTTCTTAATGGACTATGCAGTGGCTGGTATTTTTTCTGTAAGGTCAAAAGAACAACCTTTCTCACTTTGCCAGATGTTTTTGTTCAGAATCGCCTTCTCTGATGTGTAGCCACTAGTCATGTGTGGCTATTGAACACTTAAACTGTGCCTAGTCTGAATCAAAATGCACTGTAAGAGCAATATGTAGACCAGACGTCAAAGGCTTCATACACGAATGTGATAGAGAAGATTTCAATATAATAGTATAAGAAAAGAACATAAAACATTTCAATAATTTTTCTGTTGATTGCATGTTATAATGATAAATTTAAGATTCATTTGGTTGCATAGAAATATATGATCAAAATTGATTTCATCAGCTTATTTTTACTTTTTTAATGAGGCTACTAGAAAATTTTCAATCACCTGTGTAGCTTACGTTATGTTTCTATTGAATAGCTCAGGTTTAGGGAGTAGTAAAAATGTATTCAGGTTATTAAGGGAAAGCACGACAAAACTCATGGATTCACCTCTTCAGTGCACGCACTTCCACACTTCCACTGGCAGGCTCCTTCAGTGAGACAGATGCTAGGGAGGAGGGAGTCCTGATAAAGGAAGGTGGTTATTGGCCATTCCTTTCTTTTCTACGGTTAGACTTATATTTGGCCAGCATCTGCTTTGTTTCATTAGTGGCTTGGGAAGGCTGCTCTATAGGGGAGGGAGTGGAATCACTGGGCCCTGGAGGGCTACTTTTAATAATAACCCTTTGATTTTTTGATCATGACTGGTTGACTCATGTGACTCTGGGAAGCATGATAGCAGAAGAGGAATACAGGTTAACATTAAAATATGGCTGAATCAAATGTAAAATATACTACACTTTGGTGTATTATATAGAAGTTCAACTTGTCAACTTTTTTGGTGTGTGTTACAGATTTTATTTATTTGAGAGAGAGAGGAGAATGAGTGGAGGAAGGGGCAGAGGGAGAGGGAGAAGCAGGCTCCCCACTGGGCAGGGAGCCCGATGTGGGGTTCAATCCCAGGACCCTGAGATCATGACCTGAGCCAAGGGCAGATGCTTAACTGGCTGAGGCCCCCAGGTGCCCCTGTCAACCTGCTTTACAGAAAAAGCATGTAGCGGGGCACCTGGGTAGCTCAGTCATTAAGCGTCTGCCTTCGGCTCAGGGCGTGATCCCAGGGTCCTGGGATCAAGCCCCGCATCAGGCTCCCTGCTCTGCTGGGAGCCTGCTTCTTCCTCTCCCACTCCCCCTGCTTGTGTTCCCTCTCTCACTGGCTGTCTCTCTCTCTCTCTCTCTGTCAAATAAATAAATAAAATCTTTAAAAAAAAAGCATGTAGCAGTTTGCATGATGGTATCTATGAGGCTGAATTATATTAAATGTAGGAAACAGTAGTTTGACCAGATCAGTAGTTTTAGCCATTTAACATGAAATATGGATTTTTCTCATGACTGATCTGGTTGTTTCTATTACTATCTGTTGGGAAGGCATCTGAAAGAAATAAACTGTCCATGCTCTAGTATACTGGTTGCTATGTAGATATTACCCAGATAAATATATGAAAAGTAGTCAACGTATTAACTAAACATTCTGATTTCTAAACCCATTTATACTTAGATTTTCACAAGTGTGCTTGAATTTATATGGTAATGAGGGACAGTCTTCTAACCAACTGATATTTTTCATTTCTGATCTGAGTAAATACAACGAAGTCCTAAACTAGACCATGAGAAAGATGGAAAGGGTAATCCCAAAGTCAGCTACTTTGGGACCAATTAGTTGTGAGAGGCTGAGTAAAGACTAAATCCCAGGTAAGCCCCAGATTGGTAGCATTGGCTCAAGGGTGAATGCTGAGTCTTTTACAGAGTAAGGGCAACTTTAAGGGGAGCAGGATTAGAGAGATTTGTGACAGTCTTGGTGTTAGGCATGTTGAGATTATAAAATCACAGAAGCTCTGGGTTGGAAAATACTTAAAGTTTATCTAGTCCAGTAGCTTATGTTCATATTGGTAGCTTAATATAATAAATATTAAATGCCCTGTTTCCAAAGCTCTGTGTCAGGCACTGGAATCCACTTTGGAGAGGGGGGAGCTGGGTGATTTGAGGGTTTCATTTAGTAAAGTGCTAGTTAACTGGGATTTTATTGTAAAATAATTTTGGATGATCCCTCCTTCCTTCCTACAGCCCCGAGACTTGTCAGGAAAGAAGGAATCATACATTGGGAGTCATTAGCTCTCCAGCTAAACAGGAAATCGTTAGAAAACACAGGCTTCAAACACTCTGCAGATGAGAGGTGGCATTTCATATTGCTAAAGAGATTTGGAGGATGTTGGCATAATTAATCTCTATATTGAGTATCTGTTATATGCTAAGGGCTGAGAATATATTGGTGGATGAAACAATCACTGGCCCATGGATCGGACACAAGCAAGTAAAGAAATTGTGTGTGTGTGTGTGTGTGTGTGTGTGTGTGTGTGGAAGGGGAATGGGAGAGAGACTAATTGAACATTAGAACTTGGTAGAGAGAAGTGATTTTTGAGCTAAGATATGAGGGATAACAAGAAGCTGCCCGCAGATCTGTGTGTGGGACATTGTTCTGTGGTTACTGAAATGGGGCAAGGTTGAAAACCTTTGAGTTTTATTTGAAAGAATCATTCTGATGAGTCTGTGGTTTAAATTTCAGCATCCGTTTTCTTTTTAAAATACAAATGAAAATGCTGTTATACTGAATAATTTGATTTTTTTCTCAGTAATACGTATTCTTACTAGAAGACTATTTTTTTTTTTTTTTTTGCAGGATAGTAAAAGATTGAGAATTATGGTCATTTTATACCTGACTTACCGGCTGCTTTCCTCCCCCACCCCTAACAACTCCAAGAGATTGCGAATGCTTTGATAACATTTCTCCTGCAAGATCAATTTTTGTAAAAACAGTTAATCAGGATTGGTCTTTTATCTCTGTTAGATTCGTTAGTCATTCACAGGTTATTAGCTTACAGTCCTAGGTTACAAGCATTTCAGGTGTGACAAAATAAGGTAAACAGCTTATCAGCTAAATTTACAATTATAAATGCAGCAAAATGGTTGCTCTCTGAAATACAGCTCTAAAGAAGAATGCAAAACAAGCTCTATTGGAAATGAGAAGTCTTTTATATGGCAAAAATCAAAGCTGTTCATTCTTTCCAACATTCTGACCTTGAACTCTCTATAAAATATTGGGGAGATAGTTGCTGTTAAAAATAGTATCCTGTTAGTGGTTAGGTGATTGGAAATGATTAGAATTGCAAATAAGTATAATTGGAAATATATTAGCTTATAAGAAGAATCCTAACTACATACATGGATTTTCATAAAATAATGATTTTACTAATTACTTGTGAAGGATTGCCTGCATAGTATAGATATTCGGGGTTTTCAAATGACAACCGAAACAATTATTCCCAACTTCTTGCAAGTCAAAGACAAACAAAAATACAATGAATATGACACAGTTCAGTATTTTATTGTATTTTATCATATGCCGAAGTGATTGGATGTGCGTGCTATTTAGAACAAATCTGTTTCATTAGTTATTTGAAGGTAGTAATTGCTTATAGTTATGTTTCAGTGGTTTTTTTTTTTTTTCTTTTGCTCTTTCTTTCTTCAAGAGTTTCTTTACCCATGAATAGAATGGATTTGGAAAGTATTTTAAAGGAAGCCTGGCTTTAGAGAGTAGAATATATTCGATACCCTTCCAATACAGAATATATTCCAGTTCCTTTTGTGAAGGACATCTGCCTTTGTTTGCCACTCTTCCTTTTTTTCTTTTTTTTTAGGATTTATTTATCTTAGAGAGAGAGAAAGTGAAGGGGGAAGGCAGGAGGAGAGGGAGAGAGAGAATCCCAAGAAGGCTCCATGCCCAGAGCAGAGCCCAACATGGGGCTTGATCTCATGACCCTGAGATCATGACCTGAGCTGAAATCAAGGGTCAGACGCTCAACCAACTGAGCCACCCAGGCGCCCCTGCCACGCTTCTTTAAGACTATTTAGATCCTTTCATTATGCAATGTCCATCTCTACTCACAACCCCATGACATTATAAGGATTCACCAAAGGAATATGGCTGGGATTTTGCTGGGAACATGCAGTGCTTGGATAAAGATTTTGCAAATTCAAGGCCGTATGATTCTACCTTCAAGTGTGTTAATACAGCTGTGTAGCTCTCTCATAATACTCTAAAACACTCAAATTGCATTTGCTGGCTGAAGCTTCTGCCTGTGAATTAATAAAAAAAACAATTTCCATCAAGCTTCATTAACAAGGAAGCACTCCTGGCATTCATGGATTTGATATTTATGATCTCAGGTGTTTGAGTCTGTTCACAAAGGTCCTTGATATACAGGAATTCGAAATTTCTTAGAGGTGCACCTGGAATGGTGAGCAGTCAGCCCACGATTTTGCTAGGCTGACACATGCCACCCAGTTGACAAATGAGCCTCACTGGATGCCAGGCATCGTTCTCCTCTTAGGTAAGTTTACTCTCCCTGAGTGGTAGAAACCTGATTTCTTTGTGTTAACTTCTCATCAAGTGAACTAAAAATCGCCGTGGAGGTTGAAAAGAATAACGTTATGAATATAAGCAGAGGAAGCAGCAAATCAGATATTTCCATATTTACAAATATTTCAATGTAAAGGGTACTGAGACATACTCTTTCGAATATATGCGATCTTATCTGATTCTCATCCTATTATTGTTATTCCACTTTACAGATGGAGAAACTTAAGTTAAGAGACTCTAAATTACTTGACTGGGGTCAGCTAGCTTTATGCACCAGACCTGGGTCCCCTGGTTCCAAAATTTCTACTCTTTCATCTTCCATAATTGCTCCTGGATCCCGGTCACTTCAGATACAAGGTTTTTTGCTGAAGAGGTTGCAAGTCAGTTTCTCAGAAAACAAAGTCAAGTAATCTATTTCTTCTCTGAAGCAACTGCTTTGGGGGTTCTGACCTTTCCTTTGCCATCTCCTGGGGAGCCCTGCCCTCCAGTGTCCTAAAACCTAAGAAGCTACAAAGCAGTTCTTGCACAGCAGGCAAACACGTTTTCACTATGGAACCATGAATTGTTAAAACATAAATGTAAACGTATATACAAATTTGGTAATGTCATGGTATAGTGTATCATGTTTCTTGCTTGATTTGATCAAGTTTCACATGTAGATATGGTTTTTGTGGCCCTTCCTTGTTCTGTTTGCCAGTTTAAACCAGAGGTTTCCATAGAATTTCTCTAAATTGAGTGTCTGTCTACAACCCCCCTACCCCCTACCCCCCACCTTCCACCCTCCACCCTCCACACTCCACTCCCCACCTTTCCTGGACTCCTTGCTCCTTGGTACCACTCCCTGGAAGATGCGCTTGCCTTTGGCTTGCTTGCTTGCTGGTTTGCTTTTTTTTTTTTTTTTAAGATTCTGTTTATTTATTTGAGAGAGAGAGAGAGAGGGAGCATGAGACAGGGGAGGGTCCGAAGGAGAAGCAGACTCCCCGCTGAGCAGGGAGCCGATGCAGGACTCCATCCTGGCACTCCAGGATCATGACCTGAGTTGAAGGCAATTGCTTAACCAACTGAGCCATCCAGGTGCTGAGCTTTCTTGTTCTTTACCCATGGTTTCTCTAGAAGGTTCTGCGTCAAACTTCTTTCTCTCCTCCAGCCTCACAGGTGCGCTGCAGTGCTGTGGGTCATTCATTTCTACTCTCTGCTGCAACTTAGCTTTACCAGTTATGGCTTTTGCCACTAATAGCATATTTTCTTGCGTCCTTTTATAACATTTTCAAAAGGTACTTAACAAAACGTTAGCAGATATCCTTATAAAAGCACCTTGCCGTCTTTTTAGTGTTTTCCTATTGCTTCTGCTTTGACCTTTAAAAAGAAGTTGCTAATAGTTTGACATGTGCTTCTTGTGATGCAAGGTTAAGCACTGAATTTTTAATGTGTGTGATCATCGTTATGTTACCGTGCCCTGGTCTCTGCAATAGGAAGGTTAATATGCGATAACGGCTTTTTGTGAGTTCTTTTGGCAAGTACATTTGTATTTGTTATTCTTTACATTCAGGATAACTGTGCTTGTAAGTCAGGATGGCAAAGCGATGTAAGGTGTGGCGCTCGAGAGAGACGTCCTTTGGGCGCCGGGGTGGCTCAGTCATTAAGTGTCTGCCTTCAGCTCAGGTCATGATCTCAGCGTCCTGGGATCTACCCCCGCATCGGGCTCCCTGCTCGGGGGGAGCCTGCTTCTCCCTCTGTGCCGCAGCCACCCCTGCTTGTGCTTGTGCTCTCTCTCTCTCTCTCAAATAAATAAAAAATCTTTAAAAAAATCATTAAAAAAAAGATAGATCTCCTTTGTCACAATATTTGTTACCCTTCCACATACTTAACTCTTCGCCAGCACTTCTAAATTATAATTTATTAAAATCAGCTACCATTCAAACTTCTTGTTTAGGTTTTATGACACATATGATAGTTCTCTAATTTAGAGTCTCTAAATCAAAGTAGCTTTTGAAATTTATATTCTGTTTTTCTATAGGAAGAATCATACATGGTGGTATTTCACTTAAGTTCCATTGGGTTTAACAGTCTCTTTGTATTTGTTTTATGCTAGTTTTCAATATTTCAGTTCCACGGTTTTCTTCCTCTGTAAAGGTATTAATACTTAACAGAGTTGTTGTTGTTGTGACCATTAAATTAGATGGAGTAAATGTAGCACTTGGTGTACAGTAGACAATAAATGGTAGCTGTTGGGGCACCTGGGTGGCTCAGTTGGTTGAGTGTCAGACTCTTGGCCTCAGCTCAGTCTTGATCTCAGTGTCGTGAGTTCAAGCTCTGTGTTGGGTTCCACGCTGGGCAAGGACCCTACTTAAAAATCAGTCAATCAATCAATATAGCTATTATTACTGTTTAAAACTTATGAGCAGTTGTGTTCATTTCTGACCGTATTCTGTGTTCTTTTTAAGAATGGACTGGTTTTTCTGTCTCTTTTTTCCTGTGTTTTGTTTCTTAAATTCCACATATGAGTGAAATCATAGGGTAGTTGTCTTTCCCTAACTTATTTCACTTACAGACTTTAATTTTTAATTACAAAGCAATATGTGCTCATTATTAGAAAAAATTAGAAATATTAGAAAATGCAGATGACTACATTTTTAAAAGATTTTATTTATTTATTTATTTAAAGATTTTATTCATTTGACACAGAGACACACAGCAAGAGAGGGAACACAAGCAGGGGGAGTGGGAGAGGGAGAAGCAGGCTTCCCGCTGAGCAGGGAGCCCCATGCAGGGCTCGATCCCAGGACCCTGGGATCATGACCTGAGCTGAAGGCAGACGCTTAACGACTGAGCCACCCAGGCGCCCCTATTTATTTATTTATTTATTTATTTATTTATTTATTTATTTATTTATAAGGAGCGCTCACACTTGAGTAGGGAGGGGCAGAGGGAGAGGGAGAGAGGGGCAGAGAAGCAGACTCCTCTCTGAACACGGAGCTGGGCTCGATCTCAGGACCCTGAGGTCATGACCTGAGTGGAAGTCAACAGTTAGATGCTCAACCAACTGTGACACCCAAGCACCCTCAGATAATTACATTTTTAAGATCATAACTACTTACACAAAAATCTCTATTTTATCCTTTCATAATTTTCAGTGTATCCACATCTCTTTTTTAAAAATGGAATCATAGCATGCATGTCGTTTGTAATTTTTTCACATATTGATGTATTGTGCAGTTTTTCATGCCAACAGCCAATATCGTTTAACATAACTTGTATAGGCTTTAGATTTTTATATGGATCTAACTTAACTTAGTTTGTCAATATCATATTTGTTTCCTATTGAATTTATTTCCAGGCCTTTCCATTCTTCCAAGCAATCTTGCCATGAATTCTAGACTCATAGTAAATATTTTGTATATGTTCAAATAGTTCTTTCCGATAAATTATTAGAAGTTATATTGGACAGGTGTTTATGGTTCTCATGTATCACAAAATCGCTTTTCTTTTTTTTTTTTTAAGATTTTATTTATTTATTTGACAGAGATAGAGACAGCCAGCGAGAGAGGGAACACAAGCAGGGGGAGTGGGAGAGGAAGAAGCAGGCTCATAGCAGAGGAGCCTGATGTGGGGCTCGATCCCATAACGCCGGGATCACGCCCTGAGCCAAAGGCAGACGCCCAACCGCTGTGCCACCCAGGCACCCCCACAAAATCGCTTTTCACAGAGATTTTTAACCTTTACATTTTTCCAGCAATGTGGGAAAATATGTTTCCCTAACCCTTAATAATTTGGGGAATGGCAAGTGTATATATATATATATATATATGTGTGTGTGTGTGTGTGTGTGTATATATATATATATGTGTGTGTGTGTGTGTGTGTGTATATATATATGTGTGTGTGTGTGTGTGTGTATATATATATATGTGTGTGTGTGTGTGTATATATATATATATGTGTGTGTGTGTGTGTGTGTATATATATATGTGTGTGTGTGTGTGTGTGTGTATATATGTGTGTGTGTGTGTGTATATATATATGTGTGTGTGTGTGTGTGTATATATATATATATGTGTGTGTGTGTATATATATATATGTGTGTGTGTGTGTGTGTGTATATATATGTGTGTGTGTGTGTGTATATATATATATGTGTGTGTGTATATATATATATGTGTGTGTGTGTGTGTGTGTATATATATATGTGTGTGTGTATATATATATATATGTGTGTGTGTGTGTATATATATGTGTGTGTGTGTGTGTGTGTGTATATATATATATGTACAAACATACACACGCACATTTACATATATTTATGTGTATGTATAATACACACACACACACACACACAGAATGGGAAATGCAGTTATCATTATGCTTTTCCTCATCCTACGTTTTTTCTTCATGGCTGTCCGTGGCAGAATCAAAGTCTTCAAGGTTATTTTCTGCTCTCTGGTCTCTGAGGTTTAACTCTGGGAACATTCAGAGCCTGGAAAATTGAGCTCATGGTCCCCAAAGTCACATGAGATTTATTGGAATCAGTTTGGCATCAGAATATTCATTCAATAGTTTATGCAACTGCTTCTCCAATATCAGATGAGTTTAGATTGATTAGAAACATGGACAGGTAATTGAGAAGAGGACCCAGTGCTGTCCAGCCTGGCCTCCCTGCCCCACACCTACCAGCTTTGGTCACAAGGTGACCAGGAAAGGGTATGAAGGGGCAGAGACCACAGCAGGCGTCTGTCAAGCAGGGGTCTGCATCCTCTGAGGGTACAGCTAAAGCTTTTCTTAGAATTGGAATTGTTCCTTTTCTGATGTCTTAAGTACTGTGGATCTTTGAGAATTTAGAATTCATTCAGTTAATTTCCCACAGGATTTAAAACAATAGACAATGAAATCACGAAGTTAGTTGCCACAAGGATGGTGGGTTGTTGAAAAGAGCAACAATCCTGGAGGAACACATGCATGCACATACACTCGTGTGCACAGACACACATGCGCACAAACATACGCATGCATGCACCACACGCATTTGCACTTTTGCGTATTTGGCAAAATATGGCATTTTTCTACTGGCCTCAATATTTATTTTGCCGTTCCTAATCCTCCAGCCAGTACCATTTTTCCTGTACACCCCAACATAAAACTATGCTTGAATTTTCCCTATTTGTTTATTGCTGAAAATGCTTCATTGGAAAAAAATTTTAATGTGGCATCAGCATTTCAATAACTTTTCAAATCTTAAAAAAAATTAGTTTTCCATCTCTTCAAAGGAATATGTTGCTTCTTCACTGAAGAATAAGCTTCAGGACATCTGGGTGACTCAGTCCGTTAAGCATCTGTTTTCAGCTCAGGTCATGATCCCAGGGTTCTGGAATTGAGCCGCACAGGTGGGCTTCTTGCTCGGCACTCTGTCCCTCTCCCTGCTCGTGTGCTCTCTGTCTCTCTCAAATAAATAAATAAAATCTTAAAAAAAATAAGCTTAGCTATACGGATTATTTTGGAATGTGTTTCAAACTCATTTTATTCTCTAGAACATATTATTCCAGCAAATATTTTTTTTAAAGATTTTATTTTTATTTATTTGACAGAGATAGAGACAGCCAGAGAGAGAGGGAACACACGCAGGGGGAGTGGGAGAGGAAGAAGCAGGCTCATAGCGGAAGAGCCTGATGTGGGGCTCGATCCCATAACACTGGGATCACGCCCTGAGCCGAAGGCAGACGCTTAACGACTGTGCCACCCAGGCGCCCCCCAGGAAATATTTGTTGCTGGGTTTTACTAAAGAAATCCTGTGACTTAAGTTGGATGATACCAAATTGAAATTCAAAACTATTTTAAAAGTTTAAAAGTTGTCAGCATATTTAATCAACTATATTGTACGTGGTTGGGAGAAAATATTTGTTATCTCACTTGCTAAAAAAAAGATGAATTTTGAAAAGACCAAAAAGCCTGCGCTTATGTATTTTGGTTCTTGCCTATACTAAGCCTTGTGTTGTCCATTGCCAAGAATAAAAGTTGGATATTTCTTTTCACACATTGTATCTGGCCTTGTGAGTATAGCTTTTGTCATTAAAGAGATTTTTTTTCTCCAAACTCATCATACTTCTAAAAAAGGATAAGGTAGATAATCAAAGCTAAACTAGTTCTTTGTACCACAAAAAAAGGGCAAGAGTGCATCCAAGCTTCATCTAGCTAATACTGAAAAGAAACCAAGCAAAGCTTCCAGTTAGCTTGATCTGTACAATGACGTGCTTTCTTTCCCAGTTAATTAAGAGGGATTCGATAAGGTCCAGACCATGGGTTCTGACCTTTCATCTTCGAAGAAAAAAAAAAAATTTACCCCAGCAAATCAAAACAAACTAAAAGGAAGGCTTTGTTGAGAGATTCTCCAGGGTGATGAGTCTTACATTTTTTTATCCTGTTTTCTCAAAACAGTTCTTCTGTCTCTTGTAACTTTGGCATTTGTAGAGAACACAGCATACTCCGTGTCACGCATCTTTTCCGTTTAAAGCCCAAAGTCAATGAGATGTCTCTTTGCAAACGAGTAATGCATTAGTGATCCATGCTGAAGGAGTGAGACAGTCTTACAGTCCTCTCAGAGGCAGAGAGGACCAGATGGGAAGACTGAGGCCCAGGGAAGTGACATGACCAGCACAAGATCACATTAAACCAAGAAGGCACTGAAACTCAGTCTCCTGGTTCCTATTACACCCAGTTCTTCCCACTAAAGTCTTGCTTTGATAAGAATCTTTGTCCATTCAAACGGTAGCGCTATTTTCTGCTGTCCGTGTTTCTTTCAGCGCTGTGCTTTGTCCTGCTACTAAAGCATCACTGATGTACCTTTACTTGTATAGCAGTGTGGAGGTATAGCATACTGTTTGAAAGTATGGGTTATGTGAATAAACTTCACATTTGCTCATTCAGACAACTAACATGTACTGAGTGTCATCTGTGTGCTAAGTGCTGGCAATATCAAATCAAATAACGGATGATCTCTGTACTTATAGAGAGGAAAAAGATATTTTATAGGGAAAAAAGCACCTTTTTCTATAAAAAACACAATATGGTTAATATGAGGTGATTTTTTTTAGATGGCTTTATTTTATTTATAAATGTCAGTTTATTTATAAATTTCTCAATGTGTTTCAAATCACCTCTTATTTTTATTTACTTATTTTAGAGGGGAAGGGGCAGGGGGAGAAGGAGAAAGAGAATCTTAAGCAGGCTCCACGCTCAGCACGGATCTCATGACCCTGAGGTTATGACCTGAACTGAAATCAAGAGTCGGACGTTTAAGCCACTGAGCCACTCAGTGCCCCTCAAGTGACCTTGTAAAGACTTTGAAGTTAGGTTACTTCCAGTAGTTCCAGTAATGGTATAGAATGGTATATAAATGGAATATAATGCTAATTTAAATAGTGATATTTAAAAATGAGCTCTTTTCAGATATCAGCATATGGCACCCTTCTCTTAGTGCAGCTTTGTACATGAGAGTTCTTACGAATCCAACAGCCTTCAGTTCCCGAGCTTGGCCCCCGCAGTGTCTGGTAGCCGCCAACGTACGGCTCAGTCAGATGAAGCCAGACCAGAGGCCTGGCTTCCTTCATCCTCACCCTGGGACAGCCATCAACGGGACATTCCAGAGTCTGTGCTGGGACCAAAGACACTGACTTTTGTCTGCCCGCAAGTCATGAAACTCTGGGAATCCCAGGCAAAAAGGAAGATGCTGGTAGAGCACAAGTGTCCAGTGAGGGCTTTAGGAGGAAGAAGTCAGCACTGGGGCAGGGGGTTATGTGGGCTTTGAGATTTGCCTTGAGGATTAAATGGAAGAACTGAGGGAACAGGACAGGCTAGGCTCCTGGAATGGAGGGGGTGTAGTCAAGCTTAGGAGTGAAGTGAGGAAAGACCTTGCTTGACTTGAGGCTAACAATGTCCTGGTGTCCTTCCTTTGTCAGCCACGTCAAGTAATTGGCTGCCCTTCCCAGCATCACTGTCCCAGGTGTACAAGCTTTGCTCCCTGGAGCTTAAGACATTTGGGGGGTAGATTGGGAGATTTCAGCAATTATTGCTGTTACTTTTGTAAACAAGTCAGCACTTTTGTAAGGAACAGTCTGGGAATAGCTGTGACTGTAGGCCCGGACCCCCAAGAATCATTATCATTCCAGAGGACCTTCGAAGAGGCCTTCTTTTACTAATTTCTTTAGGAAGAGTTTGGTACTGGGACATGAGGTATCATTCACAGGGAGAAAGGAATTTAGTTTATTTTAATACTACTGTTTTTAAATTCCAGCCTCAGAATGGTTCTCTGTTTATGACAAGAAAAACAAAGCCAGAAAGAATGAAAGTCAAAGGCCGCAGGATAAATGTTCCATCTCCCTGACAGAGAGGAAGGCCTTGCTCAGTCAGGTGCAAGGAAGGCATTTTCGTGTAGAGCCTGAGATTAAAGGGCAGTGTATTTCTATTTCAAAATGTTCTTGAGGGGAGAAAGACAGAGAAGAGAAGGAAAACAGGTTGAGGCTACCAATACCACCACTGACTTGACCCCAGGAGCGTCATGACCAGGCTCTATGTTATGCTGAGTGAATGCAGTGTTCACAAACAAGTCTAATCTTGGTAGCAGAGGTTTATTTGGGGGAATTTAAAAATCATACCAGAAAATCAAAATCCTTTATCACCATTAAAGTTTGTACTTACCTTGTTCCCGTATATTTTGGATTTACTGCCCAGAAAGTAGTAACTGTTCAGGACACTTTAGTAGCAAAATCTTTACTAATTGCAACTTTGTTTAATGCAACTCTTTCTGCAATTTTCATTTCATCTGGGAAATATTTCACAGTGTATTCTAAAAGTCATAGACAGCTTTTCTTTTAAAGCAAAACTATAAAAACTGAATAATCTCTCAATTTGTGCACTGAACATTTAATTAAAATATTAGTGATTTTTAAAAAAAACCTATGAGAGATTTTCTTATAAGGTGAACTTGATAAGATATCATTCATTCAACAATCATTAAGTACATGCTCTCTCAAGCCCTATTCTGTATGCGCAGTTACAGGAGTGAAGCCCGTCCCTATATAATTACTTCATCATGATGGAGCCCACTGGATTTTTTATACCCTTGGTGATACTATTCCGTCATTATTTTTAATGTTCATAATTTGATATAAGCCCCACAAGATACTTAATCAACATACTAAAAATACACTTACCTATGTTCACTTAACTTTAGTAGCTATTTATTTAATGTCTATAATGTGCATGGTACTAATCTAGTTTCTATAGGAAGAAGGGAAATTGTAATCCAAAGGATAAAGAGAGAGGGAAGAATTTTTTTGGTTGCTCAGAAAAGACCGAGGAAGACCTTTTCTTGACCCCTAGATATTCAGTAAAATCTTTGTCACAAAATGCTTCAGGAGAAAGCAGACAGCCTCTTGAAGGAACCAAGAATGTGGAGCAGGAGCCTGGGAGAGGGATGGCTGGGGACAAATGGAGCAGGGAAAACTTTAAATTGTCATGTGTTAGGACACTGGGTTCAGTCCCAATTCAACTAGCTGCTTGGATGGAAGGCTTCTAGCTGATGAGGGTGCAGGAAAAGTAGTGCAGAAGGAAGCCCGCATTTTAGAGGTTGAGAGATGGAAGGTAGATGAGAGGAATGGACAGTGTGCCCTGAGGGTTTGGTGGTCAATGGAGGGAAGCTTTAGGCATAGGACAGGTTGAGGGTAGAGCTCTTCTTTAGGGTAAAGGAGATGTAGGCAAGTTCACCGTCTGAAGAAGAGAGAGAAAAGAGAAAGAGGACTTCTGGTGAATAGAAAAAGGGACATCTAAGGCACGGACTAAGGATTTCCCTTTAGGAAGGTGAGGGACATGTCATTTTCCAAAATCAGAAGGAGGAAGAAGAGAGAAGAGGATAAGTTACAACCCCAGGAAATTCCAGGAGGAGAGAAGGCAAATTTATGAAGATTAAGAGGAATCATCAGACTTACCTCTTGTGGGTAGGTAACAGCTGCTGTCATAGTTATTTTTATGGGTCAACTTGACTGGCCTGAGAGATGCCCAAACAGCTGCTTTCTGGAAGAGATTAGCATTTGATTTGGTAGACTTAGAAGAGATCTGCCTTCATCCATGAGGGCAGGCATCATCCAATCCGCGAAGGCCCTGAATGGAACAAAAAGGTGAAGGAAGAGTGAATTCTCTCTCTCTTCTTGAGCTGGGAGTCCATCTTCCCCTGCCTTCAGACATTGGAGCTCCTGGCTCTTGGGCATTCTGAATTAGGACTTAACACCTGTGGCCCCCTGACTCTTAGGCCTTTGGACTCAGACTGAATCATACCACCAGCTTTCCTAATTCTCCAGCTTGCACGTGGCAGATCGTGGAACTTCTCGGCCTCTGTAACCGCATGAGGCAACTCCTACAGTAAATCTCCTCTGATATATCTACACATACACATATACCTATACGCACTGCTTTTGCTCTTCTGGAGAACTCTAATACAGCTACTGAAAAATAATTTGTTGTCATTCAGAAATGAAGACCATGGGGGGCCCAGCTGAGATGCGATTTGGTTCACAGAGTGGTAGGAAAGAGACCAGATCCAATTTTGATTTCTTTCAGTAAATTTTTCCAGCCAGAAATTCAAGGTGATGGCATTTACCTAGAGCCAGAGGTTGTGAAAAAAGATTAGGTAGATGAGGGATTTTCTGGTTGCTGTGGAAAATATGATTAAAATGGCCAATCATGGGTCCAGACAGAAGCCATGATGAAACCATGATAAGGATGAAGGACCAGGGGGCAGGACTGAAGGAGAGTGGGTAGAAATATGGAAGCCTATGGTTAGAGAGGAACTCAGAGTTTGTTTTTTTTTTTTTTTTTTTTTTTTTTTTTAATATATTTATTTGTTTCAGGGAGAGGGAGAGAACAGGTGGGAGGGGCAGAGAAGGAGGGAAAGAGAGAATCTGAAGCAGACTTGCTGAGTGTAGATCTGACCTCAGGGTTGATCTCAAGACCCTGAGATCATGACCTGAGCCGAAATCAAGAGTTGGATGATTAACTGACTGAGCCACCCAGGCACCCAAATCAATCTGTTTCCCTTCCTTCCTTCCTTCCTTCCTTCCTTCCTTCCTTCCTTCCTTCCTTCCTTCCCTCCTTCCTCTCTCTCTCTCCCTTCCTTTCCCGTTCCTTCCTTCTTTCCTTTGTTTCTTTCTTTTTAATATTTTACTTATTTGAGAAAGACAGAGTGAGCAAGCATGAGGTAGGGGAAAGAGACAGAGGGAGAGGGAGAAGCAGACTCCCCGCTGAGCAGGGAACCCAACGTGGGGCTCAATCCCAGGACCCTGGGTTCATGACCTGAGCCGAAGGCAAACACTTAACTGATTGAGCCACCCAGGTACCCCTAGACTGATTGTATTTTAGATAAGTTTTCAGTAATAAAGCTTGGAGCAACAATGCTGGACTTCAGACTGTTGCACCAAGCTAACCAGAACAGCTCAGACCTATGCATTTGATTACTTGAGGTATTTCTTTATAATGGAGCAGTTGACAGTAATTGATCTATGAGAAGCCTACTTTTTGTTTGTTTGCTTTTTAAAAAAACATCTGATTTAAGGACTATTTCATTACAAGCATCATGACTAATAATCTTATTTGAAACTTTTTGTATTAGAAAGAATGTTTTTACCACACACCAGTCATTTTCAATCTAGTCAGAAAACCTAATCAGGCCAACACTACCTCATGACCAGTGGTATTAAAAACTATTGATTGATATAAACATGCGATTAGCTGTTGAACTGTTTTGCTTTGTCAGAGTGAAATCAACCCTTGAATTTGAGCCATGTTTGTTCCATTCACACTGGAAAAAGTCAGGAAAGTGAAAATGTCCTTTGCAACCAAATCAAGTTTTCAACCTTCTGCTCTACCATGATTTTTTTTTTTACCCCTTAAAATGGAAAAGAAGAGACGAGATTATAAATAATCATATCTGTCTAGGTTTTGGCTGGATTAAGGCCTGTCTTCATCAATAACAGATCTCATATCCCTCATCTTTAAGAGGAGGCTGATCGAGACAACATGTGTTCATACTTCGCGGAGAGGATCCTGAGATCAGTTATCATTGGCTTTGCGTTTGTATGTGGATGAGTCTGATCTTAGAATTAATTTCAGATCAGAGATGTAACCCCAGGAGAGAGAAGTCACTATGGAAACTGATTGGCTTTTTCCATCCTACCTTTTATTCATTCACAGCTTCATTAAACTCCTTTTCTAGCTGAAAGGAAACTATTCTCTCTCGTGTAAATGCAGGGAAGTGGTTAAGGGGTTTTAAAGAATTTAACTACATGCAGGATACATAGCACAGGAATCACAGTGAAAAGAAAGAAAGAGAAAGAAAGAAAGAAAGAAAGAAAGAAAGAAAGAAAGAAAGAAAGAAAGAAAGAAAGAAAGAAAGAAAGAAAGAAAGAAAAAGAAAGAAAGAAGGAAAGAAAGAAAGGAAGGAAGGAAGGAAGGAAGGAAGGAAGGAAGGAAGGAAGGAAGGAAGGAAGAAAGGAAGAAAGGAAGAAAGGAAGGAAGAAAGAAAGAGAATGGAAAGAAAAGAGAAAAGAAAAGAAAAGAAAAAAAAGAAAAAAAGCTCTAAGGATAACTAGATAACTTTGTGGCCCAGAGATTAAATGCTCCCTCTCAGGATTAAATGTGCAAAAATAAAGTTACGTTGTTCAAATAGAAGAAAGCAAGATGTGTATAGAGGAGATACAGAGTGGATAATAACCCTTCAGATAAGTGGTGTATTAGGGAGAAACAGAACCAATAAGATACGTATATAGAGAGGGAAAGAGGTTTACTCTAAGGAATTGGCCCTCGTGCTAATGGAGGCTGGTAAGTTCAGAATCTTCAGGATAGGCCAACAGGTTTGGGACTCAGAGCCATTGCTGCCGTTCAAGTCCAAGGCTGAGGCGGGCAGAATTCTCTCCTGCTTGGGGAGGTCAGTCTTACTCTTCAAGCCTTCAGCTGGTTAGATAAGGCCCACCTGCACTAGAGAGGGCCATCTGTTTTACTCAGAGTTGCCAATGTAAACGCTAAGCTTATCCAAAACCTCCATCACAGAAACATCAGAAACATCCAGAAGAGTTGTGACCACATATTTGTGTGGTGTGTGACCACCCAGCCAAGTGGACACGTGAAATTAACCATTACAAGTGGGAATGGATGGCATTGCGCATGGTGCCTTTGCAGTAGTGGCGCAACTGAATTTCAAGGAAGAGAAGTCTTCCTCTATTTCTCCTACTTCAAGCACGGATGACTTCATTTAAATTTCAAGTTGATCAAAAACACTGTTGGCCTTAAGAAAAAGTCTAATTTAGAAGATATTTTAGGCAAACTGTCTTAGTCTGGTTGCTAATGTTTGAAACATTTCTGCTAGGTTTGCATTTATAATACCAGTGAGGAAACAAAGATTTATGGAAAATATGTATGATCTCATACCTGGGGTAATTTATGTTCTTTCAGGTTGTCTGTCACAGCCTGCCACTAAAAATAAGCCATCTTCTTCTGTTATTTGCCCACCTGGGATTTCGTCAGAAAAGCCAGTCTGTTCTGTCTGATTTAGGAAAAAGGGATATTTTTATTACAAATGATAATTTCCTGTTAATCATTGATGAACTGGAAGAGCCCTTCAGATTGTTCCTCAGTGTTTGACTTGGTCTCAGTAAAAAGAAAGGAAGACAAAGGAACATTTATATAAAAGCAAAAATGTTCTTACTCATTCTGATTTTGTTAATAAAGTCACCAGATTAGTTTCCTCCTCTTCATTCCCTGAATTCTTTTCACTCCTTTCAGTGTATTTTGATGTGTTTGTCTCATTAAAAAGATTGTCCCGAATTAACTAGGCTGTTAAAAATGTATAACGTTAGTACACTTGTGATGAGCACTGAGTGATGGATAGAATTGTTGAATCACTGTATTGTACACCTGAAACTAATAGAACACTCTGTGTTAACTATACTGGATTTAAAATTAAAAACTTAATAAAAAATAAAATAGTTGACTTTAAAAAATAAATGAAAGGAGATTCCTTAAAAGAAAAAGAAAATGTATAGCATTAGATTTACTAATAAAATGAACTTAGTTCATTCAAACATTAAGTAATTTCCCTCATTTCATCCTTTTAGATGAAGGCACTTTTTTTTTTTTTTTATCTTCCCAAGGTGATATTGGGAAAACAGGAAATATCAATGATTTGATGTAAAAAAGAAAACCCTTGGGGCGCCTGGGTGGCGCAGTCGTTAAGCGTCTGCCTTCGGCTCAGGGCGTGATCCCGGCGTTAGGGGATCGAGCCCCACATCAGGCTCCTCCGCTATGAGCCTGCTTCTTCCTCTCCCACTCCCCCTGCTTGTGTTCACTCTCTAGCTGGCTGTCTCTATCTCTGTCAAATAAATAAATAAAATCTTAAAAAAAAAAAAAGAAAACCCTTTTAACTGAACACCGAGATTCTGTCCATTTTCTTGATCTTATTCTATTGGAGCAGAGGCTTAAAAAGCTAAGGAACAAACCCTTTGACTACCAAGCTATGTTTGAAAAATACTTGGAAAAAAAATTGCTCAGAGCATATGTTATTTGATGGAAATCCACAAATTGCTCTTTATAACCTTTCTGAACTTGTAGCATATCTGCGTTTTCAAATTGTGCTACAGTTACAACCTGTGTGCTTTTGAACGGATCTTAATGATGGGCCATTTCTTTCTGCCGTCCTCTGTGCTTTTCTTTGCTGATTTATGTCACTGGCTTTAAATGCGTTGTGGTATTTGGGCAGTGCATAAGATAGTAATGCCATCACATGCGGGTTGCTTAATGATGCAATTGCTTGAAAATTTTAAAGCCCATAATAGCTGCAGGTCAGGTTCAGAAGTTCATGGACAGTGCCAGACATTTGAAGACTGAAGCAGATCCTGAACTCTGCCAAAATAATGCCACATTTGTCAAGCCTGGTCTTGGGCAAAAGCTGCTGGAAGCCTCTCATTCATCTGAGCCAGTCGTTGATAATGAAGCTTGAAGGAACATGAAATATCTTTTCTAAAGGAACAGACAACTCACCAGTTGGCTGCCTTCTTTTATTTTTAGTATAATTACCAGGGGCAAACTATCTTGCAAAATTGGTACCTTATATTAGTTTAGAGTCTGTATCTAATGTTTTCGTGTTTTTTTTTTTTTCCCTGCAAGCTGATGCAAGGTTGTTTTATTAGTTAAGAGTATGTGGCTTGAGGTCAGCTGAGCACTATTCTTTCAAGATTTTTCTTGTGGGCCATAATGTGATTGAGGATTCTGTGGTGTGGGAAGCTTACAGAAAGAAGAGCAGCTTCAGAAGAACCACTTCCCTGCTTTCATGCTTGCATTTTATCTGATTAATTTGCTTGACTTGTGCCACAAACATATATCAATGCACAGGTTTCTGTGACATGGAATGTTCCAGAAGAGCTATGTAGATGGAATACCTCAATCAAGCATGGTGCTGAAATTGTAAAGTGTGGTTCCTTTCAAAATTACCATGCCCTCAATCTATCCCCACCAAATGGCTTAGGGGTTTTTGTGGGGTTTTTTTTTTTTTTTTTTTTTTGGAAGCTGCATGCTACTTTTACCCCGCTTTCTTCTTTTCAAAGGGCTCATAGTACTGGTTCCAACATCTCAAAAGGATGTTTAGCAGATGAGAGGGAAAAAAACTTGAAAGTAGTCTGAAATGCTAGAAGAACTGACAAGTGAGCTGGCCCCTTTCCCCCATTCTTCCTGCCTTTCATATCCCACAGTCAGCTCTTAAAAGACTTCAGCATTGAAAAGGGGAAATGAGATATGGTAACCTTAAGACTGACACATTTCCTAGCGCCTTTCTCGGGAGTGTTCAGAGAAAGCAATTGAACTCAAGTGTTGTGATACTTGCCCGGGAGGCAGTCAGCTCAAGCCCGAATGGTAGCGCTCTGAAGCATCATGTGATAGGACTTCTGATGAGGTTCTGGCTAGGTATCATTATTATTACCATTATCAAAAAACGCTGGATTCAGGGGCGCCTGGGTGGCACAGCGGTTGGGCGTCTGCCTTCGGCTCAGGGCGTGATCCCGGCGTTATGGGATCGAGCCCCACATCAGGCTCCTCCGCTATGAGCCTGCTTCTTCCTCTCCCACTCCCCCTGCTTGTGTTCCCTCTCTCGCTGGCTGTCTCTATCTCTGTCGAATAAATAAATAAAATCTTAAAAAAAAAATGCTGGATTCATTCCACGCGTGTAGAGAACTTTGTAATTTACAACAGGGTCACTTTACCTGCTTCCTCACACAACCTGGTAATGAAGGCAAAGTGGGTATTGTGGTCATCGTCACCATCCCCATTGGATAGATGTGGACTCTGGGGACGAGAGCTTATGCCCTTTTCCTGAGGTGTCGCGGTTGGTAAGTGACAAATCTAAGACCAACCATGCTAGATCCTGGGCTTTTCCCGGTTTTCCTGTCGCCTCCTGTCTGCCGAACAGACTTCGGTGCCTGTTGAGAAGATGATAAGGTCCCCGTGCTTGCTGAGCTTAAGGTCTACTTGGAGAGGCAGAATAGAGACACGGAGGAGACCAAGAAGGGTGTAAGGTGGGCTATGCTAAGCGCTAACCGAGTTATTCTTTGCTGCAGCAATGTCATATAGGAGAGGGGACCGAAGGTGGGGGACAAGAGAGGCAGCTAAAGGAGCACTGAGATCCGAGTTGGGTCTTGAAAGGAGAACCCGTCTCAGATAAGGTGGAGCAGGAGCAGCTTGGGCGGTGGGATCACGGCAGCCGATCCACATGACGGGTGAACGCTGAGCAGGCCCTTTTGTTGGACTCACACGTTACGTAAGGAAGTGATTAGAAACAGCCTAAGGGCCAGAATGGGAAAGATCTGGAATGCCCGGGTGTGCACTTCATCCATTAAATAATATGAAGACGTTGAGGGCTTAGAGCAGCAGATTAATGGATATAATTGATGAGAAGTTGGAGACCGTATGCAAGGGCGTATTAGTGCAGTTCGGAAGGATGGGGATTGGAAATGAAAGAGTGGATGACCAAGTGTTGCAAAGGAAAAATCAATAAGATTTGTGGCGGAAAGAGAAAACATACAGTGATCATATAGTTTGTTGTCCAACCTGGAACTTTTTCCAGGACACTGGTCAGGATGCTGAGGAGACAGGCATAAACCGGAACCATCCCAGGTAAACTGGACTTATGCTCATACTGGGCAAGAAAGATGCTAAGGTTTTGAGACAGGAACAATTGTGCTGGAGGGAAGGAAAGTCAGCAAGGAGACTTAAGTTGGCGGAAAGGCCAACGGTCTTGGAGTTTAAGCTTTGGGATGACAGTGGGATGTCTGTTGTAGGTTTCCAGTAGAAAGTTAGAAGAAATATACAAACACTGTCTGTATATCCTTCTGGTCTCACTTTTCATTCCTCTTTGATCTAGACTAAAAGAGCATTTTCTCTTAAAGCAAGAGAAGTCAGAAATGGTGGCTTTTTCCTGGTGCTGCCAACACGTTGCACCGCAATTCATTTAAGAACCTTGAGCCTGGATGTACTGTCAGGAACTCATCAGCTGTGTGAGGCTTTGGATTGCTAAAGCAGGGCCACGCACATTTTCCCACATCAAAGGGACTGATTTGTCTCCAGAGTGGATTCAGACAGCTCTGAGTTTCTCAGCAGCAGGATTGAATGTTGACTGTCTACCTGTTAACAGTTGAGGTTCTTAGGAGGAACAAGTGTGAACTAGAAAGGTAGAGTGTGGGAACCAAGTTATTGTCTGTGATTTCCTTGCAGATCAGAAAGGACTTGGCCATTTGTTATCAGATGCCTTGGGACTTCTCAGAGTGACAATTAGACCAACATATATTCAGGCCAGTGAACTTCCAAAACATAATTTCCGTGATTATAAATATCATTTAGTTTGTCATAGGTCTGTGTGTGTGTGTGTGTGTGTGTGTGTGTGTGTGTGTATGACATTTTAGGTGATTTATATGGCACTTTCCAGGCATTTAAAAAGCTTTATCAACGCCATGTTTAAGATCTTAGTGTTCTTTCCAAATAGATGAGTAGCTTGTTACATGAGGCTATAGCGCAGGGAAGGCAGTTTCAAACTCACAAAAAGTTCTCGAATCTAGACCTAGATTTGCCAGGGAGAGGGTATGTCCTCCCCATCTTCAGGAGCCTAGCTCATGAGGAAAACAGAAGCAGTCACGACGCATTGCAGGAATTTAAAAATGTCATTCTCCACAGTCAGTGTTTTTTTTTTTTTTTCCTCCAGGCCTACTTTGTAGATGTTCTGTATGAGACAATCCTTCAAATTCGAAATAACTTGGTTGGAATATTCAGAAGTATGTCCCTAAAAAAAAATTTCCAGCATTGGTTATCAGTTTAAAAACCAGCAAATGAGAATAACAGCAGCTACAATATACGAAGGCTCGCTTGGAGTTCAAAATGAGCTTAGGAACGAAATGCATGATTTAATCGGGAGTGGTCAGTGAGCACGGACAGCTCTGCCCAGGTGCTGTGAGGAATCCAGAGGGGTCCCAGCTCGGCCTTAAGTAATTCACGCTTGCTTGACATTACAGAACCTGTGTCAAGGAACCAGGGGGAGCAGAGGTGTCTATTACACTGAGAGCCATTGTCTCTGAATATATGATAAGCTCAGAGAAGGATAAAAACATGTGGTCGGAATAGCCAGGAAGGGCCCGGGCTGGAGACAGAACCTGGGGGCCCTGCAGGAGAAAATAAAGAGAGGAACTACCAGAGGCCCTTCAGGCAGGGCGGAGAGCAGGGGTGAGGGAGCCCAATGCAGTTGATGTTCAAGGGGGCATGGAAGAGCGTCCCTCTGTGGGACTCGACGTATGCCCAAGTCCTGGGAAATATGGGGGCTTTTTGCAGGATGCTGGCAACTTTCCCACCTTAGCCAGGTGCCAACGGTGCCTTCTTTCTCCTAAGGAAAAGGGGCCCGTTTCCTTACCTACCTGTTGCCAAATTCTTTCTGTTGTCTTCCAGAACTTTAACATATGTTGCTGAAGTGTAAACCCCTTTATTACTCAGAAATGGTCCCTGGCTTTGATTTATTGACAAGCCTGCTGAGCTCTGGAAAATCTTAGGCTGCCTTTAAAAGCCGTGCAGACTTTAGTACTCTCCAGGGCAGGATGGGAAAGGATTAGTCCAAAATAGAAAGAGTGGTGGCTTGTGGGGCTTAATGTTTTAAAATACAGGTGATGAGTAGATGCTATTATTTTTTAGTTTCGTGTTAGAAAATGTTACTTACACACAAATGTTAGGTCTTTAAAATTGTGTATTTTGGTATTTAGTATTAATACAGATTGTACTCTGATATTAAACATATTTTTATATCTTTGGGGGCAATTAAAACATGGTTGTAAAAGGGAGACATTGTTGGGAACTTGGACCTCAGACCATGAATGTATTTCCTGCGCTTATTACGGTGTCTTCGCAAGTGTGCTGCCTTCAGATACGATTTTCATATATTTATTAGACATATATAAAAGCACATAATTAAGACTGGCTGCCCCAGAGGTCTACTTCCTTTTAAAAAAAAAAGGTATTTTATGATGTCATCATTCCCCTTCTCAAGTACAATGATTATATCTGGTACCTATCCACTCTTAGTTTATCACATATCAGTTATTTTTTCTTTTTCTTTTTTTTTTTTTTAAGATTTTATTTATTTATTCATTCGACAGAGATAGAGACAGCCAGCGAGAGAGGGAACACAAGCAGGGGGAGTGGGAGAGGAAGAAGCAGGCTCATAGTGGAAGAGCCTGATGTGGGGCTTGATCCCATAGCGCTAGGATCACCCCCTGAGCCGAAGGCAGACGCTTAACCTCTGTGCCACCCAGGCGCCCCCCATATCAGTTATTTTTTCAAGATTGAAGACTTTCTTCAAAGGTGAAAAATGTAAGGGTCATGTTTTGAAATTCCAAAATGTGTATCTTTCACAAAAATTAAGTTCACAGACTTTTCCAGTAAACATAAATTGTAAGGGAGTCAGTGGGGGTGGAGAGTTGACTCAGGGAAAAAGAACATGCAAGCAGCATTGGAGACTGCGAATATGGAGTTGGGCACCTTACCCCATTATCCTGTAAATGATGGGGTCATGCGTAAAGTTCCTAATTTGTCATTTGTTGAAAGTTTCGATTTGCATTGTGGAGGGTGTGACCACAGGCAATGGAGGGCTGGTGTGTCATTTCCGATGGCTTTTTAAATCCTGGACTTGGCTTCCCTCCTGACCACGGGCTGCCGATGACCTGCGTGCATGTCGTTCTGGGCGGCCACGCTGATGCAGGTCTCCTGAAATGTTTTGGGCCGCAGCCATTTCCTTACTGCAAATGCATAATGAATGAGCGGTGGTGAAAGCTAATGGTTCAAGATAAAATCAGAAGCTCACTGCAAAATGGGTAATGTTCCTTTGTCATCTCCATGGAAACTGCTATTTATCAAGACACGCTAGTATTTCAGAAGACAGCGAGGAGGAACCAGTTTCTGCAACTCAGGGTCAGCTGTGGAAAAACAGACTTAACAAACCACAGATTGAGACCAGAATGCGTAAAGAAAAAGCCATTGGCAGGCCGTTCTTTTGGATTTTCATAAATGGTAAAAGAAATAGTAAGCTGTAAGATGTGAATCAAAAAATGAGTTAATACATTTTTTTCCCCAAGCACTTTGACTTGGCATCTGGGTGGGCGGCAGAGCGACTGAGTGTCAGACATCCTCCAGGTGGCTCTCCTGGGATGCAGGGGGGAGGATTGGCACGGGTGGCAGGAATGCTGAGAGCAGCTGGCTGCACAGCGCCGGTACAGAACCGGCCCCGGCCTCATGCATAGAGGACATGCATTGCCTGCGGCCTGGCTGCGTTGTCCCCGCTGCAGGCGCGATGTCAGCCTGCTGCTCTCACGCTGGGGGCTGGTCCGATGCCGAGGCTCAGCCGGCCTGTGGAGCAGGCTGTGGGAGCAGAGCCCTGAGGACAGCGATGCCCTGGTCCCTGAGAGATGGAGGGAGGGAGGGCAGAGGTTGGCTGAGCCCGGAAGTGCCAGGAGAAAGAGAAGTGACAAGAAGAGGCAGGGAAGGCCCAGAAGTCGATCCAGTGGGAGGTGAACCTACCATCACTAGCACTGCATGCAGTGGGCCGGGCCGAGACCAGGGACCCCACGGGGTGGGGGTGCTCGTTGGCCCTAGGAGAAAAGAAGTGGGAAACAATGAGGAGACTGTGCGCTAAGAAATCTGGAAGTGTTCAGACATGAGTAATATCTTAGAACAGTGACACTGCATGCTGAACTTTTGGCCTCTGGAGCCCATAGCATCGGGTTACCTAGAATCTGAGGGAAAAGAGCCAAGTTTTACAGACTTAGATTCTGTCTCAGTCCCCCCACTTTTGGCCTCATCACTCATGATGTGTCTTCTCTCGGTTTTTTCCATTTGGCGTGTGAAAAAACGGGGCAGTGATCCACCTCAAGTTCCCTGAAGGAGGAAATGAGACAATGTGTGCGAAAGGGTTTAGCCCGAGTCTAGCACCAGACTGCTAGGAGTTAAAAAAAAAAAAAAAATCTGCATAGGTCTCCCCCCTTCCTGGAAAAGGGGGCAGGGGAAGAACCTCAGTTTGGTGCAGGAAGCAGTTGAACTAGACAGATTCTGCAGGAACTCACTTTGTGGAGGAAGGAATGGTGATGCTTTGACCCCAGGCTCTCAGTGACCCGTCCACGTCCTTCTGTGGGGCGTGGACCAGCTTCCCAGGGGTCCAGGCACCTGGAGATCTGTGTCTTCGTGCCCGTGGGAGAGGCTGTTGGCTGGCCATCTGCATGCATGCCACCGCCTCCGTGGAGAAGTCACCATCAGTATTTTGTTCTGAGCCAGGCTCCGGCTCTAACCTGGCCCAGTCCCCCCATCTTTCTCTGCTCAATTAATGCGGGCACAGGGAAGGCAAATAATTTTAAGGTTTTTCTACACAAAATACCACAGGCAAATGGAACTTTCATAAAAACATGAAACATTCTTAGTGCAAACATAAATGACTTTTTAAAAATGGTTACCCAGACTTCCATGAGATAGCAGAACTTGCCTTCCTACCGTGTTTCCCTTTATTCTGTAGGTCTCCCCTCTCTGACCTCGTGTCTTGTGCTCAGCACACATTGAACATGTCATTACTGGCTAGTTTGTGTTCTGAAAAACCAAGAGGTAGGTCTACTTACAAATGCAACCTGTTGCTTAGGGAGGGATCTTGGTCTTGGTCTGCTATTAAGATCATAAGGGTCCCAATGGTGTCTGTATTTCTCCAGCCCCCCACCCCTGGTCATTTACTTAGAGAAGGATAGTAGTGATCCACACAAGAAACCATCCCAAGAAGCCAATCTCAGCCAAATTATTAAAAAAAAAAAATCACCATTTTTGTGAAAGAAGTGATTAATTATGCCTCGGTATGTCAGTTGGTTAAGTGTCTGCCTTCAGCTTGGGCCATGATCTCAGGGTCCTGGGATTGAGCCTTGTGTCAGGCTGCCTGTTCAGGGTGGAGTCTGCTTCTCCCTCTCCCTCTCACTCTCTCTCAAATAAATAAATTTTTTTAAAAAAAGTCTATATACAGGCTGAGATATAGCAATAAAAGCCAAATGCATTCCTGTGAAAAGGTGTAATGGGAATAAATTATAGAAGGGAAGGGGTCACTTGCTAAGCGGAGTTCAGGAATAAATCCTCAACTTCCTAGCCCTCGCTTGCCTCCTCTTGTAAGGAGGGAATAATGTACTTTATCCATCTTCTGACTACAGCTAGACCTTATGAACTCTTGATATCTTCTCCAGCTCTCTGATTATGATTCTTCAGATTTTTTTTTACTTCTCTTTAAACCTAGGCATAAATATGAATACTAATGCTTCTGTGATGAGAATGTGAATTTCTGATAAAATATCTATTTTTTTTCCATTGCAGTAGATTATTTTGGGGTCATCTATGCATTTTAGAATGAACTCTTAATGTTCTGATAGTTGGCATTGCCCCATAGCCAGATGGGAGGAAGATTCTGGAAAGGGAAGAGTGGACAGCCTGACTAGGCAGTGTGGCCTTGGGGTGGCCCATCACAGGAAGCTTGACCTTGGGCCTGCAGGCCACCAAGTCCCTGACCCCGGGGGGCCAAGACTGCTGTGCCCTCTCCTTGCAGTAACCACTTCACTGGTGCCTAGAGAGCTGTCAATTACCTTTTAGTCACTTACCACTTTGCTAATTGCAGAATAAACAAACCCTGCAGTCAGCTTTCTTTCCCAGCCTCCTCTACTTCCCTGGTATTTATGTTTTAGCTTCTTTCAGATTGCATTTCCCTTATCATTTCCTAAATACTGTCTCTTCTCCCCATTTTGTATTTTAAGTGTCCTAATTTTTTTTTGAAGCAGAGAACAGGGATCGGTGTCAGATTTTCTAAAGGGACGGCGGGTGCCACACCTGCTATTGTTGATCCTCATAACCTCAAAATCCCTAAGGATGGCCAATCCCCCTTGCAGGGGCATTGTTTCCAGGGAGAACTGGCTTATTGGCTTTCCACACCTCTGCTAAGGAACAACGGTAGAGAAAGACGATGTGAAAGGGAAGTCAGCTGGCAGCAGGGCTAAATGAATCTGTATTCAGAAAAGATTTCCAGATTTCCCTAATTGCTGTTTTTATTTGCAGAACTTCTATTTTAAGCACACACACTCACATGTGGATTGACAAGCACTAGCCTAGTAATGGCTGTGTCTGTCTGTAGTGCCTGCAAGTGCTCGTTTCCATGGTGATGGATGGCACTGCAGAGGCTCTATGATGGCGCTGCTGGGACCAGGGTGCTGATACACAGGGAGGTTTCTTGTGTGTGTGTGTGTGTGTGTGTGTGTGTGTGTGTGTGTGTGTGTTGGGGAGGCTTGGGTGCTGTCAAGTGTGAGAGCCAAAGGAGGAAGGGGCTGGGAAAGTGGGATAGGTGGGGGAGTTGTTCACCGAGCATCCCCGGGGGGAGGCGAAGAAAGGTGATACCTGGATCAGGGGAATTCTAGAAAATCAAAGAAGAAAGTGAATACAGATGAAAAAAGGGAAAGCAAATGGAGAATCTCTCTCTTGGGCAGAGCATTTTCCCCTTCCTTTGAAAGGGTTACAGTGACAGAATTATCCCACATAAAGATGGAAAAGAGAAAAATCGAATTCAGCAAGCAGAGGCAGACAGTGCAGGTGGTTTGAGGGTCTGTGTTTCTGGAACTCCAGAGTCGGTGGTTTGCTGTTGCCAGCCCAACTACGCAACAGGGAGAGGAGGAAAGCTGCTCTTTCACCCACTGCAGGATTGGGGGGACATGTGAAGCCATTACTTCGCCACCCCAACACTGTGGAAAAAACAGCCCCCAAGATGGAGAGCATCCAGAACGGTCTCACCCTGGTCTGAGTGAATGACGTCATGGCTTCGTCTAGATCTCACATGGGGTATGACTGTTAATCGCAGAACTTGAAAGGATGTCCAGAGAGAATTACATTATATTAGCATTTGTTTTGTGAACCTTGACTTCAGCTAAAAGACAGACATCCGCCTAGGGGTCAGCAGCCAAAAGGAAACTTCCTGGGATTATTCAGCTAGTCTCTGGTTGACTTTTGAGCATCTGTTGACAAGCAGTTAGCTGTGTGCCAGAAGTTTTCACATAATGCTGAGATCTGCACCACTGGGGGTATGTGGACCCCCCCCCCCATTTTACAGTTGAGAATACGAGGCTCAAAGAGGTTGAGGTTTCTGCCCACAGTCAAGGAGGTCAAGTCAAACCCCGGTTTCCAGATTGCAGTTCATTGCTGTTTCCTGCATTTGCTAGTTCTCCTTTACAAATCCTTGACTTCCTGATGGAAGGATTCAGGCTGAGGAATCTCCACTGACAGGACTTGGTTCCACTTATGGGCTTGGTAATGGAAGGACTGAGAGGTGGGAGCCAGGCCCAGCATGGCTTTGGCTTGGCTCCTTGGCAGAAGTACTTTCTGGAGATGAACTCTCAACCAACCTTAGAAAAGAAGCTCTTGGTGGGGAGGGGGGGGGTCGTCCTCTGTATCCCTCGACTTTTTAAAAGACTTCTGGACCCTACAGGAGGCTGGAGAGAGAAAACAGATGAAGAAACCAGACACCCTAAAAAATGGACTTTGGAAACCAAACACTCCTGAATCAGTTGTATCTCCCCCTCTAAGTACAGATTTAGCATTCCAGTTTTAGATTTTTGAAAAATTGTATTCCAAATTTGAAGACTGATGAAAAAGCATTCACTTGTGTTGAATCATTTATAGTGATTTTTGTTCAGTCTTGTTCATATCCACATTGTGCTTTCATTGTGGGCCCATTCTAGGCTTAGAAATTAGTGGAACTTTATGAATTCTGACTTCATTAGTCAGGAATTCACTTAAATTGGTTGTCCTCATGTAGGCGGTCAGATTCCTGGTTCCTTCTTTCCCTCGTGGTAGCTGCTCATAGGGGGCTGGGACCCACCCTAACACTCCTCCATTCGGACCCAGCATCCTTTCAGGTGGTGTATAGAATCCAGAGGCAGTGATTTAAATCTTAAATGTGTGATACATTTCTGTAACCATTAAGTACTGCTGCAATGTTTTATAATCAGGGCTTTTGCCTAGAATTTCAACCTTAGAAAGAGGTTTTTGTTTTATTTTATTTTTTTTTTAAGATTTATTTATTTATTTTAGAGAGAGAGAGAGAAGAGCAGGGGGAAGGGGCAGAGGGGGAGAGAGACTCCTCAAGGAGACTCCTCGCTGAGTGTAGAGCCTGATGCAGGACTCGATCCCAGAACCCTGAGATCATGCCTGAGCTGAAATTAAGAGTTGGCCGTTTAATCGACTAAGCCACCCAGGTGCCCCAACCTTGAAAAGAGGTTTAAAAGGTCCACCTCACATCCACTAGGATGGCTACTATCAAAGGAAACAATAGAAAATAACGAGCATTGGTGAGAACGTGGAGAAAGTGGAGCCCTTGTGCACTGTTAGGGGGGTTATAATATGGTGCGGCTGTTATGGAAAACAGTATGACAGTTACTTAAAAAATTAAAAATTGTTTTGATACTAAAACTCATTCACTTATTTAAATTTAGTCCAGTCTTAGCCAGCCCTAACCAGAGAGAAAATCCCTTTTCAAAGATTCATTTTCTACAAATCATCTATAACTTTCTTTTTTCTCAACAAGATGCGTCTCCATTCCTCATGCTTTCTTTAACCAAAAACACACATCCTTCATTCCTTGCATACAGACATGTTCCCCTTTTTATTTCTAGTAGCTTTAAGTATGTATTAGAATTTTAACCCTTAATATTTAGTGAAAATAAAGAATTATGAACTCTCTTTTGTATTAGTGTTCTGTAGCTTGGCAGATGTAAAAATACTTTTTATAATTTTTAGGAGTAGATTTTCTCATAGTAAATTTTTCAGTATGGCACAGGACATGTTTACTAATGGATACAAATATCTTTAGTTCCTTGTAAAAGGAAACCCATGTTCAGTAATTAATGTTTTAGTATTCTGTCTTTTTTGGAAATGATCTAGATATGTAATGACTGTCCATCATTTAATTTAACTTATCAAAACCTTAAGGGTTCAGTTTACCAGAAATATTTGGGGAAACTTTTTAAAAAGCTCACCTAAATGTCTTCTATTACATCTATTTAATTTACTTGTTCTTAATAATTATGTTTAGATGACCCACAAAACCTTCATGAGACATCAGACATCAGCCATTATTCTATTTTTCTTTCTTTCTTTTTTTTTTAAAGATTTTATTTATGTATTTGACAGAGAGAGGGAACACAAGCAGGGGGAGTGGGAGAGGGAGAAGCAGGCTTCCCGCTGAGCAGGGAGGTCCCCGCAGATGTGGGGGCTCGGCTCCATCCCAGGACCCTGGGGTCATGACCTGAGCGGAAGGCAGCCGCTTAACAACTGAGCCACCCAGGCGCACCCTAAGTTATTTTTCTGACAAATTTTGTAACAGAGATAACATGAGCTTATTTGAGTGATAAACCCCGGCAGAAGACAAGTTGTATGTCTGCATTATATTTAATGCTGGTCACTCTGAAGACATGGCCTGCTTTAATGAACCCAAACTTAAACTAACTTATATTTGCCAAAGACTATCCCAGATCCTGTGAACCAGAAAAGTGGTTGGGTTAGTTTCTATGATATTTTTGAGCATTTTTTGGGGAAGATTTTATTTATTTGTTTATGTCAGAGAGAGCCAGAGAGAGCCAGAGAGAACACGAGTGGGGAGGAGAGGGAGAAACAGGCTGAGCAGGGAGTCGGATGCAGGGCTCCATCCCAGGACCCCAGGATCATGACCTGAGGCAAAGGCAGACACTTAACAGACTGAGCCTCCCAGGCGCCCCTATTTTTGAGAATTTTTATGAATACTTAATTTATATAAGTGCTTGATTTTCTTTAAGCCAGTTAAAAAGGGCTCTTTTACAAATTAATTTTGACAGTACCATCCAGAGGTAGAAAATACCACATGCTTATAACACACACACACCCACACACACCCACACCCACACACACACACCCCCCCCACACACACACCCCCCACACCCACACACACCCACCCACACACACACACACCCACACACACCCCCCACACACCCACCCACACACATACACACACACACACACACACACACACACAGATGTAAAAGAAAGACCTTATAGCTTCCCTACACTTAAGATTTCCCATTAGTCCAGATTCCAAATGACCTTTTCCCTCTTGTTTTTCTTCTAATAAGAATTGCCTCTCTGAAGTTTATACTTAAACACTTACAATCTCAAAGGCACAGGGGAGAATGCAAGTTAAAAGCCTTTTTAAGATAAATAGGGGACTTTTGGGGATTGGTGGAAAGGAATAGGTGAACTTTGAACTGTCTCTAGAGCTGCATTTATAGTTTTGCAAAGATTTGTAAGATGAGGGGCGCCTGGGTGGCTCAGTCGTTAAGCGACTGCCTTCGGCTCAGGGCGTGATCCCGGCGTTATGGGATCGAGCCCCACATCAGGCTCCTCCGCTATGAGCCTGCTTCTTCCTCTCCCACTCCCCCTGCTTGTGTTCCCTCTCTCGCTGGCTGTCTCTATCTCTGTCGAATAAATAAATAAAATCTTTAAAAAAAAAAAAAGATTTGTAAGATGAGGACAGTTAATTCCTCAAAGAATTGGTTTACAACGTAAATGACATCATAAGTTGATCCACCCATAAACCCTTTTATTTAGAAGGTTGTTCTTTCCCTCTGGGTATATTTGGCTTAGACGGCCTAAAAAACATTCCCATCAGGCTTTGAATATCAGTTTCCAATTGGGCCAAATTTCTGATCATAGAATTATTAAATCCTTTCAGATATCTTGTCAGGTTTCAGCCAGAACTCACAGTAAATATTTCTGGCAGTCTTAAAAAAACGCCATGGACCCAAGAGGCATCCTCAAAGAGGGTGTAAAGGTTATTACCTCCCCAAAATCCAGAGTCACTCCCAAAGATAGCCAAGGGAAAGAACTGACTGTATGTTCCAGGCGAGCAGAAAGCCAAGCCAAGCTCTTAGAACATGAAACAGGACAAGCAAGAAGGCAGTAACTGTCCCTGGGAAAGAAAGGATCAGTAACCAGTGGCTTTAGATTTGGAAAGGAAGGGACAACATGAAATTTTATTTTTCTCTCATAACTGGGCACTATGAACAGAGGTTTGGGAGAGCTGATCCTGGTAAGAATTCTCAACCATTACTGGCCTCTGTTAGTCTTCCCAGGATCCCCTCTTCAGACCCTAATTTTAATTTCAGCTTCCCTTAACTGCTTAAGGGAATAGCATAGCAGTTTACCAGAAAATCCCTCGGAATTTCGTCAACTCTGGGAGGCGCCCATATGAGGGCCCTCCTTTGAAGGTAGATGCATGGGTGTCTGTGAGGCCTTAACTTGGTGAATTTTCATTTATGGTCGTGTGATGGCAGTTCAGAGAGAGGATTAGTAGGATGAGTTCTTGAATAAAGGGGGATAGAGGGGAGCAGTAGGAGTCGTGTCCCTCTTACAGTCTCTTGTTTTAGGTTATGTCTTTAATTTATCATTAGCTTTTTGCAACGTCATGAAGCTCTTTTGGAATTCTGAAGCCTTTTGGAAGCTTCTGCATACGGATTAAAATAGGTATCCCATTCTGTTTGTTTAATTTGGGAATGCTTACTTCTTAAATGATCTTATCTAATTGGAACCTTCCTGCTAATGGCCATTGTCATTCTACTAACGACTAGCAGCAGGGTGACACCCTAGCAGCAAATAGAGCTCAACTCACATTTCTGTCCAGCCATGCCTAGCCACAAATGGAGCCCAATCTACATATTTGTAAATATTTATAGCTTCTAGGACAATATTTCTTAGATATAAAATAAGCATGTGTACCAGAAAGTGGTACAATTAACTCTCTAGATTTTAAGGATCCCATTTCTTTTAGCTAAGCTTTCGGTTCTCTTGGAATCAAGCTAATACCTAAGAGGGACGTGCTTCTGGGCTGGAGAGTATACAGTGTTTTACAGTGTACCTTCTCGCACAGAAATTTTCATGAGGTTGACTGTTGACCTAGTGTCAATCTAACCCATTCTGTGACCAACTTACACTAATAGGAGTCTTTGGGTGAGGTAGTGAATGTTCCAACAGCTTTTATTTTTTTCTTTAAGATTTATTTATTTATTTGATTGAGAGAGAGAGAGCACGAGTGTGCTAGTGGGGGGAGGGGTAGAAGGAGAAGGGGAGAATCTCAAGCAGACTCCCCGCTGAGCGTGGACTGCTATGCTAGGCTTGATCTCACATCCCTGAGATCATGATCTGAGCCGAAATCAAGAGTTAGACACTTAACGGACTGAACCACCTCGGTGCTCCCCCCAACAGCTTTTAAATGCTCAATCTGTGCCCACCAATTTTTTACTTTTGGGATTCCCATTAGCAGTTAACCTGTATCTCTTTAAAACAAGACACACACATGCACCTTAACACGCCAGCAGTAACCAGTTACAGTGGCCCGGCCAAGGAAAGGCCCTGGGCTCGCTTCCAGAAATTCCCAACATGGAACCTGGGACGGCAGAGTGGGTTGAACCAGCAGACCTCAACCAATGGGGACTGCAGACTGATTCCAAACAAATGGAATCAGCTGCCACCAGTCCCCAGTGTGGAATCTGGGGAAGGATTCAAACAAATGAGGAACCGCAGCCAGCAGTTCCTAATATGGAATCCAAAGGCTGGAGTTCCCAATCAAATGAAGAACTGTTGCCCAAACTACTAGCAGCTCCCAATGTGGAACGAGTGATTCTAGACAAATGGGGGCTGACTGGAAAGTCAATCAGGTTGGGAGCTTGACACAAAGAGAGTTTAGAACAAAGAGGAACTTACATATGGCCCTCAGAAACAGCAAGAGAGACAGAACTCAAAAAGGCATTTGCAGGTACTATGCTATGCCTGTGTTTCTTGTTGCCCTCAAAGGCCATCCCAAGTTTGATTCAAATCCCACCACGGCCACCGAATCTGTGAAATAACAAAAATTTACCTGAATAAATTTGAGGATTTAATTAGCTTTATTCAGTGATTCATGAATCAGGCAGCATTCCATCCAGCAAGTAGAAAAGAGTTCCAGGGAGCTGTACAGAATAGAAGACTTTTACAGGCAGAAGAGAGAAGGAATAAGGAAAGAGTGGATTACATCATCTTCCTTTGGGGAATGGGGAGGGTCTATGTGCCAGATTACCTCCTTGGTCCTGCTGGAAAATTCCAGACTGACCAGTTAAGACTACATTCCTGGGGAAGGTTGAAACTGCAATTAGGTTAGGGATTAAGCCTTAGTTTTGTGACATGTCCTGTAGCACAAGTGACTCCATTTTGAGTTTTTTGTTTCTTTTTAATAGATACAATATGGATGAACCTTGTAAACATTATGTTAAGTGAAATAAGCCAGTCATGAAGAGACAAATACTTTTTTTCACACTTACATGAAGTATCTAGTATATTCCAATTCTGGGAGACAGAAAGTAGAATGGAGGTCACCAAGGGCAGAGGAGAATGGGGAGTTCTTGTTTAATGGGTATAGGGTTTCAGTTTTGCAAGATGAAGAGTTCTGGAGATGGATCGTGATGATGGTTGCACAACAGGGTGAAAGTACTTAACATGACCAACGGTACACTTGCAAAAGGTTAAGATGGTAAATTTTATGTTACGTGTCTTTGGCAAGAGTTAAAAAAAAAAATACATGAAGAGGTTTTTGCTTCTAGTCCTAAGCAGATGAGATTTCATTATATTCCCAACAGCGAACTTTCGATTGTGATAGGGTTTACCCAGCATGACAAAAGAATCAGTGTGCTGGGAGCCAGCTGATTTGCTGCCAGAGTTGCTCATAGAATCCTCCACGTCTCATAAGAGCAACCCACTGCCCACATGTGGTTGCATCTGTGGAGACAAAGGTCATTTTCAGCCCTACTGCCGGGTAACACGTTGCAGAAACTTGCGCCTCTCCAGCTGTTAAGATTTGAATGAGGTAAATGACCATGATTGGCCTTTCACCGCCAGCATTTGTTCCCAGTGAGTCATCGTCATTTGACCGAGGAGCCAACTCAGCAGCTTTGGGGGGGGGGGGCGGGAATTCAGTCCATTCTCTTTCAGCCCCAAATGCTCTGAGTCAGTACTTTGGCACTGGGAGTGGAAAGCAGCAAGAAATGGGTGGGCCTTTAGGGATCTACCAGGACAGGATAACTCTGGGAACAATATCACTTATGCATGGGCTGTTATGCGTCTGTCAAGCAAGGGCAGGGGCTGGCTGGCTGTTCACCAGCTCTCTGCCCCTCACCCACTGGCATATTCTCTGTTTGGGTGTCTTAGTGCTGAACTCCCTGCGACGATCACCTGGCATCCATGGACTTCCAGGAAGCCTCACTGATTAGCCTCAGGTCTCCCAGATCATGAGAAGAATTATCTGGGTTTTAATAGTCATTGGACAGCCTCTTGGCACTTAGTTTATAGCCCTTGGACTGCTGCCTTTTCATGGGTGAGCCTGTCTCTCAGCTGGACTCCAGTCCTCCAGTCCCGAGACACGGCTTTCCCCTCTTTGTGGCCTCATTGCTTAGCAAAGATTGGGCTTTGGGGACAGTTTGGTTCATTACCAAACTCTGGAGGGCTCGGATTCCTCATTTTAAAAACAGGTCTACGGGGCGCCTGGGTGGCACAGCGGTTAAGCGTCTGCCTTTGGCTCAGGGCGTGATCCTGGCGTTATGGGATCGAGCCCCACATCGGGCTCCTCTGCTATGAGCCTGCTTCTTCCTCTCCCACTCCCCCTGCTTGTGTTCCCTCTCTCGCTGGCTGTCTCTATCTCTGTCGAATAAATAAATAAAATCTTTAAAAAAAAAATAATAATAATAATAAATAAAAACAGGTCTAACTACCATGCAAAGAAGACAGTCTTATAAGGCTTAGATAAGACAATACACTTTAAGCTTTTAGTATCGTGCCCTGTGATCAATAAATGATGGTTATTACGCTTACTGGTATTATAGGTCATAGTGTTGGGAGTTAATCTGACTTTCGAACTCTTTTAGAAGACAATTTGTTATTCTTCTAATTCATGTCATTCTCACTTTGTAATCATTTTGCATGGAATGGGGGCATTTAAAGGAAAAAAAAAAATCCCCCAGCATAGATGTCTGATGTAATCGCTCAGGCTGAGAATGTTTGACTTTCCTGGGGTTCTAGTGACACCATGTGGACAAATATGTTATACATTGTCGATCGTTCTTTTGACAGTTTTCAAATCACATTGCATTGTGAAATGGCAAATTATTTTGCTATGTATCGTTTTGATTTTTTCCTTCTTAATTATAATCCTGTTTTAAGGAGTAAGGTTAAAAAATGGAAAACTGATTACGAAAGTCGTGTATGCAGACTTAACTAAAGAGAAAGGGAAAGCTGAGTCGTAGGAAGCAGAAAATCCATTCTTAAGTGGGTGTTTTTCTTCTTGTATTATTTATATCATGTCAATACAGTGACACGTCTGAAATGGACACCAATTTATTACGAATCATTAGTAACAAGTCATTAAGATCTCGTATTATCTGCTTCATATTATCTACCCCAGTCTGCACACGGTCTGGCACTTGAGCTCTCACAGAATTGTTGGCAGTGCAGTTGGCCTGTGGTGTAGGGTAGGTTAGCCCTATTCCTAGGGTTGTTTCTAAATTCCTTCTTCCCTCCTTGACCTTCCTTGTGGGGAAGAGAGTTGAACACCTCTCCATCTTTTCTACGTGCCTAGGATGACATCTGGGCGTGGAGTTAGTCGCTGAGCATGGAACCGTACTCATGGGCTTAGTATCGCTTCCGTTACTGAAGAACGGACCAGTTTGGGTGAACCGGACTCTTCTAAACACACTCATTTGTTCCTCTCAACCTCTTTTACCTCGTCTCTGCCCATACCTGTCTCCGACTGTGTTCCAACCTTATGGGGGTTTCCTCTCTCTCGTTACTCAAGGTGCCCTGGAGAATAAAAGAGACGTAGGTCATCAGAACACACGTGGCGATCCGTATTAAATGCATGCATTTCTAAACTTTAATCAGCAATTTTAATATTGGGGTCACCCGAGCAGTATGCTCAGGTCACCAGTGTTTTGCAGTGCCCCTCCATCGAAGTGTCCATGGTTTATCAGGAAGAGGTCCTCATACACACGAATCCTTTGCTTGCTCTCCGGTAACTTATTTGGGGTGGGCTATGAGTGGCTGACACACCTTTCCCTCCTGCCAACCCCTAGTGAAGGCGTACAGAAGTTGTACAGAGGGAAAACTTGTCCAATATCCTCGGACACTTTGAGGGGGACCAGAATCAACTGGAAGTTACAAAGAACATGGTTTTGCATCCGTTTCTTGGCATGCATGAAGTAGTTTCTATATTTGGAACAGTAATATAATCTGAATTCGTACGTATTTATGAAATACAGCATCTTGTATTTGTCATTTTGTAAATATCTGGAGAAAGTGTGAATTTCACAAGTGAACTTTTTTGAATATTACCGACACAACTCTTTAAATAGTAATATCCAGATTCTACTGAGGACCCTTCTCCAGCTTTGTTCATTGTTTTAGGGCATTGCACTGATGATTGGTCTGCTCTTTGCAACTGACTGAAAGAGTCATTTAGTGCAGTTTCCAACAAAGCCTCATTCAGAACCTAAGAAAAGCTGAAGTACTGGGACAGCCTTTCTTATTACCACTCACAGAATTTTGCCTCAAGCTCGTGGCTAAAGGTTCATGTATAACAGTGCACAGAAGTGTTGTGAGGTTGTGAGGGAGAGGAAGTAAGCACTCTGCCAGCCTTGGCAAGATGCTGACGTAGGAGAGACATCCCAGAACTTCCTTTGGGCTCTGTCGACTGCCACCACCCACCTGCCTGACATATCTGTGCAGTCCTTCCTTACCCACTGGGCCCCTCCTGTCATCCTGGGACTGACCAGAGCTGGTCAGGACAGCTCCTCTGTCTCCTACTCCAGCCTCCAAACCCACCCCCTACCCTGCTTCAAAAAGAACCTTTTCTGTGTCTCCTCCTTTTGGGGCCTAGGGAAATGACTAGCTTAATTGGATAAACAATTCATGCTATAGGGTGCCGCAGGGACTTCCTGGAAGGCTGTCTCCTGTCTGTGTCACTGACAAGACAGTGTCCCGGTTAATCTACTGGGGAAACTCAGGCTGGAGTTATGTGCCCCTCCCCCCCACATTGTAGGAAGGAGCACTGAAGGAGTTAGATGGCGTAGTCAGTGGGGTCTCCAGCCCCGTGTAGGTCAGAGCCCTTGTCTCCTCAGTCATCTCTGGCTCTCCGCCATGGTTGTATGTGTTCTTTCCTGTACCTGCCCCACTCACCCTGATCCCTGACACCTTTGCCCCCTGCTCGGTTCACACCATAAGCCTCATCTGGCTTCTCTGCTCCTGTTTCTGGCTGGAGAAATAGTTAATGGTGGAGACTGATGGCCTTTCAAAGCTGTGGTTTTCAACCAAAGGTGACTCAAGACATGCCCTGAACCAGCCTTTGGGCATGGAGCACTTAGTAAGGATTGAGACCCCTGGAGTCAGTCTGATGGGATCATACACAGGTTCTGTGTCCTTGGGGACATTACATAGCCTCTCCCTCACTTCCTCACTGCAGACTGAGGATGACACCTGCCTCATAGGGCTGTTGATTTAAATTAGATAATTGCGCTAAAGTCCTTACCTCCATGCCTGGTGTATCGTGAGCTTGCACAGCTGGAACAAAGTACCAGAGACTGAGAATTTATATTCTCATGGTTCTGGAGGCTGGAAGTCCCAGATCAAGGTGTTGGCAGGGTTGGTTTCTTCTGAGACCCCTCTTCTTGGCTAGGAGATGGCTGTCGTCTCTCTCTGTCTTCACATGGTCTTCCCTCTGTATGTCTGTCCTGATTTACTCTTCTTATAAGAACACAAGTCAGATTGGATTAGGGTCCACCCTAAAGACCTCATTTTAATTTAACTGGCTCTATAAGTCCCTGTCTCCAAGTGTAGTGACATTCTGAGGTGCTAAGAAGTTAGAACTTCAACATACAAAGTGGGGGCAGGAGACACAGCTTGGCCCATAATACCTAGTATATACCATGTGCTCAATAAATATTTTCTCCTGGATAATTGTTCTAAACTTTCATCTCTCTTTCTACTTATTATTTTAAAATATTTATTCCTGTTTCAATTTGCTATTTGATATATGACCTTTTGTTTTATTTTATTCAGAGGTGCCAGAACATAAACTCATTCAACTTCCAGGGTTCCTAGGTGGCTCAGATGGTTAAGCGTCTGCCTTCGGGTCAGGTCATGATCCCAAGGTCTGGGATCAAGCCCCACGTCAGGCTCTCTGCTCAGCAGGGAGCCTGCTTCTCCTTCTGCCTGCCTCTCTCTCTCTCTCTCTGCCAAATAAAAAAATAAAATCTTAAAAAAAAAAAAAACAACGAAAAAAACTCATTCAACTTCCAGACTGTTCCTCATTCTCCCTCCCCCAAAAACTTTACATACATTTCCTCCTTTCCTTATAGTCTCAGAAAGTGAGGTTTGGCTCATCCTGCCCCAGGCTTGCTCCTCCCCCGAATACCCTTGGTCCCTCTCCTCTGGGTCCTGGGCCAGCAATTCCTCCCTCTTCCTTGTATCTTCAACCTCTTGACAGCTTCTCCTTCATTCTAGCCTTTGAACGTTTCCTCCTTTCACAAACATGCTTCCTTGGCACCGCCTCCTTCTATCTGCTGAGCTTTCTCTTCCTTTTCTTATCCAAGTCTTTGAAGAAAGTTTCTACATTTATTTTCTTCTGTTCCTCATTTATTTATTCATTTGTGAACCCCTTTCTTTTTGCCATGCACTGGGCGAGGTGGTGGGGACACAAAGACGCCTATTCGCAGTCCCAAGACAGAGAGGGAAACAGATCATCACAATATCGTGAGGTTTGTGCCCTGGTAGAGAAGAGCCCAATGAGCCCTGTAGGAGGCCCGGGCACATCCAGTCCATTCGGGGAGTGGCAGAGGTGTTGGGGAGAGCTTTCCAGAAGAAGAAAGCCTTGAGTCTGGAGGGATTAGGTGAGTCATGAGAATGAGTGGATGTCTTCCCTGCAAGCAAGTGAACTTGGGTTCCTCTGGGTGAGTAGAGTTTCCTCTCCCATTTACTCCTCAACTCACTGGTCTGTGCACGTGTCACTCCACTGAAGGGATATTCATGGGGTCCCATTGGACCCAACTGCATAGTCCAGAGGATCTGTCGTGTTTTTATCTTGCTTGACCATCTCTCCTCCTAGCATCTCTTCTCCCTTGGCCCCACACCCATTTGGTTGTCCTCAACCCTTTCACATCTTTCTTTTTCTGTGTTCTTCATGGATATTTTGGGAACCAAGGCGGGCAAGTGGGTTAGTAATGATATTACCAAAAGATGGGGAAGAGCAGGCACTGGGTGCTGGGAAAAATCATGCATTTGTTCAGTTTGGGGACTGTGAGTCCCATGACTAGTGATGTTTGCTGGACAGAGGAGAGAAGGGAAGGGGTCAGACCTACAGCAGAAGGTGGGAGGTTATCAGTTTACAGCATGTGCTTGAGCCACCACTCAGCCTCCCTTTACGTGGTCCCTTATGCCTAATTAACCACAAAGTTCTTTTGTTTTTGCACTCTGGCCATCTTTTGAAGCTTTCTTCTCATTTCCATCTTCACATCAGTATTCATCATTGCTTCCTTCCCAAATCTGTTTCAGTGGCGCCTACCCATCCCCCGCACTGCCGTCTCCCTGAATGCCACAGGCTGCTGGTCACTTTGTGTTTGGCAACAGTGACTCTGCAACCCACACCATATTAAGAGAGGCAGGATGCCTCTCCCAGGCTTTCATGAACCTACATAACCTGGCCCCATCCTAATAATTTGCTTGTAAATTCATTAGGAAATATTTATTGAGCACTATGTGTGTAGCCCTGAGCCTAAGGCCTTTCTGTCTCTCTCTCCTGCCTTCCCTGCCTCATTCCCTCCCTGTCGACACATGCACGCATGCACAAGCATGTGCGCATGCTCACCCAAGATACAAGCGGAGCACTTAGTAGGCAGTCAGTACCACATGTCTAAGGGTCGATGGATTTGTATGATCGAGAATCTACATGGGAGAAGAATTTGCTGAAAGATGTTTGGGAAGCACATAAAGGTTCTAAGGGAAAGAAAGGGGAGAGGAACGTGGCCCAGGGTGTGGGCAGGACCAGGCTAGAGGTGTGCTGGTGCCGAGCCACGTGGAGGGCAAAGGCTGTAGAAATGCTTGAGCAGTGGGAAAGAGATCGGCGTCCAAGTCTGTGGCCAGCAGTCTGTGGATGGGAATTTTAATGATGTGGATGAAAAAGGAGAAGCTCCCGGGAGTGCAGTGATGAAGAACTCGAAGGATTTAGTCTAGACATGGAAAGGAAGTCAAAGGTAAGACTATTATTAGAAGATAGGAGTAGTTTGTACCTTGATCGCTGTCCTGGTGCCAGATGGAAACAAGGTGCAAGGATGCGGTTTCATCCCTGCGTCGTGTCAGCAGCTGCCGAAGCCAGCACTGGGCCCCGGGAGAGCGCCTTCATTATGAACCCTTGATCAAAGCACACGTCTCCTCCTGTCTCCTCACCTCTCATGGGACTGTCATCAAGCTCTGAGCCTCTGCTTCGCTGCCGTGTCATTCAGCGAGTGTGTGTATGTGTGTGTGTGTGTGTGTGTGTGTGTGTGTGTGTGTGTGTGTTTTGTTCCTAATGGGAGAGCTCCCATCTGGGGTTCAGGGAACCCCCTTTGGCTTCTTTTCCTCCCTGTCAGTTCTCCAGCTACGCTGCAGTCGGCTGATTATTCTCTGCCCGCCTCATTGCAGACGTAGTGCAACAACCTGTGGAAAGAGTGGAAATCCCATCACTTCCGTCGGCCATCTGAGCTACATGATGCTGAACAGCTGGATTGAACCCCCCCTTTTTTTTTCACTGAACTGAGTGTATTCCTGGTGCATTTGCTTTTCTTGATCAGGTATGTTACCTTAGTGAGAATATGAATTGTTTCTCCATGACTTGGAGGCCGTTTCCTCGTAGTTCCATTTCTGTGGCCTAGAAGGTTCCCATACTGCCCAGTCTCGTCTCTGCTCTGTCACTGCCCTGTACTTAGCCTGAGGCCCGTCAGTGACATTTGGGGCGCTAAAATGGGGCTACCCCTCCTGCTTCCCTACTCTGCCAGTTCTCGCCTCGCCAAAATACCCGCGAAATTAACTGTTTGTATCCTTTGGCAAAATATTAGAAGCAGGATTGTTTAGGAAATTCCTACCTTTCCAAAAAATGCAAATACCATTAGAGGCTTGTTCGCACATTAAAGAAAAGTAAATGGTCTCAAATGTGGGAATGTGGGTCATGTTAATCTGATATTGCTCTCAACTAATTTTTGGCGGGGACCATGGGTAAAATTTTTTTTTTTTTACTCGCCAGAAAGACTAGCAAAACCTAGGAAAGCTAAGCAGTTTTAAAGAAGACAAAAGTGAGGGGTTTGGTCCCCTGAAGGAAAGGAAAAGGGGGTCTGTAGGTGGTGAGACAGGTGTCAAACAGCTGTGTCACAACAGATTTTCCTCCTATCACAACCAAGTGAGTGTGTGTTGGGTGGAGGCAGACACTTCTGCAGCTGAGAGGGACCCCCACGAGGAGATGTGGGGGCTCTGGTGCCCAGACTGTGTTCATTATCCAGGGCTGCTGCCATCAATTACCACAGACTTGGCTTCAAACAAGGGAAATTCATTCTCTCACAAATCTGGAGGCCAGACGTCTGAAATCAAGATGTCAGTAGGGCCACACTTTCTCCAAAGGCTCTAGAAGAGAATTCTTCTTGCCTCTTCCAGCTTCTGCTGACTCCAGGCATTCCTTGGCTTGTGGCCACATCGTGCCCCTCTCTGCCTCTGTCTTCCTGTGGCCTCTCCTCTCTGTCTTCCCTTGTGTCTCTTGTAAGAACATCTGTCCCTGGACTTAGGGTGGATAATCCCGGTTAATTCGAAGTGATCTCATCTCAAGATCCATAATGGGTCTCAAAAGTGTCACATGCACAGTACTAAGGGTTAGGACTTGGACGTATCTTTTTGGGGGCCACCATTCGACCCACTACACAGGCCCCGCCAACACAGTCATGACTTTGGACACTCAGATTATATGTCCTGAATGTTGGTTCCAACACTATGCTCCTTATGGGTGTAGGAGAGGTGAAAATTCCTTGAGGCACTGCTCACCTGTTACCTGGTGTGATGATATTCCCACTCTTACTTTCTGTTAACTTGCAGAATTTTACTCTAGACTCAGAAGTTTAAACTAGAGGGTTTGCTTTGTTTTGAACTGGTGAGGACTGTTTTGTTTCTTGTTGGCTGACTGGTTGATTAAGACTGTAGGTGGGAGAAAGTTGGGGGTTTGGAAAAACTTTTTCTGCAGTGTACATGAAACGGCCATTATTTGTGGAGATGTCCTCTGTGCTTGATGTGGGTAAGGTGGTGTTTTTCCCCTTTCTTATTTCGCTCTTGTTTTCTCTTAGTACGGAAGACTGCGACTCTCTACTGAAAACTAATTTATGGATCGGAAACTTGGTGTGGCACTGCCCCCACTTGCAGCCCACCTGCGTGAGAGAAGCATTTTAGCTGTCCCCTATTATAATGGAGTTTCAGAGAAATTCCAATAGGTCGACGGCCATGTGGGCCATCATAGAATGCCCTCACTTTATGTTCAGTATGGCAAACTGCTACTGTGAATTTGACTTTCTACCAAATACGGTAGACAATGGTCATTGCAAATAGGAACAGCCTCATCTGGTGTCTAGGAAAGGCAAGCAAAGGGAAAATCTGCCAGGGGAAGCTGTGAACAAAGGCGCTTTTCGCAGACGGCTCAGGGCCCCAAGCCCCCCACAGGACAAACTGTATCCCCACTTCTTTCCTTTCAGGATGATCCCTTCCAGCCCAGTGGTGGGGGCGCTTCGGCGGGAACTGTGGGAGATGTTCATCAAATTTATTGCCTGGTGCTTTAAAAGGGGAAGCGTGCTTTCGCTTTTGAGATTTCAACAGAAATGTTTCATTCTCTCCAATATATATATATATTTATTTATTTATTTTAAAGTTCACAAAATCTTAACTAAGTCTTATGATTTTCTTATTAGGACATACTATGCAGCTTTGACTACAGTTCTGGAATTGCTTTTGAGGTCAAGGTTTTACACTCTTTGAAGTTTTCTTGCCCATATCTTATAGCAATGTTGTATTATCATCCAATATTTATATGGTTAGGTACTTGCTCGATCTGTCTAGTTATATCGTTTAGACCTGTGGAAGCTGTAAGCATCTGTTTTCCTTCTTTTGCAGACTCATATTTTAATGTAAGAAGACTGTTATCTCTCAGAGAACTGTAGGGAGGTGTAGATCAAGTTACCACTTAGCTGCTCCCCCCACCCCGGCCAAGACCAGAGGTTGTGTGGTTTAGCAAACTTCCAAAGCAGCATGTGGGGACACAGCCTTCTGGTTCTGTTTCTTAGCGACCACACTTGAAAAGACAGCTCAGACTGTTACGCACACGTCTTCATGATTTTGAAATGAAAGTGTCGATTACAGATTCTAGGTTGTGCACTCTAAATCTTACCTCTTATGGGCCCCTGATGGCAGAACTGACATACAGTGTGACGAAACATGAAACAAAACAATGTAGCACAAAAATTGTCTATGAGAGAAAGAGAGAGAATGGTGAGTGCGGTGAAGGGGTGAGAACAGAAAGAACCTGTCTCAAAGTAGGTTCAAAGCTTATGTCCAACTTTCTACAGCTCCTGGCTGGCCTTCAGTGACCCCCTTCATACATAACCCTGAGGAGAAGTCCCCAAGCCTACTCCAGGGCCAGTGGCATTCCATTCTGGAGCCCTTGTTCAAAACGCAACAAAACAAAACAAAACGAAATGAAACAAAACAAAACAAGGCTCAAACCTGGGGCAGTGATTGTGCTGCCCTGTGCCTGGGGGTCCTTTAGCCAGCAGGTCCATGAGCCGATTCCCGGGCCCCACCCAACACGGTGACTTGGCAGCCCAGTGCACGGGAAACTGACATTATCCAGGAGTCCACAGAAAACTCTGATACACATTTTTAGAGAATCTGTGACAGGAAGAAGCTGTACAGTTTCATGGCCTTGGGGAGCCGATCTGGAGTTGACTCAAGGGCGGCCAGAATTAGCGCCGGGCCATGAAGTGTCTTCTCACCTCCTTCCAAATTGTCCTCACTTCACCTTGTTGCCTGGGAAGCTTTCACAGTGCAATCTGTGCTTAGCTTTAATAAGCTTCCTTTTCTAAAAGTGCTGATAGTGGAGGGGATGGAGGGACAGGGGAACAGGGACATTCACATTTAGGATAGATGCTCCCAGTCAGTTTTCCTCCCTCCCTTCCTGACTGAGAGGGGCCTAAGGGAAGCCCCGAGAATATCACATGGGCTGGGCAGGGCAACGGGAGGGGTGCCAGCACTGGAGGTGAGGTAGGGGTGTCTAGGGGCTGGCAGAGCCTATACAGAATATGCTTTCGGATCACGTGTCAAAGCTTTGCAAGCCCTCAGTCCAGGAAATGTGGAGGGTTCTGTGGGCCTCTGTCCTTCTGTCTTAGAGAACTACTTTCCTGTCCCCAGAGCATGGATCAGTTCTTATAGTATATTCACAGACCTGGATTCTAAGGAGCTTTGGGGTGACCCTGATGCCCCCGTGAAAGTGTGATCCGTTGTTCAGCAGGGCCGCAGCTCTGCTCAAGGCCATCAGCACATGCCTTGTGTTCCCTTAACTGTCCAGTATCATAAGGCGCCAGGAGAGGATCCCTCACATGTTAGCTCGTGCAACTTGGAGCTTATTAAGACACAGAGAAATCACTCAGAACACAACTGTGGGGTTAGGGGCTGGCATCAGGGGGTCTGGCACTGAGAACTAGTCACAAGAATCACACTCCGTGTTTTCTCTCTGCCCCCCTCTTCCTCCCCGCTCCCCTGCATACACTTTGTCCCTCTCCACATTGCCCCCCCTCCCCCTCCCTTCTTTCCCTCTTCCCACACTTTGCTCATTCTCCTCCCGCCCACCTCCACTCCTGGGTTCCAGCTCTGCTACAGATCGCCCCTGTGATTCAGCACCTCTGAGCCTTGGTGGTCACATTCTGAATGACGGAGATGCTGACACCAGGGTTGGAAAACTGTAGAATTAGGTAAAACCACACAGTGCCCTTGATCACACCAGATACTCAGTCACTGCTCCGTCCTTTCCTTCCTTTCACACCTTCAGGGGAGGAAAGCCCAACAGTTCTTAAAAGCATCTTATTAATTCTGTTTATTTTAAAATTCACTCACTGGTGGCTAACCACTTTGGTTAGCCCGGGACTTGAGGGTTTCTTGGGATATGGAACTTTCAATTCCCAAACCTAGTAGCAGTCTTCTCTCCTGGGAAACCAGGACAAGTCAGTCACTTTTTTACATATACCATCTTAACAAACACAATCTCTTTCTTTCTTTCCTTCCTTCTTTCTTTCTTTCTTTCTTTCTTTCTTTCTTTCTTTCTTTCTTTCTTTCTTTCTTTCTTTCTTTCTTTCTTTCCCTTTCTCCTTCTTCTTCTTCTTCTTCTTCTTCTTCTTCTTCTTCTTCTTCTTCTTCTTCCTCTTCCTCTTCTTCCTTTCTCAATCACAAATAAGTCAGCGAAACTTTTCCTTATGTATATATTGCTTGCTGGGCCTAACCACTGTTTTGTCCAGCGTGGGGGGAGGGGGGTGTACTAATGTTTTCTTGGTGGCCAATTTTTTTCTTATTTTGGTAAAATATATGTAACATAAAATTTATAATTTTAGCCATTTTTAAGTGTATAATTCAGTGACATTAAATACCTTCTTCACATAATTATGTAATCAGCACCACCACCCATCTCGAGAACTTTTTCATCTTCTCCAACTGAAATTCTCTACCCATTAAACAGTAGCTGTGTACTCCCCCCCGCCCAGCACCCCCTGGAACCCCTGCCATACTACTTTCTGGCTCTAGGAATTTGACTGTTCTAATTATTCTTACAAGTGGACTCATACAATCTTTATGATTTTGTAACTGGCATATTTCACTAGCATAATGTCTTCAAGCTCATCCATGTTGTAGCAGTCTTTCCTTTTTAAGACTGATTATACTCCATTGTATGGATAGACCACATTTGTTCATTCGTTCTTCTGTTGACGAATGCCTGGGTTACTTCTGCCTTTCGGCTATTGTGAATAGTGGCTGTGTCCATGAGTGTACAAATATCTTTTCAACTCTCCGCTTTCACCTCTTTTGAGTAGATACCCAGAAGTGGGATTGCTGATCATACGGTAATTCTATGTTTAAATGTGGGGGAACCTCCATACTGTTTCCCACCATGGCTGCACCATTCTACATTCCCACAAGTAATGCACCCCCTGCATGTGGACTGGGCCTTGGAAGCAGGAATTAAGTGTGGGTTGATTCTCAGTAGCTTCCGGTGGGTCCTTACAGAAAAAGAGAACAGTATGGTTTTTTGAACTAGTCCTGAGCTGCTCTCAAATGAACTTTCCTTCATGGGAGGAAATTTTAAGGTTCCAGAAAAATAGGAGTTTTTTCTTTTTCTGTGCTTTGCACAGCAACTGGTAAACTATGATATATATAGAGAGATAGATATATAGAGAGAAATAGATATATGTAGAGAGATAGGTATATAGATATATATGAATATAAGATTATATATACAGATCTATCTTCTTACATAAGATTATACATAGATAGATCTATCTTATAGATCTGTCTATGTATATCTATCTATCTACATTAACATGGAAACATCACTTACAACCAAATGACTAAAATTTGTCTAAAAATGAGCAGGTATCCGATGGGATTAGGGCTGTGTGTACCCAACAAAGAAGCTCCAGATGCTGGTGTTAATTCAATTAACTTTGAGTCAGAGCAAAGAATTAGTGGCAGCGCTGGATCTACTGGTCGTATGGATATGAATGGCCAGCGCTCTTCTAGCCTGGATCATTGGCCTGAGCAGAGTAGCAAGGAATTGGCATCTACAGGAATATTCCTATAATGCTCGCTGAAAGACAGTTCTGTGCGTTTGTTCTTAAAAAATATTAGTGGTCATCTGGGTGGCTCAGTCGGTTAAGTGGCTGCCGTTGGCTCGGATCATGATCCCAGGGTCCTGGGATTGAGCCCCATGTTGGGCTCCTTGCTCAGTGGGGAGCCTGCTTCTCCTTCTGCCTGACACTCCCCCTGCTTCTGCTTGCTCTCTCCCCTCCCCCCATGTCAAATAAATAAATAAAATCTTAAAATAAATTATTAGCATTATGAATGACACATTCATGAAATACCTACCGTGTGTTGAGGACACTGCTAGGTTTAGAATGATTAACAAACTGCACTGGTGACTTAAGACCTGGTGATGTGATATAAAGGGAACCTGCTGGTTTCATGTCAAAGCAACCTAAGATGTGACTTCCATTAGCGGTCAGCAAACTCTTTCTGGAAAGAGTCAGACAGAAGGTATCTTAGGCTTTCTGAGCAACATGGTCTCTGAGGTAGCTACTCGACGTGGCCATTGTAGCGCAAAAGCAGACATAGACTGTAGGGAAACAAATGAGCATGGCTGTGTTTCAATAAAACTTTATTCGTGAACACCAAAATCTGAATTTCACCTGGCACAAACATTCTTCTTCTTTTTTTTTTTTTTTTTAAAGATTTTATTTATTTATTTGACAGAGATAGACAGCCAGTGAGAGAGGGAACACAAGCAGGGGGAGTGGGAGAGGAAGAAGCAGGCTCATAGTGGAGGAGCCTGATGTGGGGCTCGAACCCAGAACGCTGGGATCATGCCCTGAGCCGAAGGCAGATGCTTAACCACTGCGCTACCCAGGCGCCCCCAAACATTATTCTTCTTTTGATTTTTTTTCAATTACTTTAAAATGTAAAAACCGTTCTTAGCTCATGGACTCTATAAAAACAGGCAGCAGGGACAGATTTGGCCCACAAGTTTCAGTTTACAAACCCCTTGGAAGTCATAAAAATGTTTATTTTTGATGCTCACATTTTTGTATGTGTAGAAAAACTTGGATGCAAAAACATTAAAAAGTACGTTCTGGCACGTCATTAATGAAGATTTAAATTTATGATATGAAGATAAATATTTCCAGCCGCATGCCTCAGTGTAATTTGGTTAGCTGAGTTTAATGGCTTCAAGGAGGCAAAGATTTAGGTAGCAAAGTGAACCAGCCAAATAGAAGAGGAATGTGAAGAGTTTTAAAACCCTGGCACTGTCTATGAATTCTTAAATTATGCACTCATACAATTTGCATGTTCATTTCCTCTTTTACAAAATGTTTGCTCCTGGAATTCTTATAGTTTCATTGTTAGTGAAAGTGGTTTCTTTTTTTTTTTTTTCCTCACAACCCTATATTTTAAATTCTCAAAACCTGGCACTTCACAGCATTATTCCTTTGAATGTCTTTAGTTCTGTAATTTTACACACCCCCTTATATTCTAAATTTAATTCGTTTTCAGAAGTTCTTTACAGAAATAATTCCCAATTATCTCCTCATAATTTAATACAAGAGGATTTTACTGCATTCTAAAAAGTATTTCTTAATTTAAAAAAGACTGTTTTCCCCAAGTTTAACTTTGTACAACAGTAGCCATAATTTAACTATTTTCTAGTTCTAGAAGTATTTTCGTATCTTAAAAAGAAAAAGGTTTTTTCCAAGTTGTTATAATGCTGCAGTGATAATTTAACTGTTTCATGGTTCTAGAAACACTTGGAACATCAAAGTTTTAAGGTTATCATTGACTAGAATATGCCAAAAATTTAGTAACCTTCCACTTCTCAGCATAAAATCAATTCCTTACAATGACAATCTTCCTGTTCATAAAACATGCCTAAAACGAAGCTTCTTGTTGGTATCCTACCCAACCAAAACATTCAGTAAGAGCATCAAATAAATTGTAAAATTAATGATATTTTCGTTGTTCCCCACTATTCTAACTATAGAGGCCCTTCAACCTGGTGATAAACATGCATTTTATCTTTAGGACCTTGGGCATAGTAGGCCTGCAGTAAACATTTGCCTTCCCAGTTTGCCTATTGCATGTGGTCCTTTCTAAATATGAATCGGAAGAGCTGAAAGAGGCATAGGTGCCACTCATTTAGTATAATCCCTCTTTGGAGAAGACAAAACGGCAGTCAAGAGACATCAGGGTCCCACAAGAGTGATTCAGAGTCAGGATTAAGACAATACAGTTCTGATTCACCTCGGTCCAGGGTCTTGTCCATTACCCACTTGTTCTTGGGGAATTGTCATGACTTGTTCTCTCCCTGCTTCTGTCTTAGAAGTCAAGGAGGTGTCCCATAAAGACTTTCCTGTCCTTAATACTCTATCCTGCATACATAATGTAAAACAACTGGCTAACAATGAACAAAGCAGAAGAGTCTAGATAACCCAGGGTCTGCACAATTCTCATACAATGAAGAATTGGTCTTTGAGGCCTAAGAGCTAACTGGCACAAATGCAAAAGGAGTAAGAACCATGTGTTTGCCTTTCAGGTTAGTACAACATTTATAATAGTTTAATAAAGTGTTCTAGGCTCTAGAGTTTGTCTCTAAAACTCTCTGGAACTTAATAATAGAAAAATGGAGCCATTAACAGTTGATGTTACTTAAAAAAAACCTTCAGGTTAAAGTTTAACAATAATGTTATGTTTTGAACCCTCCTTCTTATCCTTTTAGTCAAAATGAGACAAGTGTGTTTTGTGGGAAATGTTGACGTTTTCTATATTTTTGTGTGCATGAAGGATATACACCTGTATTGCTTTGCTAGGGCTATGGTAACAAAGTACCATGAAGTGGGGGGCTTAAACAACCAAAATTTATTGTCTCACAGTTCTGGAGGCTAGAAGTCTGAAATCAAGGTTCGAGCAGGATTGATTCTTTCTGAGGGCTGTGAGGGAGAATGTGTTCCATGCCTCGCTCCTGGTTTCTGGTGGTTTGCTAGCAATCTTTGGCATTCTTTGGCCTCTAGAAACATCACCCCGATCTCTGCCTTCATCATCACATGGTGTTCTTCCTACGTGCATGTCTGTCTCCAAATGTCCCCTTCTTATAACGCCAACAGTCATATTAGATTAGAGGCCCACCCCATTCCAGCATGACCTCATCTTAACTAATTACATCTGCAATGACCGTAATTTCCAAATAAGGTCACATTTTGAGGTACTGGGAATTAGGATTTCAACATATGAGTTTAGGAGGGAGGCACAGTTTAAACCATAGCAACACCCCTCACTGAAATATTGTAGAAAATAACTACTTCGTTCCCTGTAAAGGTTCATACAAAGACATTTCTTAAGCTCAAAACATATTGTTAACAGTTCATATGTTTGGACACTGCAGGGCAGTATAACACTACAAATAATGAAGAAAGAAGTTTCCAGCTCAGTTACTTTAGAAATTAAATTATGATGGTTTTGTTTAAATACATTTAATGAGAGTAACTATTGTGTATGGTGATTTTAACCTATTTATATCTGACCAGACCTCATAATAGGGGCAGATTTCAACCTTGAAGTTGTCTAAATGACACACAAGGAGAGGACCTCAATGTTGAGATTCCTCTTGAACGGTTATGCCTCTTTTATGGTTTTAAAGCTGTAAATGGCTGCTCTTCATGGCAGTTCATGCTTAGATTTCATTTCCCTTAACATCAAGGAAGTTATGATTGGCATGGACAAATGTTTCAGCATGGAGGGAATGTTCAGTCATCTACTTGTCAGGCACCTGAAAAGAATATGATTTTCAGAGGATGTAAGGAGATAGCTTATATTAATAGAGCTATTGCATTGTATTCTTCACATATGAAAGAAAAATGGATAATACACAGAGGGAAAGAAAATGTTCTTTTCACATATTTTAGTTAGTGTTGATTGCGATTCTAATGTCTTACGGTTGTCTAAAGTCTGACAGCCATTAGATGGAATAATTTTCAGCAGAAACACAGTACAAGGAAGGACAAATGAGAAAGTGCTGATTTATTCTGCCCTCTATTCCATGATCGTTGACTTTTCTGAGTAGAATCTTGCAAGTTTATGCTTCAGCGACATTAACTTAAGGCCTATGTACTGTTTTTTGCCTTTTTACTAAACACTTCCTCTGCCTGACACATGACCATACATTATCTCAGCGAATTCTTTCTGCCCTCCTGGGAGATGGCTACATTACCCTCATTCTCCCTGTGAAGAAAAGGAGGCTTCCAAATGTTGAGTAATTGACCCTAGTCACCCAGCTAGTAATTAATGGAATTGAGAATTAAACCTGACGTTCTCTGATTCCAAAGCTACTATGCAAAGCTATTCAAGGCCACTGTAGTCGATGAAAGCCACTATTGTATGCTCTTCTGTATTGGGGCATTGTTAAATGAGAATTAGAGCATTAGAAAGTGTAAACATGAGTATGTTCTCATCCAAACATTGAGAGTATCTCCCTGTGCTAGTATAAATGGGCCTAACCCTTCATATGCCGTTAAGGATCTTCAGAGCTAATCATCACACTTGGAGAGAAGGCCAGCAATATTAGACAAGCTTGTGAAAGGAAGGAAGAATCATGTCAACTTACTCTTGACTTGTGAGAAACCTAATAAATAGGGGCACTTGGGTGGCACAGTCGGTAAGCGTCTGCCTTTGGCTCAGGGCGTGATCCCAGCGATCTGGGATCAAGCCCCACATCAGGCTCCTTTGCTGGGAGCCTGCTTCTTCCTCTCCCGCACCCCCTGCGTGTGTTCCCTCTCTCGCTGGCTGTCTCTATCTCTGTCAAATAAATAAATAAAATCTTTAAAAAAAAAAAAAAAGAAACCTGATAAAAACTAACCATTAGAAATATATGTGAAAAGCCTTGAGTTTTTCCTCTCACTTTGATGTCGTAGGCCCCAAATCTGTTTCGCTGGACAGCTGAGTTTTATTTACTCTGCCCCTTTTCCAACTAGAGCTAACATTTCTAATAGTTTTTAGTAGCCATGTTGTTTTTCGCAATTGGGCAGAGCAGGTGTGATCAAAAAGAAAACTACTGCTTATGATTGATTGATTTTCTTTTCTTTTCTTTTCTTTTCTTTTCTTTTCTTTTCTTTCTTTCTTTCTTTCTTTCTTTCTTTCTTTCTTTCTTTCTTCTTTCTTTCTTTCAAGAGTTCTTTCATTTTTAAGATGAAGCTGGTGGCTATTGAAACCACGATTAGACCTTGTAGCCGGGAGATGACCCAAGGGGTGGGAGAGAGGAGTGAAATGTGCTTCTGCTCTTTATTACGGGGAGTTAATTTGGTTCCATCTTGACTGAGCTGGTAACATGTGGTCTGAAATTTCATGTTACTGATTCGCCATCCTGTCTACTTCACTCCTCTTCTCTCCCAGAAAGGGGGAAGGGAGACGGTTGAAGAGAGAGGAAGGACACAAAAAGCAAGTTCAGCTGACAAATCCACCCTTTGCCCAGGACATCCGCATAAGCGCATGTGGACATGCCCACAGTGTGCTCGCACGCACACACATACAAGACAAGTTGTATTGTGTCTTTCACAGGCTCTAATTTTCAAGACATGTTGGGTCTTAACTATGTTCTACCCTGCCTTTGGGAATTATAAGAGTTAAAGTCTATTGGGAAGCCTGGTTGCCTTACTTGGGACAGCCATGGAGACCAGCCTTGAGCACATTAACCATGGCTAATGGCCACTTAGTGTGGAATTCTCCCCCAGAGATTGCAAACTGCCTGTCCACGGGTTGAATCAAGGACACAGGTGTGTTTTATTTGGAGTGCACACGTTTTTTAATAAAAAAAAAATGAATTTATTGCTAACTTTTAAAAATCAGGGACTTTCAATTAAAAATCCAATTTCACTTTTTCTTAAAAACTCAATCAGTCTAGCAGCCCTGGGCTTGCTTTGCTGCATGACAAGTGTCAAGTAACTGTTGCTGCCCCATTTAGGTGAAGGGAGGCTTCCAGTTTATTACATTCCCCACCAATTTCCTATTGTCTGCCTATGTTAATTACCATTTATCGCCCCATTTGCACTGGGTTTTATTATGCCTGGCCCACTTCACTGTTTATGTTACCTTCCAGGCCTCTGTAGGCATTTGAAGTCTTTATGCTTTGCACTTATAGCTCATGCACTGTGGGGAAATGGCAACCAGCCCTGTATTATTCACTCAACTCTAAGTTTAGATAAAAAAAGAATTATGGAAACTCTAATATACATGGTATAAGATGAAGACAGAGGAGAAATATTGGCCTACGGTGTTTTGGTCACCATCTGTAATTTTCTAAAAGACCACCGAGTAAGGAATATCTCTAAGTATATATTCACAGTTGTATAACCCCTATCAGCATATATTTATAAAAACAGTATTTTAAACCAAGCCTTCAGTTTGGATCGTAAACTTTTTATCTTACCATTGCCATCTCTCTCTCTCAGCCTTTTATTAGCTGTGCCTGGATCTTAATACAATTATACAAAAATGGTATTATTATTCAGACAATTCCAGGGAATGTTTTTATTGGCAATTTTAAAAGCCGACTTACTCTAAAGCATATTTTTGGAAGACGTACTTTTCTCCAGTAATATTTTTGATGCTATGTAAATGTTTTTATTAGCTTACATTTGAGTTTGAGTAAAGAAAAAAAAAGTAATTTTTTTCATTTAATAGCTTTAGAATGTAATTTTAGGCTGCATTTGTACTAAATACTCCTGGGATTGTTATTCTCAATTAGAAGTGGTTAAACGTCTGCTGAATAGAACCCTGACCAATACCGAAAACCCAGGAGGCAAAAGGCTTTGTCCTCAGCTTATTTAAGGAAAGAAAAAAAACAAAACTAGCGAAGTTTTGTGAGGGCTCCCAGCGTGGAGGTGGTGATGGTGACGGTGGCCATGGGGTTGCTGGTCAGGGGGCAGTGCTGATACTCGGGGAGGTGACGGTGATGGTAGTAACAGCCATTTCGGAGATTTTCGCTTTGCAGGAGGGTCATTAGAAAACATCATTTACTTGAGAAGACTAGTTTGACTCATATTTTAAAAAATCCCTTTTAAAGTCAAACCATATATCCAGGCAAGTAGATTGGAAATAGAAATAGAAATATTTAAAGCAACGGATTCCGTACTTCAGTGTCAAGCAACATTTACAAATGTTCCTGGCAGACACATACTTCCATAGCTTCGGGAATATCATTTTTTGCCTGCAACCATAAGCGACAAGCCAGTGTGGAAGAACAGAAAAGACAGAACGGTTATCTTTATGTGTTTAGCTCTCAAACTGATAGCCATTCTTTGGATTGTGAATTTTCTTGCAAAACTTTTTAAAAACCGGGTTTCACCACAGGGTCCTGGTGAGGAATCGACATAATGATGTGAGTCCAGTGGCTTCAGGGCTTGGCACGTTGTAGATCTTGGCACTGGCCTCAGACTCCTTGGAAAATATCAGAGGGGACATTCACAGCACTGTGATTCACTGGTCACGTGCAAGTTGAGTAAGGGTTAACAAAATTGCAAGATAGCAACTGGTTGCTTTAACGATGTTTTCAACTCCTGATCCAGAGAAACTATATCTGAGCGTGTTGGCCTGACACAGGTTTGGTGGGTTGGGTTTATTTTTCTGGGTTTGAAGCCCAACCTTTGTAATGCACGTGTCCTGACTTTACTTGCACGCCAAGAACCCCACACATGCCTTCCATGAGCTAGTGTTTTAGTGCCTCCTTTTCTCTAAGGAAAGCCTGTTCTGTCAGAGTATGTCCCCCAACGTGCTGCCCTACCTAGCTGCATGTTCACGGAGACCAGCCTCTGAGAACACGAGCAAGGAGTGAATGGACTTTCCATTTCATAATCGTTGTTGTTGTGTTTAAATTAACACAGCAAATTAAATTACTTTCATTTCAAAAGAGGACATTTTCCTTTTCCTTTTAAGCATCAGCATATTATTTTAGTGTTAACTACTAGCCATTTCTGAATTTCAACAGTATTATTTGCTTTTGCAAAAAAAAAAAAAAAAAGTCTTAGAGCTTCAAACTTGTGAAAAATAGCTTGAGGATCTTTATTTTCCTCTCTCTCTTATTATTATTTGAGTAATTTATTTCGTTCCTTAATGGCTTTATCTTTCTCTGGGCGAGAACCAGAGTTTCTTTAAGAGATTTTTCTTCCTCAGAAATTTCTTGTTAGAGGAGCAGTTGTAGAATAAATAATCATGTGCATAAGCTTATCATCAAGGAAATGAAAAGGTTATAAAGTAAAGGAACGGTGGAGAATGTATTTTTAATGACAATAACATGACAACACATTCCTGATATTTGGCAATAAAACAAATTATAGACATATTTTAAAATCAGAAGTTTATAGAATAGAACAGAAAAATTCACAGTGGTTGATTTATAATATCATGTGCATAGCAAAGCTCAGTGCTAAGAATGGAGAAAAGAAGCCAAGTATGGAATGAAATTGGAAGACAAACCTCATCAAAATTAGGTTTTGGCAGGATGAGAGGCCCACATGTGCCAGGTTTTAACTGAAAGCTAATTATAATGGTCACATTATGAATTGTGCAGAAAGAAGGAGGTTATTGATTCTGGTGCTTTAGAGGCACAGGTGACTGGATTTTTTTAAACACAGGTATAAGCATTTCTTTTTGGTAAAGAGCATCTCCTTAAACCTGAACCTTTCAGTCTGTCCCCTTTAACGGGTATCAAGAAGAAGGAGAAATTACAAATAAGTATTTAAAAATGAAAGAAAATTAAAACAGAAAGGGTATGCTGTACTCAGTGACCAATAAATGGACTGAATTTCTTGGCCTTTACTTCTGTGATCCTGATTTCACTTAAAATACATTAGGTAGGTGATGGTAAAATATTTTAGTGTTTCAAGCAAGGAGAGGCACCTGATAGGGACACAATGACTTGTGTGGCATCAAAAAAATGAGGCCGTGGCTGCAGAGATATTCCATTTTGTTGGTAGAGGGCGCTCTTGTAAAGAAAATACAGCGACTGCTGACAATCTCGCCCAGCTCCGTGATGTCAGCGTCACCATGGAGACCTCATTCCTGTGAGGGGGACTGGATTCCACAGTCCTGCTTTGGAAATGTGTAAATAGCAGATGCCTTTATTGCCTTTGTTTGAATCTCTGTCCTTGCGCAGCACCTCAAGCCGGAAGCTCCGAGGAGGGGAAGTCCATATTTGTCTGTAGTGGCTTTTTATTCCCTGGAAGCAGCTCAGTCTCCTGGGACAAGTGTGCGTAATGACAAGTTAATGGAAAAGATATAAATTCAGCTTTCACATAAAAAGAGTTAGAAAGCCGAATATGTTTTCCTAGGATCAAAGAAATAATTCAAACGTCCTTCTTAAAAATTTTGTTAGACATGATTAATGTACAATATGTGATAACTATTATTAAAATGCTTTTATTAACTGAAATTTATAATACACAAATGTAAGGGTACATATTTCTATGCTTGGAATAGATTTGTTTTCCTGTAGCTTGGTAGTTAAGAGCCTGCTTTTGAATTGTTTCAAATTTCTACACATCTTTAGTTGAATCTGGCCAAGTTGTTTTTTAAATCTGTACAATTGGGATACAAATAACATCTAACTATTGTCAATAGAGTCTGTCTCCTTTACAGCGGAGAGGGTTCAATGCAAAAATGTATATTGAGGATTACATGCAATAATGTATAGAACTATTCTTTTTTAAAAATATTTTATTTTTTTGAGAGCAAGAGAGAGAGAAAGCAGGAGCAGGGGGAGGGTCAGCGAGAGAGGGAGAAAGAGAAGCGGACTCCCCACTAAGCACAGAGCCCAAGTTGGGGCTCTATCCCAGGACTCTGAGGTCATGACCTGAGCCAAAGTCAGCCGCTTAACCGACTGAGCCACCCAGGCGCCCCTATAGAGCTCTTCTTGTTGATCTTATCACACCAAGAAGAATTTTCATCTTTTCTTTACATCTTCATCATATAAATTACTGTGATAAAACATATTAGAACCCACATAGAAACTGATAACCCAAGAGAATTTAAGGAACCGTTTCATGTTTTTTTTTTTTTTTAAAGATTTTATTTATTTATCCGACAGAGATAGAGACAGCCAGCGAGAGAGGGAACACAAGCAGGGGGAGTGGGAGAGGAAGAAGCAGGCTCATAGCGGAGGAGCCTGATGTGGGGCTCGATCCCATAACGCCGGGATTACGCCCTGAGCCGAAGGCAGATGCTTAACCGCTGTGCCACCCAGGCGCCCCTGTTTCATGTTTATACAATGTTTATGTCAAATCTAGGCTCAGAACTCAGGTATCCTGATCCTTAAAGGGCTTTTCCCAGCACATCTGGCAATTATAACTACCCATGTTTTTTGAGGCACAGTGGGTGTGGCATTAGGCTAAGCACCATCGGAGATAAACTCTGATACAATAAATGGGATGTCTTTATTTGGGGTTTTCATATAATAACCAAAGAGTTTCATACCAAAGCACTGGGTAAGAACTGCAAATTAATTGATAGAATATTAAGCATTATATGCCATAAACTGATTACCTCCTGTATGAACTACATATAATACACAAAAAGTTTCTTTTCTAGTGTAGGGACATTTTGACAGGGATGGTTTTCTCAGAGGAATACAAATTTCTGGAGGCCACAAAACTAAAAGTTGTGACAGATCCCAAGGGGTCCTGAATTCAGACATGGTTTATAGAAGCAGACCTGTGGTAGCATGTGACCATACTCGTTACTGACACGCACAGCATCGTTTCAGTGAAAGCCTGATGGAAAGCGTGGACTGTATCCGTGCTTCCTGTTAGCAACTTCTTCCAGCCTTGCACCATTTCTCTGCTAGTTCAAAGCATGCTTTTCACCAAAATAATTATACTAGTACAATTCCTATTTCCTAAATGAGAAGGGGCACCTATATGCTGTATTTTATCCAAATTCACTTAGGAAAGAAGCCTGTTGGTATATTGCCCAGGAGCTACAGTCTATGTTTTATTTTTTATCTGTTTATAATAATAGGTATACTTTTGGCTTATACTTATGTGGAAGTAAAATGCATTTGACTAATAAAAATAACTAGAATATATTGAGGACTTATTCTCTTTTGATTCACAGTTTTAACTCATCTAATCTTTAAAGCAACCAGGATGATGGACATATTTGATATGAGGCGCAAAGAGATGAACATCAAAGTGGCAGAGTTGGGTTAATTCGGAACCTGGGCTTTGATAACAGGGTACGCTCTTGGGAAATTGTGCCAGAGCAGAGATGTCTGTGTGGGGCTGAAGAATCCCACCCGACAGGAGGCACTACCTCTGCTCTGACTAAATGTAGGATCGTTAGAAATAGGATGTGTTTCAGGATAGCTGACTGGGATTTCCCGACTTGCCCACGTCAGAGGTGGTCACGGTGCAAAGACTGCAACTCAGCCACCTGACTCCAGGCCCATGACATAGCCCACTGGTAGATAATGCAGTTTACTGTCTTCTGAATTACTAATTCACAACGGTGTGTTGGGAATTCCTTGGAGTGTAAGTCCATACACATATGTATGGGAAAAGAAGAGATGAAGAACGAGGGCAGTTGTATTCTCAAGTCCTAGCACAGTGGCTAGTAAATAATACGTGTGTAATAAACAGTTATTGAATGATGACTAGGGACTCAGGGAAGGTATCGATCACTTTGGATTGAAGTGGATAGAGAAGGTAAGGCTTGAATCTTCAATTGAGCCTTGAGTCATGAGAGAGATTTGAATAGGCAAAGAGTTAGGTAGGAGGGGGTACCAAATAGGAAAAAAATGTCATACCAAAACTCATGCAAATAGGAAAGAAGAAGCTCTTTTCTGAGAAGAATATGTAAAGCAGATAAATTTTGGGTTAGACCGTCATCCTTGCATTTGTTCTTATATCCATCCATCCATGCGTGCATCCAAACATCCAATCATCCATCCATACATCAACCATCCAGCCAACCATCCATGCATCCATCCATCCATGCATCCCTCCATCCATCCATGCATCCATGCATCCATGCATCCATCCATCCATCCATACATCAACCATCCAGCCAACCATCCATGCATCCATCCATCCATCCATGCATCCATCCCTCCATCCATGCATCCATCCCTCCATCCATCCATCCATCCATCCATCCATCCATCCATCCATCCGGTAAATGCTTATTAAGTATCAGGTACATGGCATGATATCGTAGACTTGAAAAGTAGATTGGAACCAGATGGAATGCCAGACTCAGAAGATGCACTTTAACTTGATGATGGTAAGCCACTGACGTTTTTCTGAGTCATGAAGAGAGATTTGGAAGTTTCAAAGAAACAATAGATTAGCAGAATTAAACAGGATAGATGGGAGAGAAAGGAGGTAAGAGTGAGAAAATCCACCAGAGGGAAATGCCAGGGTCTACAGGTAGGTGGATAAGCTCTGGCCTGACGTGGTAATGGGAGTAAAGAGAAGGAGGACAGGAAAAGGCCTGGGTCTGAGAGATGTTAATCCATAAATGGAATTTGTTTTTTTCAGCTGGTGATCACACTGAATTTTGAAAGCCTCAAATTTAAAAAGGAATAACACTGTATAGATATATAAAATTAGATATTTATGCAAAACATTAATAATCCTTTGATATTAGAGTGTCCAGTAATGCCAATGGAAAATCCTCACAGTATATTGGCCTACAGAAGAGGGTTATTCGTCTTTTTCTGTTACTCTTTTTTTGTTAGATGGAATACATTACAGCCACCTCTAGATCAATGATAGAGAGTGAAAGCATGGGTAATTGAAATGCGTAGATTATCCTAAATCCATCTTTATCATAACCTTGTGTTTAAGCCTCCTTTTCTATCAAACCTTTTATCAAGGCTTCTAACAAGGAGCAGTTTTATGACTTTGAATTTGATCCACTGACCGTACGTACCTTCTGTGGTGGGAGGTTGTGAGCAGGGAAATGGCTAAATGATGCCAGAGCAGAGAGCACAGAAGACATTACACTTTCTAATAGTTCAACAAATTCTTTGATTTTAGTCACTGAAGATGGAGAGGTAAATGAATACATGTTGCTTGGCACTGAAATGACTCTTCCCTGTCTTTTTGTGCTGGGCGATGACAGTTACTTTTCTTTAACAATCGCTGCATTCCTTTTATGTTCTTGGAATCCTGGAGTTGGAAACAACATCAAAAGTTCATCATGTTTCATTTCCCACTTGCCAACAGAATTAAACCTAAACTGTCCAAGCTGGATCATTGGCTGTTCTGTTCTTTGAGCGTCGGCCTTAGAGAACGGTCATGGGTATATGATGGAAGGGAGTTAGCTGGCAACCTGCTTATCGTGTGCTGTAGTTTTAATGCGAGTTATCTGCCTGCTTAGCACTGGCATAGAACATGCACACATGGATGGATGTGATGTGTTTGGCAATCTGATTCCAGAATACGAGTGATGGGAATATGTGGAATGAAAGGACAATTTCCTTTGGAAAACAGTATTTTTCATCTATTAGAGATTTGTCATCATAATGTTTGGCACACAGCGTACCCCAGAGCGGGCCCACCATAAATGTTTATCAGCTAGAGAAATATGGCTGCCCAGGAGAGCGTGCAACGTTACTTTCCATTGTGTGTTTCCTGAGTTCTTTTCACCTCTGGCCATCAGTGCAGAACCCCGTCACGCATTAGTTCATATGATGCTGTATGAAGAAGAGCGTTCCAGAATCAAATAAGGTTGGGAAATACTGTATTTTCTCTCTCCTCTTTGGAGCTGTGTTGTACATGAGCCCATGAAGGATTTTGCAAGGACCAAAATAAGGACACCTGTTTATATTGGATGAACTCAGTATTTACCAAATCTACTTGACCATAGAACACCCCCTTTATTTTATTTATTTATTTATTTATTTATTTATTTATTTTGCACAAAACATATTAAACATTCACACTCTAAGAAATACTGCCTTTTAAGGTTAATTGTTCACATTTTTGCCTAAGGGAGAGACCATGTTTTATTCATTTTGTGTGCATATGCTCTATGTTAACTGGCATATAGTAAGATGAAAATGGCCTGTACGGGGTTGGTTGGGATGACACCAACCGCTGATCACAAAGGCTGGGGTGGGGTGCTTGTCGAGAAGATAAAGATGAACAGGGTCACAGTTGCAATCAGACAGAAAGGGAGCAGTGAATTGGAGTGGGTTCTGAGTTCAAATTCTGTTGTTTTGTTTTGTTTTAAAGATTTTATTTATTTATTAGAGAGAGAGAGCATAAGCAGGGGGAGCAAGGGAGAGAGAAGCAGGGTCCCCACCGAGCAGGGAGCCTGATGTGGGGCTCGGTCCCAGGACCGTGGGATCATGACCTAAGCCAAAGGCTGACACTTAACCGACTAAGCCACGCAGGAGCCCACAAAGATCCTGTTTTTACCCCAAGTAGAAGACTGGAGCTTCTGACACCACTCTTGAAGATCCTTAGTCCATTTTCCTTGATCATTGGGATGTCTCTCTTAAATCACCTATATTTTCAAGCTTTTCAGAAACGTGTCATAGATGTACCTCACTTATACTTAATGTTCATTATCAAACTGTTCTAGAAATGTCATTCTTAAAATTTCAGCCAAGCAATTATTTGGAAATGAGAGCTTATTTGGAAAAACTATCTGAAGGCTACACATCATTGTATCTGGGGCCTCTGAGTAATGCTGTGCTCTCCCAACTTACTACTGTAAGTCTTACAGTACCTTGGATGTGTCAGGACAGTGCCACCAAGCATTGAGATAGAGCAGAACCCCAGAGATGCCCTGCAGATGACTGCAAACAAATGAGGGAGGATCTGATAGTAAACCCAGGCCAGAAGGATCTAACCCTTCAGGGGAGGGAGGTTGTCTGTGGGCCTCAGATATCCAAGGGGAAATGCTGCTAAAAAGTCTATTTCATACAGCTCTGAGTGGGTGCCTTCAATTGGCTGCTTCATGATGTGCTCCAAGCAAAGGAGACTGAAAATAGATAGAAATCAGCAGTGTTCCCAGGGCCTTCTGTTGGCGTCATGCATATTGTGAACAAAATATTACAGCACATATCCAGTGACAGGGAGCAGTGTGCTGGGAATGATTCCTTTTGAACACATGTACTTGAAAAACAACATTTAGCTCTCTTAAAGTTCTTATTGGAGAATAAGTTGAATAAATACCAAAAGGTGGTTTTAAAACTTTCCTTTGCATAGCTTCAAGAAGCCAGGCAGCACAGGAGTTTTCAAGGTTACCATAACTTGAGTGGTGGGCATACCCGGTCTCTGTATCTGAATCTCAGAAATACCTATTCTATTACTCCTTTTACGAGGCCTTCTACTTCTGTTTCAACTAGAGGTAGAATGGGTCTAAAGGAGATCATTATATTTGTATTACGATACAGATCATTTCCTCCAGGAGTTACCCCAAACAGTGATCACTGTGTGTATATTATGTTTGTTGCTAAAATCATACGCTGGCTTTTATTGCTATCGAGGAATATTACGTTCAAATGATTAAAGGGGTGTTCTTTCCCCACATGTCCCTGCATCCACTCTATTATGAAAGTAGAGGGCTCTTACCTCATAGCCTATTGATATGTCAAGTAATAAACGTGACAGTTACTGGTTCTATTTTCCTTATCCCGTCTTCCTGCATAACTGAAATGTAACATGTTTCTTACTAGTAACAGATGCTGGAAACCTTCTTTTGAAATTCCTCTGGAGAAGCTGTCCTGTTGATTCCATTAGACGTGGGAAGTGGCTTTATGCAGATGTCTACTTGCAGGGATGCAATGTTGTAATCGCTGTTCTGCTGACCCCTTGCTGAGTGCCATGCTTTTCTCTTGTAGGTGATGTGCCTTCAGGACTTTTTTGGTGACGATGACATTTTTATTGCATGTGGACCGGAGAAGTTCCGTTACCAGGATGATTTCTTGCTAGATGAAAGTGGTAAGGAAAAAAAAAGTTCAAAACCAGGGGAAATTTGAGGCAGCTTTCCAAAATGAGCCGCACCAGGCCAAGATTATGTCAACCCCAAAGCTACCAAATCAGTTTCAGATCCTCACCCAGCATGTCTTTTCCATATCTCGAATTTCTTTGATTTTTTTTATATAGAAAACAGATGAAATGATAATTGGAAAGGTTAAATCATTCAGAAGAGTAAATTACCAATGGCTAATTTATAACCACTTAATAACTAAATTGATGTTTTATAGAAAACCATGATGCAGGTTTCTACATTTTTAATTCTCTATTTTTGCCAACATGTGTAGTCGAGAGATTTGTAATCATAAAATTATTGAGTGTGTTTCTAGGTGGAGCTTTCACTAGCCTCCCCTGGTTCCTAACTGGGAGGGAGACTGGCCTGGCGGCTCCTTTCCTTTAACTACTACAGAATTTGTATGTCATTAGCGTCTGTGAGGGACCAAAAAGGAGAAGGGTAGCGTGCTTCGATTCAAATTGAATGTGATTGTTTGTAGCAGATGAAGAAGAGACAGTTGATTAAGAGGGAAAGACATGTCTCAGGAAATGATTATGAAAGGTTGTGACTTAAAGATTTTTTTCTGATGCTATTAGTCATTTTAGAATCTTACCAGCCTCACAGGAAAGATTATTGCACTGACAGAAGAGACCTCTCCTTAATCATATTACTTCTGATTTAATTAGGGGAATGTCACATATTTATGGACAATTCAGACACTAGATAGTTGGAAATGCTTTTTGAAGTGGTAATGAATTTCCTGCTTAAATGCATGCAGAAACAAATTAGTGAGCTTTTGACGAAGGGGATGGGAAATACTTGAGCACTGACAGGATAGGATAAGTGATGTGATGTAGGGGTCCCACTCTCCCACTGCTGATGCACGTTTACATAGAGTGTCTGTATTAATACATATATATGCATATCATCTATATACATTTAAACAATTATTTCATCGTTTAAAAATGACTTAGTGTGGGGGGGAAGGATAGGAATAAGAGCTATTGCCCCTGTGTTGTGAAAACTTCAAATGCCAGATGAAAGTACGTATATGATATAATATGTTAGATAGATAGATAGATAGATAGATAGATAGATAGATAGATAGATAATATGATGGAGGTGTCATTTGAAGAGATTTAAGTTATTTTGGTTCACAGAACCTAACTGGAAGATATCTCTTTCTCTCTAAATAAGTTTTCTCTAAGTACATTCCACCTTTATCTCTGGTTGATGTACCCTTTGGGGGCAAAGATTTATGTAAATACACCAGGCACAGGGAACCCTCAGTGAGGGCTCTCCCCACCCCACCCCTTCCTTCTACAGGATGAAACAGCCTTGCCGTTGTGTCAAACAAGAGAATGTTAGGAGTCAGGCGGGAACCCACAGCATGGTTTTGAGAAAAATATACCACCTTGACTTTCAATTTAAAGAAAATAGCTACTTCTGATAGAATAGTCTGAAAGAACAGATGCGTTCTGAAATGGAAGTTTCATTTGTGGCTTTGATGGAAAACAACCTGTCAGATTCCAGCTGGAATACAGTGCAGTTTCAAATCAGCACTGTTGACCTGGGGCTGCCAAGGCCTCTGATCCAGCCTCCAGGTAGACTTGGGGCCTCTCCTCAACCTAGCGCTCCCTGCCCCCACGTGAGGCCTCTGGGCTGGGCTTTCCCTTCCCTACACTGTGCTCTCGCACCAGACACGGCAGCCTGTCCTATTCCCTGGCGACAGCAGGCAGACAGACTTTCTGGAAAGTACAACAGAAAAATATACCAAAAAATCCATTGTGATTTCCCGTGAGAATCCTTTCTCATTAAAAAGAATGCAGGCAGATAGACAGACAGATTGATGTCTACATGCGTGCACCACGGAGCACGTGCGTACACATGCATCAGAACACCTTGCCCACATGAATGGTTTGGCACTTGGAAAGTCCACTTCAAACTATTTCAGTGGGAAAGTGAGAATTTCACGTTCTTACCCCTGACGAATATACCCTAACTGTTTCTTGGTGTGAAATCCATTTGCTGAGTAACAGTGTCCTCCCCCATCCTGAGAGAAACACGTGGATTGGGGGAAGGGGTAGAAAAAGAATCTAAATTGAGATTTTACTTCCTTGGATGAACTTACTCTGAGACTAAATTCACACATTGACAACTGCAATTTCCCTGTTGCCTGCACGGCGTGTTCTAGTGCTAATGTATTAAAATTTGAATCTTTTTTTAAGTGCTCTGAGATGATTTATCCCAGCTTATCTGTACTTGCTAAATGGTATTTGCACATTGAGGCTTCATTTGGCCTGTTCCATAGTAGCGTCCTAAAAGGAGTGTCAGCGGGGGGTACAGACATCTTCAGAATTAATACTCAGGCAGGGCTGTGCTTGATCTAATGGCATCAAGAGGTGACCCTTCTGCCACAACGCAGCACTTTGATTTTATCTTTCAAAATTAGCCCAGCTCCCAAAGTGCCCAGGATTAGCAATAATCCATCCCCTTAATGACTGCTGGGAAAGCTCCAGGAGACGCTCATAAGGTCTCTCCAGTGAGGAGTTCTGCCATTATAGACTTATATTTCATGGGCTCCACTGGAGCCAGATCAATATTAGAAACTGTGAGGGAGCATCCTTCCTCCTCTAAATTTTCACATGGGAAGAAAAACCAAAAAAAAAAAAAAAGCCTTCCTTTTTCCATCTTAAAATGTAACTCATTTTAGCAATATCGTCATCAATCAGTGGAGTCTTAGCACCTTCGAAAAATGGTGGCTACAGCACTATATATAGAGACAGACAGGCCAACAGCTCCTTCCCCTGCATGGGCTGCTGTCTCATTTAGAACGATGAAGCATAGACAAGGAAAATGCCAAATTGGAGACAGGAAGCTTAACATAGTTTTGCTTATATATTGATGATAAACTGGCGAATTTGTGATTTTTGTTGCCATTAAAAAGTGAAAGGATTTTGTTGAGAAATGCCCACCTCACACCCAGGGGGGACAGTTAACTTCTTGGTGATGAGCCTGTCACAGGATATCACCTTCTGTCTGCCCCCAGCCTCAAACCAACACCCCCGAACTTGCTTGGCCAGTTTATTCACCCGTTTACCTCACCCCTGCCGGGCTTGCCACCTGCTCAGTAATCTAAGTATCTCTCTCTCTCTCTCTCTCTCTCTACCAGTTCCTGAGTGCTCTTGATTCTGATGTTAATAGGCATTACTTCAAACTTATAAATTTCTGCATAGATGTTGTATGAGTTTCCAAAGGCTGCTATTACTAAACATCAGGAATTGGGTGACTTCCAACAACAGAAATCGATTCTCCAACAGTTCTGGAGGCCAAAAGTCCAAACTGAAGGTATAGGAAAATCTGTGCTCCTCCAAAGGCTCTGGGGAATCCTTCTAAGGCTCTTAGAATCCTTCTAAGCTATAATCCTAGTTCCTGGTAGTTGTTGGCAATCCCTTGGCTAGTACTGTCCTATTACTCTAGTCTCTGTGTCCAACCTCATGAGGCCTTGTTCTCTGTGTGTCCAAATTTCCCTCTTCTTGTAAGGACACCAGCTATTGGATTAAGGTCCATCCTAACCCAGTATGACTTTATTTTAATGTGGTTACATCTGCAAAGACCCGATTTCCAAATAAGGTCACATTCACAGGTACCAGGGTTAGGAGTTTGGTATATCTTTTGTGGGACACAACTCAACCCATAAAAAGATGTTTGAGGTTGTCTGGATTTTATTCGAACTTGAGTTACAAGTAAACTCATTTTTATTGGTTTGTTTTGACCTGTCTTTCAGTTTGTGCAGCTATAGCTATAGATTAATTAGTAGAATCCATAGACAAGAGAGCTGTGACAAGACTGCCCCTCTTCTGGCCTTTCATAGGTAGGGTCATTCACCTGGTGGGTCAGAACAATGCCCTGAGATAATTTGAGCAATGCATTGGTGAGCAGTGCATTTGACAGAACCTGTCTTGAAATCCTTTGAATAAGATAAAATATATGGTCTGAAGGACATAGATGGTTGTGTTTTTAATTGATAGAACTGTGTTTTTAATTGATAGAACCAAGAGGTACTGAGGTATAGATCGTGTTGGAGGAGATTGCTATTAGACTTGGCCCGTGAGGTCCCTGAAGGGAGGGACGGTTTCTGCGCTGAGTCATGCCAATAAGGTTCTTCCTTGGATTCTGTAGAGTTGAGTGTGACTAAAAATGCCCATTTGAGAATGCGGATGGTGTGTGGCTGAAATTATCCGGTAGGAAAACAAGGATCCACAAGGATTTTTAGCAGAATGGATTGTATCCAAGAAGATAAAATTGAATTGGTATTAACAAAAAGTTGTGCTTTAGGTATTTTTATATTAAAAAGAAAGCCAGTTTTACCAGCTTAGTCAGGAGTAATGTCGTTTTAACGATAGAACATGTGAACATTTTAGTTGACTGCAGGCTTCTTGTGAGATGCGGCTCATTTGCTGTCTGGACTGTAGGCATGTCATATGTGATAAAACCTTTCAGACCCTCTGATTGAACATGGCAAATGTTGACTGAAGAAAAAAGTTAAAATGAAAAATGTTCTTCAAAATTCACAAAACTACTGTAGAAGTCTAGTAAGTATAGTGCAGAAGAATAGACAAAATTAAATAATTGGGCTTTCACATGATTTTTGTAAGTTGGTAGCATTCATACTTTCGAAGTTATGAGAGTTTAAAAGTGCACGAAGACTTGTGGGATACCGTGAGTGTGTGTCCATGTGTGTGCATGCACGTGTGTGCATAACGTCCTATTTCTGGGGAATGCCAGTCCAGCTTCTCCCTGCACCAGACACACCTGTCTGGAGTGCAGTGTTCTTCCTGGGTATGGGATTCTAGTAGGAACATTTCCTGGGCTTCTCTTATGGACCCCCTGGTGTTGGGTGCCCAGAATCCACTTGGTAAACATTTCTAGAAATGCTCTATCATGACTACATTCCAGGACCCATATCCTGAATGAGATGAGACAGGAGTTGCTTTAGGTACCATTCACCAAGCAATGACCCCTGAGTGGTTTTCCCAACTCTGGGTAGTAAGAAAATGGGGTTAGAACCAAGAAGAGTAGGAACAGTATGGAGTAGCGTTAGAAGGCAGGTGGAGTTAAGCTCCATGTCCTACTTGTTGTGTGGTCTTTGTATCTCCGAGCCTGCTTCCTATTCTGTGAAACACCTTTTTTTCTGGGTCGTAATGGACCTCAAATGAGATAATAAATGTCAAAGCACGTTCGAAACTGTGTTCCTTATTACTTAGTGAATGATGTTAGTGAGTGACACCTCAGCTGAAATATCCCTCCTAGTGGACTGCAGCTGGACTCAGCCACGTAGGTTCATTTGCAGGCCTTAATTGGAGGCAGATGTCACCAAGAGTTGGTTTGAGTGCTCTTTAGAACCAAAAAGCAATTATCTATTGCTTTCTTCCCACTCTCAACTTTTAGTCCTGTGGTGGAGGTAAGAGGGAATTGAGGGACCTTTGAAAATATCCACTCTTCTCTGGAGGGAATCTCTGGAAGATTAAACCAAACCACATTTAGAACCAGTCAGACTTTTCAAATGGACAACGTTCAGGGGTCCCAGCCTGTATGTCCACATGGATTTGGGTCAAAGGAATTTTTGATGGCCCACCACCCTGCCCCAGGGCTGGTGATGCTGGGGAAACCACAAGGTCATTGTGAACAGCAGGAAAATGCTCAGAGTCTGGATAGAGACCAGGCCTCCTCACACAGTGGGTTTTGAGCTACTGCTAACAAAATTCATTCGTTCTTGCACGCATCGATTCATTTGTTCAATAGGCTTACCTAACTTAGCAGGTGCCAGGGAATACGGTAAGCACAAATAACTATCACCCTTGACACTTACATGAAATAGGACCCATCGTGCGACTTTTAATATCGCTTATGTCTAAAGATGTCAGAGGATCTCTGGTACTGAACTTTCACTCAAAATATTACTTGGTGCTCATTGCTGTATTGTATTTTATTCCTTTGGAGAAATATTGTGGGAAATGACTAATGGGGTCACAACAGACTGACTTCTCTTTATAGATTTAAATTTTAATTAGATTATATGACCAGTTTAAATTGAATTTGTGGGCACATTTCTTTGAGATGCGTAGTACTTCATGCTGGAATATTTTATTGTTTCCATAAATGTTAATTCTAGGAATGTATAGTTCTTATTTAAAAAAAAAACCCCAATAGCTGTCTTGTTGAATAATTGCCAAGTTTCTGTGACATTTCATAGTCATGCAGAAAATCTGGTATAATCTTGACTTCGTTGATTTATAGAATGCAGCCTGATGCTTGAAGTAGAGGGTTTTAAGGTTTTTGTTTGTTTGTTTTGAGTTCCAGAGAGCACATTGGTAATGTGCTTTGCTCTTGTCATCAAGTTCCCATTCACCTCTTAGCAATGGTAAACCTAGAGCGGTTCTGAGACTTTCTCCACCATAGCTATACTTCAGCTCATGCATAAATATAAAGTTCCCCAGAACATAGTGATATTTCCAAATTTCATAGCTGCCAAGCTACGGAGACATATAGAGTATTATACTTCGGAGACAAGCTCTAACTCCAGCACAAGCTAGTTCCTTTGCTACGAATAGATGATTTTCTACTTAGGAAATCAAGACGTTGTATAACACACGCAGTCTTTCCTTTACACTTTCTCTTCTGGTCTGCACAGGCTTCTTTTCATTGTACTCAGTCACAGTGACACCTGAACTGTTGACGCGGAAATACCCTACACATATAACGCTGGCAACGACTGCCGCACGGTAGGAGTCTTGGAGACCATCAGCCCACCGCCTTGCCCAGGGCAGAAATCCCCCACATGGCATTGCGACAGCTGCTCGTTCTTCCCCAGCTAGAACCCTCTGTCTTGCAGCCTACAACTATGTAAGAAGGCCAATCCCATTGTCCAACACTGCTGATTTTTTTTTTTTATAAGTTCTTTCTTATTTGGGGCCCCAATGACTCTCTCTCTAGCTTGTACACAGAGGTTCTGATTCTGCCCTTTGGGGGAATAAATACCACCCACTGCCTTCACTCGCAGAAGATGAGCTGGAGTCATAGACCACCGGGATGATCAATAAAATAAAACTATTTTATTTGCCTTTCCTCCTAAACCAAAATGTCTCTGTATCTTTCCCCCTCCTTCTCTCATGTTTCAAAGGAAGAAGAACCTCTCGTTCTTTCTAAAGGCAAATGCAGTGTTCTTGATTTTGTTTTCTCTCTTCTTTATGACCTTGCCTTGTCAGTGTTCCTTTCCTATTCTTCTTGGAAATTTGTTCTTTTACCCCATCTTCACTGTCTCTTTCTCCTCAGCCTGCAGCCACGACTAAATTTCTCCTTTTCTCAAAGGACCTTCAGTCATCTCTATCATCTTACCAAACCATAGTGCCCTTTCTCTGCCAAACAGCTTTAAACGGCAAAATTGCTTAAAAAAAAAAAAAAGAAGAGGCACCTGGGTGGCTCAGTCATTAAGCGTCTGCCTTCGGCTCAGGGTGTGATCCCGGTGTTCTGGGATCGAGCCCCACATCGGGCTCCTCCACTGGGAGCCTGCTTCGTCCTCTCCCACTCCCCCTGCCTGTGTTCCCTCTCTCGCTGGCTGTCTCTCTCTGTCAAATAGATAAATAAAATATTTAAAAAATAAAAAATTTAAAAAAATTTAAAAAAAGAAAGAAAAAGAAAGAGCAGCAAAATTACTCTCCTTGAGGTCCCCATGTCCTCATCCTGACTTACTTTGTATACCTTTGAGTAAATAGTATGTTGAAAACATGAGAATTATGGGGAGTCTTTTGTCCTTAAAAAATTGTTTTCCACTAGGTTTTTAAAGTTATGCAGTGGTAGAAGTTCTTCTTTTCCCACTGTATGACGCTTAGGCACAAATCTCAAGACTTTTCTCTTCCCTCCTAAGATAGTAAAAAGTATTATGGACTCTTCAAGCTACAAATCACCATCTCAATACAGAAATGAAAATATCTAGTCCCATGCAATAGTCATTCAAGATTGGAATTCTTTTTCCATACGCACCCAGGGCCCAATGTAGTGAGTCCCTTCTCTGAAGGAAAAAGGTAGGGTTCCCTTTTTCACGTACCTCCTCCCTGTTGTTTTTGATCCTTTCAGGGTCGGACTAGAGAAGGGTGGAGAAGAGCAGGGTGATGAGAAAGGGGAGGTGGGGAGTTCTTACATGACAGCACAGTTGTTAGATGGCTTCAGGCTGTCTGGGCCCACAGATGTTATATTAAGCCAACTTCTCTTATGGGTTTTTTTATGGGTTCTTCAGGGACTCTCACTGGGAACATTCCACTCTTCTTTGATGTGGTCAGTTCAGATTCTTCCAGTTTTGGGTGTTTCTGCCTTAGCCCTTGTTTTCCAAAGCTCTCCCTGTTGGCCTCAGATGATCCTCTTGGGAAGAATTTAAGTTAGCTCCATGCCAACTCACAGCCTCAGATCCATCAACACATTCACTTGTTCTTTCCCCCTGACAACAGGCCACCCGATGCAACCAAGCCTCCTTTACTCTGCTGCCAATGGTTCTCCAGTGAAAGCCAAACACTCAACCACCAGTATGTTACTTCCCTCCATCTGCAGATGACACTGACCAGTCTCTTCAGATCTCCCAGTGAAGCCCTAACTGAGATGAAGAGAAGTGTCTCCCTCTTTTGGAATGAGGGAATTCATAGCACAGCTCTCTTTGAAGAAGTCCTTCTCACAAATCCCCTTTCCTTGATAATGTTATGCCTTTTATACCTTTGAAATGGGTAAGAAAAATTAGGCATGTAATTTGTTCATATCTACTTTGAAATTTCTAGAAGGTGATCTACCTCGCAATTTACTTTGATGTCTGATACACATCTCCTTGCAGTCTAGGCGAAAGTTCCATTTTGAATCCTGTGACATTTGTGACTGCCTTCCAGTCCTACCACATAGGTAATAGTTCCATAAACAAGGATAACCTTCAAATCGCTATATCCGATGCCCTTTTTTCCTTTGTCCTCCCCAACTTCTTTGTGGCATTTGACACTTTTGAGGATTCCCTCCTTGAAATTATCCTCTCTTGTCCTTCATGGGGTTTTGCTGTTCTGGTCTTCTGCCTCTCTTCTTGACTGCTCCTGAGCTCCTTTCAGATTTGTTTTGCCATGTATCCCTTAATAATTGTTCCTGAAGATTCATTCCTCAACCCTTTTTTCTACTTAATTACTTTCAATTCCTAGCCAAGTTCATCTACCTTAATGGTTTCAGCAATGATGGTTATGGTAGACAGTGACGGTGACAAATGGCAACCAGATGGTATGCAATAAGCAAAGTCTTTGAAGTATGTATAATTTCCCAATTTTACAATTAAGGAAATTAAAGCTTTGATGATAAATAATTTGTCCAAGGCCACACAGCTAGTTAGTGTTGAAGGCAGAGTTCAAACCCAAGTTTATGTTTGACAATACACTCTTACTCTCTAAGTACACCTCCTCTCAAATCTCCATCTCTAACTCTGCCTTCTCTCATGGGTTCCAGAACCATCTTTCCAACTTGCTAGTGTGAATTTCCTTATGGTTTATTCCACAGCCACTTGGGATTCAGCATATCCCACAACCGAACTCATCATCTTCTGAGTCAATTTTATCCCTCCCCCTGTGTTTCCTGTTCGTGGCATCAGCGTTCTCTTTAACACCAACGTTAAAACACATGGAGGTGTCTTTTACTTCCCCTCACCTTTACTCCTCATATACCATATTTTGTCGCCTGCTTTCAATGCCACCACCATTATTTTAGGTCAGTTCCTCATATCTCTTGCTTAGACTCTTACAATGATGCTTTAACTTGCTTTCCTGGCTTCAGTCTTTAATTGTCCCACACGTTTGTACACAGGTTGATTCTCCTATATTCACTTCAATAACCATCCCCTGCCCAGACACTCTTTGGCATGTCATTCTAGGACAGTAGTAATTCAGCGTTGTTGTATCTTTCCAGCCTTCTCATTGCTTTATTCCTCTTCTGCACTCCAGCCGCAGTATTATTTGCTGGTCTCCCAAAAGCCATTTATTTTCAGTATCTCCGTCTCTGCTCATCCTGCCCCACCCACCTGGAATGCTCTTCTTCCTTTTCCCCATCACCACCCAGCAAACTCCCTTTTGCCTTTTGAAATTCAGTTCAGGGATGTTGCCTTCCCCCATCTTGTTGGTTTCTGTCAATTACTGATTTCTCATTCTTTTTACAGATATTTATCCCATTTAATCCTCAGAAAAACTCTGTGGTGTTGCTTTACAAATAAAGAAGGCCTAGTTACGATGAGTTAAGAAACTGCTTAAAGTCGCACATCCAGTGGGTCACAGGGTTTGGATGAAAACTGGAGATCCCAGACTCTTTGCTTTCATCTTACTTAATTGTTAGTGCCTTGGGGCTGGTCCTCTGTATCACTGATCTCTGTATCCCACAGCACCTATCACAGCGCTTTGAATCTAGTAAAAGCCCAAGAAATGTTAGCTGAGTCAGTGGATGCCAAAGGGATTGACTCCACCTGTCAACCTTGCAGACACTAGAGGACTGAGGCTCGACACTTCCCCAGAGCCGGTTTTTCCAGATTTCTTAGGAAAGTTCCTTCAACTGTTGCTCTTAAGACCACCCTACTCTCCTGATTACTTTTCTCTGGATGCTTTTCCGTCAGCAATATCCTTCGCAAAATAAACCCAGAACTGAATGCAGTACTCCTTGAAGGCTTCCAATAGCGTAGAGAATACAAACTTATTTAATAGAGGCATCAAACTTGTTCAAATGCAGCCGAAATGTGATTATGCTTTCTGTTAGCGCCAGCCAAGCAGTGTGGGCTCATGGTTAGCTTGAGGTCAGCTGAACTCTCTGGGGCTTTCTGATGCCATGTCAAGCCAGGTTCTACTTGTTTAAATGCACAGCTGCACCTCCATCCGGTACTTTAATTGTATTCATGCCAGAGAGCACCTTATTAATTTTAGTCATTAATTCTGGCCATTTAAAAGCCTTAAGCATCCAAATTCTGCCTGAAGACAAATAACAGCAGAGGACAGTGTTGAAATAAGGTCTCTCTGATTGCCAGGCCCTTGCTCTTCCCAACGAAGTTATGCTGCTAGGGACCTCTCTAGCTAAGGACCAGTAGCACAGCTGCCTGAAAGCTCTCAGGCAAGAAGAGAAATGAAAAGCTATAATAACCTTTCTATGTGTCCCCAGGGACGGCAGTGCAGGCAGCCTCAGGCCCAATGGCCTCCTTTGGCTGGGCCATTCTCTTCCTGCAGCAGGTAGCAGTCCCGTAAAGGACAACAGGTTCTTTTGTCCCCTGCACTGACCTGCCCATGCCCTCCGAGCGCAGGAGGGTACAGATAGGACTTTCCTCCTAACGTGTGTCCATGGGCCCTATGCACCGAGGTTTTTGTGCCTGTTTGAAATCTGCCAATTCAATTCCCCATACCAAGCATATGTGAAGCGCCCACTGTGTGTCAGGCATTCTTGGGCTTTAAACAAAGAAGTTCTGGAAAGTTAAATATCTACTTAGGGAAAGCAGATGAAGTGAACATTATTATGGAAAAGGACTTGATGTGAAGGTAATTCTAAAATCTAGTAACCTGAGTAATAACCGATATGAGTGTAGATACAGGTTGTCCCTCTAGATTTTCATTATTGTAACTGTTCTGAGTAGCTGGACTATAATAAGATACTGATGTTGTATGACCCTCTGCTGCCTAAAGCTAGATTTTCTTTCACGACAGCTCTGGAAAACAAACAAATGGATAAAGCTTTTAGTAAAAATAATGATCGCGAGTGTGACTTATCTTCATGTTTCCATAGGCAGATCACTGTGAACTCAGGAGTCCAACTTTTCTTGGAGACCTAAAACCGATCTGAGTAAGGATTTGTCTAAATTCATATGAATCTTAATCAAATAATCAGAACAAAGCCAAAGAAAAGCAGCAGCCTTGTCCAGAAGTGCCAGCCGTGGAATTGAAAGATACCACACCTGTAAGCTCAGGGGAGAGGGGCAAGTAAAGGCGAACCATTGTCAGGAGGTCAGGGTGAAAACTGGCATCGCTCTAATCAAAGACAAATTCAAGCTCGCCGTTTAGTTTGGCTCTTAAGATACACGAGGGCCAACGGATTCCGTGAGTGCGTTTTGCTCACTTGTGGGGCGTCCCACCGATATGGCAGCTGGGACATCTCACTGATATGACCACAGAGCTCCTTGCCCAACTGTTGAGAACTGAGGTTATAAAGCCTTTGAGTCGATTAGCTCTGGAGAACACAAAATTTCTTCTTTTACAGGCTTGCCTCTCAACCTTTGTGTCGGTTTAGGTAACTTGTATCTTAAGCCCTTTTTCTGTGTTCATTTCATACTTGATAGCCTTTCAACAGAATTACTCTAAGAATACCATTAGAAGTCAGAAGATGAGTTTGCACTATGATTAGTTGTTAAAACCTATGGAAAATTGAATACCTTCTTCTTCCTTAAGTGAGATAAAAAATCTTCCCAATTGCAGTGGGTTTTCTAAATATGAAAATCAGGGTAGCTTCATATACTAAGTAGCAGAGTTAATCGAAAATTAACATGAATTCAATTTACCGTATCACTTATAGTAGGTGTGTGTGTGTGTGTGTGTGTGTGCACACACGTGTGCATATAGGTATAGATTCCACCCAATTTGGCTAATATTTGGTGAATACCTACCATGTGCCAGGCACTGTTCTGAGCATGAGGCATTTAACAGTGAACTAAAGAGACGAAAATTCTTGCCCACGTGGAGCTTATTAGGAGGGGAAGATATTTAATAAGCAAAATCATAAGCAAATTACATAGTGTGTCAGAAGCTAAGTGGGAGGAAGGAGAATGAAGTAGGGAAGAAGGGGAGTAGGGGGGTGGGATGTGGGAGGGTGGGGGTGGGGTGGACTTGTAAGTAACGTAGTTGGAGAAGACTTCAGTTAGAAGGCGGCATTTGAGCAAAGGCTTGGAGGAGGTGATGGAAGCATCCATGAAGATCCCAGAGGAAGAGTGTTGCAGGCTAAGGTTAACAGTGCAAGGAGCCTGAATGGGCATGTGCCCGATGTACAGCTGGCTAGAGCTCTATGGTTGCAGGCGGTCTGTAGGACTGCACTGGGATTCTGACACTTACGAGCCAGAGTTAGCACAGACTTCACAGGTGAAGGGCATGGTCCCCAGCAAGACCATCCTAATTTCAGATGCTACCTGCCAGTTCGGGGCTCCCCAGGCCACCCACACTTCTGACCAACTGGCTAGAAATTCAGCGGCCCCCGCAGTCCGCTCAGGTTTATTAGTGTGGTAGAGCAACTCACAGATCTCAGGAAAGCGCTATGCTGTAGTTGTGATTATAGCTTCATTATGAAGGATGTAACAAGGACCAGCCAAATGAAGAGACACACAGGGCGAGATCTGGAAGGGTCCCAGAGGGAGAGCTTCCATGCTCTCTCCCTGAGGAATCAGGACGCGTCACCCCCCTGGCACACTGATGTGTTCACCAACCAGGAAGCTCCACTGAGTTTGTACAGGCTTTACGGGGGATTCATTACCATAAGCCTGGTTGATTGACTCACTGGCCACATGACTGAACTCAGTCTGCAGCTCTCCCACTGGGAGGAGGTCATGTGGCTATGCCATGGCTCAAAGCGCACCCCACCCCCCATCACATGGTTAGTTTGGTATGACCATTTGGTATGACCCCCATCTTGGGTCATCTTCATTAGCTTAAACTTAGATGTGCTTTGAGGGACCTGCCATGAATGATATGGACATTCCTATCACTTGGGAAATTCCAAGGGTTTAGAAGCTCCCTCCCAGGAACCCAGGAACCCAGGAAAAACCAGACACGTTTTTTTAAATTTTTTTTTTAAAGATTTTATTTATTTATTTGAGAGTGCATACACGGTAGGAGGGGCAGAGGGAGAGGGAGAAGCAGATTCCCCACTGAGCAGGGATCCTGACTCAGGACTCAATCCCAGACACATTTCCTTATACAACACGGAGTCAAGATCTCAGAAAACATCCATGCTAATTATGTAATGATAACCATACCAACCACTTATAATGAGGAGAAAACAAGCAGAGAGTAACAAAAACAATGAACTTATCAAAGACTTTGGATCTTTGCAAACAGAGACAGGCAAAATGACTAGCTCTCAGCCCAGAAGGGCAGACTGACTCCTCTCCTGGGACACTTCCATCTCCAAGGTTGATTTCTGTATAAGAGTCGTAGAAATGTTTTAATAACTGTGTGGACAGTCTGCTCTTGGTGAAACGTGCTAATTGAGAGGGACCTGTGCCATGAATCATCTAAAGATGTGCATAATGCAAAAATCCTTTCCATCTTCTTGTTGAGTGTGCTTTGTATTTCACGCTCTGTACATTCCCTTCAGACAGATCATTTGGAAACTGGGTCACTTTTGCTCAGTAAAATTCCTCATGGTTAGAGTTGAAGGAACCTTCGGGGCGGGGGGGGGGGGGAGTTGTTCAGTTCTTCCATTTCCTATGTAAGGAAGTGGAGGGGAATTAAGTTGACTGGCCTGAGTCCACCAGCTTGCCAGTGTTCGAGCTCAGCGAGGCTCGGAGCCAGGTTGCTGAAGTCCAGTCTCGGGTTTGTTCCGTTTGTGGGCTTGCTTCAGTTAGTCCGTCAGTGCATCGACCTCGACCTAAAATACATCTTCAAAAGAGCACCAGTCTTGGAGAAGGAGGGTCCTGCCCTTATCACCTGGGTGATCCTGAACAGAGTACCTCCCTCTCGGAGTCAGCCTCCACTGGAAACATGGAGACAAAAGTAGTACAGTCAGAACGAGTTGCCACGAGGATTTAATGAGATGATGTGGGTGAAAATCTCATTGCAGAGCTGTAACGTAATGGGCAAATATTACGATGTGGCATTATCATTATTATTTGGGTGCTTAGAAACCCTCTTCTCTTGGTTAAAGTGAAACAGATTTTAGATCTTTATTTGAACTATTTAAAAATATTTATCTGAACACTATGTTAGTGAATATGGGAGATGCCGATTTACGATAAAAAATTTCCCCCCCAGCAACTAACTCACGGACAGAGGCCCTCCACAGGTGGCAGCAGCACTTAATAAAATCGGATTAGAAAATGTATGAGGTCTGTGTAGCAACCCAAAGAGGAAGGCTCAGACTTTAAGCATGCGGTGATGCACTTTTGAATAGAATAGGACTCTTGAGGTTCCCTGACATCAAGATTAGATTTGCAAACAGTCCTTCCCTTCTGGCTAAGAGACTGTTACATTGTACAGCTCTCTCTCCTAGCTCCCGATACCGAGCTACATAAAGAACCTGCAAGTTTAGGTCAAGCATACCATTCTTTAGGTTTCCGGCGTGGAAGACACTAGCACAGAATAGGGCTGCGTAGCTTGAGGGTCACGTATAGTCACATTGGCTGTGGTATCTGCTTGCTTTGTTCTCCACACACAGTTAAAGCCCATGCACGTAAACTGATCTGCCAGCAACTATAACAGAGTGATGACAGCTATCCAAACAACATCAACAGCCAAAAACACACAAAACATTATTTTTGACTTAATGATAAAAAATTAACATAATTTTAATCAAAAAATGCATTGAACGTGGCTACGTGCAACTTAAAATACATTTTAAAATGGAGTTAAACTTTTTCTTAGGCTATTTTGCAGCCCAGGAAAAGTATTCTATCAAACCGAGAGATATCATGATTTCTACAATACCCTTAGGATGTTTCTGTTTCTTTGGACGGATCCTATAGCCTAGTTAATAGATGGCATCATTTCTGCAGCTCTGCCTTAACATGGTGAGAGCATTAGCATATTTTATATAGTCTTTTAAATCTGCTGCAGCTAATTATATAATTTCTCATCTTTGGTTTGAAAGCCAGCAGCAGGACTCTGTTTGAATTATTTAGAGTGATGTGAATTCTCTTGCTTTACTGTCTCTTCTCTAGCAGTTTGCAAAGGAACCTGGGCCCACGGTGCCTGTGGCAGGGACACTTTGAAAGAATCCTAGCCCCTCCTCTGTCTAGCAGACTTCCAAGAAGGACGGAAGGAGGGCCAGCCTCTAGCACATTAACGAATCTATAAGGTTGCCAATTAGGGCAAGGGAAACTTTGATTCTAAAATTCTTTGCTCATTTTTAGTTTTTGATGGTGGATTATTAGCAAGCAACCACTCGATTGTAGTGGATGGTTCTAAAAAATATTGTCTAAATTGGGGGGCGGCATCTTTGTCTGTAAAAAGCCATACCATAAATATTTGAGGCTTAACAAACCATATGTTTTTTGTTGCAGCTATTAGGCTCTACTGTTGTGGTTTGAAAACAGCCACGTAAACACGTGAGTGTGGCTGTATTCTAAGAAAATTTTAGAAGAATAGACTGTGGGCTGGATTGGGCTTGCAGGCTGTAGTTCGCTGAACCCATGATCAATAAAATCGTTGATGTTTAGTCTTCTGGGGAATATGCTCCTTCATGAGAACTTAATGAGGGGTATGGACCCGAACCTAGAAAAATAAACATCTCATGTCGGGTATACACACACGCACGCACAATTCACACCTGTAAACCTTCCATTTCAAGAAGTTATGTATCCCCCAAACTTATCTGTGGATCCAGGTCAAGAACTCTTGACCTAGGTGGTGTTTTCCTGATGGAAAGTTTTTGTAGTGACCTGCTGGCTACTCTGGGACAGCCACTCCTTAAACAAAAAGAAAACTGGTTTTGCTTCTACATCACATCAGAAACTCTAGACTTTAATCAGACTCTACAGCTTGTCCATATAAACACAGAAGCGCTGCACTAGAAGGAGCAGTGGCAGACTCCAAGGGCTTTGAAGGGAAAAGCCCCGGACACGTTGGAAGGATAGGGAGGTATACTTGGGAAGGGACGGGAGTCAGAGGCAGCCAACTCGTGACGCTGAAGTGGAGTGCAGGGCCTGGGTGTGGGCCTGTAATTCCCGACACGGCTGCAATACCCACCTCCTTATGACCCCTCTTGCACCGTCCTGGCCCACGTTGTTCTCTCCTTTTGTTAGAACAGGGGCTGGTCTAACATCTACATTTGTTCTGCTTTTTCTTTTTCTCTTATTGTCTTACGAGTGCTCGTGTCAAGATGCCCTGAATTTATTGTGATATACTTGAAGGCGAGGGGCTAGTATTTTTTTTAAGTTTTTTTGGTTTTTGTGTTTGTTTATTTGTTTGTTTGTTTTTAGTTCCCCAACGTGGGACTCGAACTCACAACCCCGAGATTAAGAGTCGCATGCTCTTCTGAGCCAATCAGGTACCCCAGGGGGCTAGTATTTGATACTCTCTTTTAGCTCCCCAGTTCCCAACACTATTATCTTTGTGCCTCACCTCCCTTTCCCCAGTCTCCCCTCTACACCCAACTTCTCAGACATACCAGACACTTGTTCTGCATGTGGCCGCTGTATGCTTGTTCCTGCTGTTCACTTGGCTCCCCCCTCCCACACTACCTGGTGAATTCTTGGTCATCCTTTAAGAGCCAGGGCAGTGTGACCACCTCTGAAGAATCTCCTGGAACCTTCCCAACCTCAACATGGCACTCATGGCTGTCTCTTGTGTTACTATGGCACTTGATGCTTCAAAGTGGATTGTAATTGTTTGCACCCTTGTTGGTCTACTTACAAGCCCACGAACAGTAACACAGCCCAGGCACCCACTGTCCTAAGAGTAAATTGCTGGACAGACAAATGGGTGCTCAGTAAGCGGGTACTTACTGGTTGAGGGTAACTACAAGATAGGACGAAGGGAAATAGGAAATTACTTTAAAAGAGAAGGAAATTGATGTTTCAAGTATATTAATTTTTAAGTATTTTCTAAGACCATCCCATCAACATTTCTCTTTTTTTGACTTAGTGGTAATTATAAAGAGAAATGTGTTGGACCAAGTAACATGCAAGTGAGGCTGTGCTATCCTGATGAATAAGCATCCCTGGGGCAGTATCTGCCCTTTTCTCTGTGGACACTCCCCACACAAGGGCTCCCGTGTCCTGGCCACCTGGTGATGCCTCTGTAAACTAAAGTGATACAGCTTCTTGAAGGAGCCAGGAGGTGAGATTTGGGAATCAATTTTCCGGAAGTGATGGCCATGGGGTGGTGATCTGTTCACTATCTGTGGCAGGTGGCCCACGCACTGGCATGACTGCTAGGATGACTACCAGGGTTGGCTGTGGGGGAGGTCTCCCTACTTGAATCTACTTGACTTCAAAGGGACTGAACCCAGGACCAGCTCAAGTGATGTTCTAACATCAGCATTACCTGACTACCACTAGGATTGGATGGATGCAAAACCCTAGTGTCAGTTTACAAACAGAAAAACTTGAGTGTGTATCTTCATACTACAAGCTTCCCCCCAGGTCAGAGGCTAGTGGTAGATAAGCACAGTGGTAAGTGCATGGGCTCTGGATTAACTGGTTTCAATCCCAGCTCCAACCAGTACTAGCTCAACAGCTCTGTGCATTGGTTTCCCCCTCTGTAAGTTACGGCCAACAGTAGTCTGTACCTAATAGGCTTTTTGTGAGACTTAAATAAATAGACCATATAAAGAAGAGTGCCAAGTCAAAGGAGCACTCAATACATGTTTATTAGTATTAATGCTATGTAAACTTGCATTTGGTGCCTCTAGAGTTCTGCTTCTTAGCAGACCACTATAATAGCAAACACAGTAGACAGAGCGTAGGCTGATAGAACACTCCAGCTGTAACCACTTGGCTACTTAATCTACAAGGAGTTGAACCCTAGACAAACAAACCTTTAGGAACATGAAGGATTGGTAGACCCCTGGGGGTCTCTTCTGCCTTTCGAGGGCGTTCTTCACAGAACTGGCACCCTTCTGGGATAGGTATAGGAGACTTCTGTCTACCACATCGATGCCCTTGTAATTCAGCAATTGCCACATATAGAAATATGTAGCATTGGAACACCGTTCTTACCCCCATTGCTAGTAATGACGTAGCTGTTGCCCTTTACTGACTGAGTTTGGGCTAGGCAGTATGTGGTCATCTATCTATGGTATCTCTGGTTTTCTCAAGAAGAATAGCAATGAGGAATTTGAGGGTCGGAGAAACAAAACCTCCCCAAGAACACAGTTAGTACATGGCAGGACTGGAATATGAACCCAGATCTGCCTGCCCCCACCCCATAACACATTGTCTTTGCCTTGACACCATCTCTTACTGGGATCACTTCTAGCTCTCAGGGATTTAAAAATTGGCCAAGACATTGATTGTGTGCCTTTTAATTAATATAAAAGTGTAGCTTCTGTTAAATTATTGTTCTTTTTGCTTCTGATGATCGAAGAGAACACAGAGACCTGAAATATACCTCACTGTCCTTTTCCAGAACACAATCCAAGGCTGTGCTTCCTGCTCGCAGACGATGACTCACCGGTGAATCAGGGGCTGAGCCAGCCCTTGTCCTTTATGTGTAGTGCCACCAGCTTTATCATTTGTCTTCTAGCCTCTCTGCCCCCCACTGCTCTCTCGTAAGCGTCCCGACACCCACAGAATCGATTGTCTCCTCCTCCATAATGTTTCTCAGGCCCAGGACAGCCCACCAGGTCCTGGCTGTCTTCCTGGTGACTCACATGCCCTTTAAACAGCTCAGGGGAAAGGTCATGAAGTAGTCAGGCTGGGGGCGTCTTGGACTCGGCTCTGGAGCTGGGTTAGGAGTCTGGCTTCTTTTCTGAACCAGAATAGAGTGTGACTTCACGCAGTGACTTCCCTTGACCCGTTGTCTAAGGTCCTTCCTGGCTGTCCTCACCTGTTCACATTTCTTTTTGATCTTAGTGCAGAGCTTCGGGAGATCTTCTAAGCTGCCTTCCCTTCCTGCAGTCTTTTCCAGACTTTCACGGGTTAATTTACCAGCCCATCAGCCTATTCACTTCTCTTAAGTCCCCGATTCATAGCAATTACTCCACTCCTTTGAGGAGCCCTTGTAGAAGCCCCCGTCATTTTCAGGAACAAAGGGGAGATGACCGGGCTTTCCATTTCTGAAAACTGGTGTTGGAGCTCCACTCCTGTGTGTCGGTCCACGAGGCAGCCGCTTCGTCAGGTCTGAAGCAGCTGGTGCGCTGAGACAAGCCATGAGGTGCCCAAGGATGACCATGGGCTTTGAGGTCACTTGGGCGGGCCTCTTGAGGCTGTGTGACATGGGGAAGGTATCTAACAGCTCAGACCCCGTTTCTTCATAGGATTTTTATGAGGATTAAAAAAGGTAACACACACCAGGCATTTGGCATAGTCCTTGACCTGGATCAATGCCTCACGAGTGTCAATTTCCTTCCATCTCCTTCCATTCTCTTCCAGTGTTTAAGTTCCATTCTGTATTAGTAACAATGGAAGGCATGCAGTTTTATGTTCTTTAGAACTGGGGAAGTGCTTTTATGTGTGTTATTTCCCACGGTCCTCACATTTCCTCGAGTAGAGACGGAGGGTTTTAGTTACATTGGAGAGCTGAAGAAATAGATTCGGAACCCAGTTCTGACTTCGGGTCAGTGCTCTGTTCTGTGTCTAACAGCCAACTGATGAGTATTTATTGATAATCTGCTATATGTTCAACTCTGAGTGTGGTGCTGTGCAGAGGGGCTGGAGGACATGGTCCCTCTCCCCCAGGAGATTGTGTGTGATACGGGCGGGGAAGATGACAGGCAGAAGATACGAAAACACGCTGCCATCACCCCAAGAAACGTTTATGTGTGCAAGGCTGTGAAATTACAGTACATAGTACTTACTTTTGAAAATATGACTCCTTTCTTCAGACACTTTTTTCATACGGATCTTAAGAGAAACAGAGTTGGAACGTGAGGCTTGATTCAGCTCAGCTCATGACTGGAAGAAACAAACAAACAAAACCTCCAGCTGTGTGTTTCAGGGCAGAGCAGGGTTTCTAGCCTTGATAAATTTTGTTGGTGGGTGGATTCATCTTCATTAATGAGGTCATATGAAACAGTCAGGGTGTTGGACGCAATATTCCTCTATTCATTTCTACCTCCGACCCAACATATTCAATTCCAAAAATCAGCTTCTAGTCCAGAAATCTGGTGCTGTCATGAATACCATTTTCTCCCAGTTCTAGAAGTGGCAACTTTATCCCTGCCCTGTCATGTGGCCTTCCCTCTGCTTCATCAGCTCCTTCCCACAGTCACCAGCCCCTGCCCTGTATCTTCTCAAATGTCTTTAAATTCTTCTTTCATTCTCTGAGTCACTGCAGGAGCCACTTAAGTGATCTTTATTCCTCTCTTCAGTCATTCACCAAGTATCCGTTGAGCACTCATTTGAGCCAGGCACTGTTCTAGGTGCTGCTACCATATTACATAAAACAGACCTGGTCTTTGCCTGAGGGAACTTCAAGTCTAGTGTGAGGGACAGACCTTAAATAAATAACTGTAGAAACAGTGTGTACTCTGAGAAAGGAAATACAAGGGCTGTGAGACCATGCAGTGTGGAGCTAAGGTCTGGGTTTAGGAAAGGCTTCTCTGAGGATGTGGAAGGTAAGCTGAAACCTGAAGTAGGTGTCAGCCGGGCCACCAAGGGGGATGAGTCAGTGAGTGTGTGGGTGTGGTATGGTGCTGGGGGGCTGGGGGTGGGGAGTAACACTGAATGCTTTCAGCAGGAGAGAAAGCATGTTTCAATACCAGAATTGAGGAATGGAAAGAAATCCAGAATGGCTGGAATGGAGGGAGGAAGAGAAAAAGTGGCAGGAAATGAGTTTGGGGCCAGGCTGTGGTGTATCCCATGCAGTATCCTGGACGTTGCTCATATTCCTTCCAATTCCTAATTCAGTCTCCTCAGGAATACTCCTTCCAGCTCTCCCAGCCTATTTACTTTAAGCTTTAGTTCTTCCTTTCATTTTGGAACACTCTACCCAACATTCCTGCGATTTTTCTCCTTTTATGTATTCTGTCTTTGTTATTTACTTAGGAAATCCAAATCAGATGTTGTAATATACCTCATGCCCAGCTCCTTTCACAGTGCTCTATGCATAGTTATGCTCCAAATAAGAAAGGGCATGGACATATGAAGGCAGGTCTGCAGAGTGAAAGATGAGGGAAGAGAGCGTCGATAGACATATAGATGTGGACATAGTTATAGATACAGACTGATATATAGCTATACACATGGACACAGACATACAAGGATAAGGGGTTAATCATTTATTCCGTGTATAATAGCAGAGAAAACATTACGAAGTTTGAAACGGAGATGACACATGGAATGCAGTAATTTATAAAAATTAATCTGGCTCTGCCATATGGGTAGGTTTGAAGGGGAAAACAATTGCTAGTGATTAATGAGTTCATTTTATCTGCCAGGCTCTGTGCTGAGCATTGCACATGGATGAGCCACCCTATGAGAGTGGTACTATCATCACCCCCATTTTACAGAGGAGGAGTGCAAGGTTAGAGAAGGTAAACTATTCATTGGTGGGACCAAGATGCAAAACTAGGCTGCCTAACTCAAGAGCCACCTCTCTTAACTACTACACTATAGTGTCTTCTGGAAGAAGAGGAAAAAGAGAGGAGTCTGGGTGCGTGCTAGGGTTGGAGAGTGATTTTGAAACTGATTCTGGGATCGATCCCTAGGGTTCCAGGAAGAGCCCAGAGCCTGCAGTGAAGAGGAGCCCTCCCCTGCAGCTACAGCAGCCCCCCCCCCCCAGCATCTGTCTTAACATTGGGGATCAAAGCAGGATTTGAAGAAAGGCTCCCTTGCTTAAAAAAAAAAAGTTTGAAATTAGAATTTCAGTTGTTTGGCTTGTTGAGGGAGCTAGAGAACTGGTCCCAGGCACTGTCTAAGATGCTACAAGCCTAGAGAAGCCTTCCTGAATGGAAGGAAGGGATATTTATTATTCCCAAAGCTCTAAATGTGAATCCACTAGCTCTAAATGTGAAAATAAGGCATTTTTTTAAAACTTAAATCAGCAACAGAAGTTATTTACTTGTTTTTGAAACTCTTGGGAGAAAAATTTTCTTTTTGGCTCTTTTGACAAATTATAAGGTAACTAATTAAAGAGGAGAACTTGCATGGCATCAACCTTTACCATTTTCAGAATGCTTTCATGAATTTATGTATTTGAGTCTTACAACTACCTGCGAAGTAGGTAAGGTCAGCCATTAGTCAACCCGTTTTGCCCAGCCAATAATAGACACAGAAAGGCGAGGCAATTTGCTCAAAGTTGCTACCTATTTCATTCACTCCTCTAATTTCCCGTGCCTCGCACACAGTCGTTGCCCAACAAGTGTTTGTTGAACCAATCGAATGATGGAACACAGATAGTAAGTGATAGAGTTGGAATCCAAGCCCTTTAAAATTGAGGCTTGGGGCACCTGTTAAGCGTCCAGCTCTTGATTTCAGCTCAGGTCATGATTTCAGGGTCATGGGATCCAGCCCCATGTCAGGCTCCGTGCTGGGCTTGGAGCCTGCTTAAGATTCTCTCTCTCCTCCCTTTGCCCATCCCCACTGCTCCCTCCCACTCTCTCTCTCTCTATCTGTCTCTCTAAAAAACAAAAACAAAAGAAATAAAATTTGAGGCTAGTCTTATGATCCCACTCTGCCTGAAGTACGGCAAGAGTCCAGTCTATGGGAAGTCACCACTGCAAGTGAGTATAAATACAACAGTGGAAGTCAATTAACTTTTCATGTTTCATCTGTCAATTTAATGTTAGGATGCCCTCTTCTGAGGGCGTCTGGGTGGCTCAGTCGCTTAACTGTTCAACTCTTGATTTTGGTTCAGGTCGTGTTCTCAGGTCATGGGATTGAGCCCCATGTTGGGCTCTGTGCTCAGCATGGAGTCTGCTTCTCCCTCTCCCTCTGCTCCTCCTCCTCCTCCTCCTTCTCCTCTTCCTCTTTCTCTCTCTCTCAAATAAATAAATAAAATTTAAACAAAAAACAACAACAAGAATGCTCTCTTCTGTCACATGAGCTTGATGAATCTGCCCCATATACTTCCTCACTCTTCTGCATTTCAGGTGGAAATCTGTAGAATCTCATAGACCATGTGTCTGCCAGGGATTAACTCTTACAGCCGCCACCTAGAACAATGAAATGCTCCTTTAATTATAAACCTTGATGCAATTTATAGAGCAAATTTTCTTGATTTGGAGGAAAGAGTCTACTTATTACAAATCTATTCAATGCATTTTTAGAAGGAAAAATTAAAATGTCATATATGAGTTCTATGAGGATGTAGAATGGATTCGTTCTTTTTGCTAGTCACTTGAAATTATTGCATTTTAGTATGCCTGTTAAGAATAAGCATAGCATTCGACTGTAAGAATGTTTGGAGAAGAGAATAAAGATCCATGGCAGGATTTGGACATGGTCTCTGTTTGTTTTCTCGGCTGTCTGGCTTTAAGGAGCGTGAGCTGGCAGGCCATGAGCTGGCTACACTACCTCACCCTCTGGAAATCTCCTCAAATTCTGAAATGTATGTCAGGCCAGTTGGGCAGTCTCCAGCCATCCAGAGAACACCTCTCAACTGGCGACTCCCCCTAGGAAATGCTATGCTAATCTCTGCTGAAAATATTCTCAGGATAACTAATTACTTTAAAAATGCCACGTTGCCATGGTACTCGAAACATATGGGTGGAGGGTCATGCAGTTGGGATTCAAATTAAGTCTCCAGGTTATAAGCTTTCATTTTCTTGTTGTTTTCAGTGTGTGCTTAATTTGAAACACAATGAGAAAACCATCACACCAGGCTTGGCTTCCTTGCTCTTTTGCCTTTCCTCCTCCTGGCAGGTTTGCCCTCTACCTCTTGAATTCCCACTGGTGTTCTGTTTTAAAGGCAGGTGAGGATTGTTGGGAAGCTTTCGCATGAGGGCCACTGGGTGTGACCCCTGTGAAGCACCACTGACCACAGGAAACGTGAGCAGGTGATCTGAGGGCCACAACCACAACAAAGAAAACCAAACAAAAACCCTGCCTCAATATGCAGAGTAGCTGTTTTAGTTATAGGCAATCCAATGATCACTTTTCTAAAAGTAGGGATGAATGGATAGGCACCATCATTCATACACACACAAAATTTGGTTTTAGTTTTAGACTTTGGCCTATTAAGGAAAGACAACTAGAGAGTTGTCGAGGGAGAGAAGGAGGAAAGCATAACTGAAGAAGAGGTGAAAGAGATAAAAGGAAAAAGGAGAAGGGTGGGATTGATGACGAAGCTAAAATTTATTGAGCATCTACTCTATGCCCCTTGCTAAATTTAGGCAAGCTGGGCACCTTAGAGAGGGAAGGACTCCCAAGACTCAGGGATGGGGAGATGAGCTTAGCCAGTGGGAGGCAGGGAAGAGCTTGAGCAGGGAAGAAGCTGCCTGGAGGAACCAGTAGTTTCTGGAAGTTCCAAGTGGTATAATCCACTCTTCATATCTACTGCGTGTCCCGCTCTGGGTAGCTGAGTACCTGGATTTAGTGATGCTGGATTTCAAATGCAAAAGTTATTTATGGTGTGTGTTCTTTATGTTTTGTTTTTCCTTTTGCCTTTGGGATTCTCAGGGTTTTGCTTCTTGGTGTTCTGGAAGCTTGATGTAGCCTTCCCTGAGGTGGTCAGTTGACTTACCAACTGGGACCCAAAGCCCCTATAGGCACCTCATCCCCCAGAGCTGGAAATTTAGATTTGAGTAAGGAGTGCACTGACCCATAACCCCCTGACTCTCATCCTTAAAATCAAATTCCCTCAATCTGCTTGCTTTTTTGTTTAAAACACTTCTTATTTCCTTCAGCGTAGTTTTTATTGTTGACCTAGAAATATTGCATTTCTGTGACTTTAAAAAAAGAAAAAAGAAAAAGATCTTTCCTTTTCTTCAGTCTGCAAAGTTGTGATATGTTCTAGGGATTAAAGAATTAATTGCTTTAAATTCTTAATATGATACTATTATACTTAGGCTTAACTTATTATTATGTTTTCTCATTCGGTGAATAGAACATTTAGATTCATTATGGGAAATTTTGGGTGCAATTAGTAGAGATTGCAGAGCATAATGCAACCATAAATGTTTCTTTTCAGTATTTATTTGCTACTTAGTGCCTTATAACACAATTCCTAAAATCACTGGCTCTCTCCAATTATCTTCGCCTTTCAAGGAATCGCTTTCCTATTTATATTTGATTAAATTATGAGATGTTGCTATTTTCCAGGGACTAACCTGGATGCTGGGGATATAATAATGAATAAGCTATTAGGGGTGCCTAGGTGGCTCAGTCGGCTAAGCGTCTGACTCTTGATTTTGGCTCAAGTCATCCTGAGATCCAAGTTCTGCTTTGGGCTCTGCACTGAGCCTGGAGCCTGCTTAAGGATTCTCTATCCCTCTCCCTCTGCCCCTCCCCACCCCTCTGCTGGCTCTCTCTCTCTCTCTCTCTCTAAAAAAAACAACAACAACAAAAAAAAACAGCAACAACAAAAAAATATGGTCCTTGCCCTCAAAGAATTCCTGTGGTCTTTTTTGTTGTTTGTTTATGAGATAATTCATAATCAACTCTGAATTTGGCATCCTCAGAAAATAGTAGGTTAATATTTTCATTAACAATCATTTTGCTACTGTATCTTTTTCTTCCGTAAAAATCCCTTCCTCTTTTCTAAATTGACATTACCATAACTTGGAATAAAAATAATCCAGGCTAGAATCAAAGGAAAATCAATTCCTTTCTCTGGTCAGTGCCATGATCCGCTGAATGCACTGGTCACCTGCCAATCACAAGTGTTGTTCTAAGCTACAGATTTCTACCCAACAGATTCTTCTATCGTGCCATATTTCTGGAACCTTTTTTTCCTAGAAACATGAGATTTAACTTTTCAACGTTTCTGAAATTCTCACACACCCAGTATCAGTTTTTGCTGGGTAAAACCACTTAGCAACAATTTATAACAAGAATTATATTTATCTTGTTTTTGCTTCACATTGTGAGAAGAGTCTGGGCTGCCAGAGTTTTAAGATAAGAAAAAAAAAAGTGATTGAGTGGGCAAATTAGAACTATGATAGCCAAGGGGATATGCATATAAACTTTTTCTCTGTATCTCCCTTAAAAATAATTTTTTGAGAAGATGGTTAGGAAGAAAAAGAAAAAAAATGAAAAAATATTTTAAAATTCTTATGAAACGAAGGTGTTAATGGCAGCGCCAGGTGATAAGGTGTTAGAGCATTCATGGTTGGACATGATATCCGAAGAGTATTTATTCAGATGTGATGTGAAGGGGAAATAATTTTTTTAAAGAATTTATTTGTTTGAGAGAGAGAGAGAAAGAGCATGGGGGTGGGGAGAGAAGCAGACTCCCTGCTGAGCTGGGGGTGGGGGGCTCAATCCCAGGACCCTGAAATCAGGACCTGAGCCTAAGGCAGATGCTTCACTGACTGAGCCACCCAGGTGCCCCAAGGGGAAATAATTTAACATATGAATACTGTATAAGGACAATACTTTTTACAAGGGCCTTGGTGAAAGAATATAAAGTCTTCTCTTTTTTTTCCCTCTAAGTATCTGGGAAAATATCTGGAGACCTTGCTTTGAGGATGTTTTAGGGATCCACTTGGGTTATATTTTTCAGCTGAGTCTGACGTAACACCAGGCCTTTTAGGCAGACGTTAGTAAAGGCCGTGGTCAGGACATTTTGACATCTCCCTGCGCGGTCCCGAGCACTTCCTGGTATAAGTCACACACCTTCCCAGCTCAGCACAGTCAGCCCAGCATTTCCTGAGAAACCCCTGCTGCCCAGCTCTATCCACGCTGAGGACTGTGACGAGGATGCCAAGACACCCAGGAGGCTTCAGGAAATAAGGGTCCATACGGAGTAGGTTTCACTGTGGGACAGACACCGAGAGAAATGTATTTCATTGCATTCCCACAGCCACCTGGAGGCAGGAACCACGATCCTCCTTTGCTCACGTGGGAGCGTGGTTGGCAAGGCGAGGGGTCTGTCCGAAGATGCCATGGCTGTGAGGGGACTGTCATACCATCCTGCTCTCCTGACAATAAAACTGTCAGCCCTCTCCAGGGCCTAGACACTGGTTTACCCTGTCAGGTCACTGGACCCCCTCGTTAGTGAAGGTGGTCTGAACTCTGAGATGGTTGATCTGTGTGGCCCTAAGACGTTTCCTGTCTGGCTAACGTCGATGCAAGAAACCGCTCAGATCCGATCTGTATCCCGGTAGCAGCTCTACTTCAGAACACACAGGGCAGCTGAAATGGAGAAATTAATTTTCTGTGTGGCAGAGGAACCAGTCCCAGAGACCACCCCGCAGCCCCCTCCTTCCGGCACAAATACCGCAACAGCAGGGCCATTCTAGAGTCTACGAGCAGGATGTGACCCCACGTGTCTGATACTCCCGTGTCTGATGCTTGGGCCCTCGGGGAACCTCATAGATACCCACCGTCTTCTCTCAAAGAGCAGATCTGCCGTGGGGGTCTCCTGAGGGCCTGGAGAGGTGGGACCATTGCGTGGAGCCTCTTTCCTTTCTCTTCCATACAGGAGTTTATCTCAGGAAAGGGAGCCACTGCCGACAAAACCTAGCAGTCTCCGTAGATCTGTGTTCTAAAATTTGAAAGCACTGGTGGTTTTTCAAAAAGTTAAATGTGAAAAATTTCATCAGTGCTTCCATCCTATTGGCAGATTATGAATCAGTGTCTTTTGTTAATTTCTAAAAAAAAAAAGGGATTAATAGCACAAAGGACAGAGATAGCGTTTTTGTGTGACCTATACACTTCTTTTCACCACCTCCCCTACCCCCACCGGGCCCCCATCAGCAATCTGTGGCCTATTCCCTAGAGGTCAGAGGTCAGCTTATTGCCACATTAGGGCCTTCACTGCACCTTCTGTGCCAGGAGGATACTGCCACAGTGGCCCCCCCAGAAGGCCCCCACCGTGCTAGTTTTCTCTGCAGATCTGTCCAAGAGCGATCTCAGGGATTGGAACTGGATTAGGTCCTTCAAGAAATGGTCTGTTTTAAGGAAAGGGTTATCAACCTTTCCTATTTCCAGTATGGAAGGGAAAAAAGGAAAGAAATATTCAGATTGGTTTGAGGCTACTCTGCCATTTCTATTAGACACAAAATCAGTAGTTCCTTTTCATCTGACTACTGACTGGGTAAAAACATTGTGTATACTCAGACTGAGTGATACCTTTGTTTTTACCAAATTCTTTTGTCTTCTGTGCTCTTTTATTCATCTGTAAAGAGCAGATCGCAGATTGATTTTCAGAGATGTAACAATGTCTCAACCTCTGCAGAGTGATTTTATCACTCTTGTGCTATTAGTGCCTTTCAGTTTATTACTGCTGGTTTCTATAGAATGTCATTTGTAGGTTACACACAGGTAAGGAAGTTGCAGACCACCTGTCCAGTTTTGTCATCATAGTAAACCAAACTCTGTGAGAGGAGCTGGGACCATGCACTGGGGTCAGTAGCTCTGCTGTGAACTCTGAAAACAGCATCCAGAGAAGACAATGGAGAAGCCTATGGGTGAGGGTGTTTTTACCGAGGTAGAGGAAGCAAAATGACAGGTGGGACAGGGCAGCAGTGGGAGCCCAGGGAGGAAGGCGCTGGTGGCTGGAATCTTCTCCTTGTGGAGCTGTAGGTGCAAGCTTGTTTCTGGAGGGAGTGGCTAAGCCTCATTCCCGGAGGAGATTTTGTTTTCTTTTAAGGAGTAATGAAGTCTGGGGTGGTTTATGAATGTCATTTCACCCTTCCTTGAAGTTAGGGAGCAGACTGGCTTCACCCAAAATGCCGCCTTGCCCTCTGAATCTGTCACTACTCTGCTCCTTCCTCACCCTGGATTTTAAAATCCCTGCCAGATGCCTTTCTATAAAGCCTTTGGCATCCTTTCCCTTTGTAGGGAAAAAAAATAAAAATAACAATTAATAGCTGGAGTTAATTGAAGGTTTATAGTGTGCCAGGCATTTCATTATACACATGAGCTCATAAAACCCACCCCAAATGCTACATGTTGGTATTTTCCGGCGTTGCAGATGAGGAAATCTTAGAGAGGCCTGGTAAGTTGCTTGAGGTCACACAGCGGAGAGCCAGGATTCCCAGCAGGCCTGCCTGGCTCCAGGGCTCATGCTTTTAACCTGCGGGGAGGGTGGGGGAGGGGTGTGGCTTCCACAGATACTGCGTCTTCAGTTACATGTGCAAATATTCATTTCGAACCCCTCTTTGGAGAGAGATGAAGTATAGAGTATTAAAAAAAATGCAACGGAGTAAACTTGAAGTTCTGATTATTAATCAGTTCACAAATCGGGCATCATCCCATCTAGCAAGGAGAGGGGAGCTCTGAGGCATTATACAAAATGGAAAGTTTTTATGGGAACGAGAGTGGGCAAGGAGTTATTAGTAAAAGAAAAGAAAGGATTGTTTCAGGCCAGGTCACTTTTCCTCAGGAGGAAGAGCAGAGGGTCTTATCCTGCAGATTACCTCCCCTTCTTTTGGGGCCCGGTGAGGGTCTGTCTGTCGGATTACCACACTAAAGCTAATCAGAAAATTCCTGACTGACAGTTAAGACAACATTTCTGGGGGGGAGGTTGGAAGTGCTATTAGGTTAGGTATGAAGCCCCGGTTTGGTGACTTGGGCTAATTGACACCATTTTGAGCCTATGGTTTTCTTTTTAACAAGAAGTTGTAGGTGTTCAACTAGGAGCACTGACATTCATGAGTAAATGATCCAGCCCCCCTCCACGGGGCCAGTCTTGGCAAGACAGCTAGTTACACACGGTCAGACCCAGGAGACGCCGGCAGCCATGTTGTCCATCCCTTGACCTCTTTTCCTTTCCTGCAGCATAAAATAGACGCTACTGTATGATATTGAAAATGTGCTGTCTAGTCCTGACACAATAGAACATTTGTATTAAGAGTGCTCATGACAACTCAGGAGCCCCGGTCTCTGCTTGCTGAGTTATATATGCAAACTTCTGTAAACAGGTTTTTTTTTCCTAGTACTTTGAAGAGATCATGTATTTTTTACTGCAGAAGCTTTAGGGTTCCTTGTTCTGTGCGTCTAAGTATCTCTCAGCACACAATTGTAAGGAAAAAAAGGCCCTTTCTTTGCTAACTCAACAATAGGAGTTGATTACTTACATCATGCCCCCACAAATTATAGGACCACAAGAAATTGTGGCAATAGGCAAATTGAGAAGCCTATTGTCTAACCTAGTTTAGAATTAGCATAATCCATGTTCATTTTCTTTGTCCTTCACCCAACATTTTCTCCTGCCTGATTTGAATAATAAAATGGCCTGTCCTGTTTGGATAAGAAATTTCTTATCTTCTTCTGAGAAATGATAGATAGTATTGGCTGAGATTTCCTAATTTCTATGCCTTATTCAAAGTGTCTTAGATCTTTTATACTAATACCTATAACACATTTTATTTCCTTCCATAATTTATCTGTTCTGTATTATCCATCTCCTACTAACTCAAACCTCATCAGGAAAAGAGAAACAAAGCTTATGCTAACCATTATTCCTTCTTGAGTTGTATTAGAATGTCAGCACAGTTCTATTTTAAGATTCTAAGCTCAAAAGCTCATTTTTAAGGGTGTGAATATGTCTAGACTACAATCTCAAAGCAGCCCTAGAATGTAGAGGAAAAAATCTAATGTTTAACATTTCTTAGAAATGTTATTTTTATTTATTTTTTTTTAAAAGAAGGCAACATTCTTTTTTTTTTTTTTTTTAAGATTTTATTTATTTATTTGACAGAGATAGAGACAGCCAGCGAGAGAGGGAACACAAGCAGGGGGAGTGGAAGAGGAGGAAGCAGGCTCATAGCGGAAGAGCCTGATGTGGGGCTCGATCCCACAACGCCGGGATCACGCCCTGAGCCGAAGGCAGATGCTTAACCACTGTGCCACCCAGGTGCCCCAGAAATGTTATTTTTAAACAAAAGATAACTTAAATAATAATATTAATCATTAAATCCAGTAACTCCTACCTGTAAACAGGTAATCTCTAAAATTTTGTTTTTGGCTATTCTTTTAAAAATTTTTAAAAATTTGTTTTTCTGTAGAAACAACATCAAAGGTGATGATAAAGGTTTCGTGCTAGTTCACAAAAGGCTGTTTGACCTACCCTGAGCCTGGGTCTTGGTTTCCTCCGAGCTGTAGCCTGCTAGGGGCAGGGGGCAGGGTGTGGGGCAGAAGTCTTTGGTGTCCACAAAAACACCCCGTGCACCCTAGTTGAGGCTTCTGTGACTTCTCCCTTTGATCATTCTTCAGGCCACTGCCCAATCAACTTATCCTACAACCCAGACCGGGTTATGTCACCGTCTTGCTAAAAAAAACCTCCAATGAGTTCCCAGGGATGACTGAATTGAGACAGGACTTCGGAGTCCTGCACATTCTGCTCTCAACCCACATTTCTAGACTTTCTCAATAGTTTCCTCTACCCAACTAGCGCATGTTCTGTGTTTGTCTCCAACAGGGCCACCTCAGTTTGCCAGGTATAATTCAGGGTTTCATTATTTTCCTTCAATTCTGCCTGTGGCTCTTTTCTGTCCTTCAAAATTTAGCACAAATGCAGCATCTGTGAAGTCTTTCCAAACCTTCAGGTCAGAAGTAATCATTCTGTCCTCAGAAATCTCTTAACACTTTAAATATATTTCTTATGTATCACTTGCATTCAATTTTTTATATTTATTCAACAAATGGAGCAAGACTTTGCTGTAATTGTGTTATTCCTTGATTTTTTAAAAGTGGGTTATTTGACCCACTAATAAAGTGAAAATTAGAAAACATCTACTTCCTAATTTTACTCCAGGGACTTTGTCTTTCATGAATCCACTTACAAAGGTGAAGACAGGAATTCATGCTGTGTGGTTGCAATGCTGATTCTGTTCTCCTCTCTGGACCATTAGCTCATTGGGGTGAGTGGAGTGGTCCTGGAAACTAGCAATGATGGTGGTTAAAGAAGAGAAGAACAGTGAAACACATTTGTGTATATTTGTTTCGATTTTTAGGTAAAAGTAGTCCCTGGGAGAGTTAAACCTCATTTACATTGTGCTTTATTCAGTTAGTCGAATGATACCTTGCTGGAATTTGTAATGGGAAATGGGACTTCTGACTGGGATATAGGAATCAGCTAGGTAATCTCACCATTGACAGGTGTAGAAGCAAGAGAATGAATGAGCTCACCAAAATGGAAAATCCAGAAGTGGCCCTCAGGGTGGATTTGAGCCAGAGGTTAATGAAGTCTCAGCATTGTGGCTTCATTTCTTTGAAGAGCTCTTGACTTTGTTGTCCTGTGTGTGCCATCTTTGACCTCATGGGAGTAAGATGGCCACCAAGAGCTTCCAGGGCTCTTGTATGTTCCCAGCTCCTGTGGAGGAAGGGGAAGGAGGGAAGCTTCTTTCCCCAGCTATTGAACATAATCCCTGAGCTTCGCTCTGATCGCACTAAATTATCTTACATGTCTACCTCCACAGCGTGCAGGGAGAAAACAGCGATTGGCTTTGGCTAATCAAGCCCGCCTCTGGAGCTTGATCCTGCCCAAACAACACAGATACTGATGCGGCAAGCGCAGTGTCTGTCCACCCGAGGCTGGCTTGGAGGCCAGGACTGATGGGGAGACTTTGACTAGCCTAAGGGCAGCATGAAGTCATTGTACCTGTGAGTTCCCCAACCAGACCAGGACGAGGCGGGGAGTAAGCAAGGGGCTCATTTATCTTTTAGCAACCTCTACGCTGCTCTGTGCCAGGCATTCGTCTAGGTGCCAGAGGTGTGAGGTGAACAACGCATACGAGGTTCCTGCCTCTCACAGAATTTACAATCTGTTGGAAAAGGAAACAAATTAAGTGAACAAGAGAATTTCAGATTGTAACTCGTGCTGTGAGGGAAATGACAGAATGCCTTACAGAGATGGGAGTGAGGGACTTTAGGAAAGATGATTAGATTTCAGAAAGAAGAAGAGGGCAAAAAACCAAACTTTGCCTGCTTGCAGTTTTGCTGAGGGCATTGGCTGGCTTGCTGTCCTGTGGAGGCTGTCAGCGCCTGAGCAGAGGTGTCCAGATCAATCTGGAAAGTCACAAATGCAGCATCCCCCAAGTCAGCTGGGTCTTCACAGTTCCTGCTAACCCAGATCAGCCTTCCTGGCTCTCCAAGTGTCTGTCCTTCTTGGTCCAGCCTTTCTTTCTGAAATGCAGAAGGGAAGGAGGTAAATGTGGAAGAGAGGCTGAAACCATAGCCCGCACCAGCCAGTATCCCGCCACTTCCCCATCCCCCTCCTATTAGAGCAGCCCCCAAGTGCAATGTTCAATAGAGACGCCTGTTGAACAGGCCCTTTAGAAGAGTTCCCTACTAGAAATCCTACTTACTGACATTTCCTCACTCCTGGAAATGTCACATGATGCTTTGAGCTGCTTGAAATGCTATTTCCATAGTATTTGTTTTAGAATATCCGTAGCTCTGTGATGTTATTTGTACCCTCAGCACGTAGACACACAGCTTTAAGCTTTTCAAAAATATATGTAAAAGAGAAGTCTTTCTTGGATTTATATCTAACAGTAAATATATAAGACCCTGTTTGATCTTTGCTTCACTGGAAATGAAACGAACCATATGCAAAATTCTTCAGATCAAAATATTCTTTATATATGTATAATTCATGAAAGTACAGAGAAGAATTGATATTGGTAGGCTCAACAATAAACTGGAGGAGAGTTTTGTTGTTTTTATTTTTGGCAAATGGATCACTAGTGATTTTATGCTTTTGTATGGAAATTATATTGTCTGTGGTTTAGTAGTTGGTTCCAAGACCATATTTGAATCGTTGGTATTTTCTTAGGTCTTGTATCAAATCTTGGGTTTTGGAGGGGGTAGACAGTCTCCATTCTAAAACATTTGTGTGTGAGTATAGCCTTCAACATTTTTTAGATTGAAAGTAGCTCTGATGGCACTAACTACAATATCTTGTTTCTTAGAAAATATTAAAAGCTCTTTGTCTGGCATTAGCCATATGGTGCCACATAGGATCATTATAACTTGATTTTGTAACTTGACCAAAGCATTCATAAAGTGGATGGCAATGAAATGGGAATAAACAAGCTAAAGATAAAGAAAAAAAAAAAAAGACCAAGATGAAACATATTAAATGCTAAATAATAGAAAACACATTTGTTTTAAAGTTAGAAAATTTTTCAACAAGTTGTATTGAGGTTTCCATAAGCAGTATTCCTGCCTCTGAGTTATAACCAGACATTTTCCATGGCATTCTCTTTAATTTGCCAAGTGTGTGTGACATAATGAAGTTAAGTAACATCATGGGGCTGGTAGAAGGCCTTGCATTTTTAATCTTATGCTGAAGGACGACTGATAGAAGCAACTCATCAAAACTTACTTCACATAAAAACATCTTGTGATTAAGCATTTAAGGTTTAATACTTAATTTAGTTTGCAGAGTCTTACAGGAATTGTTTATAATTCTCATTGAGAATTATAAGGTGCCAAAGAGAAATTTTCTTTTCACTGCCCCCCTCCTCCCATTTAAATGGAATGTGGTACAGAGGGATTCAAATTTTTATTATTTCATGATTATTTAAAATGTAAGAGAATTTTCTCACCTTACAAAATGATTCACAGCAGTGTTTTCAAAATCAAGACTTCAGAGGGGTGCCTGGGTGGCTCATTTGGTTGGGCGACCAGCTCTTGATTTTGATTCAGGTCATGATCTCAGGGTTGTGGGATCACCCTGTCTCCAGCTCTGTGCTCAGTGGGGAGTCTGCTGGAGGTTTTCTCTGCTTCTCCCACTGCCCCTTCCCCCTCTCCCTCCCACCCCCCTCATGTGCACCCTCCCTCTCTCTCTCTCAAATAAATAAATAGATCTTTTTAAAAAAATCAAGACTTTGGATAGTCCTTATTTCGTCTCTCCTAAAAATTGTTCGGCCAGTATCTTTTGGACATATCCCTTTGGGATCCACAATTTCCATTGTTCGTGGAGCTGAGATCACTCAGAGGTCCTGCCTTTTTCTCCTTCCCCACAGACTCCTTTGGTGTGATTGACAGTTTTTCCCTTATTATGGATTGGATACATCAAAATCACATGTGATATTACAGACACCCGCTCCATTACTTCTCGTAATAGTGCCATGGTCCCCTTTGTCACCAGGTTTAACACTTTAGTCATTCCTGAGGTGCATCCTTTTTTGGCTTTTGAGTCGATCCCCATAGCTATCAGGTGATAATGGTCTTGCCAACAAAGCTTCTCTACTGTATCGTCTCTCCTTCCTGTTGGACAGGTAGCCTGGTGAACTGCAGGATATAGAGAAGTTGGTTCAGGGAAGCTCTCTGGAGCCATATTGTTCAAAAGGATTCAGAGGCCATATCCAAGCTTTTGGTAGAAAATCAGTTTGTTTGCGGTGGTAAAGAAATAGATCAGCAGATACACCACAAGTTTGTTGCAACTAATGTAGCGAATAAAGCCCTGGATTTTGGAATTAAGGAGACCTGGGCGGCAACACTTACCAACCATGTGATCATGGACAAGTCATTTAGTTTCCTTATGTTAAATAGAGATCATAGATTAACTTCAAATGAATTGAATTCATCTGAACTAGATTTATTAAACATTTCCTGTGCATAAAGAAAATCTAAATTTGTTGTTGATTGTTATAAGGAACAAATAACAGCTATTACCCTCCAGAGTATTATACGAAATGTCAATGGTTCTGTTGTGTTCAATGTCTTCTGCCAGCGCCCTAACTTAGGCTCTCATTACCTTTCTATTGAACAGTTAGCTTCCTCACTACTCTCCACACAAATACTTCCTCAAAAAAAAAAAAAAAAAGTGTTCTGTATGATAAAGCGAGGCATTGATCATGCCACCCCCCAATTCCCAAGCCTTCTGTAACAGTCATTGTTTCTTTCCTGGCAGTGATTCTCCCTTGTTTTCTCGTCTCTTATCCACACATCCTCCTTCATGGACACAGTGAGCAGCTGGTGGAGTCTGAGGAGAAGGATGTTGGCAGCCTGGGTTGAGGGGCTGGGCTCAGGGTCTAAAAGGAGAAGGCTGAGAGAAAGTAGCGTGGGGGGCCAAGAGAAGCTCCACTTTTAACTACCAATCCACCGGTCTCTCTTCTAAAGTTCTGCCCCATTTCCACCTCCACCGCCACCCCACCTCCGCCATCTTATCTATTCTGTCTTCTCCTACTTATGTCTTCTCTGTTTTATCTTTCAGTTTTCATCTGCCTATTTAAAGTATAATATGGAACTCGAGTGTATTTTTATAATCTGCTATGTTTACTGAATTAATTTTATGTCCTCTGTTCTTAATTTTACAAGCAAGAGAGAACATTTCCTAACTTCTGGTTTCTTTCTCACTCTCTCAACACCTACCCTAAAAAAAAAACACACACAAAAAAACACAAAAAAACACACTTTGTTGAGTTTTTCCTTTTGCTGAGTTTAATTTTTTCCTGTGGCTTGATAATTTTCATCAAAGAAAAAGTTCCCTATTCTTGTCTAAAATAGTGAATTCAACTAGTGTATTTAAATTATGACTACATTAACAGAATTTTTTATTTGTGTACATCTTCCCACATTCTGTAAAGCAGTAGCTTTCAACAAGGAACAGTTTTGTCTCCTAGGGGACATTGGGCAATATATGGAGACATTTTTGCTTGTCATTACTAGAGGTGGGAGGGAATGCTCCTGGCATTTGCTGGTAGAGGGTAGGGATGCCGCTAACCGTCCTACAATACGCAGGGCAGCCCCCACAATAAAGAATTATTTGGCCCAAACTACCCACTGTGTCAAGATTGACAAACTGTATTATAAATTAGGGTCAGCCTATGTGGTGCTCATACTGAAAACTTGGTGAATAATTTCTATAAAATGTTTATTTAGTTGAATCTAAAATTTCTTAAAGCTAAAGGAATCAACTTTTACTTTCCCTGCATCCACATTTCTTTAGCCATATATTGTATTACTCAAGTTACCTAGATTTTTCCATTGCTGGTATTTGGTGATTTCTTCTTCCAATCTTTGTGATATGTTTTTCCACAATGTCGTATTCTAATTCATGAAGAAAAAAGATATTTAGTCAATTTATTTAGTACTATTTATTATAGAATAGGTATGGTTTTAGAGAGAGGTGAGGGTATTTTTGATGGTTTCTTCATTTATATTTTTAAAAAAACTCTTAAATGTTCTTTAGGAATTGGATTACAAAACTTACTAGATATGTACTCCAGTGTGTCCATTTTTCCCCTCTCAATACATGTAAGGTTTATTTCATATATAAACAACCTGTGATATAAAACAGCCAGCATATCTTTTACCAATAACCTCCTTCTTGTCCTTATTTATAGATGCCATTTTTCTAAAATTATTACTTAAAATATTCATTTGATTCCTTCCTCACCTTGTCATTTCTTATAAGCTTCCAAGATTTTAAGTTATGGGCCAATGAGCATACTAGAGGGGTGCTAAATTATGAAGACTGACTATACATTAGCAGAGTTCAGTGTTGTAGTTAAAATGTGCACAAGTTAAGCCGACATATAGTTAATGATTTACATATTCATCACAGTGTTGCCTGGCAATTAGGCATGTGGTAAGCAGTTCAGAGAAATTACTGTAATTAGTATTCCTTCCACATGGCCAAACTACATTTTTGTAAGTTCCCCCCCCCCCGCTTGCTTAGTTATGTCTCCAGTGTCTGTAATCAATGTCAGTGTTGACATTCTCCCTCATATGAAACTGTGGAACTGTGTATACTTTCTGTGCACTTTAATTGTCTCCTTTCACTTACACACACACACACACACACACACACACACACTTCTTTTTCTCACTCAGACATACTTACATGGAAGACTAGCATGTTCAAGCTGCTCCTCTCTTGTATTATTATCCTGGGGCTTGGGAATGTTAGGAATAAGGAAATGTTTGGGAGATAACACTAATCACTTCTCTGTTAATCATAATTTCTGATAATATGGATGAATTCATCATTTTTGTTTAAGAAAAAAGAAGGCATAAAAGAGAGAGGAAAAAGGGCATGAACTAGAACCTGAGGTAGACCTCGGGGCCAGTGATTGCTTACGTGTGTCTCCCCAGAAGCAGGGCATCATTTTCTGCCTATAACTTAAGGAAGTAAAACATCATGTTGTAAAAGCACAAAAACTCAAAGCTGTAACCAGACTGTGGCACACAAACAAAATAGCAGCATTGGTCATACGTGCCAACCAAGAACTGTCTTGTGCTTATTTTATCTATTCATGTTTGTAATGTAGGCTGGGTCCAGGGATCCAGAGGGAGTCCCACAGGACCAGCCAGGAGGGTTCTTGGCTTTGCACAGGATGGAAATCAAATGTGAGCTGAGAGGAAGTGAGAGCAGAGTTTATTGAATAGAGAGAGAGAGGTGCAGGTACAGGGTGTCTGGAAGACTCAGAAAAGGAAAGGAGATGCAGTCTTGTTTTTGCTTGGGGTCTAGGGTTTTTACTGAGAATGGTGTTCTGGTGTATGTGTCCTCTCAGGCATCCGGGAACTGGTTAGAACAAAGATGAATGCCCTGGTGTCCTCCCTAAGTCACTTATGCCCTGGATCCGGGGGTCTTGGTGAGTCATTGGTCTGGAAAATATATATGACGACCCCACCCAGTTACTCTTATATGTTATCTTTGTGCTGGAAGACTCCCAAGAATCATTAACTCCTTGCCTTTTCCAAGGAGGACATTCATTGTCTGTACCATAAGACATGGGGAAGGCGGAGGTGCAGGTCCTAGCAAGAATAGAGGCAGCAGGAAGAACAGTCCCTCGTAGGATCCCTTCAGTCTTCCTCTCTCACCTGGACAGGAAGTTTTAAAATTGTACTTCACAATTCCTTTTAAACCAACCAGACTATGTTAAATTATTTTCTTCACTGCTGTTGCAAATACGCTAAAATGGTGAAACTACAGCCAATTTTGATTCTCATTATTCACAAACAAAATTTTGGTAGTATAGGAAATATTTACTGCTACTGTGTCCTCTCACTCATTCGTAAGAACAAGTTTTTCAGACCTTTCTATTTACACGTGCAAGACTTAATTAAATATCTTCTCAAGGACTTGGGGTAATGAGAAATATGTTTCATTTCTTTTGCAAAGCTTTTCCTGGAAAACTAGGCAGGGACCACGATTTAGCTGACAATTGAAGAGACTGTCCATTGTGGCCTAGTTTCCTAGGATAAGACATTTATAAGCATTTTGCAGTTCCAGGAAATAATCTTGTACCTATAATTGTAACTTATTTAGGCTTCCCCAGACTTTAAGTGTGAGTTCAAAGGTAATCTTTGGAAGCAATAATGGAAGGGAATCAAAGAAAACCAAATTAAATAAACAGGGTTAACCTAACCAGGCATATCTGCCTCACTTTGGTGCCTTGTGCTATTTGGATCATATATGTTAGATCCAGGACATTTAATGTTTTCATATATATTTGAAGACCTCTACAATATTAATAATCTTGGGGCAGCTCAGTCGGTTGAGTAGCCGACCTTTGGTTTCACCTCAGGTCATGATCTCAGAGTCCTGGGATCAGCCCTGTGTCCCTGTTGGGCTCCATCCACACTCAGTGGGAAGTCTGCTTTTGCATTCTCTCTCCCTCTTCCTGTGCCCCTCCCTCAGCTCCCTCCCCCCCCCAAATAAATAAATAAATAATCTTTAAAAAAATTATCTCACCTGTTGCTCATGGAGATGGTCTCTTAATTCTGAATGAAATGTAATTATTATAAACAAAAATTAAGAAAAATTAAAATGTTTAAGATATACTAACCCAGTCGTCTAAGTACTTACATGTCAAATACAGTTTTATCAATTATATGCTCCTTTATCAGATGTGTATGTTTTTTGTAGTGTTTTCTGAATCAAGTTCATTGTTGTTCTCAGTTTTGTTTCACTTACATGGGAGGGGAAGACTTAGTCCTCCACCAATTAAATCCCCGACTGACTAATTATAAAAGTACTTTAAAATGTGTTTATTTCTCATTTTCCCCCTATGGTTTAATAGCTTTTGATAGAAAAAAAAAAAGTTCTCCTAGAATGTGCATTCTTGTGACTCTGCGTGCCATAGTCCCAGCAGTATTGTCAAAGTATTCATCGTACACACCAGTTCATTCATCCCTTTGGGATTCACTGAGCTCCTGAAAAGTCATATGGACTTTTTCTCGCCTACTATCCAGTCCAGCTAGTTTTACTCACACTTGGTCCCTCCCTCCATTCCTCTACAAAGGCTGAGTCAAGGCAGTCCTCATTTCTCATGGCATTGGGGCCAGAACCTTGGCTGGTTTCCTTGCTTTCCAGCCTTGCACTTTTCACAACTTTCCTTCACATTGCCTCTGATGTTCTCTCTAAACTGCAAACCTGATCAAGTCACTCTCATTCTTCAAAAGGCAGTACTTTAATAGATCAGGGACCCTCCTTACTACTCTTTTCCCATCCTCTAAGGATAAAGTCTGTGTTCCCGTAAGTGGTCCCAGAAACCTACATCATCTGGCCTCTACCTGCCTCTCCACATCCCTCTTCCTTCATTCCACTGTTCTACTGAAAGGCTCAGTAACGAATGGCTTTAGTTCTTCACTCTGTGCGGCCTTAAACCTCCCTGCCCTTGACTTTGTGTTCTACAGCCAGGAATACATTATCCTCGCTTCACCTAGTTTATCTCTACAGATTCTTCACATTTGACCTCAAGCTGGACTTCTTCTCTGAGCCTTCAACCCACACCCAGAGGGACTGTGCCCCTCTTCCGAGCATCTGAGCTCCTAGACACACCTCTGTCTTTTGTCCTTGACTCTTACCTCCTCATGTGGAAATGATCTGTGTGTGCATTTGTCTTTCCTTCTAGTTGAAAAGTTCACCTAAGTTAAGTACCATACCCTTTTTATCTCGGCATGCTGGTGTCAAACTCATAAGAGATAGAAGAAAATTTCTCTGTGGAGTTTGACTACATTCCTTGATAAGAAGAATTTTGCTGTTTTCTGTATACTTTTCTTTTCTTTTTTAAGATTTATTTATTGAGAGAGCATGTGAGTTGTGGGGGTGGGGAGAGGGAGAGGAAGAGTAATTCAAACAGAGTCCCCACTGAGCTCAGAGCCAGATGCGGGTCTCCACCTCATGACTCTCAGATCATGACCTCAGCCAAAATCAAGAGTTGGACACTTAACCGACTGAGCCATCCAGGTGCCCCTGTTTTCTATATGCTTTCAAAGAAAATAGATCATCTTCATTTGTTTTTTTAAGTTCTAATAGCATATTAAAATTTCACTTACTTTTACTTTTCTTTATTATTGCCACATACAGTTTAACCAAAGTCTCTCAGAGACCCGTGTATTCTAGAAGAAGATTTCATCAATTTTCTACCCTGTTTCAAAGCAGATATTTAAAGTATTTCTTTCCCTCGGGGGAATATATATGTTTAACATCTCATCTCTGAAGTGTTTCTGAATGATGATGTCAGAGTAGTATACTGTAGCTGTATTCTTCTAAGAATGTTTGGAAGTAATGGAATGTGTGTGGTTAATTAAGTTATGGAGGAGAAAAAGAGCACTTTTGTTAAGAGAGCTTTAGGTTTTTGTGAACTAGGAAAAAAAATTCATGAGAAGGTCAAGCAGCCACTGACAGTAATCTATAATCTTGGTAGTGCTTTGGAATTAAGTGTTTTCGTGGTATTTGTAGAATTTTTTTAAAAGAGTTTTTATTTATTCATTTGAGAGTGAGAGAGAGAGCACAAGCGGGGGGGGGAGGGGCAGAGGAAGAGGGAGAAGTAGACTCCCCCGCTGAACAGGAAGCCCAACATGGGGTTCCTTCCCAGGACCCCGGAGTCATGACCTGAGCCACAGGCAGATGCTTAACTGACTGAGCCACCCAGATGCCCCTAGAATTTTTTTAAAATGTGTGTTGGTAGTAACAGATATAATAGTCCATTTTTTTTTCAGTAAGATTGATCTCTTTTACTTCCACTAAAAGTATATATATATTATGCTAAAAGTGGGTTTATTTTCAAGTGTATGCAATGTCGGCAATCCCTGATTTTTTTGGTGTATTATATGGATATCAAGTGATAAAGACCACTGTAAAATAGTTACTTTTCTCATAAAACAGATGATTTCTTATGTTTCTCTCTAAAATCTTGACATAAAATAATTCATAGAAATAGCAAACCACATGCTATAAATGTGAAGACGTGACTAACCATCTCTGATATCACTTAAAGAGGAAAGCCTACCCAAAGGAAATGGGAATAAGAGTAGTGTGTACCTTGATTATATAGAGGACCTGCTGTACTTTAAAATAGATACAGCTTAGAAAAATACGTCCATGTGATAACTTAAGGGGGGGGCCGATCTAAAACTAAATCTGTCTCCACAAACCATGAAACATCTAGCCATAATTTCTTCTATTGTTATATTTATAAACGTATATGAAAGCTAATTCTGAATGATCAAAAACATATTCAAAATTCCTCCCAAAGAATTTTCATCTGAAGTCATTTTCTTTCCCGTAAGAAAAATACGCATTCAGGAATACCTGCGCATGACTGCCTTTTTAGTCATGCTCCAGTTTGGAGCTTCTCTTCCTGTTAATCATCCTTGCAGCATCTAAATATTTGAAAATGAAGGTCATTTGTTTAATAGAGTTTGGAGATGAAGCATTGCTGAAATCTGAGCTCTTGGCCATCTTGTCTCCCTTGTCCTCTGTGTTCCTCTTGAGTGCCCGTTGTCAGTGGCAAGCTTAGGGTCCAGGAAGAATCACAAAGTTAGAATGCAGCAGCAGGACCCCTGAGCACTCTCCAGTGCAGCCACTTTGAACTTTCCACCACTTTCCTGTGCATTTTGGTGCCTCTGTCCCTTTCCTTGTGCTGCTTCCTCTTTATCTTGAGGAAGAGCTTCCTTCTACTTCTAGGCCCAGCTCAGAGATCAGAATGCCCGGCAGAGGCAGTGCTCTGTGCACACTAGCTCTCTTCTCTCCTTGCTCCCAGGCTGGAGGAGCCCCTCCCCTCTCTGGTAGGAGAGCCCTTTCCAGTGCAGGACACTCTGGGGCTCTCCCATCAGAGTGCACCAAGTTCAAGTGCTGGCTCAGATGTGTGTGGCCGTGAGGCCCCAGGTCCTTTGCCAGGCAAAGCCTTAATTCCATCTCTATATAACCAAGTCATACTTAATTCAACACTACATCATAGTGTCGAATGAAATCACGTATGTAAAGGAACTAGCGTCGTGCCTGGCACATAGGAAGCGCTCAGTGAATGGAAACTATTAATGACATTGTCAAAGTTTATAATGGATACACCCTTCTTTAAGGATAGAAACAGAATTTTATTCTTTTTTAAATATCTACCATGTCTGTCACTTGAGAAATGTTTACCAAGTGGATGAATTAATAAGTTTGGATTGGTGGTTGTGAATGAACAGCGAGACGATTTCATATCTTTCTGGAAGAGCTGCCTTCCCCCCTCACCTCTCATCCCTTCATCTGCTGGAGTTTCTGTGGCCCCCTGGTAGTTTGGACCCCTTGAGAGGAACTAGGAAGATGTCCTTGCTTTGAGTCTCATTTATTCATTGAGTGTCTATTAAACAAATACCGTTGACCTTCTCCTTTGTGTTCAGGCACAACTTTACATCCGAAAGCAAAGTTTCACGTTTATACTGCTGAAAAGGAATCCATGTGGGCTTGTGTGTTGTTATACACATAGCCGAGTCCAGGCACCACCATGTTTTAGCATGTTTCAATTATGCCTGTCTCCCTCTGAGGTATCAGGGGCTTCCCATTTACCTTTCCAGCCAAGAAAAATGTCCTTGAATCCTTCATGGCTACTCACCTTATGCCTAAATCTCCAAACAAACAGATAAAGATCCTGAAATGTTTAGCAGGAAGGGCTACTGGACAGTGTCACATGTGTGGAACAGGGAAATGAGAGGTGGTCAAGGCGGAAGCTGCCCATGTTAGTGAGATAGTTGACTGTCCCTTTCTCATAGGAAAGCACCTTTACGTGGTAAGGGTAGACTGAAGCTCTCCATGGACAATGAGTCCCTTGAGGCCACAAACTGTATCCTGGACTCTGTGGGATCTTCCAGAATACTTGATAAAAATAGTATTGTTGGATCACTTTCCATTGGATACTAACAGACATCTGGCTAACATTTTCCTAAGTATAAGGCCTCACAAATATATTAGTAAATGGGACCCAAAAACTTGACAGTGTTGCCCAATTATGTATATTAAGGATGAGTCCACTGAATTAAATTAGTTTTAGAAATTTTTGCTCATCGCTGACTCACTTCAGATTTGTGCAAAGAAAGAGAGGCAATTTACCTTGATTTTGACTCATACTCTGGGGGTTAAGAATATAATGATTAGGGTAAGAGTCATCGAAAGCTGTTGGAAATAATGTAATAATGCCTATAGTTTTATTCTTTGTATTGCATTTTAATGAAAGATCCTAATGAAAAATATATAAAAAGCAAAAAAGTCTACCACTGAATAATCAGTGCAGGTATTTAAAATGAGAGGTGAGATTCCCCACGAAATAGTGATTGTGTAACGTGTTATGTCACACTCCCTTCAGTAAGATGAGGGCACATTAGAACATAAAAGTCCCTTCTGATGTGTCCCAGCTGGTACTAACCAAGATAAGAGTCCTTGAATCCTCCAAGGCTGTTCACCTTCTGTTAAAACCGACACTGTAGGGTCATAGAGCGTCTACATTGAGGTAAAATGGTAAAATCCCAGGAATCAGAAGAATAACAAAAACATGGAAGAGAAGGTTAGAAAGTCCCCTCCATCTGCCTTGCCCCTTACCGCAATCAAGAGAAACTGAAAAGGGAAACAGGGTAGATGAAGATAGACGAAGAGAGACGGGAGTCTCCAAAGCCGAGCCCCCTGAAAGGCTGCTTTCTAACGAGGCTGTTTCCTAGTGGGTCCAGAAGGTGCTATGGGCAGTGTGGTGACAAACGACAGTGATTTATTAGGCACACAGCTGTACTCAAAACGCACCACAATTTATTTCTTTAGAGCAGCTTTATTGAGATACAATTCACACACCGTACAACTCACCTACTTAAAGTGTTCAATTCACTGGTTTTTAGTATATTCATAGCATTGTGCAACCATCACCATGATCAAGTTTAGAAGATTTTCATCACCCCAGAAATAAACCCCATACCCATTAGCAGTCCCTCAGTTCATTTTTATTCAAATGGAAGGAGAAAAAGCCTATATTTATAAACCTGGGTTTATAACATAGTCATTTTGTCTTACAAAATACTGTTATAATTGGGGATAAAGCAAGAAATGGTAACTTGAAAATTATGTAGATAATCCAGTTGAGTTTTTTTGTAAAGATTTTTATGATTTTTTAAAATTTTTTGTAAAAGTCAACATTTTATACTGTTTCCTTGAGACAGAACTGTGTAATCTACCTGGGTCACTATTGGTCATTTGCAGAACCTATTGTATCACCCATCTAATGAGAATATTCTTTGGAAACACTTTGTGAACTTTTGTTTAAATATCATATTGAATACGTTTCTTATAATAATTAATTCCCAAAACCTGTAGAATACCCGTTTGGCCAATCAGAATGCAAAACAATTAATTCTCTATGGCAGGGGCACCTGGATGGCTTAGTCAGTTGAGCGTCTGACTCTTGGTTTCAGCTCAGGTCATGATCTCAGGGTTGTGGGTTCGAACCCTGTGTCGGCTCCACGCTCAGTGTGGAGTCTGCTTGAGACTCCTTCCCTCTCCCTCTCCAATCCCTGCTATCGCTTCCCCTGCCCTTCCCCTGGCCCTCCCCCATCTCGTGTGTTTTCTCTCTCTCTCTCAAATAAATAAAATCTTTAAAAAAATTCTGTATTGCAAAACATTATACAAATTTTAAGTTAGGAGACAAAAAATACTGTGTGTAAAACATGTGTCTCAGAAGGGACTACATTTTGTAACACAAAGAGTATGTGCCAATCACTAAAGAAAAGGACAAATAGAAAAATGGATGGAGGGATGGGGCGCCTGGGTAGCGCAGTCGTTAAGCATCTGCCTTCGGCTCAGGGCGTGATCCCGGCATTCCGGGATCGAGCCCCACATCAGGCTCCTCCGCTGGAAGTCTGCTTCTTCCTCTCCCACTCCCCTGCCGTGTTCCCTCTCTCGCTGGCTGTCTCTCTGTCAAATAAATAAATAAAATCTTTAAAAAAAAAAAAAAATGGATGGAGGGGCGCCTGGATGGCTCAGTTGGTTAAGCGTCTGCCTTCGGCTCAGGTCATGATCTCAGGGTCCTGGGGTCAAGCCCCACGGCAGGCTCCCTGCTCAGCGGGGAGACTTCTTCTCCTCCTTCTCTTCCTTCTGCCCCTCTGCCTGCTTGCTTGCACTGTCTCTCTCTCTCAAATGGATAAATAAAATCTTAAAAAAAAAAAGAAAAAAAGAAAAATGGATGGATATGAACAGTCAGTTCATACAAGAGAAAGTCCAAGTGACTAAATATACGGGAAAAAAATTTCAATTCAAGAAGTAGTAGCAAAATGTGTTGTGAAAGCAAGAAGAAATACATTCTCATACAAAGTTGATGAGAATGTGGATAGTGCCAAGCACTAATTTTTTTTTAAAGATTTTATTTATTTATCTGAGAGAGAAAGAGACAGCGAGAGAGGGAACACAAGCCGAGGGGAGTTGGAGAAGGAGAAGCAGGCTCCCCGCTGAGCAGGGATTCCCCATGTGGGGCTCTATCCCCGGACCCTGGAATCATGACCTGAGCCGAGGGCAGACACTTAATAACTGAACAACCCAGGCGCCCCAAATTTATAAAAAATTTTAAAGGCACATCTGTCTTTGATCATTGATCCAGCAACTATGTCTCTAGAAATTTTGCGTACAGAAGTTTATGTATAAAGTTATTGTAGTTTGTCTATAACCACAAAAATCTAGAGAAAAAAGCAAGAGCTATTAACAGAGGTCTGGCTAAATAAATGAAGATACATCCATTTAATGTAATACTACATTGTCACTAATAAAAATTAAGTCACCCTAAATGGGCCAATATGTAAAGTTGCTCAATATGTATTGTTAGGTGGGGGAAAAAATCAAAATACCAATATTATATATTCTATTCCATTTGAATACAAAGAACACATATAAATTTATATGTTCACATATGGATCTTTGTGCATGCTTTTATATGCACTGACATTTTATGACAGACTCCCAAGAAATTATCAGTGATTACCTTCTGGGTAATGAACTAAGAGGGGAAGTGGGGGAGAGACATTTTTACTTTATGCCTTTTTACCATTTGGATTCATTCTAAGAAATCTAACTTTTGTAAGATTTAAGAGCATTTTTACATTTAAAAATCAATGCTCATATATTACAGAAAATTGAAAATCAGAAAAATATTTTTTTAAAAAGTGTAATCCTTTGACCTAGGGGGGAAAAACACTGTTAAAACCTGTTCAGAAATATCCTTTTGAAACATTTATTTGCATACACATGCACACTATACTCTTGTTTTATAATCCACGTTTTTCACTTATAAACATTCTATGTCATGAAATACTATTTTATAGTACATTTTAAATAAATGTGTCCTTATTAATTGTATGGCTGTGATAGCCTGTTTGTGCATTTTCTCTTAATTTCCCTTCATAAGTAGAAAGAAAAAGATTTGGGAGAAAACAGTAATCAAGGTGGGAAGAGGTTTGTAAAAATAAAAATGTTACAGATGAGGATTGAACAATGACTCTGAGAATCAAAAGCCAAATTCCTTCTTAAAAAAGTAACATGTATCACCAAATCTTTGGGGAAGTGGGGAGAAGATGACGAAATGAACCAGAATCACAAGATGTCTTACTATATTCCTAACAAAATTAACAAAAAGTAATTTAAATAATTAAAAGAAAAATGAAAAAGATCAATAAATCTTCAGCCGTATCCAAACAAAGAAAGAAGAACAAGTCTACTTTAAAAAGTGGTTGCCAAGGAAGGACATGGAAAATTCTAGTGTGGCCCAGCATGCCTTAGCTCCTAACTCCTAATTTGAGAAGATTTATTGCTTTCTTTTAACTTTTTTGTGGTTTGGATTTTTATAATGGGTATATATCATCTCTCTAAAAACAATAAATCCATTTAAAACATTTTGATAGATTATTTTCTAAGAACAAGAGGAAAATTACACATTAACTGTTTATATTTGGCATGTATGAACATGCTTTCCTCCCTGAGTAGGGCCCAGTAGACCTCACGTAGAATCGTGTGGTTGCTAAGAGACCATCATGTTTGGTATCGTCGCTGTTAGCCTAAATGATGTTTAGGTCTCTTTAATTTTTATCGGGTATGTGATGTGCCAGGAAGACTGAGGAGAACGAGATGACTTTTCTGTTTTCTAAAGAGAACAGGTTTTTAGCAATTATTGAAATACATTTCAGCTAGTATTTTCAGAAGGGAAAAAAAAAATCCTCTCTACGTGAAATTGATTGTCTTTAAATATGGCTTGACACATTTTCTTTGTTTTGGAAATAAAGGGCCAAATTTACCATAAAAATACAAGTTTACCTTAGCTCAACATTTCCATTTATTGGGTAAATATTTAAAGATGATAAGTCTAGCCACAAAAAGAAGTTATCTACTGAAGTCATTCAGTGAATTACTCTACCAGAGATAACATTGCAGTAATGACTCATTTGTTTGATGGCTGAGGGCCAAGAGCAAATAGACTATCATCTGATTTCAGACAGCTTCTCTGCAAGTCAACAGTATTATCTCCCTTCCAACCAGACCCTTTCCACTGAAAGACCACAATCCCTACAAAATCCTACATACCGTCCTATCAGATGGCTGTCTTCCTATGAGTACAATATTTATTAGCCTTGAAATACTATAACCCAGGGACTTACATAAGTACTGCACAGGGAATTCATTTCAAGCCACATTTGACCCTTTGTTTTAAAGGTGATCTTCAAATAGGTTTAAGGGAAATAAATCAAATTTTCAACCCATAGTCTGCTTTCTCCTAATAAAAAAAGAAAAGAGGCTTTAAATGTTCCTAACCTTTTTCTTCTTTTCTTCACTTTGAAACAGAAGATTAATCACATCTACCCAGAGATGTAATTTAATGTCTGTCATTTGGAATAGAAGGGAAAATAGATAAATGGCTCATGAACAGAGTATTTAAAAATAAACTATACAACCAAGGATTTTATTAGGCCGCTGATGGGGAGGATACTTCTTATTAAAAAGAAAGTCAAGTAACAAGGAAACACGAGAAACAAGATAATAAATATTACACTTTTTGGCAAAAGTGAGGAAAGGAAATTTTAAGTTTTCAGAGTAGGAGATGGAGAATTAGCCGTAAGAATTAACTCACCCTTAAAATGTCCCTCTCACGTTGCATGACTGTGGAAGAATCTGGAAAGAAGACATTGGTTAGAAGTTTGTCTGGTCCAGGAAACCTTTGTCATTCATAACTTTACATGCCCTAGATATGCACGGGCATGCTTCCCCGCAGAGGTTTCTGTTTGTATCTGATATAACCCTGTCTTTAACCAAAAACCTAGCTGTAAGACGTAAGTGATTAAATTATGCTCGTGAGGTCAGTTCCTAGATAATGGTCTTCCTCAGGTTTTCACAGAATAAAAAACCGGGAATTTTGTTTTAAAGATGATATTAATGGCCACTCTCCCCAAATTCCCATTTTCTTATTCTTCCCTACACATAGCATCCTTTGTGATCTGTGAGCAGCCCATATCATGCAGCCAAAATGCCAGCGATCAGCATAACAGTCACAACAATGATGGCAAATATCTTGTCTGCTTGCACACTCCTTTAACTGTTACATCCAACATTCAAAGACCCGTTCGAGCTGCTAGAAGTGCAGGTCTGGCAATAGCTTGGGAATTCACCAGGAATGCCCATTTCACATTGGTTCAGCCATTTTCAGGGGTTCACTTCCCTGCCTTGTCCATTCGAACAGCCCTTGGACAATCTGTGATTTTCCCCCAAGACTTTAACGTGTCACATCATTAGTTGTGTGTGACAAGTGTGTCACCGAAGAGATTGCCTACTGTAGAATAGCAGGATTTATCTACCGAAGCGAACTCTCACTCTGTCAAAGGTAGAAGCAATTCAGAAACATTTCTTCTTTCAATTGTATTGCAAGGTAATGTTCAGGGAGTCGCCCCCCAGCTGAAAACACAGTTGCTTTCTCAGCATAGATGGTAGTAGGGCTGAAGGGTGGGGGTGGGGGAGAAGTTTAGAATTTATTATTGATCCTAGGAAGCACAGTACCTGGAAATTTATCTCTGACTTATATTAAACCTGTGAAACTTTGTCTTTGGGTTTTCAAGATTTTTTTTATCCTATGTAATCTTTAAAAGAAATAAACTGACTTGCTGTTTTCCCTGGAGCAGAGAAATAGGAAAACTAAGACTAGAAAAGTGCTCCTAACGTGGGTGTTGTCTGGTTCATGTACTGAGTTATTTTAAAAAGGAAAGAATTTATTTCATCCCTGTTCCCTGGGTTCTTCATGCCGCTATCTTCAAAGAGTATCCTAGAAACCCATAGGCGTAACTGATTCACAGAAAACTAATTTATATGCAGCACTTAATTTAATTTTTCCAGTGGCTCTCCCTGGTGGCACTCCTCAGAGACTTTTAGAAAAGAAGTACCGCTTGTGTGGTACCAATGTGGGACTCTTACTAAGATCTTTTTTTCTTCAGGATAGGCACTTCCGTAATACGCCAAAGAGTCACTGATTCTAGAACCTTCTCATAGTTAGAACAATAGTTAAACCGTTGCAGAAAAACATAATTGGCTGCCATACTTTTATGTATTTCCTTGGAAGGAAATGAAAGCTTTCCTAAGAACCTATTCAGCCTTTAGATAATATGTCTAGGGAACTTCTTTTATTTATTTTTTTTTATATTTTTTATTTATTTCAGACGGGAGAGAGAACACAAGCAGGCAGTCAGGGGGAGGCCGGCAGCAGGCTCCACCCCAGAACCCTGAGATCATGACCTGAGCCAAAGGCAGACGCTTAACTGACTGAACCACCCAGGTGTCCCTGTCTAGGGAACTTCTGCTACCATTTTAATTCCCTTCTTTAGGTGGTGTATTATTTTAGGTACAGAACACCTTTATGCTATCTCCGTAATAATTGTTTATGATGGAAAAACTATCACAAAATGTTTGCAAAGTTGTATTTCTTCAGACTACACAATCATTACTTTATGATTACTTTTGCATTCTAAGGCTCTGATTATTTTAATTTTGATTATGGAGTCACAAACCAGTAGCAGAATTACATATGAAAAAATGAATTTGAAGGGTTTAGGTAGGGTATGCCTAATTCAATTCCTGATTTTTTGTGCTCTGACCAATGTACACATTTGTGTTACCTGTTTCTTCCCTGAAGTAGCTGAGCTTTATCAACCCCTGTGATTGTCCCTATTCCTTGAAGGCAAAACCTCTAAATTAAATTCTATCCCGGTGAGACTTTGCTCAGAAGTAGATTTGCATCACTCATCCTGAGTACCAGAATAGCTCTTTCGGTCCCTTTATAACCGTGTAAGTTCAGCTTGTCATTTGTCGTGACAGTCTGATTATTTTCTTCTACACCAGGGTTGGAATATTTATCCCTAGTCCTACAGTCAGGGGTTTTTCTTCCCCTTGGCTTCCCTATTGAATTTTTATTTTTTCCTCCTTGAGATGACAGTGCAGGCTCAAAGATGATTTTGATTGGAGAATTACCTTCTCGAGTCTTGTCTTTATCACCAGACACAAAAACAATGACTCCCAAATCTCATTCACTCCATGTGAAACCAGGTTTGGATGTCCTTTCTCAGGATGAGGCTCCGATGATTTCTCTTCAAATGCAGGTACCCCCTTCTGGTGGACAATCTCTGTTCCCAATCAGGCTGGATGTCCACTTCACAGAACATCTAGATGAAGGGAGGTGACTTTCTGGAAACTTCCTTTGTATGTAAGCCCCTCCCCCCACCAAGAACTTGGTCCTTCTGCTTTAAATGACCAGGTAATAAGCTGGATAGCACAGGCCCACCTTGCACAGTGCCCTTCTTATCTGTACCATACATATTTTTCTTGAGCTGTGTGCCTTCTAGTAAAGCAATTCTAAGCCTCTCTAGTTATAAAAAACCATCCAGGATACCTATTAAAAATACAACTTTCCAGAGCCATTGCTTCAAAACATCTGGGGAAGGGATTTGGGAAGTTGAATGTTTACCAATAACCCTCAAGTGATTGTTATCATTAGGGAAGTCAAGAAACACTACCATTCAATATTGCTCTCTCAGTAAGGTGTCGGGGTATGTCTCTTATTTCATCATTTTTAGAGCTACTAACTCCCATGTATTACCATCTATGATCCTGTTTCTTAAATTATGCCTTGCGTGTTAGAATCACAATCAGCTAAGGTGCTTGCTCAAGATCCAGAGGCCTGGCCTATGGGATTGGAATCTCTGGGGACCTGGGCCCAGGAACCCATCATTTTTCACGTGCTCCCTCAGATCAGAGTCACCGATTCAAGGGGGCTCCGCCACAGTTTTAGCTTTAACGGGAATACGAATCACCGGGAACATTAGTAAAATGCATATTCTGATTCAGTAGGTCTGGGGTAGAGCTTAAGCTTCTGCAAGCTCGCAGGTGATGCTGAGGCCGCTGGTACATGGACCACATCAGCACACAGTACAAGAGAACTTTCCTAAACAAAATGGCCCACACTATTGGACAGCAAAGAGCCAGTGACTTTGTTTTAATGAGAGAAGAGTAGACCCCATTGTCATCCAAACTGTACTAGTCCTAATCTCATTAAGGGGGCACAGGACAGTTCAGAATAACACCTTATCCTTTGTGAATGACGCACCTGTCTTTCTCAACTGTCATTACTTTGTGTTGCCCACCAGCTCCACACCTTCACCTTTTCCAGTGAGCCCCCTTCCAGACCTCCTGACCTTGAACCACTCGGATGTGTGCTAGACCACTGGACCAAAGATGTACATTTATCCTTGTTTTTGCATGGCTGAGATAAAGTCTGGCATGAAAGAGCCTTACCCAAGGAGAGAGCTATCAAATGTAATTTCAGTTGATACTTCTATGCTCTTTTTTTTTTTTTTTGCTTCTTTTATTTCCTTTTCTCTAGGAGGAGTTCATACCCATTTTCTAGTATTCAGTTCTTGAGTAATTTATCTGTTTCTTATTTCTTATCTATCTTTCAGATCCTTTCTGTTTTGTAACTAATGAAAAACAGCTGGTCATGGGTTGCTAATAAATATGAACTCTTATTCTCCTTCCAAAGTCTGCTTTCAGCTAGGTCTCAGGATGATAGTTTATTGTTTTTGAACATTTGAGTTGGGACCAAATCTAAAGTGAGACAGATATTTGTTGCTTTTTCAAGACTGATTTGTCTTGCTAATTCATCTCATTCTGTTAGTTTAATCCTTCTTTCCAAATGCCACATTGCACAATTACTTCAAACTCTGAGCCTCTGGATTTCCTTCGGTAATTTTCTTATCTGTATACCAGAGAATAGCAAAAGCTTTCTGGTCTATGGACCCACACCATGGGGATCTCAGGGGATTTTTTTAATGCCCCGGGTCTTGCTTCCAGTGATTCCAATTGAGTAGGTCAAGGGAAGGACAAGGATTTGTAAAGAGCTGGAAAATCTGTCCTTTATCCTGCTGAAGACCATAGGCCTTGGTAAGCTCTCACTCACTGCTGCCCTTTGACACACGATGCCACTGCACGTGCAGACCCCCCAGTAGGACTCAGCAGTACACCCGCCAAAGATGGTGTAGGCTGAGTTTATCTTGTCCACCCACACGCCATCTGGTCCATCCTTGAGTTTTGTGGACTCGATCTTCACATCATACCCCAAGTTCTTCTCTTCTGCCCATTTCCATTACCTCCACCATGGTTCCTGGGCCACCATCCTTTCTCACCTAGATTAGCCCCTCTGAAACCCTTCCTCCACACAGCAGCCAGGGTGACCTGTCAGACTCATAGATTAGTGCCTTAGCCTAAAACCCTTCTATAGCTCCCCATCTTGCATAATGTACAATCCAAACCTTTCCCTTGGTCTTCCCAATCCTGACTCGATCTGTCCCCTGCCTCCCTTTCTTTCCTCTAATCTACATGTGGCTGTCTCTGTCTTGTGTTCAGAACTCACCTTCAATGTCCTCTATTCCCAGACACCTTCTCTGACCTCCAATAGAGAGAAAGCACTCACTCAGTCATTCACTATCACATCATCCTTTCAATTCTTGGCAAAGTGTTTATAAAACAAGCACTTCTTGTTTTTGTTTTTTAAGGTCCATTTCCTCTACTAGAGGATAAATTTTGAGGGTGGGTGCTCTGCCTCCCGGCTGACTACTGTATCCTGGCACCTAAACAGCAGAGACTTGGTGAATATTTTCAAAATGAATGAATTTAAACTGAGCAGGAAGTATGAGCAGAGGTTAGCCAGGTGAGGTGGTAGGAGGGGCAACTTGATTCTTGTGCAGGGAAATTAAGGTTTTAATGCCCAGAGGGAGGAGGATATTTAGGGCATGTAAGAAACTGAAATAATGTGTCCAAAGGAAAGAAGAGACAGGCTGAGGTAGACAGGAGTCTTACAGAATATGTAAGGATGTTCTCAAAAAGCAACAAGGAGTCATGGAAAGGTTTTTGGCAGGGGAATAACAACAGATTTCCTGACAAAACTTCTCAAGAAAGGCTTGTCCTAAAGTTGTGTCACATGTGATATAGCAGATTGAATAATGGCCACCCAAAGATTTCAGCTCGGAAATGTTACCTTATTTGGAAAAAGTGTCTCTGCCGATATAATTAGGTTAAGGATCTGGAGATGAGGAGATTACTTTGGATTATTCAGGTGGGCCCTAACACGAATGTCCTCACATGAGCCAGGCAAAAGGGGGTAAAACAGGCACGCAGAGCAGATGCTCGTGTGAAGTTGGAAGCCGAGATGTCAGCGATAGGCCATGAGTCAAGGAATGCTTGGAGCCACCAGAAACTGAACGAGGCAAGAAATGAATTCTTACCTGGAGCCTTCGGAGGGACGGCGGCCCTGCAACACCTTGATTTTGGTCTTCTGGTCTCTAACACCACGGGTGAATAAATTTCAGTCACTTGAAGGCACCACGTTTGCGGTAATTTGTTACAGCCGCCCTCGGAAATTAACACACGCACTTCGCAAAAAAGAGAAATAGAAATAGAAATTCAGATGATGTGCACTGTCACGCATGGGAACCCACCCCATCAGTGTAGGCCCGGAGTGTGAGACTGTGCTGCTCGTTCATCTGCTGTTTCTTCAGTCAGCCTTTTTCCCTTGTGGAGGTTCTCATGACTCTAATGGATGAAGGTAAGCCCGTTTCATACAACGTGCTGCTTGACTCAAGCCAGCTCCTTCATCTTATGCTAGGAGGGAACACCGTGCGTGTTGTAGAAACAAAGACCAACCAAACAAAATCCTGCCAGGGCTATTTATTGCGAGTTTGCTAGAGCAAAGGAGTCAGCTGCCATCACTTGCATTTTGGTAGGGACAGAAAGCAGGCAGAGGAGTGGGAGAGCTTTATAAATGGCGAAGAGGGAAGGCTTCAGGTGTGGGCTGCCTGTTGGTGTGGGGAAGCTGTGGGTGGGCTCGCTATGTGATTGGCTACGGTGCATATTAGCTTTCTCGGTTCTAAGTTGGAAACAGGGACAAAAATTAGGGGAAGCTGTCAGGTATTAATCAAGTCTTGGCCATTTGGGGCCGACTGTTGTAGGAGTTACTGGTTAGCTTCCTGGGTCGTTATGAGGTAACGCAACCCGGCTTGTGGCTGGTCTGACTTACAGCAGGCTGGCTTCCTGGCTGGTTAGCATTGAGAAGGCTTTGTCTTCCTGGGCAGCGTGCTGCCAGTAGTGGGTCAGAGTGCTGTTGTACTGTAGTCCAGCCACTGTCCACTTGTATACTCGGTCACTCAGTGCTGTCAGACATCAGCGAAGACTGAGAAGGCCTCCCTCTTGAGCGGGACGACGTGGATGCACCTATCAACAGGAATACATTGGGAGAAAGGCCCTCCGCATCTGTGATTTGTTCAAACCTCCCACCAAAGGCCCATGGGTTTCTGATGAGACGCTGTAAGCCAGCCAAGGGGCATGTCTCAATTTTGGTAACTGCTCTACTTTTAAAAAGGTGAAGATTGTCGGTCAGGGTGCATGGGCTAATGAAGAGGCAGCAGATCTTGGGCAAACAGCTGAGGACTGTCACAGAAAAAAAAAAAAAGGCTGCCCTCAGGGACAAGTTTTCATGCCAATGAGGTCGGGCTTTTACGGGGAAAGGAAGCTTACCAACTACACTTATATTTTAGACTTCCAGAAAGACAAGATCCTGACGTCATATCAGCAAAAGGGTATGTGATTGTGTCGTTTTGAGGTATTTCTGCCTGGCTTAATGAATAGGGCTGCACCTTCCCAGTCTCAGTCGGTAACAATAGATATCTGTTGCACTCAACTAAAATGGCTCGGGTAGCATTCCTTGGGGATGGGTTCTAAAAGTCTCATTGCAAGTGTAAGTGGTCCCTGGAAGGGAAATGATGACTTGGAGAGCAGCTGATTATTGGCAATGTTCCTGGCCCTTCTCCAACACTGGGATTTGTACAACACAGACTGGGGGCTTTTTTCTCAACCCCGTGCCCCTGTGACCTCCTCCGTTAGCCAAACTGTCACATAAGAAACCCCCAGGTTTCAAAGCCCCATGTCTCCATGTTCTCAGAAATGGGTAAAGCAATGGATGCCGATCCAAATTTAGCGGACAGTTGGAAGACCTTCAGTTGTATCAGCTACACCATAGTGGATGCGTAGAAGCCTGAAACTATCCATTTGTGTTGGCCAGAGCTATAGAAAGAACGTGCAGTATGCATTGTTTCAGGGACCCAGGCCAGTGGTTAGAGATGGCTTCATTAACACCCTCAAGGAAGAATTTAAGAATTGATGGAAGACTATGGGAAACATGGTCTAATGAAGAGACCCAGGAATGGTTCTCAACCAGGCACAGGATGACCCCAGGGGACATTTGGCAATGCGTGGAGACATCTTCAGTCATCACAACTATAAAGAGGTGCTAGGGGCATCTAGTATGTAGAGACACGGAGCACTAAGCAGTACAGTTGGCATGAGAGACAAAGGAAAGAACAAAATCACTTTCTGGAAATGAAGACTTGGTGGAACAAGACGCAGAGCAGCTTTTCTTGCCTAGCGTCTGGGGGTCTCCCTCTTTTTCTCCTTTTTCCCAGGGCCAAACCTCAGAGACTGCACGACAAGCTGGATGGGACCATGTGGATGAGAACACTCATGGGTGACAGAAATGAGATAGCAGGAACCTGGGTAACCAGACGAATCTCCTAGAACTGCCCCCCCATCCAGGGCCCCCATATAACTCTTGGTTGTTATGTAGGGAGAGTTCACTCTTATTTGACTATTAGGAAGAAGGAAAGTATTTGGAGGAGAGAGTCATTCTGAGTGCTGGCCCTTGGGTTGTTCGTGCAGAAGATCCCAGCACCATCAAGCCTTCTGCAGGGGTTACGTAAAGGAGCCTCAGCCAGCAAGTGCTTCCAGGGCTGGTTTGTGTCAGTCTCACAGCAAGCGTCCCGGCTGTGGGAACACGTGTGCGCCATCTGGAGAGCTTAGTTGGGTGTTCTGAAAAGTTGTGCTGGGCTCGTCTAGGTGCTGGGTTTAGACACGCGTCGCAGTATTTTTAGAAGGTACTTTAAAAATCTCAATTTCTGGGACTTTACTCTCCAGCTAAGCGACTCCAACCAATGCCTTCGCTTTCAGCTCAGTCTGCTACATACTTTGTTTTTTAAAAACTATGTTTTAGAGTGTTTCAATCTTGACTGCTTTTATTCCAGACATGCTGCATATGGAGCTGAGGGAAGTAACACTGGTTCCAAACCCCACAGCCAGTAGGGATGGGAATTTCACTGTAGTGTCAGGATTGACTCAGAATCCAGGTGGCACAGAAATGAGAGAATGGGCTCCTGTCCTTGCTGGGGAGAGGCAGACTGACCCTTCCTGCAAGGAGCCTGCATCTGGATGTCCCATAAAGCTGCCGTGAAGTGCAAAAATCCTGTTTCTACAGAAGTAAACCTTCGTTGTTGGAGATAACCAGGAATGCGCTGTTCAGTTCACCTGTGCTGACGAGCAGGATGATGAAGGCTTCAAAACCATGAGACAGACATGGTGAATCCCCCAGGCACCAGAGGTGCTCCAGAGAGAGCTGGACAACCACTTCGAGAGCTAGGAGAGGATATTCATGAGTTGAGGAGAGAGTTGATTTGGTAACCACTGATAACCTTGGGATTCTCAGAGGGCTCCTTCCATCTCCAAGCCTGTGAACATGTAAGAGCAACTTGTTGGAGAGTTAGAGACAGAATCCCAAGTTCTCTCTCGGTCATTGAGCTTGTGCCATTTTTATAAAAAGTCTCTAGAACTGAATGTGCTTCCTGACTGTCTTTTGCATATAACCAAAGAGAGGGATGTTATTCCATTTGGAGGCTTTGTGCCTTTGCCAAGTTGAGAGGAAGCTTGTCTTTGTAATCAGGATGGGGAGGAGAGCACAAAGTGTCTACTGCTCATGATGGATTCTTCCAGATGAACTTGCCCAACTCCTTAACAGTTCTGAACAGCTGAATTTAGAGCACATATCAGTTGAGAGGCCTCTGCCTGACAAGGCTTTTATTCTGGCTGGTTTTGACAAGAGAGTAGAAGAGTAAAAACACACCTTGTTTAAAGAATATTCCCTAGCCGGCATGCAGCATGTCACTAAGGCTGTCTAGACACATGGGAGCTTCCCCTCTGCTCTTCAAGATTCTCCAGAAGGCACAAGTGAGCCCCTTTGAACGCACAAATGTCCTTGCTATGCGAGCTCAGGTGAGGTGTTGGTGCCTGTGGTGGCATTCTGTCACCATTTCTCTTCTTTAGCACTTTCCACAACACTACAGCCTACCTACCAACTGTTTCCGAGTGGGGGGAGAATCTGCATAAGTGGTGGTTCTCATGCCACTGGGAATATGGCCAAAGATTTATTCCTTTTCTGGTCTCTTCCCTATACATCTGCATCTGGCTTGTCTTTCTAAATCTGTCCCTTCCAGGAGGCTCGTTTCTTAAATTGGGGTCCAGGGTGAAGGTGGGAAATGTTTTAACTTCTATCTTACTGAATCTTGAGGACATCTGTAAGGCAAACACTAGTATAGACCATATGGAGCATGATACTTTTCCCTCTCACAGAACTGTGACTATAGGGACTTTCCAAAGCAGGCATTTAACTCAATCTGGCTGGCTTGCTGTGACAAGTTCAGCCACCAGAGACCTATTTAATATGTTTGATCTGATTTTCTAGGCTTCAACCTTTAATAGCAAGAGAAATTCCTATCCCGAAGTTTCCTTCAAGTGGCTTACCTACAGTCCTTCAATATCGTCTTTTCTTTGTTTTTTTTTTTTTAGGATTTATTTATTTATTTTAGAGAAAGAGCCCGAGCAAGCATGAGGGGCAGAGGGAGAGGGAGAGAGAATCTCAAGCAGACTCCTTGCTGAGCACGGAGCCCGACGCAGGGCTGGACCTCATGACCCTGAGATCACGACCTGAGCTAAAACCAAGAGTCTGACGCTTAACCAACTGTGCCACCCAGGCGTCCCCAATATGGTCTTTCTTAAGGAGTATCTGTGCTGCCCATTATCTCCACTGCCAAAGGAAATGCATCCCTCATAATACAAGGGTGCCAAAAATATCAGAATGAAGTGATTACTCCCCAAAACAAATGACCCCACAAGAGAGGGAAAATGGAGGGTGCTGTTTTCTTCCTTGCCAGAGGCTATGAAAATGTCTTTTGTGAGAACAAATAAGGGTTTCTGTTTTACTGGCCATTTAGATCATGTTATTCATGATGTTTCTAAGTTGTGGTTTTAAGCTGACAAAGATTTTGGCATTCTTTCTAAAGTAATGAAGCCTTTGTCCTTCTTCACTGCATTTTTCTCCATTACAAAACACCATTTCCATTTAAACTAATTAAAATACTTAAAATCTAAACTTTAATGGGAAAGATGGTTGGAGTCTTTTGTATTTTTTTTTTTTCTAATTTATGGCTTGGAGCTGCAATTTTCTTCAATTGGTTTTATTTTGACCCTAGGAAAAAAAGCAGTTGCTGTCATTGTTTTGTTTCTGTTTTCTGTTACATTCCACCCTAGCCTTCCAGAATTATTCTAATTCCTTATATGACTCATGAAGCTTCACTCTTATTCTGAAGGCAAGAGGTACGAGATTTGTAATATCTGTAATTATCTTTCAGACTCCACGACCCCCCCCCAACCTACTACTTCACTATAACTCCACTTCCGAAAGAGAGTTCCCTGTTTTGTTTTGTTTTCTGATGCAATGGGCATCTTGATAGAGTTGTAGCTTCAATATCTTCAATTTTTAATTGAAATGGGAACTGGTTGTTTGCCAAGCTTCCCGCTATCCACCATCACTCGGCTGTCTGCCCCAACCATGGGCACTGATAGAAATTTGTCAGCCTTTATTCACAGTGAAAGAGCTTGCAGAAGAGGCAACGTCAGATCCTGGGGTCGTGAGGACGCTCCCAGTCTGAGACTAGGGTTCGGATACAAGCCGTTTAGCCTCCCTGAGACCCAGTTCCCTCCTCTGTAAAATGAGAAGTTGGATGAGGTCAGTGAATAGTTAAGAGTTCAAACAAGTGGTAACAGGATCAGTAGCAATTTGGTCCAATATTTACGGAGGAACTTTACATGCTTTTTCCAAAGCCAGGACTAGTTAGTACCAAATGGAGTAGGAGGTGGGGGGGGGGGGGCAGACTAATAAATGACTTCTTTTGATAGATTAATAATATGGTGAGCTCTTGCTTCTCTTGAACTTAGTTAAGCTCTGAAGCATGGCATGAGCCCACGAGCTCTTTTCAATGCTTCGAAAATCAAACAAAACGCCTACGTTGGCTCTGTGAAGGCTGAGCTGCCTAACTAAAATGCCTAGTTTCTTTGTGGTAGCTGGAAAATGTCAACGGAGTGTGGTAAGATTGGTTCCATTATGCCGATCCCGAGCCTGGTTGGTAGTTGGAGCCATAACTAGCAATTCTGGCACCTGGAGCAAACAGCGTGCGACAAACCCTGAAATCAACTTTTTAATTCATGTTGCGGCTCACAGATGGGTGTTATTACCAATGTGCACCATCTGGTAGCTTTCTATTTTAACTTTTCATTGTTGCTCACTAGATACAGTGCTCTTTGAATTATTATTTTAAATGTAGTGACCTCTAAACATTCATGACCTGGGACAGAAAGTCCTGGTCACCCTGCCCTCATTGTGGTCCTGATTTTGAGTTCAAATGAGCAATGTATTATTACTTGAAACAGTTGGTTTCCCAAACCAATGTTTTTCAAGCACCAGTTCCATGAAATAAAAATTAGCAAAAGAGAACCCTCAGTTTCAAAGATGATTTTGTTCAAAATGACTGCTGGCTGAAAGACTCCGTACTGCACTACCAGGTGGCAAGTGTTTCGAGTCCCATACTTTGGGTGTTCTTTATCATGCCTGCTGTGCCCAGCACTTGGCACACGGTGGACACCTGAAGCACGCCCACAGACCAGCGACATCGCAGCCACCCCATTTGGTTGCTAATAGATTTCCAAAAGGCCAGGCTGGTATCCAAGGCTAGGACAAGCTCCAGCGTTCAGTGTCAGTTGTGTGGACGGAGCCTTGAGCTAATTGGATGTCCTCTTGACATGTTACAAAGATCTGTTTTGTGAATTAGAACCTCTGTAGACACACCTGTGAACATTGTCACCCTATGAGAACAGTTTTTGCGGCTCTGGTCATATCTTCGATGTTATTCTGTTATATGTCTTGCTTACTTCTGTCTTTTAATTTTTGTTGATATATCCATATGGATAGATTTCTCTCTCTCCCTCTCTCTCTTTTTCTCTCCTTTTTTTTTAAGAAATAGAATATTTCAGGACCATCTGGCCAGGCTAGAGCAGCCAACAGTGGCCCAAGTAACTATCAGGGAAGCCTGAGCACGCTCAGTAATGCCCTGAATCATTTTCTCTCTGCTTTTGACTATGAGACCACAACTACTAATACCTCAAGGTAGAATTTCTTTCCTCTTCTTTTTCTAACTGAAATCCTTCTTTTTGCCCCCCCCCCACAGTTCAATGCATAAGGCTCTCCAGGAGAGGCTTTCCATTATCTCTTATTTGTAGGCTTGCAGAATTTATATTTTATATACTTACATTCCTTCCTTGCTAAACAATATGAACTACTTTGTTGGATTGGGAAAAAGAGAAAAAGATGTTTGCATAAAGCCATTCAGAATATATAAAGGAAAAAAAACGTTTTGAGCTTAGAAAATTAGAAATTGCATGAGTAGGGAAGAAAATTTCAAAGTCAAGCATCAACATTAGATCTGGAATTATGATTTCTTTGTTATTGACATATAAAATGATTAAAAATGCATAAGGGGAAAGCTGATCAATTAGACTTCAATTTTAAACTACTATACTCAAAAAGAATACCACATTTAAAGCTAACATACTTCAACAACTACTTACACAGATAAATATTTATAACGTGATAGACAAAGTGAAAGAACATTAATACAGAGTGCATTCTTACAAACCAATAAGAAAAAAGAACATCCCAATTGCAAATGGCCAAAAGACATGAGCAAATAATAGCAAAAGAATACAAATGGCTAACAAGTATATGGGGAAAATATACAACTTCATTGGTAATCAAACCAATTCAGAATTAAGGCAACGAAGTCCAAGATTAAAGATTTTTGAGAAGATAGAACTTAACCTCGGTGAGGGGTTAGGCTAATGACTACTCTCATACTCTGACAAGAGTACAGTTTGAGTCGGCTTGTCTGGAGGGCAGTTGGTCAAAAGCTTTTCAAAAGTGCTTCTCTTTAGACTCACCATCCCACTTCCCTCAGCAGAATTTTTTAAGCATCCAAAATGTGCCCCCTGGTTTCCAGTAACTAGAAACTAAATTTCAAGTGCCAGGGGCTAACTCTAACCTAAAGAAATAATCACAGTCATTTAAAAGGGTGTTTTTTGTGTAATTATTTATGATAGTGAAATGTTGAACACAAGTTAAATATCCAACAGTAGGAATTTGGTTAAGCGAATTATGGTACATCCATGTAGTAAAATGTTCCATTAAAGATAGGGTGAAAATGCTCCCAATATATCAGGGTGTGAAAAGAGCTGGTAGCAGATCGACCTATACAGAATAGTCCCAAAGTTGTTTAAATAGGAAATGAGAAGAAAAAAGTTCTAGAAAATTCTAGTTTGTGTACCACCCTCCCCAAAAAAAGTATCACTTGATAGGTGGTTTTTTTTTTTAATATTCTCTATACTTTTCTACCCATGGTTAACATTGGTTATCATTACAAGCATACAAATATTTTTTTTAATTATTAAAAGTGGTTTCTTCAGAACATGATGGATAGATTTATACAACATCATAATTGGTCAATGCAGCTCACTTAGAAGGAAATACAAAACTCTTTGCAATTTAAGATGTTTAGTGTTAAATTTCATGAACACGAACACCAAGGATTTAAATCTAATAAAAGTGAAGTTGTTTTACATTCTCAGGCCAAGAACCATCCTATAAACATGGTTGTGTGATGGCGCACACTCACACAATGTCCTTGTAGCAGGGTGAGGTCATCTCTTCGCCGAGTTTGCCTCTTTTGAGTGAATACTGTCATTTCTCCCATATGGTAAAAAACCATTGCTACCACTTCAAGGATTCCCAAGAGCAGTAAATTGGGTGGAATGCTGGGTGGAATCCTCCATCTCTACATATCTTGGTTTATGAGATTGACCTTCTGTCTAACATTTTCTTCAGGAAAATAAATCTATCCTGAAAGAAACACATATACACAAATAACACAAGAGGTGGGTAGAGAGAAACCAACAAAAGCACCCTTTTACCAAGCTATTACCCCCAATATCTCCAAAATATTATTGTAAACAAGGTAAACTAGGAGGCTTAGAGTATTATTTACCTCGACGTCTAAGACGCCCACTGTGCCCTTTTCTCATTGTTCTCTTGGTTCTTTTGTTCTAGATAAACACTGGGCTGGCGGGAAGTAGATATGACTGAGGGGGGCCATACATGACTGTCTCCAGTTCTACTGTGCATTTTGAATGGTTTGTGCCGCGGTCCTACAATGACGTGTTGTTGTTGTTCTTTCCCCCAGAATGTCGAGTGGTGAAGTCCACTTCTTACACCAAAATAGCTTCCTCATCCCGCAGGAGCACCACCAAGAGCCCAGGACCTTCCAGGCGCAGCAAATCCCCTGCCTCGACCAGCTCAGGTAAAGCATCAACGGAGATGAAGGAACTGTCTTGTTTCTGACGCGTGATGAGCCGAGGGTGTGTGAAGCCCAGAGCGTGAGGTTTTTAAGATAGAGTAGATTCCGGTTTGCAATTTTAGAACAAGTTGGAGTGGTGGAACAGATTTGCCAGAGTCTAGCATGTTAGCTTTAAGAAAAAGCACCGAGCTTGGGAAAACTTACTTAGCAAAGACTCAGGACACCCAGACTTGCCCGCAAATAGAAGTACACCACCGACTTGCTTCATTTCTACTACAAAAATCCATTTTTCAGACTAAGAGTCCCTAACTCCAGAGGTCTCTCTTGAAGCGTTTATTCTGCTTGGGACCGGCTTACGAGGAGTTTCCAATTTGTCTTTGCTGAACTTCCCCGCATAACACCCGTTTTTCTTTGGACCCCAGCGTGGCTCTGGAGCTAAAAGCAGTGGGAGTGAGAGCCCGGGGCAGGGAAAGCTGCAGTGACTCTGGGTCTGTGTCCTGCCTCTCAGGGGCTCTAGTGCTGGTGCTAGAACAGGACGTGTACTCACAAGATGACCATCTCAGCCCTGCGTCTTCCTTCTTTGGTCTTAAAAATGACATGCGTCAGTTAGAAGGTGTGTGTTTGGTTTGGTTTGGTTTTTTCTTTTTGATTTCAGGAGTAAGATCTATTTCACTATTGAATGGAATTGTTTATTAAATTAAATATTATAAATATTTAAATGGGAATTATTAAATGATATATATAACAACATTCCCTATTAAATGGGAATTATTAAATGATATATACATCAAGGTGATCGTCCCTAATTTCATGAAGACAGAGAAGCTCTTACAAATAGAGACAAAGACCTTTGAGGCCTACACGGAGGCCTTCCTGTTTTCTCCAGTGTGGGCCCAGAGGCACGTGCAAAGATCTCTAAGCTGGGGCTCCAAGGCCTGCTTCTGGCATCCCTCACCAGGTGTTAAACTACAGTGTAAGTTATAACCTCCATTCTTAAAAATAGAGGTGCTATGATCTGTTTTTCCTAATAAAAAATAAAGCCATAACCTCTAAGTGAGTCTTGGAAAAAGGAGCTCTCAGGAAGCTGGATAGCTGGAGTGCCCAGCTCTGCTCGGTTCTCTGAGTTACCTTCTCCCTGGGCTTTTACTGATTGTAGCTGTTCCCTAGACAGGTCTCCAAAGATCTGCTCCTTTGACACTCCCCCTAAGGGTGGCCATCATGGGCGGCCCCTACCCTCTTCTCACAGCACGCCCTACATCATAACCAGTCAGGAAATGAGTCTCAGATCATGGTTGGCACTTGAGATGCAGCTTGCTTGCTCCTCCTAATTTAAGGGTGGGCTGAGAACTCCTTCCTTAATGACACAACGCCCCCAGATTGGATGGAACCCTGAAATGAGACTTTGCTAACGGGTAAGGTATTGAGACTCAAAGTTTAGAGTGCATGAATGTCACTTGGGAATTCGATAAAGTTTGTCATTCTGACTGCCACCCCCACCCCTCAGATTCTGACTAAGGCCATAAACCTATGTTTTACCAAGTATTCTAGGTGATTTTAATCAGATGGTCTTTGCACCATATGATGAGAAGCAGTGAGTTAAGGAAGTGGTTCCCCAAATGGGGTTCCCTGGACCCGCAGTATCACCATCACCTGAGCACGTGTTAGAAATGCAGTCTCGACAAGCCCCTCTGCAGACCCACTGAATCAGAAACCCTGGAACGAGGTCCCGGCAGTCTGGGTTTCCACAAGCCCTCCAGGTGATTCCGACGCTCACCCAAGTTTGAGAACTAATGAATTACAGATAACAAAAGGGAAATAAACACAGGGAGTCATTTGACCGCATAATCCGGTGGAATACATGGCATGACAGATGACTTCCTTTTACGCCTCTGCTTGCTTCCGAGTGTCAATGTCCATCCTTAACCCTTGCAACCTAAGCTCTAGACACCATGACGTGTACACCCAGGTTATAATGACTAACCTTCAGGGAGAATTTCTGTCTGAAGACTATCCCTTCCCTGGATACAGATATGAGGGAAGTCCCTTCAAGAGAGATACCACCCACACATAGACCGCATTGGTAGAGGTCCCCAAATGAACCTTGTTGATGAAGCTTGTTCATTAACCAGCTAACAGCTTAAAACTGAGCTTTTTGGAGCATGTTCAGTCTGGATCAAAGAACATTGCTCATTTTCTCCGAGCAAACCTGGGCTATCGAATGAACTCCCATGGAGCAGTAAGGAAGAAAGAGGTCATGGGCCTACCCTGCCTGTTCCCTGTAAAATCGTGGCTATTTAGTATAATCATGGAAAGTTATAAAAGAGAAAGAAGCCCCACATTACCTGAAACATTAGCAATACTATTAAAAACAACAATGTTAAAAAGCAAAATTAGTCCACAATCCAAAATGAGTCTGACCTGACAAATTTTTAATCTTTTGTCTCTTCTTTCTTAGCATATACCTGGTGTAGTGGGGGAAACATCTAATAATGGGTGATTAGCCGAAGTCTTATGTCTTTTTCAGTATAGCTATTTCAACAGAGTCAATATGCGTTATTTAAGCGCTATAGCTGTTGACTTTTTGTTGTTATTGTTTTTAACAGTTTTTAAAATGTTGATTTAGTTTTATTTTTTTAATCGAAGTCGAGTCGACACACAGTGTTGCATCCGTCTCAGGTGTAAGGCGTAGTGATTTGACAAGTCTGTGCATTCTGCTGTGCTCACCACAAGTGTAGCTCCCATCTGTCACCAGACAAGCTGGTATAATGCCATTGACTAGATTCCCTATGCTGTGCCTTTTATCCCCGTGACTTATTCCTTCCATAACCGGAAGCCCGTATCTCCCACTCCCCTTCACCCATATTACCCATCCCCCAACTCCCTCCCTCTAACAACCATCAGTCTGTTCTCTGTATTTATGGGCCTAGCTCTGCTTTTTCTTTGTTTGTGTATTCATTTAACAGGTTTTATTTTTAAGACCTGTAGGCAGACAGTGAAGTGCTCCTAGGTTTGGGCAGAAATATTTTTTTCTTTTTTTCTTTTGTCCTCATAAGTCAAGGAAGGGGGGTAAGTCAGATTATTGTGCACGTGTCGCAGAACGGAATCATGAGATCTGGAGTGGTTACAGTCTGATGCTACGTTTTCTACTACAGATGCGAAATAAGCGTCCTCACGCTCTCTGTCTGATTGTAGCAGCTGAAGTGGAATGAGGGAATACAAGAGAAAAACATGGAGAGAGAATTTTTGCTACTCAGAAATAACCTTGCAAATAGTGAGAAACCTGTTTTACTCCAAAAACGAATCTAAAATTTGAGTTTACAAAAAAGAATCATGAATCTAATTTTAAAAAGATAATTATGAATACAGGAAATTATTTCACTTTAGAATTAACTGGCAGCATAATCACTACTCAGCATCTCGAAGATTATATAAACCTTATAAATACAATATATCTAATATATCTAATTATAATCTTATAAATATAGATGAATGTATCATTTACCAAAAGTAGTTTCAGAAACTCTAAAAAGCAGACAGGCAAATGTAATGAATGTATTTATAGTCATCACTGCCAACATTTTAACTATTCTTTTTAGAAGTTTAAAGTGGGTAGAATGCATTAACGTCGAAATCAATAGATTTTTTCGAACAAGCATTTCTCTTTTGTTTCCCTGAGCCCTTTCAACTCTAGTTAAAATCTGATTGATCTGACCAGCACCAACTTGGAATTCATGATACGTGTGCCATGCCGGGTAGTATTGTTTCCATTAAGAGAGTGGAATCCGAATCCATTCTAAAATTAAACTTCACTCAAGGTATTTTTAACTTCTAGGTCAAAATTAATTAAGTGGCACAGATCGCATTTTGTTTAACATGAGACCTTTATGCATATAACATTTTGCATTTTGATCAAGAAAGTACGCCATGCAACCATTTCTTGGTTGTATAACAGCTTATAGTGTTATATGCAATGACCGTCCCTTGATTCCGACTTGCTACCACATCTTATCACCTTCCTCTGGATGATTCTAATTTAGAGAGGGTTTACAGAGCAGCAGTACCCAGTCACAAATTTGTGGATTATGTCAATGTTCCCAAGACCACTCTCTTTCCCTGGGCCTAGAGTTTAGGAAGTCCAGTGGTATTTCCATTTCTTTTCTGGGGCAAACACAGCTGCTAGGTGTCAGGGAAGTGCCTGCCTCAGTCCTCTCCACTGTGCTAGCTTAAGACTGCCGGCTCCACTCAAGTATGGTTCTTAAACCCAGTGGAAAAGAGCACTGAATTATCTCTACGTTAATTGCATCACCATTTTCTTAAAATGGCCTGTTCACTGTTTTTCAGAAATCATAAAGACTAGATAGAATGCGAATAATTTTACTTTCAAAACTCTTAAGCACTGACGTTGCCCCAACCCCAATTACCATCATGAGCCTGACTTTCTAACCTTAAAGAATCTTTGTTTCTCCCCCTAAAGTATCAACTCAAAGTTTGAAATGATTTCCACTTCCAGTATTCATCTTCTTATGTTATACAGAGATTAGAGCACAGTATAAAGTTAAGATTTGCTCAGTTTTCATGCCATGCTGCTGTTCATGATAATACTGTTAACTTATATTTAAATGACGTCAGAGTTTACATAGGATTTTTCTGTCTCTGATCTTTTTTATCTCCTAACCATCTTCCAACTACAATCAAGACATGATAGTATTATTCGTTATATAGTAATATAGCTTGTTTTTAGACATGAGGAAGCAGTGAGGGCTGGGGGAACTGCTTGGCCCAGAGTGACAGAGTTAATCGTGGCAGCTCAGGGCTGGCACTTGGGGCTGCCAGTGCTCTAGACAAGGCAGGCTGGCCCATCCTCGATATCTGTTTCTTCACCTCTGTTTATGAGAGATTTCATCTCCAGGAAATCACTAATGCAGTACCTAGTTTAACATTGCAATTTACAACAACATAACACTTTGCAATAGAAGCCTAAGTATTCGTCCCAGGACCAGCATTCCAGGAAGTGAAATGATTCACTCCCACTTCATGATGTATAGTCAGTGGTAGAAACTTTCCTTTGTAAGTCAGTGGTAGAACAGAAATGAGAATCCTCTATAAATCTTCTCTTTGTCCCTTACTCATTCTTCTTCTTGGAACTGAAAGAAGCTAGCGGTGATTTATTAATGTAAGGTGTTCATTTGCACATTCAGAAATACCAAGTGCAGGTCTGCTAGGTGGCAGGCATTTGCTAGGCACTAATAATGCGGAGATGAAAGAAACAGACTCTATTCTCAAGAAGCACACAGGTCAAGCCCCGTAAATAATTGGTAGATAACATAATTCACATATCTGTTGAATTATTGTTAATCTCCTTAGCAGAGTGAATCCGAAAAGGTAACTGGAACTAGAAAAAATAGAGAAACCAGGAGTCTTAATAACACACACGAAGAATAATGAGCCACCAGACAATTGCGCGCCGAGACTTTGAATGTGGTTATCACTAAAAATGGGAAAAGTGGGTTTTAGTTGCTTCTTAAAGAAACAAGAATATATAAGAGTATCATAAAGAGTGTTTAATATGGGTTGAATCTTTATTCATGTGTGTTTATCTTTGGAACACAGACGTCCCATAAAATGTGTAATTTGAAAGTGAAATTCTTTTAAACAAATTCCTTTATCTGCACAAGGAAGTTATAACAAAATATCTCCAAAATAAAAGTATACTATGTTCTAATTTAATTTCAGTAAAAATGGATAATGTTTAGTTTTGCTTTATATTGTTTTCTTAATATTCAAAGTGTAAGAAAACCACATTTACCTACCTTAAATTTTCATGACTGCAGTCCTCCTTAGAACTTACATATTTCAAAATTTTGACCTCTTCATGGAACACTTAGAAGAACTTTGGCGTTTTTTGTTTGCTTTAGAGTTTTTATTCCCATTTAAACAGATGGTCAACTTTTTATCGTAAAATAGCACCTAATTAAACTCTCTCTGTAGCAGCCAATGGCAAACATAATGGAGCCCCAGTGGGTGCCATCAACTCAAGCACGAGCTGATGGACTTTCTTGCCCTTTACAAGTTTATAGTCTAAGGTAGGAACCCTCCTGGCAACAGCCATTCATTCATCCAATATGCATTGAGATTGCACCATTGACCAGCATTGCTGGGTGCTGGAGATGCAAGGGTAAGCATTTGACGTAGGGAAAAGCTGGGTGACTTAGTTAATGACCTTCTACCATGACTGAAGCACCATTCTGTCTTCCCCAGACTTCACATTTGTATGTGACTCTGGAAATCCTGCAGTTTTCTTATTTATGCTATTCAAATTTTCCTTTTTTACAGTTATATAAAAATATTTTATGCAACATATGCAGATAAGACAGGAATCAAAGTTGGGGAAGCAAAGAGAATTTTAATCAGCTTTTTAGTCCAATATGTCAACTTTTTTTGATTTATATCAAACACCTTCAAAGGCAGATTGCTAGCTATTATTTTTTTTAGCTCAGTCTTTTCCTATAATGTAGATTTCAGCCTTATATATTCTATGGAGGATCTTTGCTGCTTTTGGGTTCCGAGGGAAATCTTGAAAACAAAATGCACCAAGGAGATCAAGGGGGTTCATGCTTCATCTCTTGTGTTTTTAGAATTTTCTCCTGCATATAACACTCAGTCCTCCTCCCATTTCTCTTTCCCTGCACTTATCAATTCCTGTTAGCGCTCACCCTCAGTAGGCGAGTGTCTCCAAAGATACTTTTCAAAGCTTTGAACCATTATCTTGACCCACTCTCTGTAGGGGGCAGGCAGCACCCTACATCAGCTGCCTTTATGAACTCCTCACTGGAAATGCCCCCGTATTAATTAAATGCATATTTCCTGAACATCCACTGTGTTCCAGGCATGTATTAGGTCCCAAGGACACAAAGATGATTAAACCACAGTTCTTGTCTTCAAGTTGGGAGATAAGCATATATATATATATATATATATATATATATATATATATATATATATATATATCACATACTGTAATAGTGTAGAAAGTGCCATGACAGCCCAGAGGAGGAAAGGGTTAGATCTCATTCATGGGGTCAGGAAAAACTTCCAAGAGACAAGGACTTAACAAGTTGAAGGATCCTGCCAGCATGGTATCGGCACTTGAAGAAGCAATGTGAGGTAAGGCGCAAAAGCATGAAAGTACATGGGCATATTTAAGGAACTGTTGTTTGTCCAATAAAAACACATGATAGGTTGGAGGAAGAGGTTGGAGAAGATGGTGGTATCCACGCTGGTTGTGGTCATTGCACGGGCTCATGAAGGCGTGTTTTTGTTGTAGGTATTAGGGGATGAATGAGAATTTAAGGTAAGACCATGATTTGATTTTTATTTGAATTTTAGAAACAATAGTGCAGTGGTAGAGAGGGTGGCTACACAGGGGGCCAAGGGCCATGGAAGGCTCCATGAGGCCCCTGCAGTCATCCTGGAAAGAAATTGTCAGGGTAGAATTTAAACAGCAATGTTGGGGATGGGGTAGACTTTGAAAAGGAAATGAACCGGGAATTTAAAGGATATGAGGCCAGAAAAGGAGAGAGGAATCAGAGATGAGGAGCAGCTTTGAGCATGGAGGAGGAGTGGTAGGTGAGTACATTTCAGACGTGTGGAGTGTGAGTTGCTTTGGGAACATCAGTAGGCAGTTAGGAATAAGGAACTGTGTTTAAGTCAGATTTGAACCAATGATAGGTATTGGGGAGATCCTGGCATATAGCAGTGATTTAAATACTAGAAATGCAGGATGCCTCTCCCTCCGCCCCAATGAAAGGTGTGTAGAGTAAGGGTGGGCACGGAAGCATGGTGACTGTGGTTAGAAGAGCACATCAGAAGAGGCAGGAGAAGCTTGACAGAGCAGTGAAGAAGTCACAGGGCAGAAAGTTTCGAGATGAAGGGAGAGGCCAGAAATGTCTGATGTGAAGTCTAGTAGCATGAGAACAGTGAGGAGGTCATAGGACTTGGCAGCGAGGACACCACTGGTAGAACTGCACCGAGGCTGACTCCCGGGCTCAGCTGTAAGGGCTGGCCGTCCTGCAATACCCAGTAGGGTGCGGGGCAAGGCATCTGCATGGGGACCAGAGGAGCTGAGAGCTCTTTGGTCCCGGGACACTCACCCACCCTGATCTAAGGTGCCCTTACACACCCAGTTCCATCAAAATAACCACAGCCTGTTCTGGGATCCCAGCTGACACATAATTTTCATAATTTTAAAAGATTCATTTATTTATTTTAGAGAGAGAGCACGTGAGCGGGGAGAGGGGCAGAGAGAGAGAGAAAGAGAGACAGAAGCAGACTCCCCACTGAGCGCAAAGCCCGCCACAGGGCTCCGTTCCATGACCCTGAGATCATGACCTGAGCCAAAATCACAACCCAGATGCTCAACCTACTGAGCCATCCAGATGCCCCACATTTTCATAATTTTAAATCAAAGGTCTCCCGGTGACCCTATTTTATTGTTGAATTAAATTGTTCCCCCTTTTCCCCTGAAATCATCTTTGACTCCTTTTCCCCCCTCCTCTTCTATATTCACTTGTCACTAGTCTTCCTGGCTCCCCCTTTGCAGTGCTGTTCTAGGGCTCCAATTTCTCACAGGCTACAGAAACTGCTTGCTAGGTGGCCTCATCCCTGCTTTTGTCCTCTACCCCTTACATCTGCTCTGCATACTGATGTCAGACTTGTGGCCATGACTTCTTGTCTGTCCAAAAAAGTCCAAACTCCTTATTCTCATAGGAAGAACTATCTTGATTTGGCCACAGTCTTCCTTTCCAGCTGCATCTCCCACTTTCCCTCTGGACTTACGCTTTATCCTGTGAACTAATTTAAATTGCTTCCAGATACCCCTTGGGCTTGTCCACTTGGCACCTTTCGGAGTCCAAGGAGCCTTCTTCTGCCCCTTCAGCTGTCAAAAACGCACATACCCAGTTGGCCCAGATGACCTCTGTGAAACGTCCCCTGATCACCTCACTGTTTAGTGTCTTCTCTCCCCTACAATCCTATGACAATTGATTTGGCTCCTGGTCTCTAGGTGACATATCATATCACCTTCCTAGGTTGTAAGGTTTCTGAGAACAGGAGTTCTTTACACATTCTATACTCTTTAGTGTTTCCAAGTTTAAAGTAAGCACTAGGTAAATTGACTAGATGAGTGAATTGAGAAATACTAGGATCTGTTCAGGTTGCCTAGGTTTCCTGGTATTCAAGGGTCTTTTTGTTAATATTTATTTAAAGAATTAATTCATGGAGCCAAGTCACTTCTTGTATCCCCACAGTTTCTGTGGACTCCCCAGTTCCCATTATTCTCAGTAGACCGTCCATTTGAATTGGACCCATTGTGTCAGTTTAAGAAGGAAATGTAGGGGCACTTGGGTGGTGCAGTCAGTTAAGTGAGGGACTCTTGGTTTCAGCTCAGGTTGTGATCTTGAGTCCTGAGATCGAGTTCTGCTAAGACTCTCTCTCCCTGGGACGCCTGGGTGGCTCAGCCATTAAGTGTCTACCTTTGGCTCTTGTCATGATCCCAGCGTTCTGGGATCGAGCCCTTCATCGGGCTCCCTGCTCGGTGGGAAGCCTGCTTCTCCCTCTCACACTCCCCTTGCTTGTGTTCCCTCTCTCGCTGCCTCCCTCTATCAAAAAAAATAAATAAAATCTTTTAAAAAAATAAAAAGAGACTCTCTCTCCCTCTCCCTCTCCCTCTGCCCTTCTCCCACAAAAAAATAAATAAATCTAAAAAAAAAAAAAGGAAATATAGATAAACAGAGAAATTCAGAGATCCACCTCACTATGAGTTGAGCATCTATGAAGATAGAATTAGGAAAAAGCATCTTTCCTCAAGTCCCCTGACCCCCCAGCCCATTAGATAGTTTTCTGTTTTCTCTTGGCCTCCTTTGACTCCATCTGCTTTTTGTTTCTTTTTCTCCTTCTTCTTCGCAATAATGTGGCCCACAATGGACCAAGGCTAGGAAAAGAAAGTTTAGAGTATCTATGGCCTCCTCCATGATCAGGGAATGAGTGAATGTCTAAGGCGAGCAGTCAGATCTCCTCAACAACACGCCTGAATCACTGCCCCCTAAATCCACAGCCGGACCGCGTAGGCTGCAATGCAGCAGCATAAATACACCAGCCACCTGTGTGCAGAAGGGAGCTAGGGAAAGGACAAGGTGGATGTTCATGTCTAAAAAGTTACCTTGTGGTTAGATAATCTTGCTTGGAGATGGGTCTGATTTCAGGACCAGTTTGAGACATTTAAACATTTAGCTTCCACATGTGGTCTGAGACTTTTAGGAACGAAACTGTAAAGAGAAGAAACCCTTTAAGTTCACTAAATTAATACACACGTGTGTCTAGTCATTTAAAAGGAGCAATGAATTAGTAAAATATTCCGAATTCTAGAGGGTTTTTTTAGTAACTTTCATATTCAATTATAAGTTTTGGGGCCAATAGAAAGGGGCCAATAAACAGAGACAGACACGTAGTAAGTGTGGTGTGTGCACTGTGTGCTGACTGATTGATTCCAGAGCCCTGGATTACGGCTTCAGTGAGTAAAATAGAGGGGGGTCATCTCTCTGAAATGATAAAGGGAAAGGTGAGGCTGGATCCTGAGGAGGAACATCCCGTGACCAGTTCATGCTGTTGTGTCCCTGATGGGCTTGGGGAAAGTCAGCTCCACGGACTTCGCGCACAGCTCTTTGGTGGCCAGTGACGTGACTGATAATCATGGGGTCTCTGAATAATCCAGCCTCTAGAGTAGCACTTCTCATTCAGAGGTAACAAGAAGAGCAAGGGATGCAGGAATGAAGGAAAACGAACCCAGATAGATCTGAATAAAGGGAACCCTAACGTTACAAGGCAGTGGATCTGATGAGTACTTCAGTCAGGCAGATGTAGTGACGTCCAGATGGAAATAAGGAATTGTTAGACCTGCTTGTCCACTTAAAAACAACCATACTGAGTTGAACATCCCCCCTCCCCAGAAATACAGAATGCTTTAGTAGAGGAATACTTTATTCTGCAAAGTAATGCCATTTGTTACTTGTATTTTAACAAGTTCTACTAAATAGGTGACAAAGCCGTCTCTACTGGCATTCAGAGACTTCGGGTTGTACAGGATAAAAAACAACTGCACTCAATACATGTGTCAGCCTTATGAAAGAAAATTATGTATTCCAGCAGTGAGTCAACAATAAGGTGTGCGGTATTGTCTGGATGTCAATGTTTTAAGAGTTGCTAATGCTTTTTTAGGTGGCCAAGAGCAAGAGTCTGAATAGAAACTCTGACCCTAAGAATACAAGCCGTTCCCAACTTTGAAGCACGTTGTGTTCCAAAACTGTTTGATGGTAAATGGCTTGTTTGGCACTTGAGCTCCGTCTCTCTGGAGAGACGGCAACAGAAGAGAAGCCCTGAGTCCAGGGGTTTTACATGAAAGAGGCGCCCCAGTGATAGAGAGGGAAGCCCAGAGGTCCTTAGCCCTGAAGATGGGGGGACAAAAGTTCTAGACATGTCCTGACGTGTCAGGACAGTCCACTCATGGGGAAAGTGTGCAGTTTTTTGAGAAGACATACATGAGATCTTTCCAGCTGTTCATCTTTGGGCAAATGACTTCATCGAAAGCAGGAAAGGTTATACCAACCTACACTGCACAATTGGTGTCACATACGTTGCTTCACTCTTTTTTTTTTTTTTTAAGATTTTATTTATTTATTTGTCAGAGAGAGAGAGAGAGAGAGAGAGAAAGAGCACAAGCAGGGGGAGCAGCAGGCAGAGGGAGAAGCAGGCTCCCTGCAGAGCAGGGAGACCCATGCGGGACTCGATCCCAGGACCCTGGCATCATGACTTGAGCTGAAGGCAGACACTAAACCAACTGAGCCACCCAGGCATCCCTAAGTTGTTTTAGTCTGACATGTCCAAATTCTCTGTGTCCTTCCAAACTTACTCCCTCCCTCCTTGCCTCAATCCTCTTCAACCAGCCGGGTACTACGTCCTATAGTTTTAAACCCTAAAATCTCTCCTGAATGTTTCCATTTACGTCTACCCCAACGGCACCACCCTCTACCCAGCCACACCATCCCTCTGACCACAGGACACTTAAATGTGCCATACTCCCTCCTGCCTAGACATTCTCCTTGGGCTATCCCCGAGCCCATTATCATTCTCCCCTAATCCATTCTTGACAAGCAAGAGCTCTTGAGAGCTTTTAAAAATACAAGCCTGATCGCCTAGCTCTTGCTTAAAATCATTCAAGAGCGTGTCATTGCCCTTTGGATAAAAATCAAACACTTTAATAGGAATTTTAAAGCCCTGCATTATGGGACCCCTACCAACTCCTCCACCTTCAGTTTTAGGTTCTTTCCCTCCAGCTCCATTTACCTGCTAGGCCAGCTTCTTCAGGTCTTTTCAATGCACCACACTTCTCCCAACCCCAGGCCCAGCCACAAAACAGGTGGTCCCCTGGCCTTGGAACACTTTTCCTTCGTTGTGCCTTGCCCTCTTTCACCTGCAAAATCCTACTAATACTTCCGTGGGGTTTCCTTACCCTCTCTGTATGGTGTAGGGTGACTTTGACCCCATAGTCTGTTAGGATTTCAGAGGCAACACTTGAAACCTCCCTCCTCAAAATACTTCATTGTGATTACTAGCTTAGTTATTTGATTTCCTGCAGACTAGCAGGCTGGCGCCTTGGGGATGTAGTGGTGAAGAGTGCAGATTCTGGGTTGCTTGGTTAGGTTTGGGGCTCTGTCCCCGTGTTTGCTGGTCACCTTGCTTATCATTTTATGCCTCAGTTTCCTCTTCTGTAAAAGAACACTGCCCGCCTCATAGTTATTGTGTTAAATGAGCTACTGTATACATATATGCTTATAAGTACACGTGTAAAAGGCTAAATTAAGTGCATTAACTGATGCATAGAAAAGAAGTCTTTGATAAACTGAGATGCACACAGAATGGGTACTTACCAAATGCAAACATATTGCACTTTTGTTTTGCTTTTGAAAAAGGCTAAGGCTGTCATCCTGGAGTCCACTCTCTCTTTTTCTTCCTTTTCCATAAGCTTTATAAAATTAGTGAATCAAAAGTAAAAAATGTTAATACTCTGCCTGCTTCCCTATTTGCTCTTCCCCCGCCCCCCCCCCCGGTCTGGGAACCCCTAGGTGTGATGTAGAGATGTAAAGTGGGGAAGTGGACAAAGAAAATGTGACTTTCATAAAACCTGTCTTTGTCAACTCGGAGGGATCTCGTCTGGTTAGTTCTAGCTTCTGCCTCTGCCCCCAGTTCTCAGTTCTTGCCTGTGTCCAAGCCCGGCCCCCACAGAGGCCAAAGGCTGGAAGTCCAGTATGAAGAGGCCTGAGCAGCGTTTTCTTTCCACAAAGAAAGGACTGCAGAATGCAAGCAAATTAAAGCCCTCTCGGTGCTTCCTACTTTAACCTGCTGCCCCCATTGTAGTTTGTTGTTGTTTCAAAGGCGCCGCTAAATACATTTCAAAGGCAAAACGACCCATTAGAGCAGCATGGGTTATGTGACATTTTTGCAAGGTCTTTAAAGAAGATGACAAAACAAGGAGCTTCCCACTCCCTTGGGCACTAAGTTTTTGTGCCAACCGTGTTTGTGAAAACCCAATAAACATTGTACCAAGGCACTGAATTTTGTGAGGGTGTACTTATTACCCAGGTAGTCACCAGGTTTTAGAAGTTATTGTCATTTTGATTTTTGGATGAGTCATTGGGCCTCTTGCCCCCCAGGCACTTCATTATGATTCAGAGCAAAGTACGAGAGGACTCGGCTTCCGGGAGTTAGAGGTGTCGGGGGTGGGGGCTGCCGTGGTTCTGCTTTGGCATGAGGCTTAATTGACACCTTTGATGTAGCCTAAGACAGAACCCGCACCTCCCACTGCTGCTTGGAAGACGTCAGCCTTACGCAGAGAAAGCATCTGCTGATGAATCCTGCATCTCATTCCGCCTGCTCTGGGAGCAGCCTTAGCCATCCCTAACTAATCCAACTGTTTCCCAGTTCCACCGGGCTCGGCTCAGTGCTGAGAAGGGATACCGCCTCTTGCTCTTGCCAGGTTAAACACTAAGACTGTGTCCATGTTAGAACTCATAGAAGGTAAGTTCAATGCATTATTGCTCTCTCCTTCATGGAAAATGTTTCTCGTGCGCCCTCAAGAATGTGTGTGTATCTCGTGGCTAATTCTCCTTCTCTGACTGTGGATATAAAACATGTGAAAACGTTGTCCTGTTTATGGGTGATAGAGTGGCAGCCTTTCTATATCTTTATAAAGTCATGTCTCCAGAGTGTGTTATCAGTTCCTAGAGGTGATGCGACTCAGAGAAAAAAATTGCTTACTTGAGTTCCGTGGAGTTGATTGCATTTAGTGATAATGTTGTATAAAACTCTTGAGAGTCCGGGAGAATTCTAGTGATTTAAACCTATCAGAAAGCAGCTTTTATTTTCAGTAGCAAGGAAGACAGACCGTAAGGAGTTTCTGGGTGTCTGTGCCAATGAGTTTGTCCTGTTGCAAGCAGGTCCTTCAGAGTTAGACCGGAGGGATATTAGGGCACAAGTGGATACAGGAGCTTCTAGAAGTGAGTTCTTAACTGTAAAAAGATAGGGGTCTTTTCTAACAAGGCACTGGGAATATCACTTGTGAGCTGTGCTAATATTTACTCTTACTGGGTGGTGCTGGGAAGCTAAACTCCAGAATTAAGGACGAATCCCATTGAAAATGTCTCAGGACCTTAACCACATGGCTAAAATCTATTGGCACAGTTCAAGGCACTGTTAATAAATTCATCAGGAAAGTTGTCCAAAGTACATTTTTAAGCATTTTAATGTAGCCTGATGCCATATTTAGCATAAGACTAGCAAAACCGTGAATTTCTGAAGATTATTCCCGGAAGCTGTTTTTCAGGACGACAGAGAGAAAGGTGTCTGGAATTTTAGCAAATGTCCCTCTATAATTGCTTGTTTCTTGGAAAAGACAATTTGTCATGAAAAATTTTTAACAAGCCGTTTTTTTCTCTCTGTGATTCGTTGCTTCTAGTTAATGGAACCCCTGGTAGTCAGCTGTCTACTCCACGCTCGGGCAAGTCGCCAAGCCCATCACCCACCAGCCCGGGAAGCCTGCGGAAGCAGAGGGTAAGGCACTAAGTGATCTCCTTGTTTCAGACCTGCCTGAGCTTCCGTGCAGAATGACACAGGTGCAGCTCCCAGGAGCACTGCCTGTCTCTAAGTAACAACCAGGTGAGGGCAGGCAGCGACATGGCAGGCCACTTACTGTGACTGTGGCTTCCCTTAGCTAGAAGTCAGGGCTTTTGTTTTCTCTCAATGCGTCTGAAGCTTAACTCTGAGAAGAATCAAAGTTGCAGCCTGACTTTTAAATACCCCACCTCTTTTTGTCCTGAAGGGGCAAAAAGACTTTATTGACACTGGTTTGTAAGCTTCCCTAGTTGTGAGGAGTTTCATTAGACCTCATCACTGCCCATCAGCCTTCCTTAGGAAGGAAAGGTACACACAGTGCCATTTCAGAGGCTATGGTGGGGAATTGCTTTCTGGCACAGAATGGTGGTCTGGAGCGGCTTAGTGTCCTTGGCACAGAGAATGGGTACAGATGACATGTGTTTTTGTGAATGAAACCTACATTGAATGCCTTCTCTTTCATCATTACTTGCACTTTTTTTTTTTTTTTTTTAGCTTTTTGTGTAATACTAGAGAAGTTGACTGAGCTTGGAGACCCAAGTCAAAAAGTTACTGGAAAGAGTGTTAGTTTCTCCTTGCTCAGGGGTGGGGAAGAACTACTGTTCTTATCCCCTCGCAACCTGTACCGTCTGTCTTTTCCAGTAACACCACAGCAGGAATAAAAGGGACGGGAAGGGGAGGAGAGAAAGGCGCAGAGGAGGGAAGGGAGGGCCTTTTACTGTCCTGATTTCACAAGCGAGGTGGAGAGGAATATGTGCTCTTGGGAGGTTTTATGATGGTGCTCACCGAACATTTTAATAAGAAAGGGCTCCTTGGAGGCTTCTGAACTCAGAGACTGGATTCTTTGTTTGGTTTCTTTTATTATGTGCTTTAAAATGAAACTTCTAAGTGCCCGAACTTTAAACTGCATCCAAGTTGAAAGCTCTTCTCTTCGAACCCCCTGCGAGGTTGTATCCACATGCTGCCATCTAAAAGCGGGGGCCCGGGTCCCTTCGGCGCCTGGCCCCCCAAGTGTCGGGGTGTGTGGTCTTTCTCCACGGAGCCTCCTGGCATCGGGTGTAGAGTGTTCAGACAATTTGGTGAGGCCTGAGCCTGGGCACCGGCTCCTCCACTAAATGGCTGTGTTATCTTCGATAAGTCTGTTTTCCTCTCTGCGTCTCAGTTGGAAAAACAAAGCGGGAAAGAGGCTCTTTCCAGATAGAAAACCCAATAATTCCATTCCATCTGAGTGTTTTCAGTGTGGGTTTCTTGTTGGCCACAGTCTAATTTGGCGTTTTGAAGTACAAGAATCCTTAGTGAACTACTAAAAGAATTGCCGAATTCATGGAGTCCCCTAAGTGTCTATCCTTGAGCAGAGGAAGGGGGAGGGGGGTGATTCTTTTCTAGGAAACGTTACCCAGCAAGGCCCCCTTCTATAGGGTCAGCCATATGTAGCACAGATAGTGCTCTTCCTGAGAATATTCTCTCTTTTGAAGTATATGCTTTAGTATACCTGGCGTAGTAATCCCTCTCCATCCTTTGCGCAAATTAAACTCAGAATCAGGATTAAGCTCATGCTCGGTTGCTGAGACTAAATCATGGTGACTGAGAGTCCTTGCCATAGGTCTGAGCTTCCCTCCCTGCTTGCTTATTGGCGAGACCTCTGTTGTGGGGATATAAAGTGCTTGGCCCAACTGTCCCTGGGTTGGCAGAAGGAGGCTCGAGTTTGCTTCTTCTGCCCTCTGTACTCTTGGCGTCACTATGATTTTGTCCAAATGAGGCAGAAAGTGTCTATCCAGTGACTAGCAGCTGTGTGGCCAATGGCTTCTATAGTTACCATTGCCAGCACTTGGGGAATGATTATCAGGGGTGGTTCTCTTGTAGATTCTTCACCGTGTCATTTAAACTACCAATGCAAGCATCTACTTGAGAGGGGAAAATAATCGCATTTGTTTCAGGGAGACAAAGGGTTTATCGTCATCTGAAAACATTTATTAAGCACATGTTGTGAGCAGAGCCCTGGATAATTCAGAGATGGTTCAGTTTCCAGGCTTTTAAATTTAGCCCGTAAATGAACATCCTCTGTCCATGTACCATGTCAGTGCGCAGAGACAGTCCCAGCTGCTTTAGCGAGAGAAGCTTTCATCTTGGTGTGGAGGCAACTGCATCAAATAGCCCCTCCCGGTTAAGATGGGCCTAGAATATCCCTAAAAACTGATCCTGTTTCAAATTTGGTTAATGTTCTTCTCAAATGGTTGGCTATACTCCTATGCAGGAAATACTGAAATAAGTGAAAGATGGCAAGTGCTAAAAGAAGAGACTTCAAAGAATAAATTAACTCTTTTTATTGCAAATTGGAAAACAGTAGCTAGTTCTATTTTTCCTTCTGTGTTGCCTAGCAACATAGCCAGGAAAATGAGTTGGCTGTGCCCCCCAACACACACACACACACACACACACACACATTTACACTGCCTACCTCTTTTTTTTAAAATGAGAACATATTTTTTTTAATTTGTAAAGGAATAGCAAGACATTTCACCACTTTCTTCACAATTAAGAAAAATCTATATTTTTATTTATGTTAATTATGATGATTTAATCAGCTTTTTTCCTTCCTTTAAAATCATATTTTTATGTTACAGCTTTTGGTATTTTAGAATAGTCATATACAATAAGAGTCTGCAGACCAGATATTTTTCTTCATAAAAGCATTGGTGGCAATGTACCAAACAACCTCCCTATTTTTCCAAAACACTATTATTTAAATTGCTGTCTAGAAGCATTTAACTGGTCACAGAAGCAGATCTTAGAGGATCTTTTCCATCCATGAACTTTTTTGGGTCTTATTTCTTAGTCCATCAGGAGGAAACGTGTTGTGGTGTGTAGGTTGAATGAAGCTCCCCATTATACTCCCACATGGCTGACTTGTGTAGATTATCTGATCAGTCAGATGATGTGAGGAGTGGGTGGTACAAAATAGAAAAGAAGCCAGGATCCTAGACCGTCTGCAGATCTGAGCTGGTTGCCTGGCTACCAACTGAGAGATCTCCTAGCAGAAGGGGGGTGGAGGGAGGGAAAAGGGAGGTGATTGGTGAGGGCTTGGAGAACCGGAAGAACATTGGGAAGGGAAGGGGAGGTGAAGCTTGCATTTTTTCTGTCTTCCAAATATAAAATTTTAAAAAGACAGTTTTTATCGGGTGAATGCGATATGCAAACGCAATGCTTGGGTTACTGCTCTGTGACCAGAATTTGCTGAATGCCCTCTGGGGTTCCTGACAAATTATTTTGTGAGGTAAGCACATTCCTCTTCCCCCCACAATGGGAAGGAGATGTTCAAGGAAGAATTGCCTTGACACCTAGTAGTGGAGTTGGCATGGACAGCCCTCAGGGGTTATAAGACCCACAGGACACAGAAGGCAATAGCTCCGAGGCAATTCAAGCCAATAAGGCAAAATAAGCACCATTTATGTCGGCTTAAATGGTTTCTCAGTTATTACCTTTCCTCCAAATTTGGAGACTCTAAAAGGTCTGATGACCTTTGAAACCGGGGATGCTTATGCATTTTTGCTCCACTCCTGAGAGAGCCACAGGGCACCCAAGAAAGCCAAGTAAACAAATCTATACCGCCCTTCATCTTACAGGACCTGTATCGCCCCCTCTCTTCGGATGATTTGGATTCAGTAGGAGACTCAGTGTAAAACAGACAATGGAGCAATGTATATGGTTTGTGATTGGGTGAAGGTGTTTCGCATTTCCTAAGAAAAGTCTAACAGCAAAATACACAAAAGAGTTTTGCATACCTTGAAATTATGAACTCAGACCATGTAAAAGTAAATATACAGGCATTTTATATTCATGATGTTAATCCTTGAAGGTTTTTTTTTTATATGTATATTTCCTACATTGATTTGATTGGGGGAACTCGATTTCTGGGTTTTGGTTTTTTTGTTTTGTTTTTTTGTCTTTTTTTTTGCAAGGCCTGGCTTTAAATGAATTTCCTTGAGTATAAGAACAACCTAATGATATAGCAATATAGGGTCATAATTTCTGCAGATGGGGTTTCCATTCAATCATAAGTAGACATATAGATACAATTTTCCTATACTTTTGGTCAAGTGAATTATAATGGCACCAGCAGACATTTTTTTTTCTTAAAGTTATATTCTTTTGAAAATTTGGATTGTTGATTTTTTTAAAGATACTTCTATTGCAAAATAATAAAAATACTCAAGTCGATTTTTTTTTTCTTCCTGGATAGTAGACAAAGCTACTTACCATTTCGTGGGTTAATATATCTGAGGGAAAACACTCATGTCAAGGACACATCTCATGAAGACTCTAACATTAGGCGTTAGAAACTTGTTTTTTTCATCAAGTAAATTTTCTTAAACTTACCTTTTCATTGGAAGCAGCATAAATATAGCTTAAACGACATACCAACATGAAGAACTTGTTCAGTGGTATTGCTATAAATTACATAACTCCTCCCTACAACCATATATGTGATTTTTCAAATGTGAAAAGGCTGAAACTAGAAAACTTTTTTTTTTTTAAACACACAGACCTAAAAAAATTGTGTCTGGATTTCTTCTAAGAAGAATCCATTTAAAAGCAAAAGTCTCTTAAATGGTGCTATGTAAATCAGGCCCTCAATATCCAAATCTCCATTCAGAGAAGTCCTGATGTTTTAGAAATTTTCGTATGCAAAACTCCTTTTGTGTTAAACCAAGTAAGTCTATGATTATAATCCACTGTTTAACATTAACCTACTAATTCTGCTCTTCTCGTCCTCTGTTTTAAAAATCATAGTCAGCTTTGCTTAAACATAAAATAATTATTTTAAAATCTGAATGTTAAAAATTAATTTAATGTGTATGGTCTATTGTATGTAAGCCATACCCTAGTGGTCATTTAGTTTTACTAGTTCAAACACTAACAATTTAAGACTTGTGAAGCATGGTTTTGATATTCCACAGGCTTGACATATCTCAGTAGGTGATAAATTAAAAATGTATGATGCCATTTGGAGGCCTTTCCTTGAGTTTTTTTTTTTCAAATTTTACTTGAAAACAATTTAAAAACAAAATGTTTGATTCAAGATGGAGAGAAATTCAGTTGTCATATACTGTTTTAAATGGTATCAATTTATCTCCTTGATAAATTGCTCAACTATCAAATTTTACCATCTGGTTTATTGTTACATATGTTACCATCTCACTTTCCAAGTGAATAAAACATTTCAACCAAAAGAAGAAAAAAAAAAAAAAAAGAAAGAAAGAAAGAAAGAAAAGAGTCCAGGCAATCTAACAGCATCTGAAAACTTAGCCTTATAATAATTAGTGCCTCATTATCCTGTCTGTTGGAGAAAAAGACATTTCTCTGGCAGGTTATTCGAACCGCAAACTGAATCATTCCATCTTGAAAGAACAGTTCATAATAATACCTGTTCCAGACTTCAGGTTTAAAAACTGTTTCCAATAGACACGAACAGAGACTCCTGCTGAGATCAAAAGACTGCTTTGTTTTAGCCGAAACAGTAAACATCTGTGCAGTTGCCTATGCTGGTGTCTGTTCTAGTTATGTCTTCGTAAAATGCATTACTTAATACAGTTGAGTCCATAAAAGATTAGTATGTATTTGACTGAACTGTCAAAAATGCAAAGAAAGCAGTGGAACAGTGAACTGAAATCTGGTGGGGTCAGATGGTTCAGAACAAAAATAAATTCCAAAAATGTTCACTTCCCTGCACTGTCAATCTTAGGGACAAGTACCGCTTAGAAAGGTCCAATAAATGCTATTTGTTCTAGAGAAGTGGCAGGTACTGCCAACTGATACGAAGCCCATGGCTTTGATACGAAGCCCATGGCTAGTACAAGCGACAAGAAACTGTGCTTGTACTAATTGCCGATAGGTATCATGGCCAGCTTTCCATTCAGGCAGTTCCAAAGGAAATGCTGTTGCACAGCATTTAATCTTTTGAACATATGACTTTTATTAAAGGACTGTTCAGAGGCAATATATATCATTTACTTTTTGAAACTGAAGTCCCTCGGAGATTGAAACAACACACCATTTATAGACTTTGAGATCTCTTTCTATACAGAGTGTAATTCCATTATACTAAAACAGAAATTAAAAAAGAAAAGAAAAAAACCTCTTAGCAACAAACCAGACGTTTTCAGTTCATTGGTGGAATCAAATTGATGATTTATAGGCACTTAAGATTTAGTTACGTACAGAATTCTTTTTAAAAAATTGGGCCCTAAACTTTAAAATTGTTCTACAGAGCAGGAGAGAGGTCCAGCAAAAACCATGCATTTTTGTCCTTACAGTAAACCTTAAATGTGCTATGAAGACATTGTGCTCTAGTTAAAAGTTTGATACTTCTTCATTTGCACTCACTTTTTTTTTTCTTAGACATCATAGACAAAGATAGGATAAGTATTTCCCTGCTTTCAGCATTTTAGAAATGCAAACCAATGACGTATCAAGTGTGAAGCTCGGTGTGCACTCAGAGGACTGGTTCCGAAAGCCTCGTGCTTTATTCTTCTTTGTCTTGCTTGATCAGTCAAGTCGGGGGGGAAATCCACAATGGTTCTACACCATCAGAAGCTTTTAAGACATTTCAGGTCCACCCATCTGTACACATCCCTGTGTTCTTATATTGGCTCATCTAAATATTAAAAAATCAAGTATTACTTTCTAAAAACATTTATGTATGATACGTGTTCCCTATGTTATCCAACAGGGCTATTTCGTTGTACCCACTGCAAATCTATACATGATTGGGCTCGCTTTTTGTTTTTGTTTTATCGTTCCCCATTTAAAAACAATGAAGCCTGGAAGCTTATTACTTAATGAAAATAGAGAAAGATATTCTTGAAAAATAATCCCATATATTTGAGCTATTGGACTGCTCAATTTTTCATATGTGGCCATATATCTATACAGGCGTGTGGATGTCTATGTAAATTTTCAGGGCTCAGTGTGTATATGGGTGTGCTTACGTTAAGTATTTGTGTATGTTCATAGACCGTAAACAGTAAAATATGGTGTTTGTGACACAGCCTTATGAGTTACTGGCTCTTGTGGAATTGTATGTAAAACCTTCACGTCATAAATTGTTAAATGTGATGTATTAGTTGGGGTGTTTTTAAGTTCAAAAGCAGTATGCTAAACTAGTAAAGGCAAAATGGCTCCAAACAGACGTACTGATTTAACAAACAAAAAAATTGGAATCCAGATACACAAAAAATGTGAAATTCAAACAAATCCAATATTGTGTTAATTATTAAATATAAGCACACATTGATGTTTATATGATTATGTCTTGACCTTCAGGTATCAAAATGGGTGAATCCTATCACTGATGTTTTCTCTCACATGTATGTATTGGTGACATATATCGATTGTCAATCAATATTCACTAAAAAATGAAATATCGATTTATAGGGTTGTGAGTAGTTGAGTGTTGTACTGAAACATAAATATAAAAGAATCTAAACTGTGTTTGATTTGAAGTAAGTTGGTCACAAGGCCAGATAACCTGTAAGGCAATTGTGTATGTTCTTTCAAAACACTATTCTAACTGTTGACATATTTTCAGTAGTAACCTTCCTATACTTGCTATATGTGTGTATATATCTACATAAATATATACACACTTGAAAATGTTAGTTGAATGAATTTATATGCATACATTTGCCCATTTATACATATTTGCATTAGCCTTGCTAGCATCTTTAATTGTGCATGTGAGTGAGAACTGTATTTGTTTGCGATATCCCCACAAGAGTGTAGTGTAAAAATTAGAGATATATTGAATTCAATATACCAATCACCTGATGCAGTTTGTTATACTGTCAGCTGAAAAATATTTGTAATTTTGTGCCTGTAACGCATGTGGAAAAGATAGGAAATCTGAGGCCCTAGCTGTAATTTTCAAGAGTGCATGATATATAGTGTCTTTAAAATGTGGTTCATTTTAGTAAGGATGATGGGTAAATTCCAAGATAGTATACATGGTGCATGTAATACATGGCTGTTTGTATTATATATGGCCACAAAAAAGTTTTGAAGCCAGGAGAGTAGGCATCTGAAAGGTCACAGGCAAAGACCTATGAAAGTTAATTTTCTTGCGATGTGTATTTTTTCGTTTCTATTCATCAACAAGCAAGGAATTGAGTTATTTGTTTTAAGGACTTTTTCCTTCCAAATACACTATGGATGTTGTAAATTTGGATGAAATTTTTACAAAGAGGTCGACATGCTTTCTGCATACAGTTTGAGTTGCTTGGATGTATTCCCTTAAAAAGAGCGTTTGGTGTTAAAATGTTTTAAACAACACTATATTTTAAAAATCCATCGACTGAGGCCATCCGCAGAGTTTTATAGAGCTAAATGATGAGATGTTTCAGTGAACTACCCAGTTTTGAAAGTTCCATCACTTTGTGTTGTGGTTTCATTGTAAAATGTTATAGCTTGTATTTCCCACTGGACCATGTTATTTCCCTCAAAGTTAACTTTGTGACACTTACCACCTTAGAATAACTATGTAATAAACAGGAAAAACCACCTATGTTGTTCAGTGAGTTTCTTTCAGAAAACTTCTAAGTAGACATGGACACTGAAATGACTGTGAGGGCTAACGGTTACTTCCGGTTGCTTTTGTAACGAGGGTTATGACCTGCTTGTGATGTAATCCGCGTCAGCGAATTGATGCTTGAGATACTGCCGAATGCCATCCCATGCCATCTAAAGTATAAAATACTGGCAATACAACAAAATAAGACTATCTGATGAAGAATTCTGTTTCAGCTGCTTATATTAAAATCATTAATACGCTTTTCCTCTCAGGGTTGTCTTAAGGGTGAATTTGTCAGACAAATGGTCAACTGATTGAAAAAAAAAATCGACATGCATTTTTTAGACATACTAACTGTCTCCTGGGGTTGAAGGTATGTTTCTTAAGGTCATCTAATTGTAAGGTAGAGGGAATGATCATGTAGATACATATACATGGGTGTGTATACAAGTTATTTTAAAACCACTAAATAAATATATAAAATAAATATATAATAAAATAAATAGTGATGATAATAAAATATTTAATTACCCAACTTCAATCTAGAACAAAACTCCATACTTTATTTCATTCATAATGTGGCTTAAGGGAATATAGAAAATTCTCCTGGCTTTGTTAGAAAAATGGTTCATATTAAAATTATTATAGAAGTCCAAAATTCTAGTTTCAAACCTAACATTTTTGGTAGGTTCATTTTAACCTTAAAATTACAGTTTACTTTAGTTGGTTCTCTTTATTATTTCCATGATAGCCTAAATGTAACCAGTGCCCAAAGCAATAATGGTATAATCGGAAGGAATGTTAACAAATTTTTAAAATTCCAAATTGTGTTTATGCTTTCTTAATAGAGTTTAAAAATAAAGTATAGCAGGTGCCTGGAAGAGTCGTGAGTTCCCTTCATCACAAACTAGGAGTCTCATTGGAGGAGTAAATCATAGAGGAAATTATTTTGTCAAGAGGTGATAAACTAGATGACTTTCTGGTCCCCTTCCAAACTATGATTTCATAAAGAGTAACTCCTAAGAGGAGACATTGTGTCCCTATCCGCCCCCCTCTCCGCCCGACACAACAGTCTTTTCAGGACAAATGGTTCAGATTTTGAATTTATAGATCTTGGCCTAAGTGAGTATAGAGACTGGATTCAAGACGCAAGAGGGCTGCCTGACAAAACAAAGTTGTAACTAAATACATTAATTTTTGAAATCTTGGCTCCAGTGGGTGGCTTCACTAACATCGATTTAATGCCAGTATTCCCATTGTCATTTTTCCCTCCTCTGAGTAAACCAATTTCATGAATAACTGTTCTCCGATCCTTTAAAAACTTTGACCAAATCTTTATGACAAATGTTCATTTTTCGATATTGATTCTTGTTATGCACATGACTACCTGTACCATAAAGTCTATTTGGGCTGAACGTGCTATGAAGAATGCAGACAGAAGAATTTGGAAAAAGGAATTCCCTTCGCTTGATTTCACATAATAGAACCTTATTAGTTCTTACAGATTGATGTCACCAGCTTATGATTGTTCTATACACACTTGGAAAGCAAATGAATGTGTGGTTTTGGGGTTTTTTTACACACACAGAATCCTCAGGTTTCAAGCTTTCAGCACCAAGAGTATGATTTAATTTTTTTTATTTAAGGAGGTCATCTTTAGAGATTCTGTAGACCTCAAGTCAAGATCACCGAGACAGTAGTTTGAGTCTGTTAAATATTTACTGGTTGTGTTTCCTTTCTGCAGTTGATCCACTTGATTTTTAAGTTCTTTTTTTTTTTTTTTACAATTTTTCAAATCTCTATTAGCAAAGTGATAATTGTGTGCCAGGGCAGAATGTGAAGTGGGAGCGATATGATTACCTAGTCACAGCTGAAGTTATCTGGTGAGATTTGTCTACCTCGAGTATATCAGTTGGGTTAATTGGATGTTTTTGAAAACTTGGGTCAGTGTAGTCCTCAGTTGAGTGACACCGTTAATACAAATGGCAGGGGTAACTAGTACCATTATATTTAAAATGAACTGTTTTTAACTACATAGTCACCAGATACATCTTGGTAAAATGTGGTTAGAGCTGTTATGTCAGCTTTCTCACTTACTTCAAAAAGTGTGGTACGTTCTCCATCTGTTATATGATCCCAAGCTAAATAGCTACACTTAGGATGTGTTCTTACTTAGGGCAGTACTTTTATGAAGGTGTGTCATAAAAGCATCCAGGTGCCAGCAACCTGCCCACCTGGTTCCCATTAAATCTGCTTAGAGGTGATAACATTTCAAATGTCACAATGTCTCTTAGAGCAACTAGTTGCATTAAATTCTAAAATAACTATATGTTCTGTACTATACACACCCAGATGCCTTAGAATTAGCAAACTGAAGCAAACACAAAATCTTATCATTGTGTATATTATAAAATGGTTTATCTGTTCAGAAAAACCAAATAAGCAAACCGATTTCACTTGTAAGCATGCAAAAAATACAAGCGGGCTGTGCAGCTTCTGTTGGTCATAAATAAAGGCTGATTAATTTCTTTGGGTTAATTTTTAAAGAGCAAGAATTTACACATTTTCCCTTTACTGTTTTCCAAGTACTTCAATCAGACTTATGGACAGTAATCAGAGTGTTCCAGCACTATCTAAATGAGTATAGTTAGGATTAGTAACTAGCATACACAAAGAGCCATGTTGATTACTGGATCACCTCAACGGGGAGAGAGGACAAAATGTTAGATGACAAAATCAGAATTGAAAAAAATAACAGTCTGCAAGGATATCAATGTAATAAATATGACATTTAACATGAATAAATAGGAAGTCTTAGACTTGATCCAAAACACCAAACTCCCAAATACAAACTAGGGAGACCTGACATAACAATGAGCTCAGTGTTAGGCTCCAAAGTTACGGTACTGTCTGTCACTAGGCCCATGTGATCTTAAAGTGCATTAGTATTACATTCACAAAGGAGAAGCTCTGCTCCATGCCGGTCAGGGTACACCTACGATATTACATTTCTTTTGAGCCCTAGCATTACAAGAGATATTGAGAACTGAAGTGTATCCACGGGATGGTGAAAGGGTCATGGAGCCCTATTATATGATGAACAATAAAAAAAAAAAAACAACTGGGAATGTCCAAATTGAAAAAGAGAAGATACTGAAGCAGTCCAGTAGCTATTTCAAATTCCTGCAGCACTGTCATACGAAAAATGGATTAGACGAGAACTGGGTAGCTCCAGAGGTGAGACTAAGACCAATACGTGGAGAATGTAGGACATCATTTCAACATAAGGAAAAACTTTCTTTATCTCATATGAACAATTAAGGGGCCGCCTCAGGAAATGATGTGTCCAGTAGTGGAGGTGGTCGGACAGAGGCCATTTGACTAAATGGCTGAGATTTCTGTAGTGGGAATTTGGCCTCCGGATGGAAGTAAGGTGGAAAGGTAATATTTAAAGTCTACTCTAATCCCTGAAATCTTTGAATCCATGAATAATCATTGTCTTGGGAAAGTGTATAATGTAAACTCTCTTACCTCTTTGGGAAAAAGAAGAGATAACACCATTAGGAATCTAATACATTTGTTTTACTCTATCTGAGCATAATAAACAAAATGACAACTTCCCACTCTGTGTTCTCTATTTGTAAGGAAATAATTGTTTCTCTTAAAATGGTCTGTAACTGTCCGCATGATATTTGAAATTAGTTGGGGGTACATTTTCAAACCTAAAGTTGAAAATAAGCAATTCTAACCATGAGCAAACTTGTGTTAATTCTACTTTTTTTTTTTTTTAAACCAGAGTCTAAAAACCTTGAGGGGTTTTTGTCCATAAGGCAGACAAAACACAGCTGGTATTGTGGCAAGCATTCAGGGCACCAGACGCTTGGCGGCAATTGTTGAAATTGTTGAAAATGCAATTTGTTAGTTGATAAGGCACTTTAGTGAATAATATCCAGTAAGTTGATTGAATATTAGAATTTAAAAGATGTTTTCATATACTTTGGGTCAGAGTTCTAGTCTGAGTATCTGATGTTCTTACTAAAAGAACAAGCTTTTGGAATTGAGTACATTACTGTGGACATCTTTGCTAGGAAACACGCGACTAGTCTATCAATTCAAGTGCTTGATGAAAGAGGGTGTCTCTGTATTCTAAAATTTAAAACACCATATGACAAGACAGCACCTGCCACCCCAAACCACAATGTGTCTACATTATTAAACACCACTTGTGATGCTGCTGGAAGAAATTCAAGGATCAGAAAGCCCAGAAGAAGAGAAGGTCTACATTTTAGACATTTACTTACTGCTTTTCTGCTTGGAACAATATTATGTCTACAGCAAAAGCAATCACACAGGGGATGAAAGATCTCACTTTCTGGAAAACACACACCTTTCCCTCAAATGTGGTAATGTTAATGTTTATTTTCTCCAGACATCGACATCATCAATCTGCCTTGTCTAAGCCTTGTGTTCCAATATTACAAACACAAGGTTTTCACAAACAGACATTCATAAAAGTCAGCAGAGCATGACTTAGAAGCTCCTACATTTACAGTACCTTCGACAGAGTTGGTTATGACCACATAGTCAGTGTCACTCCAAGAGAAACTGTCTCAAGGTCACAATCAGAATCCCTCTTTCTAGCCTGAGAGAGGGTAAATGCATGGTGCTCATCACAAAGGGAGGCAGGGTGAGAAAGGATGAAAAAAAACCACTCAAGTCACCAGACTGATTGGTGGCGGATTCTTACGATATGGGAAAATAAAGGACACAGCACACAAACTGGGTGGCATTCAGGGGTAGACTAGAGTAACCACAAAACTCGTAGGATGTCCTGTAAGGAAGCAGATGCGTCCCTGCTGTGAATTTAACTTTCACCCCAATGTCACAGTCAGCTTAGATGAACTCATCCAACATGCGTATCTTAGCCACACCCAGGAAGACAGGCAGTGGATTCAAATGGCCCTGCAATGATTTAAGTAACATTTTCCGAATGATATTCATCTTTTTGGTGAAAACTAAAAATATTTGCTTTTTTCTGTGCAAGAGACTGTTGGGAGTAAAGAAATTATACAAAACTTTCTCTTCCTACGTTGTGTACAGTTAAGGCTGGATGGAATGGGGAGGAGGTTGAAGGGAAACAGGTAAGCAGAGGAAAACTAGGTCAACTTTGCTTCTCGCCACCTCTTCATTATTAATTCAACTACAGATGCTCTTTCCCTTCTCTCTGCTCCACAGACAGCCAGCACCATGAGCCAATGCTGCCCCCTCACCGCCTCCTGCTCCCATCAGGCCAACCAAGTGGATAAACCCAGGGAAACAGAAGGAAGATCTTTTAGGACAAGCTGTGTTCACTGTTTAGAAATAGCATTGAAATATGCAAATTGTGTTCTCAAGGAATAGAAGCAGAGATGGAAAGGTTCATTGTTAAAGTACTGCCCCATAGCTAATCACAGTACTAAATATTTGGTATTGTTTCATCCTCTGGACTTTGTCATCTAGTCCTTATCCTGTCTGCTCTCATTGGTCTTGGGTCAAAACACACCAAAAATACAAGGGCTTAGGCTTTAATTCCTGTCCTTGCCTCAGACTTATTTTGTAATATTTAACATATTGGTAACCTGCTTAGTGCTTATGTCTTGAGCTCAAGTGGAATTAACCCACTCTTTAACCCTTCTCCAAGAATGTGGTAAGCCTTAATGTTTTTCTTTTAGGATAGTCCATAAAACAAACTGAACAGAATTTTTTTTTTCCCGTGGTAAGAATAGAAAAAATTTGGGATGAGATCAGAGTGGCACCATATTTGAGGCCTGTTTGCAGATAGACTGTGGAAAAGTGAGGTGAGGTGCTTAACATCTGACAAACCTAAACAGTGAGCTAAGGGATGCTGATTTTGAGAAGAAGGACTAAACAGTCGTGGAACATCCAAATTTAGAATGACTACCCTGACAGCTAAACCATCTAGTATTGGTTAATAGGGCGGGAAAGAGAGGGAATCTAATTGAATAGACTAAGAACCTCCTCTTTGGAGGGTTAAGACCAAACCCTCCCTGGTGATGGGTGCAGTTACCCCCCAAGATTCTGGGCTGGGCATAGCCCCTGCAGACGGGCGCTCTCACCGAGGGCTTTATTCCCTGTTTCTGTTCCCTTCCAGAGCTCCCAGCACGGAGGCTCCTCTACTTCCCTCGCATCCACCAAAGTCTGCAGCTCAATGGATGAGAACGATGGACCTGGAGAAGGTGGTGAGCTTGGGACGTGGTGTCTGAGGAGAAGGCTTCCAGGGGACAGGGGATGGTTTGGCTAAATTTACTTCAGGAAACTGTAACTTCTCAAGCATTATGACATAGAAACCTAAAGCAGCTCGTAGGAATAAGATTGCATATGGTTTCCCCCGGGGATCATATCTACTCTACAGGAACAGGAAGAGGGAATTAGCCTCATGTGGAGATATGTCACATCCTTGGAGGGCATCAGGAGGCTAAGAAGGCCAGCTATTGCCTACTTTGAAAACAAAAGGAAGTAATCGCTGCCTTTGTTTTTTCCAAATTCTGTTCATTTTCAGTACATTAAAGATAACTTACTCTCTTGACTGACTGTTAACAGCCCTACAGAGGTACGTTCACGAAAGTGAACTCACTATATGAAAATACAGCTTTACGAAAAGAATTGCTTGATGGCAATTGCAAAAATATTCTTTGTATCTTAAACTAGTTCATTTTAGAATTTCTCTGTGAGGTGGTCAAACGACCTGGATTCTGGAATTGACTTTTTCACTTACTCACTGGATTGTTTTGTTTTTGGTTTTATATTGGTTTTTTTTTTTTCAAAATTTTTTTTGAGGGGGAGGGTGGTGTTGAGGGGGAGAAGGGGGAGGGAATCTTAAGCAGGTTCTACCCCCAGTATGGAGCCTGACACAGGGTTCGACCTCGGGACCCTGAGATCATGACCTGAGCTGAAATCAAGAGTTGGATACTTAACCGACTGAGCCACCAGGCACCCCTCACTGGTCTGTTTTGGATAAGCCTCTTCAGCTCTCTAATTCTTAGTTCCTCTTCTATAAAATTGTATAAGATTGTAATATTTGCCTGTTTCCTCCCTGGGGGTCATTTTCAGGCTCAAATCAATTATGAGAAAGTATTTAGAAAAGTATAAGACTGATATGGTCAAGCCACTGTTACAGAATCAGCATCCTTTATTTGTTTGAAGTGATAGGATTTAATTTTCCAAAAAAGTACCTTTTATTATGTCAAGTGACATAAGTGATTTGCACATGAATTATTTCCTGACTACCGTGCAGTATCAGATTTTTTTTTTTTTTTGTATTTCCAGAAGTATGAAATTCAGCCATCTAGAAGTCTCTTTTGTTCTGCTGTGTTGTATTTACGTAATGAAACGAAATGGTCCTTGGCTAAGACTTCGGCACAGCCTTCTTAGCCAAAAGCCTAAAGGATACATTTTATCAATAGGAAAAAATACAAAACAAAAAAATCCCAAGCGTGTGCTCCAGATGAGTGCCTCAGTGATGCTCCCAGCGGAAGGAAGGATGAAGTGCCTCCTTCCATTTCCCTTCTGGAGTCAGCCTTGCTTCTGACAGCCAAGCGTGGTTATTTTTATTATCCGTGTAGTAAAGAGCCTTAAGACTGTGTCATCTGAGAGATGTTTTATAAATTCGGGTGCTTTGCAGTAGATTTGAAACTTCTCCAACGATCTCCTCTAATTCCCATGGAGTAGACAAAAATCCCCCAGCTAAGACTTTCAAACGGAGGCGAAATTATTGGCTTCTTCGGGTGTGAGATGGTGGGGATTAGGGAGGGCGTGTTAATTGGCTGAAGCTCTCCCTTTATTCTGGAGACCACTGTGATAGCTTCTAGTGGGTTAAGACTAAAATGTCACCTATAAGGAGGTAAAGAGGCCACACAGATGCCAAGGGTAAAAGTAGCAGCAGCAAATGTCCTGCGCTTGTACAACCCTTTCCAGAAATTCCGTCCACCCTAGACTCCAGAGTGGTGCGGCTTAAGCATGATCACAGCATAAGGGTCCTAAAGCAGATGTGTGATAATTGTGAATTTCCATTTGTCGTTCCCCAGCGTTGCAGGCTAATGGAGAACACAGAAATCACCAAGAAAGCCTAGGCACCACCTAAGGTTTTAATTTTATTTTGAGAAGAAATGTTTAGTCTCAGTTTATGATTAAAGGTCAGAATGGGAGCACATTTAGAAAGCACACTAGGTTTCCATCACATTTTGTATTCAGGTTGCCTGAGGCAGAGTGAGGATTTATAACTTTAAAGCATGTAAATTTTAGAGCCCAGCTATAAAAGGCTTTTTACACCCCAAAGATGTTAAAGGTTATCCAGTATATTTATGTGACCTAAGTGTGGCTTATTTAGTTTTATGGCCTTAGATATTTAAAGCATTATTAGGCATTTGTAAAATATTTCAAAATGCATTTTAAGGGGGAAAATGTGTTGTGTTAGTGGCACTAACATAATTGAAACTACAAAACTGTTCTGTTCACAGACATAATAAATATTGCAATTTTAACTCGACATCTGTTATGCAGGTTGCTGGTGAGAACATTTGTCTAAAATCTGCTCATTGATACGGGGGGGGGGGGGGGCATCAGGGCTTAGTTCGTAGGGAATTTTACGGAGATCTCCATTTCAGGATGCAGTAAAGCTAAATGTCCAAACAGCAGGCATGCTTCATGCTTGTACAATGTCAAGCAGCCCAGAGTCCCCTATAAGCTCCATTGTTGCTCCTGAGCCATACGTAGGAATGTCATTTGTCTATAGACAGTGGGTATTCCGTAAACACTATGGATCAAATTGGCATGAAACACGAAGAGTGAAACTTCCTCCCTGGAGTCCCCACGGCCACAGAAAGTGTCGGTGGCCCTCCCATCGGTGGAAGTGGACCCCATACGTCTTACGTTTCCTTTCAGTTTATCATTCGTCTTGGTAAAAACTGTTGAGTGTATACAGTGTCAGCGGGGGGAGGGGAGGGCTTGCCTCACTGTACGGAAAGTGCCATATCGATTCTGAATCAGTTCCCTTCTATTAGATGATCCTCCTAAATGTCTCTCTGGTGCCACATCTGCGTTCCCTTGTCTACCAATAAAAATGTACTAATGATTCTTTCAGAAGTGTCGGAGGAAGGCTTCCAGATCCCAGCCACAATAACAGAACGATATAAAGTCGGAAGGACAATAGGGGATGGAAATTTTGCTGTTGTCAAGGAATGTGTAGAAAGGTGAGAAGGATATCATTTGCATCGCACTTTAAAGGAAACATTTGGCATTATGTTTTCCAAGATCGTGTCTTTATTTGCCGTCTGTGGCACATATGGAATAGGTTAATGTCTCCACTCCAGATGTAAAAAGAAAAAAAAAATTTTTTAAAGAAGGAAAAGCCCGTCTAACAACAGATTTGAAAAATGTAGTGATTCCTGAGACAATCTATAAATTAGGGACTTTGATTTTTCCTTTTTAATGTACTCAGCAAAACTTTGCCAGATCTTTCAGGTGAGCCCTTTTATTGTGTTAAAAAAAACCATATTGAACGGTTTTTTTTCGACGCTCTTCTGAGACATTTTGTAGAGGTCAGAACATTCTTGTATGCAGTGTATTCTAACGTACCAACTATCCTCAAATTAAATATAATAACCTTGAAAAGTTTAAAATGAGTAGGTACTGATTCCAACAAAAATGGTGTTTAATACATTAAAATGTTTTAAAATGAATGAGCTTGGTACTCTTGGGGGCCCAAGCCAAGAGGCTTGGAGCAAAAGGTTTATCCCTGGGATCTTGATACCTAATCAAGGACAGTGGCCGGTGGCTACTAGATGAAGTGACAACTAATAAAGTCACAGCCCAGATTAAGGTGGCCTCAAACCCTCAGCCCAGTGCTCTCTGGAGCAGCTTCTTGCTCGACAGGGACCTGGTCGGCCAGCAGCTCCTGCTCAGAGCTGGTGAGCAGAGCGTTGAAAAGTCAGGGGGAACCCACTTCGTTCCTCGAGGAAGATTTCACTGCTGGCTCCCCTGCCACTTTTCTCTGCCCCCCGGGGAGGCTGGGCGCCTCCCAGTCGGCACTGTGTGGGAATCATGTTCCTTTGCTCTGCTCTACCACTCAGAGAGGACGCCTCAGACTAGAAGCTTTAGCCTCACAAGATCCAGAACTTGTTCTTCTCCAAGAGCTTTGATTTGGAAGCACAGATTTATGCCACGTTAGAGCTGGAAGCCGACAGGGCCTCGGGCATCACCAGGGTCCTGAGTTTGGCCGGTGTCCACTGATTTGCTCCCCTGCCCCCTTTGCCACTCTTAGGAAGATGCCTCCTTGACTGAGGTCTCAGAGCCTTCGTGAAGATACCCTCGGGCGGTAAATCTCAAACTCTGCTCCCTGCAGCATTGTAGCTGGGCCAGGATAGTCCCACCAGTGCCAGCAAGCCACCACAACAGCCAGTCTTTGTGAGCGACGGGCATGGCAACAGTAGTGTGAAAAACCCCTTAGGAGTTACCGTGAGGCCACCCTTTCTCCTCTCTGTCCCTCAGTCACCCCACTGCCACCAGAGTTTGACCATTTGTGGCCTCATTGCCAAATGCAGAAAGTTCTCCTTTGCTTTCCTAGGCCTCACACCTCCCCAAACAGGAATAGCCGCTGTTTATTGAGCATCAACTATATACGAGGCCCTTAGGATAGTTCACGTAATTGTCATAATGAGCCCATAATATCAATATCATCTCCATTTATAGCAGACAAAGATCACCTTAAGAAGTTAGATGCCCAGGGTGACCCAGCTGGTACTTAGGAAGGCCTGGGTCCGAAACTCACACTTCTGACCATTCTGTTGCCTCCAACAAAGAGCCTCTCAGGAGAATGTAACTTAGTTGATCTAAAGTCACACACACACACACACACACACACACACACACACATACACCGCATCTGTCCCTGTACAAAAAAAAAAAAGACAGAAATTAAATCAGGAAAGCCACTCTTAAGGCAATGGATGGAAATGTGTGTGTATGTGTTTATATAATTTTATATTTCATTTAGACTTTTACTGATAGTAAATTCAACTCTTCTTAAGTTTTTTTTCCGCGGTAGCAGAAAATCCCATTTTTAGCAGATCACCATGCCCTTCCTACGTGGGGTATCTGGCGATCTGCAGTGTGCGTCACTGTGGAGTCTGGCGTGGCCGCCACGTGCTGTTTCTCCTCGCTAGCACAGGGATCACGAGGGCGGCGTAGGTCCAACAGTCACTGGTCTTCTTCCCACAATGAAAATGTCTCATGTCTCCATCCAGAATTCATGTCTTTCTTTCCAGTTTGGACTGTGTTCATTTTGCATGAGTTCCCATGTTGGGTTTCATCAGTGTGAACTTTGCGAGTCTACACACCAGATCGCTCCACAAAGTTTTAGTATTCCGCTCCTGCTGAATGAGGACATATGGCATGTGTCCTCGCTCCCTGGAGGCATCACGAAACATTCTTTTAATATTTTCCAGAGGTCCAAGAAAATAAAAGCGAGCTAAGCATGCCGTGAATGGCACACACTGCTTGCGGGTACATTGTGCCATATTTCGAAGGATGCATATGTCTTAACAAGAGCAAGACTGTCCCTCCTCTCTTAAGAAGATGCCGTCCCAGGGAAGGTCTTCCTACTACAATGGACGCAATAATAGGGTTGTGTAGGCCTTTCCTTCCATGGTCCCGTCCTAGCATATTCTTTGGTAATGGCCGCTGGGCCCATTTCGATTTCTGCCTGTTCCCCAGTAGCAATTTCTCCGGCGGCCTCAGGAGCCCCTTGGACATGTAAAGGAAGAGGGTGAACTGAGACTTGTTCTATTCCGAAGCTGTTCTATAGACTACTTGGAGCCCCAAAGAAAACTCAGAGGGCTGAAGAGCACTAGCGAAGGGTCAGAGCATGAGTAGAGGGTTCGCAGTGAGGCGCCTTTCTTCTTTGCTTTCCTGGCTTTTAGGGACTAATTAGCATACAAGCCAAGGGTACCAGCGGCGCCCTCGGGAGCAGTGACAGTGTCTCCTCTGGCTCTTGGCCCTCCTCTCCACCTGCACAGTTTTTCAGCACTGCATTTTTTAGCAATGCATGCAGCAGAACTGTATTAAAATTCTAGCTGCTCCTGATTCCCTCTCTCCCTCCCTCCCCTATAAACCCGAGGAACTGCTCAAGGAAACCGCTGGCTTGAGCAGTGAGTGTAGATGGGCTCAAACCCATCCGAACATCCGAACGGGCTGAGACTTCAGGGCCACAAACCCGGGTTGCATCTACCTAGAAAGCCTTCAGAGTTTTCAAGAACCTCCAGAACCTTGTACCTGTAGTTTGAAGGCATTTCCTTCCGATGTGCTGTTTGGAGGATGAGTCAGGGTAAAGCTGAGCTGTTTCTCCACTGGCTGGCAGGGCTCGTCCTCCTTGTCTTCCTGAGGATGCCCTGGCACCCGGCTTGTGCTCAAATTCAAAATCAAACTCTATTCCAGAGATGTCTGAGGAGACAGTCTGGGATGCCTCAGTTCTCTGCTCTGCACAATTACCCGCTTAGGAGGAGGCTGGAATGGGCTGTATTATTATTACGTAGCAAACAAAGGGTGGTGTTTACTAACCCTCCTTTGTTGGGGCCCAGGGGGTCCTCCGGCACCTCCACAGCTCAGCCAAGTGCTTGGAGCCCCTGCGAGTTCAGGCCTACCCTGGACTCATCCCGGGCTACAGAGAGGGACGAGTCCCTCTGCGTGAGAACCTAACCCAGTGTGGAAGGATTGCCGTGAAATTCATCAAATGCTCCAATGGCAATGCCTGGGAAGCTGTTTTTCCTTTTCCACATAGATTTTTTTAGTACCTTGAAAACCTAGCAAACCCCCCATAACAGCATCAACAAAAAGCACGTTAGTCCAGAGCGTCCCAATGGATGTGTTCTGCTGCCCCCATCCCAGGGAGAGGAAGGAGAGTGGGGAGCAGGTTGGCCCTGGGCTGAGAATCCCTAAGTTTAAACAAGACAGCTTTCTCCAAACCATTGCTTTTTTTTTTTTTTTTTAGCACAAACATTATAAATTGGATTTAGTTCAAATTTGTAAGATTTGGGAATTTCTTTCTTAATAGTTCAGCCTCTAACCTTGGGTCAACCTTAATAGGAAGGGGACCTTACAAATTGAATTCCCATATAGGAGGGAAAAAAGCAAACAAAATTTGTCCTGCTGCTGCTGCCTTTGCCAGGCATTCAAGGCTCCGAGATTCTGTGCAAGGTCAAGAATGTCATTTCAGGAACAAACAAGCAAATGGCCTATAGTTTCACCATCAATCCCTGTATTAAGTGTTCTCACCACAACAAGCAGTAGACTCCATGGGGACAAGGACCAGGTTTTGCTTACCTGTGTCTAAAATGCCCGGCTTTTACTCACCTCTGTAGCCACCAAAGAGCCAAGCTCGTAACCTCTCGCTGAATAATTACATGGGCACAGCGATCCTCGGAATTAAGGTATGCAGGAAGGCAAATGTTTTGCTTAAGGTTTTATTTCTTGCCAAGTGTTTCCACTTACCAACTTAAAGCAAGAAGTTCAATTCTTACTCTTATGGTGTACATGTAGTACTAACACCTGTTCTCAGGCTTATTTTCCAGACTCAGCCGCGTTCCTATAAACATATACTTCCAGTAATTAAGGATTATATTATGCCTTTATAGTTCTGCCCTCAAGGAATCAAGAAAGAAAACTTGCAGCATTAATTTTGGTGGTCCTCTACAAGGCTCACTGTCTGAGATAAAACACGGGTCAATCTGAGTGTTGAGTCCTATTATGTAAGGTTCTGGGTATAGAACCCATAAAGTCCCTTTTCCTAGTAAGCCCTGAGGCCACTGCAGCCAGGCTTGCTCGAATTTTCCCTTCAGCCAGAGGCTCAGGACACAACCTAGTTTGCCTGGGGTCCTGGCAGCCAACACACCCACTTGCTCCTTGGAGTCTGCTCCTTGCCCCTCTGGGTCTCGGGGGGACTCCGTCTTCACGATCCCACACCAGCCCTTTGCTTTGAGCCCCACAATGTTACTTATTCCAGGGAAACAAGAGGATCAAATGGCAACATGGAGAATGACAAAACGAAGAAATCTCCTCTCTTCTCACCAACACTGTCCCATCATCCGTCCCCTTTGTGGAGACACAGATTGGAGTGTCACCTCTATGCCAGCTCCTTGGGCCCTCCTGGGATCACTAACTTTTGTCACAGCACTCAGTCCAATAGCCAAGTTTTCTCTGTCATCACATGAAACGTTTTAAACCAGATAGGAAAGGGGTTACAGATTGGAATCTCAAATTTGTTTTATTTTAGTTTTTTAGTGATTCGTGAAAAGCAGAATCCAGAAATTCTTCAGTGTTTAGTTTTCCTCTCGATTAAGGGTTTTCAAATTTTCAAACAAACTCTTTAGAAGCCTCTTAAGAAGACACTACTTAAAGGGACCCTGTGGTCCTTCTATGTTGGGAGGAATCCCCTTGCATGTGCCTAACTTCACTCTCCCATTTAGCCACGCAGGGGCCTGGAAGTCTAGCGGGAGAAGCAGTTTTAGCAAATGACGTGAAGGGTGTTTAAAATGCCTTTGAGACACACTGCTAATATCTGGCCTCTTAATTTATGGGCAAATCACTCTTGCTCTAAACACATAGCTAGGAAATCCCCCCTTTGATTCTCCATACTGAAGATTTTAAAACACTGTTTTAAACTTTTGTTCTTAACCCCACTCCCACTGTATTCATTCATATCCCTAAAGTTGATTTTTATCGATGGCTAAAAAGCTAAGCTGTTTTGGTTTCCTACTGGAAATGAAATGGAGATGCTTGTAAAATAGCGGGTTTCTTATGATTATTAAGTATTCATCCTTCCACAATCGAGCTGTCCTTTTTGGCACTACAGTATCTTAGAAATGTTAACACAAGTTAGGAAGCTATTTAAAGGTAGCTGTATGACTAAATCCTCCCTCCCACACCCGTCACAGAGGAAGGGCAATGTTGGCTGGGCCATGTATGAAGCAGTGCTCAAGAACTCAAGAGTCCTGTTTTTTGGAGTTTTTTTTAAAGATTGATTTATTTGAGAGAGAGAGAGCGTGCGGTGGGGAGGGGCAGAGGGAGAAGGAGAGAGAGAATCCCGAAGCAGACTCCCCACTGAGCGGAGCCTGACATGAGGTTCCATCCCAGGACCCTGAGATCATGACCTGAGCCAAAATCAAGAATCAGAATGCTTTTCTTTATTTCTTTATTTCTTTTTTTTTTTTAGAGTTAGAACGCTTAATGGGCTGAGCCACCGAGGCGCCCCAGTAGTGGTGGCTTTATTACAAGTATGGTAACATTAAACAGCTCAGGATGGGACACCTGGGTGGCTCAGGCGGTTCCGCGTCTGCCTTTGGCTCAGGTCATGATCCCAGGGTCCTGGGATTGAGTCCCTATCAGGCTCCTTGCTCAGCGGGGAGTCTGCTTCTCTCTCTGCCGCTCCCCCTGCTTGTGCACCCTCTCTCTTTCACAAATAAATAAAGAAAATCTTTAAAAAAAAAACAGCTCAAGAGGTTTCTATGCTAGCATAGTTATTGTCTTTACACTTGGTCAGCCCCTTAAAGTCTACATATTTCTTTGAAGAAAGGAAAAAGTCTTTTACAAAATATTTACACCAGTTTGATACAAGGTCTAGGGGGTAAGAAATTAATCCTTAACAAAATGACTCAACAGATTTGAAATTAAGTTTATTTTTTACAAATAACTTTCTCTTTGCAGGTCAACCGCTAGGGAGTACGCTCTGAAAATTATCAAGAAAAGCAAATGTCGAGGCAAAGTATGTATAAGGCTTATTGTTATGAAAATACAGTGTTGTGGGGGTGGGGAAACACATAGGTCAGTTCCCAAATAAACATAAGTTCACCCCCGGAGTTGCATTTTGGTGGAATAGAATGTTATATATTTATTGGAATATAACTTCATAAATGTTCTTGGAAGAAAAGTTAATTGGAATGATTGTGTGTTATTTCTGTTCCTTATCATTGTTTGCTGTTTACTTTCATTTACTTTTGTGATCTAATTCTCATTCCATCCTTCTATCTGCGACTATAGTTATCCTGATAGGTTGCAAGCATCAGCTGAGGACCTTCAACATCTTTTGGCAGTTCTAGGCTATCTGAGTATCAGAATCTAAGATATACTCATTATATTTTACCAAAACAGTCTCTCCTTTGATCCTCAGTATCCTTTCACTCATTGGCGTTAGCATCTCGTATGTTTTGATGTGCATATTAACAAAGGCGACTTTTCCCTTGAACAGGAGCATATGATCCAGAACGAGGTGTCTATTTTAAGAAGAGTGAAGCATCCCAATATTGTTCTTCTGATCGAAGAGATGGATGTGCCAACGGAACTGTATCTTGTCATGGAATTAGTGAAGGTGTGTATCTTGGAAAAAGAATAAACCCACATAAGGCATCACACGTTCCTATCTGATAGAGCTGCCTCCTTCATTTCCTTCCACAATTTTAGTCTGTCATTTCTGTGTAGTCGCGTAACGGTTAAGAGTATTAACACTAGAATTATACTGCAGTAAATCAAGTCCCAGCCTTGATCTATGTAGCTTTCTGATCCTGGGTGTACCTCTCTGTACCTCGGTTTCCTCAAATGTAAAATGAGAAGAATAATAGTACCTACCAGGAGGGTTACTGTGAAGATAAGAGGGATGACTCCCACTGTGTACTTTTTTTTTTTAAGGAGAGGGGAGGGGCAGAGAGAAAGGGAGAGGAAGAGAAGCAGATTCCCTGCTGAGCACGGTGCCCAATGTGGGGCTCGATCTCATGGCCCCGAGATCATGATCCGAGCCAAAATCAAGAGTCAGACGCTTAACTGACTGAGCCACCCAGGGGCCCCCACTAAGGTGCTTTCTTTCTAATACACAGAAGTATTAGGTACCAATACGATCATCGTTGTTATCATTGCTATAGAAACTGTGCACTTTTTCGTGAACTACATCCAAAGGTATCAACCACTCTTATCAAAAAAAAAAAAAAGCTTTAAACTTTTAGTCACAGATGTAATAGGAAAATAGCACTAGAAAATATTCTGCTGCCTTTCAGTAGACGTCACAACCTCATCCTGTCACATAAAATTACATCTGTATTTTATTAGAGCATAGAATATAGACACGGCCATATGCTGATAAATGGTTGAATCTAAGGGAAGGGTGACTTGCCTGTTCCCTCTACTGCCATATTTAAAATTTTCAGGAACTAAAAGTTTTTACAAATTTAATCCTTAGGATTCATGCAGTGCTATTTTCTCTTAAGCCTTTTTTCCATTATGTTAGTCTAACTGAAGGTGTAACTAATTTCTACTTTAGTTGTAAAGTGTCGTAAATTAGTCACACCACCCTCGGCATCAACTGTGTGCGCCCGGCAGTGAGAGCCTGGGGCTCCGGGAACCATGTTTGGAATCACACGCCCCAGCTGGTGGCAGGAATCAGCACTGTGGAATGTGGCATTTCCTTCTGTAAAGATTTAAGACAAAGACAGCATGTAATAAACTAATCTGTTACTATATAGAAAAATGTTCATTCGAAGGTCCTTTAAGCTTTTATTATTCAGAGTTGCTTGACTGTAGATCTGTGGGCTTTTTTTTTTTTGTAGTGGTTATTTATATTTACAGATGAAGCCTACTTTGTCCTAGTTCGTGTTAGGATTTTTTTCTTTCGGAGGGGTGGGACTTGTTTGTGTGTAGGACACAAGGGTATTGTCACGTTTGAGGCCGAGGGCAATAAAAATAGAAAACTGTTATTTCGACAAAGAAAGGTTGATTTCAGTTATTCGGAAGATTTTCATATGGGTGCTCTGTGGCCAAATAAAGTTTGGTAATTACCAATATTGTAAAATATACTTTCTCTAGCACCCACGATAATATTTTTACAATGACTTTAATTTTGAGAGCAACAAATTCAAACCATTCCTGTTGCCCTTCTGTGTGCTGTTAAAAATTGATTAGCCCCCTTTTATTGGCTGATTTTTGAAGAGTTAAGACTAACTTAAATTTAAAGCTGGGAAATGAAAGAGGCAAAGGCTTAGAATTCGGAACACATTGTGGTGGGAAAGCCTAGTCTGTCACTCATGTGCTTAGGTGACAATAGCTAAGTTACCACTGGGAGGTCCTCGCTTCACTCAGCAGCCTTTTGCAAATTCCCTCTGGGTGACCAAGAGAGCCTAACAAGACCAGAAAGCGTGTGCAGGTCCAGCACCGGGACTCCTTCATTGTACTACCAGATCATACCCTTCAATTTAGGCTGCCCCAGAGCTGCTGTGAGGCCAGGTCTGGAGGCATCCCAAGAAGTGAAGGCCAACCCCAGGCTTGACTTGAAAGGCTCCCATAACATTTCCCCCTGAGAAATGTAGCGAGGGCCACGCTTCTCAGGAGTCCGACGGTGTGCCAGTGAGCGCCTGCAGCTGTGGGATAAACAAGGCCTGTATTCTGGAAAGCAGTGAAGTAACAGTAATCATGAGTGAAATGCCATCATTAGTAGGAACAGGCCTGTAGACTTCTGCCTGCAGATGTGTGCACATACACTCTGCATATGTGTTCAGAGGAACGCAGGCCTCGTGGAGGAGGCGGCCCTGTGACCAGACCCTGACTGATAGCAGGAGCTAGAAAGACAAAGGCACTCGAAGGGACCTTCCAGGAAGGGGCCCTCAGGAGGACAGGTTTGGAACGCAGGGTGATTTGGGCGTGTTTTCGTGGTGGGGGAAGAATCTCCTTCCTGGAGCATAAAGGTGACTCACGGGTCTAGCTAGTGGCAGGGGTGCAGTGAGACAGGTTGGAATGAAGGGGGGCACCGGACGTGAGGAGCCATGGGAAAGGAACGCCCACTTCTTGAGGGAGAAGGAAAAGGCCACCATCCCACACGGAAAGGTAAGGGTCCGTTCGCTGGATGCTGTGAGTCGAGAGGCGGGAAGCAGTGTAGGCTGTGCGGCCCCGTGAGAAGCGCCCGCGGAGAGCGCCACAGAACCTTCTACCCAGCAGAGGGAGCCCACGGGCTGTGCGGGGGGCACGCCTCCCGGGTAGGACTGGCTCACTGCGTGTTGGGGCTGCAGAAGGCGCGAGGTCACGGGGTGTCTGGAGCCTACCGAGACAGCTAGGACAACTGTGACGTCATCGCGGGGTCACCATCCACAGCCGCACCCCCGTCCCACTGCAGCGGCGTGCAGTTCTTGTGGACCACAGTGCAAATGCTGCCTCCTGGAGAGGCTCGAAAACCACCTGTAAACCCGCCTCCGGCAGCCCTGCCTCGGAGAGACACGGAACGCTGCGAGAGTGTTCGTTTTGACGCTCACGTAGGGGTTTAGGCTGGGAACTGCCGAGGCTGAACGGGCCGCGGGAGGAGCCTCCCGAGCGGAGGTGGTGCAGGGCAACGGAGGACAGGCCAGCTAGTGAGATTCGAAAACCGTCAGCCCCCGAGGCCTATATTTTGCTTCTGCTATTTAAGAAACAAAAATGAAATCCCTCACCACGTTAGGCAACAGACGAACACAGTTGGCTCCCATGCTCAGCTATTTGGTGCTTTGTGTGCAAGAATGATGCAAACGTTGTGAGTAAATCAGACCCAAGTTTCTGAAAGGGCTTCCAACAAAGAGAACTAAAATTGGAGCCTAAAATCGTTCTGTTTCTCCAAATAACAATAAGTTAGCAAGGAACAAGGGAAACAAAAGTTCAGATGAATAATGGTCCTAGAAAACTTTCTTTGAAATTTCTCCACCCTCCTCCCTCCTCCTCTCTTTTCTCTCTCATCTTTGGAATGACAGTTTCTGGTCCTTTTCTCTGCTCCTTACAAAGAAGCACATTATTGAAAAAGAAAACGCTACACCCACTCCGAGAGAGCGCAATCTAGAGAATGAAGGGAACTGAGTGTGTGTGTGTTGCGGGGGGAGGGGGGGACACTTCATAAGGCAGCCGCAAATTTTGTTAAGGGTGTGGTCTGCAGGATTACCTGTTCCTCCTTTTGGGAGGTTTGGGGTTATGACTTTGAACTTCTGCTGGCCGTTGGTATGAGGCATGTCACACATGCCACCAGGGCACCCGGAGGTCACCAGACCTCTGCCCTGGAGACCTGGCTCTGCCTCTGCTCCCTGGCTGGGGCGGTGCAGATGACTGCCTGTCCGGTGGCAGGGAATCCCCACCCCACTCCTTGGAGCCATGGAGGAAATGCCCCTGGCTTTCACAGAGGGGAGCCAAGTCACCAGATGAAGTCTCTGGGCCTTTGGGAGGAGGGAAATGGCAGGGAAGCCCTAAGAGCCCGGAGATCCTGCGTGCTTCTGCGTCCCCTTGAGCGTGTGTCAGTCGCCTCTCCAGGCAGCCGCATTGGACCATGCGCTAATTGCTGCTCCACCTGCCGTTGTCTTCTCAGGGAGGAGACCTCTTCGATGCCATTACTTCAACCAACAAATACACGGAGCGAGACGCCAGTGGGATGTTGTACAACCTGGCCAGCGCCATCAAATACCTGCACAGCCTGAACATCGTCCACCGGGACATCAAGCCGGAGAACCTCCTGGTAAGAGCAGCGCGAACTGCAGGCGTCTTGAGTTCCGAGCCCTCATGAGTGAATTATCGATGTTTCTTTTCTTTTTTTTCCTTCCTATTATCTTTTCTTTCTTTTTTTTGATAAGAAATATGCTTTAAAGGCTAGTTTCCAGCTGGACTTGAGTAACTAGCTGGAAACGAACCTTTGAAGCGTATGGATAAGGGTTAATGTGCCATTAGGAGTACTTGACTAATTATTAGCAAAGAAAAACCTGAGACAGGGTTGGGGGACTAGAGCTTGGGAAATCTAGGGCTGCGGTTAACACCTTGGGCTAGACCAAAATAGTCATGAGGAGTATTTACATGTATGTTTATTTATCTACAGCACTTAGATGTTAAAAGTTTTTACTTCGGTGGGGGGGGGGAGTAAAAGGAAGCCCTTAGTCTCCCAAATTTACTTTTCAGTAATATGATCTAAAAGCTAAGACAATAAGGCATGAGTTTTAAAGACACCAGCCCTTCAGCATAAAAATAATTATAATAAAGACTGATTTTAAAAATCAGAGACATCCCTGTCCCCCTTTATGACTATTTGTTTTGCTTTTCATGAACTCCGTGTCTCTGGGGGAAACACTGAGGGTTCTTTACGCAAACAAACGAGGCTCCTTTCTTAGTCCAGTTGTGAAGGGGGCAGTATTGGAAAGAACTGAGGAGACAGAGACTGGGCATGAGGAGCTGTCACTGGTGAATATGGGAGTAACATAAATTTTGCTGGCTATCCAGGCTGGCATTTTAATGAAATCTATTCATTTTCTCCACACACCCCCCCCCCCAAGACACTAGTTCTTCTTTTACTTTCATTACCCAGGCCCGAGAGTCATGCATTATATATTACTGTTAGTTTGTCCATCTCTTCAGAAATCCGGGAATTGAGGATTTTCTTTCAAAAGCAGTGTTTCTCCAAGGGTGGTCCACAGACTCCCTACATCTGAACTACTCCCAGATGCCTGTTAAAAATGCAAATTTCTGAGCCTCCCTGCAGTCCTAGCAAATTAGAATCTGGTGACGGGTGACAGGGTACAGATCTTCCTTGAAACAAGCTCCCCCACATGACCCATTTGAACATCCAAGTCTAGAAGCTGCTGAGCAGCCCAACTCCTAGGGCACAGTAAGGGCTGATGAGGTCTAAGATGGCGACCCACCCACGCGCTTGCCCTGCGCTTTACGCTCCTGATCTCATGTGATCCTCACAGCCGCCATGGGGGGTAGGATCTATGACTGTCCCATTTCACAGGTAAGGAAACTGAGCGCCTCGAAGTTCAAAGACCTGCGCAAAGCCATTATAACCCACATGTGGAAGAGCTAAGATCTCAACCTCGCTCTGTCCTCCGGAGCCCAAGATTTTAAGCACTAGACAACACGAAGCTGTGCATCAGGGGGATTTATTATGTGCTGGCTCTGTGCCAGGTTGTGCCAGGGAACAGAGAGAGACAGATGCCTTCATGGAGTTGACATTCAAGTAGGAAAAATAGGCAGCATTCAAGAAATAAATACGCAAGCTGTTAGTTCACTGTAATTATGTTCGTAAACTTGCAGCTACTGGCTAATGGAGGCAGCTGAGGTCAAGCGATGGAGCTCTGACTTAATTGCCCCTCAAATTCCACATCTCCGCAGTAGCCCGAACATTCTCTTCTGCATAGTTGCCGCCGTAACCTGAAGCAATTTTCTCTTGTCTGCATTCATTATTCCTGTGTCCTGAATTATGTAGGAGCGTCTCGTGGGAGCAGACTCACAATTGGCCTTTGTTTCAAAACTTCCCTAAACCCCGAAATTCAGTGATTGAAAATTAAAGTTTCGTCCCCCCCTCCCCCGCAACCTTGGCAGTTTGGTTTTGCGTGACATCGTCCACTGGCTTCTCACCAGAGCGTTATCTATTTCTGTAAATGCCATACGTGATTACTTAGCAGGGTACTTTTTCTAAAATTACAAATTGTGGGACACTTTGAAAATACTGTGCTCGTTCTACCATATTTTACTTTTCAAATTACCCAAGAAGAAAAAGGTTCACTCTTTTTTTCCTTTCTCTTCTAATGTGAGAATCTGAAATACACATACACTATTGAAGTCATTTGTAATAGGTTTAAAATATATATATGAACTGAAGTAATTCTGCTTCTCCAGTATAGTAATTTCTTACTCTTGGGAAGTAATAAGGGTTGGTGAACTTTACAGGGATAAATCTATTATAGTATAAAATAGGTAGAAGAATAGAAGTAGACTAGAATTAGGACCACATCACTAATTGAACTTGAGACTTCTGTTAATTTCACATTCTATTGACCTTTATGTGGAAATAAGAGAGAATCGTCATGGGAAGCACATTCACATCCCAAGGATTTATAGTCAGATGGACCAAAGTTCAATACCAAGTGCTTCACTCTTCCAGTGGCTGCTCTTACGACCTTGAACAAGTTTCTTAACTCCTTTGAGCCTCCTTTATGGGGATTTTATGAAGATAAAGAGATAACATGGAACTACTAGCTTCCTTCCTTTTTATTCCCCTTTTATTTGTAATAAAAATTAAATTATTCCTAAAAATAAAACTGTTTCACAACAAATTATATATTGTAAAAATCATCTTGCATCTTTTTTGACATTGCTTTTAAATTTTTACCATTGAGCCGTGCATGGATTTGCCATCTCCTCACAAAATGTAGAGCTGGAGACTGTTTTTGAAAAATGCTATGATAAATTTCATGTAAAGATTTCCAGTCCATTTTCTTACTACCAAATAAATAAACTTACCAAATAAGTAAAAAGGCCTCACTACACACTTTGCATTACTGTTTTATTAAGGGACCATGAAAAAGCCTAAATTGTTGGGTTGCTAACAAGATTTTTGTCAGTTAAATGTTGAATGTTATAACTAGCAAAGTATAATTTTTAAGTGTCTAATTCAGCTATAGATTTCATTTTATATGGGATCATATATAGAACTTCCAGAATTTTTTATTGTTTATTTTTTATTCTTATAGAACTATACAAAAATGTTGTAGCTTGGCCTCAAGGATCTATATTGATCTATTTAAGTCTAGGTATTTGTCAGGTCAAGGTCTCTTAATGAGAAAACATGATTTGATTTACAGTGATGTTTCCAGCCACATTTGGGGTGAAAACTGGGAATTGACCCAATACAAATTCCCCCTATAATTTTATTATTGTATCATTTCTAAGTTTTTGTCTTGTTTGTTTTCTTTTGTTTTTGTTGTCACAAGTTAATCAGGCCAATGATCTTTACATGGTTCTTTTTGCTCCGTCAGGCCTGGAGCTTAATGATAATAAGGATGAGTGACCAGTGGGATGAGAGGGTGGATGAGATGAAAGAGTGAGTGAATGAGTGACACTTCTTCACAGACTAGAGGACAGACCCAGCATGACAGGTCCAAGCCATCCTTCAGCTCATTCATTACACTGTGGGCTCACATGGGCCTCAGTCTAAATGCCACTGAGTGGGGGAAGTGCAGTGTTTCCCCAGCTGTACGTTATGCACAGGACCAGTGTGTGTGTGTGTGTGTGTGTGTGTGTGTGTGTGTGTGTGTGTGATGATAGTGTATAGCTAAAACAGACTTTTTGCTTTTTAAAGAACAAAACCACGAAAACCGTCCTACTGGGATCAACCGCCTTCAGTTTGCAGGAGTCACCACTAGATGGCAAGCTTGCACCCTTGGCAGGAAAACCTCTCTGTAGCAGCCCGAGTTTCTTTTCTAAGGAACGGGAAGGGTCTTTTAAAATGTATATGCAGATGCCACCTCCTTAGGAAAATTATTTACTGGCAAAGCTATAACTTGCATCACTAGTTTTTATTAGATCCCAGAAATAAACAGTGATTTTCTTGAAATATAAAAGTTTATGCTCAAAAAACTTTTTCCTTCTAAACTCCCCGATACTCTCTGGAAGAAAGCAGTTTCTCAGAGAATCTGCCTGTCTTAGTCAGAAATTTTCTTTTAGAAACTTTCTAAACTTTCTTTCAGGTGTTTGTTCCTGCTCCTGGCTGCCCATCAAAGTGGCACGCCTAGGACGTGACTGTCATTGTCACTAAACGGGTTATACATAGCAGTAAGGCATCGTGTTCTCTCCACGTGATGACCATGTGTGACCTAGTGATGATGTGCTCCAGCTCCTCTTGGTTTCCAGTTCAAGCCAGCCCCAAGCCCACGAGATGGCAGATTTCCTCCGGCCTTAATCCCATGACCCTTAATCTCCAAATAAGCCCATTTTGTGGGAAGATAGCTAACTGCAGTGGTACACAAGCAAGTGCCACAGAGAGACTGCATCTAGAAGCCATAGCAAAAGCACAGTTGAGTAGATCTGTGGTCAGTCCACTGTCGTAGGATCTTGAGCCAGCCGAGTGTTGATCCCCGAAGAGGGGAGCCAGGGGCCTCTCAGGACTCTGTCCCTAGCCCTGCCCTAATCAGCCTTATTAGTGATGTGAAATGAAGATGTATTATAGCAAGTGACAGACTGAGATCCAAAAGTGCCTTTGGCTCTGTGACGGTCCAACATCAGTAAGAGGAAATTTGACAAGAGAGAAACATAAATCCGAACGGACTAAGTGGTTTTGGTGTCGTCGTTTTAATGATCTTTGCAAAAAAGCAGTAATGGGAAAGTTGGCCAGACCGTGTCAAAGGGTATTAGTTGGCCATAAGTTCAGTGTGAGCCTCGGTGGGATATAGCTACTAAAAAGTGCCCCTCGATTCCTTTCACTGAAAGAGTGCTGCCATCAAGAGGGTTCCCTGCCTTGCTCATGCCAGTTACCCCTATGGTGAGGAATGTGAGCACGTCACGTCAGGGGCCTGGAGTTTAGCCTGCAGAAGGAGAAAGTGGAGCATGGTGGCCCTGGTCAAATATATGAAACACTGCCAGATGGAAGATGGGAAGCCTTTTCTGTGCTGTATTGAACTCAAACTAAAGAGCAGACATTCCCAGGTGCGAGATTCGAAGTGATATAAGAAAAAACTTTTTAACAGTTGCACCTGTTTGCAAGTTAAATGGCCTTTATTACACATAGCTTATGGTTATTGAAAATGTCCAAGCAGAAACTGAATGATCATTTTCTATAGGTGTTTAGGGAAAAAAACCTCTGCTTTCCAAATTTGGATAAAAGTTAAGGGAAAAATAGAAGAAAAACAACATTTTCCCAAAACATTATTTAGTACAATAATATACCAGTTACTTTACCAGCACCTTTGCCGAGGGCCCTCTTCCGAGGACCTGTGATTGCACATGGGAGAAGACAGGAAAGTGTAGTGTGTTACCTCGGTTGGCCTGGCTCTGTCTGCTGGGCTACTCATCCCTTCTGTCATTAAGGACTGAAATAATATCACTCATCTCATTTAAAATGACATGGTCCACATGGTCTTATTGGACTAACAAAGATTGATAAATAATAGCATATAGTCTTGGAAAAGTTATTAGACTACCAGTCATCTCCTATGTCTTGGTGTAAGAGTGAGTTCATAGAAGGTTTCTGAGAGGTACTTTGGTAATAAAGAACTGAAACCTTCAATAGTAGGAGTATCCTATGACCAAATAATTCTACTTCTGGAAATGTAACCTAAAGAGAAAAAAATCAGAGCTGTATACATATAGAAGGATGTTCATCTCAGTGTTTTTTAGTATGAAAAAATATAAAACTACTTATGCCAGGGCACTAATTAGTTAAATAATGGCATGATGAGCGGGGAGGAGGACATCGTGGTTAAAATCTTGGACTTGGACGTACTTAAGCGTTAAGTTCTGTCTCTACCACTTACTAGCTGTGCAATGTTGGACAACAGGGCAACATCTCTGAGACTCGATTTTCTCATCTGCACAATACAGTAAGGTGACTTACTATGTTGTTGTGAAGATCCAATAGGATTACGAGTGTGAACTCCTCAACACGATGCCTGACGTATCCCGTCAGGTAAATAGCTCGGTAAATAGCGGTAGTTGTTGTTGGGGTTATTATTATGGTGCATCCATACAATGGAAAATCCAGTAGCCACTGAAAATCGTGATGGAGATACAAGCTTATTCACTCAGGGTATATTGTCCAGTGGAAAAAGAAAAGCAGGAGAGAGAGGTAAAGAAAGGGCTGGAAGTTCATAACCCAAAATGTTAACGATGGTTATTTCTAGGTGTCAAGATCACGGGTGAGCTTAATTCCTTTCCCTCCATAATTATCTGTCTTTTCTAATTTTCCTACAATGACATGTTGGGTATTACTTGTGTGACAAAAATGTAACACGAGTTTTAAAAATGGCAATGACACTGAGTTCCCACAGTCTTCGCAAATGGCTAGTATGTGCAATGGCTCCCAGAATCCAGAATGTGCCTGTTGCCTGGGTCTCACGGCAGCTGCGCGAACTTTCAGATAGTTTCATGACTATTTTAAAGTGAGGATGAGAATTGGGTTTCCTGGCGTCCCCACTCATCCTCCATCTTCCCAGATATCTTTAGAGTAATACTCTGAAAGCTATTTTATTTCTGCTTCTGATATTGTTACCTCTCTTCTGACTTCTACACAATGTTGACTCTTCTTATTTCATTTAATGTTTGATTTCACAAAGATTTTACACATAGGTATAAAGTGGGTTTGGTTTTTTTAAGAATTTTTTTTTTCCTGGGAGGTTTAATTTTAAAGCCTGTGGACCCTAAAGTACATTTTGTGAAATAATTTCCTGCATTAATGTTGTTTTACTTCACTTCTTCAAGATTAAAGATTTAGATTTAATTCATTTTCCTTAGAAGGGACTGTAAAGGCCATATTCCCTGGCCAGAGGAAAACCAGTGTCTTTTTTTAAGGGATACCGTAGTTGTGAAAAAGTAAATCGACTTTTTTTCATGGCTTTGTCAATTTCATGCCACTTTTGTTCAGTTCTATTTGGTGAAATTATTTTTTAGTACCTATTGAGCTCCTCTGTGGAAAATATTTCCGTGGCTATTAATGATTCATTAGCCAGCATTTCAACAGGGTTATCCTTGAATTCACAGCAACATTGAGAATTATGTTTGTTCCAACACATCTGCTATGTTAGTCAGCTTTTAGTTCTCTATTATGGGAATCTCAGAAACCACTTGCCTGGGCTCAGGTTATCTGTGAATTTTCATATTATTTTATGGTCGCCAGCTGCATTTTATGACTATATATTAAATCTTTTATTTTTTCAAATAACTTTTCCAAATGGTCTCAGTTTCTAATCCAAAGGAAATCAGGCCTATGCCCAAACATCTACTGTTCAGCAAGTCCCAGCTACTGCAAACCCCAAATAAATGAAAAAGAAACAAAAAGAAAACTCTCCTTCAAAAAAGGAACAACCCTGTGTAAAATGCCAGTGTGCCAAAAACCTAATACCTGACCTTTCCCTGTATCTATTCTTGGTGGGACATGCCTTCAGCTTTTAATTGGAACCTTTTTCATAATTGTTGCCATTTAACACATTTAGTCTGTCAAATCATGGGATGTCTTTATAGCCATATAATAAACCCTAGAGAACAACTTCTCTGACTGTAGCCATCTGCAATGAGCACAAGAGTAGCTTACAAAATACTGACAGTCTTTATGATAATAGGATACATATGGCAGCCCACAATTATGTGTAGCTGCATTCAATTAGTGTTGTACAATTACACCGTTTTATTGCTTAGTTAAAACAGTGAAAGCACTACATACTGGTAATTTGCACTAATCCCCGTCTCTTTAATAGCCCCTCAGTGTTTAAAATGTGGGGGAACATCTATAGTATTTAAAGGGCTTGGGATGAACATTAAATCATATCTCATGTTGTGAATACTCATTGATTGACAGTCAATGTACTCCCGCCTCACTTGTGGGTCATGTTTTATGGAGGCTTTAAAATACAGTTACAGCAAAAAGTTCTTTTTTTTTTACACCAGAACCCCACTTGCTGGATCGGGCTGCCCAGGCCTGTGCTTGCAGCCTGTTAACGTCCCTCCTGGAAGATGGTCAGGACCAGGAGACATGCAGAGCAACAAAGTCAGAATCGATTCAGGGAGCGGTATAAGCCAAGGACTCCACATTGGAAATGTGAATTTGTTAGAGGCTTTTCCAACTCCTAACTTTTAATTAAAAACTTAGTTCAAAGTACATTTATAGCTGCCATTTGGGAATATACTTTGGGGAGTTGGTTTTGTGAGTGTGTGAGTGTGTGTGTGTATGCGCGCACGCACGCGTGTGTGTCTGAAACAGATGTATTTAGCAATCTGTGATTTTAACAGAGTTTTCATTACATTTTTAAATGGCCTCACTCGGGCCCCTCTGTAAGTGGCTTGGTAAGAGATAAGGGTGAGCCCAGCTCGGGTTGCAGCAAGTGCTAATGGGGAACCCCAGTTGTGAGGTGGGCTCATTATACAGCCTAGGAAAGGTGCTCTCCCATTGGAGGAGAGGAAACGCTGGAATATATTCTTCTGTATTCTTCTCCCAAAGTGTTGACAGAGAAAAACCCAAAGCAACCTTGTTTCCTGCCCTGCCTGACAGTAAGTAAGTTAAACAGAATTCCAAACGAGAGGCCTGGACATTTATTCACCTGCAAAAACATTTTGCCGAAGCATTGCTAATGTAGTTGTGTCTAGAAATGTTTTCAATTACATGGATTAGGCCTTTGTCTCTCGTTCTTATTGTCTGTCATAAGCGTCACGTTAACGTCTTTATGTTCATGAAAATTCTATAGGCTTTTTCAAAGCAGAGGAAGGGGACATTGTGGAAGTGACAGAGATAAAAAGAACATGAAAATGATGGATTCTGTGTGTTTTATTTAAATGCTGTTGGTTTATTTAAAAGAACGATTACTTTTATGGAATCTTAATTTTCTTTGTTTTAGGTAAGATTTTTTTTGGTGTTTTTTCCTCTTCGGAGTTGAAACTTTGAACTTTATGGTTCAGTATATTAAATATAACTGGCATATGGCTGTATGTGAGGTGGGATTCCTATTTAAATCTAGACGCTCAAAAAGAAAACCTTTGCTACATGAAGGAGAAGTACGTGGTCATATTCAGAACCAAAATGTGACCTAGGACTGGATCTGCCAACATCTCCTTTCGCCCAACTTTTGAATCAAGTTAGGTGATTACAGACAGTATGTTTAGAGGAGAATCGTAAAATTCCTGCGTAAATGGAGTTGTGTAATTTGACATGTGCGCAGCCTCCCAAAACACGCTCGCTGGATGTATGGACCTAACAGAACATCGAAGCCAGAGATTATTTTGCATTTTAGGAAGGTTCTTGCTAACAAAATGGAATTAAGGAAGTAAACAATTCTGCTCTGGGTAGTAAACTAGATGACCTTCTAGATGTTTCCATCTCAGCTTTCTGTTCATGAAAAACATTTGCTTGTCACTTGAATGACCGGAATGGCTGAGGTGCTAAGAGTATGGATTTCTTTTGCCCGAGAACGTGTAGGCTGGGATGACACTGTGTTTCGCAGCTCTAATGCCTCAGAGTCCCCAACTCAAACTTGCTCCTGCTGATGGGCTGGAGAGCTGCTTTGTTAAAGGAGGGAGGTCAGTGTCCATCCTCGATGACAACCGGGCAAAGCCACATCTACGAGGGACACACCGCGGTCTTTGCCCTGACAGCCTACGTCCAGGTGACCCCGCAAGCCTCTGGGCACCTGCCCAAGGACCCAAACTAGATGGTGGTCAAGCCCTTAAGGGGAAGACTCCATGTTCTGAGTGTGGAGAAAATGTAAACGAATATTTTCTGCCCAGAAAAGACACAGTCTCTCCAGAAGGGGAGATCGGACTCCCCGGCTCTGCCAAAACAGGTCCCAACGACCGATGCTGGTGCTGCCGCTTAGCTGGTCCAACATCTGCACTTTAGGCTACGGGGAAATGAGAAGTTAATCTGCCTTCTCCAAAGAAAGGGAGACGTGGTGTGTGGGCGGTAGTGGCGCTCCTGATGTGTGGAGATGTGTCTTGCTGGGCAAGAGGTTCAGACTGCTGTCTCAACTACAGACGATCACAGGGCCGCAACAGACCACGCGGGCTTCAACGTGCTGGGGGCATTATTCTGATGTGCATGGAAAACTTCACCATTTCCTCAAGGCATCTCCCGCCTTTGCTGGGAATACTAGCTTTTTACTGTGGTTTTCTTTATCTTATTGATTCCAACGGAGGGCCCTGAATTAGAATGCTGAATGCCCTTTGATCTTTCCTTTGAAACAGTAGAAGTTGTTCGGGATACTCCTAAGAGCAGACCCGTTCGGTTTGATCATGGGCTGGAATTAAAGCGGTATAAATACTTGCCTATGGTCACATGCATCCTTTTCTTGATTTGTTGGGTGAAAGACTAGAGACTTTTACTGCCTTAATAAGGAAACCTGGACGGAATGCTGACTCTGCACCTGATAAATCTTTCCAAATTGCCACAGGTGAAATGAAATGTTAATATCCCTTTCAATTATTAATAAAAAAAATGTAAATAGATTTTGTTGGAAATGTGGGCCACTGAAAATAAACTATTGTAATATATGTGTAGATTTTTTTTTCAATTACTAAAGAACTGTATTTTTAAAGCTTCTTACATATTCACAGAGAGGTAATTATTTTCATAAATTGGAGGTACTGCACTAGAGACTTTCTCTATTTCATTATATTACACAAATCAGTTTTAATTGTAGAAAACATTAAATACAGATAAGCAAAGAAAAAGAAAATCTCCCATAATCCTACCACCCGGAGACAGACATACTAACACTGTGTTCTTTCAGACATTGTTCTTTGCACGTATTTTTTTCAGTTTATGCAAACCAGTCTGAAATCTGTCCTTACTTCTCCCAAATAATTTATTTCAATAGCCAGAAACCCACATCACCACGTTAATGGTCATGTAGCATCCCACTGTATCAACATTCTGTCATTCATTATTGAATTTCCGTATGCTGGCTGTTCACCCTGTTTCCAATTCTGCAGTAATTTAAAAAAAGATATTCTTGTGTGTATATCGTCGCATAATTGCCTGTTTTTTCCCTTTATGATAAATGCCTTAAATTTAAACGGCAGTGCCCCTCGTTCCTTCAAGAAAGAGCTTTCGAGCTTTTGGTTGTAAGGTGATTTCACTCTTTTCTTTTACTTTAGGTGTACGAACACCAAGATGGCAGCAAATCGCTGAAGCTGGGTGACTTTGGGCTGGCCACCATTGTAGACGGCCCCCTGTACACAGTCTGTGGCACCCCAACATACGTGGCTCCGGAAATCATCGCGGAAACCGGGTAAATGCTTCCCGTGGTTTATTGGAGTGTTGTGATTGCCAAAGAGCTAGTCTGCTTCAAGAAAAGGAGAAAACAGCTCTGTCCCATCCAGACAGATTTAGCGATCAGATTTCTTTCAACTCTTTTTTTTTTTTTTTAACTTTAAAGTGAGAGCCATTTTCTCTGTTTCCCCAATCAAGTTGCCAATTACGGCAATCTTGTTCAAGGCTTCCATGTGGCCTTTGTTAAAGGTAGAACAGCAGCTATTAACCCCAGAGTAAAAAATGTTCGGACTAACAGAGAAACATATAGCGATGGTAATTAACTCGCTTTTGGATAAAAGAAACAGACGCTGCTGTGTGCCATGATTACAGTCTCCTGTGGTTATTTCTCTCAGCTGTCCTTATTCTCCCGTCCCAGTCTCATTTGGGCTCTCTTGGCGGTCCATTGATTATCTGTGCAGCACAAACACCCTTAGGCATCAGAGAGCCACTGGGAATTTTCTGGTTTCTGTGTGCAGCAGTATCAGATGAACGAAAATCTCTAGAATGGGGGGAGAAGGTGGGTGGCCTAACATTTACTAAGGACCTACTCTCTGCCAGGCCTTAAGCTCCTTTATTTTGTTCTTAACTCCTCCAGTAGATGGTGTGAATCCCATTTTGCACATGAATGATCTCACTGCGATGGTTGGGTATCATGGAAGCTCATGACTAGATGGTGGTTGAGTCAGCATTTGAACTCAGGGCTGTGTGAATCTTACCGGGATCATAGGCGAAGTTCTGAAGCACTAGCCTCATACAAAAGGATTGGGGAAGGGTGGTGCAGCAAGGGGAGACGGCCCTACTTTTCCCCCTCAATGAGGGGTACCCACCCACACCTAAGGGTCTAAGTTGTATCCTCCCCTGTGAGCCGTCAGAGATAGTTTTACTGCTTGACCATTGACCAAAAAGGCAGAGGAACAGAATAGATGAGAAGGGAATGCCAATCGGGAAATCCCTAAGGTGGGATGTGGGGTAATGAAGCCTTTTTTATTCACCAAATTTGAGTGAGCTGGGAGCCCACATCTGTGACCTTGCCTGACTTCCCTCAGAGCATGCTGCCTCAGGTATAGCTACGGTTTCTAGTTTTCTACCGTGAGTACTCTGACAGCCTGCCAGGAGGGAGGGGCCCGGGGAGGAGAAAGAGGATTGAGTTGGGCTCCTGGAGACCCTGGTTGGAACCCAGCTGTGCTGCCACTGACTGTGTGATCTTGAGCAAAACTATTTACCCCTCTGATCCTCGGTTTTCTCCTCTATAAAACAGGCAATAATATCCTGTGTAATGTAGAGTGTTTGGAAAAACAGCATAAGATAACGTAGGTCAGCGCTTTACAAATTGGAAAATGTCCTATATGTAATTATTTTTTCTAATATGGGGGACTTAGATAGTTTCAAGGGTCCATCCCTATCTTAAAATTGATATGACTACAATAAACCTTTTTGATGAAACCTCTCACTTACTGATACTTGGATATGATCCTAGGCATGTTTTACTTCGATTTTTATTCATATGTCTTTCTCTCTCTCTCTCTTTTATTATCTTTTCCTTGAATTCCGTTTGGCTGGGGGGTTTTAGTTTAGTGTTTGTTGTTGGGTTTTTTAATTTTGTTTAGTTTGGTTTTTGGTTTAGAATAGTAGAGTCCTCTATTTTGCCAATGGCCCGTCATTTGTCCTGGCCTGACTTTTGCTAACTCTAATGTCGCTTACTTTTGCAGATATGGCCTCAAGGTGGACATCTGGGCGGCTGGTGTAATCACGTACATCCTGCTGTGCGGCTTCCCTCCCTTCCGCGGGTAAGGGCGGCCATCTTTTATTCAGCTCCGACAAAGCATTTCTGTGTTCTCCGAGTTATCCATTCTGCCTTCTTGCACAAGGAGCCCGAAGCAGGAAAGGAACATAAGAACTTCACTTTCAGTGCCTGTTATTTTTCCTGTGTTGTACATACTCATTTACATGCCTTTCATAAATCTTCCTCATATAATTTAAAGACTCGTTCTTTCCTAATTGTCCAAAACAGTTCCATACTGACATTTTAAATGGCTTAAAAACCCACATTTTAAACACGTATGGGGAAAGGAAGGGCTCAAATGCATAAAAGTGAAGAGACATATCCCAGGTTGCCATTTTAGTGCTGTGTTTTTTCCTTGTTGTGGTTCATCTAAACAGAAGCGGTGATGACCAGGAAGTGCTTTTCGATCAGATTTTGATGGGGCAAGTGGACTTCCCCTCTCCATACTGGGATAACGTTTCTGATTCTGCAAAGGTGGGTTTCCAGTGCCTTTCCTTTTCCTGAGAGTCTGTGTGTCTTAATGCAATTATTGATTTTGACTCATTTTGTGCAAAGAGACCTAATGATGTTGTAAATACAATTTCTGTCCATTGTGGTTATAATTACAGGTTTTCCAAGAGTTCATGGTCGTCAAGTCAACTGTTTGTAGCCATCCCAACTTATCAAGTGTCTCTGTTTCCCTGGCTTCATCGCTCCCTGTTGTCACTCCAGTTACATTGCTATAGCCTCTTCTACACCAGACCCACACTAGGCCACCTTAGATTTCAGCATAGCTTATGACTTTACCTCTTTTGGGTCTCGACTCACTTTCATCCTCTCAGGGAAGCTTTCCCAGGACACCCTGTTTTCAATTGCAGCTTTAATCTACCTAGCTCACCTTATCTTCCTCATCTGCTTTATTTTTCTCTGTAGCACTTACACCCACATGTCCTTCTGGTATACCGTCTAACTACCTTTCTCTGTCTGTCTACCTTTCTAGATAGGTGGATATATCTTACTTATGTCATTTGTTTTCTAATTTTCCCCCACTAGAACACAAATTTCATCAAGACAAGGATTTTTGTGTATTTTGTTTATTGCTGTATCATCAGTGCCTATGTAGTGACCAGTATATAACTAGAGCTTAACATGTATTAAAATGAATGAATAAGATCAACCTCCAAGAAAACTATAAAAATGTTACATGGAGACACTGGTAGAACTTGAGATAAAAAAGAAAACTTTTTAACTGATTCCTTAAACTTATGTCTCCAAGCATTGACTTAAATTTGTGAAAAACTGATGTTGAGAAATAATTGACTTTTGATTATTCAGTGTATATGCCTTTCCTTTTTCTGTGTCCTGAGTACGATTTCAATTTAAAACCTGAATTTTTCTGTGGGGGTAGAGGTATTTTTGCCTATGAGCAATTCTCTTCAGGACCCTATCTACCTCTCAGTGCTGTCACTCATAACAAGAGAGCTCAAAGTCATTGACAGATAGGACCTTCTCCCGCACCCCCATGCCACCTGGCAAAGGGCGTCACACCAAATAGTTGCTTTAATAAGTCCTGGCCCATGTTGGAAAGTGAATGAAGGCCTTCTTGCACAAAGGAGCCTGAAGCAGGAAAAGAACATAATGAGAACTTTAAGGTAGAATCTCTACATCAGTGGAAATAAATCATCCCCATCACAGAACGGCCCTCAGACCCCATGAATGTAAGGAATGGGATAACACATATCTAACCATTTTGTTACATGGGAACTTCTAATCCGAGTGGACAAAATGTGTGACAGACTCATCATTAAAACCCAAGTTGTGCTTTCCTGGCCCAGATCATTTTGAACTCATGAGGAAGACTCATTAATTTCAGAACCATTAAATCATTTGCCTCTTAATAGTTCCATTTTATTGGTATTGATTGATGTGGAAATTTTTGAAGCGATGTTAACAGATTTCTATATTAAACTAACTTAGAAATCTGCCATTAAAGCGCGAAATTCTAGACAAAGGAATATTAATTCTTTAACTTGTATAATTTATTTCTTCTCTACTAAATGCTCTTTAATGAAATGTATTCTAATCTTCATTTCATTTTTTTTCTCTCAACCATAAGCCATATATTTGTAATTCTAGGTATTCACCTTTAACTTCTAAAGGTGTTAGATGGCTCTGCATAAGTTGAGTTGATACATTTAAAATTTAGAGCTTTTCCAAACTAAAAGAGAACTTCCGCATATGAAAATGCTCAGAGTTTTGCCATAAAAATGAGACAAATGGACTCAAACGTTCCCTTCCGCAGGAGCTCATCACCATGATGCTGTTGGTCGATGTTGATCAGCGATTTTCAGCTGTGCAGGTCCTGGAGCACCCCTGGGTGAAGGTAAGTGACTTTCTCCTTTCCCTACACGTACTCCGAACGTTCTTTCTAAAACTGCAGATTTCCTAATGATATCGCCTCCTTTGTAAAGTGTCGTGTTCGGATTTGTCCCTCCCCCGCAAACATGCCGGAACAGTGACGGGATCTCAGACTTGCTCCTCTGATGCATCCGTGCTGACGTGTGCTCTCATGCTCCCTTGCACAGAGCCTTTCATTCGATTCACATGGGGCTGCCTTCTGACTGGGGAGGTGCACGCACGTGGTCGCCAGCCCCCGCCCCAACCTACATTCTGAATACATCAATAAGAGCCGATTTTCTGAGTCAGTCCTGCTTTTGCATGATTCCCACCAAAAATACAATTGACCCAAGGGTCTCCACATAAGCCTTGAAGTTGCAGCACTTCTCAATCTTGAATGCGCTCACAAGTCACCTGGGGATCTTGTTAAAATGCAGATTCTAATGTCGTAGATGTGAGGCTCTGAATTTCTAAAAGCTCCCAGATGCTGCTGCTGCTATTTGAGTACTAGAGTCTAATGATACATCTTTATGAAAGAATTCTCCAGAGCACAGTTGTTATAGTTTGTCCCTATATCTCTCTACAACGGATTGACAAGGTTTGTTTTGAATCTTATGTAATAAATATGCATGGAGTGCTTCACTTACAAAGTCCGCCCAGGACTCTTTTAAGCACCTCACATATACATGAACCGATCCTGTTCTTCCCAACCACTGTATAATCTAGATACTACCATAACCCTCATGGACACATAGAAGCTCTGTACCTTGGTTTAATGTTCTTCCCTCCAGAGTAGAAGACAGACATTTGCATGTAGAGATGGACATGAGCACAAACAGAACAAGAATAACATGGTTAGCGCATTGATAGAAGTTTTGCCAACCTTTCTACTGCTTCGAGTGGTCTGGCTGTGAGTTGAAGGCAACAAAATGTCCCACTTCTCTAAATTACCACCATAGCGATGAGTCAAGTATTTTTCCCCCCAAATCACTAATTATAAGGGTAAGGTATGATTGAAAGCACAGTGTTGAGACAGACTACATCCGAGGGGACAAGAGCTTGGGGTCTGGTTCATGCTCTGCTACGTGATGGCCATAGGCTGAGTTCTACCACTTTATTTTATTTTTGGGTTTTTTTTCTTTTTTTTAAATTATTATTAACATATCATGTATTATTTGTTTCAGGGATACAGGTCTTTGATTCATCAGTCTTACACAACACCCAGCGCTCACCACAACACATACCCTCCCCGATGTCCATCACCCAGCCACCCCATCCCTCCACCCCCCTCCCCTCCCGCAACCCTCAGTTTTGTTTCCTGAGATTAAGAGTCTCTTATGGATTGTCTCCCACTCTGATTTCATCTTGTTTTATTTTTTCCTCTCTTCCGCTTTGATCCTCTGCCTTGTTTCTCAAATTCCACGTATCAGTGAGATCCTGTGATAGTTGTCTTTCTCTGATTGACTTATTTCTCTCAGCATAATACCCTCTAGTTTCATCTACATCGTTGCAAATGGCAAGATTTCGTTTTTGGCTGAGTAATATTCCATTGTGTATATATACCACATCTTCTTTATCCACTCATCTGTCGATGGACATCTGGGCTCTTTCCATAGTTTGGCTATTGTGGACATTGCTGTTATAAATATTGGGGTGCAGGTGCCCCTTCGGATCACTACATTTCTATCTATGGGGTAAATACCCAGTAGTGCGATTGCTGGGTCGTAGGGTAGCTCTATTCTAGCACTTTATGTGTAGAGATGTAAAACAGGAGAATATTTATGAATGGTGAATGTGTGTATAGATATACGGCTAAGGTTTGTTTTAAGTATTTTCATAGAGCAGAGCTTCCCAATTGGTGTACAAGTGTATAAAGATATCAATCATCTCAGCCCTTGGCATAGTCAGGCAGGGCAGCTAGAGTCCAGACGTAATCACCTCCAGCCTCAAAACCTTTGCTTTTACCCCAGGGTGCTAAACAAAAGTTCTCCTTTCCTATGAAGTGGGAAAAGTTAGGAAGCATCTTGGGTAAGCCTAATAATAAACCAGTGAGATAGGCAAAGTGGGTATTCTTGTACCCATTTTACAGATGAGGAGACAGGCTATGGTAAGTGACTTGCCTGCAGTAGCAAAGTTTATGACTGAGCCAGAATTTGCAGCCAGGTCTCCTCACTCCAAGCCCATTTGCTTGAAAGTCCTATGCACCACAGTCTATCTACCCATCCTTTGTTATGCGTGACAGCACCGTGACTGTCGCAAAAGAATGCATGTGCACATCATATCATTATAATGATTGTTCATACAAGTTAGCAACAACTTCGAAGGAACTTATCTAGGTCATGGCACCTTTCCCTTAGCTGTTCAGGGGGGAGAGGCACGGGCCAGCTGCAACCTTTCTTGGTGGCAGCCATTGGTTCTGATTGATCTACGTGCTAATTAGAAGCCCATGATCAACAAATTGTCAAATTGCATGATAGCACTAGAAACAGTGGGACTATGACCACGTAGAATAAGCCAGAAAATCAGAATTTGAAATGTGGCCTTTGAAGGCTCACAAAGAGCCATAGAGGAAAGAGATTTCATAGGCTGCAAATAGCCATTTTAGGTTTTTAAATACATTTTCCTCTGAGGGCCGCTGCCTGCCAGGCCCGCCCTCTGGAAGTTCTGATACAACCAGACAGTCATAGACCCGGGGAGGGGGGCGGCGGCGCCAGGCAGCCTCTGGGTGGGTAGAGCGGTGCTGTAAAGGATGTCCTAGAAGGAGGAGCCGGAGCTGCAGCCTGGAGGAGGCTGGGAAGGGGACGCCCGCAGGGGCGGCTCGCCCGGATACGCATATTTGCTGTAAGGTAACTTTGTGGATGTGAGCAAATTTGTCTATGTATTCGAGGGGGCTAGAATGCAATTGGAAACAGCCTTACCCTGATTCCAAACCAAATGACCCTATATCCATATAGATCCCAACTCCATGGGATAAAGAAACAAAGTTAGGAAGACTTTTGGCTGTTACCTTTGAAAAACGAGGTTGCTCCTTTTCCTAAAGCAGCATGGACATGTCTCAGTGGTAACCTTCTGCTTCCTCAACCTGCTTTGTACACATTTTTACACATGGTCCCACTTTGCTGATAATTAGGCTCCCCCACTCCCTCTAAAACGTGGACTTCTGCTGTCATTCTAGTTTTCCCTCTGAGATTTCCTAAAAGCAAGGATAACATCTAAGGAATTAACTAGGAGATTTTAAAAAGTACCCTTTCTATCCTTCTAACAGACCTTAGATTCTGAGGGAAAAAAATATTGATGTTAGCAGAAACTTAAAAAAAAAAAAAACCTAAAAAACCCCGAAATGTATGAAATGATTGCTTAACTTTTGAAATTGTATTTATGTAGTAACTAAATCAGAAAAGGGATTTTTGTCCCAAAAACGTAAATGAAAAACCATATATAAGCTTTCACAACCAGCATTTAGTGTTTGTCGAGATCTCCAAGTGCAACAAATGAACAACCAAGAAATCAAAAAAAAATAAATTAGACATTTAAACGGAAGTCCATTTAACAAGACATTTTGCATTTGGTGATCAAATTATATCTGATCACGGCAGAAAACTCTACCTCAGGGGGAAAGAGGTAATAATAATTATCTGAGCCCTGAGGAAGTCGTCAGAAAGCATTTCCTGTACTCTCATTTGTCCTAATTTTCTCTGTTGCTTATACAGTGACCTTTTCACTTGGTGCCCTTGGAATTGAAAAGGCAGTCTCTTATGAAACAGAGCGTAGAGCAATAGAATCGGAAAATCTAGTCAGCCAAAGTCACTTGTTTTAACCTTAATCTAGGCTTATTTTTTCATTCACTCCAGGTGGGAATCCCACTGTGCTCCTTGGCGTTCTGGGCCTCTGCTCTGTTATCGAAAGAATCATGAGCGAGGCCTCTTGGTGGATTATTCTAGCAAACCCGATGGGCAAAGGCAACATCGATGTGCAGCCAGGTGTCTAGGAGAGGAATGTGAGCTTCCGGAAGGAGCACCAGCTCACCCTCCTGTTGTAACCTTGGGACAGTCATTTCACTTCTTTGAACCTCTTCTTGTGTCTGTGAGCTGAAGATAATAGAATCAGCCCCTTGAGTTGTTATGAGGATGGAGAAAGGAATATGTATTTGAAGGGTCTGAGAGGACAGTCTTTAAACACTAGTACTGTGTAGATACTTGATACATATTTGGGGAATGTAAATTGTGATGGATGTTGGTGTATGAGAAATTTGATTAAGGAGAACCTTCTCGTCCTCCCCCCTCCAAATTCCATTGGTGTACCCCCAGCTCCACATAGATAATGTGTGCATTATCCGCTCCGTTTTCTTCTGTAATATCACAGCTGTTCCCTTTACTGTGACTACAGAGTACCGACAGGGATTGTCCTGGCTGAAGTTTATCTACCTTAGTGCTTATCTGGTGGAGAACTACAGGATTTAGGCATGAGGAGACTGAAATAGGCATTAATGCATCTTGATTATTCCAGGGACTGGGGAGAAGGTTGGGTCACTTTCCCCAAAAGGACACTTAATTGATAGAAAAGGTAGGTTAGTGATAAGTTCATAAACGTAACTGACATGTCCCCCCCCAAATTCTTATTTGTAAATAGGATTAAATTATCACCATTGTAATATTCCAGATGTCTTACTATTATTGCATTTTTATTTTCAAAGTGTTGACCTACTTTATCCCATGTTATTCTCCCGATACTAGGGTAAAGGTCCATCTCAATGCTACAGTTCTATGAGTTTATGTTTTACCTCCAATTATTTTCCTGATTTTACTGATCAGGAAACCAAGCCTCAGAGAAGTATCTAGCATAAAGCTTAGTGGAGTTTCTAGCACCAGGTCTGATGCCTGGATTTTGCCTCTAGAGATTCTGAATGAATTGGTCTGCGCTGGCATCTGGGCCAGCATCAGGAATTTTAAGAGCTCCCAGGGGATTATACTGTGAAACCAAGTTTGAGAACCTCTGTCCTGGTGGAAAGAATGGGTTTAAATAAGTCAAGTGTAGGTATTTAGCCAATTCAAGACTTCCTATCACCTCCCTGGCCTTAAAATTTTATTTTACTTCATTTATCTCACCTATCAACTCTTTTTAAAAAGATAGTATAAATAAATAAATAAATAAATAAATAAATAAATAAATAAATAAATAAATAAAATATTACTAAGCCAAGATATTTGGAAAGAATAAAGAGAGGAAGAAGAAAAAAATAAAAAAATAAGAGCCGGAATAATCTACCGAGGTATCCCGCGCTAACTAAAAGCAGCTCTCCCCACACAAAAATGTATATGCATTCATCTTGTGCTGGCAGAATTTGTTAGACATTAAGAGAACCCCCACTGATACTGTAATAATAAATAAAACCACCTATTGCTATTCATAAATTAGAAACGATGACATGGAATTCCACTTTCCATTTGGGCATCTTACCCTCTCCCTTCTCCGAGCTAGATCTTAATTTACTTCACATTTGCTCCCCCGATGCAGTGTGAGGTGTAGACACGGAGGATTCAGCGGCCCAAGCTGAACAGAGTCAAAGGTCCTGGGCGCCAAACAGCTGGAGACAGTTAGCAAGAGTCAAGAGGCCAAACCCTGCGATGCGAAATGGAGCTGCTATTGAAGAGTATTCTAATGTCCTTGAGAGATTATGTAAAATGAAATCAGGATATTCTGGTAGTAAACTTCTCAAGACTGCTGTACTTCTCATAAATTCACAGATATTATTAATAATAGAGTCTGGTAACGAATTGACTGCAGATCAGACCCATGACTCGAAAACAAAAATCCATGAGGGAGGAGGGTTTTCTCAAGCATGACCCCCGGAACGGTTTCCCTGAGGAAAGAGGGGAATTCACTCCATGGAGTGACTTCACATCCAGGCCCCCACACCTCCTCCCCACAGCTGCTCCCCAACATCCGCTGGAGAAATGGAGACCAGGAGGCTAGGTCTCCTTCAGACAGCTGTGAGAGTTCATTTTCCATTTTGCAAACTAATTTTGTTCTTGTCAGTTGCAATGCTCTGCCAAGTGGTGGATGGGAATTTCTAAATCAAAAACCACTAACCTCAAACCACAACCAGCCCGTGTCAAACTTCAGAAACTACTCCCAGAAACTACATACCAGAGCGTATGGTAATAATACTGTAACTATTTGTAACGTACTGCCAGGTTTGTCACGTTTAGAAAATTCGTAGCACATTTTTGGCACACAATCTATTCAGAATAATGGTGATAAAGATGTATATGTAAAAATGTATGTTTTTAACGGCCCTATTTATTTTATTGATGCAAGACAGTAAGTTAGCTAAATCTCCATCATCAATCTGTATGCCTCAGGTACAGATTAGATCCCTGCAAAACCAGTTGTTTATGTCTTTTAATCCAATTATGCTCAAAGCCTTCCAAACTGATACAGAAACTCCGCAGACTTCTAGATGCCGTGAGGTGCGCCTGTGTGTGCGCATGCGTGTGCGGGCACGCACACCCTGTCTACCTTCTCTGAGATACCTTATTTCATTGGGGGAAAAACAAAACAAAACAAAACCCTGAAACGTTTTAAGATTTATGAAGTCAGAAGCATCTCTGACAACTTGTGAGGGTTGTTGCAGGACTTTCAGTGCTTCAACATGAACTAATAACCCAAGGGAAGCCGAAACCTTCACTAGAATTTAAAGCTGGAGGTCTGAACCCTCAGGACCCAACATCTAAAAGAGTTGCTAAGAGTCTTGACAGGAGATCAGAACCAGGACAGAGCTGGGAAATAATAACAAAGTCCATTCTGAGGGTGGTGAGAAAGCGAACTCTTAGCTCAGGAACTGGCAGGGGGAAGAAAAGCCAGGTAAAGGACAGTTCTGGCTAAGATGGCGCCCCTGGTGGGGAAGTGAGGAGATGGTGGTGCAGCCCGGAATGAATCGCCCTCAGTAAGTCAGGAAGGGGCTGCTCCTATGGAATCTTATTTGTTCTCTCTCTGTTTGCACCGAGCCTGTTCAAACAGTCTGTGTGGATCCCAGGACCACGCTGTGACCCAGTGCAACTTCATATCATCCTGTGTCAGCCAGGCCTTCTGCTGCTGCTGGTTCCACAGAGGATTTGAGAGCCGGGCGGGAGCAGGTCCCATTGCCGCATCCCAGATTAGTGGCCATCCAGTCTCTCCTTGACGTAAAAGTCAACTGCCTTCCACTGGGCCCCCTGACGTGCTCAGCATCCCTTTTACTGCCCTCCATGCAAATGCTTCCCAGGCTCCACTGAGGCCTGTCCGGATTGTCTCTGTTTTTTCCAGTCTCTCATTTAATCCTTCTTTCTCCTTACCATCGTGCTACTTTCATCATGGGAGAGAGGACTCCTCAAATCCTACCATTTAACTTTTAGGGAGCCCCTTTGTAACCAATGCCATGCTAATGAATGCTCTGGATTGATGCAATGTGGTGTTACGGAAAGAAAGAATACTTTCAGACCTGGTTCAGTCCTGACTCAACTGCTTTCTAGCTGTGTGACCTTGAGCAAATTACTTAACCTTGCTGAGCCTCAGTCTGCTTATCTTTGGAATGGTCCTAATAATGCATATCATCATAGAGGATAATCTGAGATTAAGGGGCTCGTATGTGGTCTGTGTAAATCACTTGCCCAGGGCCACATAGCAGTTTACATCTGTGTCACCTTCCTCTCCCTGCCTTTCTCTTTTATCTTTGCTCCCCTCCACCTTCAAACTCGGGCCTCACCCTTTCTCTCCTTACTTCATCATGCCTCAGGTAAACCTGCACCTCCCCAGGGCAAACAGCTTCCTTTCCCTTGCATCTCTGCCCCTCACTCTGATTAGACCCTGTCTCGTGTCTTCCATCTCTTCCTTTCCGGAAGCTTCCGATCCTTAGACAGCAAACATGCTCAAAGTGGTGTTGTCCTAAAGAGAAAAACCTTCCTTCAACTCACTTTCCAATTATGTTCTTCACATTTGTTGATAATCTAAAACTCATACAAATCACTTTGCCTGAGCCAGCCTGGAACTCTATTAAGAGATGATTCCACATACAAGTATAATCTTGGGGGTGAGGCCCAACGGGGAACCCCTGTATCAGGCTGCCCCCTTTTCCTCAGGCAGAGCCCCAAACTATGCCAGATACATGACACTAATACTTGGAAGACTGTCAGGAAAGGCACATCATTTCATCCCTTGTCAAATGTTTAAATACTCCCCAAATTCCAGAGGCTTGCTGTTTCATCCACCATTAAAAAAGCATTTCACTCTTGTGTTTAAAGCTCTAGATTGCATAATTCTAATTCTTTGTGAGTGAACAGCAGTTAGTCCTCCACACTCCCGACCCGTACACCGCTCTTAATAAAAAGCATTGTTTTTATTCATAATGGAGACTAAGGCTTCTATCTCTGGATCTTTCTGGTAGTTCTTTGAGGCCAGTCTTTTCCTGTTCGTTTTTTTGTTTTTTTTTTTTTCAGCTTTCTCCATCATTATCCTCCCACATACTCTTAACTAGAGATAAACTGGTTAACTCATTCTTGGGCAAACAGGCCTTGAGGTTTCCCACCTACTCCCATCTGTACACCAAAACATCGGTTCTCTCGTCACTAAGGGTCAGTTGCTCCTCCTCATTGAGGACCAGGCTGGATCCCATATTCCTCGTGAAGTTCTCTCCATTCACAACTGAAAATACGTCCTCTCTCCTCTGAACTCCTTCCGTGTTTCTTGCTAAGCCATGAGGCTCCTTGCCATATGACAGCTCTTTCGTATCTTGTCGATCTGCTTTATTATTTGACATTATGTGTGCGTACTTTGTCTCTCAATTAGCCCGCAAGGTTCTGGTGGGCAGAGACCATTTTTCTCCCACCCCCTGCCTTCCCTGTCATAGCCTGGGACAGGGTAAGTACTTCGTATGTCCCTGTTTCTGTTCCCTCCCAAGTATTATCCCACTGTTACCCTCATTGACCTTCACTTTATTTCTGACTCTTTTCATGATACGGATTTTTTAAAAATTTTTGAATTCACTCTGCAATCACTGGAAAGCATCCTTCCTCCAGATTTGATTTCAGATGTGACTTAATAAGCATAATAATGGCTCCTTCTTCTAGCCATTAATAAATCAGTCCAAGAGTAACACAAATTGAGTATCCACTGCAAGCAGGGTGGTGAACTAAGGGCTCATATTAAAGATCACAGAAAATGTGGGAGATGTGATACAAAAAGGCAAGAGTTCAGAATTGATGATATATCATATATATATGTGTGTATATATATATATATATATTATATATATATATATATAAAACCCTGAACTCTCTATATACTTTTGCATATATAAGTTATATATATATATGAAATCACCAAACACCAAAAAGAGTGTAAAGAGTACAAATATACATAATGAAAAAACATTAGAAGTTTACAGAAGAATCATTTTAATGAATTATGCTTCGTAGAAAAATGTTTTGGAACAGGTGATTTGGGCCCATGTTTTGAAGGAAAAGAGAGGCCACAGGGTCCATTAGAGCAAAGCCCACGCCTCTTTTTGCTCACCATCTTTCCCCACAACTAACTGCAGTGCCTGGTCCCCTGTAGACACGCCCTTCATAGTGGCTGAATGCATGAATAGCCAAATCCTGAGAGAAGGGAAGACTAGGTTACTTGGAAGCGCGAGCATGTTATGCTAGGGAAGCAGCCATTTATTTTCCTGGGTGGAGCCAAGAAATAACATGCAACATGATGGAAAAGAAAGAGAGCAGGAAAATGATGAATGGCATTGAAGTCTTGCCAGGAATTTTGGTTTTAACAGATAGTAACAAACACTTTATTATCCCTTCATTCATTTATTCCACAAATATGTCTTAAACATCTAGCATAGTGCCAAAGCACTATGCTGAGACCCGAGGGCTCTGTAATGAGCAGAACACAGTCTCTGTCTTCAAGGATTGGGCAGCCTTTTCGACATGAGCTAGTAAGCGGTGGCACATACTTGCGGCTCTGGTTATTGTTATCCTAACAGTATTTAGCAAAGGGGAGCAATCTGTCTAGCTTCCATCATAGACAGCTCCAGTGGAGAGCAGAAGCCTTCATTAAAATGAGCCTCAATGCAAAGTACGTCAAAATAACAGATGATTTGAAGGCAGCAAGGAGGATTGAAAACTTAAGGAAGAACTTTTTGCTTGGAAGGTTGTCTGGGTTTATAGAATGGTCGATTGAGGAGCTGTGGAACCGGCCTGAGTTTATTTACGGGCCCTCGCACGAGCCCAGGACTGTCAGTTTCCTCGTGTTGAGGTCTGAATGATGGGCTAAGAGGATAAAACTCTTGATTCAGGGGAAAAAAGAAGATGTTTACATTGATTTTTTTTTTTTTTTTTTGGTTTTTCAGATTTAGCTTGCCCTTTGGCGTATGTCCTTAGAGCCCTGGCTGAAATCAATTTTATTAGAAACCAAAAACAGAAATAACAACTTTTCATTTAGGGACAGAACTCTGGGGGTCAGATGACGCAGCAAATTAATTTCGGAGCAGATGTAGAAATGAACGAGACTTCAGGGCCCTATTTCCAACAACGACGTGTACTGAAAAGACATGGGTTACTTGATTTCCGAAATCTTAGGAATTCTAAGATCCCCGCTTGTTACTGGAAGATCGTGGCCACATTTTCCGTTTATCTCATTTTTGTTTTCTTTTTCTCCTTTTTTCATTTCTTTCTTTCTTTCTTTTTTTTTTCCCCAGGATGACGGCCTCCCAGAAAATGAACATCAGCTGTCAGTAGCTGGAAAGATAAAGAAGCATTTCAACACAGGCCCCAAGCCGAACAGCACAGCAGCTGGAGTTTCTGTCATAGCAGTAAGCATCTGAAATATCCACCTATAACTTTTTAAAAGCAATCCACCTAGGAGACAGGCATTACTCAGGAGATTCCACCCAGAGACAGCAGAATGGGTCATTTCTTTAGACAGCTCGACCATTTAATGCACTGGGGGAGGTTGGGGGCTTATATATATGATGTGTTTTTGCTGAACATTTCCCTAGGAGTCACATCATTATCCAACACCTCCAGGGTGTCTTGCTGTGTATATTAATTTCATGATTTATTTTTTTAAAGCAGAAAACCTCCCCCACAGTGGACTCTGTGCCAATGCAAACTTTGGGGCTCTGAGAAAAAGAGTTCCTAGTGTCCTTTTGCCAGAACCTGGAGGGAGAGGGAAGCTGAGAGAGACAACACGGCAGAGAGGGAGCGGAACACCATAGATCTTTGTACGAGCCCCAAATGAAAGCCAAGACATAGCAGAAGGCTTAGAAGGCTTGCGCAGTAAAACTGAGCTGCTCTGAACACCCGAAGAAATAATGGTGTCTTGCTCCTTAGAAATTTCTGTTTCTAAAGTTGAAAGTCTTTTACCATTTACCATTTTATTGATGTGGCTGCACAAAGAATTTTTTTTTCCTGTTCTATACATGCAGACATATACTATATGCAATTTGATAGCAGCTCTAGGCAAAGATTAAATTGGGCAGAGAAATAACGAAACCTCATACTTCCTGGTGTCATATTCTAGAGTAAACATATTCAAGTCCCAGATTACTTGAGTTTTTAATAATTTCCTTTTTTTTCAGAGTATGTAAATTTTAACAGCATATTCCATATGAAATCACTGGAGCTGTTTTCCTTTTCTCAACAAAGAACTCAGACACTGCAGTGTCGAATTTTTAAAAAGCGTATTCGCTACGAAACAGTACCTTATGCTCCTGAGCAATGCTGAATGTTTTACCACTTCTTCGGGTGCTGTATTCCCTTTCTCTTTTTCTTTTTCCGTTGTACTAGAGCTCCCGATAAACTAAAGATAAATAAGTGACATATTCGATACGATCCATCCCAGATCTGGGTTACTAAGTATTTGATAGGAGCTTCCAGAATTTGCAGGTGGCACAAATGTATGCATACACTTTCTTGTACTGTTTGCATTCCATGTTTTTGGATTGAACCCCTTCCACAGTGAGTTCCGAGTGAGTAACTGGCTCATGAGCCCACTCACGGCGTTAAGTCGAACGCAGACTCTTTTGGATGCTCCTCAGTGCTGCCGAGGGTTTACAATTGCAGGTGGTTCTTCTTGCCCCCTCTCTAGTTTGTTCTAAGAAAAGTCAGTGTAGAAGTACATCGTCCTTCATGTCTGTTAGATGTCAGTGTTCTTTGTTATCAGCTAATGTTCAGTCAGTAATTGGGGGAAGTAACAATCTCATGGCGATTCTCAACTAAACCAGACCTTCTATACTCTGTTTTCATCATTCATTCAAGATACAAGTCTATTCCAAAACGTTCGATTCCACAGTTTTCTTTTGGAATGGACTGCCAGCACGCTTGTCCATGAAAAGGACTGCTTTCCTGCTCCCGCTGAGGGCTTCACAGCTGTTAGAAAGGGGGCTTTTCCACCTTCGTCATTTTGTTTTTGTTTTCGTTTTTCTTGGTCTTTTATTTTAATTAGTCTTCAGTTAAGTTTGCCTTGGTTGCTCAATAATGGTTTGTTCACAGTATTCTGGAAGTCTTATAATGACTAAGGACAGGAACTTCAGGGCAATTTTCCAATGGATAGACAACACAGATTTGAGGAGAAATCCTGCTTGAATCAAACCGGGATAAGTTCTGAAACCGAATCCATCTGAGTTTATTAAAACTTTATCTAAGTAGGTGTCAAAAAAACTCCAACTAGTATTTGAAGATCAAGGTCTACGGATTTTGTTCCCCTTAACGATCATGATTGGACCATTTTGAACGCCATTCCATATCAGTTTCTCGGTTCATCACTAACATGTTTCCATGGAAACTGTACAAACTAGCAATATACTCCTAAATTGTAAAATGGACGGTGTAGGGCCGAGTTACGCCTTAGTTGTGTGCTTATTGAAGCTTCTTTATTCACTACAAATGTAAAAAACATTATCAACTTAACTCAGACTCAAAATAATTAACTATTTGGAGAAATATCTGGAAAAGTGCCTTGTCCACTCTAAAGCCCGATTCACATGTTAATTAGAATCGCTAGTATTTCAAGCATGAAAGAGAGCACAACTGTACATTTCAGGGGTCGTTTCGGGAGAATCTGGCCTGCCATGCGCCCTCTCCAGAATGCTTTTCTCTCATAGATGTCCACACCCTCCATTAGAACCTGGGAGAGGTCACCAGCGGCAGGGAGGGGTGGGGATCAGAAGTTGGCCAGTTTGGCTGCCTTCGTGATTAACTTTCAGAATAGCATTGGATAAGTCAATTTATACTCCACAGCAGTTTTCCCATTCTTATAGGGCAAAGACTAAGTCTCAGGGGACCATCACAAGAGAAAGGAGCCCTGGCATTAAATAATACAGTTGACCCTTGAACAACACGGGTTTGAACTGCACAGGTCCACGTAGACATGGATTTTTTAAAATAAATAAATGCAGGACTGTAAGTGTATTTTCTCTTATGATTTATTAATGACATGTTCTTTTCTCCAGCTTACTTTATTTATACAGTATGTAATACATACCCAAAACATGTGTTAATCGACTGTTTATGTTATCAGTAGGCTTCCTCTGGTTAGCAGTAGGCATAGTAGTTAAGTTTGGGGGGAGCCAAAATTCATACATGGATTTCCGACTGTGCTGGGGGTCGGCATCCCTAACCCTCTCATTGTTCAAGAGTCAACTGTATTCCAATTCAAACTAAGGTTTATCTGCAAAAGAATGATATTCTGCTGTGAGGCAGAATATAAGCGGTAGGTAGGAGGAATATCTTTCATAAATGGTGCTCTCTGTCATCACCATTTGGCAATTTAATAATGCAATAAAATTATTAATTCACCTACATGAAAAATTCCTATAATTAATATAATTTTGTAATGGCTCTTATTGATAGATATAGGAAAAAAACTGATTGCAGCATAAATTTCATTCAGACACAATTTTTTCCCCACGGGCATGTATGCTCTCCCCAGAGGCTATAAAATAATGTATTTTACTTTAACCTGCCTCTACGGAACTGATCGTTTGGAAATTATATACACCCTTTAAAATGAAAAATTCTATTTAGAATGTTGTGTCCATCAGCTTGTATTTTCAGGAAATCAACAATTAAATCATTAGTCTTTAACTGGCACTTCTCCTTCCTTAGTTAGAAATCTAACTCCTCACTGGAGGTCAGCAATGCTTATAAAGGAATCGGGGCACTTTTTCTTTCCTAGAGTGACAAAGGGAAAAGAGCGAGCATGCTGTCATACCAAACAGGATCTAGTCACAGATGTAATTTATGACATGAGCGTAGTTTAGCAAGCGCTCATGGTTCCGAACCTCAGTGTTTTTTGTTCCTGTTGTCATTTTTTTCTTCTCTGCTTTCCACCCCCTCCATCATTAAGACCAAAGAAAGGACAAATGATAACTTTATAGTAAGGTTGCAAGAGGTCCTCAAGTTGGCCAGGAGAGTAATTACCAGCTGGAGGCTCGCCGGGATCCTCCGGCCCTTCTAAAAGGAGAAAGGCTGTTCTGACATTGAGGTCAGGCAACGTGATTATGGAAACCCATTGCCGTCCTCATAACTGCAACACTCTGCCTCCCAGAAAGACTCCTTTGTCCCTTTACTACCTTTCCCAGTAGTTGGGAATTAAAACACACACGCGCGCGCCCCCCCCCCAACACAAAACAGAACGGAGAAAGGGAAACAAAAGGTTATTAAAATGCAATTTATAGACATGAAATGGAATTAGAGATGACATTTTAACGGTGGACTTCTTGGGAGCTGAGGGAGGGAGGAGGCATTATTAGATTTGCTCAGCTTGATGAAGAACCGATGACTAAGATGTCAGTTCCAATTTATTTTTCCTCATTTAATTCTGTTTATTATTTTAACCGATAATTTTCCTAATGCTTTAAAGTTCTTCTTTTGCATTTTGCTCATGCAAATGGAGCATTTCCATCTAATTGAACAAATCCATACTAATCAGTGTGCAAATAATTGTGATGCTGGGAAGCTGAGTTGTACACGGAGAGCCCGTGGCCCTGGCGCATTCCCGTGTGTCCTGTTATGGGACACTTGGCCTGTAGATGGCAACAGAGGACTAGTTACTAAGTAGCCAAGTCCGTGAACTGAAACAGAAGCGTGGGACTTCATGACTCCCTAACCGCAAGGGGACTTGGATTTCTTTTTTTTTCTAAATAAAACGAAATGCAATTTTTTTTTTTTTAGGATTAAAATCTCACATTGCTGTTCTGTGAACACTGGGATAGCCTAGTTTATAATCAGAACCCCAAACCCTCCAAGCAGTTTTTAGTTTGAATGCCTGGTGCCCCAGCATGTTTTTGCAATGCCTTTGTGAATTCCGAAGTAGAAACTGTCAGCAGGGCACCGGTACCACACTTGAAAGCACTCATGAGCGTCTCTCTAAAGAAAAGCGTGCAGGTTGCCTCCTCTCATGGGCGGAATGGGGGAGTGGGCATACAGCATGATAACTGTTTTCCAATTTGGGGACTGAATCTTTCCTTCCGAGGTAGCCAAAGGCTGATGTCTTATTCCAGGATGAACAACTTTGAGGACTTACCCTGTCTTCTATTTATTATACCCTTTTGTTAACCGTAAGCACTTAACTGTACATATGCATTTTTAATATACAGTGAAAAGTCTTTTTCCTTTTCTTTTCTATATTTTCAGAGAGAAAACTTACTGACTGTTTTATATTATATCTTTTTAGTTCAGAAATGTAATTAAGATTCACCTTTAAGAGTAGCTCTGCTTTTGAAGATTAACTCTTAAAGAAAGAAATCCAAACTGCTGTGACTTGTGAGGGCTCTTTTCATCTTTTATTTCATATGTATGAAGCCCTCAAATTTAAGCCTGATGGGGTAAGATGGGGAGGAGGGAGTCCAATCTGCTTTCTCTTAGGTGGCTAAAACGGATTTCAGCGCTTTATTTAATTGTAACGCATTTTCCGTTCTATGGCATATGAAGAGGTGTTTATATCTTTTGAAATTGAGAGGACGTTATTAAATGTGCATTCAAAACCTTGTCTGACAAATTAGATCTAGTCTAACAAATTGGCCTCCGAGATATTCATGAGGGATTAGTGTCTTTTCTTGCCTTTTTATTTTCAATGTGCAGATTTAGGATCTTAGCTAGTCACCCTGCAGAAGAGGCATCGTGACTATCTCTCAGTATGTAGCCAATGAAGAACAGCTTGGTCTGGAGTCGTAACTCTCTAGCACAATGTCGATCCACTGAGTTGCCCCCATTTCTCTCTGCTCAGCTGGACCACGGGTTTACCATCAAGAGATCAGGGTCTTTGGACTACTACCAACAACCAGGAATGTATTGGATAAGGTATGAGATGGTGCAGCTCAACAGTCAGTGTTTCCATGGCAACGTGCTGGCAGTCTCCATTAACCAGTTCCTTCAGTGGATAAACATGCTTTTGATTTGTTATCCAGTCCATATGCTGCTTTATCAGTTTCATTTTAATCTTGATTGAGATGCCACACCCCCTCATTCCTTTTTTTCACCCATTATTCACACTGACATTTGCCAGCTTTCTTTCCATTGCACATGCTCAGTATCAATTTTCCTTACAGTTAAAAGGACAGTATATTTAGCCTTAATGCCAAAGCCTTTTCCTGATGCTGCTAATTAAAACAATGATTTCTGGTGCTCTTCTGTCCTGTAACAAATGGAAGAACAATAGTGCCTTAGTGTACGTTCTATAGAAGTATATACTGTCATTTTAAAGTCATCAAGCCCAACCTTGACCTTACTAGATGGATGAAACAATGCATTTACACGTTAGCAGTAGAAGCTCCTCGAAGTACAATGAGCTATAGAATGCATTGTGTGTGTTGGTAAGCTTGTGTTTTCGAACTCTCCACCTTTTTGTTTCGTTTTGTTTTCGTTTTATTGTTACCTCTCTCCCCCTGGAAATCCCTTTATGTACTAGCTATTGCATGAATTTATTTTTCAATATTTGGTAACTGTCAGACTACTTAGCTGGCTTATCTGCAGAAGCAAAAGGGACTGTGTATGGGAGGTATCGATTTTTTTTTTTTTAACTGGGTTAAGAATTCCATCCAATCATTTTCTATTCTAGTCAACTGCCCTGGCATTTCCTTCAAGGGGCATTGTTTGTGTCTCTTTAAGTTATCCACAGGCAGGATGGGTTTTGCTGATTTGAAAAATTTACATTGAGGAGTCCCAGGGAACTTCTCTCCTCCATCTTAATGTTTCTGAAATGATCTCCTGGTAAAGCTCCACATCTTTGTGTTTGCTAAGGAAAATTCCAATGGTTTTGTATTTGTTTCCCCCAAATGATGGAACCTATCTGCAGTAATGTACTGGCCACCTGATGTTTTCTCATGGATTAGACTACTACATTTTACACAAAGAGAAATGTATATGTGTGTTTATACGTGTGTGTGTGTGTGTGTGTATACACACACACATATGTATATATAATATATAATTTTAACCCCCAAATAATTAATCCTAATTTTTATTTCTACACTCAAAATAAAGGAGGTAAGGAAGCAGTCACAGGCACACTTTGACAAACTATCCAATATACTAAAATCATGATAATTTCCAAGTGTGTTTAAAGCAAGAAAACACCTAAACTTAAAAGAAATGTTTTACCATCAGTTTTACGCAGAAGCCTGTTTGTATCTTCCAGACCGATGGGCATGCAGGAGTTGCAACACAACCTTTTTATTTACTTCAGGAAAATAACTCGATAGGTATAGCAAGAACTTTGTTTTATTTTTAACCTTTTTTGGGGGGTTAATCATGATTTACCTTTATGCAGACTCTTCTTTTTGACGTTTTAATGTAGAAAATGGTCCATCCGTCTTTTACTTTTTACTGAAAGATAATCTGCATTCAGAAGGGTGCAGATATCACGAATGCACGTCTCAGTGAATTCTCACAAATGGAACACGCCCCTGTAAGCAGGACCCAGATCTGGCGGAGAACATTTCTAGCCCCTCCAGAGATCCCCCCCCACACACACACACACCTCAGGGGCCTTCCAGGAGGCTCACATAGCCCCAAGGGTAAACACTGACCGGGACTCTCTCCACATTAATTAGCTTTGCCTGGTTTTGTACTTTATATAAATCGAATCACACCATGCTCTACCCTTTTTTTTTTTAAATTGTATGCCTCCTAACCTCAGGCAGAGTAGCCAAATACATATGAGTAAAGCTGATCTACAATGAAAAATAGGAAATCAAATATGTCTAATTACAGTTGTGCATGTTTAACAAAAATGGCACATCCAAATTCATCTGACTTCAAAAAGAAAACTCTAGAAAATTATGTTGCTAAATTTGTGGGAGTAAGGGTGGGAGCAAAATGCCAAGTAAACACAATAATTAATAAATGTAGCCAAGTATAAAAAGGCCATTTGACTAAAATCCTAGTGATGGTTCCCATCAGCAGACAAAATGACACATCCCTGAATAATGGGCAGGAGCAGATGGGAGATAATCTCTTTTTTCTTCCACACATAAACTGCTCTGTTTTCCAGCTGGGGGCAGTAACAACAATGTTTATAGTTAATGCTGTAGTAAACAGCACACCCAGTATGTAAAGTTAAATTGGAGAAATGATGCTAAAAACTCATCGGCATATATGCTTAATTAGGAAGTTTTATAATGCCATTTAGCCTCAGAACGAACACACTCTCCTCACTGATTGCAAATGCTTGCCTTTTATCTCCACGGAAGTGGGAGCATTTGTCTAACTGCGGTGGCAGCCAACTTCCAACATAAACAATCATTACAGGCAAACATCCCCGCTCCCAATTGTTGTGTTTACAAGTGCTCATGGGTGTTTTCACTCCTCTGAGCAGAACACTTGGGAGTCGGGTTGCCTTTTGTAAAGCAGCTCGCATCAGGGCATAGGCTGGAAAAAAGCATCTCTTCGGGGTGCCCAGAATTGTCATGTCCCTCTTGATAGGCTTTTTTGGTGATGCTGGAGAAATGGTGGGGGTCCATTTTCTCCTTTCTCCTTCGTTCTCTTGCCTTTTCACAGAGAGCTGCTTCCAAGCTGTAGTCCAGGGAGCAGCACCCTGCTTGGCCCATTTTTCCCGGAGATCTTGCTCCTGTCACCTTGAGTCCAGAGGGGATACCCCCCCCCCCCAGGAATGAGCTGCCCAGGCCATTCCGCTCCTCCATGGCCTTACTGCAAGCCGCTGGAAAACATTTACATCTCATTACATTTCCCGCACCCGCCCCCCACCGTCCTGAAGATGTGTCCTGATCCAAAGGGGATGTGGTCACACATATTCTTTGCCTCTCTCAAGTGAAGCTGTCACTGCGGCAGGTGCTATGGCCAGCAGCACACGGAGAAGAATCCTGCGTGTTCTGCAACGGCCAGAACGGGGTAACCCAACTAAATAAAACAAATATCAAAACAAGGCAGAAGCTACAAATGCTAAATCAGATAAAAGGCAGAGGTGAGCTAGGACAAAAGGGTGGTTGAGTTCCCAGGCATGACGTGACTAAAATGTGCATATTGGATTCAAGCACCGTCCTGAAACAGTGAGTAATGAGGCAGAGCGGTAGCAGCCGCGTGCCGTCTTTGCAAGGCTATTAAATGCTGTCATGCTCGCCTGTTAAAAGGAATGGGGTCAGTTAAATGCATCTTGCTTGGTGCGGGGTTGAAAGAAGAGTTCCCACGAAAGCCAGGGAGGAACCCCAGCGCGGTGTCAGGAGGGCTCCTAGGCCAGGCTCAGGCGGCAGCCAAGCGCCCATAGCAAGTTGCAGGCGTGGCGGGTTGTTTCACTGCACGTCGCCTTGGCCTTGCTCTGCCGTTGAGAAGGCGCTCCCCGATGAGTGTCAGAGCACTGCCAGAAGGATGAGCAGATGCCTCTGTCCCAGCAAGGGATTAACCACTCCATCCACGCCAGCCCCGAGACTCCCTCTGTAAGAGACAGTTTAACGCTTAGAGAAGACAGAGATTTAAACTTCGAAAACCCACCCAAACTGTGATTACGGACAAAAGGATCAGGCAAGTAGGTGGTTTGGGTTTGCAGCCTTGAGGTGAAAAAGAGAAGCCAAGAGGCTCAAAAGATGGGCAATGCCTTGCACTGTAGTTCCACGAATGGTACAGAGAGAAGCACGGAAAGAGCGAGATGTCTGTGTTATTTCCCCAAGTCAAACAGGTTGCTCACTGTTGGAGATTTTCTTTTTCTTTTCAGAGGCCCCTTAAGAGAGGATGCCAAGCGTATCTCTCTGTCTTTTAGAAATAGAATGTTCTTGTTATTGAAATGAGAAGTGGCCATGGCATTCCGAGACTTACTGATTGCCTGTAAACTGAAGTGAGATTTTATACTACTCCTGACATCCTCAGTGATTCGGTATTGATCAAAAATTTGGTGGTATCCTATTTATTTTCGACCTTGCTTAGGGATCTCTTTCCCTCTTTTTGAATTAAAAAAAAAATCTACACTTGTCTACATATTTATTCCTGCCATACTTTGACTCTAAACGTTCCCCAGTGATGGTCGCTGATATGCCATAGATTTTATTAGGTGTGAGCACATAGGAAAGGATAGTCATGAAGAACTTAAGTATCGACACACTCTTATTCTATTCAGAAAGAGTGCAAATGTCAATCTGCTGAAGTCAGACGATTCTCGAATCCATGTCAGCCACATGACTCTTTTAGAAACCAAAAAGTCTTGAAAAGTGAGATGAAATGACTTTGGCTCAGGATTGGCAGCAAGCGTGTGGAGAGTTGGTAACTTTGCTGTCGGAAAGCCCAGGTTGGGGATCCAGCCGGTGGTACTTCCCGCCGTGTGACCTTAGGCAAGTTACATGCTGCTTCTCTCTGATTCTCCATTTCCCCATCTATACACATAAGAAGAGTATTACCAACTTCCCAAATCTGTGGTGAGGAGTAAATGAGCTGCCTGTGCCAAAGTGCCTTCACAGGCCCCAGCCCAAAGGAGGAGCTCAGAAAAGATGGCTTCCCTCACAGGGTCTCCCTCACTTCCACGAGAAAACAGTGGAATAGCATAGCAGACAGATTTTCCTGAGAAGGCGGATCTTGCTGCAGGTCAAAGCATTTGTGATTAAAGTTGAACATGAACTTTTCTGATGCTCTGATTGGGAGGAACTGCTAAGTAACTTATAGGATTCATGAGTATTTGTGGCAAGAAACTTCACTTAAGGTAGTCTAGTGCCAAAAATCCTAGTGGAGTGTAAGTTTTAAATGTTATCCTATAGGGCAGAGATTGGCAAACTACAGTCAATGGGCCAAGTCTAGCCCACTGCCTATTTTTGTGAAGAAAGCTTTATTGGGACGCAGCTGCACTCATTCATTTATAAATTGCTTATGGCTGGGGCGCCTGGGTAGCGCAGTCGTTAAAGCGTCTGCCTACGGCTCAGGGCGTGATCCCGGTGTTCCGGGATCGAGTCTCACATCGGGCTCCTCCACTGGGAGCCTGCTTCTTCCTCTCCCACTCCCCTGCTGTGTTCCCTCTCTCGCTGGCTGTCTCTCTGTCACATAAATAAATAAAATCTTTAAAAAAAATAAAATAAAATAAATTGCTTATGGCTGTTTTTGCCAGACAGTGACAGAGTTGAGTAGTTGGGTCAAAGAATTGTACGGTCTGCAAAGGCTAAAATATTAACTACTTGACCTTCCCAGAAGAAGTTTTTCGATTCCTATTCTAGGGGGAAAATGTTTCTAAATTAAAAGGTACCATCTGGTGGGCTTGTTAAACTCTATATCTCTACCATTTACTGGAATGCCTGGCACATAAGAGGCCCTCAATAAATTTTGTTAAATTAATGAATAAATGATTGAACTGTGTAATCAGAGGACCATTAATATAGAGGAATCTTAATTTTGAGGATAAACGTGGTTTTGAAGGATTTGGAGTAAATTAAAGTTTGGACGATCAAATTACATGTAAGGTGTTCTAGGATAGCATTCAATTTACAGCAACCTGAGATAAGTCTTTCAGTAAAGCTAAAAAGTTGTTTTTGTAAAAAAGGAATTGCCCATAACTTACCTGCTTAGTAAATTCTGAATTTTCACAGATTTTCATCAGATTATTTATGGCTGTTCTTGTCCTTTAGTTTACTAGGATGTTGAAGGAAAACCAAGATGGCGGCTCAGTTTAGCTTCTATTATGAGAAAATCAGGGTCTGTAGGGCAGAGGAAGCACATGAATTTTTTCCTCTAGAAGCCTGAGCTCAGCAAGTGGCTATAATTTTACCCCTCTGGTGGAAGGCCATCAGAAACCCATTGTAGAGAGCAGGGACAATTTGGGATTCCATTAAGAACAGAGCAGCAGAGGAGCCTGTGTTTAAGAAGATGGTGGAGAAGCCTGGGGCCAGTTCTGCCCTGGGAAGTAAGGAATAACATTTAAGAGAGTCACACCTAGAAAGTAGCTTCGAAGTCTACTAGGTTTCATTCCACAAGACATCCTTTTGCCATTTTAACAGTCTTCACTTCAGGGAAATACCATGTCATACACCCAGATACGGCGCAGTTCCTGGCACGACCCCAAAAGGATATTAAAGCGAAACAAAACAGCATCGTAGCAGGCATGACAGTAAGCCAAATAAAATGAGGAGGGTGGATATCTCAATCAATTTGCCAGTTTAATTTTACTAGCAGGCAAAACATTTCGAGAGTGGCAAGCAAATCGTAACTCAGTCCCTACAGAGTGAGGGCGCGCAAGGGAAAGGGTTCCCGAGATTAATGCCCCAACAGCTGCATCCTCGGTTCAGTCTCCTTGGTGGTATGAATAATGGATGGGCTAAAAGGCAAAATGCACAATAATGTTCTTTTATTAATGAAATGAAGACTACTTGTGATGGCTAGCAATAAATTTAGAAAAGCAAAAACGGAAAAGCAGTCAACGTTCGCCTCTGAAAAATGCAGTTACGTAAATGCAATAATTACTGCCAGGACAGGAAACGTTGCCTCACAACTTAAATGAGGAGCATCTCTTGCAAGCCCTGCACGTATATTGCAGAACAGGATTATTTTTGATCCGTAGACTGCAAGGCCTATTGTTTGCTAAGAGAAAAACATAACCCATTAGTGTAGATTGATGGTGATATTAAGCATATTCATAGTGTTTCGTGGGTGAAGGTTTCCCTAGGGCTCAGGCACTGTACCTCCCCTTCTGTCTGTGGACCAGGGAACTGGGGCTCAATGTGCTTAAGAAACATGTCCGAGGACACATAAGCAGCCAAGCTAGGACAAAAAGCTAGTTCTCCTGACTTACCCTACTGCTGCTTCCAAGGGGATTAAGCCAGAGCAAGACAAACATCGCAGACATGTGGGTGAGGCCGACTGGCAGAAACAAAGCTAATGTTCTAGTTCATACTCTTGATTCCTTCCTGACTTTCCTCCCGCATGCTCTGTTTTCCCTTCAACATTGCATAGATATGCTAGATGGATATGTCCTCCATAGTTATGCTGATTTCCAAACGTAAAGTCAGAGATAAAGATTTAAAATATCTGAGTGCTCTGTGGAGGACAGTATTGTTTCATTGTCATACAAGAGGCCACTGACCGAATTCATTAGATGTCTGTATTGTTGGAATGTATTTCCTCCGTGTTGGGCGAGGGGGTGTCTTCCATTCGTGCGTGCCTGCAATCACGGCAGGCACCAAAACCTGGCGGAGGTTAATTTCTCTAAGATTTCCAGCTGCAGCGCGTGCAGCCACCTGAGTTGCCGGAGTAACTGGCGCTATTTTACCCTTCCTCGGTTTTCACACTTGAGCTCGCAGCTCCTAAGGACCCTGTGAGAACCAAGGGCTTACAGTCTGAGGTAGGGATATACAGTTTCTTCTGCGTAGGACAGGTTTATATCAGTTTCTCCTTATCATTTCATTTGGTCAACTATTGGTCCCGTTTACCAGGATCCCCCATATTATTTAGCTGTAACTCAGTACAGAGGATAACCGTCATTGTTGGGTACTTATTTTAAGTAACTAGATTAGAGCTTCATATTTGGTTACTACTGGTCAACTCCAGAATCTCAAGAGATTGCTCGCTCACCGCTAACCTGTGGTCATTAGCACCAAAATGTGCTAATGCAGACTCCAGATTCTCTTGCGAGTTCTTAACGAAGTGATAACTTACTGAGGAAACACTTGGGAATTCGATTGCAAGTCCATTCATGTTGGTTCTAACAAACCTACAGACCGTGAGCAAAATAACTAATAGAATAATTAATCTGTTAGGAAGTCTTCAGTTTTCATGGAACATGGCGGCCCTACCTGAGGACAACCTTCCCTTAAGAGATAGGCAGTAGGAAGAAAAGACCCTATTTTCTCGATACTGGGAATTTTGGTAATTGATAAAGAGGAAAGCAGACTTTCAGAAATGGTTGAAAGGGCCCCGAATTTACATTTGTAATACAGCACTTCAGAGGAAAAATGATGCTGGAATGCTTTTTTTGAGAGGGGGGATGAATTTTCAGTTGGATTATATGTATTTTTTATAGCAATACCTTTTTAAAATTATGGACTAGCGCATTGTTCTATTTCCTTGCTGAATTCATCTGTCCTGAACGACAAATGGGGACTACAGAATTCAAGTGTAAAATTGGAACTGTACATACACTTTAGAGGCAAGTTCATTTTATAACCACAGTTAAAGTTCTAAAAATAATGCATATGACAGTGCTTAGTGTGCTGAGAATTTCACAATAAATGGTTGTTGAATAGATAAATAGATGAGTATAAGAGAATATTAACTTTATGTGATGTAACCATTTGGTCACATACTTCATATCCTTAAATATTGACTTGTGATACCTTTAAGTTCTTACTTTTTTTTGTATTATACAGTTGCTTTGGTTTCTGGGGTTTTTTTGTTGTTGTTATTGAGAAAGTACATCTGAAATAGTTTGATCCTGTATTAATTAAGAAATATTTAATATGTCTCTAATATGTGTGCCACAGTCTGCTAGGCATTCTGGAAAATGCAAAGAAGTTTCAGATTCTACCATCAAGGAGCTTGCATGGTATTCAGGACATATGCACAGAAAGTTAAATAGGAGGCAAATGTGCAAAAAGTGCCAAAAGTTTGGTCAAGACAATACTTGCCTAAGGAATTTAGAAAGAGAAAGTGTGATGCAGGAATTGAATTTGATCAAATCTTGGAACATGGATAAATTTGAGTGGACGGGAAGGAGGAGAAGTAATTTCAGATAGGTGAGCACCTTGAACCAAGATGTAGGGTGAGAGGGATTGAAGTGTACTCAGAGACACATCAGTTAGGACTTTTTTGATTGTAGGCGACAGACACACAAACCACACTGGCTAAGGCAAAAAGGAAATTTATTATTTCATGTTATCTGGAAGGTTCCAAGGTTGAGTCTGGCTTCATGGATGGATGGATTCAGCACTCAGTCAGGGCCTGGTTTCTTTCCATCTCTCCACTCTGCCTCCCTATGTTGGCTTTAGTCTGGAGCTTTCCATGGTATCAGGACGTGGGAAGCAACTCCAAGCCTGCCATCCTTCCAAAATGGGGATTCATTATAAAAGCGAAGGCCCAGTGAAAATCTCCTTGTGTCCTATTAACTGGGTTGGATGCCCATCCCGAACCAGTCGCGGGTATTGGGGAACGCAGTACACTCACGCTGCTCCTGGGTCACAAGCCCATCCCATCCTTGCCCCTCTCTCAAAGATGAGCATACGGTCAACTTCACTGGAACCACACAATACAGGAACGGGGCATGTCCAAAGGGAAACTGAGGTGTGGTGAACTGTAAGCAGGGTAAATGGATGCTGTCTGAGAAAATCAAGTGTCTGCCAATGGAGAATAAGTCTGCAGGTCATGTTGAATAATTACAGGAACGAGACACTGGAAGTTTTTCCTGTAGGCACGTTGTGAATGTTAGGACAAGGAGTTGGGCTTTATGAGGAATTGTAAATAAATTGGACCTGGGGATAATTGACCTGTCAGCTGTGTGCAGGATGGACTGGGGGGGCGGGTGCTCAGGAGGGAAGTAATGTGACCTCTGCGGTACTTGCCCATATTTCAAAAGCTGCAGTGTTTGCAGAGTATCCATTGTGTGCTGTGAACTATGGAGAACACAGAGGGGATGCCCAAGACTTGATCTTGCCCTCCCAAGAGTCTACCATGTGGCAGAGAAGACAGTGAATTAGGGGCCATTGTGGTATAGGCAGGGTGCACAGGGATAGCAATACTCGGTTTCATGGAACACAGAGAAGGAGGACATTCTTAAAATGAGCCACAGTCATGGAGCTGAAGCAGAGTGAGCAGGAACCCAGGGAAGAGAGTCCTATAGACAGGGACCCCCTCTGGAGTGTCTTTGAGAGAAAGTTGGTTGGGAGCCCCAATCATTAGTTGTGTAGCTTTTGCGAATATTAGGGGGACATAGGTGGTTAGGAAACTGCCTGTCATCAGACTTAGGCCTCCCTTGGAGTTAACAGACCCAGAATGGGTTGTACATGCAGTGGACCCTGGCTTGCTGTCCCTGAAAGAGAGGGGTTCTCAGGCCATCGGCACGAGAAAGCCCTGCTCTTTGGGCATTTGACGCTGCCCGTGGTCAGTGTCTTCTCCCCAGCTCGCTCTGGACTGCAGCAAAGGGGAGAGCTATTGGCATAGGCTGGCTCCATTTTATTCTGTTTCAGTAGACTTCAGAGTAAATGGGAAAAAAAATTTCTCAGGCCTTCTGCAGGTGGAGAACTGAGTTCTCTTCCTGGTTAGCAATGCGATTCAGGCAAGGCTCTCCACGTGCCTGGGCCTTAGTTTCCCTGCTTGTAAAGGCAGAGCATTGGACAAAGAATGCTTTATAAATTCTCTTACAATTCTAAGAGTCTCTAAATCCAACAGAAACAACCTTCACACCCTTATTCCATGACATGTGATCATGACATGATCCATTTCCCAAACCAAGTGCTCTGAAGTTACTGGTTAGTGGCACGACTGAGAGCAACGGAGCCCTGGAGCACCAGGGTTCACCCACTGAGGCGGCGAACATTTAGAAAGCTGCTAACTAGAGAACGTGGCAGGAGTGGTGAGAACTGACCGGTCATAGGGGTCGGGGCAAGTGTTGTCCGGGCAGAAGGACGAGTAAGGGAGAGAATGTGGCCGCCCTTACAAGGACCTGGAGAAATGAAAGTGAAACTCAGGGGACTGGAACCATCCAAGCGTGGGCTCAGCATTGAGTGCCACCAGCCCCTGCACAAAGTGTTTGCAGCATTTAGGGAGAAGTGGCCCATTTCAGTGGCTGCAGCCAAGAGCATGACTTGCAGTAATTGAGTAGATGATGGGGAGACACAGTAAATAGGGAAAGGTGCCAACGAGAGGAAGGAGGGAGGGAGGGTGCTCTAAGTTCTGATGTGAGCTTTGTTTTGCATGTTTTCCTCTGACCTGCAGTTACTTAACTTTAAAACCGGCTCTTACATCCAGTTGGGAAGGAAAAACAACCAACCAACCAACCACAAACACCTTCCATTTCTGAGCCTCTCAGCCATTTAAAAAGCATTTGCACATCCATTTTTACCTGCAGCAACTCTAGGACAGCAGAAGGGGATGATTCCTGTTCCTTATTTAACTGAGAACTGAGTAAATAGTTCCCACAGCCAGCTTTGGACAGAGCAGAGTCACAATTCCTGACTACACTCTGGGTGTGCTTTTCTTCCCCCCACCAGAAAGCCTCGGTCCACCACTCAGTATTTAGTCCGATGCCAATGACATTTTCTTTCTCAAGAAGGTAGAAATAGAAATATTTTTTATGACCAAGAGGAGAGTTTATATTACTCTCGGATTAACTACAGAATGGTTTTTATGTAAGTCAGACTAAATAGACGTCTGTTTTTTTACAAACATTCAACTCTATACAAACAGAACATTTTCAGTTTGCTTTGAAAGCAAAATACCATGTATCGTAACTTTACAATGTTTTAAATAAAGTTAGGAATTTGGGTTTATGATGCTGAAAATATCATAAAATCAGAGGGTAGACGACCAAGAACTATATATGTATGTGTGTGTGCGTCCTTAAAAAATTCTGCGAGTAGAATCATCGAAGGTAGACATTTCAACGAACCAGTTATTGAATCATTGTATTAACAATCTAGTGAAACGAGAAGCGAATTATTAAAGTTTATCTTCCTCATTGATTTGTAACACAGTTCCCCAGTCTGTGGATGGTTTTTAAAGCAGAGCAGTTCAGCCTAACAAAGCCATTTACCGTACTGGTCCTACACACTGGCACTCTCTTTCTCTTTATTACTTCATTTTGGAACTTTGATTGCCCTCTTTTAGATCTGAGATTGCTCTAATGCTGGCACTCAATACAATTGCTGCTGGCAATTGTATGAGGGGCTTAGTTTTCACTTTGTTCTCGGTACCAGGCTGGCTATAAATTTATCTCTGTTCTTTGAAGAAGCTAACAGTAAATTTTCAAGAGGAAAAATGGCGGTATATATCCCTACAGAGGAAAAGTAATCTCTTAAAAGCAGAATAACCTCCAGGCTACATCCTTTTAAAGAGAGACTTTCAAACAAGGACGCCTTCAACTTTTATATGTGTTCTATATTTTTCTTCAGGCTTTGTACCTACTCTTCTCTCTGTGTAAGGTTTCTCTGTAATGACCCCGTTCCTCCCCACACCCATTAAATCTGTAATGAAGTCATGCCGTTCCCAATTCTGATGTCATAATAGCTTCCAGAACCTCGGCTGGGTAGCACACCCTGGAGATCATCTGAGGTTTCATCAGGAGAATGAGGCAGAGAGACCCGGAGTTGGAATACCTACAAAATGGAATCTCTGTTTCATAAATTACCACATACTACCATGCAAATGAACTTTGTAAAGTGAAATCCAGGGGAGGGTTTCCATTTGGTTTAATTGCAGTCAAAGCAGTTTTCAGTTTCAGGGCACTGGTTTCATTCAAGTTAAACCAGTCCTTCCCAGAGATTCAGCCACACTCCCTCATCAACAGATAATAAGATAATTTCGAATGAGGAGGTGCTAAAATAACGGGAGGAGCTTGCGGCTCTGTTTCCATGTCTGACAACGTCATCGCCTTTCATCTTTAATATACAGCCGCCTGGAGCTGAATGTTGATGAATGAGGCACGCCTGGCGTCCTCACGTGTCAGACACACGGGCCTGGGGCTCCCATTTACCAGGGGCTCTCTAGCTCGCCCGGGAGCAAGCAAGGGGAATAGATGTGGAGCTTGGGGAAGGCTGGGGAGGGCTGGGGAGAGGTCGCACCCACCACATCATCCATCCTGCCTGTGCCTCCTGATGTCCCGACCAGGTGCTCTTAAGAGCCGCGTTGGGAGGGAGCAGGGAACTCCCCGACGGTGGTGACTGTTGTCCACACGAGCGAGCCATTATGGACAGTTAAGTTGGCCAGCATATTTTTCGGACCTCAGAAAGTTCCCGAAAGTGTTTCTTTCGCCATTTCCTTCAGCCTAATTGTCCTCTTTCTCATTTTATGCCCCTGCTAGACCACCGCTCTTGATAAGGAGAGGCAGGTTTTCCGACGAAGACGCAACCAGGATGTGAGGAGCCGGTACAAGGCCCAGCCAGCTCCACCTGAACTCAACTCGGAATCGGAAGACTACTCCCCAAGCTCATCCGAGACTGTTCGCTCCCCAAACTCGCCCTTTTAATAAGACCCTTTTACTCGAAGTCCTAGCTTAACCCTTTGAGACTCTGAGATTTTTTTCCAAATTTCTGTAAAACAGTTTCATCTGATCTATCTAGCACTCAATGCTTGAATGGCAGAACAGAAAGTGTGTTTTCTGGTATCCTTGTAGCGATTTCTCTTTGCCGAATGCGATGACCACATGTTGTTTGCGAAGATGGCAACTTGCTGCTAATAGGGTCCTCAAAGGGTTAAGGCTAATTTGCAACTTTTTTAAACATAGAAGCAATGAATGTGTTCATCAGTCAAACTAGGATCTGCAGTATTGTAATATAGCGCGTTAACCCTCTGAGTGCATGGGAGTTTATGGAGAACCCCTGGGGAATTTCTCAGGCCTTTGGATGTATACACACATGTTTCTTGATTTTGCTGCAGACCAAGGGATGTTATTAGATGCTGCGATGTCCAGACAAGAAGGACATCTAGAACGCTATCTTGTTTGTCATTTTTTGGTGGGTTTAGAAAATAGCAGGCTTATAACGTAGACATAAGACCTCTCTTTCTTCTTCACAATCCCATTTTGAAAGGGACTTTTTTCACTAGAGGTGTGACTGTCAGCTGCCATGAGTCCTGCATCCCGAGTGGAGGCGATTGGGTCTGTGGCAAACAGCCTGACCCAGGACAGAGCTGGCGCGCCCCCTCCCCCACATCGCCTCCACGAGAAGATGGGCTGACGACGCCCCAGAAATGCTGCTTCTACGTCAGCTGCTGCTTGTGCCAGCGCAGACCCTCAGAAGTCACCATCCCTTGCCGTGGGCGTGGTGAGTGAGGGCCTGCCTGCTCAGTATGAGTCATCTATAGGAAACAAAACAAAACAACTGGTAGAAAAGAGCAATAAATTGCCAGGTGCTCTCTAGGGCTGGGATTTCCAACAGAAAGAGGAAACAAGATCCTGTTCTTTTTCTCACCTGCTTTTCGAGCACTGCAGGCTTCAGCGTGAAATCCACATAGAGTATGCAATCCATACAGAGGAGTGCTGGGGCACAGGGGACTAGAGGCAAGTGCTTTGCAAGGTGGCCGAGGAGAAAGCACAAGGGAAGGCACACTCCAGAATGTTCTAAAAATGGGTTTTAAGAAAATAAACGATTGGTAAGAGAATTCCATGTGCACCTTTAGGTTACCTATGTACAGTCTCCCAGGAGGAACAGGATGGAAGACCTAGAAGATACCCCTGAGAATAAAACATCCATTCCCACTGTCTTTAGCTGTCCAGAGAAACATGTTGTTTTTCTCCCTTTGGGCCAAGTCCTGTCTGAGACCTGTGTTTCCATTCCTGTTTCCAAACCTTTCTGCCTTGCCCTGTATCCCCAGTGGATTTCTTATGGAATGTGTCCCATTTCAGAACGGGGGTCTGTGGCCTCCAGTGTGTCACTGCAGTGCTTAGAGAAGAGGCTGGCCATGGCATCTTGGAGGCAGGGGTCCCACTCAAATGTCCTGCTAAGGTTTGCTCAGCTCTCTGACCCAGGAGACAACCAGTGAGTGATGTCTTGTGAAATTTGCAACAGGATGGCTGAACAGCACTTACTGTCTCTGTTTTGAATATACTTCAGTACCTGAAAGTCTTGAAATTTGTATAGTCAGTTCTTTATTTTCGAAAACATGTTGGTCTTCAGTCTCTGCTTCTCACTCTTCAACTCATAAACTATGGTCTATATTAATACACATTTTAAAAATCCCAACATCTCGTGGCTTTTGCAATAGTTTCCCTAGTTTTTTTGCTCTTCTGCCTTTTGGTTTCTCTCTTTGGTCTGCGTTGTCCTGACGTGTACGCAGTACATCATTTATTGAGAGTTTCCCCCGCTTTTAGAGAGTTCTGAAATGATAGCACACATCACAAAGTAGCACAAATCAGTTGGGTTTTTTGGGGGGAGGGGGAGGGCGGAACACCAGGAAGGGTGTTGGTGTGTAGGTAGATTCCATATTAGTAAAATACCTTGAACCGGTCAGAAATTACTGCTTTCTCTAGAACAATAAAGCAAAGCACTGTTCTACGACTAAGGAGTAGCTTTATAGCTTGGCCTCAACTTTCAGTGGGTGAATAGGAAGAATCCTATGGGCAGAGACCTACCTGCAGTAGACTGTCACTTTCGTTTCTTTCTCCGAATTACTGTCTTTCCTGTGGGCATTACATACATTGCCACAGCATCTATGTACAGAACTTCCAGTGCATGGCTCAGGCCTTTTTCCATCCTAGTCTAGGGGGGCCGTGGACCCGTAAAGCTGGGGAGTGTTTCCCAGCAGCTTGGAGGAATGCAGGGCCCATTTAGCATCGGGATCCCAGCACATCGCTGTAGAATTTGAGTGATCTATGCCGAATAAACAATGGAATGTGACCTGTCAAGTAGAAATATTGAGTAATCAGATGGAATGCAATCTTCAGCATTAAGCTATCGAGATTCTGAATGTCAGAGATGTACTCCGAGGGTTAACAGACAAGCACAAGGCATGCTGATTACATTGGTGTATCCAGACGGCTTTGCTTTTAGCCAGTGCTTTCTAATTTTTTTCACAGCATTCTTGGGATAGTTCAAGTTTGAAATTATTAAGTGGTGGTGTTCTTTAAGGAATTTCTATAACCAAATTGATCTTATTTTTTATTTCACTTTATCATAGAATAAATATGTACCATGATGGCAGTGTACCTCTGTAATTATCGCTTTCATCATTGCCACAGTGTTTCCATATTTTTTTTTTCTAAGTATTTAATATAGCTCTTACGGTGGTGGCCTGGTGATGGGGACCGTCTTTCCTTTGTCGATACATGACCAACCAGATGGTATTTTCAAGGGAATTTTTAGATTCATCCTTTCAGCTGGGTAGTAGACTAAAGGAGAACTCCTTCATGACTTGCATCGTGGAAATCATCTCTGTGGATGAGAACTGTTCCTATTGATGAACACATTTTTTTCTCGACATTGTAGCAGAAATCATTTTCTTCGTCATAATCAACGAATATGTGATTTGCTCCACATCATTAGAAGGAAGAGTAAGATTTCAGTCATTGAAAATGTTTTTACCGTAGCCCTCATCTAACTTACACGTGGTGCACACTAAAATAAGCAGAGAAAACAAAATACAAATAAACTGCTGAAAACACTTGGTGTTTTGTATTCAGTGAGCCCTTCCTGCAATGCTCAGCACCCCCATGGGTGGCGGTTAACAGGCCCGTCAGATATTGTTGAAAGAAAGCAATATATCCATGAATGAAGGCTAAAATTGCAATCCTTTACCCTTTGAGGCATATTTCAGTTGGAAAAAAAAAAGGAAAGAAAAGAAAAGAAAAATTGGTTTAGCTTAGAGGGTCACGAGCTACCGTATGACCAAGGCTCGCGCACATTAAATCACAGTTGTTTGCTGGCCGACGGCGCCCATTAGACAACCCTGTACCTCGCTCTGAAGCGTGATCGTGCTTGAGGGACAGCTTCCCTGATGTTATTGCGTTGCCTGCTAGCCCTTCTCAGGGTTAGGACCTGTCAGCATTTCTATGATAAACTTCTGTTTTCAAAGGTTTTTAATTTGACCATAAAAAGGTGCCCCGGGCTGAAGTTCGCTATATAGGGCCTGTACCAAAGAGGGTGAAGGTTCACTTCCTTTTCTGCCCAATTCTCCCAAGAAAAGGGCGGCAGCCACAACAAGTTTGGTATGTCCCCTTCTTCACTGTAATTGCGCAACTGTGGAAAGCACCAAGACCCAAGGTGGTAGTTACAGTGTAATGATCCGTTCAGATGTGGGTTTGAAAAAACATGACTGAGTCACCTGGCATATACTGTAGATAACGTATCTTTTCTATAATGTGTAAATCGTTAATTTTTAAAACTGCTACATGATTTTTATTTTATTTTATTTTTGTCCAAAGATCTTTAAGAAACTTGAAGTTGGTCAGTTCAAAGGTTAGCCTTTCCTGCGTGTTGTCTGCCATTTCCACTAGGAGTTGGGGAAAAATCCTCTCAGACCGACCCTTACTTTGCATGTAGTGATAGAGGGTCAGATAAACGTTTCTTTCGGAGATGCGGATTTCTTTATTTAATCATCAGATTTCAGGAAGCCATTCTTGTCTGTTGGGAAAAATAGTGATTAAAAGCACTTCCAAAACTAACATTTTGTCGATTCAGATGTGATAAGAGCATAAATTAACACACTTTACACTTTTTTTATGTTTAAAGGCAAATAAATCAACAAAACTTGAAGACGCTAAACATTTGATTGCTGCAAATGTGCTTTAAAATTGGCTCAATGGTGCTTATTCATAAAACAGTAACAAATGGGGTTCCTAGGACTGTCAGAAGGAATCTTTAATTTGTATGTAATTACATACTTGAGGAGGGGGTGCTTTTAAGCCAGTCTTTTATTTTTTAATCATCTCGAATATGCAACCATCCATCCAGTAACATTAAGGGTCGTAAACTGGTGGGAAACAGGAAGTTCAATGTGGAGGCTTAGAATGCTTCTGGTTAGGGTGGGGTTTTTCCCCCTTGGGTTTTGTTGTTGCTGATGGGTTTCAACACCCAAGCTGCCGTGATCATTTTTCAGTGATCGAGCTTCTAACTGGCAGGTGTTTTGATGATGAGGTTTGCAGTATCTTGCCCTTGGAGACAAGTGAGAAACCTAGTTTGATTCTTTTTCCCTAAAGGAAGAGCGATCTCTATAATTAAACCATACTTGTAAATTTCCTCAACACTCTTTTTTGGTCAACTGAAATGAGACCCTTAATGTTGCTTTAATGTAAAATTGTATATTTTTGTCTGTGATATACTTTATTAATTTAAAGTAAATAATAGTTCTAAAAGCCTTCACTGTCGGTATTAAGAGAAAGTAGGATTTTAAAAGTGATGATAAAGATGCTATAATGTCAATTCATTCCAGTCCAATCGAATGTGGTAAGAAAAAGACCTTGAATAGTTCTCTAGGGACAATTTCTCACTTGCCATTGACATTAATCTTCAATGTATGCTCAGAAAAAATAAAAAGAAATTGAAACTGGTCCAAGGTTAGAGTCATATCCTCGATAACTATTTTTTTTTAATTTTATTAGGAAATTAATAATAGCCTTTTTCATTCTGGCTGAAAGAAAATTATTGAAGGATTAGTTGAGTGTGAAATTAAATAGTATTTTGCTCATGCATACTAAAAAGGTGGGCTAGGTACTTGATGTGTTTAAACAAGTTTCTGAAAGGTTTCAATTTGGTGCAAGAAAAAAAAATTCAATGTTTCCTTTGAAAATACTGAATTTGTCAATGGCTGCATGGATCAGATGGCATAGGTTAATCTTTGATTTTCAGAATCTTAATGAAATAACTTTCAAATGATTTGTATCCACGATTAAAGCTGGAATGAGATCCAATTCTTCCCCTAATCTCTCAGTTTAAGCTAATAAATGTAGGTTAATGTGGAATGAATCATCTGTGATATATTATGTTTATTTATCAACTGAGCTTTTTTCATGTTGCCTGTTTTTATGTAAAACATGTTCTTAAAGTTAATAAAATAATAGTACTTGGTGTATGAACTACTATGTAATACCCTAGCTGCAGCGTCCACTTCTCGGTTCCCTTTGCCGCAACGGAATAAAATTTCATTTTAGTTCAATTCATAATTGACACATTCAGTCCACGAAGGAATAACCCAGCTGTGTTCTTGGGGGGAATTCTCTCTATGCAAGGCTTTAAAAATTAGTCATGCGGTCAGAGTGTAGCTTTCCCACATGTCCCCCACAGCAGAGTGTATATTTCATGGGCATAATTCAAAAACAACTATTTCAAAAATGTCCCTTTTCATATATTACCTTCCTGCCTGGGCCAGTGACTTGGATAAACACAAAGAAATCAAATACCAGTCAGCCCTCTTTTATCCTTCAACCTATGTGCACGAGCTCTCCAGAGAAGAGTGTTGTTTTATCCACTAACCTGTAATTAGCTGCCATTTTGATAGCAACTCCCCATTAGGCATTCCATGTGCAATATTGACCTTCGAGAAAATTGCAAAGCCGTACAATGGAATCAAGTTCTCTCCTGTGTTGGGTTTTCAATGCTAGGAGATTGAAAAGTCGGCGGGCAACAGGGCCTGCACGTTCCCCGGTGTCCTGAGACGGCGCCCGAACATCTCCGAGCGCTTGTAACCTTAGCAGTCACCTTCCGTGCTGTCCCTAGGCTGCCGAGGTGACGTGGCTACTGTTTTCCCCTTTGCTCCTCTGCGGAGACATCGCTGGCTCCCTTCTGGGCTCTTTGGACACTGCGGTGAAACGACAGCTAAAGCGATCGCTTCCTCAGGACCGGTATCTTGTTTTACAAGGCTCACCCCGCCGAAAACCTATCAGGAAAATGCGCCCCCGGTGCGGAAGCCTCAAACAGCAGCAGCTCTGGGACTAAAGGGGATAAAGCTGCCACAGGAGGAAACTGGGAAAGAGAGGCCTCCCACGACACCACAAGGGGTTGGTAGTTGGGGAGGCAGGGCTTCTGTTCAGATAAGGACATTCATACAAATGGAGATAAAGGGGTAACAAGGTACCCTATGATCCAGCCATTGCACTACTGGGTATCTACCCCAAAGATACAGACGTAGTGAAGAGACGGGCCATATGCACCCCAATGTTCATAGCAGCAATGTCCACAATAGCTAAATCGTGGAAGGAGCTGAGATGCCCTTCAACAGATGACTGGATTAAGAAGCTGTGGTCCATATATACAATGGAATATTACTCAGCTATCAGAAAGAACGAGTTCTCAATTTGCTGCAACATGGACGGCACTGGAGGAGATTATGCTAAGTGAAATAAGTCAAGCAGAGAAAGACAATTATATGGTTTCTCTCATCTATGGAACATAAGAACTAGGAAGATCAGTAGGGGAAGAAAGGGATAAAGAAAGGGGGGATAATCAGAAGGGGGAATAAAGCATGAGAGACTATGGACTCTGAGAAACAAATTGAGGGCTTCAGAGGGGAGGGGGGTGGGGGAATGGGATAGGCTGGTGATGGGTAGTAAGGAGGGCACGTATTGCATGGTGTACTGGGTGTTATATGCAACTAATGAATCCTCGAACTTTACATCCAAAACCAGGGATGTACTATATGGTGACTAACATAATATAATAAAAATTATTATAAAAAAAAATAAAAAAATAAAGGGGTAACAAGAAACAGGGAAGAAGCCTCCTGGGACATGTCTCCTAACCTCTCCTGACACAGAAGAAAAGCTTTGCTGTATCTAGAAGGTAGCCCATTCCCCCAGCTCCAGGAGGAGCACGGAGGGAAGACGAGGAACCCCGCCCAGCCAGCTGGACCAGCCAAGTCCACGCTGGCCATCAGCGCTGTGACAGATGTCCCTGCCAGCTTGCCTGCACATCCAAATCATTCATTCAAATGTGTCTTGAGTAAGTGCCAAGGACACGGAAGGCACTTCGTTTAAGCTTAGTAAAGAAAAGGGAAGCTCTGCTGTCCATTTGTATTTTCACTACAGATCACAAGACTTTCAAGGCAAGGAAATCTCTCTAGCTGGAAGGGTGGCCATTTATTCTGAGGCTCCAGGTCCAGAGGTCGGATAACGTAGATGGATGCACCCACCCACGTCCAGTGAGACCTTGTGTTCATGGCAACGTGGATTTTCTCACTTGAAGATGTGTGTTTGCCATCTGCCCGTTCAGTGGTGCACACACCCCGTGGAACTCTTGGCTTTGCTCCTGGCCTCTGAGGTAGAAGGCCTCCCAGAGTCCTCTCTGCCATCTGTAATTAGCATGTGATTTTAAACCCTGTCCGACGCTAATGCTGAGCTGTGGCCATTTATTCAACAAGCATTGCCGAGGACCGACTGCGAGTGATATGTTGTGGGGGCTAAGACGTGTAAGTCACAGTTCCTGTTCTTTCCTGTTCTTCAAACTCTCCGATCTAGTGAGAAATCTTCTACTTTGGATGTCCCCGGGTTGGGGAGACTGATTTATCACTCACAGATGGCGGGACACCAGTTTGTCAGGGCCGCAGCCTCCCTACCGGCCCGCGACTGGCCCTCTCAGCAGGTGTAGGCTGGGGCTGTCTGCAAGCCAACCGTCAGTCACATGCAAATACATTCGTGACCCTCCTATTACAACGATTCATATGTCACCCTTAGAAGGAGGGAAAAAAGGAAGGGGAGGGGGAAGGAGAAGAGAGGGAACCAGGGAGGGAAGGAAGGAGGATGTGAAGTCTGCTGAGATCAAAGGTGCCTCAGTCTTACGATCTGGTGTTTTATCTGGAGAGGCTAAGAGGAAAAAAAGTATTAATGGCTCACAGCATGCTCCTCAAAACCAGTCTCGGGGGTGCTCTGTGGGACTCAGAGAACATACCTTGCTGTGGATACAACATGGCTTTTGTCTCTTCCACATTCTTTAGCCAAGTGAACGGTCCCCTGTGACGGTGAATAATAGTAAGATTTCATCAATGGCACCATCACTGCATTTCTGTAGGAAGCAGGAGGTGGGGCATTTCCCAGGAATGTTCTAATTCCCATCCTGCGCTGTCCATTCTCTCCTTGACTTTCAAGAGCCCCTTGGAGGACCCATTCCTCCCCACCTGGAAGAGCATTCCCTGAACCTCCATTACTAATGGAAATTTCAGCCTGAGGGACCCCCTCCCCCATCTGCCATGGAGGACAGGTCATCTCCCATCTCCGGCAAGTTCCTGTCAGGTCAACCCCTCTGTCGGACCCTAAAGCACAAGGTACAACACCTCACTACTGTTTCTGCCACGTGCGACGTCCTGTTAGGAAATAAGTAAACAGAGAGGTATCATCCAGAATGATCAGGGCTGTGACAGAGAAAAGCTTGGGATGCTCTGGGAACACTTTTCGGTTCATCTTGATGGGTGGATTCAGGGGAGGCTTCCTGGAGAGGATGCCCCCGAGTGAGGGCCTGAAGCGTACGTAGGAGTCAGCCATGACTCCTCAGAAGATACTTGGGAGATACTCCAAGCCCTGTGAACACACTAAGACAAGACAGAGGAGCTCAGCATTGGTAAGACAGAGGCCCAGAGTCTGCCCAGTGACGCCGGGGGACAGCCCAGGGATCTAGGTCTCCGGACCTGCAGCTGTTACGTCAGAGGACAGGTATGGGGACTGGCACGTCTCCTCATTGTGCGTGGTAGGTAAACTGAAAAATGAAACCGCTCCAGATGCGGGTCCCCAGGACTTGGCTAAGGGAGAAGTAGGACAGGGCAGACTGTCAAGGGGGCGTTAAGGACACTTTCATAAATAATATGGATCCTAATCCCCCCCTCACAGCCATAGCAGAGGGCACCAGAAGAGCTGGTCACACATGAATCCTTTCCTGTAAAGAGTAGACTTTCCACCTCACACAGTTTCTCAGCACACTGCTCACAGGCAAAAATCATTTTTTCTCCTATGTTCCTCACTTCTGAAGAAAAAGAAAAAAGAGAAAAGAGAAATTCACTGACCCTGAAAATAGCACTCTCTCTCCTTCTCCTTGGACAAATCCACATTGTCACCTCTCCCTACAGCAGGGTGATAATTAACGTTCCACCCAAGAGAGGTTTCGTTGTTCCATCAGAATTACCCATTAATTTGCTGGATTTTTCTGATTAAGTAGTGAACTTGTCACTGCTGGCACGTTGCTCAGAATGTGAAATACTCTTTCATTTTCAACAGGTAAATCAGGGCCCCAAACAGCCCAGATGTTTTCAATTTCCTCTCTCGACATGGTCCCCATTGTTCTCACCATTGTGGATTTTCCGTTTTTAAATAACATTTTCCAAATCCTCTGCTCTCCTGCCGAGTAAACCATTTTTGCTTCATCGATAGTTTCTCTTGTTTCTGCTTTCCTTGTAGAGAAGGGTTAACGGGTCACACTGGCTTCTTAAATTGGAAAACTGAAATTTCCTGCTCGGGTGGGGAGGGGAGACTCATTTGCACACTTGTATCCCCTGACTTGCTCAAGGAACTTCTCCTTCCTCACGGGTTTGTGGCTTCTCCTGACTTGTCCATACCTGGGTGTGCTTTTCTGCAAAAAGGTTGACAGGTTATGCGCGCCTTCATACTGCTGCTTCTCACCACGGACCCGCCCTCTCTCAACATGCTTGCGCTGAAATACCTGATGAAAACACACCACGGTGGAGAACAGGAAGGAGGCAGATGTCACGGAGGCGGCCCGAGTCTCTAGAACGCCCAGAGTTGCATTCGTAAAAGTGGAGAAAGCCAACGTCCGTGGCCCGGGTGACGGAGCTGCCGGAGGATGTTTGCTGCTGAGCCTCGGATCCCTTCAGCATCAGCTGAGCAGAGCCTCTGGGACCCGCTCTAACCGGAGCCCAGCGGGCAACGACGGTGCTTACGGGAGCAGAGGATGCCCTTGGGCGAAGGGCTCACTCCTATGAGGCACGCTCAGAATTATCCTCCTCAGCTCTAGCCCCAGCCTGTCCGCAGGGCTTGCTTGCATGGATAGGAGGAAGGCCAGGCTTCGTGGGGCCAAGCGAGGCCTCCCGCCTGCCACAGGCTTGGCCCTCTCCCAGCGCCTGGCTCCCTAGTCATTGTTTGAGCAAAACCAGCCACATAAACCCCGATACATGGCTTCCACCTGCTCAGTCCCGGGCTTCAGCCTGCTCTCCTCCCCAGGGGCCCATCTGCCGCCGAAATCCGTGTGGTTCCCCTCCCATAAATGCACACGGTTTCGCTTCTCCTTAATGTGGTCCTAAATCCAGGCTGGCCTCTGGGCAACTCTGGCCTTGGCTCCACCGTGCCTCTGACAGTCTGGAGACTTGGGAATCATTTCTAAGAAGGTTAGCTTCCACGAGAGAGGCCGTGTGCCCCGATTAGAGAAACAGGTACCATTTCCAGGTAGTCACACAGCTGGTGGGTAGGCTGTTTGCTGTTTCCTGCCCTGTGGGGCAAGAATATGTCCTGAGAAATGTCCCAACTGCAGCCACTCATCACGAACCCCACGTGAGCCAGGGAACCTGCGACACAGCGGCGGAGCTTTCCCACTCTGAAGTCTGTTGCACCAGAATCCCGCTTTAGAGCTCAGACCTGCACCGCCGCGACTCAGCTGCTGCGGGTTAGCAAGCTCCTTTCCCCGCTCGGCGGCCCCAGGGGCGCGGGTGCCGTTGCTAGAGCTCCCGGCGGTGCCGTGAACTAGTTCTTCTCGCACTGTGTATGTGTGTGGGGGGAGGTGTATGGGGTGTATGTGTGTATGCGTGCATATGTGTGTGGTGTCCATGTATGCCTGTATGCGTGTATGTGTGTGGGTATGTAATGTATATATATGGGAATGCACATGAGTGTGTGGTGTGTATGTACGTGTGTGGGGTAGGTGGTGTAAATATGTATATGGGTGTATATGTGTGTGGTATATATGTACGTGTGTGTGCATGTGTATGTGGTATGTATAAATGCATGTGGTATGTGGGGTATACATATATGTATCTGTGTGTGTGGTGTCTATGTATGTATACGTGTGTGGTAAATGTGGTATATATATGTATGTGATTACATATGTGTGTGGCGTGTATATATGTGTGTATGTGGTGTGTGTATATGCGTGTGGCATGCAGGGTATACATATATGTATCTGCGTGTATGGTGTCTATGTATGTATACGTGTGTGGTATATGTGGTATATATGTATATGATTGCACATGTATGTGGCGTGTGTGTATGTGTGCATGTGTATGTGTTGTGTGTATATGCGTGTGGCATGCAGGATATACATATATGTATCTGCGTGTGTGGTGTCTATGTATGTATACGTGTGTGGTATATGTGGTATATATGTATATGATTGCACATGTATGTGGCGTGTGTGTATGTGTGCATGTGTATGTGTTGTGTGTATATGCGTGTGGCATGCAGGATATACATATATGTATCTGCGTGTGTGGTGTCTATGTATGTATACGTGTGTGGTAAATGTGGTATATATATGTATATGATTGCACGTGTGTGGTATGTATGTGTGTGTGCAGATGTGCATGGTGTGTGTATATGTGCGTGGTACATGTGGTGTATATATGTGTGTGTATAGTGTGTGTATCTATGCATGTGTGTGGTTTATATGTGTGCACACACGCGTGTGCATGTGGTATGTGTGTATCCATGTGTGCGTGCGGGTGTGGCATGTGTACGTGTGTGCAGTGTGTGTGCATGCTGTGTGTGTGCATGGAGGGGGGCATGGTGATGAAACACCGTAGAGTCCACATCCTGCAGTGCAGTACGCTTCCTGCTAGATCGTTAAGACAGCTTCGCAATCTAAAGTATCCCCCACAGAGACGACCCGCGCTCTCCCGCAGTGTCAGTCCTCATATCTGCGGGAACATGGGACCCAGGTCCTGGCCGGGCCGGCCCCCTCGAGCTCTGTTTCCTCTCCTACGCTGTCTTCCCCTTCATCGTTTGCCACAAGCGCGGGAGGCGGCGGCAGTAACTTCGGATCTGAGTAGCCAGCCTCAAGAGCCTTGCCGCGGAGCAGAAAGGCACCATCCGGCTCGTGGACAAGGAGTCGCGCCTCTGCTCACGGCAAGTGACTGTATCTCCGGCCTGGGGAGAGTTCCCGTCTCCCTGCCTGCCTTCCCCCTGTGCTGAGGCTCTTCCCAGAGATCTGATGTGAAAGGCTGCCTGCTGGCTATTGGCATCTTAAAAATGTTTACATGTGAAATCGCCAGACCATTATCTTTCTCCCACTCGAGGCCCAGCTTTAACAATCTGCCAGTTGCCCTCGATATTGACTTTCTTTCTTCCTGTTGGTTTGGCTGACACTAGCATGCCTGCTGGGAACGCTCGCGGTGTCTCGGGAGAGCAGAGGGAGCCCGCCATGCCCCTTGTCTGGTGATGGGGTCACGGGAGGGAAAGGGCCACATTTGTAAGTATAAGCAGGGACTCATTCTGTGCAGCACATGAGAACTTCTGAGGGCAAGAGTGTGAAATTCCCCTTCTCCAGAGAAAACCTATATTCCTCCATTTGGTTTCAGCCACACCTGAGAAGCTGTGCCTTACAGGGAAGTGCAGTTTCCAAAAAGTGATGGATCCTAGAAGCCAGATTGCAAAGGGGGTGGGGAGTGGGGAGCAGGGCCACCACCCTGTACCACCCTACAGAGCACCGATCTCCTTGTATTCCGGAGTTGTGCAAATGGTGGCCCGTGGAGGGGTGAGTATGGGATAAGGAAATAAAGCCAGACGAATACACCTGACTCTTCAGAGAGCTGTGGCTGAGACTAGAAAGCCAGAGATTAAAAAAAAAAAAATGTGGCTAAAAGGGAATGAGTTAATTGTGTTATCTTTTTTAAAATCCAGCGAAGCATGTATGTATTAAAGAGCTAAGCAGGCGGATACATTGAGAGAAAGGAAAGGACTGTAAAAGCCCAGGGAGTCTCAATATCATTACTCCTTAGGGCAATGCAAATCAAAGTATCAATGAGATGCCACTTCACACCCAGTGGGATGGCTGAAATAAAGAAGGCAGACACTAACAAGTGTTGGAGAGGATATGAAGAGATTAAACCCCTTATACATTGCCTGTGGGATTTGAAAATGGAGCATCCACTTTGAAAAATAGTTTGGCAGTTCCTCAAAATGTGGAAGATAGAGTTACTACAGAACCTAGCAACTATCTTCCTACGTGTATGCCCAGGAGAATTGAAAACATACGTTCACACAAAAACCTATACACAAATATTCACAGCAGCATTATTCATAATAGCCAGAGAGTGGACAGATTTCCAATGTGATTGATGAACAGAGAAACAAAATATGGTCTATCCATACAATCAGTAGTATTCTGCCGTAATGGGGGATGAAGTACTGATTTTCGCTACAACGTGAATGAGCCTTGAAAACATGACGTCGAACGAAAAAAGCTGCTTACCGAAGGCTCCATATTGTATGAGTCAATTCATATGAAATATCCAGAATAGGCAAATCCAGGGATGAGGGGGAGCTGGTAGTAGGGAGTGACTGCTAGCAGGGATGGGGTTTCTTTTGGAAATGGTGAAGACCTTCTAAAATGATACCGTGGTAAAAGTTGCCCCACTCTAGGAATACACTAAGAACTCCTGAATTGCACACTCTAACAGGGCGACTTCTACAAGATGCGAAGTGAGACTGAGCTTCCTCGGGCTGCTGCCGATGTGAGTGAAGGAACTTCTGCACAACTATTGCTCCAGCTCCGTGACACTGGGGCCCCACTGGTCAGCCCCAGGAGGGGCCAGCGACAATGGACAATGGAAATGCCACTGCACTCAGCTAAAACCATTATATTCTGTTATTTTTCAAAATTAAGACTTTCTATGTCCCTGTTCTCTCTCTCTCTTGCCCCATCTGATGCCTGTGCCCCTCCCTTCCCCCAACACCCCATCCTCCACCCAGTCAAGTTCTAGTCATCCTGCAAGACCCACTAGTGCATTTCCATTTGGTGAAGTCTTGGTCCACCACTCCCACCCTCACCCCCAGTAAGTAAACTGGGTCGTTTGTGCTTTGCACACCACTGGATGATTTCACACTATTTACCATTAAAACGCACCCTGCTACAGGGCAGGTATGTGTTGGCATGCCTGTCTCAGCTTATTGGAAGGCCAGTTCTCCCACCTTGTCTCACCCACGTTTTTCTCTGTAACTCTTAGCACTGCACCTAAAAAGACAAGGTGCTTACCAAATGTTTGGGGGCAAAAGGATGGAGGGATGGAAGGAAGAAGAATGTCTTAATAAGCAATTGGACTGTCCGTGAAGGAGACAAAGCTCTCAGATGTTAAAAAGTCTTGTAGCCCCTAAGTGAAATAAGTCAGACAGACAAAGACAATTATCATATGATTTCACTTATATGTAGAATCTAAAAAAACCCCAAACAAATGAATGAACAAACAAACAAACAGAAAGCAGAAACAGACCCATAAATACAGAAAGTAAATTGATGGTTGCTGGGGGAGGGTGGGAGGTTGGACAAAATGGGTGAAGGGGAGAGGTAGATACAGGATTCCGGCTATGGAATGAATAACTCACGGCATAGAAAATATAGCCAGTGGTATTGTAACAGCTTGTCTGGTGACAGATGGGAGCTCCACTTGTGGTGAGCACAGCAGCATGGACAGCCTTGTCGAATCACTATGCCGCACACCTGAAAGGAATTTAACGCTGGTGTCAACTCTACTTCAAGTAAGAAAACGTACTCTAGCTTTTACATTAAAAACACCTAAAGAAAGAACAATTCATGTGTCTACACACCGGTGAACATTCTATAGACACTATTGATGAATGTTCACCGGTGTGTAGGCACAGGAACCTGAGGGTTGTTTATCTCGTTAGTCTAAATCTGGTTTTTAATGGTTATGCAGAAAGGATGATCGAGAAAGACACGCTAACCCTGAGTACAAGAAAAGTAAATACAGGCAAGATCTTGATTCTCCAACCAACGGACACCATTTTGATGTGCTAATAGCTGCAAATAAGAAGTGGAGGGATCAGCTAACACGACGGAGAGGTGTGAACTAAATTTTAGCGTATGTGGAACTGAAATAGGAGATCAGGAAAAGTTTTTGGGTAACAACAATTTCCACTGACCCATGCCCTCAAGTAGGACGTGGTTCAGAGTTGGTGCTTTCCTCTCAGCAGTTAAAATAATTGTGTCATTAACCCTAGAACTCCCAGATGCCACAAACATAAAAATACTCGAGCCCACAGTGTGGCAGTGGGTAGGTATAGCTCCCTAAGCATAGCGGCTTGATAGTTACAGTTCTCTTGTTGCAAGGTTTAAGCACCCAAGTGGTTTTTTGACAAAAGAAATGCTTGTTCATTGTTGACAATTCAACATTACGGGTAAACAAAAAGAAGGGGGAAAAGAATCTGTAATTCTACCACTGGGAGATAAGTACTATAAAGACGTCAGCCTGTATGCTTCCGATCTTTAAAAAAAAAATAAGGTTATCCCATATTTACATATATTTGAGACATTTAACTAATATTTATTGAGTCTTCTAGGTGAAAGGGTTGCACACATCAGTAAAACAAGAGACAAAAATCCCTCCCTCTTGAAGCTTATATTTTACTTGGAGGGAAGTATACTATAAACATAGTAAGAAAATTATTTGTGTATCTCATTGAATTTCAGACACCATTGGTATCAGTTATTATTGCCTAATAAAAGACATCAAAGCAAAACACATTATTTAAGTCACTATTCTGTGGGTCGGTTTTGTTTGGGCTCAGCTGGGTGGTTGCTGTGATTTCTTCTGAGAGGACTTCTCTAATCCACAAATCAGCTCCCTAGGAGCTGGCCAGCTCTGCTTTCAGCATTTTCTGCCTGCCGACTGGGACAGTAGAGGCACCTGGGCCATTCATCCGTCATCATCCAGCAGGCTAGCTTGGGGTTGTTCATGTGGCAGAAGCGGAATTCCGAGAGAGATCAGACATACATAAGGCTTCTTGAGGACCAGGCTCAGAACTGGCCCCTCACTCCTGCCACAGTGTATCTGTCAAAGCAAGCTACCATCGTAGGCAAGTAGGGAAATAGAGGAACCACAAACTAAAAGGTGGGGGGGATACAAAGAAGGGAATAATCACGACCATGTCTGCAAAGAAGCCATCACACGTCAATTGTAACATGCACCAGCATCCGATGCACGACTCTAAAAGAGAAAAGTGGGGCACTGGGCTGGCTCAGTAAGTGGAGCATGTGACTCTTGATCTCGGGGTCATGAGTTTGAGCCCCACATAGGATGTAGAGATTACTCAAGAAAATTAAAAAATAAAAGAGAAAAGCTACCAGTTAGTTGGAAGTGATTGTCAGCTGTATCTCAGTATCAGAAATGTTTATAGAAATCATAATACATCATAAATCAATGAAAAATGCCAATTAGAAAGTCATAAGTCTATGGGGAAAATATAGAAGTGGGAAAGGTGATTGGGGGTAGTGGGGGAGGCAAGGTGCATGATCAAGGATGACTCCAAATTTTGTCCCAAGCAATTGGAAGGAGGGGGTTGCCATTCGCCGTGGTAGTGGCTATAGGTAAAGCATATTTGGCAAATGGATGGACATTAGGACTTCATATTTTTTAAATAGTCAAGATTAATTTTTTTAAGGATTTTATTTATTTGTCAGAGAGAGAGAGAGAAAGCACAAGCAGAGGGAGCAGCAGGCAGAGGGAAAAGCAGACTCCACACTGAGCAAGGAGACTGATGTGGGACTCCATCCCTGGACCCTGGGAACACGACCTGAGCCGAAGGCAGACGCTTAACCGACTAAGCCACCCAGGCATCCCAGTCAAGATTAATTTTTGTCTATTAAATATCCAAGTGCATTTTAACCTTCTTTTCTCAATTAAAATGTTGTCATAATCATGCTTGTCATTCAGTATTCTTTTATAACATATTTTTAAATGATTGCACTATTCCTCATATGGCTATGTCATGATTTTTTTATGATTACCCCTTATTGATAAACATTTAGGTGTTTCTAATATTTTATGAATACAAACAAGGCTTCAGTGAATATCCTCACAGCAAAATCTTTGTGCAGATCAACCATTTTCTCAGTATAAATTTCTCAACTTGGAATTGCTGGTGGGGAGAGTTTACTTACTTTTAATATGTTTGGTATACGTGGTAACATTTCTCTGCAGAAAAGTACCAGTTTGTGTTCCCACCACAATGAGTGACTGTTGTCTTGCACTCATGTGCATTTTTCAATTCAGAGATTCAGATCAGAGAAAATATTTCATGAGATAAAAATAATTTTACTCTAAACCCAACAAACATTTATGGGAACACCTACTATCTCCCAGATGTATTTTCTCTGCCTGCCCAGGCATAACCTTACCGAATTCTCACAACTGTGTAAATAGCTATTAAGAAATGAGCCCAGAATTAAAAGGCCTGTAAGTGACAACATCAGGGTATGAATCACTGAAGGGCAGCCACAAACCGAAATGCACTTGGATCCCCTGAGAGTCACAGAACACCCTGGTGCGGGGCGGGCTGGGGACACAGCAACACACAAAACATCAGAGTGTGAATACTAAGGAGAAGGTCAAGACAGGAGAAAAGGCTCATCTTGTGAGCATGGGCAAGGAAGTGCTGTTGAACCAGAAAGAAACTAGCAGTTCAGGGAGCTAAGAAGAAAGCCTAAACATTCCCTCAAAGAAAAGAAACAAGAGCTTGAAGACATGTTAGTTCCATTGTCTTCCACAATCGTATAGAAGAGAAGACGCAGAACAGTTGGCCAGAAAATACACATCATGCCGTGAAAGGAAATGATGGTGTTACTCAGGCCACAGACACTAGGTCAATGAGGTTCGGTGATTAAATTGCCAAGGCCTAAGCCCCCAGCCGGAAGGAATCCAAGAGGAAGAAGGAGGCCGGTCCGTATGCGTGAAAATAGAGCATTACCCTTAAAGTCAAGGCAGTTTCAGAAGGCCAAAGGGCAAATCGTACCAACGATCTGAGAAGAGCAATATTACCTTGCACCTCGTCAGGCATTTCACACCTATAAAAAGGTGCAGGTCGGGCAAAAGCAGTGATGAGACGAGAGAGAAATGCGCTGTTGTGCGGGAAACGTTAAGAGTAATTCTGAGCGAGGCGGGAGCGATCAGAAAGCCCGCTCTGCCCCATCAGACGCTGCGGGCTGCACGGTCAGGTGCCGGCCACACTGGCGGGGAACGGGCTCCGGCTGACGCTGTTCGCAGACCCGACCGGTGTGGACGCAAGCTCCTCCCGCCTCTGCTCGCCCTGGACACGAGGCCCTCCCGCGCTGATACACGGCTACCTTCGGGCCTTGACCTTGTGAGTTCCTTCTTCCTTTCTGGTGGTAACGTGCAGTCTTGACTCTCAGGCGTTTCAGTCGTCTTAGCCCAGCTGAGGGCCCAAGTGGCAATTCGCTGTTGCTGTTTTTTTAAAATTGAAGTGACATTGACATCACACAAAATTAACTACCTTAAAGTGTACAGTTCGGTGGCATTTAGTCCATTCACAGTGTTGTACAAACACCACCCCTCTCCAGTCCCGGAATGGCAGCTAGGTTTCGCTGAGTTTGATCGCCGTCGGGAGCCCTCGCCGCGTGCGTGATGTGCGTGTGATATGTTCATATACGAATGTGTGTTAACTTAGTCCAGGTGAACAACGTCTGCACTTAGAGTGGGAGCCGGGCACTTCTCAGCTCTGCGAAAACACACTCGGCATTTGTTCATTTGTTGCTGTTATTTTCAAGAGGCTTAAAGTTGAGACATGCCTTATCAATGAGGGAAGGAAAGGTAGAACAAAACATCGCTATAGTTCATTCTTTCTTTTTTTAAGCTCAAAATAAAAAGGGAGACCAATCATTGGAATGTTTTCTAGCGTATTCTAAACCCCTGAAAGTAGGGACCATCTTCCTTGTCTCTGTGTCCCTAGTAGCCAGCACAGCAGTGTTCATGCTGAGTGGTCGATTCACACCCACACACCTGTGTATACTGCACGTCCTCAACATTTCAGCAAAACTCTACTCTCATGTGGTTGGTTTTGTTTTTGGGTTCGGAGATTTTTTTTTTCCCCCTTAGAAAATGATGTCTCTTACAGAGATGAGTAGGAAGAACTACTACCCAGGAAAAAGTGGTTTTAGATCTGGGTAGGACAAGAGAGAACATTTTATGCCCCTAATTTACATGTGAGTCTAGAGAGAAATAAAGTTCTGCGCGCTGGAGAGCACACTCCATCTGCCCATGTTCAGCAGAACTCACCTGGCAAATCAAAATGCACATCTCCCCCCCCACTGAACGGAGAGGAAAAGGAAGAGGAAGAGCAATTCAGGTTGCTGAGTGCAATCCCCAAGCAAGAAAATGTCCCCACTTGCAAGCATCTCGCTTGACTGGGGGGTTATAATCAGCAGCCCCGCAAATGCTATGTCACCCATGACAAAACTGAGATCAAGTCAGGTGAAGGACGCAGGACTGAGCAAGAGTGTAAGGGCACTCTGCGCGCAGCCCTCCTGCCTGTCCGTGTTTGTCCCTGTGGTAATACCACAGACCGGGTTGCTAACAACAGAAATTTATTTTCTCGAAATAAAAATAAATAAGTTTATTTTTCGGAAAATGTTATTCTTGGACTTCCTGGAAAGTCCAAATTCAAGTTGCTAGTAGGTTCATGTGTGGTGAGAGCTCTCTTCTTGGGTGACAGTTGTGGGCTCACTGGGCCTTTTCTCTATGCGTGCTCCTGGAGTAGGGGAGAGGGGAGAGGAGAAGAGAGTGCTAGCTGCCTGTGTCGCTTCTCACAAGGGCACTAATCCCATGTGATCAGGCCCCAGTCTATGACTTTATGTCACCTGATTACTTCCTTAGAGGCCCATCTCCAAATGCAGCCATACTGGGAGTTAGGGTTCCAACATAGGAACTGGGGCTGGGGGGACGAGAATGTTCCTTTGGTCCATGACACAGAACATGCAGCTCATCAGAATAGATGGTCTTTTAAAAAGCGAACAAGAATCCACATTTTAGACTACAGAAAGAATATTTCCCAGCGTAGCACAGTCGTGCAGTTTCAATTTACCCCAAGGGGTAGCTCAACACAATGGGTTTTGTCTACCCTTGGGTTTTAGTTTGGTTTTCTTTGCTTTTGCCTTAGTGTTTATCGCAGCACACATGCATTCAATGAGCCCATGGCCTTCTATCCCGATAAGGCAGAGGCACAGAATCCATATCCTTTCAAGGCCCCTTCCACCAAATTTGAAGCCAAATGCTGAAGTGTAGACACCAAGCCCAGGCTTGGAAATGTCACAGTGAGACAGATGTTCCTTGTCCTGCTGAGTGCGGCTGCTGATATGAGTAAGGGGACTTCTGTTCCTCCAGGCCAGTGACACCCGGGCCCCACTGGTCAGCCCTGGGGTGGGCGCCAGAGACAATGGACATTGGAATGCCATTGCGCTTGGCCCTCAGGCAGAGAGCTGGCAGCAGGCTTCTGGCTGATGGAAAGACAATCCTGACCTGACCTTGCCCGGCTCATCTAACCCTCACTATTGTGGTGGGGGCTCCCAGCGCCATTGTGCAAAGCTTGGGTGGTTCTACTTATTTTGGCAAATAAAAATCTGGTAATAAATAACAGGAAATGATGAAGAGAGCTATGTTTATGCTCACATGTATGTGAAAAAAGAAACAGAGTAACCCCATCTCCCAGCTGAATGCTTTTTGCCAGGTCACCCTCCCACACTAGAACTATCTGGAATTGCCTTCCTAGTTGTCCTGTGAGTCTCTGTGTCTTAAATACTAAGCACACATTTGGAGGGAAGGATCAACAAATGCTCCCTTCAGTGGAGTAACCCTGAGCAACTTCCTCAGAATACTGGATCCGTGTCACAAACATTTCCTCACAGCCCTGTCCCAGGAGCTGTTTCCACCTCTGGACACAAATCGGAATGTTACTCCCAGATCTGAGGATGATTTTCAAACAATGGAATGCCAAATGCATGACTGAATTCAGTCTCTCCTTTCCCCATGGTCTCCTCAACTTTAGAAAGAAAACAAGTCCTTTTCTTAGCCCTGTTTTACAACAATGGTAACATCTTTACACAAAGGTAAAAATGCTTCTTATACAGAATTAATCATTCTGACCAAATATGAAAAGTGCACAATGATATAAAGTCACTGACTCAAAGACTAGAAATTGAGGACACATTTTTTTCCTTTTTTTAAGATTTTATTTATTTATTTGAGAAAGAGAGAGAGATCACAAACAGGGGGGAGGGGTAGAGGGAGAAGCAGACCCCCCACTGAGCAGGGAGCCTGACGTGGGACTCGATCCCAGGACCCTGGGATCATGACCTAAGTCGAAGGCAGATGCTTAACTGACTGAGCCACCCAGGTGCCTGAGGAGACGTTTTTACAAAGGACTTTTAAGCAGGGTAGTTAATAAGAAACCACAGACCTAGAAGACATGAGGTAGGGTCGAGTGTAAGTCATAAGAGTAGGGACTTTACAGTCACATAGACCTGAGTTCAAGGCCAAGATCTGCTACTTACTTACCAGCTGCAAGAACTTGGGCAAATTGCTTAAATCCTCAATTTCAGATTCCTCTTTGGTAAAAGGGAGATAATAATCCCCCCTGGCAAGGCTGTTGAGAATTCAGTAAGGTAAGTGATGGTTTCCTTAGCCCACACTGCATGGAGCAATCGGGGGAGCTGTCAGAAATAGAAGTGCCTAGGTTCCTATAGTGAGTGGAATAATGCCCCCCTCTGCCTCCCAGAATTTATGTCCACATGGAAACTCCAAATGTGACTTTATTTGGAAAAAGGGTCTTTGCAGATATAATTAAGGCAGGGATCAAGATGAGATCATCCCAGATTAGGGTAACCCCCAAATCTAAAGAGAACATCCTTATAAGAGAGAGAGAAGAAGACAGAGAAAAACTTACGAAATAAATCCATGTGAAGATGGAGGCAGAGATTGGAGTGACGTGTCTACAAGCCAAGAAATGTCCAGAATTGCCCCCAGAAGCTGGGAGAAAAGCATAGAAGGGATTCCTGGGGCGCCTGGGTGGCTTAGTTGGTTCAGCGTCTGCCTTCGGCTCAGGTCATGATCTCAGGGCCCTGGGATTGAGCCCCGTGTTGGACTCCCCACTCAGCGGGGAGTCTGCTTCTCCCTCCGCCCCTCCCCCCTCCTCGTGCTCTCTCACAAAATAAATAAATAAAAATCTTAAAAGAAAAAAAAAGGATTATTCCTGTGAGCCTCCAAAAGGAACCAACCTTGCTGACACCTTCATCTTGGACTTCCAGCCTCCAGAACTCTGAGAGAGTACATTTGTGTTGTTTTAAGCCTTCAAGTTCCCGGCAGTTTGTTACAGCAGCCCTAGGAGACCCAGAGACCCTCATTTAACTGTAGTCTTTAAATAGGTACAGGGTGCTCACCATGTGCGGACAATTGTTCTAGGTCTGCAATGGCCACAATACAGTAGCCACTAGCCATGTGTGGCTGTTGAGCACTCGAAACGCGGCCGGTGTGCACTGAGGTATGCTCAAAGACGCTGGACAAAAAGAAAAGTAAAAAGTCTCACTAATAACTTTATATTGACTACCCATCAAAATAATATTTAAGATATATTGAGTTAAATGGTAACAGTATGGATTATATATTAAAATGAATTTCACTGGTTTCTTCTCACTTTTTAAATGTAGCCACTAGAACATATTTTTAAATTACACATGTGACCAAAATTTTATTTCTTTTCGACAGTACCGTTCTAGGCATTGGGAATACACCCATGAACAAAATCCCTGCCCTCCGGGGCCTCCCATTCTAGCTCTTCCCCTGGGTCAGGACAGTAGAGAGTGGTCAGGGAAGGATTCCCAGCAGGGTGTGTGCTGCACCTGACAGGGCCTCTGGGGCATTTTCTGAGCACCTGCTGCCTTGAACTCCCAAATCCCCAGGCGGCAACCCTCATTACAGGGACCTTCACCTCATTACCGGGACCATTCTGCAGTCACAGCCCTAGGACCAGCCCCAAGCAAGACGCCAGTCACTAATTCAGATTTCCTTCCTGTGGCTGCTGGCGGGCTGGGTGCCTGGGAGCGGAGTAGGTACTTCTGGCCTCACTTCGTAAACCTGCAGGGCCTGCTTCTGTCTCAGTCAGTAAAACCTGAGGACAGAGCGATTTGCCCACTTAGTTACATGAAAATTTCAAGAAAAGGAAAGGACAGGTAGTTTTCGTTGTAGCATTGTTTTGCCAGTCGCACTCCAGGATGTATCTGAAAGAAGTATTATTTCAAATGTGAGGTCAACCAGGATAAACCATGGGACTATTGTAAGGCAGTTACGTCGTCCGCAAATATAGTTTTACTTCTTCCTTTCCATTCTGGGGTGCTTTTCATTTCCCTTTCTTGCCTCGCTTTCCCGGCTAGAGACTGCAGCACTTGCTGAATACGAACTTCGGCCAGGCCCTGTGCTAGTGTTTTATGTGCTTCGTTTCATTAACCTGTGAAGTAAGTGGCACTATGGACCGTGTTTCATGGAGAAGTTAACTTGGCCTTCGAAGGGTTAAATGACCTACCGAGTTTACCAACCTCCTCGGGTTACTACTCATGTTACCTGGTCAGCAACTCAACCTGGGATTTGAACCTGCCTCTGTTGGATTCCACAGCCCAGGGTCTTAAATTACACGGGCCAGGTTGCCCAACCGAAGCTTCCTCTCAGCTAGGAAGGTGCTCCTCTGACCCTCTCAGTGGAGACAGCACAGGAGGGCCCCCAAATGCCTTTCCCCCTGAAACACAGGCCCAAACTGTTGGGTTCCAAGACAGTACTTCAAGCCTGACGATACCCAGTCCTCAATAAACATGACATGCTCCATCTTCTGCAGCCATGAGTAGTGTTATTCCTAAGAACGAAGAAGGAAGTGGGAGGAGAAGAAGGAAAACCCCACAGAGAGAAGGAGCTGAGGGCAAGGCTGGCTCCCCAAAGGTGTCCGATGCAGTAAGAAAAAGGGACGTGGACACACAAAGTGACTATTCTGTTTCCGAGTCCTACAGCAGAGGCCTGTTGTAAGGTGCTGTGTCCCTAAGGGTTCTAGAGAAGATATTGACGCCCCATGTAGCTAACTCCCAATAATCAATATTTCTATAGTAGGAAAGGTAACTCACGGACACCAAGCATCCGCTCTTACACACGAGTCCTTAATCCTTTCCACAGGCCTCTGGGGGAAGCAGCTTTAGCAAAACACTTTATTTTATTTTTTAAGAAGATTTTATTTATTTATTTGTCAGAGAGAGAGAGAGAAAAAACACAAGCAGGGGGAGCGACAGGCAGAAGGAGAAGCAGACTCCCTGCTGAGCAAGAAGCCTGAGGCAGGACTGGATCCCAGGATCCTGAGATCATGACCTGAGCCAAAGGCTGACCCTTGACTGACTGAGCCCCCCGCCGGCATCCCTAGCGAACCATGTTAAAGAGGAGGCAGCTGAGGTTCAGAGACCTAGGTTTCTTATCTGCCGAAGTCACACAGTTAGCAAGCGGTAGAGCAAGCTTGGCTGACATCTCCACTCTCAGCCTGAGCGTTAAGATTCAGGCCTCTGACTCCCAGAGTCAGAGACAGTCTGATTCAGGACAGTCGTCTTCAAGCTGAAGAAGACGTCTCGCTCGGACCGCTGCAACCCAATCTTCCCATCTGGTACCTGCATGTGGATAATTTCAAGGAAATCAATCTCGACTCCTCAACTTCCATGAACTCTCGCTCCTAAAAATTAACTGAGAACAAGCCTGTGTGTTTTCCCTTTGCCATTTCACCCGCACAATATTTCTTCTTCTATTTTTATAAGAAACACAAAACCGAAAACAAACAACCACAACAAATTCGTCCTCTGCTGTGTTGTCCCAGGTTTAAAAACCTCAGGGGTACCAAACAAAGGAACAAGTCAAAATACCATAAAACCCCCTCTCATCTCATGAAGACGTATGTCCAGTAAAAGCTTTTAATTTTATGTTTATTCTTATTTTTTAAAAATTTGTGAAATCTTTATTTGGTAATGATCAATTGCTTATTCATAATTATAATAATATCGCAATCCAGAAGAAAAATTTTAAGCCTATAAACTTAAAAATAGACAGATACACACACATCTGTATTTATCACAGAAACACAAGGAAGAATATTCATAAAAGACAAGCACACAGATTTAATGCAATCTGATGGGTCTTAAAGGGAACTAGAATGGAAATACGATGTCAAAGAGAAGCATCTGTACTTCTGTTTTTAAATGGATGTCGGGGGGTATTCAATCATCCAATTGGATAGATTTAAAAGAGTTCATAACCGTTGTAACTTGAATTGTCAAATTTTACAATCTGCCGTAAATTATATCCTTTGCAGTTACATAAGCTTATGATCAAAAAGTCTACAGATCATTGCTGTAGCCTATTCTCATTCTCTGAAGACTGGTCATCTACGCAAAATATCTGACTGCCTGCTAACCATACACACCCAACCCTTAGGTATCCTGCAAAGAGAGAGTATGGAGAGAGAAGGGGGCAGGTGACCTCATCTTTCCCGAGACCACACTGAAAATTCCCCACCCACTGGCAAAAAGAGCACCCAGCTGTGGGGCCCCAGCCGCTGCTTCGTTGCGCTCTTCCCAGGTGGCTTTGGAGCCTAATCCCTTCAAGGCTGAGAATGCAGTCATTGTGTCCTGCTTCTTTACCATTGTCAGTGACCAGGCTCACTACGGAGCGCACCCTGCAAAGAATAATGCCTCACAGGTGTATGGCAATGGATTCCCCCCTGACTATTTGCAAAGATCTTTGAAGGACCCAATACTCTGTGAATGTGGAGCGTTCTCTTTATTATTCTACTCCATTAGGCGTGATTTCTTTTGTTCTCCACAAGCACCGGGCTTTAACTTCTGGAATATTGAATTTCATTTGCTTCTTCCCTCCTTCCCCAGGCTACTGAAATTGGTTGCTATCTTCAACTGCTCACCCCACCCCCTGTTCTTCTCCTGGGCATGGTGAATTTGGATCTGTAAAAGCCTTGTAGCAGCGTCAATTATTTTTTTTAATAAAAGATAATATTGGTCTTGGCACCAAGGCTTGTCAGAAACGCTCCCTTTTGCTTTCCCTGAACGAACGACTTGCTCCTAATTACAGACCTCTTTTTTGTTGCTTTCTCAGGCTGCGTGCAGCCTGGTGTGAACAACTTTTCCCCGGCCCTTCTGGTTCATGCTCTGGGCATGATGCAGAATGATCGCAGGCCTCGTCACTTTTTCTTGTCCAATTCCGAGCACATGCCAGAAATACTTGTTTTGATAAAACTACTAAGCCCAGCTCTTCATTAGTCTACTGTTAGCACAGGGCTTCCAGGTGGCTGGTCACCTCGGAGTTTTGGCGGAAGACCCAGGATTGGCCCTGGGACTGAGTTAGGCACCAATTCAACATTGGCCTCTGCTTCCGGTGGGAGAGGTGTGCGTTCTAACAGGCAGGACCACGTTTGCCGCTGTCCCAGACCTGGCCTGGGATGCTGTCTGCACCCCATGCCAACAGCACGATCTCGGGGCCAGACCTCCCTGAACCTCCACGGCCCTATTTGGAAACCCGGAAGCATAACTCCTACCTTATGAGACTTAACCAAGACAATGCTTGTAAAATACCTGATTTAGCGCCTGAGACCTAGTGTGTGATCAAGAAACGGCAGCTAGACTTCTCAGAGCAGAAGAGTCCTGACTTAAAAGGGTTCCTGTTCCATTTCGTGAAAACTATTAATGTAACTCTTCCCTCAACCAGGTGCCACGACCTCCTATTTCCCTATTGTCACTTTTTGTTATATTTAAAAATTCTCAGCTGGAAGTCTCTCCTATATCCCTTTCTCTAACTTGCATAATGAGTTTCTGCAGAACTCAAAAATTGGAGTAGCAGTTGCTTTCTTTTAACTGCTCTAAGCAAAATCGTTTGTTTTATTTCTGCAATTTGCCTCTCTCTTTCAAAGGCTCGATTTTTGCCGATTCCCCCTGGGGTTTCCTTTCATCAGCACGTTCCCGGAGTCCCCTGCCTTTAGAAATCACAGGATGCCCTGGTCATCCTGCGTATATTCAAGTTTCCAAAAGGCTGCTGAGCTTTCTCAGCCTCCGAGATTGGCGCTTCTCAGCTTTCAGCTTTGGTTTCTCACAGCCTGAGGACCATTTGGACGTGGGCCTAAGAACATAGTCGCACAATGTCAGAGTATTAGCATTAAGTGGGCGATGCCCCTCTTCCTGCCTCACGGCCTCATTTAGAAAAACACGAGAAAATAAATCTAATCTCCTCACGGTTCCCTTGCGCTGCACCACAGCCGGAATGTTATATGATTTCAAATTACTTATTAGAAATATTCCTATGGGTATCATGTTGAGGATTACTTTTCCAAGGTTATTATAGTGGCTGTATCGTTAGGAAAATGAGGTGTAATTCTACCTGCTATCTCATTCCAAAGGCTTCCTCTACCTTTGGACAAAACCCAACTTCCAAGTCAAGGAGTAGGACATTTATCTTCTGTTTCACCCTCGCTTCCCATCACATTTTGGATGACAAGCTGAGGGTGGGAGAAAGGGCTTTCTCGAACCATTTGCTTCTAATAATAGAGTACAGGCTTATCTCTTCTTTCAAAAGAGCTGATGTGACACCCAGGGGGAGCTTAGCGTTAGAAGAGGCCAGCGCCAGAGAGTGGAATTGTTCACGTTTTGCACTCACACTCATCTGTGAGCAGAAACACAAGGAAAATGTTCGTGGAACGAATTCAAGGCAATGCTTGTAAGTACTGGTGCCGGAGGGCTGCCGTCAGAGACTCTTGATGGGGTGCGCCCTGGCGGAACCGAATCCCTGTGTGACCTTGAGCCAGTCATTTCACTTCCCGAGTCAAAACCGCCTTCCTTGTTATCTCTCAGTGGTGTGGCTGCAGCTGGTATTCATGTATCAACTATCTGCATTTGGGTTTACCTGAGGCAAATCTTTCAAATTCATGGACAGCACTCACCATTTAATTATTTTTCTGAGTTGACAGCTCCCTCGTTCAGCAAGAAACACTAACATTTTCATTCCTTACTTTCCTGACATGCAGGTCTCTTGTAGTTCTCGCTTCCTCTATCTCATCGCTGCTGGGAAGCCCCTTGCAACATAAATTACGTTGCCATTTTTGCTCTGGGGACACTTGAAAGGGCAGTACAGCTTTTCCTAAAACCTTCCAGACAGCCCACAAGAAAGCCCTGTTTTCTGCCCAGGTTTTATTGAGGTATAAACAAAGAGAAGAGATGGGAAAGGAAATCTCTTTCTAGCACCTTCTAAGTCAGTCTTCAAAGCAAGAGTCCTTGCCTTGCTGGCAGGGAACATCCACAAAATTTTAAAGCACGGAATTTGATGAAAAGCACAAACCCATTTCCAAACCAAATACCGGTGAGTTTTGAACAGGCTTCTCTTCTCTTGGTGCAGAAAATGGAAGGTTGACTTCATTTGCATTCACACATTTTTGTCCTTCGAATTTGAAAGATGTTAATCGCTCTCTGGCTATGCAAACAGGGCTGATTTTGACCTGTCCAAAAGGAATACATCACCCCTTGAAAAGCGTTTGGAGAACCTGAAGAGATCAACCACATTTGTTTTACTCTCATGACTAAGTCTCGTCAGCTAAAACAAAGTAAGAACATTATGCAATTATTTAGAGGAAATTCGGGGCCTTTGGGACAGTCAATCATATAATTCAGGCAAAAGTGGATTTGGGGCCCTGACATTTGCAGATAATTGTGCAACCCTCAGCTGTGTGAGCCGGTCCTAGGAGAGCTCGCACCTTCGATTTGCCCCTTTTCTCCCATTCTGCTTCCCTTTGTGCTTCTTGATCAGCAGTAAAATGAATAAATCACACACAGACCCTGGCTGGGCTCTCGTGAGATATGCTAAGAGAAACAGTACGAAAACTGTAAAATACCAAACTGAAGGTGTCCTCCCCAACCTCGTTTCTCATTTAGAAAAAAAGAGGAGAGAAAGACTCGTTCAGCGAACATGAGCTTCGAAACTAAGGCTCAGCCCAGATGTTATTAAGTATAAATATTTATAAGACCCATAAAGATCCTGGCTAAGCTCAGTTTTGCCTTAATGTGGCAAATGTTTCAAATTCGGCTCTTTCACTGTTTGAAGCCTTTAGAAGGCAGGATACAGTAGAAAACGCATTACTGCTGGTGAGAGCAGGGGAGTTTCTCTTTTATGTTTTATGACCAGTTTTTCATTGGGGGTATTGCTTTTCTCAGGAATCACTTCTCGAAGTCTGCCTTTTCCAAGAAGCCAGAAGAAGGTATGTTTGCTGTAGTCATGAATTCAAGGGGGCACTGAGGAAGGCCCCCACATGGTAAAACATGCATCCTCGATGTGAACGGGTGGAGGAGAGCTAGGTTCCCTTTGTTCTTTCCCTGTTTCGGTTATCATGAAGCATACAGCAAGGTCCTAAAAGCCTCAGTCTAGTCATCCATTCAGTGGGTATGCGTCTATTATAAAAGCAACACATAGTTACCTCATGCTTTAAACCTTTAATTTGGCTAATTAGTGCGTGCTTTTCCAAAGAGAAACATTGAGCCACGCTATGAAAACAACTGCTCTGGTAACTTTTAGAGGCTTAAGTGAAAGAACTGCGGGCATACAAGCTCTGTGATGAAACAGTTCTAACCGTATGATGGTTGGAGCTCCGGGTTCTTGAACAAGGCTCGATGTATGAAGTCATTATGATTTTTCATCCATTTGTTTTATGGTAAGAAAAATCATCTGCCCACATGTCTTGTCCACCTATGAACCATGCAATGCCTAGGGATCTACAGCCCCTTTGGTTAAACACATCATGTTAAGATAACAATTACCCACCTGCTGCAAAAAGACTTATTAATAAATAGGATGATTCATCTGTGTATGGGGATGAAAAAAACCTTGAGTTTCCCCCTAAGGATAAGTCCTAATCTGTGAAATAATTCCTGCGTCGTTGGGAAAGTCTTGAGGCTCTTTCAGCCAACTGGCAGCAGCCTGGGTCTGGACCCTATCCCCCCACTGTGGCGATAGGAGGCCTTCCTGCTGCTGAGAGCTCAGGAATGGAGGCCCGTGGCCCAGCACCTGGCTTCCACAGCTTCTCAGCAAGTTCTCCAGGCATGTCCACGCCAGCGCCACACGATTCCCTACCCCCATTCTCACTGCTCAGCCTTTTTTGACTCCTGAACTTGGCAATTAATGTTGACCCTGGGTGCACTGATCCCCTCAGTGGAGGCCTTCAGCTGCTGGACACATCTGGCAAATGCTCCATGGTGCTTACCTGGATTCACTGATTAATGTAGATGTAAAGATTTTATCAAGGCTCCTGGCAGCTGGACTTCAAGATGTAATCACAAAATCAATCCACATAGACTAACTGGGCAGAGACTCACTAAGAAGACATCCCACAATGTCAGGCACTTAACTAAGGCACTTGGGCTCCCCTGCCCCAGATTGATTCTTTTCTTTGCCTAACAGGTGATGCTGCCCATCTAGGTGGACGGCCACTCCGTGCTCTGACCACCGTGCTTTCAGAGCCTTGCAGTTCGTAGGATGACCACCAGGGGGCACCTGTGCATCATCCCACTCCCTAGGGAATGGACCCGCTAGGACCTGCAAGATCCCTCTTGCAGTTGCAGCCCCCCAGCGGGATCTGTAACATCTGCTCTGCTGCATTTTGTTTGCAGAGCTCCATGATTCTTCTCTTAGCTTCAGGCATCTACTGAGGAGAAGCAGAGGCTCCTCTCTTCCCCTCTCTCTCCTCTCCCACTCTGTGCACCTGAGTGGACAGTAGGGCAGAGGGATCGTCCAACCCCTGGGCTCTCAGCCTGCTGCTCTGTCCTTAGTATCTGGGAACACCGGCCAGGTTGGCTGGCTTGGCATCGACGTTTCCTATTGGAAATTCAAAGACTTCAGAACTAGAGGTTATTAACCATGTAACCACCTTGTGAAAAGTAGCACAGATCAGAGATTATCAATTTACTGCCGCTTGACATACTGAGCTCAGTCTGTGCAGCCATTGCCTGGCCTTGATTCGTCAGGCTCATCTGGCGTGATTTTAGCACATTATCATTTAATTCCGCAAACATTTGCCAGGCATTGTGCTGGGGATATACTTGTCATGCTCCAGTAATTTACAGGCTAGTGAGGGAAGAAAGTCAACAGGCCATTATAAAACAGGGCATTCTGGCAAGAGCTGAGGGTAAAGGGCTTCCAAAATAAGGCACTGTCTGACCCAGTCCTGGAGGGTGAGTCACCTCGCCAGTCCTCTGTGGCATCTGAGTAGCCCGGGGCCAGAACCATCCATAGCAGCTCTGGGGCCTGAGGGCCTGGCTATAGAGGAGCGATTCTATTTCCCCATAGCAGCAAGGGACAGGAAGGCTCCAGGGAAGTTCAGACTTTCATTTATTCATTCAGCATTTACCAGACTAGCTATTGCCCGCCAGACAGCACACCCAGTCCAAAATAAGCCAGGCTGGACGGCACTCTTCACCACACACGGGGGCTCCTCACCAGGTGGAACCCACATTAGGCACCAAAATCCTGAGTCCAATAGTCAAGTCGAATCCACCCAGCCCTGGCCTGAGAGACAAAGCATCCTGTTCTTCCTCTCTGGGTCCAGGCCATTGGCCGTCCTGGGGGATCGTCTCTGCTGGGGCTGGCAGCTTTGACCGGGCTCCTTGCTACTGTAGCCAGAATGAGTCTCATCCACAATTCGGTGGTCTGAGAAATACAAATTTTTAAATGTTTTCCATAACTTTATTTCTATTTCAAATTCCCGTTCCACCTGACAGTCAGAATCAGGTTTTCCATTTGTTCTGGATTTCCTCTCCCCACTTTTCTCAGAGTGGTGTTGATGTTCCATGAACTTGGTTATATTGAGGCAGGAGGGGGGGGGGTTTAGTCCTTGAGTCACCTGTCTGGTCTGAGGTGTCAGGTGAGCTTGTCCACATAGCCCCTCAAGTCAAGGCTCTTTTCACCGAGGAGAGACATCGAAATGAGTTCCTTCCCCTGCTCCCATGGGGCCTGGGCCCACCTGCACTCTCTCTGCAGTCTTGACTTTTAAGACTCTGTCCTGGAAAACTGTCAGGGCACCCTCTGAGGCAGCCACTCTGGGACTCCATTCCCATTCCTGGGGAGCATTTTTTTTAAAAGCTAGAGGGGAAAATCCTTTTTCATTCTCGAAGTTTCTCTCAGAGAAATTTCCTGTAACTCCAGGTGTGCTTTGGAGGCATGAAACAATACTCTTATGGGGTTAGGCTTTGGAAACCCAAGGTAGGAGGCAGGTCTCCCTTCTACTTTTTTTTTTTTTTTTTTTTAAGAAAGTGCTTTATTTCAACCTTATTTCCATTTTCTGTTTAAGAGTCTGTGGAAGAATAGACTCTGAACAGTTCCTACCCTTCCGGTGGCCTGAGCAGTGAGAGCTGCAGACCAGGCTTTGTGATGGGCTGAACACTCCGGGCTGCAGTCGTGGACAGGCTCAGGGGACACCTGCACCATTGGACTAGCCTGTGACCTTGGGTTGAGTAGCAGTCAAGCCGGGAGCTAGAACAGTCCATTCGCCCTGAAATTCCTCCCTGCTCCTGGCCTTCTCGGCAGCAGCCTGCTCCCCCTTCTCCATCTCTTCAGGGTCTCTGTGTAAGTAGACATCAGGCAGGACCGCCCACGGGGGTTCAAAGGAAACAGTGCCATGCGTGCACTAAACTTCCCCGGCACATGAGCCCCGCGGAGCGAGCGCCCTTGATGTTGCGTGGGCTGGCAATGTCTGCACTGCGCAGAGAGTCCGTATCATACAGAGCAGTGGGAGGCCCCTTACGGGCCGGTGTTGGGAGGCTGGAGGACAGCCCTGGATAGGAAGGCACCAGAAATCTTGGCTCCGTGAAGGCTGGATCTCGTTAGTGAGGGTTCCAGCAATAGGAGCAGACCCCGTGGCAGCAGCGAAATTCAGCACAGCCTGCTGGCCGGTATTCCTGGAGGATGTGACAACCAACATCAGCCAGGTTCTCAAGGGCAACAGTGGCTCGAACTGCGAGCAGAAACTTCTCCCGGGTTCTCTTCATATGTATGACGTGGATGCCATCGCTTTCCCTTTTGTAGATGTACCGATCCATTTGGAGGTCAAGGTTGGTGCCACCTAAGTGGGATGTCCTCCCCTTTCAGTTGCAGGACATCAAGGGCTCCGGACATTGAGAAAGAGTCTCTTTACCCAGAACAACACTGTATGGACTCCACTCTGGGTGTTGCAAAAAGGTGCCTTCTGCACCTTGTGGCTGTGCCATCTACCTGGCCCTCAGGCACTGCAGAATGAGGGGACACGAGGGAAGGAGGAGGATTACCAGGAGAGAGATTTTAAAAATCAGTTAATATCTCTGCTAAAGTATCAAAGATGTTATTCTACCACATCAAGGCATTCTTCTTTTTTAATTTCTGCCTAGACAAAGTTCCAAGTTCACTTTAAGAACAGTCTTTCATCTACTGGCTCTGTGTGGCTCCAATGTGTTCTGCAAAACGGTTGCTTCCAGATTTATTTCTGTTCCTCCAACCCTGTACCTGTCTCTCTAAGGGTAAGTCTCCCAGCACTGAGACAAACAAAGGGGTGGATATAATATAGCTTGATGGAAAAGCTTCAAAGCCATAGAAATTTGGGCTAACCAGATCCCCCACGAGCCCCAGCTCCCCGACACTTCTCCGGGTAAATCAAGCACACATCTCTAGGCTACAATCACTTAGGAACGTCACTAGGCAACTATCTCACCATGCACCCTCCCCTTCACAATAAAGAGAATTGACTAGTAGCAAACCGTAAGGGACTCTTAAGGATAGAGAGCGAACTGAGGGTTGGTGGAGGGAGGTGGGTGGGGGATGGGCTAGATGGGAGATGGGCATTGTGATGAGCACTGGGTGTTGTATATAAGTGATGAATCACTGAATTCTACTGCAGAAGCCAATATTGCACTGTATGTTAACTAACTAGAATTTAAATAAAAATTTGAAAAACACAAAAACAAAACAAAGCAAAAAAGAGTTGACTAGGCTCTGGAAAAAAACAAAGATCAAAGCCACAGACAGGCCTGCCCTCAAAGAGCTTACAGTATGGGAGGCAAGGACACCAAACATGTGTTTTGATGTAAGAAAAGGAGTTCAGGTGTGAATATGCACTGTTTGAGTTGATTGGCAGAAATTTCTGGAACTAAGGATGGAACCAGTAAGATATAGATGATAATTCAACCCTGATAGGGGACAAGACCATTACTACTAAGAAGAGCTACTGTATTGAATACTCTATGTTCCAGGCCATGGGATATCCTAATGTCTTCACATGCTTCACCTCTTTTAATGAGGTTGCTATTATTATTATTGTTATTATTATTATTATTATTATCCCAAATCAAAAGTGAGAAAACTTTACAAAGGTTGAAGAACTCGTCCAAGGCTATGGAGCTGATAGGTGGGATGATGGGAGTCAAGGTCAAACTGAAGGGCTCTGAGTCCATGCTCCTAACCAGGGTGCCACACGTCTTGACCAGACAGTTGTTTCTCTGATGTGTCTCCACCATTCTGTTGCGAGCAATTGGAGAAGCAACACCATCGTTTATCTCTTGGATTTTCTCCACAGCACCATGCACACTGGCCTCCAGTTAGTGTCAGTGACTGACTGACTTTTTAAGCCTCCTCCTTTGTGAGGTGACTGTGAAATGTATCTGAGACATTGAACTTCATTCCACAAACTTGCACTGAATGTCTAAAGCAGGCCGATGTGAGGGTGGGATTCAAAGATAAGACGAGATCCCTAGCCTCAGGAAATGCCCGATTTGTGTGCGAGGAGGAGGGAGAGCGAGGAATAGAAAAACAACTCAAACCAGCTCTGTGCCACAGTGCAGGCACTGGGAATCTTCTGGGCTCCAGGCCAGGTCCAAAGACACTATGACCCCTGTGAGCAACCTTGAGGAGCCTCGATACAGGACTGACTTCTCCATTAGGCACAGCAGGGCAAGTGCCTGGGGTCCTGAAAATGTTTTTCCTTTTCTTTTAAATCAGATAAAAAATGAATAATAGTAATGAACTCAGCCTAGATTATACTTATCTTATGCCAACATAGACATTTAAAATTATTTATTTATTTATCTATTTATTTACTTATTTGTTTACTTTTTGTTTATTTGCTTACTTGCTTGCTTACTGACTGACTTACATGAGGTAAGAGCTCACGAAAGCAAAGTGCCCAGGGCCCATGAAAGTCATGGCTCCACTGTGGTGGCCAAATCAGTCGTTCAATGCATACTGGATTTTATAGGTACCGGATTTTATAAGGGACCAAAAACTGTCCTTGGCTCTAAAACTTGGGGTAATGTTTTATCATTGATCATAACATCTCGAGGGAAACAACCTTCGAACCATGAAATTTTGTCCTTATAAGACCAGGGGAAAAAAAGAAAGATCCAAATCCCAGCATTCCCTTCTTGAACCCAAATAGCATCGCTTTGTGTCCCAAACCCTAGAATTATTCAGAATCGATTGCTAAAAATAGGGCCTGATCTCTCTCCCTGCCCTAGGTGAGGATGTGAGAGCGAAAGCCACATTCTGGAAACATGTACGTAATCCATGTATGGTGACTGAGAAAGGAAAGCCATGCCATCCTGCCTGCTTCAACTCTGCTGCTCATCACTGGGCACAGGAGGCCCCACTGGCTACTGGCTGGGGAGTCGGACTTGGAGGGGGCACCAGAGCTGGAACCCAGAGCGCTGGGCGGTTTCAGGAGGAGGTGACTGTGGACAGGGGCTTGCAGTCTCTGTCAGGCCGCTGGGACCGGAGGTGGTGGGAAAGGCAGGGCGGTCAGTGGAACCCGGAGAGCAGGGGCTAGCCCAGAGGGAGCCTGTTCCCCAAACCCCTCAAGGGATGGTCCTGGATGTTAAGCTTCTTTCAAAGCGCCACAGGGACTTGTTGGAATCAGGGTGAGGGCAATTAGACGACATCTGTGAAGGGTAAGATGAGACAGTGACTCATGCTTGCAAATGCTGACCGATTCTACCTCATACCTGAAGCGCAAAGTGACATTTCTCGCCCTTTCCCCAAATAAATCTTCCCTGTGCTGCATTCTCTGAGGACCTCAAGGCCTGTCAAGGACTTGGCCCTGAGCTCATTGAAATCACAGTAGATTGCCAAGTTTTGCAGATGTTTGCACCGACTGCTTTATGTTTTGCAATATTCTAGAGCTGTTCCCAAGTGACGTTCATCCATTCACCAAGTTAATGCTTAATAAGAATGATCTACAAAGGGTGACAGCTCCAAAAGATGGGGAGAGGGAAAACCACCTCCAATGAGAGTGGATGAGTGAAACAAACAAACAAACAAACACAGTGCCATTCCCAATGGCTTGAGGAAAGGGAATTTGAACAGCAGTTCCTAGGAAAAGAAAAAGAGGACAACAGTGTTTATTTATGGACACATGGACATGTTTGTTTTTCTCAGAAGTGCTGTGAGACCCCACCTAGGCTGGGAATGCTCCCGCTGACCTGAAGCAGAGTGGAGATGACCGTACGGTTAAGCTCGCCACAAATGAGCTGTGTCTGAACTCGACAACGTGGGCTTTTATGGAAACAGAGATCAATTCAACAGCCAAGGAGGGGTTAGTTCCCAGGACAAGAAAAGTTTGATTAACTCTGAAGGAAGCAGAATGATCCCAAAGCTCCAAAAATGGAATGAACGGTTCCTACTTTTGAACCTGCTTTTATCTATAACATCTCATTTAATGCTGGAAAAATCCCGTGGGTGTCTGTATTAGTGTCTCAACAGAAAGGTAGAGAATTAGAGGGTTTCCTAAAGGTCAGCTGACAAGTTAGCGGCAGATCCGGGACTAAAGGACGGGTCTCAATTCCTTCCCAGCGTTTTGTGTGCAGTATAAAATGCTAAGTATACTTTCTGGCTGTTACGCTCTGCATGGTTCACACGGAGTGTCTCCAAACCTCCCCTCGATGCTACAGGAGTGGTATTATTATCTTCATTAAGAGATGGCAAAATTAATGCTCAGGGAGAGATTACGCAACAGACCGGAGGTCACAACCCATTCGACAAAAATATGGGGCTTCTGTCTTGTGCTAAGCCTGGGCTTTCTCAGATACCAAGCAAAGCAAGTATAATTGAGAAGAAGGAATTACTAAAAGGCCTCAGTCAAAGTAAGTTGTATTTGAAAGAATTTTTTTTAAGGCAAAATAATCATTTGGCGCACTGTGGGGTTTTTTTGTGCTAACAGGCTGAATTCCACGTAGGAATGGGAGAAGAGCCGTAATTGCTTGGAAGGACTGCAGATGCACCCAGGCTCATTTTATTAATTAAGCAGGCCTGGATGCTAATTCAGTTGCTATGCACCAGAGCTCCCGGGAAATGCATGCGGAGGCGGAACCTTTAAGGAGATTTATACAAAATGCAGGTGGGAATTTGAGAAGACGAGAGGAGGAATGTGCTCGCACAACCATGCTATGCAGCACAGAATCTAGTTTCTTAATAGTGTCCGTGGCCTGCGCTACCCCCAGCTCCCCACCAGCTGGAGGACATGAGGAAGGATAATGGACAATTATAATAGCAAGTATAATAGTGATGATCATAGTAAGAAAGCTTTTTTTTTTTAAAAAAGCCACAATTCTGGACCTACCTACCCTCTGTGTAGGAACTCCAGCCTGCCTCAGTTTCCCCCCAGCTCGTGATGCGACCCCGAGGCCCCAGGGTAGACTTGCTGTCTCACAGTGGGCACCAGCTTCCTGCTGCCCCAGGTCCCCCGTGGCACCTTTCGGCCTCTGAGCCGCCAAGCTGCTGGTGCTGCAGAGGCCTGACTTCGCCCTCCAGCTGGAGGCTGCCCCGGCTGACCCCGGGCTGCCCTGTCCCTGTCCCGCTCTGGAGACTGGCCTCAGGGGCAATCTTGTCTTTAACACGTGGCCTCCTCTGTTGCAGAGGTCACAGAAGACTGCGCCCAGAGCTCCCCACGTCTTACGGAGATTTTAATGAAACAGCTCTCCTATTTATTTGTGTTGCTGCCTCCATTGCCTGGGGCCATGGCACCGGGCCGGAGCAGGGGGGCTGAGGTTTGGGGGTGGGGCTCAGCAGGGACAGCACACTTTCTGTCCAGTCGCTTAGCTCCCGGCCCTGACCCGCCATCCCGCATCAATTCTTTATCCTCCCTTGTGTTTTTCTCAGGCGCGTCTGAATCCTGGGGTGAATACAGTTTAGCTTGTACCCTGTGACACTCACTAAAACTAAACAGGTTTCCCCCCAACGTGGGAGATTCCACCAGAAGGAGAACAGAGGTCAATGCGGTCATTTGGAATCTGATTAACACAAAGCTGCAGAAACAGGCTCCCGGATTAAGTGCTTTCCCCAGCCACCCCGGGCCCTTTGGGCAGCAGGAGCTGCTCCTGCCCTGGTGGAATATGGGTCAATTTGCTTTGCTTGCCCAGTGGGATGGCTTTAGCACCCACATTTCAAGTTGGGTTCTCCTATTGTTATTTTAAAATGATGTATATCTAAGAATGATGCTATTGCTTGAATTTAGAAGGAAAGGGATTTTTAACAAGTTTATTCATTGGCATAAAGAAGAAAAGGTTGCTTTTTTAAAAATCAGGATTACGAAGGCGTCACGTAAATACCTCCTCTTCAGTGTACAGCTGGGTGACAGATACAGCTGGGTATGAACCACAATCACGTTTCCACTCCTTCCCCCCCAAAAGTTCCCTGTGTCCCCTGGCACGCCCACAGCCTATACCCCAGCCCCCCACAACCATCAATCTGTTTTCTGTCCTTACAGTTTTACCTTTCCTAGGATGTCATTTAAATGGAATCATACACTGTCTATAGTGTTTTGTGTCTGGTTTATTTCATCTAGCACAATGCCTTTGAGATGCATCCACATTGCTCTCTGTACCAGCATTTCATTCCCTTTTACTGCAGACCGGTATCCCTTATATGGGTGCTCTGCAATTTGTATGTACATTCACCAGTAGATGAACATTTCTGTTGTTTCCAGTTTTTAGCTGCTATGAACATTTGTTTACAAGTCTTCGTGAAAACATATGTTTTCACTTATTTGGGGGTAAATACCTAAGAGTAGGATTGCTGGGCTGTTTGGCAAGTATATAGGGAAGATTTTTTGAAGCTGAGGGGAGTTTAAGAATGAAGCATGAGAGACTATGGACTATGAGAAACAAACTGAGGGCTTAGAGGGAAGGATGGTGGGGGAATGGGATAGACTGGTGATGGGTAGTAAGGAGGGCACATATTGCATGGTGCACTGGGTGTTATATGCAACTAATGAATCATCGAACTTTACATCAGAAACCAGGGATGTACTGTATGGTGACTAACATAATAAAAAAACATTAAAAAAAAAAGAATGTTGCTTGGGTAACTTATATAGAGAGTAACATAACAAGGTGATGGATTTTAACAAGTATTAGCTCAGCTCTGGGCTCTGTCCCATCTTCCAAGGCCTGAGCTTAGTCAATTCACTGCTTTGTTCGTCTGGACACAAGGGATGGGGCAGGTATCTTTCATTATTAGGGGGCTCTACCACTTATCAATGGCGTGACCTTGGGGAAGTACTGAAGTTCACGGTGCTTTTGTTTCCTTCATTTTAACACGAGCCATAGCACGGTGCCTACTTCACAGAGATGGTGTGAGGATTTTTTTGAAGTATACAGGTGAAGAGTGGCGTGTAATGCCTGCCACCCAGCAAGGACTCAATAAACGCCACCTACTTAAAGTCTAGGGGGAAATCAGAACTAGAATTTAAACGGAAAGAGATCATAGCAGAGATCATTTGTCTTCCTCAAAAGCTCTGGTATTTTGAATCAAATATGCTCACCAGATACCATGAAGGACACAGTCATGCATTCCACACACATTGAGGGCCTGCTGAGTGCCAGGTGAGGAAGACCGGCCCAGGTCCCATCCTTTGTATGGAGTTCACAGTCTAGTAGGAGAGACAGGCAGCATGACAGGTCCGTCTTGTGCGCCATTACGAACTTGAATGAGTGCACCGGAAGCAAAGAGGACAGGGGAGATGTACGAGGTGCAGGTCTGCCAGACGCCCGCCCCATCCCCGCCGGGGCACTAGGTACTAGGATACCCTTTTACAGTTTCTACCTTCAGCTCAGTGATTACCTGTGCTTAAGAGGAGGGGGAGAGCAGCTCCCCTGATCTCCTTGACTCATTTCCCCCCTTACTCATTATTCATCAGCCAACACTTGCCTGATGCCCTTTAGAATCAGGCTGCTGTCCTGGGTGCCGAGGCCACGTGCACATGGCAGTAGGACATGCTTCTCCTAGTGGGGGGGTTACAACAAAGTCGAGGATGAGACCAGGATGTATACACAGTGACAGCTCTTCTCCCTGCTGCAACGGCTCCATGAAAAGGATCATGAAACTTTGATGAGTTCACGGGCCAGGCAGCTAAGCACCATTTCCGCTGGCCCAGATTTAGCAACAGGGTGATGCCGCAGGGAGTGAAGGGACAAACTTGCGGCTTTGGCGGAATGGGACTCACAGACGTGCGGGGTCCTCTCCTTGGGGGCCCGAGGGAGAAGTTAAAGCGCCCCGAGGAGGAGGCAGTGGAGCAACGCAGGACCCACCATCAGTTCCCTCCCTGAAGCCAGATGGTGCTTGCCAGAGACTTCCAGAGAAAACCGAGGGTGAACAAGCAGCAGGGCTGCTGCAGAGATGTGGAACATATATCTTGGAAAATAACAACTGTTTCAGAAAATTGGAAAGGCACTAACATGCTGAGAAGCCAATCTTGATGTGCAGGAACAAGGACCTGCGCAGCAGTCACAGGGACTAACAGATTTGCCCTTCTCGTGGGTCTCAGCCAAGCCCAGCCAAAGGCAGTGACCGGCCAAGCCGTAGAGTTCATGACACCTGTGTGTTTCCCTTTTGTCCTTACTTAAGTTTTCAGGTGCACCCACTGGATGCCTTCTGAGTACTAGGCACAATGCTCAGTCCTATGGGTAGATGTGGGTTGCGTTGGTTTCTCAACACCCTCAATTCCTTTGGGTAACTAACCCCCCCGCCCCCACCACCAACCCCCATGATCACAAATCATGTGGTACTGTGGAGCTATCCATCACAGATTCACACCCTCCTAGTCAAGAGATGGCGGTGACATCCAGGCTCCATCACTCTACCCCTTTCTCTGGGGGCCAAGATTGGTCTTGGGGTGGTCATATGACCTGAGCTAGACCAGTTAGAGACTTTTTTTGCAACCCAGGTGTGAAAGCTTTGTGGTGAACTATGGTACTGAACTACATACCCTAGAATTTTCTTTCCAGTATGTTTTCAGACAGGGTGGGCTATGAGAGACATTCTTTTGGGAGATGTGAAGGACAGAAGGGAAGTGGTAGCCATTTTGTAGCATACCTACACCTTCTCCCAGTTATTTGCTCAAACACTAATTTGGGCGCTGGTGTAAAGGGATTTTACAGATGTAATTAAAGCCCCTGATCAGTTGACTTGAGGTTAGGGACATTATCCTGAGCTGGCCTAACTTACTCAGTTGGAAGTCCTTAAATGGAGGGTTAGGCCTTCCCTGGACCATGGCTTGCACCCATGCCTGTGGGTCCGGCCTGCTTCTGAAATTCCCCTCTACAGGTCTGCTCTCTGGATTTCTGATGTGCTTTGCCAGCCAATTCCTCATGATAAATCTCTAGAGGTGTGTGTGTGAGCACACACGTGTGTGTGTCCTATTGATTCTGCTTCCCTGGTTGAACCATGACCCGTACAACAAAAGACAGGGTTTTATGTTTGGGTTATTACTGTGGTCTGCTAGCTGTCCCATGCATCCATTTTCTTCTCCTGTTATACCAGGACTTCTGATTTTCAGCTAGGCTCACAGCCACCCTGAGGTTCAAAAGTCAAAAAGTAAAAATTGACCCAAGAAAAGTAAGAATAAATAGCCACAGAAAGTTTTGTCCACTGATATTTGTAGCAGCTTTTTTTTTTAAATCAAAACTAAGAACTAGAAAAAAACCCAATTGTGCATCAAGTAGTAAATGGATAAATAGACCATGTACATCCATATCATTGGATATTACTCAGTAGTAAGAAGGAACAACTACCATTCACAAAGCAACACGGATGTATCTTGAAAGAAACCAGTCACAAAGGCCACATATTTGCAAATCATATATCTGATAGGAAAATTAGCAAATCATATATCTGATAAGAAAATTGCATCCAGAATATCTACATAACTCGTACGACGCAAAAATAAAGACATGTAACCTAATGGAAAAGTAGGTCCAACAAAATCGGAATAGAGATGTCTCCAGAGAAGATACATAAATGCTAATAAGCACATAAAAAATGATCAACATCAATAGCCATTAGAAAATGCAACTTAAAAGAGGAAGTGGGGTTATTGACCACGATAGGGAGCAGAGGTAGGAGATCCTTTATACTTCAGAAGAGGAGTGACTCTGGAGAAGTCCACAGGCAGCTGCTTCGGGTGCTTCTAAGTGGTCGGGGAGGATCCAGACAAGTAAACAGGGCCATGAATCAAGCAGGTCATCCATGTTCCCCAAGATAGCCCCACTGGCTGCACCACAGCACTGTGACTTGCAGGCTTGGGTAGAGGGGTAGGAAGAAGAGCTTGGAGAAGTCATAGGAGTGAGTGAGGTAAGCTCTTTCGGAAGACCTGGATGCATTTCTGGGCGCAAAGGACTCCCCCAGGGAGTACAGTGCAGTGGGAAGAGGCTGAGAGCCCAGGAGGAGGGCCTATGGTCTTTTCCCTAAGCTGCAAACCTCTCTCCTCTTTCTCCAGTAAGAGTGAATAACAGATGTCTTTGCTCAGTATACTAGAAAACTTCGTTTCTCACACTAAAAGCCCTTTGGTGTGATAACAATTGTAACTGATTTTTGGGGGTATAACTCATTGGATATAAGCATGAAATCGTTTTATTCTTCCCAATAACTGGCCCTTGATAAAGTCCATGTTGAACTCTCCTTTCTAACTCAGGGCCAGGTGCCCTCATCACACAAATTTGACCACATCCCATTAGTTTCCATCATTCTTGGTTACTAAAATAGTTCAATGTTGGCATCTAAAACTCAGTCTGTATCATGGAAATGTCTTCATTCTTGAACTGGGGCTATCTCTGCTTTGAGAGGAGGCGGGTGGTGTGATCTGGCTCTGAGACTCTTTCCTTCCAGTAAGAGCTGGCTTCCCCACTGTCCTGCAGAAAGGAGGCAGAGTGTCTCCCCTGGTGACTGTCAAGGTGGTACGTGCCCCTGGCCTTGCATGGCTCAGTCTGGTTCCATGTGCCCTGTGGGCAGCCGCATCTGAGGCTACATATGCTACAAAAATGGCTACCGTTTCCCTTCTGTCCTTCACATCTCCCAAAACACATAGGCAGTGGGGCGGCTCTTCTAGAAGAATTGTTCAGCTTCACCTCCACTCCTGAAAATAGTTCAGCTCCACTAGCAATGCCTATTTTCCACCCATTCTCCAGATGTGGTGTCTCATTGACCTTGAAATGTCCCCGGCTCTCACACCTTTAGTAATGTTGTGCCCCTTCATGGCCATAGAAACCACTGAGTTCCTCCTCCATAACCCAGGACGGCCATGAATGTTCACTTCATAACCCAGGTGGGGCTCTCTGAGAAGCAGTAGTGCCATATAAGATATGCCGAATATACTAGAAAATTATTCGTTGTTCTTCTGAAATTCAAACTTACCTGGGCATCCTGCAGCTTTACTGGCTAAATCTGACAACTGCAGTAGAAACAAACTCTGAGCTGGAGACTTGCATGCAGAAAGTTCATGGGGGAGTGCGTTGGGGATTGACGCCTGACGGGGGAGCGAAGCCCGCAGAAGGGGGCAGAGAAAGACGTTGAACTGAGATGCAGTCACAACAAAGACCTCAAGCTACCCTCCAGAGAGCTCTGGAGCTGGGTAGATCCTTCAGAATTGCCCCACATTGAGGGGAAGGTGCCTGGGGCTTTATACTCCCCCAAAAGACCCATCAGTAGATGGGGGCTGCCCCTGGAAGGTGTGACCTTGGGCAGGGCAGTGCTCTTCAGCAAGATCCAATCTGGGAGCTGGGAGTCCCCGGCAAGTGCAGCATACAGAAGCTACATCTCTCCATGGAGGGGAACCCACGTGCCACTGGAACTCACCATGCAGAGGGTTCACCTCCATCAAACAGCAACTCGTGGCAGAAGGATTTGAATCGTCACGAGGGCAAAGGGCAAGAAGCCCAGGTAAGAAAAAGTTGCCCGGCAGCTGACTGGACTATTTCGTGAGGGGACCAATGATTTTATTTGGGCACAACACCCTTACCAGGCATATCATGGGTATAAAACGCACACAGCTGAGTTTAAAAGTTGTAAGCCTAAAGTGTACTGTTTCATGACCTCTTCAGATTGAACAGCGGGGCTCCCTGAGCATCCTTTCCCTCTCACAGAGGTGTGTGCGGGGCTCACATTCTGGAAGCCAGGCTCTAAGGCAGGTGGGCGCTGCAGCCCGGCTCCGCACCCCCTCCGGCGCCCCGTCCCGCCCCCTCCATAGCCCTCCCCCTCGCTCTATCCCACGGTCCCCGCGGGCAGGGGCTGACTTCTGACACACCGGACACTACTTCGGCTGACTTCGGGGAAGGTCTCCGAGGTGGAGGCCGCCCCCTCTGGTGTCCTGGAATGCCCCGCTCTGCTTCCTACACCCCTGCTGGCTCGGCAAATTCAGCCGCGCCAGCCGCGCCCAGGCCTTGTCATCACCGGGCTGCCCTCGCAGACACCCCGCACTCCATCATCCCACTCGCTGGCCGCAAACGCTGTTTTTCCAGTTCTCTCCCTCCCCCTCTTCCTTCCTCGGGCTGTTCTCCCAGCAAGGCTGGCTGCCCCGGGGCCCTCCCTCCACCACAACTCAGCACCTCAGCCGCTCTCACATCAGCGTCCTTACCCCTCTTCCCGCGTCCCGCCCTCCTAGCCCGGCGCACCTGGGGGCTGCTGGAGCAACGCCCACAAGATGGCGCTGCAGAGTCAGAGCCCCCCGCGGTGGGCCGCTCTCCCAGAGTCACTCAGGGGCCCTCTTCCTCCGGACAGTTCCTTCTCCCTCCTCCAAGAAAGTCCCGATTCCTCCTGCCCGCCTCTCCCCCTCCCTCCAGCACGTGACCTCACTTGCGCCTCACAGAAGAGGAGGAGACCCTCAGAGGAGATCGCCTCAGTTTTCTGCGGCTGCCTCAAGCTCACGCACACCTTTCCATTCTCCCCTCTTCGCCCTGGTGTCCCACGAAGATTTGGCCCTCCCTGGGGGAGTGTCCTCCTTCCATCTGGACTCCCAGTCCTCTCTCCTCCCCTATCTTTAGTCTCCTGCTACAATGGTTTCCTCTCTTACCAAATCACTTCCTTTCTGCTGTCTCTATCGGTTCTGGTGTATAAATATATTCAAGATCCTACAGCACTTTGAAATAAATTATCAACGGACCCTACACTTCCAAGAAGCATCACCAGGTCCCTGTCCTGTTGGCACTTAGATTACCTGAGACTAAGCTACAGGTAGAGTTTCCATTTCCACACGCTCCACCTACAACCCAAATCTCAGAAACATGCCTTTTGACCCAACCACTTCCCTGCAATGCCTACGTCGTGACCCGTTTCTGTCTTACTGGACCTCACTTCAGTTCTTGGCTCTGTTGACTGTTCTCTCCTTGAAACTCTTGTCAGGCTGCTCTCGCTCAGGTCCCTCCATGGGCATCTGACACTTTGGTGTCCTCTTTGCTCCTCTCTCTGCTTGTGCTCATCCTCCCATGGTTTAACCCCTTCTGAGCAGGCCCATGACTCCCAAAGCATCATCATTCCCACCCAGCCATATCCTGGGAGCTCCAACCCAGAGTCACAGCTGCCTCCCAGACTCTCCCCCTGAATTTCCTGGGTAGAGGAGCGTTCCTCAACCCATCACAGCTAAACCCACAGATCTTCTCTAGACAGGTCTGCAGGCTAAGTGTGTGTACCACCTTCTACCAATGGGCTCATAACCAGAAACCTAAGAGGTGTATTTGATTCTTCCCTCTTTCTTCTTCTATATCCAGTCTGGACAGAAAACAAGTATACAGGACACCTGGCAACCACCTGAGGGCAAACAAGACTGAACTTTGAGTTTCTTATACAGTATTCTTATATTGTGAGTTTGCATCTCAGCACTCATTAGCAGTGTTTGTTCATGCCTTTGCTCTTTCCCTCACTGGCTATTCAACCACAAACCAGAGCTGAGTGTCTTCCAGGACCAGTGCTGTGCTCGGCATGGCCTGGAGTGGCATGGGGGATGGGGAGGGACTGCTGATGGGTACAGGGTTTCTTTTCAGGGTAATGAAAATACTTTAAAATTGGATTGTAGTTATGCTTGCACAAGCCTATACTTTTACTGAAAAATGTTGCATTGTATAATGTGTGAATTATACCTCAATTTTTTAAGTGGCATACCTGTCTTTTAATTTTTGAGTTGTAAGGGTTATTTGTACATTCTGAATACAAGTTCCTTATCAGACGTGTGATTTGATAATACCTTCTGCCATTCTGTAGGCTGTCTTTTTACTTTCTTGATGGTATCGTTTGCAGCTCCAAATGTTTGAGTTTTGATGTAGTCTTCAGTTATCTATCTGTTTATTATTGTCACCTGTGCTTTCCATGTCTAGAAAGCAATCGCCTAATCCAAGGTCGTGAAGATTTACTCCAAAGTTTTCTTTTAAGGTTTTCTAGTTGTAGTTGCTTTTCCAATGAGGTCTATGAATTCATGTGAAGTAGGGATCCAATTTTATTTTTTTCCCCATTGAATTGTCTTGGCATCCTTGTTGAAAATCAATTGACTGTAAATGTATGAACTTATTTCTGGACTATCAATTATATTCCATTACTCTATATATCTATCATTATGTCAGTACCACATAGCCTCGATTATTCTTTGTTATAAGTCTTAAAGTTGGGAAGCATGAATCCTACAACTTTTTTTTTATTTTTCAAGGTCGATTTGGCTATTCTGGGTAGCTTGAACTTTCAAGTACATTTTAGGATCATCTTGTCACTTTCTGCAAGGAAGCCAACAGGTCCTAAAAGATAACATAGGAGAAAACCTACACGACCTTGGGTATGGTAATGACTTTCTAAATACAACACCGAAGGCATGAAATAAATAATTGGTAAACTGGACTTCATTAAACTTAAAAACTGCTTTGTGAAAGACAGTGTTACAAGAATGAGAAGAGAAGCAAAAACTGGGAGAAAATATTTGCAAAAGACACATCTGCTAAAGGACTGTCACTCAAAATATGCAAAGAACTCTTAAAACTCAACAATAAACAAAAATAACGCAATTAAAAAGTGAGCCACAAACCTTAACAGACACCTTACCAAAGAAGATACACAGATGATGAATAAACATAGGAAAGGAGGCCCGACTTCGTTTCTATGTCATCAGGGAAATACGAATTAAAACAACAGTGAAATATCACTAAGCATCCATTAAAGTGGCCATAAAATGGAACATTGACAGCACCAAATGCTGGCAAATATGTGGAGCGACACGGACCCTAAATCATTGCTGGTGTGAATGCAAAATGGTACAGCCATTTTGGAAGACAGTTTGTCAGTTTCTTACAAACTAAACATTCTCCTATCATACAATCCAGCAATTGTTGAAAACTTACATCTATACAAAAATTTGCACATGGATGTTCATAGTAGCTTTTTAATAATTGCCAAAACCTGGAAGCAACCAAAAAATATCCTTCAGTAGATGAAGGGATAAATAAACTATGGTACATTTAGACAGAGCGATATTCAGTGCTAAAAAGAAATGAGCTGTCAAGCCATGAAAAGACTTGGAGGAACTTTAAATGCATATTACTAAGTGAAAGTAGCCAATCTGAAAAGGTTACATACTGTATTATTCCATCCATATGACGTTCCGGAAAAGGCAAAACAATCGAGAGAGTAAAAAGCTCAGTGTTACGGGGTAGAGATGGGAAGGCACGAACAGGTAGAGAATAGAGGATTTTTAGGGCAGAGGAAATACTCTGTATGATATTGTAATAGTACATATGTATTATTATCCATTTGTCCAAGCCATAGGATGTATAATACCAAGACTGCACTATAATGTCAACTATGCATTTGGAGCAGTTGTGATGTGTCATTATAGTTTCATCAGTTGTAACAAGTGTACTACTCTGGTGAGGGATGTTGAAAGTGGGGGAGGCTATGCATGTGGAGGGCAGGGAATGTATGGAAAAATCTATGTACCTTCCTCTCAGTTTGGCTGTGAACCTAAAACTGCTCTAAAAAAGTTGTTGTGAAAAAGGAAGAAGAAGAAGAAGAAGAAGAAGGAGGAGGAGGAGGAGGAGGAGGAGGAGGAGGAGGAGGAGGAGGAGGAGGAGAGGGGGAGGGGGAGGGGGAGGGGGAGGAGAAGAAGAAGAAGCCACCGCCGCCATGAGGAGTTTGGTAGGTATTGCATTGCTGTTATAAATCAATAAATCAATTTGGGGAATCTTGCCATCTTAATAATATCAAGCCTTCTAATCCATTAATATCTTTCCATTTATTTAAATCTTTAATTGTTTTTAAACAATGTTTTGAATTTTTCAATATACATGTATTATTTTGTTAAATTTATACTTAAGTGTTGTTAAATTTATATCTAAGTATGCTCTTGTAAATGAAGTTGTTTTCTTAATTTCATTTTCAAATTGTTTATCACTCATGTATAGGAATGCAACTGATTTTTGTACGTTGAATATTACTATAATGAAAGAGTGTTGGATTTTGACAAATGTTTTGTCTGTGTCTATTGAAATGATCATGTGGTTTTTTCTTTTTTTCTTTTTAATTTTTTATGTTACATTAGTCACCATACAGTACATCCTTAGTTTTTTTGTTTGTTTGTTTGTTTTTAAAGATTTTATTTATTTATTTGACGGAGAGAGAGACAGCCAGTGAGGGAGGGACACAAGCAGGGGGAGTGGGAGAGGAAGAAGCAGGCTCACAGCGGAGGAGCCTGATATGGGGCTCGATCCCAGAACTCCGGGATCACGCCCTGAGCCGAAGGCAGATGCTTAACGACTGAGCCACCCAGGCGCCCCCTTAGTTTTGATCATGTGGTTTCTGTCCTTTATTCTATTAATATGATTTACTATGTAGAATAACTTTTTATATGTTGAGCCAACCTTGCATCTGCAGAATAAATTCCAGCTGGTCATAGTATATAATCCTATATACATGTTGCTGGATTTGGTTTGCTAGTACTTTGTTAGGATTTTTGCATCTGTATTGAAAAGGGATATTGGTCTAAGTTGGTTTTCTTTCTTTTTTTTTTTTTTTAAAGATTTTATTTATTTATTTGACAGAGATAGAGACAGCCAGCGAGAGAGGGAACACAAGCAGGGGGAGTGGGAGAGGAAGAAGCAGGCTCATAGCGGAGGAGCCTGATGTGGGGCTCGATCCCAGAACACCGGGATCACGCCCTGAGCCGAAGGCAGACGCTTAACCGCCGTGCCACCCAGGCGCCCCTAAGTTGGTTTTCTTTTTAACTTGTGATGTCTTTGGCTGGTTTTGATATCAGGGTAATTTTGTGGCCAGAAATGCATAATTTGAACTCAATCATGAGGATATCAGACGTACCTAAATTAAGAATGACTCAACAAAACAACTGGCCAGCACTCTTCAAAAGTGTGGCCATGAAAGAGAAGGGAAGCCAGAAAAAATGGGCCATAATAAAGGCAACTATGTTGACATGATAACTACATATGAGGTGTACTATTAGATGAGACACTGGAACACAAAAATGACATCAGTGGGACAATTACTGAAACTTGATATAGATATACAGATTAGATAATAGCATTGGATTGATGTTATTTTCCTGACATTGATAATTGTACTATTTCCTGTAAAATGTTAACATCTGGGGAATTCTTTTACTAGTTTTCCAACTTTTTTGTGTCTGAAATTATTACAAAATGAGGAGTTAAAAATTACCCCCCCCCGCCCCCCGTAAAATTTTAAGTGTCTGTGTATTAGGTACCTTTGGTTCAATGAGGGGAAGAATATTTGAGAGCCAGGGAAGCATGAAAACCAAGGTCTGGCACCTGTAAGTGGCTGAGTAGTTTCTGGAACCCACAGTGTGGGAAAGGTGGGGTGGGACCAATGGCAGTGAGGATATCTTGAAGACAGTGGGAAGTCATGGGGGGACTGGACATTGACATCAGTTGAGCTTTTTCAATGGGTGATTTGGGAGACCAGCTGGGACAGACAGGTAAGCAGGAGGCAAGGGAGGAGACTAAGGGAAGAAAGTGATAGAAATGGAAAGAAATATAAAGATTCTTTGTGAACTTGAAAAGAGAAATTATTTTGCCCACTGCTGTTATAGTCTCCATGGTTTTATTGTAGATTTAAAAAAAAATCTAATAATGGAGGGGCACCTGAGTGGCTCAGTCAGTTAAGTGGCTGATCCTTGATTTCAGCGCAGGTCATGATCTCAGAATCATGAGATCGAGCCCCACGTTGGGCTCCAAACTCAGTGCAGAGTCGGCTTGTCCCTCTCCCTTCTCCTGTTAGCATGCTCTCTGTCTCTCAAATAAATACATAAAATCTTTTTTAAAATGTTTAAAAAAATAAAAATAAATTTAAAAATCTAATACTGGAAAGCAGGAAAGGCCGTACTGATGCCTGTATCTACAGCAATAACAATCTTCAAACCCCAATTCAATCTCTGAGAAGTGAGGAGTGTGTTTGGGCGAATTAAAATGAAATGTGGGCTTTAAATGCAGGGAGAGCAAAGCAGGGGAGTGTCTTCCTCATGCTAAAGAGATCTGGCTAAAGGGTCTCAAGATCCAGTCTTTAGGGGATACAGTTTCTTTCTTTGAAGATGGGGGATTCTCACACTGGCCTCCAGGGGAGACTTGAGAAAACTTCTGTCAATGGAGAGCTGAGGCAAACTCTATCTGGGTTGTGGTGACTTTTAGGGAAATTTTGACCGGAGAACTAAGGAGCTAAAAGGGAATGACAGTCTATAATAGGAAGTGCAGGATAGGGAGGAAGAGAAGAAGCAGGGTGGCCATCCACCTTCCAGCCAGTTCCGTGGAGTTCCAGAGACACCAGCCACTTTACTGGGTCTCTAGTATACTTTCAAAAAGAAGGGAGAGGTTTGAAACAAGTTTACATACATTCTGCCATATTTAGAAATGTTTACACCCAAGAATTATTTTTTTCACTAGCATAATTCTAACTATATCTATTGGGTTGTACCATACGACATTGACAAGTTGGCAGCAGTGAGTTGGGGGGTAAACTGGATGCTAATATGGGACTAGAAATAGTCTGGATAGGACATAGAAGGGTGCAGGCAAGAGACAGTGAGGCCCTACATGGCTGGGTAGGTGGAGTCCCTGCACCTGGTTCTTGATTTAGCAGTGGGTGAATGAGACTCTAAGGAAGAGGAGGTTCAATGGGCATGATCAGTTGTACCAAATACTTCTCCCAGGAGACATGGAGACTGAAAGATAGCCAAAAGATGTCTTATTGAGCAGTTCTTAAAGACAGTATTAGTTTCCTGTGGCTGCTATGACAAACGGCCACAAACTTGGTGCCTTAAAATAACACACATTTCTTTTCTTACAGTTCTGGAGGTCAGAGGTCCAAAATCAGTCTCTTTGGGGTAGAGACAAAGTGTCAGCAGGGCTGGGTCCTCTGGAGGCTCTAGCAGGGAAATCAGTCCCTTGCCTCTTCCAGTTTCTAGAGGCTGCTGGTATTACTTGGCTGGCGGTGAAATTGACTTCCACTATCACAGTGCCTTTTCCTTTTCTGGGTCAAATTTCCTTCTGTCTCGCTCTTATAAGGATACTCATGATTGCATTTAGGGTCCATCCAGATAATCCAGAATAACCTCCCAATCCCAAGATCCTTAGCTTAATCACGTTTTCAAAGTCCCTTTTGCCATGTGAGGTCACATCCACCAGTTCCAGAGATTAGGAGGTGGATGTCTTTGGGGGCAATTACTCAGCTTCCCACAAAGACCTTGGTGAGAATAGTTTTCTCACAGCTGGGGGTGTAGCAGCAGAATGCACAGGGACGATGTTGGCTGGGACCCTGGCTGGATAACTCATTTGAGACTGTGAGGGAGAGCTGGGGGGTGGGGGGTGGGGGAAGAAACCAACACCTAGGAATGGTCTAAAAAACAGGAGTCTGCAGGAGAGGGGAAAAATTAGAAGTCACGAAAGGCAGGGGCGCCTGGGTGCTCAGTTGGCTGAATGGCAACTCTTGATTTTGGCTCACGTCATGATCTCAGGGTCCTGAGGTTGACCCCCACACAGAGCCCCGCATGGAGCCCCATGTCAAGTCCCGCCTCAGGCTCCGCAATAGACAAGGAGTCTGTTTAAGGATTGTCTCTCTCCCTCCTCCTCTACCCCTCCCCCTCCTCGTGAGCACGTGATCATTCTCTCTCTTTCTCTCTCTCAAATAAATAATCTTAAAAAAAAAAAGCCACAAAAGGCAGAGGAGAATAGGAGAGAGTGTGTTGGGAAGTTTGGGGAGGTGAGCGATTCTAGAACGGAGAGGTCAACATCAGCAGGCAGCATGGAGAGGACAAGAGATGGACTGAAAACTCCCCTCTACCTTGGCAGGCAGAGGTCGTCGATAACGTGCCCAGACAGGGGCAGTAGCAGGGGCCGGGTGGGGAAGTCAGTCTCCAGAGCTCTGGTATAGGGGTAGGGCCGAGGATGAGAAGACAGGGATATTGATTATTTTTGCGAAGCGTGATTAACATGAAAATGGGAGCAAAAACCACAGTCTGGGGATAAGGATGAAGGGCCCCAGACTGTTTGGAGTGTAGGCAACACGAAAGCATGTGAGAAAGTTGCCCAGCCTTCAGCCTTCAGCCTTCTGAGCTAACAAAGACGTTGATGGACGAGTTATGGTCCTGAATGATTCTACCCTAACTGCTAGGATATTCTACTGTCTTCCATGCTTAGTTTCTTAAAGCTACATATATCCAGAGCATAAAAGGACCAAGAAAAGTATGAGGGTTTTCAGATCTTTGTGTGGTTCCTCCGCACAGCCCCAGATACCGGGAAATGGCACGTGTGTAAGCCTGGCCCCCAGACAGGGGATGAGATGACACCCTTCTCTCTGGGCAAAGGAGCTATTAAGTCAGGAAAGAGCTATTTTGAGAATAAAAGCGCACAGCCATGCCACTACATGGGCAAAACACCTTTCCTTCTCCTTCTGAAGTTCCTTTTCTTCTTTTAATTGGTCATGGCAAGTGTTTGAAATGCAACTTCTCTGAGTCACCAGGAGGAATCACAATAATTTGATGTTGCTGTCCTGGGTTCAGCTTTGCTTGTGCCTTTTAAAGCGGGAACAACTCTTGTATTTTTTAGTTTTCTATTCCTTTCTCTTCTTCCCCAGGCTTTTCTCTCTGGTCCCTGGAAAGCTGTTTGTGGGTTATGGTGGTTTGTATTGTACCTTGTGCTGCTTCTTTGTTCTCTACTCTCTTCACTCCAGCAACCCCCCACACCCTTGCTGGCCTCTATTGTCCCCCATTTTGCTAGGGAGAAGCTGCTCCCTGGTATCAGAAACAGTCTTCTGAGCAAGAGCCCCAACCCCCCCGGGGGGCCTCCGGAGTCCCTGCCTGCACGGGGCTGGGGGGCGGGGGGAGGGAAGGGGAGCCCTAGGCCATCCAGGGCTCCTACCCAACACAGACAAGGTGACACTCCTCACCCACCTGGAGGCGGAATCCCAGAATCCCAGAAACACACTTGGGTCTGTCTTTGTGAAAGAAAATGATACTCCTGCAGGCAGGTGGTACTATTGGGGGAAACATTTTAATGTGCAATTTAGAGTGCACATTTTATACACAGCTGGGACAGAAATAATCAGGTTAATGTGTGTCTGCGCTGTCATATGGTCAGGCTTTAGGTGAGAGCAGATTTATACACCGAAATCAAAAGGAAATCGCGGGAGCCGTCTTCTGCTACATTCCATGACAATAAATGGTCACGCGATGGAGGGCTGCCAACATGACTCTGCGCTCCTTTTATTCCTTCCCAGAAAGTTCTTGAGTTTGAAAGAAAATGCGTTTCCAAGGTGCTTGAGTGCATCTGATAAATACAGATTTTTATTAACAGGGGGCACATGTAAACAAAGGCTACAGAAACAGAAAGACGCCTGGCAGCAAGGGAGACGTATGCTCAGTGTCAGGGAGATTTTCTTAAAATGAAGTGTAAGGAAGTTTATAGGAATTCTTGAGCAGATGTTTTGGTTCAAGAAGACATCCTGCCTCTCTGATGTCTGCTAGAGAAGATGGTCAAACCAGAGGGCTTGATGTCTGCGGCGTCGGGCATTTGTCATTGTGTGTGTTTGCTCAAGGAAAAGGGTTTTTGTTTGTTTGCTTGTTTGTTTGTTTGTTTGTTTTTAGGGGCTAGGATGCTAGAGGAAAAACATCATAGATTCACAGCGTATTTTTTCAGAAAGTTCAACCTTCAAATGAAAGAATCGTATCATGGGTTATTTTTTAAGTAAAGACGCCATTGAAAGCATCCGCATGCGAACACATCAACAAGTAGAAGCTTCCTCCATCAGGCCACGATACAGATCTGCCCACGGGGTAATATTCAAAATATGTGTGTGTCACCCTTTGGCTCCCTGAGGTAATGAATCAGTGCAGACTTTGCAAAAGCAGCTGTATCGAGTCTGCAAGTCACCTCGGCCACAGCCTTCAGAGTTGGAGAGAAGAAACTTCGAGATTAAAAGGCAGCATTTTCCTTCTGAAATGGAATAATCGTGATAGGGAATTTGCTTTTTTCCCCCCCAAGTTTTGAAGAAAAACAATGTTCTTCCTGCTGTGATGAATTTCTTCAGGAGGTTTGAAAGGAAAGCCGAGACCCAAGAGGAGGAGGACCCTGAGTCAGGAGGGTGAAGGCCGGGTTTTCAGCACATGTGTTCTCATTTATCAAGGGGCGGTGCTCGGTGTGAAGGGGGAAAATACCCAGGGTGAAAAGATTCAAGGGGATCAAATTATTTTTCCATTTGTCTCAGAAGGAAAGGAAGAGAGGAAATAAAAGAGGGAAGGAAAATCATTTCATTATGTGGTAATCAAATGCAACGTGGGCTGGTCAGCGAGTGGCAACTTTATTTTTCAGAGAAGCTCACTCTAGGGTGTCCTGAGCCTCCCAGGGTGAGGCTGTGACTGTGGAATTTGAAAACAGCAGGAGCACAAGAACAGAAGTTGCAGGGATGTCTACACTTGTCATCTCTCACATGACCTCTTGGCTACGGTCCTTCTTCACCCCACCTGAATGAATCGGTTCGAGGGGGAAGAGAGAAAGGAAAACTAAGTTGAGCATTTACTGCAAGCAGGGCATTGCACACGCATTTTCTCCCCCACAAGAAACCTGCAAAGTAGATACCATTGTCCCTAATGTAGAGGTGAGCAAAAAGTTTCTGTATCTCGTGGGCCTTGTGCGAAGGACCACCGTTAGGAAGGGAGCGGACCTCCACCAGCAGAGCAAAGCTCTTTTTAGTTATTCCACACTGCCCTCCTGACAGGTGTTCCTGGCATGGGAGCTGCAGGGCTGAAGGTCCCTTTGGCATCACAAGATAAAGGCCCCAACGATCTCCCTCCACAGCTTAAACCCCATTAAACAAGGGACATCAATGGATTGGGTGGTGTACTCAAAAGGCAGGACTGAGAAAAGCACTGTAGTACTTAATTGGGGGAATAGAAACTGTGCCTTCCAGGAGGTGTGGGGCAAGGCAGAATAGGGCCAATGTTAGGGGCTCTCGAATTCAGCCTGTATTACAGAGATGGGGCAGGCTGTCATTCATCACCCACCGGTGACGTGCTCTGTGGGGCCCGGCCGGCCAGCTGGCTTGGCTGTGCTGTAACACCTCGGGCTTGCTGATGGTCCGTTGCTTTGCCTGCTTACGAGCATAGCTGTGGTGTGAAAAGCCTGGGTCCTGAAGCTATTCAGCCTTCCTGATCCCACACCCTTACCATGGGTGCAGTACCCTAACACAGGGAATTCAGTCCCACATCCCCCAAAGGCCTTGCTCTCAGATCCTCCCACAGAGCGAGGGCCACTCATGAAATTCCTGTTAGCTGCCATTACCTTCTGGAATTCCTCAGGAGGGTCACAGATTGGGCTTCACCTGACCTTGCACACTGGGGTTGAGGGGAGAGAGGTGCTCTGTACTCCAGCTCCCCAGAGCTGTGGAGAGAGAGCGATAGAGCCGTCTAGAAGCTGAGGTTTCTGCAGATTTTTGAAACACAAGTCTCCTACTTTTCTTTTAAGTTTAAATGTGGGCCTATTGTCTTCTCTTGATAATAATGAACAGGGTGGGGAAAGAGGAAGACACATGGGGAAAGAGGAGGGGAGGTCAGGTTGCAGTCATGTCAAGTAAAATGATCCAAACTCAGTTCCAAAGGGGTGTAGACGCAGTTCTGTGGCAGTTGCCACAGCGCGGGCTCTTCTCTCCGTGAGAGTGAGGGGAGCAGGTCAGACACCGGGAGCCCCCATCATGGGGAGCAAACATGCCCCCGCAGGCCGGTTCCAACCTCCGCCAAGCAGACAACTCTGATGGAGGAGTGGATGGGGTAGATTTTGAAAAGAAATCAAGAGAGCCCTCAAATGCGATCACCAAGGTACTGGGGAATAATATCCCCAGTATGGAGGCTCAGGGCCCGTGGTCCTTCCGATGTGCAGAGGAAGGTGACTTCTATCCACAGGCCCATGAGAGTCCGAAGGTGTCCCTGGCTTCTAGCAAATGGGCCCAAACCATAGGCTTGCTTGGTCTGGAACTTTCTCCTTGAAGTAACAGAAATCAACATTTGGAAAGAAAGATGCAATAAGCGTAACAGCTTGTGACCTGACTTCGGTACCAGTTAGCCTAGGTGGCACCTGGGGACTGTGCTGTCGGGTCAGGGTCAGGGGTGATCCCTGCAGTCTCACTCACAGAGGCAGACCAAACAGCCCGGTCTCCCAAGGGCGACAGTGTGTGAATCACCTGTGGATACAATGGGCCTCGGGGAAGTGGAGGCGCTCCAGGCCACAGGAAGGTCAGAGTGCAGTAGAACATAGGCATCCCGGCGTCAGGGTGATGGAGCCCAACACCAGTTCCATACACGAAATCATGGTAGCTCGGGAAACAGACCTGAGTGCAAATCCACAGCCTCAGTCACCTTACTGTGTAGGGGACCTCCTGAATTTTAGCCAGTGGTTCCTCATCTGTGAAGATGGAAAGAGTAACCCCTGCCACTGGGGACTGATGTATGGATTAAATGAGACAACAAACACAAATACTTTAATAGTCAATCACCTGGCAATTATTATTCTCATTATGTAGATAAAAATCCACTAAGGCAGCTTCATAAAGGTAACAGCCTTGCCCGAAGTCAGTCAGAGGCAGGTGAGGGATTTGAGCCCTCTGTCTATTGTGGTAGGGAGCTTCCAAGATGGTACCAGTGACTCCTACCTCCTGGCAGTCACATCCTGGGTAATCTCCTCACACATTGTATCCGCAGGTACAGCAGAAGTTACAGGATGTCACAGGATGAGTTTGGAAGAGTCTGAGGCTCAGAGTGGAGTAGTGGTTGCCAGGAGAGGGTGGAGGAAATGGGGAGGTGTTCATCAAAGGGTACAAAGTTTCAGTTATACAGGATGAAGAAATTCTGGAGATCTAATGACCAGCATGGTGACTCTATAGTTAACAGCACTATATTATATATTTGAAATTTGCTAAGAGAGCATGTCTTAGGTGTTCTCACCACACATATAGGCGCAAGGTAACTCTGTGAGGTATTGTTAATTTTCTTGACTGTGGTGATTATTTTACAATATTTACATATATCAAAATATCAATTTATACCCCTCAAATACATACAATTTTAATTTGTCAAAAATAGTTTAATAAAGCTGAAAAGAAGAGCCTGTGGCTTCCATCTTGGCTCTGTCTCAGTCTCTCGCTCTGGGAAGAAGTCAGCGGCCGTGTCCCGAGGATGCTCAGACAGCCCATGTGGTGATAAGATGTGCGTGGCCAGCAAGGAACTGAAGCCTGCCGGCAGCCACTTAAACGATCTGCATATTTTATTTTAGCCAGCCTCAGCCAATAGCTTGCCTGAAACCCAGCGGAGCTGCTCCCAATTCCTATCCCTAGAAACTAGGAGAGAATAAACTATGAAGTTTGGGGTAATTCATAGCACAGTCATAGATGAGTACATCTGTCTTTACATGACACCATTCAATATTATTTTTCATTTATTTACTTTTTTCAATGAACTTATTAACTGAGTGCCTGATGTATGCCGGGATTCCAGCTAGGGGGTCCAAAAAAGAATCTCTAGAGGGCTTGCAGGCAGCATGGGTAGGAGTGAGAGAGGACAAAGGAAGATTTTTTTTTTTAAGATTTTATTTGTTTATTTGAGAGAGAGAGAGAGAGAAAACATGAGCCGGGGGGAGGGGCAAAGGGAGAAGCAGACACCCCGCTGAGCAAGGAGCCAGACGCTGAGCAGGCAGCCTGACATGGGGCTGGATCCCAGGACCCTGAGATCATGACCTGAGTCAAAGGCAGATGCTTAACTGACTGAGCCACCCAGGGGCCCCAAAGGAAGACTTTTTCAAAGGCAACTGAAGGAAAGCCTAAAATGAGGAGTGGGAGATAGATGTGGGCATGGAGGACACTTCTGGAGAGAGGAAGCTGACGAGGGGGTTGGGGACAGAGCAAATCAGAGCCATCAGGTGTGAGTGTGAAGTGAGGGCCAGGGAGAGATGAGTCTGAAGAGATCTACTCTTGTACACGAAATATGTCAAATTATCAAGGCCCACAGCTGCCTGGAACAACAGATGCTGGCTGGAACCACAAGGGGGTAATTCTCATCAAGTTTCCAGGAGATGAGCGGAGAAGTACTGCACAGAGAGGCTCTAATCATGGCTTGGGCCTGCAGTGATAAAGTACCATAGGTTTGGGGGGCTTAAACAACAGGAATTAACTATCTCACAGTTCTGGAAGCCTCAAGTCTGAGATCAAGGCATCATCAGGGTTGGCTCCTTCTGAGGGCTGCCAAGGAGAATTTATTCCATGCCTCTTGCCTGGCTTCTGGTGGTTTGCTGGCCATCTTTGGCCTTGGCGTGTGGAGACATCACTCTGATCTCTGTCTTCATCTTCACATGGCTTTCTACCTGTGTTGTCTGTGTCCAAATTTCCTCTTTTTATAAGAACACCAGTAATATTGGATTGGGACACTTTTTTTTTTTTTTTGGTAATGACCTCATCTTAACTTGATTACCTCTGTAAAGACTATTTCCAAATAGGGTCACTTGCTGAGGTACTAAGGGTTAGGATCCAACATATCTTTTTTGGGCAGGTGGGGGTGCACACCATTCAACCCATAACAGGGACACTGCAGATTGTAAGGTTTAGTTGATGGCAGTCTTTTAGAATGACCCAGAAGTCCATGGATAATTATACAGTTCCCAGATGGATTTAGAACTCACCCTGGGCAGTTAAGGAGGCTGAAACTAAGCAAGTGCATTGGTAATAGGTTAAGAAGCCAACCTATTCTTTTCATGTTGGGGCATGCAAGAAAACTACCCCTCTTTGGTGCTATGGGAATAGTTTCCTTTAGTAGTAAATTCATTTGCTAAATCTCTTTTCTCCCAGTTCTGCAGGCTGGAAGTCCAAGATCCAGGTGCTGGCAGGACCGGTTTCTCCTGCGGCCTCTCTCCTTGGCTTGTAAAAAGCTGCCTTCTTACCGTGTCCTCACCCGGCCTTTCTTCTGCATGAACGTACGACTAGTTCTAGTCTTCTTCTTATAAGGACGTCAGTCCTACTGGATTAGGGTTAACACTAACAGGCTCATTTTAACTCAGTTATCTCTTTAAAGACCCAATCTTCAAGTATGGATACATTCCCAGGTGCTGGGGGTTGGAACCTCAACCTATGAATTTTGGGCAGACGCAATTCACGCTATAACGAGTAGCTATAGAGGAAGTCACTGTTCTGACTTAGAGGAACAAGCCGGTGGTTTTAAGTTCGGTCTTTAAGATGAGCAGATGAATAGCTTTTCCCTGGGGACGCTGTGGGGAGTCTCCTGGAGGGACCTGTCTTAAATCCAGGCCATCCCCAAACGTCTTCTGACCATTTGAAGTCCTGTCCCAACCCAGCCCCTCACCTTTCCATGTGTGGATCCCCTCCCTTCTTCCAGGTTCTGCCGTCCAATCTCAGGTCTATGGGTCTGGCCCTCAGAAGGCTGCTCTGCCCCCACCCCTCCGGGTGGAGTGGCGGCCGGCCCCGAGGGCCCAGCAAAGAGGACTCTGTTTTGACTCTTCATTTTCTCACATTTTCCCTTTAAACATAGTCTGTCTTATATCTCTCTTTCTTATTTTTGTTTCTAACCCCCTCTGTTCCTCTTCAATGTAATTTTAAAGTGAAAACACATGGCTGCAAAACCAGGTCTCTCCATTTACTCAGCTGCACCTACTTATTCAATTTAAACTGGAAGGCTAGTTTACAAACTTTCAAAAATAAGTCCCGGGCCAATGTGGAGAACTGTATAAACACAGGTCTAATTTCATTTCTACTTGTTTCATTTTTCCCCCCCCCTCTCTCTTGTAAATGACCTTCCTAGTATAAAAGCCAGAACATATGCATTCACACACACACACACACACACACACACACACTTTTTCTTTCTGGAAGTTTCTCCTTGATTTCTAATTCTGTAACAAAATAAACAGGTCCTGAACAGAAAATGAGAGTTTTTAAGAGACGGTTTCCAGCAACCTGTCAATTAACATTAGTGACATCATTCAACACAATATCAGTTTAAAGGGCTTCAGGATAGAGTGTTTGATTGTTAGAAAAATGACTAACCGAGTAAGTGAATTCTGCTTTCTCTCCACGAAAGACACACATGCACTAGTTATCTAACTGTTAATCCTAATCCTTTTTCACTTTTGGAAGGAAAAGGAAGGCAGCTTTGGAAAATAGGGCAAAGAATCACATTTCTGGTAGTCCAGCTGTTCATGTTTTGGTACAAGTGACCCAAAATGAGAAAATGAGCCCTGAAAAACTCTGGAAATAGATTCACTTTGTTTTATCCTAAAATGATTGATATTATAGCTATGTAAGTTCCTTATTTGACCCCACCCGACCATACCATATTGATTATGCCCTTCTGAAACATGCAGAATGATCAAAAAGAGTCCTATTGAAGTGTAATGTATTATTTACCTCCCATTTGTAGGGCTCCGGACCACACATTTTCATGCAGTATCCCATGTAGCCCTCACAGAGACCCCGTGAAAGAACTTTCTCCCAAGTCTGCTTTAGCAGTTCAGTGGTAGAAGATTCAAAACCCTGTCTTGTGAAAGTAAAGGCAATCCGTCTCCTCTCAACTGGGAGGGATACACAAGTCTGGGGTTTTGTCATATTCTCAAGTGTCACAAATGACCTTCCATAAAGCAACATTCTTGTTATGCAATGAACAGTGTCCTCCCCAAACCCCTATGTTGAAGCCGTGACCCACGGTGCCCCAGAATGTGACTGTAGTCGGAGATAGAGCCTGCGAGGAGGTAAGGAGGTGAACGAGGTCACAGGAGTGGGGCCCTAATCCAACAGGACTGATTTCCTTATAAGAATAGAAGACACAACAAAGATCCCCCACACCCACCCCACCTCCGAACACAAAGAAAAAAGGCCATGTGAAGACATGGTAAGAAGGTAGCCATCTACAAGCCAAGAAGAGAGGCCTCCCCAGAAAGCATCCCTGAGGCTCCTTGGTATTAGGCTTCTAGCTCTGAGAACTTGAAAAAATTAATTTCTGTTGTTTAAACCACCCAGTCCGTGGTATTTTGTTATGGTGGCCTGAGCAGACTAACACAATTCTATTGGTGAATCTTGGTTGGAGGCTGCTTCCCTAATGTTATCCCATTTAGGGAACCAAACTCTTGTCCTTAATGGTGCTCTGAAGTTCTCTATGTGAGAGACCCCTATGATAAAACCTGGAGAATTTCTTGAATTTAGGACTTTATGGAAGATATCAATAATAAGACCCATGCTTGGAAATGAAAACCATAATTGCACAATGTGAAAAGTACTTCTATTTCTTGCCTGATTGAAAAATTGGTGAAACCCTTCACTGGTGCGACTTAGGGAGTTACTCCAATGAGATGTAAGTCCTGCCCCTCTTCACTCTCTCTGAGGGTCCCCCGCTCTTGTCCCGCTCCAGCCCATATCCCAGTGCCACACCCATACATCAGGATGTTCTCTCCCTGCAGAAAAATTTGATCCAATGTTGTGTTATTACTAGGGTTCGCTTTCAGGATATCATCTTACCAACATTATTTCTAAGGAAATTTCCAGCTTTCTGTATTTTTTGCTAAACACTTGAAACTGAGTACCCACTATTTCCTTCTCAGGCAGGCTGGTGATTCCTGTTCTTGCCACTCAATATTCCGCTTTACTTCGCCAGGTCTTCACCACAAGAGCAAGTCCTGATTGGAGTCCCCCAGAAAGCAGAACTCCTATCTGAGCCAAAGCCCTCCCCATGTGATATCATTTCACACCCCTCCAGCTGCAGGCATCCCAGGGTATTTTTTAAAACTCCACTGTGTGCCCATTCTTCCATGGGCCACCCCCTGATGAAGTCCAGAAAGATAGCTATTCATTCTAAATCCTGACTGCTTTCCAAACAGCTGTGGAAAATGTAAGCCAAGTCTACGGATGCTTAGTCATTGAGCTCTTCCCATTCCCTGGTCCTGTAAGGACCTTCTCTTTGTGTGCATGGTCTCAGTCCTCTAGTTCTGGGTTTGGTAGCAATCAAAAATAAAAACAAGCACGAGAAGGTTGGAGGTAACACAACGACAAGTACAACACTCAAGAAGCTTCTTATGAGTTCATTACATTTAAGGTTTTTTGCTTAAGTAAAACTTACCATGTACAAGAGAAGGCAAACAGAAGCCCGAACTTTGCTTTTTTTTCAACTAACAATCAAAGTGGAATTGGGGATGTGGTAGAGTGTGGTATAGTTTCAGTAACAGAGGTTGGGGAAAGAGAGTTGATGCCCCCTGGCAATTCTGAAGGCTCACTGATCCCAGGACAACTGTCCATCTGGGACCCATCACCTTTTCTCATCTGATCAGCCACCTTAAACAAAGTTCCAAGAAAATAAGTTTTGTATTTAAACTATTTATGGGCTTTCTTCTTTTTTAGTCATTAATTTTTTTTTAAAGAGGGAAATAAAAACAAGCTTTCTTTTTCTTTCAAAAGATTTTATTTATTTATTTGTCAGAGAGAGAGAACACAAGCAGAAGGAGTGGCAGGCAGAGGGAGAAGCAGACTCCCTGCTGAGAAGAGAGGCTGATACGGGACTTGATCCCATAACCCCGAGATCATGACCCAAGCCCAAGGCAGACACTTAACTGACTGAGCCACCCAAACAAGCTTTAATGCTGTTCTTGTGGCTGCTCTCTGCATGGGGGGGGGGGGAGGGCAGCTCTGTAGCCCAAGGTGAGAGATTAAGGATCCTCGTACCTCCAGGAAGGGAATGGCTTCTGCAGATGAGAAAAGGAGAAGTGGCTGGTCCGGCCACTTAATCAGCCTCTCAGAAGACAACACTAGGAGCCTACATTTATATTTAAAACTTAATAAAGCCTACATTTGCCTTATTACTGTTATGGGTTGAATTGTGCATACCTACCACCCCCCACCCCCAACACACTAAAATTCACATGTTGAAGTCCTAACCCTCCCCACCACCACCCCAGAACTCAGAATGTGACTGTATTTGGAATTAAGGCCTTTAAAGAGGTAATTAAGGTTCAATGACGCCATTCGGGTGGGTCCTAATCCAATGACTAGTGTGCTTTCAAGAAAAGGAGATTAGGACACAGACCTGCACAGGAGAAAGGCAGCATCTGTAAGGGGACTCGGAGGAAACCAACCCTACAGGCACCTTGATCTCTCAGACTCGTAGCCTCCAGAACTGTGAGAAAATAAATTTCTGTTATTGAAGCCCCCTCATGGATGGCACTTTGTCTTGTTAGCCCTAACAAAGCAGTGCAACCACCAGTCATTGCCCTACCTACCTAACAGGACTCCTTCCTGCATCTCCTCCCTTTCTCTCTGTGATTCATTTCGTTCTGCTTGAAGAATCACATTCCTCCGTGAAGGTCTGTTATAATGATGCTCTCAGGATTTGCTTACCAGGAAATGTCTTCATTTCATCCTTGCATGATAGTTACGCCATGTAAATACATTTCATTAGTTATTTTCCTCCTAGTACTTTGAAAATGTCGTTCCATTGTTTTCTCATTGACAAGTCCACTTCCTGGCTGATTTTTATTGTCTTGAAGGATGATATGTCTTTCCTCTCTTGGGATCTTCTCTTTGTTTTTGGTGATTCATTGTGTTTCCTGCTTCAGCAGATTCACGTTTTTCATCAATTTTGGAAGATTCTCAACTTCTATCTCTTTGAATATTGCTTTCCTCCCATTCTTTGGAACTTCAACTGGACATGTAGAACTTTTCATGTTATCTTACATGTTTCCGTTTTGTTTTGTTTTTGTTTTTTTTTAATCTCTTTGCTTTCTATCTTGCATTCTAATTGATTTCCTCAGATCTAAATTTCAGGTCACTAATTCTTCCTTCAGCTGAGTCTAATCTGCAGTGTAACCTTTCCATTAAGCTTTATATTTTACCAACTGCATTTTTCTTTCTTTGAAGTTTGATTTGTTGTTGTTGTTGTTGTTTTGAAACCAGCTTGGTTTTTTGGATAGTGTGTTTTTCATATTCAGTCTCCTTTCCCCTTTTGGTTTAAAAAAAAATAACCATAAGAACTCCAGGACACAAAAATACATATTAAAAGATATACCACATATTAAACTATTTAAACCATTTTGACTTTGACAATTCCAATATCTGTAATATTTAAGAGTCTAATTCCGCTGGTGATTGGTTCTTATTTCTGGTGGCATGTTTCCTTTGTGTGTGTGTGTGTGTGTGTGCTTATATTCCATGCAAATTTCACCATAGGAAATTGCTGCAGACTGAGAGTCCATTTGTCCATTTCTCCAGGGGCAATTTGGATTTTCTTTTTCTTTCTTTCTTTCTTTTTTTTTTTTTTTTTTTGGTGCGTGGGAAAATACCAAACTAGGACCTCTTTGTGTGCGTTTTCTCTTTAAGATTTATTTATCTGTTTGAGAGGGGCATGGGGAGAGGGAGAGGAAGACAGAGTCTCAAGGAGACTCTGCGATAAGTGCGGAACTCAACACGGGGCTCAATCTCACCACCCTGAGATCACAACTGAGCTGAAACCAAGAGTCCAATGCTCAACCGACTGTGACACCAGGCGCCCCTAGGACCTCTTTGAAAGAAGAATTAACGTAGGGCTTTCAGCATCACATAGGTAGTGGGCTGGATTTTGATTACGAATTGTCCATGGAGAATTTTTTCCCTCTCTATACAGAGCCAAGGCAAGATAGAAAAATTCCTTGGCTTTGTTTTGTTTTTTTTTTTCCTGGGCATTTTAAGACTAGCCTTTCACTTTAAGAAGAGGAATTCTGGCTTTACAGGGGTGAGTACAGCCCGTCCTAGCTCTTCACTTTGACAGGTCCAGGCCTTATCTTTTGTCCCCCACAGGGCCTTAAAAACTGGAGATTTGCAAATGACCTTCAGGTCATTTGCAGAATTTACCTCTCTGGATTCATGACTCAGCTTTGTTTTTGGCCTCTGGTGACCTCCCTTAGGTTTTGTCAACGCCGGTATTTTCAGATGTTTTGTAGTGGAATGGGCTGTAAACAGCTGACCCTCCATATTGCCAAAATAGCATCTAAGTGGTTTGCTCTGATTTTTGCCAATTTTTTTTGCTTCTATTTGCTCTTTTGATTATGTACCTTTCTTTATAAAATAAAAATGTAATTTACCCAATTTTCTCAAAGGGTTACCCCAATATCCCTATGCCAATAGCTCACATGCCTTTTCATTTACTTACATAGTTTTCCCCTCTAAACTTGTGCCAGTTTTCTCCTCAGAACTTTAGGTCTGGATTTCGCATTATACTATATGAGGAACAACTGGATCTCATTTCCAAACATTGGCCACTTCCTTACTTCCTTTTACATTATGAAGAAATCTGGCAAGGATAATGCAACAACTATTTGCATTTTTCTTTGGCCTATCTGTGGACCAAACATCAGTACCATTATAAAATCTGGATTCTACTTCCAAAAATCAATATAGCCACTCATGATCTCCTGACTTTGTAGATAGCTGTTTGAAGTTCTCTGAAACAGGGATTTGGGGGTTTGTTTTTACTTCCCTCATTTTCAATTTATAAAGAAGCAGTCGGGACTCACTTTTAGATGAACTGATTATGGACTCCCTTGTCAGATTAAGTGGGAAGGTGGTATCCTCTTAATTAATGGTGAGGTTTTCGTTGTCGAGGCCCGTCTTGTAAGCAAGAGATGCTGTCCGAGGAAAATTGGGACTCCTGGCACTGGGGAACTGTTTATTTTTCCCAGCACCGGTGTGTTCTGCTTCTAGGGGCAGAGCTACGGGTATGGTTGGGTGTCTCAGTGAGGTAGATTTTAGTTTTTATAACAAGAAGAATAAAACATTCCAGATCTATCCGACCCAGGAGCCAGAGCTCTGTGCTCCCCATGCCTTACAGGACCAGATAGGAGGCAGTGACAAGGATGAAAACAGACTTTTATAACCGGAAACACAGAGCTTGTTTCCATCTGTATTATCACGTATCAGTGAAATGTAAGCATTAGGAAACAACTTCCCACCCCAGCATAGGCAGCCATGTTCTGGTACATGCATTTCGGAGTCCCTGAAGTAAACCCACACATTCAGAGTTGGGGGACATGGCAGAGACTCTGCTGCCTGAATCCAAGGTGTCCTGGGAGGCCCCTGAAGGTCTGAGGGGCTGAGGTGAGCACTATACAGTATCTGCTTTCGGAATCGTCCAGATTGGAACCACCTCCCTAGGCTGTGTGTGTGTAGCAGGTCAGCTTCTGAGGAACACGCCCGCTCTGCCTGCGGTACGCCCATGTACGCTTCCCCCAGGGTGGGAGTCACTACTCTCCTCTCCTACATCCTCTTGTAGCTAAAATCCCCACCTGTCAGCCTCTGCTTCTGCCACCCCGTCTTCCAGGAAGGCTGCCCCAGCCCCAGCCCTGGCAGGGATCCCTGCCCTGTGTTTCCTGCGCTCGTCCCACAGCTGTCCTGAAGTGGTGATCGCAGTAACTTCCGGCTTCCAGCATTCTGGCTTACCATGTGATGTTTAAGGACAGGGTTACTGGAACTCTGGTTGGTGTAATACCCACTTTCCAGAATTTCATTCTGAAGTCATATTCATTTATATCTTGAGATGCAATTATGTAACATAAAGACACACTGTCTTTCCATTTTGAATTCAAAAAAGGTGTAGTGTGTAGAAAATGGCCTGATCACATCCCTCCTCAGTGTCAAACCCTTTCCAAAAGATCTCTCTTTAATTCCCATTTTTCTTCTGATTATTAGTTTGCTCTTCCCTTCAAAGCAGTTTTGGATTCCAACGTACTTCACTAGGCTGGAGAATCACTTAGAATGAGGGTGGGGTGGAAAGGCACCAGGAAGCAAACAGGTGGAGGCTGCAGGGAGGGGATTAAGGGGTGGGGGCGGGGGGGGGGGCAACGGAGGGGAGGGAAGAGTTTCTAGGCTCACTCTCAGTCTTCACCTGGAGACACACACTGCCAGCCCTCTCCCGGAGGTGGGTTCCTTCCCTTCCCTGCCTTTCATCCCCACCCCTGTTTTCCGTCTCAGCTAAAGCCGGTCCCCTAGGGCCTGGCCTCTCCTGCCTAGGAACATTTATTTCAGCCTGGACCTTCTTCCCTGAACATCCCACATGAAGAAAGCAGTTGAGAAGGACCTCAGGCCTGGGCGTTAGACCTCTCTTGGCAGGAGTAGAGGCTAAGGACTGATTTGGAATATAGGTATTTAGCTATCGGTGTAATAATTTGGATATAGCTTATTTAAAAATAAAATAACGCGGGGCGCCTGGGTGGCACAGCGGTTAAGCGTCTGCCTTCGGCTCAGGGCGTGATCCCAGCGTTATGGGATCGAGCCCCACATCGGGCTCTTCTGCTGGGAGCCTGCTTCTTCCTCTCCCACTCCCCCTGCTTGTGTTCCCTCTCTTGCTGGCTGTCTCTATCTCCGTTGAATAAATGAATGGAATCTTTAAAAAAAAGTAAAAAAAAAAAATAAATAAATAAAATAACGCTACCATCGCTCTCGGGGACTCCATGATGTAACACTATGGAATAAAAGCTGCAGTGTCATTTTGCCTGTTTTGCCATCCCTTGTCCAGCAGTTGCACTTGATAATGAAATGATAAGTGGCTCCTTAGTCTCCCCACCGAACTGTCACCCCCTGAGGGTTTTGCTTATGCTCTGAACCCAGGACCTTGCACAAAACTTGGCAAATGGTAGAGGCTTAAAACTATTTGCCACATGAATGAATAAGCTAATGAAAGGGCGGCCTTCACTCCCAGCAAAGATACCTTCCAGACCTTCCTGGTCAGAGTCCTCATTTCTTATATTCACGATTTTCAAAACATCCAGATTTGTGTTCGCCACCAAGTCGGGGGAGCGCGGCCTCAGGCTCTGGTCTGGGAGGTCCCGTGCCAGGCAGGACTGAACTCTGCAGTGTGCCAGTGGAGATGAGATTTCCAGAAGGCTGCAAGCTTCAGTCCTGCTAAGTTAGCGCCTCCAAGGGTTACCCTCATTGAGCTGCTTTCCCGTTAAATCCTTGGATTTTCCCCAGTACCGTTACAGGGAAAGCCAAATAAAAACCGCATTTGCCCATGCTGCGGAAAAGGCAGTGCTCGTCTCACCCTGAAAGATGAATTAATTTCAGAATTTATGGTGAGGCCTGCTTATGTGTGTAGCTCTCCTTCTGGGCCTCGGGTCTGTTACGTGAGAAGAGGAATGATGACGTTTCCTTACGTGGCCGCTGAGCTGACGTAAGGGCGCGGAGCACCCAGTGGGCGCTCAGGAGGGCGCACTCAGTAGGGCCGCGAAGAATAACTCCGTGCATTTCTGGCGATGCTTCTCCCCTTCTGTTTTCTGGCTGGTGCTGCCAGGGGGCTCACGAGGAAGCTGCTGTTCCGTCACCGCAGGGATAACCGTCCTGGTTAGCAAAGCTGCTCTTTCTTCCCGCTTCCTATTGTTCTGTCTTTGTAACTCCCTGTGGTGTGGGCCTGGGCCTCTTACCGTCCTCACCGTCGGGCCTCACTCTTGGAACCGCTCGCTCCAGCTCTCGGAGGAAGCCACAGTCTCCCAGTTCCTCACGCAAAACACAACACAACACAGCAAAACCCATAAACAGCACACACGCCTGCCACAACCACGTCCTTTCCAGGGGCTCCTGCCCGGCTGGGCCACCCGCGGGGCTGAGGCCACCGCTCACGACCTCCTGTCCTGCCCCCCAAACAACCCCTCATTGCAGGGACCTGCCTTCCCCCTTTCACTTCGTGCTTGGCCTCTGGGGAATCTTCCTCTTGTGCCAGCTCAGGAGATGCATTTAAATGAGAGCTTTGGTATTTGACCCAACTTTCCAGTGGTTCCGTTTGGGAAGGGTGTTCAGGGCGTCCGGCTTGCCACACAGCTTGAAACAGGGGAGGCTTTCCAATACTTCCACAAAGCACTTTTCTGCTTTAATGACCTGGAGCTGGTTTTTTGCTTGTAAGAAGCCTGGCTGTTGGGAAGGGACTCCTTCTCCAAGGCTTCTGGGGCCTCTTTCTCCTGCAGGAGGACCCTGGAAGGGAAGTGAGGGCAGAATTTGCCTGTGGAGCCAGGATTCGGAGTGCTCATACCCCTTCCCCTGGCTCTGCACCTCTCAGGGCTGGATTGGGGGGGCAGTGCAGATTTGGGGGGCTCGCAGGAGCAGCAGGGGATTTTTGATGAAACCTATGTTCTCTGTAGGCAGGGTTGAGCCAGCGGCTTGCTGCTGTGTCCAATAGACATAAATTTGGATCTAAGTGCTGTTTAACCAGCCTGCCGGAGAGAGTTAGTTTGGTTTGGTTTACTAGCTTAGTTTGGTTTGGTTCAGTGGTATGTCTTGCCCACTGTACTTTTGGCCTCTGGGCCTTGGAATGGCCTCTTCCTGGATTTCTTTCGTTTCCTTTTCTTTTTCCTTCTTTCTTTCTTTCTTTCTTTCTTTCTTTCTTTCTTTCTTTCTTTCTTTCTTTCTTTCTTTCTTTCTTTCTTTCTTTCTTTCTTTCTTCTTTCTTTCTTTCTTCTTTTCTTTCTTTCTTTCTTCTTTTTTTAATATTTTATTTATTTATTTATTTATTTATTTATTTATTTATTTATTTATTTGTCAGAAGAGAGAGACCTAGAGAGCACAAGCAGGGGGAGCAGCAGGCAGAGGGAGAAGCAGGCTTCCCACCGAGCAGGGAGCCCCAAGCAGGGCTCCATCTCAGGACCCTGGGATTGTGACCGGAACCAAAGACAGACACTTAGCTGACTGAGCCACCCAGGTGTCCCGCCTCTTCCTGGATTTCTGTGTCTGCTCTGCTTCTGAGGGCAAATACCAACTCTAAGTCAAGTATTTTGGGATTTCAGGAAATAGCATTTCAAAAGCATTCTGGACACTGACTTTATTTGATCAAGAAAGACATGAACAATGGTTGTTTACTGTTCCCCTTAATTTCATTCAGAAGGAAATGTTCAGCACAAAGGCATAGTCTCAGAATAAGAAGGTTTGAGTGACTTCAGCTGTAGGACAAACCCCTTCACCAGGTTTTATTTGTCTGATTTCACTTTAGACCAAAGGTATCTTCATCCTGGGACTTCAGATCAGGCTTGGGGAGTGCTGGTTTATTTCATGGGGTGATACGAGGCCTACCCCCCCATTGCCCTCTGGGGGGTACTGACTCCCCTTTCCCTGGAGCTGTCGACACTGGCCGTACGTACCCAGGGCCTCCCTCATCCCAAAGTCTTTATCTCCACAACCCCCATGAAGGATGCCCAGCCTCTCTCCATGCTGTCCCATTTCTGGCTATTTTGGGTGTTGGATGGCGGGCGGGGGAGCAGGATGGGAGACCTGTCACTTTTACTGCATGAATGGCTGACTGAGGCAGGGGTCATGACCTCTTTGGCCATCAGCTTCCTAGTAAGGCAAAGCGGGAGGGCTGGGGGGATCTCTTGGGGCCATGGTCTGTCCCCCCAGCCCTCTGCAGGCATGGACAACTTGACTCTTCCCAAGGCTACCTTCTGCCTGGAAAGTGCTGGCTCAGACCTGTCTAGTGCAGGGCCCCTGGGCCCACCGCAGCAGCCAAAGCCCCTCAGCTTTCAGAGCAGTTCCCATGGGAATCTTGCTTTCAGAGGAGAGGAAAGTCTGTACAGAGGCGTCCAAGCTTCTAACCACAGCTTTCCCTACCAGGGATTTAGCCCTAGAGGCAAACAGGGGAAACGTGTCATTATCCAAGAGAATCATCGCTCGGAGAAGGCCTGGCTAAGAAGTCGGATCTCCCAGTGGGGTTGAGTGGCTTCTTGTTTTTGTTTCTGTACTGGCTGAGAAGGGGCATTATGAAAATAAACAAACCAACCAGAATTAAGCCAAACAAAATCTCTCTTTCTTACTAGGTGCTAAACAGAGCTGAAATCCAAATTTACGTCTGCATGTGGTGGTGGGAAGCTGCTGCCTAGCCTCTTCCGTGGCCGGCTCAGATTCCGTCCAAAAAGTTCTACAGTCCCTCTCTCCGCCGTGAGTTTTGCCCATGTCATAAAAGCACTTGACTTGGTGCTTGGGGGTTCCTTGCTCGGCAGTCATGCCTCACAGTTCTGTAAGCCTTCATGATTCGCAAAGCCTACATTCTGCGCAAAGGCTCCATCTCGCATACACCTGAAAGGCCCGGCCTCAGAAACATCCAGTCACCCGCCCAAGGTCACAGAGCTGGGAAGCTGGGGAAGCTGGGGAAGCTGGACTCAGACCTGAGGCTCCAAATTCCAAGTTTATTATTTTTTTTCCCCGCATGACCCATGCATTGACTTTATTCATTCATTCAATCAACACTTTCAAGGGCTTAGCATGTAGGTTCACAGTCCAGTGGGAAAGACAGACACATAAATGACAGTGACGATACCGTTTCGTGCTCAATGTCTGGGACACCAAAAGGAAAACTCCAACGGTTGAGCTGTCTTGTAGTGAGAGGAGATACGTGTCAGTGAGCAGTGAGGAGACAGGGAGATGGGTGCAAAAGGAGAGATGTGTGCGAGCAGTCCTGTGCAGAGAGACAGACACCAACCGTGAGGGCAAGGGGGCTTCCTGGAGGAGAAGGCATTGGAACCAAGGTTGTCATTAGAAGAAAAAAAGTGCTCATCCAGACAGGGCGGCCTAGATGGCAGACCTACCGACCACAGGAGAAAGAGGCTGCTGCTGGCGGTGGTCGCCGGCTCGGACTTTGGGACAAGCTTAGGCCTGATAGATTTGGAGTGGTCACAAGAATCAGTGTGAGGCAGGTCATATTTTTAATTTTTTAAAGTAGATTTTTTACTCAAGTGTAACATACAGACAACTACACAAATAATTACAGAACATATAGCTCAGTGACTGTTCACAAAGTGAGTGCCCTGGGGAGCACACCCAGCTCACGCGAGAGCCTAAAGCCCCAAGACAGAACTCGGGCCCCCCAGGCTCCCCCTTCCTGGCCCTCACGGTTGCAGTGACTGAGATTACCCCCGCTCTGATTTGTAACAGCCCGTGTCAGCTTCACCCGGTGTGGCACTTACGTAAACTGCCGCTGGTAATCTTTCGTGTCTGCATTTTTCTAGTCAACATCTATGTCTGGTTATTAGGAGCAAAGTTGAGAAGGGTATTCTTCTCCCCAGAACTTGTTGATGGAAAAAAGCAGGCATTTCACTTGGATCTTTACCTAAATGTGGGACTGCCGGCTCCTACTATAGGCTGGGAAGAGGCTTAGTTTTACTACCAAATGTAGGTTGTGTCACATTTTTTTCAGCAGAGGTAGGGAGTTGGGGGAAGTGGACTGTATTAGCCAAGGGTGTTTCACTGGATCTCAAGCACCGAAAATACAGCTTTGATTAATTAAGGCAGGTGGGGGGGTATTTCTTGGTCATTAAGTAAGGCAGGGGTCCAGAATCGGGCCACCTATAAGAAAGAGGGCAATTTAGGTGCTCGCAGGCTGTGGCTGGCAGACGAGGGCATATAATCTTCCATTGCTCATGCATCTATCCTCACCTGTTGTAAACAGCCTTTCTCTGTGCAATGGAGAACATGGTTGCTAGCAGTCACTGGTTTCTTAGTGAGAGATTAGTGACACCAGAGGAGAAGACTTCTCTCCCTCACTTCGGAATATAAATTTCAAGGCAGGCTCTGGCCAACCAAGCCTTGCCCAATCACTGGAGTCACCAGAATGGAGGTGATAGGGTTGGACAGACCTGAGTCCAGGAGGTCCCAAGGATTGGGTCCAGTAAATCCCATTACAGGAAAGGGAGGAAAATACCCCTTTCCCACCAATGCATAGAAGAACTAGGGAAAGGACACCGAACGGATGAAATGAAACATGTTCACTAGACTGTGGAAGGCAGTGACCATCCAGCCTCTACTGAGAGCCATGTGCTCCACTAGGGGCTAGACATACGTTGTGAAATCTGATTGTCAAAAACAACATTCAAGTGGATGCCGTTATGCCCATTTTAGCTGATAGGGAACTCACAGTTTACTTCCAGAGTGAGGAGCCCAGTTATTGGCTCATGCCCTTCCGTGCTTGAACTGACCAGAATACCAGGAGAAGTTCTTACCCCAAATCATCTGTCAGCCCCCCCCCCTTTTTTCCAACTGGATGAATGTGGGTAAAAAGCAGTAATTTAAAATTTCATTCCTTCTTTTATAGCATGGGAATTGCTATAATCAGTGATTCCTTGAACCCGGATGGAAAAAGCCCACGACAGTGTGATGACTGGAGCATGGTACTCTCTGGAGGACCGCAGAGCAGGGCAGGAGAGGGCAACCCAAGGCAGTGGGCGGAGGTAGGCTGGCAGGCTTTTGAGCATCCCAGCCAACTTTATCACTTTACCCGGGGATCTGGTATTTATCCATTATACATTCAGCAAGTCTACATTTATTGACAATCTGTGTGAGTCCAACACTGTCCTAAAGATACAAGATAAGAGAGAGCCATTGCCCAAGAAGCTCACAGCCGCCAGGGAGGAGAGGCAAGTAAGCCATGACCACACAGCACTCAGTGCTGTGAGAGGGACATATCAGGCTTGAGGAAGCTAACTCAGCAGGCAGGGAAGGCCTCACAGAGGAGGGAGCACTTGAGCTGAATCTGTAACAATAGGTAGAAGTATTACGATGTTGTAATTTACTTGAAAATATCCACTATAGACATTGTGATAGTATTTGCTAATTGATACTGCATTCTAAGGGGTGGTCAGGGCTCTGATCAGAGATTTACACTCCAGAGCATTTAATCAGCAAGATCTCAATATAAGTCAGGGCTCAGAGCTCCAACTTCCTTATTTCAAAGGAAACCGGAAACTTATTAAGTTAGGATAGTGAATGCTAAGAACGGCTTTTCAGTGGGGGAAATTATTGCCTTCTTAATTAGCATAAAGGATGCTATAAATGGTCTCTCATTGATGAAATTAGTGGTATTTAATATGTGTGAATTCAATATGCACCGGCTACAGTATTTTAGAGACCTTTCCTCCCTCTCCTCAACCAGGTATAGGAATCCACTGAAGCCGTTAGTCTATACCCTTAGTTTGGGTGCTCGAGGCTGATACCTAAATGATTGGTGTGGAGGATTCTGTTGGCATCACAAGGCTAATAGGACCCTGCTCTTAGAATGCTGGGTTGTCAGATCATCTAAAAAGGCACTGGCATTCACCAAGCTCACGGAAGAATTCTATGCTTGTCTTATACTGGCCTGCTAAAATACGTTTGGTGAAAAGGGCACTTGGGTGGTGCAGTTGGTTGAGTGCGTGACTCTTGATCTCAGCTCAGGCCTTGATCTCAGGGTCACGAGTTCACGCCCCACGTTGGGCTCCACACTGGTTAAAAAGTCTCTCCACACGTGGCAGAATTTGGTCCTGAGAATGTCTTGCATCATAATATAGCGCACGTGGGGTTTGGGTACTACCTTTACCTGCCAAAGGCCGTCCGTGACCGTGTTGGTTTAGGTCCATTTGTGGCAAGTTCACCGGAGAGTAAAGGCAACGAGGTGCTCTCTGGCTGGGGAACACTAGGGTCCAAGGCACAGGGAAGTTCTCAGGGACTTGTAAATAGGTGGGTTCCCCGGAGGCGCAGGGTGCCGGGGGAGGGATAATGAGACTCTGTCTCTCCTGAAGGACTTCTGTGCTTAGTTACTGAGTTTCGATTTCATCCCTCACATGAGTGTTGTTGAAACTGTGCCCGAGAATGACCCACATTGGAATCACCTGGGAGGGATGGGGCCTAGGTTCTGCTCTTAAAATTAAGCTCCCCAGGCAACCCCCCCCCCCACCAGAGTTTAATACTGAAAGCCAGCGCAGGGTGCTCAGCAGGGGGATAACTGGGTAGGTGATTGGGTGGTGGTTTGAACCCGAGTCTCTGGCAGCAGGGGCAAGTATGATGGGAAAGTCTGACTGGAGACTCCGATACCGGTCAGGTTTCCATGACAGTTCAGATGATGGTTCTAGAAGCGGGGAGTTGGTTTAAAGAGCTGCCGGTAGCCGGCCTGAGTGACTGATGGGCTGCCAGGAGGCTGGTTTGAGGGAGCCGGCTGGGCTTCTGATGACTGACAGATGTCTGGCTGGGGGACAGGGTGGAGAGTGATAGGAGCAAGCCTTTCTCAGGCTGCTGTTGGTTGTCCTTTTGGTCTTGAGTCTGCAGATGGAAGCTTGCTTGCAGTTCTGTCACTCCGTGGGCTGGCTGGACTGCTACCCCACTGCCCGCGCCGAACCAGAGTGACCGAGCCCCCTCGGCAACCCCCTCGCCCACCCCCTGCCCTGCCGGCAGCTGCTGTGCTCCGGCGGGTTGCTCAGTCCCTGCCTGTGTTGTGCCTGGCCCATGACAAATTCTAGAAAGCATGATTCAGATGAGAACAGCATTATTTGATAATAGTCATGTAACGAGCAATTATACTCTTCACCATCACCTGCGTTTAGTTCCTTTTAAATAAAATAAAAATGATCCAAAAAGTGGATTAAGTGGAAGAAACAACCGGGCTGTTTCCCTCTGGTCACTGTTGCCCCAAATCCCTGCCAGATCGTCAAGCAGAGAAGCTCATGTTTCAGCAAATTACGGAACCTCATTAGGACTCTACTTCATGTTTTGAGATGCCGTAGGCCTTTATATGAGGTGATGTTGATTTCTTCAACTTGTATGACAACATAATGAATGCATGTTAGTGAAGTGTCCAATGAAATGTGAAACAATCAGTGAATTCTTTGCATATTTTATTTTTCTTTTTTTGATTTCCAACTCACACACATCTGGCATATTTTACATCTTTGCAATAAAACATGGTTACAATAGCTTAAGGAATTTATATATCCAAAATATTTCACCATGATCTCAAGATGAAATGAACTTGTCTTCCAGATGTTCGGTATCCTCCAAATTCTAAGCTACAAACTCAAGATATTGCTTACAGCCTGGTGATGAATAACTTAATCATTACGCTGATCCCCCAGAATTTCAGAATATCATAAATACAAACAACAATGAAGAAGGAATTCAGTGCTAAAACTTACTAATACAAGGTGGATGACAAATAAGTAATCACGTCAATAAATAATGATATGTTTCTGGTGCAAAGTGCCAATACAAAGAACCCATTATCTTGTTGTATCTTTTTAAATAAATGACTGCAAGTGAGTATAAATTCTGAGAAAATTACATTCCTGGAACATGCCTCATAGCCCTACCGACACAATATGTACATCTATGACGATACAGCCACCAAATATACAAAGAAGAAACATGAATAAAGTGTATATACCCCTGGGTGTATAACTTGATCAGTACAAGGTATGGAAAATCATTTGATACCCATCATTTTATATCATAAAAGATGAAGTGCCTTAGGCTAAGAATGTGGCTTCGGGTGAGAATTGCACAAGAACCTAAAAGAATAACCTCAGTTATTGTTATAATAAAGTCTGACTCGTTATTAAAGAAACTAAACTATTCGAGAACCAAAGAGGGAAAAAACAAAAACAAAAACCAAACCAAAAAGAGTTAGCATCAGATTCTCCTCCCCTAATGTACACACGCTAAGCCAGCAGGATAATTCTGGAAGAGATGTCCAGGAGTTGGGAAGTCATTACTATGGAACTAACGATCGTGACTCCTATTTATACAATAAAAACCAAGACCTCATCCCTAAGCCCCCTTTCTGCTGTGTCTTCAAATTATGAAGGGTAGGGCTGAATTTTCTTTGTATAAAGTAGCAAAAATGGCAAATAATGGCTTAGTATCCAAATGCTTTATGAGCAAATTTCACTTAGAAGGGATGAATTTAGATTAAAAAGTGCAAACCATATTTTGGTGAAAATGTCAAAAATTACTGATTGAGCCCAAATTCAACCCTTTCATACAAGCTGTGTCCTTGGACAGATCTTTCTGTTTCATAGTGTGAATGCACCTGTTCCATCAAGACATCAGGATTAAAGAACATGCAAGTTGTAACTCCACAATAAAATTAAGAAACGTTTTGTTCTTTATACAAGGTTTTACTTTTACAAAAGTATCCCTTTAAATAAGATGCATCTGATGTACAAAGTATCAAACGTGTTTTTTTTTTTTTTTTCTCAGCTTGAAAAGAGGCTGGAAATGGGATGCAGGTTAGGTTCAAAGCTTAAACTTTGTAACAACTGGACACAAGGTTCCTCAGAATTGTCAAAAGTCTCTTGTGACGCGTCCTACTACCTTTTCTCAATAAACAACAATATATGAAATAATTACCAAAACATCTCCTAATTCATATAATTTACATGATATAAGCTTGCTTGGTAGCAGCTGGTGTTCAGTCGTGAAAAAACACACAAAGTAAAATGGCTGCTGACTACAATGTACAGCTATTGCTGGGTGTGATGGAATGTACAAGCGGAGGTCGATGTAGACGAGTTTTCTCCACCAGAGATATTGCCTTTCCATGCAGCACTTGTGCTCTCAGCTTTGACTTGGCTTTTGGCTCTTCTTCTGTCTTCAGTATCTGTTCTGATGCTCATAATGCCACCGATTAAAATCTATATTAAAAGCTACAATGCTACCAGAAGCCATGCCGGTGATCAGCGTCCTGGAAAAGCAGAGACGGCAGTTAAGAGTGAGCGAACTCACCGATGTGGTCGCTACTGGCTACTAGGCGGTATCACGATCTCTGAGCCCCCCTGGGTCTTAGTTTTGTGGGCATCGACACAGGATTACAATTTGTTCCTGGTTCTCCTGGGAGAACTTGAATCAATCCTGCTCGGCAGACCGGGACTGCCAGACCAAGTGTTGCTTAGCTTTGGATCAGTCCGCTCATCAGATAAACGCTCGCGACTAAGCGTCCTCGGTATGTGTATCGCTTCTGCGCATGTGCCACTGCTCTACCGTGGCAGGGACATTATGAGACACAAGAATACTGGAAATCAGGGACGAGATCGAAATAGAAATAGAAACTTGATCAGGGTCTTTCTTCACTCCTCTTTGGAGACCCCTGACACGACTGTGACTGCAGACGCTCCCTGCCTACCATTTCTCCTGATGCCTAGTGAATAAAGCCTCTCTTGCCCTCCTCACCCATCCGGAAAAGTCAATCACTTCCTTCTCCTGACATGCTGTCCCTGCTTCTCCCGTACAATTATTACGATTATTTGAGCTCCGAGGGGGTCAGGAATCTTGGTACTTGGTGGTGCTTAATCTATGATGGTGGAAGAGAATGTTTGCAGCACGGATACATGAATGAGTAAGAATGTCAGGGAGAACATTTAAACTATTTAAAAACACAATTTCAAATACTTTATTTCAAGTACTTTAGAAACCCTCATGTATATACACATAATTACACAATAAAGCGTCCGCATTTACTCATGACTATGGACTACAGCATTCTGGAATACTGCTTAAGTTTTCTTTAAAGACAGGCTGGGCTACAGGTCAAACCTATCCCTTCCCCAAACCAAATTAAATTATGTTGCTTTTATTGATAACTTCAGTGCCATTTTACTAGACTGGGTAGCTGCTTTGTTAAGTTTGTGATATAGCCTTAATATTTATAATATTTTGAAACCCGTATCTTTATAAAGAATATACATACAGTTGAAAAAAGTTGGTTAATAAGCTTTTCTTATTTGTTACATATACAGCAAAAAGAAGAAATTACATACCACACTAAGATTACAGAGTTTAAAATCTTTTAAATTTAGAAATTTTAGACTTCATATTCCAAATATCCTTTTCACTTTATAGTAAACCCCGAAGTGAGTTTTAGGAAGTAGTAAAATCCTCTTGCCAACTGAGGAACAATGGAAAATCCTAGTAATTAATTAACTTTCATGACAATTTTTAAAAAAAAAAAAAAGATTGTAGTGTTTCAGGGAAATATATAACATATAGCAAAATAACATAAATGAGAAATGGGTGGATAAGAAAGTGGGGGATTGTTTCAGTAACAGGTGAGTGTTTTGTACCTTTTTCAAACAGAGGCCAGCTCTGCTGGAAAGTGCTACAAAATATGCCTCATGCTGAAACACACCTGTGCTGAGAAGCATGGATCTCCTTCTCAGAGTGGAAGCCGGGGGCCTGAGACGAGGTGAGGATCTTAGAACAGACATGTTGGTGGGAATAATTCGTTTTGGGCAGTGTCTGGACGTGCCTGTTCTACGTCAGAATCATTTCTTCTTTTTTCCGCCCCCCTCCCCCTCCTACTCTTTTCCTCTGTTTTCTTCTTACCAGAAGCGTTTCTTAGAGAACTTACTCCCCTCCTCCATTTACCCTTTTCTGTGCTAGACTTTCTTCCATCTGGGTGCTGGAATTTTATTCACAGCACATTTCACCCTTGGTAGAACGTAAAGAACTTTCAGTGACAGTCTTCACGTGATTACATTTCTCCCTGAGGGGGCTTACCTCTGGTCATGGGACAAGTCCATTGCTCTAATGCCGGCATCACATCCAGGGTAAATGTACAGCTGCTTGAAGTCACAGGCCTGCCACACCTCCACCACACCATTGTCCCCTCCGGTCACCAAGTTCTGGCCATCGCTACTCAGGAGAATGGCCTTCAGAAAAGGCAGAAAAACAAGAACTTCTCTCAGTTTTTCCCAGATGGTCAATGGTCATTACTGAAAAGCCCTCGATACAGTTCCCTCGTAATTATTATCTGCTTTTAGCCATTTGTCCAAGTTGCCTGAAGTCCAGACCACAGAATTTGCAATGTGGAATTCATCAGAGTTCTTACATAAACAAAGGATCTTATTAAAACCAATTAAGGTTACAAAATAACAGAAGTCCCAAAGAGAATATTATCAATCTAATTCAGGAAGAACTTCAGAATTAAGTAACATGATGTTTTGTTAAGTCCTGAATATTAACAATGTCAAGACTTTCAGAACAAATGGCAGAAGCATATTTCAAAACAGTTTTAGTAATGATAAACCAACGATCACAATTCATTTATGAGTGAAGGGCAATCTGGTACATGTAATTTTGGTCTGGGGCTCTAAAGGTAAGATTCTTTGACAATAAACTCACTTTTAATGTCAGGGGGTGCAGCACTGTTTATAAAGAAGCCGAAGAAAAATCTCCTTAGGGGTCTGACCTCTAATCAAACAAAAGCTATCATCTCTAAAATCTAATTCACTGCGTTAACTACTTGGGATTAAATAAACTTTGGGTTTGTTCAAAGCATCCATCTACATGAATTTACATGCTTTTAAAACCAGAATACATTTGGGGCGCCTGGGTGGCTCAGTTGGTTAAGCTTCTGCCTTCAGCTCAGGTCATGATCTCAGGGTACCCTCCAATCCCCTCAATCAAGCCCCCCCTCGAGTCCCCCTCCCACTCAGCGGGGAGTCTGCTTCTCCCTCTCCTTCTGCCCCCCACCCTGTTTATGCTCTCTCTCTTAAATAAATAAATAAATAAATAAATAAATAAATAAATAATATCTTAAAAAACAAACCAGCACACACTTATTTATCAGGATACCAGAGAAATTCCATTACAAATCGTTTAATGTAAGATAGTCAATCAATCTCGCGGCTTCCGTCCCTGTTTAGCCCTGAACATGCAGACTTACCCGGGTTGAATCGTTGATCTCCATCTGAGCCAAAAGCTTCCCGTTAATGCTGAAATTGCTGAATCGCCCTCGTTCATAGTATATGATACAGTGGCCTTCACTAGAGACGGAAATCAAGCGTGGGAACAAGCAGTTTTCTGGTCCTTCAAGGGCTCGCAGCAAATCTCCAGTGATGGTGTGGACAAGGCAAGGGCCCTCTGCAGAAGGAGGATATCCATGGCCAGAGTCATTCATGACGACAAGTCACATAGGCGCTCTCACTAACCCACAAACCCTACCTGGGCGCGTACGCTCTGATTCGTTACAAGAAGGCAGAAAAGAAAAGTAAGGCTGGCAGAAGCCAAGCACTGATGGTATATTTAAACGGATCATATATGCAACTGATGAATCACGGAACACTACGTCTGAGACTAATGATGTATTATGTTGGCTAATTGAATTTAAATTTAAAAAATACATATGTACAAAGAAAATAAACAGATCAAATACAGGGAGCTGTTAACACACACAGATCTTTCCAACTTTTTTTTTTTTTAAAGATTTTATTTATTTATTTGACAGAGATAGAGACAGCCAGCTAGAGAGGGAACACAAGCAGGGGGAGTGGGAGAGGAAGAAGCAGGCTCATAGCTGAGGAGCCTGATGTGGGGCTCGATCCCAGAACACCGGGATCACACCCTGAGCCGAAGGCAGACGCTTAACCGCTGTGCCACCCAGGCGCCCCCAGATCTTCCCAACTTTTGATCTAGGGAAAGGCTTGGTCTTTTTCTTCATGAGATAATACTCATAAAAAAGGATACACTTCATAGACAATGTGACAACAGAAGATTGTATGTCTCAAAGTTTTTTTAGTTTGTGTTTTTGGAAGTTTTTTTAGTTTGTGTTTTTCAAAAGTTTAGGAGAATTATCAAAACAACTGCTAATTTTCTTGAGTATCATCAAAACTTTAACATGGTGCCACATAAATACATTACTATCAAATGAGTTTTACCGCCTCTGTAGTCCATACACAAAATATAAAAGGTGAAATTAAGATACTTAATCAAGTAATTCAGACTACAGAAACACTTCTTGTCTGTAGATATGAACAGTGAGGCAAGAGTGCAAAAGTAGGATGGGGAGTGACTTATTTTGCTCTGATGTTTTTTACCCCTGGTAGAAATTGTGTTGATAAGATAAAAATTTCACTAGTCAAATTGATAGAAATAACTGGTTAATATGGTTTTGGTATTACCCGCCCGCCAAGAAAACAACCTCACAAAGACAGTTAACGAATTACATTTCTATTTTCCAATTGACTCCAGTAGATACGTAGTTTACAAAACAAGCGGCATTATAAGGCTATACCTACATTTTTTTCCTGGTTACTAAAGTGATAGAAAATACAGAAAATTAGGGAGAAAAAGAAAATAGCAATCACCTCTAATATCACCCATCACCTTTGGAAAATACCGTATTCTTCCTATACCTACTATGTGTCTTTATTTTCTTTTCCTTTTCACTTTACAGGATAGAATAATATTATACATATTGTTGTTCTTTTTTTTTAATTAAAAAGACATTTATTGAAAATATCCTGTGTGCCCACAGGGCCATTTACTCTTAGACATGAAAGTGAAAAAACACAGTCCCTAACCTTCAGACATTATATCCGTTCTCCATAAAGCAGCCAGGATGAGCTCCTGAAAACCAAATCTGATCATCACGTCACTTTGCTCTAAAAAACTTCAGTGGGTTCCCACTGCGCTCGGAATAAAACACACGTGGCAAATCCCTGTGCCACCGGCCCTAACTCTGCCGCAACAGTACCCGCTCAGCCCCTCTCATCTTCTAGCAGTTTCTCCCAGCATCAGGCTCCTTCCTGCCCCAGAGCCTCACCACGGAGAGCTGGGCGTCTGATCCAGAATCAGAATCCCAGTTTCCTGACTTTGCCTGTAAGAACACTTCTACAAAAAGTCAAAAACCCCTAAGTGATCATGTTTCCTTTCTCACCAACCTCTACACAGCCCCAGGCCTTATGAAGGAAGGGGCTTCTGGAGGGACGTGGGTCCAAGGCTGTGTCTGAGAAGCAACTTGACGCCCCAGGATGCCCACTGCCTCACGGATACCTTCCCCATCTTTTGTACGTTATTTTTAATGGCTGCATTGGAGGGACGTGCTGTAGTTTAATTTAGCAGTGTTCTGGCTAGAACGCTGGTGACCCCAAAATACTACATCAGATTTTATGTATATTCCATATTCGTACTAGTAAATATTAACAATAAAACAAAACAGTTGCAAAGGCCCAGGGATTCCATGGTCTATAGAGAGCCTCCTAAAGGAACTAAATCATAAATCATGGTTACCTTGAGAAAATAGTACAGTTTATAAAGAGCTAAAATGAAAGAAATGCCTTCTGACCTTTAGCACCACTGATAACAAGTCCAAGTTCTGCACAGACAGAAACACAGACAACTTCATGGTCATGGCCTGTGAGGACAGCTCTGGGGGCAGGATAGTCACCTGCAAGGAAACAGGAGCGGTGAGTTAGTACAGACTGAGGCCAGAAATGAAGAGCTACACCACGAAATCAAACATTTAAAATAATAATCATTAATGTTTATTAAGGGCATTTACTAGCTGTGTGACCATGAGCCAGTGGCTTAACCTCTCTGCTATTTCCTCACCTGTAAACTACTACTACAGTAAACCTACAACGTGGGTCGTTGGGATGACTGAATAGGTTAACAGGTGGGACTTGCCTACAACATTACGACAGTGGTGATACTATCCTGCTTTTCCCATCGTTAGGAAACAGACACCAAGCCTGCCAAAGTATTTATAGGCTTTATCTCATTTAATTATGGCACTATTCATATGAGGCAGGTACTTATTATCCCTATTTTATGGCCTAGAAACCCAAGGCTTTGCAAAGTTATTCAACCTGCACAAGTTCGTACAGGCTAGCAAGTGTTGGAATTGAACCCAGAGCTATCTAATTTTGAAACCCATGCTCTTACCCATTTAAAAATGTTTCCTACAATCTCCAACAAAACAGGCTGAGGTGCGTTGATTTTGAGGGGAGAGGAAAGTAGTGAAGGAAAGAGAGACGATCATCTCAAGTTTCCACCTGACTTAATGCTAAATCGAATCTAGCTAAAAAGTCCAGCTGCATTATGTGATGTAAGCATTTTCACTGCTAAGTGCTTTCACAATCATTAAGTGAATGACTTTTAAGTGGCAGATATTCTTCTAAGCAGGCTAGGGGCTGGGCGTGTAAAGAGGTGTAAGGCAGAACCTGGAACTCTTGAGAACTCATCAAACGACCACGGCCTCCCCCAGGCTTGCCACTGGAGGCGCTGGACAATGTCAAGTGTGAGGAAGAACAGGCTGTGTGCACAGAGTATAGCAGGGATCAAAAGACCTCCATATAAAGACAGCATCAGACTGTCTGGTGAGTAACCCACACAGACAGTGCGAGAAGGACCAGCAAAGTTGAGAGGGCATCATGCCTGACCTTGTCTTATGGGGCCAAACTGTTCGGAGAAGCTCGTCTGAGACAGAAATGAGGGGTCTCTACAGCCTTGGGTGCAGACTTGTGAAGGGGAAGGACACAACAGCAATTCACAGAGGCACTGTGGAAGGTGAACGGGCAATGGTGCCAACCTGGGTAGGGTTCCCAGTGGTTCCTTTGGTGGGTGGGAAAAGAAAGCCAGGGCGGGCCATCCCGGGCAGGTGTGAGGACCCTTAAAAGACTCACTGAAGTGAAATTCTGCTGAAGGTGGGGTGATCAGAAAGGAAGATGTGAGACACTTAGTAACACTACAGTTTGGACCTGAACCACCCAACCACATTCAACAAATATTTATCGATGCCTTGTAATACCACACTATTTCCATTTCTCATTAACATCACGTTAATTAATGTCTTATGTTGCCTCTTACTTTCTGTTTTTATTTTTCAACAGTTCTAGCTGACTCATATCGTATGACATTGGTTTATCTGGGTGTGTGGTTTAGTTGACTCCACAGTTTCGCCTTAGCAAACGGTAAGCTGTATACATAAATACGCCTCTGTGCGTATTTACAAACATATTATTTCATCTTAAGTTATCAGGATTATTGACCATTACTTTTTCTCCTTGAAAAAGCATGTTGGAACTTGGTCTTGTAACTGCAACTCTTCCAGAATTCTTGGTATTTCTCAAACTAGGGTCTGTGTACCCTGGGCTCTGTGGATGTTCTCTTGGGAGTGAAAAGTTCCATGACAAATTTTAAATTTCAGATTTATATTTTGATGATACTCTAAAAATATTTGTTAACCAGTTATTAAAGATGAGATCTCTCTTTGCTGTCGAAAATTTATGCCGTGGCAATTTAAAATTGACATATGCTTTAAAAATTAAGATGAACTAATAATGCAGTGTTTCTCAGATTCATTCATGAGGTCCAAGAACACATCCCTCAGAGTCAGAGGGTTTTTTGTGGGGGTTGGAGGGGAGTTAATGACAATTTTGTAGATTGATTTTTTTCTCCAAGGTCACAAAATCTTTTCCCGTTGGTAGCTTCCACAAAGCTATCTGATCTTCCTTTGTTTTTAGAAATAATTAAAAAGTAGTTACATATTAAGTATTTATAACATATGTATAAAATTAAGAGAATATAATAAATTTACTTGTACTCACCTCCTAGCTTAAAAAATATAGAACACCACCAGTAACTTCCGTGCTCTTTCTTATATCTTAGACTTATGCCTTTTTATTTATTTGTATTTTGAGAGAGAGAGAGTGCACACGCGCATGTGTGAGTGGGGGGGGGGCTGGGAGGGGCAGAGGGAGAGGAGAGAGTGAATCTCAAGCAGGCTCCACACTCATGGCAGAGCGGACTGGGGCTCCATCTCATGACCATGAGATCATGACCTGAGCAGAAACGAAGATTAAGATGCTTAACCGACTGAGCCACCCAGGCGCCCCCAACATATGCCTTTAAAAAAAAGTTCTGTTATTTTTCTTTTTTCTTCATCCTGCTTCACCTGGTTATTGAGTTTTTTCATCTTAATAATGCTTGAGTTCCTTGCATGCTGGCCTGTTTTTCCCTGTCAGTCTTCTTCTGGGTGGGGTGCCCCGCACTCCCAATTCTTGTCTCTCAGAGAACCACCCTGTGTTTGGGGTTGACACTGCCGTGAGCACTGCCTCCTGGGCTGCGATGCTTGGGCCTCACCATGGAGGCGGTGGGAGGGGGAAAGTGAATGTTCCAGGGCTGGCCATTGTGCCAGCCTCCTGGATAGCCCCTCCCTTGGCACTGATGGGACCCGCAACACTGAGCAGCTGCACGGGCGCTCCAATTCTATGCCCCACAGTGGCCCGAGGGAAGGCAACAGTGGGTCTGGGGAAATTCTGGGGGGAAAGAGCATAACTAAGCTGCCTCATCCTGCTAGGCACAGGATACTCCTCCCTCTGGTTTGCCAATACCTCCTCCTTTGGACACGCCCATCTTCCTTCTCTCCAGGAACTGCTCAGTTTTATGTGAACTTTCCCAGATCCATCAGTTTCCATTTTGCTTTCGAGGCATCCCTCTGATGGAGTATGGGAGAAGGGATGGCGGCCCGAGTGAGTGTGTCAGCTTCTTCTCAGTTCACATATACTGCTATAATGTGTTTGAATATTGGCAACTACCCATTTATATTTATCAGCAGTCCTGGATTTGTCTGAAACATATTTATAAAATTATGCTTCAAAGATGCCTTGCATTCTCTGCTAAGATGAGAATTAAGATTTTCTGTGTAATATTATCCTTAATTTTTCTAAGTGATTATTTTATGTCAGAGAGACTGGTGAATTGAAAACTCCTGAAATTAAATGCTTAATAAAATTTACACAAAGTAAAGTGTTTTCTAAACTTTTCCCTTAGAGGCTACAGAAAAAAGTAGAAAGCAATCTAGTTCTCTTTGCAGGGAATTGAAAAACATGTATAAAACTATTCCTTAGGTATGCATTCTATTTTCTATCAGGAAATAAGGTTTTCAAAGGCTTGCATCTAATTTAGACAGTTAAAAAAATTTTTTTCATTACAATCTCCCCAGATCATTGGAATACACTATGGAACTTAACGATTAGGGGATATTGTTTAGGGCCCCTAAAAGCATTGTTTCCTTCTTTACACTAGAGAAGAGTCAATAAAATGTTCTTCAGGGGTTTCTGAGTTGGGAAACCTGCAGCAGGGGGAAAGCATATTTCCCTGCCAGGGACATTTCATTGCCAGGGACAGATGTCACACACCCCAACAATCATTCAAAATCTTGGGAATATTCTGTCACTGTCACATCACAATTGATGGATGTAGCTGGGGGTTAAAGGGCCTGTGCACAGGGAGGTGCAGGTGAGCGCCCCCCCCTTCCCCGGCCCCACCAGGACCACCGCGCCATCCCCCTCATCCCCCCTCATCTCCTCAACGGACGAGCTCTCTGTGTGATGGAATTACCGTGGACGATAAAGAACAAACATGCCCGATTTTGAGAATGCTTATAGGCAAGCATTTGGAAACTCCAAATAGAAAAGGCTTATTATAAACAGATTCTGCCTCATTTTTAAGCAAAAGTCATTTCAATATTTTCAAAATGGATGATGAAAACAGGACAAAGATATTAGATGCTGTTATTCACACGGCATGACGAGGAGAACTTTTTCAGTGAGATGGTCTCTGCTTTTAAAGAAATGATCAAAGTAAAGATACTCATGGTTCTTATTATTTTAAACCTTATTTGTGGGACTACTCATACGCAGGGGGAAGCTTTGGTCCTTCTGAATTAAGAGCTAAACAAAAACAGCAGAGTTTCTACAATCTATGACCCTCAGCGCAGTTCTGCAGGAGTCAGAAGAGGAACGTCTTGATGATATATGACATTCAGATTTTATCTACAACCTTTGTTAACTCACTGCAGAATCCCCGTGGAAGGTGTATTCATTCATGTTTATACCTACATAAAAATAGGATGGCTTGAAATTCCACAGTAAGTATTTTTTTTTTTATTTTTTTTTTTATTTATTTTTTTATTTATTTATGTGACAGAGAGACAGCCAGCGAGAGAGGGAACACAGCAGGGGAGTGAGAGAGAGGAAGAAGCAGGCTCCCAGCGGAGGAGCCTGATGTGGGACTCGATCCCGGAACGCCGGGATCACGCCCTGAGCCGAAGGCAGACGCTTTTAATGACTGCGCTACCCAGGCGCCCCCACAGTAAGTATTTTAATCACTGCTCCGATTTCAAGACTTATTTTAAAAAATTATTAGACAATTGTTAGGGCAGCTCAGAAGGACTGGGTCCCTGAGAAGTCCTTTATCAAGACTCTGTGTCCTCAGCCACTTGCAGAGGTCTGGCCCAAGTACCAAGAATTCCTGGGTCGACATTTTCCACAGGTCACAGGTGACCCACATAAAAACATCCCTGGGGTTAGAAAATGTCCCCTGATGTGGTTTCATTTTATTACATACAGAGTCCTCACTGAAAAACAAGATAGCTCTTCATTCACTCTAAGTTCTTTTTCTCTTGCAGAGATGACACTGGCCACCTCTGAGCCCTGACGTGGCAGGACAAATCTCTGCCCTTGAAGTGCGAACCTGGACCTAGGACAAGGTACGTTACTGTCCTGCCGTTACCTTCCCCCAAAAGTCAACAGTACAATCCCAGGAAGCAGAGCTTTGCATAACGCCCAGGGACACCCTCAACCCTGCCGGTGGGATCTGAAGCGCTCTGATCTTGGAAATGTTATTAGTCAACGCCCGTGTTTTTTTATATCGCTTTTGAGCCAAGCCAAAGAGCCTTGCAGCCGCAGTTCCAGAAAGGGACAGGAAAGGCACTGACCAAGTGGCATTCAGCCCCCTTCTTAGTCAGGAACCCTATAAAGTCTCCTCATGTTAGGCTGAGGGGATGCGAGGCTGAGCAGAGGATGTTACATTACAGATATCATTTTAGAAAGTCCTGGGAGTTAGGAATTGTTCACAGATAACTATACTTCCTCTGATACATTTCATAAGCCCTAGATAAGATCCCTTGGTCTGAGACGCAAGGCAAACATACACATATGTTAGAAATATCTCTGGGCTGTTCTTTGTCCAGGCTTCCATCTGGTACGTCACCACTGGTTAGTGGTGGTCATGGAGCTGGGCAGCGGGATGGCCGTGGTAAGAGAAGGCTGGATGCAAACAAAGAGAGGGATAGCATTTGGCAGATGTTCAGTGACAGGTTGTGGCTGGCAGGAGGGTCAGTGTCCAGAGCTGAAGCTCACACAGTGGGAGCCCAGGGAAGGGATGTGTGCACAGCTGGAGTCTCCTTTCCAATGGGCTTCCCGTCCCATAGTCTGCATAATGCTTATACATGAGCTAAAAGACCTATTTTTACAAAGGGAAATTGAAACGGCATCACCATGTCTTACGCATATCACTTGATGAATATCTGCGGATGTGATCTGAAAAGACGAACAATAAACTCTCTTCCAAAGTTTCCTACTGACTTAAAAAATGTCCTATGTATGTATCGACAGACTCTCTACCCAGCACCTCATATCTGGTATAAACATTACAACCACACACTTTAAAAGCAAATAGGATTTTGAGCTGAGGTCCCAGTGTATTTTAAGTGTCTGCTGAAGAGACAACAATGTTGACTTGCCCCTCTTGTGACTATCTTGTTGGAAGCTACGGCACGTAATGAGAAATGTCAAGTCCCAAGATCAATGAAATTTGGGGCTCCAGGGATTCAACAGGAATAGCATTGATCCTTTTAAAGAACACCAGTCAGAGATGGGTCGTAATATATTGCAAAGAGGGGCTCAGGAGGATAAACGGCCAAGTCCAAGATACCTACCTGACAAAAAATTCAATCAGCTTTTAGCACAAATTGCCTGCTCTGCTCTCCTTTCTTTTAGGCCAGCAGGCTGCTTCCAATTAAAGTGCGCAAATTAATTTTTATCACTTCCAAATTAGTTTCAGAATTTGTGCAAAAGAGTGTTTCAGATGAAAGCATCTGTCCCTCACATCGCTGTGATTCTGTTATCTAGTCAGGGACCTATTTAAATCTCCAAGAACATTTTCTATGTTCAAAATCCCAAGTTTGAAAGAGTAACACTGGAGATTAGTATTATAAAATATATTCATAAAACAACTGTAAGTCAACTGCAACCCCTGCTTATTTCTTTTATGGTCTGAAACTCTTTGTAATAATCTGCTTATAAATGTTCATCGTCTTTGTGGTAAATCCATTACAAGTCTAAAAATAATTAGGAAAAGACTATTTCTGAGATGTCTGAATCGGCCAAGTATATTATTACATACTTGACTCAATGAAAGCATAAACTCTTTCTGCACCTACCTAAAAAAATCTACAAACATTAGTTAGATTTTCTCTATGGTACTAATAGAGCTCTCCATTAAGAAAGAATAATGACATTGCAAAAGAGACATAAATATATTGGAGAGCCACTTGAATTAATCTTGAGAAAGTGATTAAGTGAATCTTATCATTTTATGTTGTGCTGAGTAAATATGACTCAGCCTCTGACATACAAAGCAATTCAATGTCCACAGCAAGACCAAAGCCGTGAATTCTAACGGCTGCCAGCATATTGGGTTTCACACTAGGACTTCCCCCTTCGAGTCTAGGTTAACATATACAACCCTCAAACCTAAGGGCATTGTGTCGCACACTTTAATATGAACCTAGACATGACCAGCTTTTTGGTCTTGGGTAGCAGTGCATTATAAGATAGAAAACACATACAGCCTGATTCTCTGACCTGTGAATTGGCAGCTAGAATAGATTAAACTGGGGCAGGAAAAAAAATCTTTTTCTTTTATGTTGTGAGTTTTCTGATGGCAAGGACTATGTCTATGTCAACACCCATGACTGATCCCTGATGTGACAGTCAATTCGAGTGTGTGCTCTGACTGCCTTTACAAAAAAAAGTGAATTGACCAATATATGGGGTCTCTCTAGTCACGCACGTATGTGCTACCAGGGTGGCTAGATTCAGTGAGCCATAAATCAGTCAAGTCTATCAAATACTAGATATACTAATGATTAATTTTTTACTATGATAATTATCCATATGGTAAAAAGCTGACACCAGTTTTTAACATAATTATTATTTTGTACCCAAGATGTAAGACCAAACATTTTGTAGTATGATAGCAAACATTATCTGATAGCAATTTATGATTCATGTAATAAATACTCAATGTGTTCAGTACATTCAAGCAGAAAAAGCAGTTTGGTGATTAGTATAATATAGGTTTTTGTAAACTCCAGAAGGCCGGAGACTTAGACTATTCAGATTTCCCAGCTGCTAAGATAGGACCAGCACCCAATAGGCCTTCAATACATGCTTGTTGCTTGCCTAACACTTTAGGTGATCATCCTGTTTATTCTAGAAGAGCATTTCCCCCCCTTATATTAACGATGATGGGTAAAATAAAGCCGTATGACATACGTTCCTATTAAATGTCCAAGAAAGTCTTGACAGGGTGGGTTTTATAAAGTCATTTAGGGTTATAATGATGACAATAGTTTTGACCAAAAATAAATTCTTATAAATGGAGGCAACAATAAAAGATATGTATCAATAAAATTCTTAATTCTTTAAGGATAATCTTGTCTTTATTGAAAGTTTAAATAAAATGCTGTGTTTTAACAAATATAATATTCATAATTTGTTCTTAAGGGCTAATCTAAACATTTTTATTTATATAGCTCCTGTTGTAAGGGACCTTAACCACTGTCAGTATTACTACATTTAATTTTTCTTGACAACTGATGGACTAAAGCAACAATTGTTAACCATCTTTTCATTTAAAAGGTCATCAGAAAATCACATAAATTAAGTAGCTACACAGACAATTACTATAACTTAACATGTAAAAAATTCTTTACTTCATAGCAGTATGATACTATGCAATATCTTATCTCAGCTACCAGATGGCAGCTTTTAAGAAATGAATCCTCTTTTTGGAAATACCATTTTCATCATTTCTGAGATCCAGTCTGAAGATGTTAGTTAATGAGATTTAAAGCACTATTCTGTTTCTTAAAAAAATTTTGTTATCTAAAGACTTCTAATTTTTATCAATATGATGGAAGGTACTACAGAGACCTGCTGCTTAATTCAACTTCTCTAAAGAGTACTACACTACTATGAAAATGAAGATTTGTAAACATGCAAAAATAAATTTAGATAAAATACATGTGATAATGACCATGCTTGATAATAAGAAAGCCATCCATGGTAGATCAACTGTCTCATACACACGTACACACACACACACACACACACACACACACACGAATTCTGCTAAAAATGAAGTTTCTGGTTTTCTTTAAGGGTATGGTTTTAGAAAAGAATAAATAAGGAGGTTAACTTTTTAGTAGTTGGAGTATGATATTTGTTGTGCAGACTTGGTAGCTAGTTGTTTGAGCTGGCTGGAAATCAAGCAACACTGAATATATTTTTTTTCTCAAACCAGCATCACATCTTAGTTCACAACTTAGAACAGAGGCTGATCTGCATAACGCACACACTTTCCCTTACTCAGTGTCTACACTAAGAGATGTTACTCCATGACACACTTCTAGTTTCTTCAACTGCTGCTCTTCAGCTCCAGATATAGGCAGCGAGAACGAAACCTCACATGATGTATGGTCACATCCAGTTCATCTCCCACTATCTTCATTCATATGTATATATATATATATTTCATTTTCTTCTCTACTGCAATAGGGCCTTTGCTCCTATCAATCAAAAGCCGTTTCCTCTTTTTGCAATGTTCCTGTCAAAATACGTAACGGTGCGGGTGGGTAGGACTTGAAGGGTAGACAGATATACAACGGGGCTTCCATCCTCAGCCTTCCCACAGGCTGGAACGAACAGACCGGGGGTGGCAGCCACCAACCACGCAGCTGAAACATAGCATCTCGTCCACTGGTCACCTACTCTTACACTATTTCAGAGGCAGACACACAGCATTCCTGGAAAACTCTTATCTCTGTCTTGTCATAAATGGGACCCGAACTCATGGGTTCAGTTTATTTCAGAGGTACCGTGTAAGCTGTGACCAATGTATGAATCACAAGTAGAATCACCCTGGTTTAGGTACTCACCATTACCAACACCTTACAGACACCATACTCTATTTTATAGGAAATATTTGCATTGAAACTATTGAAAGCTTGGTAATTAAAAACAATGATTATTTCTAGGCAATCTCTTATCTAGTTCTTCATTTAACAATATTGAAAACGCTGTTATGTGTCTCACTATACCAGGAACCAGAGATTTAAAATGGAAAGGGAGACTCACGATCTAGTTTAGTGTTTCCTCAGAACAACAATTCCAAAGAATAATAGCTGTTCTGCCATGAGCAAAAGATGCCATGGAAAAACACGTTTGAGAAATTGTGGGTTAAATAAATTTCAACAGATTTGCTTGTGTGAGAAAGGCTTTCAGAACTTACCTAGAGAGTAAGAGTAAATGCAGTGTTTTCTAAAATTATTTTACTCTGGAGTCCCCCCATTTTTTTCCCTACAAGATATCTTGGGGAGCACCGTTGAAGAAAATGTACTTAGGAATCATCACAAGCAAAGAAACTGTCTTACTCAGTTTTTGCCGTCCGAATGCCTAGTCTGAAGGGAGTACTCAATCATTGTTAAAAGAATAAATGGAGAAATTTACTAGACTGTGTAGTAGAAAGTAATAAGTGTCCTCACTGAGGCACAAATAAAATCTTACAGAAATTCAGAGGAGGGGAGGAATATATTCAGTTGAGAGAAATTACACAAAGTTTAATGGACCAGGTGATACTGAAGGAAATTTCTGAAGGATAGAGACATTTGGAGGTTGGGGAAGGACTGCCAATGACAGGGTCAATGGGAGGGGACCTGGAACTTTCCCCAAGTTGTAGGTTACAGTAGTTGCTTTTTTTTTTTTTTTAAACTCTGAACAACATCCTAGCAAAGATTTTTCCACTTAAAGCTTTCATGTTTTAAAATCCTTACAACCCTAGGAAAAGCTGTTAGAAAAATTTAAAAAAAGCAAAATATATTTAAGGAAACTTGTAGTCTGATGGGACATTTCTAGACAAATACTCACTGCTGTTAGGATTGTCTCCTATGATATGGTGTCGTCCACTCCAGTACCAGAGAAGCAGGGTAGCATCTCGAGACCCAGACACAATGTAGCAGTCCCCACCTATGTATGACTCAGACCTGGCCAGGCACGTGACCACATCCCAGTGGCCAAACACGATCTGAGTTAATTTCCCTGAAACACAGGAACACTAGGTTTAATTCATTTGCTAGTTTTCTTTAAATGGTAATAAGCTTAACTTTATTTTACTAGATTTGTGAAAAGTCAAACTGTAAATGTGAAAATTTATAAGCTAATTCAAATCCAGCTACAGACGCTTTCTTGAATGTCTTCTGAAAAATGATACAAGAATGTTCCTGGAGATTTTTAAGGACATGACTTTGCAAACAACACAATCACGATTTTCACTGTCCAGGAGCTGGGCCACACTAAGGGAAGGTTTAAGGTCTTTTACTGGACTTGATTTGGGGAAAGGGACAATAGTCCCATTTGTCCTATAAAATCAGGACTCATGCTAAAGTTTGGAATGGATAGAAGTATAATGAGTTAGTTACAATGTGAACATTTAATGTGAATCTTGGCACTTCGGATGAAAATGCCTACGTTATTAAGCATGATTTTATTTTAAGTTCTGGGTGTAACAATAGTATTTTGAAGAGAATAAGGTATTTCAAAGCGAAGCACACCTGTTTCTGTAGAGTAAACTCTGAAGCTCTTATCCCAGAATCCACAGATAAGAATATAGCGATTATCTGCCGTGACCACGAAACAATGTGCATTGATCTGGATACTCTGATCAACGAGGTCCGTGATCTGCCGCTTGTTCACACCAGAGTTATTGGCTGAAAACACGCAGGAAAAAGAATTTAAGGAAGGGTTCCACAGGAGGCTCATCAAGGCATATATTTATGCTTCATTTATCTAGAAATGGGTTTTTTGGGCTATAAGATAATTAACATTTTAACATTTCCCCATGAGGAATAGAAGCTTAATTTTTAGTAGCAGTGGTTATTTATGAATCATATTGCATATCTAAACGTTGTCAGAAATTTCAGGTCCTTCTCCCCCAATAAATAGAAACAATAGGAAGACTTCAGATAGTGAATTGAAAATAGAAATATTTAAATGCCTTGAATTCTATCCACGTTCACTACACACAAGTTCATCAGTGTCCAACAAGTTCTGTAATCAGGAGGAAGAAATATTGCGTGAAGCACGGTCTATAAGGAAAAAAAAGTCTTAATATTTGCCCCAATCTGTCATTTTCTGATGGCATTTAGAATTCACATGGAAAAAAGAGGGGAGAGTTTTGAGCAAGGGATATTGTTCTACGGGCAGCCCCACAGGGAGATTTAGGCCAGCAGCTCTAAAGACCTGGGTTGTCAACAAACAGAAGGCCTTTCCAGAATGGGCTGGCAGGGGAGAAGAGGAATAAAAAAGATGGGAGAGGGACTGGGGAGGAACGAGACAGGCAGAGACTCCGGTGGATAGCACTGGGATTGAATCTGAATGAAGTCAGGAACCCGGAGACACCGTCGGATTTCCCTAGTGCCTGTCTGCACGCCAGCCTGTCCCGTTCTCTGCGCTGTCCTTTCAGGCTAAATCCCTGGGCTGAATTCTTAAACAGGAGATGCAGACAATCGCCCACACTCTCTAACGCCAATTAGACTGAAGAGCTACTCTTTGTGGCTTCCCACGAACGCTATAATAATAACAACTAGGGAGGTAAGCCAAAAAAAATAATACAGAGAAAGGTAGCAAAGAAAAAGAAAATCAAAGGTTCTGAGTCACTGGAAAACTACGTAATTGGTCCTTGATTAATTAGAATAGAGCTGCTAATTTTTCCATGGTTACATTCCTGCTCTATGTGACACTGTCGTCGATGTCTCTCAGACAAAGGAATAGCTGGACTAGACTCTAAAAATATTCCCAGTCCTAAACCTGGTATCTTCCCAAAGACATGTAAATGCTACTTCGTGTAGGTGTATAAGTAACTAACTTAAATGACTGCCTTTTAACTTATTTCTGGACTCAAAGATGAAGGGAGAATTAAAAAGTATAAGAAAAGCTATACCATAACTTGCCTATGGCTTTATACATTTTCAATTTTTTTTTTTTTTTTACTAATTTAGTTCTCTACATGATTCCATGAAAAAGTCAGGACAAACATCCTGATCAGCCATCTTACAGAGAGGAAACTGAGGCCCAGGAAGATGAAGGCGCTTGTTCTGGATCACTGGCTAATAAATGTGTATGTGATTCAAAAATATTGCCATTATCTGTGGCAAAGAGTTACAGCTCATAAGTTTGCAATTCACATAAAATCTTCAATTAAAAAAAAACTGGCCATATTGAAAGGAAATTTCCAGAAAAGATGTCCTTCATGTTAGTTCTCTTTAATGATTTTTTTGAGTCCTTACATATTTTACGTACTTTAAATAATATACATTTGATACAGAATAGTTTAGGCTGAAAGAAAGGACAATTTGGAATGGTTTGCCTTGCACAGAGCCAATTAAATGACCTCCTAAAAAAATCAAGAAAATGCCACAAATAATTGCTTCCACACCAAAAAGTTCTTAGATGGCCTATTATGATTTACACAGCTTCTTGGTGGTAATTCAGTGTTATTTGCACGTTAATTTTATGGCAGAAAAATTACCATTTGACTACCTTTTGTAATCAATAACTACATAGGAATCTGTAGACAGTTCACATTCATGAAAACGTATTTCTGTTGTTAACGTACCGATTAGGGGGTCCATTTCAATGGGGAGATGATGAGCTTGATCCAAGGAGTATCCTGGAGCTCCTCGGAGGCCTAGGGGTTAAACAGAAGGAGAAAACCACCACAAAAGTCTCAGAAAGAAGGAACTTCCTAATAAGCAGTGTTTTATGATGATTGTAGAAAAGGTGTATTGCTTAAAAATTATGTGGCAAATCGTTGTAAGAATGATGGTCATACTACACATCTTTGCAGATACTCTCAAAAGAAATCATCACAACAGGGACTGCTGGCTTCCATGTCAGATGTAGAAAGCTGGAAAGACTGCTCTTACCCTAACAACAAGAAAAATCCACATACAATAGAGGAGCATAACACTTCTTGAACCCATCAGAGAGCTAAGATTTCTGGGCAACCAATTAGCTTCAGAAGGCTAATCTAAGAAGGCTGTGTCTGTAAGCAGGGGCGGGCATGAGCATAGCCGGGCTCACCTGGGCCAGGACAGAGGGGAAGATGGGGCTCCCATCTTCTCTCAACAGATGGCAAGTCAACTGAGGGTAAAAAATGGAGCCACTCCTAAGACCTTAAGCTCAGGAAAAGCGACTATCAGAGGATTAATATTTAGGGCTTGATTGAGTTCATTAGTCATAATTTTTTACATGTGATTATACAACATATATAATACTTTTGAACAATGCTAAAGAAAAAATTAATCCTTTATAGTTTTTTTCTCAATGCAAAATATTTCTAGAAGCTCAGACTTCTGTGACTAATAAAGTTGTATTTTTTCTTAAGATGTTTGTTGCGTCTTTCTGATCAAATGGAATTAGTTATACCTCATGTTGATAGAATCACCAATAAGTGCATTTAGAAATTCTAGATTAAGCTATGATTTATATGATATTGTTTTTCAGAGCAATACAGAAGTCAGTAGAATACAAAAATTCAGGTTAATTTACCGTGGCTTATCCATTTAGTCCTGGAGATAGTGAGAGTTGGGGTTTCCAAGGATATCGTAAGGGGTGAATTTGGCCAACTAAATCATTTGGTCACATCCACTTCTATCCTAAGTATCAATATGTCTACTTTTGATAACAGAATCCTATCCCTTCAGGATGTACCAGCTGGAACCCTTGGGAATGAATTTAAAAAAAAACGCACATGAAATCACTGAACAATTTAGATTTTGTCTTTTCTCAAAGACTCCACAAGGAGGGAGATGGTGTCTGTCTTGTTCGTTGCTGTACTCCCAGTGCTCATGACTACTTGACACAGAGGGGCCATTCAAATGTTTGCTAACTAAATTAGTGAAGTGGAAGAAAGAAGATTTGAAATCATCCTCTAGGAAATCCAGATTCAAACTCACTTTTGTTTAATGTGGGATAAAAGTGTTTTGTTTTTTTTCCTGTGGGGCAGGCATAGAGTAGGGTGCGAGGACCTGCTTCAATTTACTGAATATTTATTGAACACTTAACCATCCGCCAAGCATCCTGTGAGGCCCTAACACAGAGCAGCAGTGAAGAGACACACAAGACTCATCTCGTCAGGCTGGGCAATGACTTGCCCTGCAGCCTGTGTAGGTAATCGGGCATACTGCCAGCCCCCAGCACACTCACCTGCACCGAATTGCGGCTCTAAGACCCCTCTAGGAAGTGATGGCGTGGACACACGTACCTACTGTGTTGTGCCAGCGGTTCACCGCAAACAGTCGGCTGCAGGTCACGGTCACCACGGCAGGGATGGTCAGGTGGGGCAGCGTGTTGGCTGCCACGTGGGTCACCGGAGAGTTTGATGGGAACTTCAGCACCATGATCACATCCTGTTGCATCTGATCTTTAAACATGAGTGGACTCTGTGGAAGGAAACACTGTTGAATAGAAAGGGAAGAGAGCAGAAGAAAACAGAAGGGATAACACAGTTAGTGAGCGCTCTGGGGAGACGGAGGTTAACACAGACGAGGCTAGCATGAGCAGAGAGCAAAGCCACGCGAACTTCCATCCCGTGGGAATGGCACGGGGAGAGGGGCAAGGGCTCCGGGCGGCCGCTGGCAGAGGACACCAGATCATTAACGACCAGCCTCGATTCAAGCCTTGCCGGACTGCGGGTGATCAGCGAGCTCACAGATCTGTCTCATGATGCGGTGGCATTACTCAGTGCGGTGGAAACATCGGGTTAGTGGAAAAATTAGTTAAGTCAGTGACTGACACTCTTTCCATGAAAGATAAAGTGAATGGATTGATACTTCCATTTTTTACCTGGTTGACCTGGGGTCACAGCTCCAATCTAAATAGTTAAATAGATACTTCCATTTTTTACCTGGTTGACCTGGGGTCACAGCTCCAATCTAAATAGTTAAATATACTGGCCTCCCCTTCACAGCTTCACACACGTCTCTGCTGTGGCAACACTGACTGGGTATGGTTGACGTCTCCTTTCTAGACTGTGCGCTTACTGAGGGCTGTTCCCTTTCCTTCTTTCAGTCTTTGCTTTCAGAGGTCTAGCATGTGATCGACAGAAGGCAGACACCGTAATGCTACTGTTCCAGCAACTATAAACCACCATAAATACTACTGCATCGAAAACACAAAATGCGGGTGCTGGAAATAACCATTATGTTACGTTCATAAATGTTCTGTCATTGTTTTCTATACATATGAATTGTCTGCCCCGTGAACTTAGAAGGCTTAGGTTTCCTTTATGAGCGGTTCCACGCCAATTTAGTCTCTCAGAATTTTCCCCAGGAAAGCAATGAATCCTGACTGGGCATTTCTCCAGGATAAGTATTTTTATTATTATTATTAAACAAAGACAACTAACACGGGAATAGAACTCTTCTGCCAAAGCATTTCATAAAATTAAGTGTTAGAGATATTCTCTTAGACAGTTTATTAAAAATACTTTCTCTCAAGGCTTGAGGCTCCAAGGCCACATCCCCACGTCTACAATGTGACTGCGTGTTCCTATGGAATGGTGTGCTTGGTGTCAACCTTTCTGCTTTGTCACATGCAAGGACCAATTTCAACCAGAAGAGTTCATTAGTGACTAATAAGGGGGCTGAAGCTGTTGGAGCCATTGTGGAGAGAAAAAACCCGTTTTCAAGCAAACACATTTGTTTATGTGTTTCACTAGGAGTTTGCCTATGGATTCAGTGAAGGTCTGGAGGTTGCAGTCCCCTCTGTGTTGCCAGTGCTTAGCGTCATGCCCGACACACAGAAGGAACTCGGTACGAATTTGCTAAGTAACTGAAAAAATCATTGAAAGGCCTGAACAGTACTTCCGCCACAAAATAACAGCTTATAAATCTGTTTGCACATATACTACGGACCATAGTTCAGAGCTCATTACTCCAAAATTAGAGTACTTGCTGCCTTGATACCTGCCTAGAAAAATGGATGACCTTTAATTCACTTTGCAAACACATTCTTTTACCTTCAAGCATTTTTCACTTCAGTAAAAAAATCAGTGAAAACCCACAGCTTAAAAAATAAAATTCCTTCTAAAATGTTTCTCAGAAAAAAAAAAATTTCACCACCTTCAAATTAAAGAGGGAAATGCTGTACAATTTGCTAATCAACTGAAAAAGGACTGTTTGTTATGCAAATGAGCTTTTAAAATTCAGGCTGAAATGAAAAGAATATTACCTTTTCCCTCGTAAAACAGGAATAACAGTTTTAATATAGGAGCTAGCGGAGATGACGACACAAGCTAACATTTATTGAGAACGTATTGCACACCAGTTGCTGGTCTAAGTGCTCCACGGTATTAAGTCGTGAACTTCTCAGGGCAGATGGTGTTTTTGCTTTCATGTAACAGATGCTCACATAAACAGAGAGGTTAAATACCTTGCCCACGTCATTCCCTAGTTAGAGGCAGAGCTGGTGTTTGACCCGAGTGGCTCTCGAGCGCTTGTCCGTATCCTGCCTCTGCAAATTATCCCTGTATTTTTGTCCTTTTCTTAAAATGGGCTACTCCCCCTACCTCACCTTGCCCCCGAAGATTAAATGGGGCCATATCATATTGTGTTGATACTAGGTTTTCATCCTACTTTATAAATCAAATCTAATTTCCGTGCCTGTATGTGTCTGAATGCGTTCATGCAGAGGCATATAGTCAGAGAAGATGGTGATTTCTGTGAATCCCACATTAGGCGAGCGTAGCAGGATTTCTTTTATTTATTTATTTATTTATTTATTTATTTATTATTTTTTTATTTTCATAATAATATTTTTATTATGTTAGTCACCATACAGTACATCCCTGGTTTCTGACGTAAAGTTCGATGATTCATTAGTTGCGTATAACAGCCAGTGCACCATGCAATACGTGCCCTCCTTACTACCCATCACCGGTCTATCCCATTCCCCCACCCCCTCCCCTCTGAAGCCCTCAGTTTGTTTCTCAGAGTCCATAGTCTCTCATGCTTCATTCCCCCTTCTGCTTACCCCCCCTTCTTTATCCCTTTCTTCCCCTACCAATCTTCCTGGTTCTTATGTTCCATAGATGAGAGAAACCATATGATAATCGTCTTTCTCTGCTTGACTTATTTCACTTAGCATTATTACTCAGCTATCAAAAAGAACGAGTTCTCAACATTTCCTGCAACATGGACGGCACTGGAGGAGATAATGCTAAGGATTTCAAGGTAAGAACCGCACACCCCTGTTTGTCCGCGGGGTATCAGCACCTACTTAGCCTGGAGAGTTAACCAATCAATCGAGAAGCCTTTAAAAATGCTGCTAAAATCACTATTTTATTTGACATGTACCCAGGTACAAAGGAAGCCAAAAATTTTCTGTTCGGGCTGCTCTGTCTTACCAGGTGCATGGCAGAGCTCCGAGGCGGATGTGGCTCGATGAGCAACTGAGATGGCGTCTGTCCAAAGTTCTGTATCTGTGCCTCCATGGCCTGCAGGGGAAGGAGAGCGAGTGTCATCATCAATATGCATCAGCGAGAGAGGTCAACACACTCCCTGACAATGCAAGTGTATCCCAAGTCAGCCATGAAAGAAGTCCAGAAAATTCACCCAGTGCTCTCGTCTCAGGGTGCAGAATCATCCAAGTGTTAGTATTTTGTAGACAAGCTTTGCTTCCTCCTTCCAAACATGCTTCCGTTAACCAAGTCACTCTTCTTATTTAGAAGCTGGGGTTAAACGTGGCGTGTTAAACCTGTGAGTGCATGCCGCTGAGGCCAAGGAACACGTCTAACACTAAACACAACACGGCTACCTTAATAAAGTCCTGCGTGAGGAGGAATGTGTGGGGATCTCTAATGAAATAAGCTTCCGGAATCTTGGGAAAAAGAATGATACAGATGTCCACCAATAATATGAAATAAAATTCAGAAAATCATAGATTCCAGTCAACACAGAGGGTCATCGCTAAGACTTTCATATAATGATTAATGATGGCCAAATTTTCACTACCAAAATACATATTTTAGCATGCTATGCTGTTTTCAGATGAATGCTGAAATACTATTTAACGTCTATAAGGTATGAATTCATTTCTCTCCAATTTTTTTTGAAATTTTAGAGATAACTAGCCCAAAGAGGAAATAATTCTTTGGGCACCTTGAGCTATGAAATATTTTATTAAAGCCTGTGCAGACAGAAATATTAATGAGATTTTTATAGCTTCCAATGACTAAAAATAATTTTGGATCTCAAACTGTCTGTATTGTATAATATGCCTTTTTCTGTGTGTATGCCAAAGACATAATCTTATAGGAGATTTATGTATTTCTTCTCTATATAAATAGTATAGGCAAAAAAAATTTCAATATATTAAGCTAGACTAACAGAAATATTTTTCCAAAATACTGTTAGCATGTAATTTAAGTCAACAAGGAGAAGCACAATATTTACAATGGTCATTACTCTGTTACCATGCTAATTTTTCCCCTAAAATTGTGTGCAATTTGGTTGCACATAAAAGTGAAATACGAAACTCATTGCTGAGTGCTTAGGAGTGCAGGTAAGGTGGTAGATGGCTCTCGACGCCACGTAGCCACTAATCGCATCACTATCTACAAATCTCATTTATAAAGTACTTAAATTTAACAATCTGTCCACCTCGACTGCATTTCAAGAAAATGTTTATCAATAAAAATGTGAATTTTCAAATTTATTAGCAATATTAAACATGAACGCATCATTATCTGCCATATTTTAGCAATTGCATAAATGGGGCTTTGGTTCTTTTATTTGCAGAGGCAATAGGATGAATTATTAAATCTCTTTAAGTGCTGTCCAAGTTTAATGTATCCATTTATTTGCACGGTGTCCACTCATATGCAAAGTGTGACTATTTAAGTAAATCGCATTCACATAGATACCATCATACTTTATCTCCCCGGTGCAAGATTTATGATTATAAAAGAGGGAAGAGACCATTTCTGGTTAGGTTCACATCATGAACAATAAACTCTTGAGAGTTACTTGAAAGAAAAAAAAATAGTAGTTTCATTGTTAAAGTTGCCCTGGCTTGAAAATATCCACAACCTAGCTTAATGTATCACGAACAGCTAAGGTCGCTCTACAAGAGGTCCCCCGGCTTGTGTTCAGACTCCCCCCAGAAAGAGGACTGGGGTGGGGTGGGGAGGCAGGGTAAACACAGCTGAGTCTCTAGTCAGTGCCTGTACTTAGTAGGTAGCCTTTAAAAGGCCACAGAAGGACTAAATCCACAAACACGCTCTGCTTGACTTGATTTTTGTTCCGAAAGGCAGTTATTAACACTATACTCAAAAATCTTGGGAGACTCACTTTCCAGAAATCTGTGCAGTTCTCTTCAGTGGGCCTACCTCCGATCCTTTCTGGACTGAGGTAGAGTACGCACATGTATTTATTTGAAATGACTCTCAAATGGCATCAGGATAAATATTAAGCTGTGATCAAGTTAATACTGTGGATGTCACCCTCTCATGAAGACAGTCTATTCCCTACACTTAACATTTATTTATTCATTTATTTTTAATAATAAACTGAATCCCTCTTCCTTGTGAGCCACATCACATGCCTTCATGACCTAAAAGTTCTTATTCCAATATTTACCTTGTGGCTCTCTTGCAATCCTATCAGTAATTCCTTAACCTCTGATTTAAAAATATACAGATCTTTCTGATCTCGAAAAACCACACTGCCTCCTCTAAGTTCTATTTCTTGTCACTACCAACACGTTTGAATGGGGAGTGAGCACCCACTGATTTTCACCTCTCCCCCGTCCCGTGTTTTCTGTCCTCCCCCACTTTTAGCAAGTCATCAATGTCTTCTTTCTGTCAAGAGGGAGGAACTTTACATGGGAGGGTGTCTGGGGATAGACACAGCCCATTCTGTAATCTATGAAGCATAGCAGCTGAGAGCTTGTTCTGAGAACTACTCCCGATGTAGGAGAAAATGCCTCCCCTCCATGCAAACCTTGGGCAGCATTCTAAATCCTTCCCAGACCCCCTAAAAATCATAATGAATGTCCTCCATATTCTCATAGCACTTCCCCCCCATCACGAAATTCAACGCACAGTTCTTTACATAGGTCTGTTTGCTCAGACTGCTGATCTTTGCAGGTCAAGGCTGTGACGTAGTCCCAAGAGAGTCCAAAAACACTCACTGACTATAGAAGTGGGGCAACGGTGGGACATTTGTGCAAAACTGAAAGGTAGCACAGAAAAGGGAAAGCACAGTAGTAGAGAAAAATCGGGGCGCTTTACTTTCACAGTTCAATACTGCAAAAAAAATGACCCTAATGAACGTTGTTAGATGCTTACTCTATGCCGAGGGATAAGAAATCAGATACCAGCCTGCCCTCAGGAAGTTCTCAGCCCATGAGGACGCAAGATGAGTAGTGATCAGGGCACGCGGTAGGCAGAGCATCACAGTGGCGGCCAGTCCTGAGTGCGAGGGAGCCCAGGAGTGAGGTCTACATCAGACTCAGGGTGGAGGAGGCTGCAGGGAGAGCAGGGCTTCCAGAAAAGGGACATGAGCTGAGGTCTGGATGTTAAGTAAGTATTGGCTAGTCGACAGCAAAAAAAGATCGTTGGAAATAGGATTTAAAAAAAATTCAACATATTTCTATTTTTCTACACATTGTTCTGTGTGGGTTGAAGAGACTTAATGCTAGTTTTATTTATTCATGAAACATACTTATCGAACATCTACCATGGACTGGGTACCGTTTTAGATATTTGTGATACTCATCAACCAAAACAGAGATTCGGGCTCTTGCAGAGGTGAACGTTCTAGCCAGGACGGCATAGGACCTTACATTCAGCCAGATGTCAGAAGCCAGCAGCCCTTGGGCTAGAATCAGCTCACAGGTATGGTTTTTATTTGAGCCAACATTTATAGGTCAGAAAATCTCATACAATAAATTGGATTTTTTGGCTTCTCTCAAAAAACCCATAAGAGGTGGTTCATCAACATTCCTGCACAGCAACACCTGTCTAGTGCCAAGGCTCAGGGGCCCTTTTGTAATGCCCACCGCTCGGACCCAGGCATGCACTGCCTCCTGGCCCGCTTCACCGGTTTCCTCCGTCTGACTCCTGCAGACTTCGGCATTTGTTAATCCTTTCATAATCTACTACCAAAACATTAATTTGTATTACAAGGAAGCTATCACTTTATAGATTGACAGTAGTCCTGCCCTCATCCCCGGGGTATATGGTCCAAGACCCTAAAGAATGCCTGAAACTGTGGATAGTACCGAACCTTACGTATGTTGTTTTTCCTGTACATACACACCTATGATAAAGTTTAATGCATAAATTACACACGGTGAGAGATTAACAGCAATAACTACTGATAAAATAGACCAATGATAATACACTGTAATAAAAGTTATGTGAATGTGGTCTCTCTCTCAAAATACCCTATGGTACTGGACTCACCTCTCTCCTTATGATGATGATGTGAGATGGTAAAATGTCTATCTGATGAGGGGCACCCGGGTGGCTCAGTCTATTAAGTGTCTGCCTTTGGCTCAGGTCATGATCTCAGGGTCCTGGGATCGAGCCCTGCATCAGGCTCCCTACTCAGCGGGGAGTCTGCTTCTTCCTCTCCCTCTGCCCTGTGGACCCCACCCCACTCGTGCTCTCTCTTTCTCAAATAAATAAAATCTTTTTTAAAAAAATGACTAACTGATGAGATGAAGTGAGGTAATGAGGTAGGCACTACGACCTAACATTAAGCGACTGCTGACCTTCTGAGGCTAAGTCAGAATCACTGCTTCCAGAACATGGCTGACCGCTGGTTACTGAAACCGTGGAAAGCACCGCACTTTCCACAGAAGCAAGAATGAACTGATATTGAATGTGTGAGCTCATGACTTTCATAATGTGTATGAGAGAAGAGTAAAACTTGTGAAATAAGTCTGTCACTCTCACCTCATCGAATCTCAGATGTTATCCATTGTGAGAAGTGTCATTAATTTATATACTATTAAGAAATTTTAAAAATGTTGCCAATTAAACTACGATCCACTATTGATTGTAAGACACACTGCGATTTGGAGTGCGGAGATGTGACAATGACAAGCATCTCAGAATCAGTAAGTGATTGTAACTTTTTTACATATAATAAACAGCACTAGAAGTCTTACACATTTCATATAAATCTAGCATTGGTAATAGGCTTAAAACAGTAGATTTTTCAAACCAAATGTGACTGACAAAATCTTTGGTGTTTTACAAATAAGAAAGACCATGTAAGGAGGGCACCTGTTGCATGGTGCACTGGGTGTTATACGCAACTAATGAATCATCGAACTTTACATCAGAAACCAGGGATGTACTGTGTGGTGACTAGCATAACATAATAAAAAAACATTAAAAAAAAGAAAGACCATGTATTTATGGGTGGGCAACCCTTTAGTGGCATAACATGACAATACGGATCTGCTGGTACTTAAACAATATTCTTTCTTAGGCCTTTGTAATCACTGAATGTGGCATCTTAGACTAAAGCTTAGACTAAAGCTGCTTTATATACACATATACACACATACATATGTGCATCCACTTTAATTAATTGAGCGTGTGTTTTCTCCCTTTTATTTTTATTTTTTTTTTTTTAAAGATTTTATTTATTTATTTGACAGAGATAGAGACAGCCAGCGAGAGAGGGAACACAAGCAGGGGGAGTGGGAGAGGAAGAAGCAGGCTCATAGCAGAGGAGCCTGATGTGGGGCTCGATCCCAGAACACCAGGATCACGCCCTGAGCCGAAGACAGACGCTTAACCGCTGTGCCACCCAGGCGCCCTGTTTTCTCCCTTTTAACCAGCACTCCGATCTAGACAGAGGGCTTCGGCGCGGAATTGGACATTTCCACATCTTGGGCTGGGTGGTGTCTACATGGCAGCATACCTATGGGATGATTCCGTCCTCCTGCTGCTCCATAGCATTTTCCCCCCCCCGCCTCACCCTCCGCCAGGTTAATCACTATTTTGATGATAATTGCACCGTGAAAATTATCATCAATTATTTTTTCTTTTCTTGAACTTCTGATAAGTAGAATCATACGATACCTATTTGCATGTCTGCCTTTTTTTGATCAACACGTCTGTGCGATTCATCCCTGCTGTTCTGTGTATCAATGTTTTGTTGTTGTTGGGGCCATGATAGCGTCCCACTGTATTCATCCACCACAATCCGTCAATTCTGTCCATGGATATTTGGGCTGCTAACAGTTTCAGGTTATCATGAATAAAGTTGCCTAGAAAATTCTTGCACGTGTCTTTTGATGGAGGTGAGCAGTCATTTTTGTTGGGTGCATAACCTAGGTATTGGGTTGCCAAGGTAGAGGGTAGGAATACTTTGTTTTACGGCCGAGTTGTTCTCCAAAGTGATTATACTGACGTCGTGTATTTATTTGTACAAGTATCTGTGAATGCAGAATGCAGTGGTCAAAGCTGTAAATAAAGTGATGATTCAGGCTATGTGATCTCTGAAGGTACTCATATGCTGAAACTCTTACACATCAAACTCAATTTTATCTCAGAAAACAACCACATAAGGAAATCCACTTTATTTCCTCACCAGGAATTGTTCAGCTAGGAATGAGAAGTAAGTTAGTTTCTTAAGAGTTCTACATTTTAATTGGTACATGGATTCTTACTTTTTCTTATAAAAACTATATGGTTGAATACTGAGCAGTTACCATGCACTTAGCTTTTATTTTTCTCCCCAGCTAAGACCCATCAAGAAATAGGTAGATCATAAAATTAGGAAAAAAGTTTCTTTTTTTTTTTTTAAAACACTTTGGAGGGACTTCTAAAATATGGAATTTTTCAGCGGTAAGCAGAGAAATAAAGAAAAATGTGGCCTAAGTTACGAATAGCATCACAAAATAAGTAAACTTGAACAGTGACTTTCAGATTTCATTACACACAGAGGACACATAACTCAGTATTACCTGCTTATATGTAATATAAAGCTTCCATTAGGGGAAGTTCCTATTAGGGACAGTTTCCTGTTTTCCCCTCCCTACTTTCTTGTTAGGCCTGCTTTGTAAAATCCTCTAGGACCTGCCTACCAAGTAACAAAATTACCCACATTTTCATCAAGCTCTCTCTAGTCTTCTGCTACTCAAAGGTCAGAGCCAGGGGTACAGCTGCCTCATCTATGCCCTGCACAAAGGTGCCCAGTTGGGGGGCAAATGAGGGATAGACGCTACCTCAAATGCTGAAGGAAGGGGCACTTTTTATTATTCATCCTTTTAATGAGGGTTTATTTTTTAATTTGCATAAAGGGGCCATATGTGTTAGCTATGGCTGTGACACATACCTTATTCCTTTGACCTGCAGCACCTCTTGCTTAATTGCTTTTATCTCCTTCTTGCTTTCCCTCCCCACCCCCCAAAATGCTACCTCCTCTATAAATACAGATACACAGCTGGGATTAAATCCTCCAAAGAGGAAGTAAATATGCTGTGGTCTAGGTGCATTTTACGTATGCCTGTTAATATGAAAGATTTCAGAGCCAGGGCAAAATTACAAATGGCGGCGGGTAAATGATAGTTCAGAGTGATGTTCAGATTACTGATAAATTCAAAATATTCTAGAAGAAAGAAATTACTATTTAGGCGAATAAGCATGCTTTCTGCCTCCCCTTGGGTTTGCTATTTATCTAGTGCACACCCCCTCTGGTACCCAAGAGATAAAAACTTTGGTTAATCTTGTCTTTTCCATAATACAAGTAAATTTAACCCAGATACATTTTCCTCCTGTAGAATCTTTACAACGTCTAGTCTTTTGTGTAAACGTAATTTAGTATTGTCTTTCTGATGAAATGTCATAAGGTCTAAGTGCCATGAGAAAGACAGTGTGAGGAAGCTAATAAGGAAAGCTGTCAAATGACCTAGTTCATCCATTTTGCTTGGTCTGTGCCATCTTTTAAATTGTTTTCCTGAAAAGTCAGCATTTTATAAAGTACGACAGGTTGTGCTACCCACAAGGCAAATATCAGACTATGCTGAAATTCCTAGTTAATTATTGATAATTTTCAGAAACTTCAAGATAAAAATAGCAAAAATGGATTCCTTGGGAACACAGAAAAGGATTTTCTAAAAATTTCCTTAGGATCATGTTATCTCATTTTATAGCTTGTACTTAGCATGATTTTATTTTAATGCTTTAAAGTGGATATTCTTTTTTTTTACCAGAAAATACACCTTTGACACACAATTAAAAATATATATGTGATTTATATCATCTTTCTGTTCTACCTCCAATTCTACCAATTATATACCAAATAGGAAAAAAAAAATGGAATTTTGAGAAGTCTGAAATGATAAGAGAAAAGATTACTTAATGGCAGACTGTATTTTAACTGATATGCTTTTGCTTCTGGTTTATTGTTATAATAAAACAAGATCATATAAAGCATTACTTTTTAATGCTAGAAAAACAGGAGCAAAATAAATCAAGAAAATAATATCTGCACTTTATTATTTCTTGCTTTACAAACATTAAACTATATAAAAAATTAAAAATGCTATTTTATATTCAACCGCTTCTAGTTTTTCATAGAAACTACACAACAGAAGAACAAATGTTTCCTTTTAACAATCAGCTGCATTAAGGCTAAGTCTATACTAGCAAAATTATTAGAATATTTCAGCAAATACTTAATAACTCAAGTAAGAAAAGAACCACTTTGCCGTAACTATCAGACTATGTTAGACAATATTGAGGGAGAGGATTCTGATTGTTCATAGACCTGCCCTCAGTGCTTGGTTTTATTCTTTTAGTATAAACCTAGAAGAAATAAAGAGGAGAATTATCCTCTTGCCAATTCCCATTTCTTCCTCGGACTGATGAGTTATCATGATGATATTACTTATCTGACTTAACAAATGAGCGTGAACATCAGTGAATGTGAAAAGCAAGCACCATGCCCTTTGGATAAAATAATGCTCTGTCCAGAACAGTTCTTCTTCCAATTAGGTCAGTGCCATTGGTGGCAGGCTCACTCAATTTTTATATTTAAAAATAAGTATAAGGTAACTCAGGTAGGAAAAGTACGTGTATTTTAATGTGGCAGGTAGTGGCTGTTCCACCCCGCATGCCTTAAATAAATTTGCCTAAAGCAGTGACTAACTCAGGGGGAACACAGAACTGAGCTGGACCATCTTCCTTGCCCTCGGGGGGGGGGGGTAACCGGCCTCCCCGGAGACTGCATCCCTGCTACTCTCTTGCTCCTTTATCTTCCCACTCTTTTCGGCCAATGAGAGCTCAGGACAGAAGACAGGAAGGGGATGTAAAACTTATCCTATGGTTCTTCCCTGCCAGGTTCCAGTTCGGTGGTTGGCTGGGTTGCAGTCTTCCCTCTAAGGCCACAGCTCCACATCGTGGAGCCCACTGGAGCTCGATCTCATGACCCTGAGATCATGACCCGAGCCGACCCCAAGAGTCAGATGCTTAACCCACCGGGCCACCCAGGAGCCCCAGCAGATGATGTCTTAAGGACTCTTCCAGGTTTTTCTTCTTTGCTCACTTTTGAATTGATCATTACATAGTACATAGAATCAGTACAATGTCCCTGCCAAATTCTCCCTGAGAACTGATGTATACAAAGCAAACTCAATGCTGGCTGATTCGGGAAACGGAAGATGGGGGAAGGTGGTGGTGGGGGAGGAGGAAGGAAAGAGAAGTCGTAATTTTCCTCACCACACAAAATAAGTTCACTTGGAGAGTCTGATCATGGAAAGGAAATAATAATGAAAATAATAAAAGTTGAGAAGATCTGCCTGGAAGTGGAATGACATCCAGACAAAGGTTTACCAGGTGGTGGTATAAACATTACAAAATGAAATCATATATTTTTGTTAGGCTAAATTCAAATTAAAAATAGTATTGCATGTATTTGGCAGAACAAAGTGCTCTTCTTTGATTTTGACACAAACGGGAAACAGTAATTTAGATACACTATATTGAGATTTCAAATGGCTGTAAATAGGCTCATTATCAATATGTTGAAAACCCTTAAAAATGAGCTCTGAACATCTAACTGAAATGCTTAGGTATTTAGATTGAGTAATATCTACTTCAAGAAATTGAAGCATGCAATATGTTTTGAATAATTGTTAATTTATGCTAAGGTAACAACTGTGTAATATAACTGAAATCTATGTTAGTAGAAGATAAGGAAATCCCTTCCAGCTATTTCTATTACAAACAGCAGGCTGCAATTTTCAGCCTTCTTCCTTGTGTAAAATATGACTTTAGATGCTTGTGAAAGCATTTGCTGTTAATTTCTGAAAATCAATAATTAGCACTTCTCAACACTATGCAATAAAATAACACAAAGACGAGAAAAAGCACATCTCACAGAAATGACACACATCCCACTTCGACTCGCTGCATTATTTATGCTTTTCTAGTGGACGATTGATGACCATGGACTAGCTAAGGACTGCAGTAATTACAAGGAGAAAAGATAAACCTAAATTAAAGATTTATTCACTAATCAAAATTAAATATGTGTCATTAATTTTCTTGATACTAATTTCTATATAGAAACTTTAGTCACTGATTCTTTGCAATGCAGGCCTTATTGCTGGGGATGAGGAACACACAGACACATCGGACTCTATACTCTTGCTCGTTTTAAGGATCAGAATATTCTTCTTGTTCCCCAAATGATTCTTTAAGCTTAAAAGAATACCTAATGTAGATTTCCACTTCCATAATTTAAAATGGAGGGGTTTTCTTTCTATTTTATTTTATTTTATTTTATTTTATTTTATTTTATTTTATTTTTCTCTTTCAATTTGGCTTTTGAATTTGCTCACATTTTTAACTCAGTAAAACTTCCAGGAATTGTAGGGGAAAATGAAGATGGTTTTAAGAAATCTTTATCAGCCCTTTTGTTGATCATTTGTTGCAATCACATCTCAGAATAAATGCCCAGGAGAAAACCCCTGGATATTTCGCAGATGAAGACAATTAGGCATCACGGCCCTTGTAAATGGACAACACTGTGCTACAGCGCACTCAAGCGATCCACAAGGGGGGTGTTGCTACCCCTTGTCAGACAGAAGAGAGGAGTCAGAAATGGGGGAAGGAAAAGACAAGGGATGACAAAGGCACAGAAAGAATAAGCAATGACCAGACGGCCATCAATGTCCTCACTACAAATACCTTAATTTACATCATTAGGATGAAAAGTGGGTTAACTTTTTCCTTATAAATTTTATGAGTTCATCTTCTAGGAAAGCCAGCGTTGTAGCTGTTTTGGTTAAAGACGTGTCTGTCTTGTTGGTTCTTTTTTTTTTTTTTTAAAGATTTTATTTATTTATTCGACAGAGATAGAGACAGCCAGCGAGAGAGGGAACACAAGCAGGGGAAGTGGGAGAGGAAGAAGCAGGCTCATAGCTGAGGAGCCTGATGTGGGGCTCGATCCCACAACGCCGGGATCACGCCCTGAGCCAAAGGCAGACGCTTAACCGCTGTGCCACCCAGGCGCCCCTGTCTTGTTGGTTCTTGATAGCCTTATCATGTCAGGTTTCTGTAGTAGCAGGAATGGTTCAGCAAGAAAATAAAGTGAAAACTGAAGGAATCTATTCTACTTCCTTTGGGCATATTCTCACTATAGCAGATCCAAGGAAGCAGATCCCTGTCAGATCAAAGGAAGAGATAAACGCAGAAAATATAATCTAAGAAGACCAAGAAATATTAGTAACAAAAAAATTAGACTAAAAATGCCACACTTTTATAACTACTGGCAATATAAAAATTTAGCATTTAACGCTTTAATATTTCCGGCATAGATGAATGTGTATGTATGCATAAATAAATATTGCATGGCCCATATGTTCTAATAGTTTGCCAGCAAAATAGCCTTTTGCGATAGGCTTGTGTATATACCTCTCACTGTTGAAGAGAAGTCATTTAAGTCATTTTTCAGTTTGGTAGTGTTGATGGTACATATGATGATATAGAGAAATGAATTATTAAAACAAAAGTTTTTCCAAGATATTTCATTTAATTATGCTTTTAGGTAATAATAACTAATGTCCATGTAGTGCTTTATGGTTTACAAAGTATTTTCCCATATCTTTTCTCATATGCTCCTCAAATACAGACCCATGAGTTAGGTATCATTTGTGTTATCATTTTATAGGTAGGAAAACTAAGGTACATAAAAGTAAAGGGAGTCACTCAATGTCTCAAATTGTAATGACTGGCTGTGATGAAACCTATTACCTGGTTTCTACCTTTCTATCGTATTTTATTGCCGGTTACATACCATATAATCATACTCTAAGGCAGACAGGCTTGAGTAATTATATCCATGATCGGAAGAGTGATCCACTTTAGAAACAACTTAGAATGAAATGTTCTTCACTAATTATAAGAGTACAGTAAAAAAAAAATCATGACATTTAATTTGTAATCTCTACTAACCAACTATCGACTATGGCTAGTGCCTTTGGAACTCTTGAAGACAGACAAAACAAGTTTTTCTGCAAAGTGGTTAAAATAAACAACGAACGAAATGGCTGAGAAAGATTTCTTTCTTTCCTTCTTTTTTTTTTTTTTTAGAGAGAGACAGAGTGAAAGTGAAGGGGGGGTCAGAGGGAGAGAGACAATCTTAAGCAGGCTCCGCACCCAGTGCTGAGCCAGATGCAGGGCTCGATCTCATGACCCAAAGATCATGAGCTGAGCTGAAATCAAGAATTGGACACTTAACCAACTGAGCCACCCAGGCACCTCACTGAGAAAGATTTCTTAAAATTTCCCATGTAATTCCTGGTTTTACTGAGTTGAGGATTTTACGAAATTCAAAAGCACAAACAGAATAGAAAGAAAAACCTTACAGGTTAAATTAGTGAAATGGGAATACACATTAGGTGTCCCTCATTTTTAAGAATCATTTTGAAAGTAAGAAGAATATCATCTCCAAAACTAGGAACTATTAGTAAATACTGTTATTTTAAAATTCCTAGAAAGTAATGGGACTAAAGCAACCCTGAATTGAGAATCAGGAGACCTCATCTAAATCTGACTCTGATGCTACATAGACGGGTGTCCTTGGAAAAATTATTTAATAAGACTATTGGCCTAGATTAATGGTTTTTAACTGAGGATGTATATGAAAGACCTGAAAAGGTTTTTGTTTTTCAAAATAAAGCTGCTTCAACCCTCTCCGTGGCTATCCTGAGATGCCCATAGGATGGGGAGTGGGACAGGGGATAGGGAGTTAGATGGGGTTCGATGGATATGGCAGGTGTATTTGAAAATAGTTGAGGGCTGGGGATATAGAAGACCATTAGAGTTAAAAATTCAAAACTAGGTAATAGGTACATGGGAGTTTCATCACACCATTCTCTCTACTTTTGTAGGAAGAGGAGAAAAGCTTTCCAGATCTTCTTATACACCTATAGTAGACAGTGCTTCTTAAACTTAAATGTCTCAGATGAGTCACTGGCGATCTCCTTAAATGTATGTTCTGATTTAGTAGGTTGGGAAGGCCTGAGAGTCTGAAGTTCTCAGAAGATCCCAGGTGATGGTGTTACTGTTGGTATGGACCACATTTGAGTAGAAAGGAGTTAGAACACCCTGGGACCAGATAATTACTAACTAGAATATTCTATTTTCTCAGCCCGTCATAGGATGGAGTTTCTTGGCCATCATTTGGTAAGTAAAAATATAAAGCAAATCACATCATTTTTATTAATATGTAAAAATGGTAAGAAAGAATATTCATTACCATGCTTAAAATTACTGCTCCAATAGTCAGTTGAGCTCATCTATGAAATAATGTGTCTAGAAGATTATGATGTAAGCCAAGACAATTTAAATAATATCTAATATCCAACAGATCTAGTGTTTACATATTAAGAAGCGCTTTGTACCAGAACTGTTCTGTCATGTTTCTGCCCAGAGGCTGTCATGATAAAGTTTATTATCAGTTACTGCTTTACAAGTATAAAATAAGTTAAGCTGTCATATTTTTCTCAGGCAAAGATCCTAAGCTGTCAAAGAATGTCAATTTTAAATCTGACATAGAGAAGAAAATTATCTGTTATTCTGACCTCTAATTTCTTGACATTTTAATGCCATAATTGCTGTGGTTAGTGCTGCTTCATGACTTCACCTGTCAAGGAAGAATGAATCAATAACCTTAAGCCATTTCTCAAATTTTAGCCCTAACTTCAAAGCTCAAAGTTATAGGCAGATTGTGGGATATATATATATATATATATATTTACAAAAGGGACATATATTGATATTCATATATTAAATATTGTTTAAATCAGTGTTTAATTTAAGCATCAAAAAATCATCTTCCTTAGGCTAGCTGGAGTTTAGTATAACTATAACCTTCCTTTGGTTTTATTTATGTGAAATGTAATGATCTTAGTATTTAAAAAATACAAAGACAAACATTATCAAATAAAAGAAATTCATTAAGCTAGATAAGAGGGCTAACATTTTGAACACTGCTTTTTCCAAGAGTTTGTGTCCAACCATTCAGGTAGGTATCAACTTTCTCAAGTCATGGTACCATAACACAGACCTCTGGGATCTCAACATTGACGTTTTCATAAAAGATGTTGTGCCTCCCAGAGGACCCCCTCACAGGGGAAATGTATACGTAAGGAGGTATAAATGGCTACCAAATAGGAATATACTGCACACTTCATTCCTCTTATCTACAGAGTTTATTGCGTGACAGTAGATGCTAAGCGCTGTTTAGGTTGGCAAACGTATTTCATGTATTATTCCTCCTTTATAGAGAGAGCAATTGAAGTAGATGGAGATCAAACGTCTTGGCCAGCATTAGATAGCTCACAGATTTTAGGTGGGTTCTCATCTATCGAGGGTTCCTAAATAATATTGCAGTATGTTTTGGGGAATATGTTAGTTTGTGGGGTACAGGAGATAAGGGGGGGAGTGGGGAGAAGGACAGTTAACTCATGTCCCTTGATATCATTTCATCTGCTATGGCTGCAATATAATAAGCAGTTTCTTAGCAGTCTTAAGGAGATAAAATATCTTTCTAAGCAGTCTTGAGTTGAAAAGGTCCACAGGGTCAGAGCTAATGTCTCTCTCTGCTGGTGTGTGCTTGGGCCTCTGCTGGTTGGTGGAAGGAAGGTAACCGTGTTCCAGGTACATGCTCTCTTAGGGAGTATTCTGAGAACAGACATCAGAGTTTGTGGGTCAGGGAGGCAGGTGAGGAACTGGGGTCGGAGGACATATCTATCATAGAATAACTCTGGGAGTTTCTCTAGTGAAACCTCAGCATTCAGCAATTATGTGCTCAGAATGAGAATGCTAGAACGAGAGAGTCTTGAACTCAGGCCCCCTAGTGCTTGGCGGTCTACCTCACTATGAAGGAATCAGGGGCAGTAACATATTGTTCAGACCATCTACATAACAAGCGGCCATCATGGCTGAATCACTCCCATCCAATAAAAACTTTTAAAAAATTATACATTTTCATGTAATGTTTCATTAGGAAGTCCTATTACTTGATAATTAAGGCCCATACATAGTTTTTTCCCCCACTGTCCAAAGCAATGGTGTGATATTTCATAGAAGCAGGTATTCTTATAGAATTCAAAAAGCACAATATCTATGTAAAGAAAGTCTCAATTCTAATTCCATCTTCTTTTTATTCTCATTTATCATTTTCTTTACTCTCATTTAAATATGAGAAATCTGAAAAATATGCTCAAATAAATTATCCTTGACTATCAAAAAAAAATAATATGAGAAATCTGCTATTTTCCTGTCCATTTTAATGCTGTCTTGCACTTTCACAAGATATGCTTAAAATATTGTATTTTTCCAAAGTGGATCAAGGACAGAGCGATCTAATGGGTAAACTGTAAGATGAGATATTCAGGAACAAAAAGGCTGATGGTATTTAAAAGTCAAAAACCAATTTGAAGGTGGTCTTGGGTTAAGAGATAAGCTAGTCCAATTCTTTTTTGATTCTAAAGGTATTGGTTCTAAAAAGAGAATATAATTTGTAAGGTGTTTACAGAACCAGGCAAAGGTATATTGTGAAAATAGTAATTAAGCTCAGAATTATCTCCTATAAAATAATCTGATTACAGTTTGTACAGTACTAAATCAGGTGAGTATAATGGTTTGCAGAGAAAATCCCTTCTTTCACCCATGACTTTCATAAGATCTGGCTTCTCTCTCATTCGTTCGTTCTCTGTCTCCATCCCCTTTTCCCAGTTTCAGGCACTAATCCATTTCCTCGCACGTACATGATATAACACTGCACCTAATGACGTGCTTACAATGTGTTCTCTGAATAGTTAGCCCTAAGGGTCCAATGAGCACCGATCTCAAGCCTCTCCCCTCTCTTCTCTGCTTGAAGCCATACAAATGGAACCATTTTGTTTTTGTAGAGGTATGTAAGAAATAACTTTATGGATGCAAATTCTTCTTGTAGAGCTTTATTTCCCAAATCTACAAGTTTTCCACCTCTAAAATTAAAAGTAAAAAAATAAAACAAGCATTCCACTGACGGGAAACGTAGCCATGATTGCTTGTTTTGCACACAGCAGATGGCCGCTATAGCACGGAATGGAGGCTGGGACGTGGCTTCCTGGCAGCGAGACTTACCCAGCAGCTGTTGCTCCTTTACTCTTTCACCTATCTGAAGTCATTTTGTGCAGTGTGGAAGTGATTTAAATAATATTTTATATGAATATTTTCAGTAAAAATACTTATGCACATAGTAGAGCACATAATTCCCAACTGTTAGCTATAAACTTTCAGGGTAAGAACACACAGGAATAAAAATACTCTACCCTCATCTATTTTATTGATGTATTTCAAAGAACATTCTGGAATAAAATACTATACCCTAATCTACTTTATCAATGCATTTTTTGAACATTCTGTCTGGAAGTCTGTAATTTTGCTTTTATTAAGAAAATATATACTGGCAGCTTATTTTAATGTGAACAATTCTTATTCAAATATTCAACTAGGTTTCATTAATAACACCCACAGAGCATTAAGCATTTTAATGAAGATGCTGAAATAAAACAAGTAAAGTAGGGATATCGAAGTGCATTATATGTGTCTACAGTTCAAAAGAGAAGAACACAGTGGTCTCATTACTTGGTTTTGACATATAATACTCATTTTCCTACATTTGTCAAAACGCTGAAATTTATGTTTCATAAAAGTTTATGTTGAAAAGAAATTTATACAGAAAGAGACGGAAAGCCAAATTTGTGTTTGAGAGATGACCGAAATCTTTGGAATAATATGGGACTTAACACCTACCTCCCTGAGCACAGGGTCAGTGATACTATCCAGGTTCACAGAGCCTTCATAGGTTAAGTAGTGAAAGACATTCAGAGCACGCACTGCTTCTGGTCCTCGCTGTTTGTAGCCAAATATAAGGTCAATCCACTGATGGAGTTGGCAAGAAACAAATTCACTTTCCAGGGCCTGCAATGAATGAGTCAAGAAAGAAATAAGAGACTATACAAACTTAGCAAATCTCCCTTTTTCTTACTTTGAAATATTCTATGTAAAGAAGTACGATATGCTCTTTGCATTACTGTATTTTATCTCTATGTATTAGATGTCCTGTTCCTAGAAATGGCAAAATAATAAGACACAGACCTGAATGAGAATGTTCTCTTTCTAAAATGCTTAACTTCCTTGTGGCTCCATTATGTTTAGCTTATGATCTTTCATATTACATAGGTTTCTTAAAAAGACACATTCATGTTTATAACAAAACTAATTTGAAGTATCTGTTTTAATTTTACAATAATTTCTCATTTTTAAACATTAGTTTAAAATTAAACAATTTCATTAGAAACTTTGATATACACTTATTTTCCTGCTTAAAGTCTTCAAATTTATCATAACACTACCAAAAGGGGATGCCTTCCTTTGGCTACAAATGAACTCTTGCTGTTACACAGTCTAGGAATCACTGGGCATTTTACATGTTTGCTGCTAGTAGGAAATGAATGCAAATTACTGACAGTCAATGACCATACTAAGCTTCCATAAAGGGTCGGAAAAACAAGAAGGCCTTTTCGTTTCCTAAGAAGCCATCATAAGCTTCCTGGAGGTATCCTGACATGTGGGCATGGAGTTCTGCTCATACCTGTGACACGAATAGTGCCGATTACTGTACGGTTCTCTAGGTCTCTCACTTACTGCATCCCCTTGTCATCAATTTCCTATTGATTTTAAGAGCACACTGATTTCAGCAACATGAACAAAAGCTGTAAGAGCTAGCTTCTTAAATTTCAACTAAGTGTAGCCATATTAAACAATTTTCTAAATTACAGCTGTAACTAGATATGTGAATGAAGTCATTCTCTGGCTTCACGACCCTGATTTCCAAGGCGTTGACACCAATTTGGAATAACTTAATTAATAAATGATTTCTTAAATCAGCCCTTTGGTAATTATATTTATTTTTTAATATAAAATATCCGTGTGATCACATTTTACTAGTAATTTTATTTCCCTCAACCCCATGATTGATTTCTTCTAAAAGTTTCAGTGTTTCACTTACAACAATTATTGCGGATGTTTCTCATTCATAAACATAAACAATTAGACTTCATTAAAAGGTAGCTTCTGTACTGAAACTAAACAGAATTCTATATTCTGTATCTTAGTGGTATTGACATAACAGTTCAGACTAGAATACAGAAGACTAAAATATAAGAAAGATGTTGGTTAAAATTTTACACTATGTCAATACTGTTGGTTTGGTCGATGTGTATAAATGATTCTGTAAGTGCAGGGTAACTAGTTAATTAAAAAAAAGTCAGTCTAATTATTTAGTAATGTTTTCAGTGCTTGTTGCAATAAATGAAAGGATGAAAACTGAAAAATTATGGAGTAGCTATTGTCCAAATGTATTCATGGGAATTCAAAATAGTAGTGAAGTCAGATACATTAATTAAAGCAGATTTTAGGGGCGCCTGGGTGGCTCTGTCGGTTGGGTGACAGACTCTTGGTTTTGGCTCAGGTCATGATCTCATGGGTTCTGAGATCTAGCCCCGCCAATGGTTACCTGCTCAGCAGGGAGTCGGCTTGAAGATTCTCTCCCTCCCCCCCACTCTCACACGCTCTCTCTCAAATACATAAATAAACCTTTAAAAAAATAAATAAAGGAAGATTTTACCAACACCATCACATAATCACTTAAGCAGCAACCATTTCAAACAAATTTTATTTATACCACCAGACATATTTGGAAAGTATTGATGAAATTTATTATTATTCTGTTAGAGTAAAATAATTATTGAATAAAATGCCAATGCAGTTGTGAGAAGTACAGGGAATAATGACTTTTCACTACTTTGAATTTTAAAAATAGATTTGTTCTCTTTTATCTCCATCCACTACTTCCATTTCCCTCCTCTGCCAGAGGCAACATCTGTAATGTATTTGATGTTTCTCCTTTTGTTTGCATGTGTTTTTATAAAATATTACTCGCTATATGTATGTATACATATTTGTGTATGTATTTTTGATTCATAAAAATGGTACGGGGTTATAGATTTCATTTAGTTTCTTACTTATTCCAGGTAGCATTGCTTTTTAAGATCAGCCTATGTCGCTGCGTGTATGGGAAGTCCATTGCTTCTAGTGGCCTAACAGAACTGCCCCCAGCAAGGAGCACTGGACGGCCTCTAACTCCCTACGACACAATGCTGTGATGAATGTCCTCTCTTGCCTCTCTTTTTGGATCTTTGTGAGAATTTCTCTGGGACTCATAAGCTGGAGCAGGACTGCTGTATCCCTGAAGTGGATGTGTGCAGACTTAACGACTCGGCGGTCATCAGTGCCCAGCTGTGTCTCCACTCCCTCCAGCAGTGCATGTAAGATTCTATATGTCCACAACCCATTGACTCTTAATATGATCCAGGTTTCTAATTTAGCCAGTGTAATAATGAAACAATATCTCATTGTTTTAATTTGTATTCCTCTGATCAATAAGGAATTTGACATCTTTTTTACACAGCCTTTTGGGTTTCTTCTTCTGTAAATTTCTTGCTCACATCCTTTGCTCATCTTTTTACAGAGCTTCCTGTCTTTGTGTTGTTATTTTGCAGAAGTTCTTTATATATTTTAGGTAATAGTTCCTTGTTGGTTTTAAACATTGCAAATGCATGCTTCCAAATGTCATGTCTATGAACTTTATCCATGTTGTTCTTTGTTGAATAGTCTTAAGTTTGAGCTAATCAACTATTTTTTTCTCTCTGTTTTTATGCTCTTGGGATTTTGTTTTGAAATTACAAAGATCACTTTCTATAATTTTGATGTATTAGCTTTATATTTATCGCTTTACTTTTCATATATTCGTCTTTAATTCACCTAGAGTCTACTTTCACTCGTATGTGATATTAAATAGGGATCCAGTATTTTTGTTTATACAGTAAGTCAGTTTTTCCAGTGCTGTCTATTAAATAAACACACCTTTCCTCAGCCATCATTAGTGTGTGTATATTTGAAACAAAGCTATAAAACTGCTAGTATTTACAGATGTGATAATCCACCTAGAAAAAGCAATACAATCGGCAGCCAACTTATTACAACTAATAAAAGGGTTGCAAGGTACCTTTTTCTTTCTTTCTCTCCTATCATCCCTCTCTCTTTCCTTCCTTCCTTTCTCTTTTCCCTGTCCATCTCTCTATCCATCTATCCATCCATCTAGATATGTGTGAGTCTCCAGCTCTTTCCACTCTTTTTATTTCTATTGTTACCCTAAATTATCTTTATTTCTCATATATTTTTATACTTGGTGGATTTATTCTTTTTCAGTCAATGCAGCTATTTCTGGACCTTTATTCTTCCCTATAACTTTTACAGCAAGTGCATACAGATACATCAAAATAATTGTGATTAGGAGTCCCATAAATTTATGGGTTCATTTGGGAAAATTGATATTAGGTTTTCCCATCCAAGGTCCTAGAATGTCTCTTTACTTGTATAGGTTATTTTCTTTCTTTCTTTCTTTCTTTTTTTTTTTAAAGATTTTATTTATTTATGTGACAGAGAGACAGCCAGCGAGAGAGGGAACACAAGCAGGGGGAGTGGGAGAGGAAGAAGCAGGCTCCCAGCGGAGGAGCCTGATGTGGGGCTCGATCCCAGATTGCCGGGATCACGCCCTGAGCCGAAGGCAGACGCTTAACGACTGCGCTACCCAGGCGCCCCTGTATAGGTTATTTTCTATGTATTTTATTAGAGTTAAAAATTAATATTTTCTCCATAAAGGATGTGGGAGTTTTTGGTTAATTCCCAGACAGTCTACAAGTTTTGATGCATTTATAACATTTCTAAAATTACATTTCATATTTGGTTACTGATGATGTAAAAAAATGCCACTGATTTTTTTAAAAAAATTATTTATTTATTTATTTGACAGAGAGACAGTGAGAGAGGGAACACAAGCAGGGGGAGTGGGAGAGGGAGAAGCAGGCTTCCCGCTGAGCAGTGAGCCCGATGCAGGGCTCGATACCAGAACCTTGGGATCAGGACCTGAGCCGAAGGCAGACACTTAAGGACTAAACCACCCAGGCGCCCAAAAAATGCCACTGATTTAAGCTGATTTTGTTTCTGGCAAGTCTTATTAGTCATAGCTTCTTTATTTTTTCTTATAGAATTCTTATAGAATTGTTCTTAACTTTGAGGACTACATTAAACAATAGTGGTGATATGAAGCACCTTTGTCTTTTTCCTAATCTTAAATAGTTAGTTTTTTTGTAACACAAATATACAAACTCACAAATTTTATATATATACATATATAACATATATATACACACGCATTCACACATTACATTATATATATACACTCACAAATATTACATATCTATATATATAATTTGGGGGCTGTTAGGTAATATTTTACATAGAATTTTTGTATTTATGTCTATACATGAAATGGCCCTATTTTTTTATTCTTTTTTTTCTCCCTTTAACTACTTTTGGAATCAAGATCACAGTAGCCTCATGGATGGCTTGCCATGTTTTCTGCAAATACTTCCTAAGAAAGGACTTTATTACTTCTTGAAAATTCGGTAGAATTTACCTGTAAAATAATATGGCCTTGGATAATTTGGAGATGGAAGATTTTACCATTTAAATTTAAGGCTTTTAAGTCTCTATTTCTTTTGGTGCCAATTCCAACCTTTTATATATTTTTCTCAGTATTTATTTCATCTCAGCTTAAAAAATTATTAGTTCATATTTGTTTACAATAATCTTTAATTCAATTTAAAAAATCTCTAAGTCTATAGTTATTTATCCTATCCTATTCTATATGTTAGAGAGGCAGCAGAGTGAATCAATGAACAATTAATTGTTTAAATAATTTTGCCCTAGGTTTTTTTTGGGGGGGATTATAAAATTAAATGACAAAGAAAAAGGTAGCAGATTCAACAGACAGTGTCTTATAGACTGTCTTGCTAGTCACTGTGCGGAGAAAAAAGAAAATCCAGTTAGAACATCTAAAAGCCAACCCTGATTCTAAATCAAATGCATACCTGAGAATCGAATTTGAGATACCCCATAATGAAAGCATAAAGACCAATCTCAAGCTAAAGCGTGACACTGAGACTTAACTGTACTCTAAGTAGTGTCAATCTATTACTGAAACATGCTATCTGCTTATTTGTTCTTTATAGAACTATGTTTTCTTGTACAAACCCATTTTGGACTCTGAAACAAGATTTTATTGCAAATACTTACAATGGAAAAATATAAAGAAATACTTGATTACTAAGCTATTAGGGTTATAATGGTCTTAATAGCTTTCTTTACCCTCTACTTGCATATCTAAAAGCAGAAGCAATTGCTTTAAGCCTAGATAAACCAATTCCCAATCCATAATTCTACCCTGGGGATCTGGGAGGAAGGAAATAAAGAGTGAGATTTAAACCAGAGAGGATATCTCTTAGATGGATAATAGTTACCTAATTCTAATTTCCATATTGTCCCATGGGTATTAGATGCTAGAGAATTCTTTCTCTAGCAGGTTTAGGATAAAGCATCTTTGAACTTACAAAGAAGGAAACTAGGCTAGTGGAATTAACTCTGTGGAAAGAATATTTGTTTTCTCCTGAATTCTTTTTATTTGAGAATACTGAATTTCCATCTCCTCTTCTAGACTAGAGCAAGAATACTTTCAAGTCTTTTCTCTTATTGCTTCAAAAATCTGCTTCTGATACTGAAAAAAATTCTCTAAAGAGAGTTGCATAGAGTCAAGCAGACAATCAGAAATCTTTGCATTACTGCTTCTGTAGGGGGTTTATTCTATGACTTGATTGCTTACTGGATGTATAATCCAGAGGATTCTTTTCCAGTCCCACTAGCCCCACCCTGGTCTTAGCGCTCACTGCTCTCCACTTGGGCGACTGCAACATACATCAGCCTCTTTCTCCGATCTGGCTAATCCAACCTATCTTGCCTCCTGCTGGGGCAACAGACTTCTGAAACCATCACACTCACGTGGTCCTTCCAGCAAAACATTAGAGTAAACTTTACCTGACCCCTAAGGCCTTTTCAAACCTTGATCCCACCCTCCCTCACTAGGTCTTAGGACTTCCGGATATACATCCTTGGCTCCAAGTAGCACAGACAATTCACAGCCCCTCACACATAGCAGCTATTACAACCTTTGAGCCTCTGTTGCTCCTTTATCCCCTATGAAACCATTTCATCCTCCTGCTTCTTGTTCAGGTCTTAGCCACCCTTCTGACTCAAGGGCAAGGTTTGCTTCCTGAGTTCTCCAGCTCACACGCTATGAATTCTTCTATGAATTTCTGTGACACTTGAAATCAGTACCCTCCTGTTTAATGGAGTAAGATAATGTACACACATTTACTTGTGAAAATCAATTTGCATATAAATTGGAAAGAGCTATACAAACAAATGGGGGTTATTACCAATTAGCACTTGTTTCAAACTTGCAATACTGTATCCTCAATTAGAATATAAGCATTTTGAAGATAGGGATCATATCTAATGCTTCTTTTCCATTTGTCATAGTTCCTAACCTCGTATTAAATAGTAAATATTTGATAAATATTATTGGCTAACTAATTAAGCAATGGGAAAGATGTGTAGGTAACAAGAAGGAAGAAATGTCAGGAGTGGGAAAGAAGCTCATTCATTCGTTCAGCGAATATTGACTGAGCATCTGCTATGCGCTGATACTGTTCTAGATTTTCGGGTTATAGCAGTGAATAAGAGAAACCAAAAGCCCTGCTATGCAGGGTTTACATTGTAGTGGGGGGAGATCAATACAACCCCAGATAATTAGTAAGATACAGAGTATGCCAGAAGGTGGGTAAGTGCTAAAGAAAAGAGAAAGGTAGGACAGAAAGTTAAGGAGTATGTATGGATGGGGAGGGGACTGCTATTTTGGAGGAGGTGGTCAGAGAAGGCTTCTTTGAGTTTGTGACAATTAAGGACCACATGAGGAAGTGAACTATAAAGATAGCTGGGGAAAGAGGATTTCACAAAAAGGCAACAGCCATTCGTTCACCCATTCATTCAAGATGAAGCATCTATTAAATGCCAGACAGTTATTTTAGGCCCCAGAGATACTATGATAAACAAGACAAAAGCTCTGATCTCTAGGAGCATGTCCCATTGCAATGCAAATAAGCAAGGTGAAAATTCTCTAATCTCTCTCCAGCCCCAAATTACTGACCATCTATCTACCCTGTGCTAGAAACTGGCCTTGGAGAATATACAGATGAATAAAGATTCCATGTCCTCAAAAATATCACAATCCAGTGGGAGATAAACATGTCAACTTGGGCTTTTCCTGCTGCTCAAACTCTTAAGCTGACAGCAGGCACTAAACGTCCCACCCCAGCCCATTTCGAGCAGAAATTACTAAATGTAATGATGGATCTCTGCTGCTCTATCCGTCACCACTCGCCACACTTGTCCCCTACCACTTACTTGCCTCTATAAGACTAGAGAAATCTGAGGGAAAATGGCCACAGCTAGGAAGCTGCAGAGAGAGGCCGTTGGCTTGAACTTTACTATATTTATTATTTTTTTCTTTAAAAATTTTTTAAATTTAAATTCAATTTAGTTAACATATACTGTATTATTAGTTTCAGAGGTAGAATTTAGTGATTCACCAGTTGCATATAACACCCAGTGCTCATCACATCAAGTGCCCTTCTTAATGCCCGTCACCCAGTTACCGCATTCCCTACCCACGTCTCCTCCAGTAACCCGGTTTCTTCCCTATAGTTAAGAGTCTCTTATGGTTTGTCTCCCTCTCTGTTTTCATCTTATTTTATTTTTTCTTCCCTTCCCGTATGTTCATCTGTTTTGTTTCTTAAATTCCACATATGAGTGAAATGGTATTTGTCTCTGATTTCGCTTAGCGTAATAATGCCCTCTAGTTCCATCCACGTCGTCGCAAATGGCAAGATTTCATTCTTTTTTGATGGCTGAGTAATAGTCATTGATTTACTTCTTACGACCTTCGCTGCTACTGCCCTGGCCCAAGCCACCATCATCTCTCATAAAACCTGCTTCCACCCTGTGCCTCAACACTTCATAACTAACACGGCAGCCAGAACGATGATTGCGAAATATAAGTAAGATCACGGCACGCTTCTGCTCCGACACTGCGATGACTCTATTTCACTCAGCGTAAAGATGCAAAGTGCTTACGATGGCCTTCAAGGCCTTATGTGATCTGGCCTCACTGCTGCTCGGTCTTCTATTAGGCGCCCGCTGCTCACTCCACCCCAGCCCCTTGGCTTCCCCGGGAAGCACATCCCTGTCTCAGGGCCTTTGCTCCAGACGGCCCTTCTGCCTGCAACGGTCTTTCCCCAAGACACTTCCGGTCCACTCTCTCGCTTCCTTCCGGTCTTAATGCAAATCTCACCTTCACAGTGAGGGGATCCTGACCACCCACCCTTAGTATTCCCCATTCCCTTACCTTCCACTACTTTTCTCCCCCATAGTATTGATTACTTTCTAACATACTACATATTTTACTTATTTACTATTTTATTGTCTGTTTCCCTTTGATCAAAAGTAAGCTCTATGAGGGCAGGGGTCTTTGTCCGTGTCAGCGGTATACTCCAAACACATGAAACAGCGCCTGGAACACTCCATAATTATCTGTTGAATGAACGGATTACAGTAGCTACCAGCGTTTGCTGGGACTGATGTGTACTTGTCGATGTTCCTAACGAGAGTGTGAGCTCCCGAGGGCCACTCACTGTGTTGCTCATGTTCGTGTGTTCAGAGCCCAGAGCAGCGTGAACTGTGTAACAGGCCCTTCGTGACTGGGATAAAAGAAGGAATTTTTCTACTTTAGCTTTCTTTCGAGTGGGATCCATGTTCAATTCTTCTTCGTGTTTTCCATAATGCCTTCCTCAGGGCTGGCTCAAAGATTTGTGGAATAAACAGATCCCCAGTTTCAGGGAGAAGGAGGACCCTGAAGCGCCAAGAGATTAAGGGTGCCTTGTTTGTCCAAGGCGTCAGAGCTGACATGTGGCGGGGCATGCACCTAAACACAAGATCTGTGTCTCAGTATTTTGAGTTTGCTGCAGAACGCTTCCACACGTTCTCGTTTCTGGAAAATTCTTTGCAGAGCAGGATGTGCTTTTTAGTATAAAAATATACCCCAAATGCAAATTGTTACCCATCAAAAAGGGACTTTTTCTTTAAAATATGAAAATCGTATAAAGGATGTAATACAGCAACAGCAAAACCACATTGGGTTCTGCTTTCTCTGCCTCAGTGCACTGTGCTCTGCTCCGCAGACGGAGAATGTTCTGCATCTGGTCCAGGAGCACCAGGGATCTGCTGGGCTGAGGGCCGGAGGAGATTATCAGTGCACATCCGTGAAAGGCCTTGTTCTAAAACAAATTTTAAAAAAGGGCAGATTATGATTGATGAACCCAGCATTAGGGTAATGTTATCAGAGATACTTTCTATTTCTGTCCTTTGTGGCGAGGTCAGATTATAATCATGTTAGAACTGAACACAGTGCTTTATTAATGTTTCATGAGTGAGTCGGTTGTAATCAGCCTAGCTGGGTGTGGGTAAATTAAACCAATTCTTGATGTATGAACTCAATGCACTTAGAATTTATTGAAATGTCTACCCAAAGTGTCCATATCAGTTTTCCAGTTTTTCTAATGAGACCGAATTTTGGATTTCACAGTTCTTCAGTAAAACATAATCCTTGTCCCTGTATTTACAAAAGTATAAATGACTGTAATTAATTATACATATATTATTTCCCATAATCAGAAAACCAATTAACCAAAAAAAAGTATGTCCTTAAAAATCAAAGTACTATCTCATTTTTAAAAATAAGAGAAGGAAATTAGGTTGTAGACATACAAAAATTTTCTACAAAATGTATCAAATACCTTTTCAGTTGCTGCCATGAGATAATAAAACTGATTGATCATCAATGATATCATCCCTTTTTATAATATTACTTTTGTCTTCTTTGCCTTGAATTCCTTAATGATGGCTTGAAAGAAGAAGGAGGCAATGCTCACGGATATAGAATACTAATCCATACAAAGAGATGAATGTTTTTTTTACCACTGCGAATGTCATTTCTTTGGGATAGATGACATTTTCATTTTATACTTTAGGCTCATTACAAAGAACCCCTTCAAATAACTGAAGATAATCCCAGCCCAAATTATACATACACTAGAGCACATTTTCTCTAAACCTATTTCCTAAGAACTAAATCCTATATGAGCTACCCAGCTGGTACAAAGTTAGAAACTTTAAATGTTACAAAACAATATGAAAGAATGAAGGCTGTATTCATGGAATTTGTGGAAAATTTAAGCCCTTCTGTATTTTCTGTTACCACTCAGGCTTTGTATATTAGAGTTAATAGTCATCAGATAACGATTCCTTCAGTAGGAAAAAAAATGAGAGCTAGGCACATGACTGATGAAGCTTCCTAGTGTTAGCACAGAGGCCTGACATGATTTCTGCATGACATCAGTGTGGTCATTTCCCATCAGTATGATGGGAAAACTGACCGGAAGTTGGAGCAGAGGGTCCTGTGAGGGGCAATGGTGAGCTAAGGACAGCAGCTCAGGGGACACTGAGGGAGGAGAGCAGCTGCGGAGACACACAACTGCTCTTCCTAAGACGTCCTTTGAGAGATCTGCTGCCGGGCACTGGTCTCAGGGGCGGCACGTCCCACTGCCCGTTAGCTCTAATTCTTTTTTTTTTTTTTTTGATTCTTGAAATAGTTCTCAAGGTTATGCTTTATTAAAGATGTTTTTTGAAATGATAGGAGAAAGACTTATCTGGAGAAAAAGTAGATGAATCAATCAATTTTTATGCATTTGTTCATTCATTTCTCCAACTTTCCAACCATTTTTCCGTTAGCTCTAATTCTGACGCAACCGAGAATGGCGGCTACAGAGGCAGAGCCTTGTTGACACCACGGCAGCCTTCCCTTCCCGTCCTGCAGGGTCCCTTCAAGGAAATCTCAGGCAAAGAAGGCAGGGGGGATAGACACTTCTCAAGCCAGCCAGTCCGTGCTAGCAGACACTGCCTACATATGGTCGATCTAACCCGGCACTGCATCCTGGTGCTGCAGAGAACCAAGACTTTGATTTTTTGCAAATAGGCAGAATTTTTGGTAAAGTATTTCACCCCATGGAGTAAAGATTTAGTTAAAGTCTTAACTGACTCATTAATGCCTATAAGATAACAGGACTTTGGTTTAGAATAGAGAAAAACCCCAGTGACTTGCTTCTCTCATTTCTTTACAAAAACAAGTTGGAATGTGTTAATATAATAAATATGTAACATATAACATGTAATATATAAATATGTAATATGTAAATAAGAATATGTTATATGTCAATTATACCTCAATTAAAAAAAGAACTACAAATAAATACGATGCATTTCTGAAAATGTTTTATGATATTTTCAGAAATGCACAAGTATTTATCCCTCATATTTTAGTCAGTTATAAAACTTAATTCTTTTGAATATGTGAGGGCAAGTCTTTGAGGGACAGTTAATTCACCATATTACATGCACTCTTTATAGTTCCTAGCACGCTATATGTACTTGGCTTGACGACACACTTAACTTGATAAATATGTATTTACAGTGACAGCAAATAGTGAGATTCATTTTAAATAAGCACTGAACTTTTAAAAAAGATTTTATTTATTTATTTATTATTTGAGAGAGAGAGAGAGAAAGAGATTGAGAGAACGAGTGGGAGGAGGGGCAGAGGGAAAAGCAGACTCCCCATAGAGCAGGAAGCCCGACGCAGGACTCTATCCCAGGACCACAGGATCATGACCTGACCTGAAGGCAGACGCCTAACTGAGTCACCCAGGCACCCCAGAAGCACTGCATTTTGTCTTAAAGTTTGCTCAGCAGCACTTAAGTTGATAGAAAGACAGGATATAGGAGGCATATAAACAGAAGTCAGGTGATTAATTATCAGTCACCTGATAGTAACTGGTAAGGTTAGTATCAGAAGTAAATTATTTCTTGTATTTTATTTAGATGCAATAGAAGTATTGTGAGCAGTTATAAATATAAAATAATTTATTACTGAAAAGTATTCATGAATTTTGTTCTTTCTTAAAGTTAAGAGGGAAAATCTATTTTAGAGTTTAGCTTGTCTTTACAGTGTCACTCACAATCATTTCTCAGGCTGTATCTTTCAATGAACAATCTGCTAAATTCTCTTAGGACCCAAATGATATGAAACCATTTGGTGAAAGGCAGGTATTTCTAAGGAAAAGAGATTTTAAAAGAATCTTTTGTGGTGATCATATGATCAATTCAGTTAAATAACTTAAAACTCAATTGTAAGTCTCAGTCAAAATTAGGTATTTGGGGGTCATCCATGCATAGATATAAATAGTTTACAGAAAACAGCTAGGTTATATTCCAAAGTTCCTTGTAGTATTTTGGAACAGATATTGCAATGGGAACAGCATTAGTCTAATCTGCTTCATTCTCAAGTTGATCTATAAAGCCACATTTAATTCAAAATACAGGTAAAGTTTTAGAGATCAGTGGGTCAATGGGTACAGGGGATATTGCATTCAGAGTTCTAATTTGCAATGCCAGTCATGGTAAGTTAGAAAGAGCACTTGGGTTAAGACCTTGGGTGAGCCACTTGGCCTTTTTGGGTTTCAGTCTCCTTACTCAAATAAAGGTCTGTGCAAGCTCTAAAATCCTGCGTGTGACTCTAAACTTTGCCTTTCCTCCACCTGCAGAGTTAAAGGATAGCCTTCCTCTCACAACTGCTGGGCAGTGGAACTTAGGACTTCCTTAACTCTAAGCAGAGGTCTTACCAGCTGGGAAGGGAGCCTTTCAGGGTAAGGGCTGGGGGAGAAAGAGGTAGAAATGGGATCCCAGAAAGTCAGGTCTGTATGGCCGTGGGGGCTGGAACACTCTACTGGTTTTGAATCAATTCCCATTTGTTTCTTTCCTTTCTTCAGCTGACCCCAAGGTACTGGCTTCTTGTTAGAAGACATGTCTCCCTTCCTTCTCCCTTTCCACAGCTCCTTAAGTCACCATCTTATCCTGGACACTGTGGATAAGAACACTGCCACTTTGATAAGTAGGTGATATCTGGCAAGATGACTGACCTCGCTGGGTTTCAGGATAATTCCTAGAAGACTTTTTGAGGATTAAAAATAATGCCCCTGAATAATGTGCCTCAAGCTCTAGCATAATATCTGACAAAGAATAAACACTCAAAAATGGCATCGGTTATACAGACTATCACTGCCATTATTGTATCTTGGTCAGCCCTCATATTGGGATGACTCAGGACCATCACTGGAGTATGGGGTGAGTTACCTAAGATTAGGGTATATACATCCTGATTTGCAGCAGTTGTGAGCAGTAAGTCTTGGAATGAGGACAGCAGAGACAACGAACATGAGCAGCTATCCCAGGGAAAGAGGGAGAATGTACTAGGAAAGTCATATAGCTGTAAGGAGATGTATAAACTGGGTATGCTCTATAGTAACATTCCACTTACTAAAGGTTGAATTTTATCACTTCATTTTTCAGAGCTTCACTCCTAAACTGGACCTTATCAGCCAATGACCAGTGAAAGCTAAAGCAGAAGATATAGTCAATCCACCAAAGCTACAAAGTTTCCATTTTCTCGGGGCCCCAATTAGCACTTGACTGACTCGCATTTACCATAAGGCTTTGATACGTTTGATTAACTGGTTTTGTAGACTAGAGAGGAATTTAAGCAATACATTCTAATCAGTATGGCTCTAAAGGGAAGCGTGTGGATAGCTGAAAAAGAACAGATATTGAATTCTAGCCTTCATAGAATAATAATGGGGACTCATGATAAAGAGAAGTTTCTTCTTTTGTATAAGAGGAGAGGAAACCAAGTAGTGAAAAAGTTTAGAAAAATAACAAACCTCCAAAAAAGTTTTCACTTAGCAATAAAAATCTAGAAACTTCCTTTATCTGGAATGTTTATTTGGTTGGATTATATTACTACCCATCATATTAGATGAATGAAGCTTTGTGATTTTTCTGCAAATTTAGTCAAGTGTGTATGGTCTTGCCTCATTAGTTTATATGAGTACTAATTACCTGATGGTTTCTTATCCATAATAATTATCTTTCCCTATATTCAAGAAGTTCTGTGTACGATGTTGTTTTGGGGATTTGCTTTTAGAAGCACAACTGCCTTTTCTTTTTCAATTAGGCATATCATTAATAAAATTATTAATTCTGGGGGGCATATGAACTTCTTTCACTAATGAGGAACACAAAGGTTGTATCTATAATGAATCACTATTTAATGTTTTATTAAAATATATGTAAAAATGTTCTAGCATCTAAAAAGCACACAAAAAGACACTCAACATCATTAGTCACTAGAAAAATGGAAATTAAACTATAATGAAATTTTACTTCATATCCACTAGAATGGTTATAATAAACAAACAAACAAACAAACAGGCAATGACAAGTGTTGGTGAAGATACAGAGAAACTGAAAGAGTCATCCTTAGTAACAATGTAAGATGGTACAATTATTTTGTAAAATAGGTAATTTCTTAAAAAGTTAAACATAAGTTTACCATGACTCAACAATTCTACTGTGGGTATATACCCCAAAGCAATGAAAACATATGTCCACATAGAGCCTGGTATGTGAATGTTCATAGCAGCTTTATTTATAACAAAGAGTGGAAACCACATGTTCAACAACTGGTGACTGGGTCAACAAAACATGGCCTATCCATACATGGAATAACATTATGGAAAAGAGCAAAGTACTGACGTATGCTCCAACGTGCATTAATCTCAAAAACAATGCCAAGTGAAAGAAGTCAAACACAAAAGAACACATTATCACACAGTTCTGGTTCTATAAAGTGTCCAGAAAAGGCAAACCTATGGAGATAGAAAGTTGACTAGTGGTTGCCTGGGGCTGCAGGTGGGCATGGGGAGTGACTGCAAATGGGCATATGATCCTTCTGAGATGGTGGAAATTTTCTAAAATTAGATTGTGGTGATGGTCACACCACTCTGTAAATTTACCAAAAATCATTAAATTGTACACTGAAAACAAATGATTTTTTTGATAATGATTTTTAAAAAACATGTATAAGGTATCTATCCACGTTTTACTGAAGAGGAATGTGAGGACCAGAGACGCGCCACAATTTACCCAGGGCAATGAAGCTAGTACATGGCAGAGCCCAGGTTCAAGAGAAGGAAATTATTAAACTCTAAGTCACACTCTTTCCAATACAGTGTTTATTATTAGCACCTACATGAAAACTTCTGTTTAATCGGTTGGGTGCAATAGCATGAACAAGAGAAAAATCCAGTCTAACAATTTTTGGCTACCTTGTTGGCCTGGTGAAGGATTCATTCAGTTTGTTTGTTTGTTTGTTTGTTTTATAGTTAGTTTCAGAGGGAGAATTCAGTTTAACCAGTTTGGACAAAACTAGACAATATATTAAAATCATTGAGATTATTATCCCTGGGTGATTCATTCATTCACTCAGCAGACATTTACTGACCAACGGCTTTGTGTCAGGCACAGTTCTGGGCTCTACAAATATACTGATACGTGGCAGGTTTCTAGCGTTGAATTTGTAGATCTGGTATCCTTACAGTGATATTACAGCCATCACTCAAATATGTAAGGATAGTATGGAAATTGGATGACCAATTCTAAAGATAAGTACAGATTTTAGAAGTATAATGCATTCCTGAAGTACAAATTCTTCACATTAAACAATGTAAATTGAAGAAATCTGTTATTCAAGGACGTAGTATGAAATAATAACTCCATATATCTGGAAGTACAATTTATAGATTGAAAAGTGAGAGAAATCATACCTATAAGTAATGCAATACATGACATTCCCTCAAAAGGGGGAGACCAGATTGCAGATTATATATACAGTACTTTTACCACATCAGCAATAGCTTTAAAATAAAATATATTAAAAGTAAAATATTTCTGAGAGACAGAAAATATAGTTTTAAAATTGAGGGGAGCATGGGACTGACAGCGAAGTCCCCCCTTCCAGAAAAAGGAGAGAGACAGACAGACAGACAGACACACACACACACACAAAATCAGAGGTAAAGGGAGGAATCACATATTATATGATCCTGTTTGTGTGAAATGTCCAGGATAAGTAAGTGTCTAGAGACAGAAAAGGCTACTAGTTGCCTAAGGATGGCCGGGAAAAATGGTGGAAGGTGCTGAAGGTACTAGGCTTCTTTATGGGGTGATAAAAATGTTCATAATTGATTGTGGTAATGGCTGTACAACTCTGTGAATAAATTAAAACCCATTTATTTATTTATTTTTTTACTTTACCTGGGTGAACTGTATGGTATGTGAATTATATCTGTGTGACATATGTGAATTATGTAGGTCTTACCAAAAAAATGGACTAAGGAATATGTGAACCCCATTGTAAATGTGGACTTTATTTGGATTCTGATTCAAATAAATTGGGTGTAAAAACAAAATAAATACATTTACAAGACAGTTGGAAAAAATTGAGAGCAAGTGAAACAGAGTTAAAAATATATTTTGAGTCAATGACTTTCTTAATTCCTCGATGTACTAAGAATAATAGTATACTAGGGAGGTTGTTTGGCAAAGTGGTTCATTTCCATATACCATAACCACACTGAGATTAACATCTCCTTAAATATGGATAAAATATATCAAAATCTATAAAATTCCCACATGCAAATATTTCATTTACACATATTTTATCTGAACATCCAGATATCTGCCATATTTGTCACACAGATTTAAAAAGTAATGACATTTTCAATCTAAGAATGTTTACTAGATGGGTGTTCTCTTAAAGACAAGTATATTATATATATATATATATATATAAATATATATACACATATATATACACACACATATATACACACACATACACACACACTTTTTTTTTTTTGAGAGAAGGAGAGAACACATGCGCTTGTGTGTGCATACATGTGCACGTGGGGGGGGGTGTGGGGCAGAGGGAGAGGGACAGAGAGAATCTTAAGCAGGCTCCATACCCAGCACGGAGCCCCACAAGGGACTCAGTCTCAGGACCCTGAGATCATGACCTGAACCGAAATCAAAAATCAGATCCTTAACCAACTGAGCCACGCAGCTGCCCCACAAGTATATTACATTTTAAGGTATGTTTCACAGCTTACGATTTCTTGCATGCAAATATGTTCTAAATGTAAATTATTTTGTTTTGAATATTTTCTGAGTGAAAAAAGAGTACAGATTTAGCCGGTAGACAAAAATAAGAAATGGGCATTTATTTCAAGCATTTTAGAATATCTTATATTAGTCAACAGATGCTCATCTGATTGTCTTCTCCTAAGGGAGCAAATGTAACTGAATTGCCATTCCTTTATTAGTCTTCATGAAAGGAAAATCCACTCCACAATAAAGAACAATGTCAAAAGACAATAGTAAAATGCTTGCCTTTTTTCTTAAAATTTTAACCTTGTATTTATATATGTTAAATGGCAATTTGTCAATAGTTAGAAACAAAAGAAAGCAACAGAATGTTTTTACTTCTTGATGACTGCTCAAGCAAAAACAAAATCTCTCTTACCATCCTGTTGATCCGTACAAAGTCTTCGGGTTTTTTTGCCCAGGGGGGAAGACCAACATCGTTTACTACAACTTCATCTTCTCTGACTCCGAGATTGTATCCGTTACTGTTGACAAACATCTCTGGTAGGTAATAGAACTCTGGAATTAGTTCCTGCCAGGAATAAAAACGTGGCATATTAGACCACCTTAAAAATGAGTTGAATAAAACTATTATAAAACTTGTTAACTACGAACTGAATTAAACAATTTCTTCACTTAATTTCAATATTTTATTACCTAATTCTATTCTTCATTTGATTTTCTTTATATAAGAGGAAGAGAAGGAAGAGAGGGGAAGGAAAGAGAAGACAAATCTTTTTCTTGAACATTTTATTTGATAATTTATGTTTATAAGACTTTCAATCTTATCTTGCCAGAACTGGTTAAGAGAAATGGGTTACAGGATCAACAGTAGTTCACAAGATCATTATTAAACAAATATGTAGAGCTGTATCTATAAGCCTATGCCACTCATCAACCTTTTCTGAATATTATTAAGAAATACCCAAATCAAAAAAAAAAAGTTGTTGCCAGTATTGGTTAAAAATCATGTAATATCTTCTACTTTTCTTTTTGATCACAATGGCAATTATACTACATGATTTATAATAAAAGACTAATACTCTTATTTCATAATTTAGAAAAATCAATTACTTTTGTACCTATCACTAAACACAATGAAGAGACGATATACAACGTGATAATAAGTTTTAAATATGTAACACGTGGCACCTGAATAACAGTTCTTAATAAATTGGATGCAAAGACAACCTGTGTTACTTGTCTATAACGATGGCATAAACAACTTGACTCCAGGCAAACTTGTGTTTGATGCACAATGTCTAACATGAGGCTTATGCTTCTTTGGATTATACCTGATATAGAAATGAACTGCTTTATGACCCTAGAAGTATTTTTTTTGTTATCCTTTTTTTAAGCAACTGGGAGAAAATGAAAACAAAAACCATTGTAGTTTTTATGCATACCATCTATACAATGATTAAAAAAAACCAACAATAATCTTTTCAAATATCAAGATCAGGGTTAAATTAACTTTAAATTATATTATGAAAAGCATAAGGACATTTCTTTGTGTAACATGATCAATGCTGATAATGTAGTACCTGAAATTCAACTCGTGCTGTGGTTTTCTCTAGGGAGTCACAGAAAAATTAAAAAACAAAACAAAAGCCACCAAACACTGATGTCTTCAAATAAATAAAATTATTAACTTTCAAAGAAAAGCATACACAAAAGCTCTCTCTTTATGGGTTCTCCTGCTAAAACCAACATTTGTCTGTGATCGAATAAGTGGGTGTTTATCTTAGTAATGCTCTGTGAGAATTTGATTATTATCCATTCTGATGATGATAAATGTGAACTATAAGAAAAATAAAACATAATAAAGTTTGAGTATGGGGCACTGTGACAGGTATGAAGAAAGAAAAAAATGAACAAGACATGGTTTTATTTCAAGTAATTTATAATCTGGTCCACGGGGTAAATGCATAAACAGATGGTTATAATACACAATAATAAGAGCTTGAAAGAAGTATAAGCCAAGGGCAAGAGAGCAGAGAGGAGAAGGCAGGGAACTCAGGGCAAGTCTGGAAAGACTTCACTGGAGACCAGACATTTGAATTCAACTATGTCTAAGATAAAGGCAGGGGGGAGGGGCAGGGGGACCATCAGGGAGTATTATCAGGAAGTGGTAAGGACCGAGTATGGGTGGAGTGTAGGATATACAGGAGGACACAGGTCAAGATGGGGAAAGTGGGCTGGTGAGAGTTAGATGGAACCAGATGATGAAGGAAGCCTTATACCAAGCTAAGCTGTTTGGATTTTATATTACTGGCAAATTTATTTTATAACAAGACACTGGGTGTCAACATAAAGGATGGAATGGAGAGGAGAGACTGGGTATCTGTGTGTATGCAGGGAGAAGGGGAACCAGAAGCGCAAGGAGAATGGGAGGGAAGGGGGAGAAGGGCAAGTGTGAGTTGTGGTAAGGGGCACACTGTGGGACGTTTGCAGGGAGGTCAACTGTGACAGAGGGAATTAGGTGGCTCACACTGTGTGGTATTGATTCATTAACAACACACTATGTACAAGACATCGAGGCCACAACAGAGTGTGGGGAAGGAGAATTATGGTGAGATTATTATAAACTCCTGTAAATTTTCAGTGACCTGGATATAAAAGGGGAAACAGAAGGGGCTGAAAGAAAAACTAAAAGGTAAAAAACATACTTATTTGTAAATCATGATACGGTTTAGTTAGTGGGCAAGGCAGGAGCTAAAGACTGGTTCAGAAATACTCTATCAGCGGTGACTATAGTGAGCTGACTTCTGGGCTGGCTAAGCACGATGATGTATATTATATTGCTTTGAAGGAGCAACTGGGCAAAGGTGTGTGATCACTGATTAGAAGGTGGAAGTAAAGCATCATCGCTATTCTCATTGATTTGTACGTAATCAGAAGTACATAATTGTTATGATCTTGATGTTTCTGTTCCTCTAAAATTCAAATGTTGAAACTTTATCCTCTATGATGGTATTAGGAGGTGGAGTCTTTGGAAGGTAGAGTTAGACGAGTTCATGAGGGTGGAGCCATCACGAATGGGATTAGTGTCCTTACAGGAGCCCTGAGGAAGCCTGCTTCTTCTCCCGCCACGTGAGACACAGTAAGACAATGGCCGTCTGTGAACCAGGAAGCAGATGCCCACCTGACACTGAACCTGACCGTGTGGGCACCTTAGTTTTGGACCTCCAGCTTCTACAACTGTGGGAAATAAACTTCTGCTGTTTATAAGCTCCCTAATTTATGGTAAAATATAGCTGCCTGAGCTGAACGAGACAATAATTATTAACTTATTATTTCAATGCATTAAGATAAAACTTACAATTTTCTTTCGATCTTACTCTCACGGTTTGGGAAAGCATGGACAATTAATAAAAGATGTAGAGAAAGGTAAAGAATATGGCTACTTGCACATTACCCATTCTTTATGCAACACAGCACAACAATAGCATTCCAAATGGTCCAAAACGGGGAAAGAATATAATAAGCTCATGCAGTCGCTCTTTGTGGAGGGTGATTTATATGTCATATATACACACGTAAGTCAGGGATTTCCTTCCTGCCTTTCATCAGTTATATGTGTTCATGTCCCATCTCTAGAACTAGACTATCTAAGCTTCCTAGAGGATAGACAGAGAGATAAAGCCACAAGGATATAGCAACATAGATTTATTTTTTATTTAAACAACCCAAAGAGTCTTAATTTATCTTCAACGGTCTTGGTGCTTTATAAGGTTTTCCAAATATATTATTTTCCATTCTTTCCTGTGGTAGAGGGTCACATAAACTATGTGGTTATTATTAACCCACTTACCACTATAATACTATTTTCCTGAATGTCATTAAATTAGATTCACAAAGGCAACAAAGCCCTAGGATTTTATATTAATAACAGTTTGGGCAAAAGCAGATTTTCAAGCCTGATTTTGTGGGGTTTATATTTTGTTGACCCCCTCATAGCTCTTGGTGTTATACTGTGTATGCAGCAGGTGCTCATTAAATATTAAGCTATTGATGATATTAGGTGAAGTTATTTTAATATCACTAGAAATCCTCTGGGGCAAGATGCAGATGGTTGGACGAATGCCTCAAGATTGGAAAAGAGCCAATGAAGGACTTTATTAAATAAAAGAAAAACGATGAACCCCAAAATAAAATTTGTGCCCTTTGAGGGGCAATTTTTGCAGCTTAAAGAATGTTATCTTGCTTATCCTAGTTAGGTATAAAAGGTTTAACAGGGTAAAAGAGTTCACTTTAAAATGCAAAAAAAGTTGGTTTTAAAGTTGCTGACAAAATTGTCCCCGAACTGTAGAAGTGGAAGAAACAAGAGCTACTTTGTTTCAATTTAAACTCTCTAGCATAAGAAGGGGCTAAAAGCGGGCAGCCACTGAGGAGGAAAAGGGAGGCTAAGAAAGGTCTGGCCAGATGATTACCTAGAAAGGCAAGAGGAAGAGTAAGGAGTTCAGCAGGAACATTCAGGAAGGCTTTAATCAAGGCCAGTTATACGAAAAAGTAGCATGACTAGAGCCTCCTGGATAATCCTTTAGTAAAAGCAGTGCTCTCCACTCCAGTCCATCTGGTCAACCAAACTATGCTCACTAATTAGGGTGTTAACTAAGACACTGGAAAAAGCTGTTAGAAGCCTGATGTTTGAAGGGCTGAAGAAATGCTTTCAGATTTCTAATAGAACAGTCACAAAGAGGCACATATTTAAGGCAAATATCAAGAAATTCCTGAAGTTCAGCTTAATTGCAAGGCTCCTAAAAGCTTCAAAAGACCAGAGCTATATGGGACTAAAGCTATCTGAACCCTGAAGTCCTGAGCTGGGGACGTTTTTATTTTGTTTTTTCTTTCTCTTTTTCTGAAGGGGAAGGAAGAGAGTAAAAATCACAGTCTAGGGATAAGTCGCTAAAGCAGCCGAGTGGGTGTACATTTTTATGCCTCAGTTTTATTTTAAATCTTTAAAATTAAAAGCTTAAAAAATCTTGTTTCAAATAGCATTTTAAAATTCAACGTTAGTATATAAATACAGGACATTAGTATGTAATTTATATTCATATTTATATAATTTAAAAGATCTGCGTATTTAAAAAGGAAAAACCTCACGAATAAGAGAGTTTCATCTCAGAGATTCAACTGTGATGTCCAAGAAGATAATTACTCTCTCTGACAATTACTCTAAGATGAGGAGTCAGCTGATATGTTACCTCTGGTGGTTCAATCTTAAAACAGCAGGTAGAATTTATTTGTATCCTTTTTTTGCATTTTACTTTATTATTATTTTTTACTCTTTGTATCATATGTTATGTCTTCTTTAATTTTTATTAAGATTTTTATTTATTTGACAGAGAGAGACACAGCGAGAGAGGGAACACAAGCAGAGGGAGTGGGAGAGGGAGAAGCAGGCTTCCTGCTGAGCAGGGAGCCCAATGCGGGGTTGATCCCAGGACCCTGGGATCATGACCTGAGCTGAAGGCAGACGCTTAACGACTGAGCCACCCAGGCGCCCCTCATATGCTATGTCTTGACACTGTTCTAAGTGCTTTACATATATTTTCTTAGTCTTCACAAAAATTTCATGAGGTGGGTATTCTCATTCTTCCCACTTTCTAGACAAGAACACTGAGGTAAAGAGAAGGTAATTAGTTTGCTAATGACTGCACTGGAAATAGGTGATAAAGCCCCAAATCGAAACCAATCACTTTAAATCCAGGGGCTCTGCTCTTATATTCTCTATTTTGCTTCTGAAGCAGTGACCCAGTCATTCTGTATGACTTCATTCTGTTTTGATTTTTTGCATAGCAATTATATATATATATATATATTTTATACACATATTAGGCTCCTGTATCATACTATACTGGAAATCTCATGACAGCAGGGATCATTGTCTATTTCGCTCACTGGTTCACACTACTCACTTGCCAGGAATGGTGCCTAGTACATAACAGATGCTCAGTGCAAATGTGTGAGATAAAAAAAAAAAAAGAATCAAGTATTGTTGTATGTTTATCACCTCCTGAACTTCAGGTATGAAATAGTGACAAAAACAAAATTGAAGACCACGGTTTTCAAGCTGTGTTGGTTTAAGCAGAGGTCCGTAGGGTGAGCAGTTAGTTGAAGGTAAGAGGCAGACGGGGCAGGGAGGCAGGTTGGGGATTATCCCTTCTTCTACCAGGAAGGGCTATTTTATGTGCATCAGAATCAAATAGATCTGAGTTTAAATCCGGACCTCTTGCCAGCTTGGGCAAGTTTCTTAAACTTTTGGAAAAACAATCAATTTCTTCATATGCAAAACTGTGATGATGACAGCAATGAACTCAGGGCAGATGTGAGGATAAATGGTGGCAATGTGCAAAACAATGCATGTAATAGTTATACGCAAAATACCTTTCAGAAGCTAGTCATTCTATCAATTCTTTTTTTGATGCACAGCAAAGATATTGCTGCTGAGTTTACCCAGTACCAGAGTATACCCTGTACCCAGTAACAAAACTGTTACTTCGGATGTTTGTGTTTGAAGGAATACCTATGTAGACAATTCAGGCGATTAAAGGGTTTTTATCAAATGTATGGACTAACTTACATGTCACCTAGCCTAAGCAGATATATTTCTAAAGCTATTTGCATTTCAGATTTTAGTTTTGTCTAAATGAACAATCAGGTTGAACTGCACAGTATAAACCAAACTAGAATTTAAAATTTTTAAAAATTAGTACCTGTAGAATTTTTTCAAAGATGGCTGTAATAACCCCTCCGATCCCCTGTTCTCTCTGGCATTTCCATGTTACCATTCGTCCCTTAGAGTGGGGGACTCTATTTCTTCTCCCTTTGAATGTGGTCAGGCATATTTCAACACACAGAATGTAAAAAAGTGATATTGCAGGGCTTCTAGAGAAGCCTAAGACTGGAGGCCTTGCAACCTCTGTTTTTATCTGCTGAGAAGCCAACAGACACAGAAAGTGGTGGGGCCGCCTTGCTGGAGTGATCATGGAAAGAGACAGACATGTCTGGACAGTCCTTAGCTACTCTGGCCCAGTCTGATGGGCCACAAAATGCGTGAGGAAAGCCATGCTGGGTTCTCTGGCCCAGCCACAGCCCTCCAGCTGTCACCATGTGGCACAGTCATGAGCGGTCCTTGCTGGGCTTTAACTCCAACTGCGCACTGTCAACAAATATATAGTTGCTGTGTGCATTTTTTGTAGGGGGGGGCAAGGAAGAGGGAGAGAATTTTATTTTTATTTATTTTAGAAAGAGAGAGAGAGTCCAAGGTGCTGCAAATCAAATGTGGCCACCAGGTAAAAGGTGTGGCTATAAACCCCTTTGTAAGTGCTCAGCAAAATTTAAGGTGGTGGTTTGTAGACCCATTCGAATACATAAAGGGATTCTAAGAATCCTAAGGGCATTATAAACAGCATCTTAACTCATAGCCTGAAATAGGATCCTATCTCAAAAGGATTTCGGGGTGCAAGTTTTTTCTCATAATGAACTATAATTTGATACATAGAAAGTCCACAGAATTTTAAAGGAGGTTAAAAATGCCTTGGACCCAACTTTCTATGATCAGAAAGCATCTGGAGAAAGCCACTCAGTGGCAGACAAGGGCTATTTCTTATGGAAAAGAAAGCTGATCCAGAGGGCAAAGCCATGGTCCCGGAGGACCTGATCCCAGGGTCCAGGAAACTGGCAACACCACAAGCCTGGCCCCAATGGCCAAGAACCAGCCGCCGCTCTGTACCTCCCACATCCCTGCCTTTGGGGTAGATTCTGTTGAAGTTTACCTGTTTCAGGCTCACCACCGTATGCTGCGTGTACACAGGACAACTTGTCTTTCTAGGTTCCCGTATCCAAATTAGAAATTCCTGCATCATATCTGTATCTGGACCCGATACAGACCATGAGATACTAGATTTTGATCCTGATACAATAATGTGGCCAACAAGTTGAGTATATTTTGCATCTAGGAGGAATGTGAATTGTGACCAGAGAAAGGACTTTAGTAGACTATTTCCAAAGAAGGCCACAAACATCCCTCTAACCTCCATGTCCTCCTGAAATGTGACTTTGCTGCTCAGCTACCAGGAGGTAGAGTCCATTTCTCCCCTTCCTTAATTTGGGCTGGCCCTGTGACTTGTTTTGACCAACAGAATGTTGTCGAGGTAACACTATGTGACTTTCAAGCTTATGCGTTAAGCAGCTTTGAAGCTCCCCCCGCCCCCGCCACCATGAAAAACAGTGTGATTTTCTTAGAAAGACTATATAGAGAAAGACAGGACCAGCCAGGACCAGCAGTTCCAGCCATCCTGGCTGAGGCAACAGATAAGTGAGTGAATCCTCCAGACCCAGACCAGCCACCCCCATCGACCCCAGATGGATCAGCGACGAGCTATACCTGATGAACTTTACTCTGACTGCAGAACCCTAGGGAAATAAATGGCTGTATTTTTTAAGCCACTAAGGTTTGGGGTGGTTTGCCACATAGCAATAAATGACTAAAGTAACACCTGATTGATCAATGATTCCAAACGAGCCCAAGTGGCCGGATGTGATGATACGGTCATGCAGAAGAATTAGAGCAGCAAGCCAACCAATGAAAAGGCAACACAAGGAACTAAACAGACCTCGGTGCTAGTTCTGGCTTCCTCTGTACCTACTGTGTGAACTCAGGCCACTTAAGATCGGTGGATCTCCTTTACAAGAAAGCTATCTCACAGGGCTATTCTGAAGACTATCAAATAAATGACAAAAAGGCATGTTTAAAAACTGCTGAGAACCATCCAGGAACCATGCATGCTACTCTTGTTACCGGTAAGTGAGCTCCTTCAGAGCCCTTTAGGTACCAACTGGCCTACTTCACGTAAGAGCCTCGTGCTTACTCTCTTCCCACTGATGGGTTTCGGTTAATCAGCTTCTCTTTAAGGAAAGAGTCCAAGTAGCTTAAGATTTCCTAAATGAAAAACCGTTCGGAAAGACACCAAATACTATCAAAGAAATGGCAAGATGAATATTATAACAGGCATTTTGTGTCTGTAAATGTGATTTCTGCTTGATTTTAACAGCTATACTAAAACCCCACGGTACAGTTAATAGTGTTATATGTGTTCTGTCAATAATAAGAAAATATCCTCAAACACAATTTCTAATTTACAAGCTTATGACAAGTTCAAGCTGCTGAGAAATTGGACTTGAAAGTATGTCTTAGAGTGATAGAAGACCACTATTAACACTATCATAATTGTATACCTATTGCATCAAATCTGACATTTCAGTTTAATATATTTTGCTGAGCGAGCATACCATTTTATGGCTTCCTAGTGAAATGAAATCCAACCCAGACGTTTTCACTTTTCTAATATAATTCACTGCAAGGTTTTAAAGCTGCCATCTCTTTTCTTCCTTTTTTTCAAAAGATTGATGCCCTGGCGTTCGTTAATTCCACAAGAGCTCATAATGGGTCAATGAGTCAGTGGCGAGCACCTCCATTAACTGTATTAATTTACACTATGTCACCTTAATGACATTTTGTCACAGCTACCTTTCCTGACATCTACATAGCTATTCAAAAGTAATATAACAACTTTTGAAGGCATTAAGGAATCATAGTGTAGGAACTCCAGTAAGTTGAATGTCATTGTTACCAAGACTACACTAGAGAAGAGAAATAAAATATAAAATAAAAATAAAGTAAAAACCAACAGGTCTGACTTAACTCAGGGGACCTGGCTCCTGAAAGGTCACTTCGCCAACACTCCATCTCTGCCCAGCTTGTACGCATTACCACAGGAAGAGACTGATGTTAATAAAGAGAGACAGAATGAAACCAGCTCCTCCCTTCTAGTTCTTTCTTATATGATTACCTAAGCTAGGAGATATTGCAGACATACTTTTCTTCACAAATGGAAACGCATTTCCTTAAAATGATATCCAATGCTTTACTTAACAGCTTAGGGATAAGAAAGCATAGGTTTTAACACACAGTTAGCAAAACTATTATTACTCTTGGTAACACATTCTTCTCTGTTAAGTCAAGTATTATTTCAGAGGAAAAAAAATATCCTGTGTTTTAATCAATATATTTAAATGTGAATTTAGAGAGTCTGAAGTTACCACCAGTATTACCAAAAACCTCTCTAACATTTCCTTAATGAGAACCCTCATATTCTGATACATTTCGACACACAGACACACACACCTGAAATAGAGGAAAGCAGAAAGTCTGAGAAACCATACTTGTAATGCAATTTGATGCAATTTCAAAGATCTTTTTCAAATCAGTAACAAAAAGATATTTCACCCAACTGAAAAATGGGAAAAGACCTGAGTAAGTTTACAGGTCAGTTACTGAAATACGAAACATGAAAAAAGCTCAACTTCGCTCACAATTAATGACACACAAGCCCAAACAAAGACAACTCTATTTTCACTCACTAGATTTGCAAAAATTACACTGTTTATTATAACAGTGATGAGGGGGGCGTGGGGAAGGAGGCATCCTCACACACTGCTCTAGGGAGTGAATTATCATCTTTGGGAATAATGGTTTGGCAATATCTTTCAAAATTAAAAATGTATCTAGCCATTTAGGCATTAATAGACATTATCTTGTATACGTATACGCAAAGTTTATCAAGATCACTGCGCAAGGGTGTTTACTGCAGCCGTGTGGTGAATAATAACAATCAGAGAGAAAGACAAACTACCCATAAATAGGAGAGATTGCCTACATAAATTATTGTGTTTGTGTGCAGTGCACACCCTTGAAAAAGAAAGGGTCTACATGGAAAGATATTCAAGATATATTATCATAAATATGAAAGAGAACTGAAATGGGAAAAATCAGTGCAATGTCAAGCTGGGGAAATGAGCTCCTCATGAACTAATTAAGTCCGGGGTGCGGGGATAGGTCCTGTTTGTATTCAGCACAGCTGCGTGAGGATAAAAATACAAAAGCTCCCCAGTTAGTGACAGCCACATTGGTCTTCGTCCTTGATGATGTGACCCCCAGGAACCAAAGGAACACAGTTGGGAACAAAATGTAAGTGTTACTTGAAAAGTTCCAAAACAGGCAAATTCGGGGAGAAACCCTAGCAGTTTTAGAGGGAAAAGCCTGATAAGAACATTGGTCATCAGAGACTGACCTATACCTTGGTGAGATATTTTTAGTGATAAGAAGCATCAATGAAGTTCTCAGGAGAGAAAGTAAAGTGTAACACTGTTATCTACTTACATATATGAGAACGATTAATTCTGATCTGTGTGTGGGTTTGTGAGGGTAGGGTTTGAATTAAGCTGAAAAGCCCATTTTCTTTTTTGTGATGATGTCTAGTAAGAGTGAGCAGACATTTTCACTTGAAATAATTTGATTCAATGTGGATACTGCTTTGAATTAAGATATAAATAACCTTAAATATGACAGGAAGCCTTAAAATATAGATAATAACATTTAATTCAAACACAAAATATTTATCGAGTGCCTTTATGAACACCAAGCTAATTCTAGAAGCCTCTGGACTCCTCCTTTTCTACGTAAATTCGAAACAGATTCTCTCCCTGATTTCATTGGTAGGAAGTCAGTTTAAATGACGGCTCATGGATACGTTAGAGTTTAACTCCTCCATGAAGTTACAAGGCTGCTAGGAGAAAACTGTATGCTCTAAGAGTTTAGTACAGTAAGGATGCATGTTAAATTATCTTATTTCCAAATATGAATATGTTATATGCACAAATTAATATTCATTTATGCAAACTTTGACAGTAACGAACAAAACACACGGAGAAGCTACACTCTACTAAGATCCATTCTGTTCATTTTCTGCTTTCAGACAGAACGGAACGAAGTTGTATTCAGCCAGTTTTCTGACACTTCAGTAATACTGTAACTGCCTTTAAAAATGTTTGCAATAGATAAACATATATATGAAAATGATAATTTTGACTTTCATTCACTGCCTTTTGTTGGACTGAGACCCTAAATGGAATAATTCCATAATATTTTTATATTTAACAATATGAGTGGCAGTGATGGGGAAAAAACTGCCTTGAAGAAAGAGGCCTTAGAGAGAAACACACGTACCTACGCGGTAACCTGACCAAATCCCATTACCAGAGAAAAAAATGAGAAAAATGAGAGAACAATTGCATGTTATTGCTTTGAATACAACTCTTTTCAAAAAAAAAAAAAAGCCCATATAAATGAATAACAAATATTTGTATTTAACAACAGTTAAATAGTACCAACTGTAAAATCACTCCGCGCTCTGCCTGTTCCAGGGTATTGTGTGTATGTTGGTTTAATCTAATGTGTATTGTTGCATAGTATCCCCAGGCACAGTCAAGTAAAAGCTAAGGCTGTACAGAAAAGCCTACATTTTAAATGGGTCTTGTCATTAATGCTTTATTAATTGCCCCAGGCTACGTAAACCCAAAGCTGGGCAAGCTATAACAATATGACACATTAAGGTCAAATCCAATTCCTGCTGTGTTTTATGGAATGGGCCAAATATTGAGTTAACAGCAGGAAAGGCAATTTATGGCCTTTTCTTTCCATCTCCAGATTATTCGATCTAAATTAGATAGGAATTTTTTGAAATTACGAAAACACCTTAACCGAATAATATAAATGAATTCTGAATCATTTTCTGTGATGCTCAAAATTATTTCCTCTAGTTTCCTTTTAGGTTAGATGTACCGCATGATTTTAAAATACGATAGAACAAAACTGCAGCATGTCTTATATACCCAATTAAATAAAAAAAATCAAGATTTCAGCATATTTTAAAATTAAATTACTATCAACAAATAAAAGAACCTACCTTGACATCAGAAGTATCTCTCTGACTAGTTCTCCAAGACCTTGCAACCGAGGAGAAGGTTCGATCTGGATGGTCAAACTTTCCATCATTTGCATTGAGGAAGAAGGTTGTGAAAGGTTCCTAAGTGAAAAGAGGAAGAAGAATCAGGAATGTGACCCTCCTGAAGGCAGCTGCCTCGTTCCGTTGTAAAATACAACCATCTTTGAAACCCTTGTGAGGTAGAAACGGTGCAG